>NW_027181770.1:26672326-27950147 GCF_029961685.1 Aristolochia californica | reverse complement strand
CGAGCTATATTTTTGAAAGGAATCACTTATGGATTGGGAGTCAACACTAAGTTAAAAATCCCCCACCTCCCCCTTTTCCCGACGATTGTAGAACGTGATGTTTGAAAAATCAAAGAAGTTTACAATCCCTAAAAACTACAGACATTTGTTGGAATTATCTCTACGTACATTTGTGCATTGTGCATTGTGCATTTCAATTCTAGATGTATATTTTTTTTTTTAAATCCAAACTTGAGTTTTCACTTTCCCTTCATCTCACAAAATAAAAAAAGAGATAAAAGGCAAGTAGATCACAACAAAATGAAAATTTTAGGGTTTATGTATGGAAAGAATTTAAAGCAATAAACAAATGTAAGTATAGAAAATTTATTCACACACCACAAATGAACACAAAAGTTTTGTTATCCAAGTTTGGGCAATTCCACAAGTTCAACCCTAATAGCTCGGAATTTTATTACGAAGAGATTTTTCTACATATGTTTAAATAATTGATTTGCATGCTTGAAACATGTTATAGATGGAAATGAACTATGGATCCAAACCTTTTAAAGTGAATAACATTAAATTCTCATGTGAACGTGCGGTGGGATATTTACCCGAGTCAAACAAGCCATTTTTTTGCCCATTTAAAAAAAGCTGACCTAATAATTATAGATGATTGTAAAGTGATTTATTATGCGTAACGGGAAAAATATTTGTAAAGAATGACTTTTGGATTGGGAGTCAACACTCAGTTAAAAATCCCCCGCCTCCCACTTTTCTCGACGATTGCTGAACAACATATATAAAAACTAAAAAGAGTTCCCTAAAAATTATAGACACTTTTCGAAATTATATCTCTCTACATTTGTGCATTGTGAATTTCAATTTTAGATGTATAATTTTTTCTTCAATAACTTTCCCTTGAACACACAAAAAAAAAAAAGAGATAAAAGGCAAATAGATCACAAAAAAATTAAAATTTTAGAGTTTATGAATGGAAAGAATTTAAAGCAATAAACAAAGCAAGTAAAGAAAATTTATTCACACACCACAAATGAACACAAAAGTTTTGTTATCCTAGTTTGGGTAATTCCACTAGTTCAACCCTAATAGCTCGAAATTATATAAGAAAGAGATTTTTCTACATATGTTTTCAAAAATAGATATGCATGCTTGAAACATTTTAAAGATGCATATGATCTATGGTTCCAAACATTTTAAAGAGAATAACATTAAATTCTCAAGTGAATGTGCGGTGGGATATTTACTCGAGTCAAACATGCCATTATTTTGCCCATTTACAAAAATCTTACCTAACGATCATACATGATTGTAAACTGATTTATCATGCGTAACCGGTTATATTTTTGAAAAGAATGACTTATGGATTGGGAGTCAAAACTCAGTTAAAAATCCCCCGCCTGCCCCTTTTCCCGACGATTGTAGAACCTGATATATAATAACTAAGAAGAGTTTACAATCCCTAAAAATTACAGAAACTTTTTGGAATTATCTCTCCCTACATTTGTGCATTTTTACTTTCCCTTCATCTAGCAAAAAAAAAAATAGATAAAAGGCAAATAGATCACAACAAAATGAAAATTTTAGAGTTTATGTCTGGAAATAATTTATAGAAATAAACAAATGTAAGTAAAGAAAATTTATTCACACACCAAAAATGTACACAAAAGTTTTGTTATCCAAGTTTGGGTAATTCCACTAGTTCAACCCTAATAGCTCGGAATTTTATAAGAAATAGATTTTTCTACACATGTGTTAAAAAATGGATATGCATTCTTGAAACATGTTAAAGATGCAAATGACCTATGGATCCAAATCTATTAAAGAGAATAACATTAAATTCTCAAGTGAACATGCGGTGGGATATTTACCCGAGTCAAACAAGCCATTATTTTGCCCATTAACAAAAAGTTGACCTAAGAATCATACATGACTGTAGCCATGTGTAACCGGCTATATTTTTGAAAGGAATGACTTATGGATTCAGTGTCAACACACAGTTAAAAATCCTCCGCCTCCCCCTTTTCCCAACGATTGCAGAAACAGATATATAATAACTAAAAAGAGTTTTCAATCCCTAAAAATTACATACACTTTTTGGAATTATCTCTCTCTACATTTTTGCATTGAGCTTTTCCATTTTAGATATATACCTTTTTTTTTAAATCAAAACTTGAGTTTTTACTTTCCCTTCATCTCGCAAAAAAAAAAGAGATAAAAGGCAAATAGATCACAACAAAATAAAAATTTTAGAGTTTATGTATGGAAAGAATTTAAAACAATAAACAAATGTAAGTGAAGAAAATTTATTCACACACCACAAATGAACACAAAAGTTTTGTTATCCAAGTTTGGGTAATTCCACTTGTTCAACCCTAATAGGTCGGAATTTTATAAGAAAAAGATTTTTTTACACGTGATAAAAAATGGATATGCATGTTAGAAACATATTAAAGATGCAAATGACCGATGGATCCAAACCATTTAAAGAGAATAATACTAAATTTTCAAGTGTACATGCGATGGAATCTTTACCCCGTGTCAAACAAACCAGTAGTTTACCGATTTACAAAAAGCTGACCTTACGATCATAGATGATTGTAAAGTGATTTATCATGCATAACGGGCTACATTTTTGTAAGGAATCTCTTATGGATTGGGAGTCAACACTCAATTAAAAATCCCCCGCCTCCCCCTTTTCCCGACGATTGCAAAACCTGATAAATAAAAACTAAAAAGAGTTTACAATCCGTAAAAATTACCGACACTTTTTGGGATTATCTCTCTCTATATTTGTCCATTGTGCATTTCCATTTTAGATGTATATTTTTTTCTTAAATCAAGACATGAGTTTTCACTTTCCCTTCATCTCATAGACAAGAAAAGGAGAAACAAGACAAATAGATCACAACAAAATGAAATTTTTAGAGTTTATGTATGGATAGAATTTACAGCTACAAACAAATGTAAGTAAAGAAAATTTATTCACACACCTCAAATGAACTCAAAAGTTGTGTTATCCAAGTTTGGGTAATTCCACTAGTTCAACCCTAATAATGCGAAATTTTATATGAAAGGGATTTTTCTACATATGTTTTAAAAAATGGATATGCATGCTTGAAGCATGTTAAAGATGCAAATGACCTATGGATCCAAACCTTTTAAAGTGAAGAACATCAAATTCTCAAGTGAACGTGTGGTGGGATATTTTATTCGAGTCAAACAAGCCATTATTTTGCCCATTTACAAAAAGCTGACCTAACGATCATAGATGATTGTAGCCATGCGTAACCGGCTATATTTTTGAAAGGAATGACTTATGGATTGGGAGTCAACACTCAGTTAAAAATCCTCCGCCTCCCCCTTTTCCCGACGATTGCACAACCTGATATATAATAACTCAAAAGAGTTTTTAATCCCTAAAATTTATAGACACCTTTTAGAATTATCTCTCTCTAGATTTTTACATTGTGCTTTTCCATTTTAGATGTATACGTTTTTCTTAAATCAAAACTTGTGTTTTTACTTACCCTTCATCTCGCAAAAAAAAAAAGAGATAAAGGGCAAATAGATCACATCAAAATGAAAATTTTAGAGTTTATGTATGGAAGGAATTTAAAGCAATAAACAAATGTAAGTAAAGAAAATCTATTCACACACAACAAATGAACACAAAAGTTTTATTATCCAAGTTTGGGTAATTCCATTTGTTACACCCTAATAGGTCGGAATTTTATAAGAAAGCGATTTTTCTACACATGTGCTAAAAAATGGATATGCATGCTTAAAACATGTTAAAGATGCAAATGACCTACGGATCCAAACCTTTTAAAGAGAATAATATTAAATTTTAAAGTGAACATGCGGTGGAATCTTTACCCTGAGTCAAACAAACCATTATTTTTCCAATTTACAAAAAGCTGACCTTACGATCATAGATGATTGTAAAGTGATTTATCATGCGTAAAGGGCTATATTTTTGTAAGGAATGACTTATGGATTGGGAGTCAACACTCAATTAAAAATCCCCCGCCTCCCCCTTTTCCCAACGATTGCAGAACCTGATATATAAAAACTAAAAAGAGTTTACAATCCCCGAAAATTTTCGACACTTTTTGGAATTATCTCTCTCTACATTTGTGCATTGTGCATTTCCATTTTAGATGTATACTTTTTTCTTAAATAAGGACTTGATTTTTCACTTTCCCTTCATCTCGTAAACAAAAAAATGAGATAGAAGGCAAATAGATCACAACAAAATGAAAATTTTAGAGTTTATATATGGAAACAATTTACAGCTACAAACAAATGTAAGTAAAAAAATTTATTCACACAACTCAAATGAACACAAAAGTTGTGTTATCCAAGTTAGGGTAATTCCACTAGTTCAACCCTAATAACGCAAAATTTTATATGAAAGGGATTTTTCTACATATGTTTGAAAAAAGGATATGCATTCTTGAAGCATGTTAAAGATGCAAATGACCTATGGATCCAAACCTTTTAAATTGAATAACATTAAATTCTCTAGTGAAAGTGCGGTGAGATATTTATTTGAGTCAAACAAACCATTATTTTTACCATTTACAAAAAGTTGACTTAACGATCATAGATGATTGTAGCCATGTGTTACCGCCTATATTTTTTAAAGGAATGACTTATGGATTGGAAGTCAACACTCAGTTAAAAATCCTCCGTCTCCCCCTTGTCCAACCGATTGAAGGACCTCATATATAATAACTAAAAAGAGTTTTCTATCCGTAAAAAATACAAATACTTTTTGGAATTATCTCTCTCTACATTTTTGCATTGTGCCTTTTCATTTTAGATGTATACTTTTTTCTTAAATCAAAACATGAGTTTTTACTTTCCCTTCATCTCGCAAAAAAAAAAAGAGATAAAAGGCAAATAGATCACAAAAAAATGAAAATTTTAGAGTTTATGTATAGAAATAATTTAATGCAATAAAAAAATGTAAGTAAAGAAAATTTATTCACACACCACAAATGAACACAAAAGTTTTGTAATCCAAGTTTGGGTAATTCCACTAGTTCCACCCTAATAGGTCGAAATTTTATAAGAAAGTGATTTTTTTACACATGTGTTAAAAAATGGATATGCATGCTTGAAACATGTAAAAGATGAAAATGACCTATGGATCCAAACCTTTTAAAGAGAATAATATTAAATTTTAAATTGAACATGCGGTGGAATCTTTACCCCGAGTCAAACAAACCATTATTTTACCAATTTACAAAAAGCTGACGTTACAATCATAGATGATTGTAAAGTGATTTATCATGCGTAACGGGCTATATTTTTGTAAGGAATGACTTATGGATTTGGAGTCAACACTCAATTAAAAATCCCCCGCCTCCCCCTTTTCCCGACAATTGCAGAACCTGATATACAAAAAGTAAAAAGAGTTCACAATCCCTAAAAATTACTGACACTTTTTGGAATTATCTCTCTCTACATTTGTGGATTATGCATTTCCATTTTACATGTATACTGTTTTCTTAAATCAAGATTTGAGTTTTCACTTTCCCTTCATCACGTAAAGAAAAAAAGAAGATAGAAGGCAAAAAAATCACAACAAAATGAAAATTTTAGAATTTATGTATGGAAAGATTCACAACTACCAACAAATATATGTAAACAAAATTTATTCACACACCTCGAATGAACACAAAAGTTGTGTTATCCAAGTTTGGGTGATTCCACTAGTTCAACCCTAATAATGTGAAATTTTATATGAAAGGGATTTTTCTACATATATTTTAAAAATTGGATATACATGCTTGAAGCATGTTAAAGATGCAAATGACCTATGGATCCAAACCTTTTAAATTGAATAACATTAAATTCTCAAGTGAATGTGCAGTGAGATATTTATTCGAGTCAAACAAACCATTATTTTTACCATTTACAAAAATCTGACCTAACGATCATAGATGATTGTAGCCATGTGTAACCACCTATATTTTTTAAAGGAATGACTTATGGATTGGAAGTCAACACTCAGTTAAAAATCCTCCGGCTCCCTCTTTTCCAACCGATTGTAGAACCTGATATATAATAACTAAAAAGAGTTTTCTATCCCTAAAAAATATAGACACTTTTTTGAATTATCTCTCTCTACATTTTTGCATTGTGCTTTTCCTTTTTAGATGTATACTTTTTTCTTAAATCAAAACTTGAGTTTTTACTTTCCCTTCATCTCGCAAAAAAAAAAAAAAGAGATAAAAGGCAAATAGATCACAACAAAATGAAAATTTTAGAGTTTATGTATAGAAATAATTTAAAGCAATAAACAAATGTAAGTAAAAAAAATTTATTCACACACCACAAATGAACACAAAAGTTTTGTTATCCAAGTTTGGGTAATTCCACAAGTTCCACCCTAATAGGTCGGAATTTTATAAGAAAGTGATTTTTTTACACAAGTGTTAAAAAATGGATATGTAAGATTGAAACATGTAAAAGATGAAAGTGACCTATTGATCGAAACCTTTTAAAGAGAATAATATTAAATTTTAAATTGAACATGCGGTGAAATCTTTACCCCGAGTCAAACAAACCATTATTTTACCAATTTACAAAAAGCAGACCTTACGATCATAGATGATTGTAAAGTGATTTATCATGCATAACGGGCTTTATTTTTGTAAGGAATGACTTATGGATTTGGAGTGAACACTCAATTAAAAATCCCCCGCCTCCCCCTTTTCCCGACAATTGCAGAACCTAATACATAAAAACTAAAAAGAGTTTACAATCCCTAAAAATTACCGACACTTTTTGGAATTATCTCTCTTTACATTTGTGCATTATGAATTTTCATTTTACATGTATACTATTTTCTTAAATCAAGACTTGAGTTTTCACTTTCCCTTCATCTCTTAAACTAAAAAAAGGAGATAGAAGGCAAATAGATAACAACAAAATGAAAATTTTAGAATTTATGTATGGAAAGAATTAACAACTACAAATAAATGTATGTAAACAAAATTTATTTACACACCTCGAACGAACACAAAAGTTGTGTTATCCAAGTTTGGGTAATTCAACTAGTTCAACCCTAATAACGCGAAATTTTATATGAAAGGGATTTTTCTACATATGTTTTAAAAATTGGATATGCATGCTTGAAGCATGTTAAAGATGCAAATGACCTATGGATCCAAACCTTTTGAAGAGAATAACATTAAATTCTCAAGTGAATGTGCGGTAGGATATTTTCTCAAGTCAAACAAGTCATTATTTTTCCCATTTACAAAAAGCTGACCTAACGATTATAGATGATTGTAGCCATGCGTAACTGGCTATATTTTTTAAAGGAATGACTTATGGATTGGGAGTCAACACTTAGTTCAAAATCCTCCGCCTCCCCTTTTCCCGACGATTGCAGAACCTAATATATAAAAACTAAAAAAGTTTTCAATTCCCAAAAGTTACAAACACTTTTTGGAATTATCTCTCTCGATATTTTTTTTATTGTGCTTTTCCATTTTAGATGTATACTTTTTTCTTAAATCAAGACTTGAGCTTTTACTTTCCCTTCATCTGGCAAAACAAAAAAAGAGATAAACGACAAATAGATCACAACAAAATGAAAATTTTAGAGTTTATGTAAGGAAATAATTGAAAGAAAGAAATAAATGTAACTAAAGAAAATTTATTTACACACCACAAATGAAGACAAAAGTTTTGTTATCCAAGTTTGGGTAATTCCACTAGTTCAACCCTAATAGCTCGGAATTTTATAAGAAAGATATTTTTCTACACGTGTTAAAAAATGGATATGCATTCTTGAAACATGTTAAAGATGCAAATGACCTATGGATCCAAACCTATTAAAGAGAATAACATTAAATTCTCAAGTGAACATGCGGTGGGATATTTACCCGAGTCAAACAAGCCATTTTTTTGCCCATTAACAAAAAGTTGACCTAAGAATCCTCGATGATTGTAGCCATGTGTAACAGGATATATTTTTGAAAGGAATGACTTGTGGATTGAGTGTCAACACTCAGTTAAAAATCCTCCGCCTCCCCCTTTTCCCAACGATTGCAAAACCTGATATATAAAAACTAAAAAGAGTTTACAATCCCTAAAAATTACAGACACTTTTTGGGATTATCTCTCTCTATATTTGTGCATTGTGCATTTCCATTTTAGATGTATACTATTTTCTTAAATCAAGACATGAGTTTTCACTTTCCCTTCATCTCATAAACAAAAAAAGGAGAAACAAGACAAATAGATCACAACAAAATGAAAATTTTAGAGTTTATGTATGGATAGAATTTACAGCTACAAACAAATGTAAGTAAAGAAAATTTATTCACACACCTCAAATGAACTCAAAAGTTGTGATATCCAAGTTTGGGTAATTCCACTAGTTCAACCCTAATAACACGAAATTTTATATGAAAGGGATTTTTCTACATATGTTTTAAAAAATGGATATGCATGCTTGAAGCATGCTAAAGATGCAAATGACCTATGGATCCAAACCTTTTAAAGTGAATAACATTATATTCTCAAGTGAACGTGTGGTGGGATATTTTATTCGAGTCAAACAAGCCATTATTTTGCCCATTTAAAAAAAGCTGACCTAACGATCATAGATGATTGTAGCCATGCGTAACCGGCTATATTTTTGAAAGGAATGACTTATGGATTGGGAGTCAACACTCAGTTAAAAATCCTCCGCCTCCCCCTTTTCCCGACGATTGTAGAACCTGATATATAATAACTAAAAAGGGTTTTTAATCCCTAAAAATTATAGACACTTTTTAGAATTATCTCTCTCTAAATTTTTACATTGTGCTTTTCCATTTTAGATGTATACTTTTTTCTTTAATCAAAACTTGAGTTTTTACTTACCCTTCGTCTCGCAAAAAAAAAAGAGATAAAGGGCAAATAGATCACATCAAAATGAAAATTTTAGAGTTTATGTATGGAAGGAATTTAAAGCAATAAACAAATGTAAGTAAAGAAAATTTATTCACACACCACAAATGAACACAAAATTTTTATTATCCAAGTTTGGGTAATTCCATTTGTTCAACCCTAATAGGTCGAAATTTTATAAGAAAGCGATTTTTCTACACATGTGTTAAAAAATGGATATGCATGCTTGAAACATGATAAAAATGCGAATGACCTATGGATCTAAACCTTTTAAAGAGAATAATATTAAATTTTAAAGTGAACATGCGGTGGAATCTTTACCCCAAGTCAAACAAACCCTTATTTTTCCAATTTACAAAAAGCTGACCTTACGATCATAGATGATTAAAAATTGATTTATCATGCGTAACGGGCTATATTTTTGTAAGGAATGACTTATGGATTGAGAGTCAACACTCAATTAAAAATCCCTCGCCTACCCCTTTTCCCAACGATTGCAGAACCTGATATATAAAAACTAAAAAGAGTTTACAATTCCCAAAAATTACCGACACCTTTTGGAATTATCTCTCTCTACATTTTTGAATTGTGCATTTCCATTTTAGATGTATACTTTTTTCTTAAATCAAGACTTGAGTTTTCACTTTCCCTTCATCTCGTAAACAAAAAAAGGAGATAGAAGGGAAATAGATCACAACAAAATGAAAATTTTAGAGTTTATATATGGAAAGAATTTACAGCTACAAACAAATGCAAGTAAAGAAAATTTATTTACACAACTCAAATGAACACAAAAGTTGTGTTATCCAGGTTTGGGTAATTCCACTAGTTCAACCCTAATAACGTGAAATTTTATATGAAAGGGATTTTTCTACATATGTTTTAAAAAAGGATATGCATTCTTGAAGCATGTTAAAGGTGCAAATGACCTATTGATCCAAACCTTTTAAATTGAATAACATTAAATTCTCAAGTGAACGTGCGGTGAGATATTTATTCGAGTCAAACAAACCTTTATTTTTACCATTTACAAAAAGGTGACCTAATGATCATAGATGATTGTAGCCATGTGTAACCGCCTATATTTTTTAAAGGAATGACTTATGGATTGGAAGTCAACACTGAGTTAAAAATCCTCCGCCTCTCCACTTTCCAACCAATTGCAGAACCTGATATATAATAACTAAAAAGAGTTTTCTATCCCTAAAAAATACAGACACTTTTTGGAATTATCTTTCTCTACATTTTTGCATTGTGCTTTTCCATTTTAGATGTATACTCTTTTCTTAAATCAAAACTTGAGTTTTTACTTTCCCATCATCTTGCAAAAAAAAAAAAAGAGATAAAAGGAAAATAGATCACAACAAAATGAAAATTTTAGAGTTTATGTATAGAAATAATTTAAAGCAATAAAAAATGTAAGTAAAGAAAATTTATTCACACACCACAAATGAACACAAAAGTTTTGTTATCCAAGTTCGGGTAATTCCACTAGTTCCACCCTAATAGGTCGGAATTTTATAAGAAAGTGATTTTTTTACACGTGTTAAAAAATGGATATGCAAGATTGAAACATGTAAAAGATGAAAATGACCTATGGATCCAAACCTTTTCAAGAGAATAATATTAAATTTTAAATTGAACATGCGGTGGAATCTTTACCCCGAGTCAAACAAACCATTATTTTACCAATTTACAAAAAGAAGACCTTAAGATCATAGATGATTGTAAAGTGATTTATCATGCGTAACAGGCTATATTTTTGCAAGGAATGACATATGGATTTGGAGTCAACACTCAATTAAAAATCCCCCGCCTCCCCCTTTTCCCGACAATTGCAGAACCTGATACATAAAAACTAAAAAGAGTTTACAATCCCTAAAAATTACCGACACTTTTTGGAATTATCTCTCTCAACATTTGTGCATTATGCATTTCCATTTTACATGTATACTGTTTTCTTAAATCAAGACTTGAGTTTTCACTTTCCCTTCATCTCGTAAACAAAAAAAGGAGATAGAAGGCAAATAGATCACAACAAAATGAAAATTTTAGAATTTATGTATGGGAATTCACAGCTACAAACAAATTTATGTAAACAAAATTTATTCACACACCTCGAATGAACACAAAAGTTGTGTTATCCAAGTTTGGGTAATTCCACTAGTTCAACCCTAATAACGCGAAATTTTATATGAAAGGGATTTTTCTACATATATTTTCTAAATTGGATATACATGTTTGAAGCATGTTAAAGATGCAAATGACCTATGGATCCAAACCTTTTAAATTGAATAACATTAAATTCTCAAGTGAACGTGCGGTGAGATATTTATTCGAGTCAAACAAACCATTATTTTTACCATTTACAAAAAGCTGACCTAACGATCATAGATGATTGTAGCCATGTGTAACCGCCTATATTTTTTAAAGGAATGACTTATGGATTGGAAGTCAGCACTCAGTTAAAAATCCTCCGCCTCTCCATTTTCCAATCGAGTGCAGAACCTGATATATAATAATTAAAAAGAGTTTTCTATCCCTAAAAAATATAGACACTTTTTGGAATTATCTCTCTCTACATTTTTGCATTGTGCTTTTCCATTTTAGATGTATACTCTTTTCTTAAATCAAAACTTGAGTTTTTACTTTCCCTTCATCTTGCAAAAAAAAAAGAGATAAAAGGCAAATAGATCACAACAAAATGAAAATTTTAGAGTATATGTATAGAAATAATTTAAAACACTAAAAAATGTAAGTAAAGAAAATTTATTCACACACAACAAATGAACACAAAAATTTTGTTATCCAAGTTCGGGTAATTCCACAAGCTCCACCCTAATAGGTCGGAATTTTATAAGAAAGTGAGTTTTTTACACAAGTGTTAAAAAATGGATATGCAAGATTGAAATATGTAAAAGATGAAAATGACCTATGGATCCAAACCTTTTAAAGAGAATAATATTAAATTTTAAATTGAACATGCGGTGGAATCTTTACCCCGAGTCAAACAAACCATTATTTTACCAATTTACAAAAAGAAGACCTTAAGATCATAGATGATTGTAAAGTGATTTATCATGCGTAACGGGCTATATTTTTGCAAGGAATGACATATGGATTTGGAGTCAACACTCAATTAAAAATCCCCCGCCTCCCCCTTTTCCCGACAATTGCAGAACCTGATACATAAAAACTAAAAAGAGTTTACAATCCCTAAAAATTACCGACACTTTTTGGAATTATCTCTCTCAACATTTGTGCATTATGCATTTCCATTTTACATGTATACTGTTTTCTTAAATCAAGACTTGAGTTTTCACTTTCCCTTCATCTCGTAAACAAAAAAAGGAGATAGAAGGCAAATAGATCACAACAAAATGAAAATTTTAGAATTTATGTATGGGAATTCACAGCTACAAACAAATTTATGTAAACAAAATTTATTCACACACCTCGAATGAACACAAAAGTTGTGTTATCCAAGTTTGGGTAATTCCACTAGTTCAACCCTAATAACGCGAAATTTTATATGAAAGGGATTTTTCTACATATATTTTCTAAATTGGATATACATGTTTGAAGCATGTTAAAGATGCAAATGACCTATGGATCCAAACCTTTTAAATTGAATAACATTAAATTCTCAAGTGAACGTGCGGTGAGATATTTATTCGAGTCAAACAAACCATTATTTTTACCATTTACAAAAAGCTGACCTAACGATCATAGATGATTGTAGCCATGTGTAACCGCCTATATTTTTTAAAGGAATGACTTATGGATTGGAAGTCAGCACTCAGTTAAAAATCCTCCGCCTCTCCATTTTCCAATCGAGTGCAGAACCTGATATATAATAATTAAAAAGAGTTTTCTATCCCTAAAAAATACAGACACTTTTTGGAATTATCTCTCTCTACATTTTTGCATTGTGCTTTTCCATTTTAGATGTATACTCTTTTCTTAAATCAAAACTTGAGTTTTTACTTTCCCTTCATCTTGCAAAAAAAAAAGAGATAAAAGGCAAATAGATCACAACAAAATGAAAATTTTAGAGTATATGTATAGAAATAATTTAAAACACTAAAAAATGTAAGTAAAGAAAATTTATTCACACACAACAAATGAACACAAAAATTTTGTTATCCAAGTTCGGGTAATTCCACAAGCTCCACCCTAATAGGTCGGAATTTTATAAGAAAGTGAGTTTTTTACACAAGTGTTAAAAAATGGATATGCAAGATTGAAATATGTAAAAGATGAAAATGACCTATGGATCCAAACCTTTTAAAGAGAATAATATTAAATTTTAAATTGAACATGCGGTGGAATCTTTACCCCGAGTCAAACAAACCATTATTTTACCAATTTACAAAAAGCTGACCTTACGATCATAGATGATTGTAAAGTGATTTATCATACGTAACGGGCTATATTTTTGTAAGGAATGACTTATGGATTTGGAGTCAACACTCAATTAAAAATCCCCCGCCTCCCCCTTTTCCCGACAATTGCAGAACCTGATACATAAAAACTAAAAGGAGTTTAAAATCCCCAAAAATTACCGACACTTTTTGGAATTATCTCTCTCTACATTTGTGCATTATGCATTTCCATTTTACATGTATACTGTTTTCTTAAATCAAGACTTGAGTTTTCACTTCCCCTTCAGCTCGTAAACAAAAAAAAAAGAGATAGAAGGCAAATAGATCACAACAAATTGAAAATTTTAGAATTTATGTATGGAAAGAATTCACAGCTACAAACAAATTTATGTAAACAAAATTTATTCACACACCTCGAACGAACACAAAAGTTGTGTTATCCAAGTTTGGGTAATTCCACTAGTTCAACCCTAATAACGCGAAATTTTATATGAAAGGGATTTTTCTACATATATTTTCTAAATTGGATATACATTTTTGAAGCATGTTAAAGATGCAAATGACCTATGGATCCAAACCTTTTAAATTGAATCACATTAAATTCTCAAGTGAACGTGCGGTGAGATATTTATTCGAGTCAAATAAACCATTATTTTTACCATTTACAAAAAGCTGACCTAACGATCATAGATGATTGTAGCCATGTGTAACCACCTATATTTTTTAAAGGAATGACTTATGGATTGGAAATCAACACTCAGTTAAAAATCTTCCACCTATCCATTTTCCAACCGATTGCAGAACCTCATATATAATAACTAAAAAGAGTTTTCTATCCTTAAAAAATATAGACACTTTTTGGAATTATCTCTCTCTACATTTTTGCATTGTGCTTTTCCATTTTAGATGTTACTTTTTTCTTAAATCAAAACTTGAGTTTTTACTTTCCCTTCATCTTGCAAAAAAAAAAAGAGATAAATGGCAAATAGATCACAACAAAATGAAAATTTTAGAGTTTATGTATAGAAATAATTTAAAGCAATAAAAAATGTAAGTAAAGAAAATTTATTCACACACCACAAATGAACACAAAAATTTGTTATCCAAGTTTGGGTAATTCCACTAGTTCCACCCTAATAGGTCGGAATTTTATAAGAAAGTGATTTTTTTACACATGTGTTAAAAAATGGATATGCGTGATTGAAACATGTAAAAGATGAAAATGACCTATGGATCAAAACCTTTTAAATAGAATAATATTAAATTTTAAATTGAACATGCGGTGGAATCTTTACCCCGAGTAAAACAAACCATTATTTTACCAATTTACAAAAAGCAGACCTAACGATCATAGATGATTGTAAAGTGATTTATCATGTGTAACGGGCTATATTTTTGTTAGGAATGACTTATGGATTTGGAGTCAACACTCAATTAAAAATCCCCTGCCTCCCCCTTTTCCCGACAATTGCAGAACCTAATACATAAAAACTAAAAAGAGTTTACAATCCCTAAAAATTACCGACACTTTTTGGAATTATCTCTCTCTACATTTGTGCATTATGCATTTCCATTTTACATGTATACTGTTTTCTTAAATCAAGACTTGAGTTTTCACTTTCCCTTCATATCGTAAACAAAAAAAGGAGATTGAAGGCAAATAGATCACAACAAATTGAAAATTTTAGAATTTATGTATGGAAAGAATTCACATCTACAATTAAATGTATGTAAAAAAATTTATTTACACACCTCGTACGAACACAAAAGTTGTGTTATCCATGTTTGGGTAATTCCACTAGTTCAACCCTAATAACGCGTAATTTTATATGAAAGGGATTTTTCTACATATGTTTTAAAAATTGGATATGCATGCTTGAAGCATGTTAAAGATGCAAATGACGTATGGATCCAAACCTTTTAAAGAGAATAACATTAAATTCTCAAGTGAACGTGTCGGAGGATATTTACTCAAGTCAAACAAGACATTATTTTCCCCATTTACAACAAGCTGACCTAACGATCATAGATGATTGTAGCCATGCATAACCAGCTATAATTTTTAAAGGAATGACTTATGGATTGGGAGTCAACACTCTGTTCAAAATCCTCCGCCTCCCCCTTTTCCCGATGATTGCAAAACCTGATATATAATAACTAAAAGGAGTTTTCAATCCCTAAAAGTTACAAACACTTTTTGAAATTATCCCTCTCGACATTTTTTCATTGTGCTTTTCCATGTTAGATGTATACTTTTTTCTTAAATCAAAACTTGAGTTTTTACATTCCCTTCATCTGGCAAAACAAAAAAAGAGATAAAAGGCAAATAGATCAAAACAAAATGAAAATTTTAGAGTTTATCTAAGGAAATAATTGAAAGCAAGAAATAAATGGAAGTAAAGAAAATTTATTCACACACCACAAATGAAGACAAAAGTTTTGTTATCCAAGTTTGGGTAATTTCACTTGTTCAACCCTAATAGCTTGCAATTTTATAAGAAAGAGATTTTTCTAAACATGTTTTAAAATATGGATATGCATGCTTGAAACATGTTAAAGATGCAAATGACCTATGGGTCCAAACCTTTTAAAGAGAATAACATTAAATTCTCAAGTGAACGAGCGGTGGGATATTTACCCGAGTCAAACAAGCCATTATTTTTCCGATTTACAAAAAGCTGACCTAACGATCATAGATGATTGTAAAGTGATTTATCATGCGTAACGGGCTATATTTTTGTAAGGAATCACTTATGGATAGGGAGTCAAAACTCAGTTAAAAATCCCTTGCCTCCCCATTTTCCCGACGTTTGCAGAACCTTATATATAAAAACTAAAAAGTGTTTCCAAACCCAAAAAATTATAGACACTTTTTGGAATTATCTCTCTCTATATTTGTGCATTGTGCATTTCCATTTTTGATCTATACATTTTTCTTAACTCAAAAAATAGGTTTTAATTTCTCTTCATCTCGCAAACAAAACAAAAGATGAAGGCAAATAGATCACAACAAAATGAAAATTTTACAGTTTATGCATGGAAAGAATTTAAAGCAATAAACAAATTTCAGAAGAGAAAATTTTTTCACACACCACAAATGAACCAAAAAGTTTTGATATCCAAGTTTTGGTAATTCCACTAGTTCAACCCTAATTGCTCAAAATTTTATAAGAAAGAGATTTTTCTACACATGTTTTAAAAAATGGATAAGCATGCTTTTAACATGTTAAAGATGCAAATGACCTATGGATCCAAACCTTTTAAAGAGAATAACATTAAATTCTCAATTGAACGTGCGGTGGGATATTTACGCGAGTCAAACAAGCTATTATTTTTCCCATTTACAAAAAGCTTACCTAACAATCATAGATGATTGTAATGTGATTTATCATATGTAACGGGCTATATTTTTTTAAGGAATGACTTATGGATTGGGACTCAACACTCAGTTTAAAATCTCACCCCCCCCCCCCCCTCCCCTTTTACCGATGATTTCAGAACCTGATATATTAAAACTAAAATGAGTTTACAATCCCTGAGAATTACAGACTCTTTTCGGAATTATCTCTCATTACAGTTGAGCATTGTGCATTTCCACTTTAGATTATTACATTTTTCTTAAATCAAAAATTGAGTTTTAACTTTCCCTTCTTCTCGTAAACAAAAAAAAAGAGATAAAAGGTAAATACATGACAACAAAATGAACATTTTAAAGTTTATGTATGGAAATAATTTAAAGCTATAAAAAAATGTAAGTAAAGAAAACTTATTTAGACACCACAAATGAACCCAAATTTTTTGTTATCCAAGTTTGGGAAATTCCACTAGTTCAACCCTAATTGCTTGGAATTTTATAAGAAAGAGATTTTTCTACACATGTTTTAAAAAATTGATATGGATGCTTGAAATATGTTCAAGATGCAATTGACCTATGGATCCAAACCTTTTAAAGAGAATAACATTAAATTCTCAAGAAAACATGCGGTGGAATCTTTACCTGAGTCAAACAAACCATTATTTTACAAATGTACAAAAAGCTATCATAACGATCATAGATGATTGTAAAGTGATTTATCATGCGTAACGGGCTATATTTTTGTAAGGATTAACTTATGGATTGGGAGTCAACACTCAGTTTAAAATCCCCCGCCTCCTTTTTTTCCCGACTATCGTAGAACATGATATATAAAAACTAAAAAGAGTTCACAATCCCTAAAAATTAGCGAAACTTTTTGGAATTATCTCTCTCGACATTTGTGCATTGTGCATTTCCATTTTAGATGTATACTTTTTTCTTAAATCAAAACTTGAGTTTTCACTTTCCCTTCATCTCATAAACTAAAAAAAGAGATAGAAGGCAAATAGATCACAACAAAATGAGAATTTTAGAGTTTATGTATGGAAAGAATTTACAGCTATAAACAAATGTAAGTAAAGAAAATTTATTCACACACCACAAATGAACCCAAAAGTTTTGTTATCCAAGTTTGGGAAATTCCACTAGTTCAACCCTAATAGCTCGGAATTTTATAAGAAAGAGATTTTCTAAAAATGTTTTAAAAAAAGGGTATGGATGCTTGAAATATATTAAAGATGCAAATGACCGATGGATACAAACCCTTTAAAGAGAATAACATTAAATTCTCAAGTGAACGTGCGGTGGGATATTTACCCAAGTCAAACAAGCCATTATTTTACCCATTTACAAAAACCTGACCTAACGATCATAGATGATTGTAAAGTGATTTATCATGTGTAACGAGCTATATTTTATTAAGGAATGACTTATGGATTCGGATTCAACAATCAGTTTAATATCCTCCACCTCCGCCTTTTCTCGACGATTTAAGAACCTTACATATAAAAACGAAAAAGTGTTTACAATCCCTAAAAATTACAAACACTTTTTGGAATTATCTCTCTCAACATTTGTGCATTGTGTATTTCCATTTTAGTTGTATACTTTTTTCTTAAATCAAAACTTGAGGTTTCACTGTCCCTTCATCTCGCAAACAAAAAAGAAGATAAAAGCCAAATAGATCACAAAAAAATAAAAATTTTAGCCTTTATGTATGGAAAGAATTTATAGCAATAAACAAATGTAATAAAAGAAAATTTATTCGCACAGCACAAATGAAAACAAAAATTTTGATATCCAAGTTTGGGTAATTCCACTAGTTCAACCCTAGAAGCTCAAAATTTTATAAGAAATAGATTTTTCTACATATGTTTTAGAAAATGGATATGCAAGCTTGAAACATGTTAAAGGTGCAAATGACCTATGGATCCAAACCTTTTAAAGAGAATAACATTAAATTCTCAAGTGAACATGCGGTGAGATATTTACCCGAGTCAAACAAGCCATTATTTTGCCCTCTTAGAAAAAGCTTACCTAACGATTATAGTTGATTGTAAAGTGATATATCATGCATAACGGGCTATATTTTTGTCAGGACTGGCTTATGGATTGGAAGTCAACACTCAGTTAAAAATCCCCTGCCTCCCCCTTTTCCGAACGATTGCAGAACTTGATATATAAAAACTATAAAAAGTTTACAATCCCTAAAAATTACAGACACATTTTGGAATTATCTTTCATTACATTTGTGCATTGTGCATTTCCATTTTAGACGTATACTTTTTTCTCAAATCAGAACTTGAGTTTTCACTTTCCCATCATGTCGTAATAAAAAAAAAAAGATAAAAGGCAAATAGATCACAACAAAATGAAAATTTTAGAGTTTATGTAAGGAATGAATTTAAAGAAATAAAAAAATGTAAGTAAATGAAATTTATTCACACACCACAAATGAACAGAAAAGTTTTCTTATGGAATTTTTTGAAATTCCACTAGTTTAGTCCCAATAGCGAGGAATTTTATAAGAAAGAGATTTTTCTACACATGCTTTAAAAAATGGATATGCATGTTTGATACATGTGATAGATGCAAATAACCTATGGACCCAAACTTTTTAAAGAGAATAACATTAAATTCTCAAGTGAACGTGCGGTGGGATAATTTCTCGAGTCAAACAAGCCTTTATTTTACCCATTTCCAAAAAGCTGACCTAACGATCATAACTGATTGTAAAGTGATATATCATGCGTAACAGGCTATATTTTTGTAAGGAAAGACATCTGGATTGGGATTCAACACTCAGTTTAAAATCCCTCGCCTCCCCCTTTTCCTGACGATTGCAGAACCTGATATATAAAAACTAAAAAGAGTTTACAATCCCTAAAATTTTTAGACACTTTTTGGAATTATCTCTCTCTACATTTGTGCATTGTGCTTTTCCATTTTAGATGTATACTTTTTTGTTAAATCAAAAATTAGGTATTTACTTTCCCTTCATCTCGCAAACAAAAAAAAGATAAAAGTAAAATAGATCACAACAAAATGAAAATAGATCGCAAAGAAATGTAGGAAAAGAAAATTTATTCACACATCACAAATCAACACAAAAGTTTTGATATCCAAGTTTGGGTAATTCCACTAGTTCAACCGTAAAAGCTCTAAATTTTATAAGAAAGAGATTTTTCTACACATGTTTTAAAAAATGGATATGAATGTTTAAACATGTTAAAGATGCAAATGACCTTTGGATCAAAACCTTTTAAAGAGAATAACATTAAATTCTCAAGTGAACAAGCAGTGGGATATTTACATTAGTCAAACAAGCCATTATTTTTCCCATTTTGAAAAAGCTGACCTAACGATCATAGATGATTGTAAAGTGATTTACCATGCATAAAGGGCTATATATTTGTAAGGAATCACTTATGGATTGGGAGTCAACACTAAGTTAAAAATCCCCCGCCTCCCCCTTTTCTTGACGATTGCAGAACCTGATATTTAAAAAATGATGTTTACTATCCCTAAAAATTATAGACATTTCTTGGAATTATCTCTACGTACATTTGTGCATTGTGCATTGTGCATTTCAATTTTAGACGTATACTTTTTTTTTAAATTCAAACTTGAGTTTTCACTTTCCCTTCATCTCGCAAAATAAA
Organism: Aristolochia californica; assembly: GCF_029961685.1. Lineage (NCBI taxonomy): Eukaryota > Viridiplantae > Streptophyta > Magnoliopsida > Piperales > Aristolochiaceae > Aristolochia > Aristolochia californica. Next base: position 27,929,823 of record NW_027181770.1, on the reverse strand, counting down.
AAAAGAGATAAAAGGCAAATAGATCACAACAAAATGAAAATTTTAGGGTTTATGTATGGAAAGAATTTAAAGCAATAAACAAATGTAAGTATAGAAAATGTATTCACACACCACAAATGAACACAAAATTTTTGTTATCCAAGTTTGGGTAATTCCACTAGTTCAACCCTAATAGCTCGGAATTTTATTACAAAGAGAATTTTCTACATATGTTTAAAATTTTGATTTGCATGCTTGAAACATGTTATAGATGGAAATTACCAATGGATCCAAACCTTTTAATGTGAATAACATTAAATTCACATGTGAACGTGCGGTGGGATATTTACCCGAGTCAAATAAGCCATTATTTTTCCCATTTAAAAAAAGCTGACCTAACAATCATAGATGATTGTAAAGTGATTTATCATGCATAACGGGCAATATATTTGTAAAGAATGACTTATGGATTGGGAGTCATCACTCAGTTAAAAATCCCCCGCCTCCCTCTTTTCCCGACGATTGCTGAACAAGATATATAAAAACTAAAAAGAGTTCCCTAAAAATTATAGACACTTTTTGGAATTATCTCTCTCTACATTTGTGCATTGTGAATTTCCATTTTAGATATATAATTTTTTCTTAAATCAACTCCTCAGTTTTAACTATCCCTTAATCAAGCAAACAAAAAAAAGAGATAAAAGGCAAAGAGATCACAAAAAAATTAAAATTTTAGAGTTTATGAACGGAAAGAATTTAAAGCAATAAAAAAAGCAAGTAAATAAAATTTATTCACACACCACAAATGAACGCAAAAGTTTTGTTATCCTAGTTTGGGTAATTCCACTAGTTCAACCCTAATAGCTCGGAATAATATAAGAAAGAGATTTTTTTACATATGTTTTAAAAAATGGATATGTATGCTTGAAACATGTTAAAGATGCATATGACCTATGGTTCCAAACATTTTAAAGAGAATAACAATAAATTCTCAAGTGAACGTGCGGTGGGATATTTACTCGAGTCAAACAAGCCATTATTTTGCCCATTTACAAAAAGTTTACCTAACGATCATAGATGATTTTAGACTGATTTATCATGCGTAACCAGTTCTATTTTTTAAAGGAATGCCTTATGGATTGGGAGTCAACACTCAGTTAAAAATCCCCCGCCTCCCCCTTTTCCCGACGATTGCAGAACCTGATATATAATAACTCAAAAGAGTTTACAATCCCTAAAAATTACAGAAACTTTTTGGAATTATCTCTCTCTACATTTGTGCATTGTGCATTTCCATTTTAGACGTTTACTTCTTTCTTAAATCAAAACTGGAGTTTTTACTATCCCTTCATCTCGCATACAAAAAAAATAGATAAAAGGAAAATAGATCACAAAAAAATTAAAATTTTAGAGTTTATGTACGGAAATAATTTAAAGCAATAAAAAAATTTAAGTAAAGAAAATTTATTCACACACAACAAATGAACACAAAAGTTTTGTTATCTAAGTTTGGGTAATTCCACTAGTTCGACCTTAATAGCTCAGAATTTTATAAGAAACAGATGTTTTTACATATGTGTTAAAAAATGGATATGCATGCTAGAAACATGTTAAAGATGCAAATGACCTATGGATCCAAACCTTTTAAAGAGAATAATATTTAATTTCAAGTGAACATGCGGGGGAATCTTTACCCCGAGTCAAACAAACCATTATTTTACCAATTTACAAAAAGCTGACCTTACGATCATATATGATTGTAAAGTGATTTATCATGCGTAACGGGCAGCATTTTTGTAAGGAATGACTTATGGATTTGGAGTCAACACTCAATTAAAAATCCCCCGCCTCCCCCTTTTCCCTACGATTGTAGAACTTGATATATAAAAAGTAAAAAAGTATTTAAAATCCCTAAAAATTACCGACACTTTCTGGAATTATCTCTCTCTATATTTGTACATTGTGCATTTCCATTTTATATGTATACTTTTTTCTTAAATAAAGACTTCAGTTTTCACTTTCCCTTCATCTCGTAAACAAAAAAAGGTGAAACAAGGCAAATAGATCACAACAAAATGAAAATTTTAGAGTTTATGTATGGAAATAATGTATAGTTACAAACAAATGTAAGTAAAGAAAATTTATTCACACACCTCAAATGAACTCAAAAATTGTGTTATCCAAGTTTGGGTAATTCCACTAGTTCAACCCTAATAACGCGAAATTTTATATGAAAGGGATTTTTCTACATATGTTTTAAAAAATGGATATGTATGCTTGAAGCATGTTAATGATTCAAATGACCTATGGATCCAAACCTTTTAAAGTGAATAACATTAAATTCTCAAGTGAATGTGTGTTGGGATATTTTATTCGAGTCAAACAAGCCATTATTTTCCCCTTGTACAAAAAGCTGACCTAACGATCATAGATGATTGTAGCCATGCGTAACCGGCTATATTATTGAAAGGAATGACTTATGGATTGGAAGTCAACACTCAGTTAAAAATCCTCCGCCTCCCCCTTTTCCCGACAATTGCAGAACCTGATACATAATAACTAAAAAGAGTTTTCAATCCCTAAAAATTACAGACACTTTTTGGAATTATCTCTCTCTACATTTTTGCATTGTGCTTTTCCTTTTTAGATGTATACTTTTTTCTTATATCAAAACTTGAGTTTTTACTTACCCTACATCTCGTCAAAAAAAAAAAAAAGAGATAAAAGGCAAATTGATCACATCAAAATTAAAATTTTAGAGTTTATGTATGGAAAGAATAAAAAGAAATAAAAAAATGTAAGTAAAGAAAATTTATTCACACACCACAAATGAACACAAAAGTTTTGTTATCCAAGTTTGGGAAATTCCACTAGTTCAACCCGAATAGCTTGCAATTTTATAAAAAAGAGATTTTTCTATACATGTTTTAAAAAATGGATATGCATGCTTGAAACGTGTTAAAGGTGAAAATGACCTATGGATCCAAACCTTTTAAAGAGAATAATATTAAATTTTGAAATTAACATGCGGTGGAATCTTTACCCCGAGTCAAAAAACCATTATTTTACCAATTTAAAAAACGATCATAGATGATTGTAAAGTGATTTATCATGCGTAACAGGCTATATTTTTGTAAGGAATGACTTATGGATTGGGAGTCAACACTCAATTAAAAATCCCCCGCCTTCCCCTTTTCGCGATGACTGCATAACCTGATATATAAAAACTAAAAAGTGTTTACAATCCATAAAAATTACTGATACTTTCTGGAATTATCTCTCTCTACATTTGTGCATTGTGCATTTCCATTTTAGATGTATACTTTTTTCTTAAATCAAGAATTGAGTTTTCACTTTCCCTTCATGTCGTAAAAAAAAAAAGGAGATAGAAGGCAAATAGATCACAACAAAACGAAAATTTTAGAGTTTATGTAATTAAAGAATTCACAGCTACAAACAAATGTAAGTAAAGAAAATTTATTCACACACCTCGAACGAACACAAAAGTTGTGTGATCCAAGTTTGGGTAATTCCACTAGTTCAACCCTAATAATGCGAAATTTTATATGAACGGGATTTTCTACATATGTTTTAAAAAATGGATATGCATGGTTGAAGCATGTTAAAGATGCAAATGACCTTTGGACCCAAACCTTTTAAAGTGAATAACATTAAATTCTCAAGTGAACGTGCGGTGGGATATTTACTCAAGTCAAACAAGCCATTATTTTTCGCATTTACAAAAAGCTAACCTAACGATCATAGATGATTGCAGCCATGCGTAACCGGCTATATTTTTTATAGGAATGACTTAAGGATTGGGAGTCAACACTCAGTCAAAAATCCTTCGCCTCCCCCATTTCCCGACGATTGCAAAACCTAATACATAAAAACTAAAAAGAGTTTTCAATCCCTAAAAATTAAAAACACTTTTTGGAATTATCTCTCTCCACATTTTTGCTTTGTGCTTTTCCATTTTAGATGTATACTTTTTTCTTAAATTAAAACTTGAGTTTTTACTTTCCCTTCATTTGGCAAAACAAAAAAAGAGATAAAAGGCAAATAAATCATAACAAAATGAAAATTTTAGAGTTTATGTAAGGAAATAATTTAAAACAATAAATAAATGTAAGTAAAGAAAATTTATTCACACACCCCAAATGAAGACAAAAGTTTTGTTATCCATGTTTGGGCAATTCCACTAGTTCAACCCTAATAGCTTGCAATTTTATAAGAAAGAGATTTTTCTACACATGTTTTAAAAAATGGATATGCATGCTTGAAACATGTTAAAGATGCAAATGACCTAGGGATCCAAACTTTTTAAAGTGAATAACATTAAATTCTCAAGTGAACGTGCGGTGGGATAGTTACCTGAGTCAAACAAGCCATTATTTTGCCCGTTTACAAAAAGCTGACCTAACGAGCATAGATGATTGTAAAGTGATTTATCATGCGTAACGGGCTATATTTTTGTAAAGAATGACTTATGGATTGGGAGTCAACACTCAGTTAAAAACCCCCCGACTCCCTCTTTTCCCGACGACAGCAGAACCTTATATATAAAAACTAAACAGAGTTTACAAACCCAAAAAATTATAGACACTTTTTGGAATTATCTCTCTCAACATTTTTGCATTGTGCTTTTCCATTTTAGATCTATACTTTTTTCTTATATCAAAACATGAGTTTTTACTTACCCTTCATCTCGCAAAAAAAAAAAAAAAAGAGATAAAAGGCAAATTGATCACATCAAAATGAAAATTTTAGAGTTTATGTATGGAAAGAATATAAAGAAATAAAAAAATGTAAGTAAAGAAAATTCATTCACACACCACAAATGAACACAAAAGTTTTGTTATCCAAGTTTTGGAAATTCCACTAGTTCAACCCTAATAGCTTGCAATTTTATAAAAAAGAGATTTTTCTATACATGTTTTAAAAATTGGATATGCATGCTTGAAACGTGTTAAAGATGCAAATGACCTATGGATCCAAACCTTTTAAAGAGAATAATATTAAATTTTGAAGTTAAAATGCAGTGGAATCTTTACCCCGAGTCAAAAAAACCATTATTTTACCAATTTAAAAAACGATCATAGATGATTGTAAAGTGATTTATCATGCATAACAGGCTATATTTTTGTAAGGAATGACTTATGGATTGGGAGTCAACACTCAATTAAAAATCCCCCGCCTCCCCCTTTTCCCGATGACTGCATAACCTGATATATAAAGACTAAAAAGAGTTTACAATCCATAAAAATTACTGATACTTTCTGGAATTATCTCTCTCTACATTTGTGCATTGTGCATTTCCATTTTAGATGTATACTTTTTTCTTAAATCAAGACTTGAGTTTTCACTTTCCCTTCATGTCGTAAACAAAAAAAGGAGATAGAAGGCAAATAGATCACAACAAAACGAAAATTTTAGAGTTTATGTATTTAAAGAATTCACAGCTACAAACAAATGTAAGTAAAGAAAATTTATTCACATACCTCGAACGAACACAAAAGTTGTGTGATCCAAGTTTGGGTAATTCCACTAGTTCAACCCTAATAATGCGAAATTTTATATGAACGGGATTTTTCTACATATGTTTTAAAAAATGGATATGCATGATTGAAGCATGTTAAAGATGCAAATGACCTTTGGACCCAAACCTTTTAAAGTGAATAACATTAAATTCTCAAGTGAACATGCGGTGGGATATTTACTCAAGTCAAACAAGCCATTATTTTTCCCATTTACAAAAAGCTAACCTAACGATCATAGATGATTGCAGCCATGCGTAACCGGCTATATTTTTTATAGGAATGACTTAAGGATTGGGAGTCAACACTCAGTCAAAAATCCTCCGCCTCCCCCTTTTCCCGACGATTGCAGAACCTGATATATAAAAACTAAAAAGAGTTTTCAATCCCTAAAAATTACAAACACTTTTTGGAATTATCTCTCTCTACATTTTTGCATTGTGCTTTTCCATTTTAGATGTATACTTTTTTCTTAAATCAAAACTTGAGTTTTTACTTTCCCTTCATTTGGCAAAACAAAAAAAGAGATAAAAGGCAAATAAATCATAACAAAATGAAAATTTTAGAGTTTATGTAAGGAAATAATTTAAAGCAATAAATAAATGTAAGTAAAGAAAATTTATTCACACACCCCAAATGAAGACAAAAGTTTTATTATCCAAGTTTGGGTAATTCCACTAGTTCAACCCTAATAGCTTGCAATTTTATAAGAAAGAGATTTTTCTACACATGTTTTAAAAAATGGATATGCATGCTTGAAACATGTTAAAGATGCAAATGACCTATGGATCCAAACCTTTTAAAGTGAATAACATTAAATTCTCAAGTGAACGTGCGGTGGGATAGTTACCTGAGTCAAACAAGCCATTATTTTGCCTGTATACAAAAAGCTGACCTAACGATCATAGATGATTGTAAAGTGATTTATCATGCGTAACGGGCTATATTTTTGTAAAGAATGACTTATGGATTGGGAGTCAACACTCAGTTAAAAATCCCTCGTCTCCCTCTTTTCCCGACGATTGTAGAACCTTATATATAAAAACTAAACAGAGTTTACAAACCCAAAAAATTATAGACACTTTTTGAAATTATCTCTCTCAACATTTTTGCATTGTGCATTTCCATTTTAGATCTATACATTTTTCTAAACTCAAAAATTAGGTTTTTACTTTCTCTTCGTCTTGCAAACAAAAAAAAAAAAAGATAAAAGGCAAATAGATCACAACAAAATAAAAATTTTAGAGTTTATATATGGAAAGAATTTAAAGCAATAAACAAATTTCAGAAAAGAAAATTTATTCACACACCACAAATGAACCAAAAATTTTTGATATCCAAGTTTGGGTAATTCCTCTAGTTCAACCATAATTGCTCTGAATTTTATAAGAAAGAGATTTTTCTACACATGTTTTAAAAAATTCATAAGCATGCTTTAAACATGTTAAAGATGCAAATGACCTATGGATCAAAACCTTTTAAAGAGAATAACATTATATTCTCAAATGAATGTGCGGTGGGATATTTACCAGAGACAAACAAGCCATTATTTTGCCCATTTTGAAAAAGCTGACCTAAGGATCCTAGATGATTGTAAAGTGATTTATCTTGCTTAATGAGCTATATTATTGTAAGGAATCACTTATGGATACCTAGTCAACACTAAGTTAAAAATCCCCCGCCTCCCCCTTTTCCCGACGATTGCAAAACCTGATATTTAAAAAATAAAAAGAATTTACAATCCCTAAAAATTACCGACACTTTTTGGAATTATATCTCTCTACATTTGTGCATTGTGTATTTCCATTGTGGATGTATACTTTTTTCTTAAATCAAAACTTGAGTTTTCACTTTCCCTTCATCTCGTAAACAAAAAAAAGAGATAGATCACAACAAAATGAAAATTTTAGATTTTATGTATGGAAAGAATTTATAGCAATAAAGAAATGTAAGTAAAGAAAATTTATTCACACACCACAAATGGACACAAAAGTTTTATTCTCCAAGTTTGGGTAATTCCACTAGTTCAACCCTAATAGCTCGGAATTTCATAAGAAAGAGATTTTTCTACATATGTTTTAAAAAATGGATATGCATGTTTGAAACATGTTAAAGATGCAAATGACCTATGGATCCAAACCTTTTAAAGAGAATAACATTAAATTCTCAAGTGAACGTAAGTGGGAAATTTACCCGAGTCAAACAAGCTATGATTGTAATGTGATTTATCATACGTAATAGGCTATATTTTTGTAAGGAATGACTTATGGATTTGGACTCAACACTCAGTTTAAAATCCCCCACCTCCCCCTTTTATCGATGATTGCAGAACCTGATATATAAAAACTAAAATGAGCTTACAATCCCTAAGAATTACAGACACTTTTTGGAATTATCTCTCATTACATTTGAGAATTGTGCATTTCCACTTTAGATGTATACATTTTTCTTAAATCAAAATTTGAGTTTTAACTTTCCCTTCATCTCGTAAACAAAAAAAATAACATAAAAGGCAAATACATCACAAAAAAATGAACATTTTGGAGTTTATGTATGGAAATAATTTAAAGCTATAAACAAATGTAAGTAAATAAAACTTATTCACACACCACAAATGAACCCAAAAGTTTATAAGAAAGAGATTTTTCAACACATGTTTTAAAAAATTGATATGGATGCTTCAAATATGTTAAAGAAGCAAATGACATATGGATCCAAACCTTTTAAAGAGAATAACAATAAATTCCCAAGTGAACGTGCGGTGGAATCTTTACCCGAGTCAAACAAACCATTATTTTACTAATTTACAAAAAGCTAACAAAACGATCATAGATGATTGTAAAGTGATTTATCATGCATAACGGGCTATATTTTTGTAAGGAATGACTTATGGATTGGGAGTCAACACTCAGTTTAAAATCCCCCGTCTCCCCTTTTTCCCGACTATCGCAGAACCGGATATATAAAAACTAAGAAGAGTTTACAATCCCAAAAAATTACCGACACTTTTTGGAATTATCTCTCTCTACATTTGTGGATTGTGCATTTCCATTTTAGATGTATACTTTTTTCTTAAATCAAAACTTGAGTTTTCACTTTCCCTTCATCTCATAAAAAACAAAAGAGATAGAAGGCAAATAGATCACAACAAAATGAGAATTTTAGAGTTTATGTATGGAAAGAATTTACAGCTATAAACAAATGTAAGTAAAGAAAATTTATTCACACACCACAAATGAACACAAAAGTTTTGTTCTCCAAGTTTGGGTAATTCCACTAGTTCAACTCTAATAGCTTGGAATTTCATAACAAAGAGATTTTTCTACATATGTTTTTAAAAATGGATACGCATGCTTGAAACATGTTAATGATGCAAATGGCCTATGGATCCAAACATTTTAAAGAGAATAACATTAAATTCTCAAGTTAACGTGCAGTGGGATATTTACCCGAGTCAAACAAGCTATTATTTTTCCTATTTACAAAAATCTGACCTAACGATCATAGATGATTGTAATGTGAGTTATCATACGTAACGGGCTATATTTTTGTAGAGTTGACACTCAGTTAAAAATCCCCCACCTCCCCGTTTTACCGATGATTGTAGAACCTGATATATAAAAACTAAAATGAGTTTACAATCCCTAAGAATTACAGACACTTTTTGAAATTATCTCTCATTGCATTTGTGCATTATGCATTTAGACTTTATATGTATACATTTTTATTAAGTCAAAACTTGAGTTTTCACTTTCCCTTCATCTCGTAAACAAAAAAAAGAGATAAAAGGCAAATACATCACAATAAAATGAACATTTTAGAGTTTATGTATGAAAAGAATTTAAAGCAATAAATAAATGTAAGTAAATAAAATTTATTCACACACCACAAATGAACCCAAAAGTTTTGTTATCCAAGTTTGGGAAATTCCACTAGTTCTACCATAATAGCTCGGAATTTTATAAGAAAGAGATTTTTCTACACATGTTTGAAAAAATGGATATGGATGCTTGAAATATGTTAAAGATGCAAATGACCGATGGATCCAAACCTTTTAAAGGTAATAACATTAAATTCTCAAGTGAATGTGCGATGGGATATTTACCCAAGTCAAACAAGCCATTATTTTACCCATTTGCAAAAGCCTGACCTAACGATCATAGATGATTGTAAAGTGATTTATCGTGCGTAACGGGCTATATTTTTTTATGCAATGACTTATGGATTGGGAAGCCACACTCAATTTAAAATCCTCCACCTCCCCCTTTTCTCGACGATTTCAGAACCGACATATAAAAACTAAAAAGAGTTTACAATCCCTTAAAATTACAGACACTTTTTGGAATTATCTCTCTCAACGTTTGTGCATTGTGCATTTCCATTTTAGTTGTATAATTTTTTCTTAAATCAAAACTTAAGGTTTCACTTTCCCTTCATCTCGCAAACAAAAAAGAAGATAAAAGGCAAATAGATCACAACAAAATGAAAATTTTAAAGTTTATATATGGAAAGAATTTAAAGCAATAAACAAATGTAAGAAAATAAAATTTATTCGGACAACACAAATGAAAACAATATTTTTGATATCCAAGTTTGGGTAATTCCACTAGTTCAACCCTAGAAGCTCGGAATTTTTTAAGAAAGAGATTTTTCTACATATGTTTTAGAAAATGGATATGCAAGCTTGAAACATGTTAAAGGTGCAAATGACCCGTGGATCCAAACCTTTTACAGAGAATAACATTAAATTCTCATGTGAACATGCAGTGGAATATTTACCTGAGTCAAACAAGCCATCATTTTGCCCTCTGAAAAAAAAGCTTACCTAACGATTATAGTTGATTGTAAAGTGATTTATCATGCGTAACGGGCTATATTTTTGTGAGGACTGACTTATGGATTGGGAGTCAACACTCAGTTAAAAATCCCCTGCCTCCCCCTTTTCTCGACGATTGCATAACCTGATATATAAAAACTATAAAAAGTTTACAATCCCTAAAAATTACAGACAAATTTAGGAATTATCTTGCATTACATTTGTGCATTGTGCATTTCGATTTTAGATGTATACTTTTTTCTTAAATCAGAACTTGAGTTTTCCCTTTCCCTTCATCTCATAATACAAAAAAGAGATAAAAGGCAAATAGATCACAACAAGATGAAACATTTAGAGTTTATGTATGGAATGAATTTAAAGCAATAAAAAAATGTAAGTAAATGAGATTTATTCACACACCACAAATGAACAAAAAAGTTTTCTTATCGAATTTTTGGAAATTCCACTAGTTCAGTGCTAATAGCTAGGAATTTTATAAGAAAGAGATTTTTCTACACATGTTTTGTAATATGGATATGCATGAATGCTTGATACATGTTATAGATGCAAATGACCTATGGACCCAAACCTTTTAAAGAGAATAACATTAAATTCTCAAGTGAACGTGCGGTGGGATATTTACCCGAGTCAAACAAGCCAATATTTTACCCATTTCCAAAAAGCTGACCTGATGATCATAGATGATTGTAAAGTGATTTATCATGCGTAACGGGCTATATTTTTGTAAGGAATGACTTATGGATTGGGATTGAACACTCAGTTTAAAATCCCTCGCCTCCCCCTTTTCCCGACGATTGTGGAACCTGATATATAAAAACTAAAAAGAGTTTACAATCCCTAAAATTTACAGAAACTTTTTGGAATTATCTCTCTCTACATTTGTGCAATGTGCATTTCTATTTTAGATGTATACTTTTTTATTAAATCAAAACTTGTGTTTTCACGTTCCCTTCATCTCGTAAAAAAAATAGAGATAAAAGGCAAATAGATCACAACAAAATGAAAATTTTAGAGTTTATGTATACAAAGTATTTAAAGCAATAAAAAATATAATTTAAGAAAATTTATTCACACACCACAAATGAACAAAAAAGTTTTGTTATCCAAGTTTGGGAAATTCCACTAGTTGAACCCTAATAGCTCAGAATTTTTTAAGAAGAGATTTTTCTACACATGTTTTAAAAATTAGATATACATGCTTGAAATATGTTAAGGACGCAAATGACCTATGAATCCAAACATTTTAAAGATAATAACATTAAATTCTCAAGTTAACGTGTGGTGGGATATTTACCCGTCTCAAACAAGCCATTATTTTGTCCATTTACAAAAAGCTGACCTAACGATCATAGATGATTGTAACGTGATTTATCATGCGTAACAAGCTATATTTTTGTAAGGAATTACTTATGGATTGAGAGTCAAGACTCAGTTAAAAATCCCCCTCCTCCCCCTTTACCCGACGATTGTAGAACCTGATATATAAAAACAAAAAAGAGTGTCAAATCCCAAAAAATTACAGACATTTATGGAATTATCACTCTCTATATTTTTGCATTTTGCATTTCCATTTTTTGTGTATACTTTTTTTCTTAAATCAAAAGCTGAGTTTCTACTTTCTCTTCATCTCGTAAACAAAAAAAAGAGATAAAAGGCAAATAGATCACATCAAAATGGGAATTTTAGAGTTTATGTATGGAAAGAATTTGAAGCAATAAACAAATGTAAGTAAATAAAATTTATTCACATACACAAACTAACACAAAACTTTTGTTATCCAAGTTTGGAAAATTTCACTAGTTCAAACCTAATGGCTCGGAATTTTATAAGAAAGAGATTTTTCTACACATGTTTTAAAAAATGGATATGCACGCTTGAAACATGTTAAAGATGCAAATGACCTATTGATCCAAACCTTTTAAAGAGAATAACATTAAATTCTGAAGTGAACATGCGGTGGGATCAATACCCGAGTCAAACGAACCATTTTTTTACCCATTTAAAAATAACTGACCTAACGATCATAGATGATTGTAAAGTGATTTATCATGCATAATGGGCTATATTTTTGTAAGGAATTACTTATGGATTGGGAGTCAACACTCAGTTTAAAATCCCATGCCTCCCCCTTTTCCCGACGATTGCAGAACCTGATATATAAAAACTACAAAGAGTTTACAATCCCCAAAAATTACAGGCACTTTTTGGAATTGTCTCTTTCTAAATTTTTGCATTGTGCTTTTCCATTTTAGATCTATACATTTTTCTTAAATCAAAACTTGAGTTTTCACTTTCCCTTCATCTCGTAAACAAAAAAAAGAGATAATAGGCAAAAATGTCACAGCAAAAAGAAAATTTTAGAGTTTTTGTATGGAAAGAATTTACAGCTATAAACAAATGTAAGTAAAGAAAATTTATTCACACACCACAAATGAACACTAAAGTTTTGATATCCAAGTTTGGTAAATTCCACTAGTTCAACCCTAATAGCTCGGAATTTTATAAGAAAGAGTTTTTCTACACATGTTTTGAAAAATGGATATGCATGCTTGAAACATGTTAAAGATTCAAATGACCTATGGATCCAAACCTTTTAAAGAGAATAACATTAAATTCCCAAGTGAACGTGCGGTAGGATATTTACCCGAGTAAAAAAAACCATTATTTTTCCCATTTACAAAAAGCTGACCAAACGTTCATTGCAGATTATAACGTGATTTATCATAAGTAACGGGCTATATTTATGTAAGGAATGACTTATGGATATGGAGTCAACACGTATTTAAAAATCCCCCGCCTGCCTTTCAAGACGATTGCAAAACCTGATATATAAAAACTAAAAAGAGTTTACAATCTCTAAAAATTACAGACACTTTTTGGAATTATCTTACTCTACATTTGGGCCATGTGAATTTCCATTTTAGATGAATAATTTTTTCTTAAATCAAAATTTGAGTTTTCACTTTCCCTTCATATCGTAAACAAATAAAAGAGATAAAAGGTAAATAGAACACAACAAAATGAAAATTTTAGAGTTTATGTATGGAAAGAATTTCAAGAAATAAACAAATGTAACTCACGAAAATTTATTCTCACACTACAAATGAACACAAAAGTTTTGTTATCCAAGTTTAGGTAATTCCACTAGTTCAACCCTAATAGCTCGAATTTTATAAGAAAGAAATTTTTCTACACATGTTTTAAAAAATGGATATGCATGCTTGAATCATGTTAATGATTCAAATGAGCTATGAATCCAAACCTTTTAAAGAGAATAACATTAAATTCTCAAGTGAACGTGTAGGGATATTTACCCGAGTCAAACAATCCATTATTTTGCCCAATTAAAAAAAGCTGACCTAACGATCGTAGATGATTGTAAAGTTATTTATCATGTGTAACAAGCTATATTTTTTTAGGGAATGACTTATGGATTGGGAGTCAACACTCAGTTAAAAATCCCTCGCCTGCCCCTTTTCCTGATGAATGCAGAACTTGATATATAAAAACTAGAAAGAGATTACAATCCCTAAAAATTACAGGCACTTTTTGGAATTATCTCTCTCTACTATATTTTTTTAGGGAATGACTTATGGATTGGGAGTCAACACTCAGTTAAAAATCCCTCGCCTGCCCCTTTTCCTGATGAATGCAGAACTTGATATATAAAAACTAGAAAGAGATTACAATCCCTAAAAATTACAGGCACTTTTTGGAATTATCTCTCTCTACATTTGTGCATTGTGAATTTCCTTTTAAGATATACACTTTTTATTAAATCAAAATTGGAGTTATTCACTTTCCCTTCATCTCGTAAACAAAAAAAAAAAAAGATAAACGGCAAATAGATAACAACAAAATGAAAATTTTAGAGTTTCTATATGGAAAGAATTTAAAACAATGAACAAATATAAGTAAAGAAAATTTATTTTAACACCACAAATGAACACAAAGGTTTTGTTATCCAAGTTTGGGTAATACCACTAGTTCAACCCTAATTGCTCAGTATTTGATTAGAAAGAGGTTTTTCTACACATATTTGAAAAAATGGATATGCATGCTTGAAACATGTTAAAGATTAAAATGACCCATGGATCCAAAACTTTTAAAAATAATAACATTAAATTCTCAAGTGAACGTGCGGAAGGATATGTACCAGTGTCAGACAAGCCATTATTTTGCCCATTTACAAAAAGTTGACCTAACGATCATAGATGATGGTAAAAAGATTTATCATGCGTAATGGGCTATATTTTTATAAGGAATGACTTAAGGATTGGGAGTCAACACTCTGTGAAAAATCCCCTGCCTCCCCCTTTTCCTGACAATTGCAGAACCTGTTATATAAAAACTAAAAAGAGTTTACAAACCCAAAAAATTATAGACACTTTTTGGAATTATCTCTCTCTACATTTGTGCATTGTGCATTTCTATTTAGATGTATACTTTTTTCTTAAATACATACTAGAGTTTTCACTTTCCCTTTATCTCGAAACAAAAAAAAAAGAGATAAAAGGCAAATTGATCACAAAAAAATGAAAATTTTAGAGTTTATGTATGGAAATAATTTACAGCGAGAAACAAACATAAGTAAATAAAATTTATTCTCATGCCACAAATGAACACAAAACTTTTGTTATCCAAGTTTGGGCCATTCCATTAGTTCAACCCTAATAGTTCAGAATTTTATAAGAAGGAGATTTATCTACACGTGTTTAAAAAAGGGATAAGCATGCTTGAAACATGTTAAAGATGCAAATGACTTTTGGATTCAAACCTTTTAAAGAGAACAACATTAAATTCTCAAGTGAACGTGCGGTGGGATATTTACTCGAGTGAAACAAGCCATTATTTTACCCATTTACAAAAAGTTGACCTAACGATCATAGATGATTTTAAAGTGATTTATCATGTGTAACGGGCTATATTTTTGTAAGGATTGACTTATGGATTGGGATTCAACACTCAATTAAAAATTCCCCGCCTCCCCCTTTTCCTGACGATACAAAATTTGATATATAAAAACTACAAAGAGTTTACAATCCCTTAAAATTACAGACCCTTTTTGGAATTATCTCTCTCTACATTTGTGCATAGTGCATTTCCATTTTAGATGTATACTTTTTTCTAAAATCAAAACTTGAGTTTTCATTTTCCTTCATCTCGTAAACAATAAAAAGAGATAAATGGCAAATAGATCACAACAAAATGAAAATTTTATAGTTTATGTATGGAAATGATTTAAAGAAATAAACAAATTTAAGTAAAGAAAATTAATTCTCACTCCACAAATGAACCCAAAAGTTTTGTTATCCAAGTTTGGGTAATTCCACTAGTTCAACCCTAATAGCTAAGAAATTTATAAGAAAGCGATTTTTCTACACATGTTTTAAAAAATGGATATGCATGCTTGAAACATGTTAAAGATTCAAATCACCTATGAATCCAAACCTTTTAAAGAGAATAGCATTAAATTCTCAAGTGAACGTGCGGGGGGATATTTACCCGAGTCAAATAAGCTATTATTTTGTCCATTTACAAAAAGCTAACCTAATGATCTTAGATGATTGTAAAATTATTTATCATGCATAATGGGCTAAATTTTTGTAAGGAATGACTTATGGAATTGGAGTCAACACTTAGTTAAAAATACCCCGCATGCCGCTTTTCCTGACAATTGCAGAACCTGATATATAAAAAGTAAAAAGAGTATGCTATCCCTAAAAACTACAGACACATTTCGGAATTATCTCTCTCTACATTTGTGCATTGTGAATTTCCATTTTAGATGTATACTTTTTTCTTAAATCAAAATTTGAGTTTACACCTTCCCTTCATCTCGTAAAAAAAAAAAGAGATAAAAGGCAAGTAGATCAGAACAAAATGAAAATTTAGAGTTTATGTATGGAAAGATTTTAAAGCAATAACCAAATGTAAGCAAAGAAAATTTATTCACACACCAAAAATGAACACAAAAGTTTTGGTATCCAAGTTTGGGTAATTCCACTAGTTCAACCCTAATAGCTCGGAATTTTATAAGAAAGAGATTTTCTACACATGTTTTAAAAAATGGATATGCATGCTTGAAACATTTTAAAGAAGCAAATGACCTATGGATCCAAACCTTTTAAAGAAAATAACATTAAATTCTCAACTGAACGTGCGGTGGGATATTTCTCCGAGTCAAACATGCAATTATTTTGCCAATTTACAAAAAGCTGACCTAACGATCATAGATGATTGTAAAGTGATTTATCATATGTAACGAGCTATTTTTTTAAGGAATGATTTATAGATTGGGAGTCAACACTCAGTTAAAAATCCCCCGCCTTCCCCTTTTCCCGAAGATTGTAAAACCTGATATATAAAAACTAAAAAGAGTTTATAATCCCTAAAAATTATAGACATTTTTTGGAATTATCTCTCTCTACATTTGTGCATTGTGAATTTCCATTTTAGATGTATAATTTTTTCTTAAATCAAAATTTGAATTTTCATTTACATTTAATCTCAGAAACTAAAAAAGAGATAAAAGGCAAATAGATCACCACAAAATGAAGATTTTAGAGTTTATGTATGGAAACAATTTAAATAAATAACAAATGTAAGTGAAGAAAATTTATTCACACATGAGAAATGAACACAAAAGTTTTGTTATCCATTGTTTGGGAAATTCCACTAGTTCAACCCTTATAGCTCGGAATTGTATAAGAAAGAGATTTTTCTGCACATGTTTTAAAAAATGGATATGCAGGCTAGAAACATGTTAAAGATGCAAATGACCTATGGATCAAAGCCTTGTAAAGAGAACAACTTTAACTTCTCAAGTGAACGTGTGGAGGGATATTTACCCGAGACAAACAAGCCATTATTTTGCCACTTCACAAAAAGTTGACCTAACGATCGTAGATGATTGTAAAGTGATTTATCATGCGTAACGGGCTTTATTTTTGTATGGAATGACTTATCGATAGGGAGTCAACACTCAGTGAAAAATTCCCCCTTTTCCCGACGATTGTAGAACCTGATATAAAAAAACTAAAAAGAGTTTACAATCCCTAAAAGTTACAGACTGTTTTTGGAACTATCTCTCTTCATTTGTGCATTGTGCATTTATATTTTAGATGTATACTTTTTTCTTGAACCAAAAGTTGAGTTTTCAGTTTCCCTTTATCTAGTAAACAAAAAAAAGAGATAAAAGGCAAATAGATCACAACAAAATAAAAATTTTAGAGTATATGTGTGGAAAGAATTTAAAGCAAGAAACAAACGTAAATAAAGAAATTTTTTTCACAAACCACAAATGAACACAAAAGTTTTGTTATCCAAGTTTGGGCAATTCTAATAGTCCAACCCTAATAGTTAGGAATTTTAAAAGAAGGAGATTTTTCTACACTTGTTTTAAAAAATGGATATACATGCGTGAAACATGTTAAAGATGAAAATCACCTATGGATCCAAACCTTTTATAGAGAATAACATTAAATTCTCAAGTGAACGTGCGGTGGGATATTTACCCGAGTCAAACAAACCATTATTTTTCCCATTTACAAAAAGCGGACCTAACAATCATAGATGATTGTAAAGTGATTTATCATCCGTAACGGGCTATTTTTTTTAAGGAATGACTTTTGGATTGGGAGTCAACACTCAGTTAAAAATCCTCTGCCTCACCCTTTTTCACGACTATTGCAGAACTTGATATATAAAAATTAAAAAGAGTTTACAATCCCAAAAAATTAACGACACTTTTTGGAATTATCTCTCTCACCATTTGTGCATTCTGCATTTCAATTTAAGATCTAAACTTTTTTCTTAAATCCAAACTTGAATTTTCACATTCCCTTCATCTCGCAAACAAAAAAATGAGATAAAAGTCAAATAGATCACAACAAAATGAAAATTTTAGAGTTTATGTATGGAAAGAATTTAAAGCAATAAAAAAATGTAAGTAAAGAAAATTTATTCACACACCACAAGTGAACACAATTTTTGCTATCCAAGTTTCGGAAATTCCTCTAGTTCAACCCCAATAGCTCGGAATTTTATAAGAAAGCGATTTTTCTACACATGTTTTAAAAAATGGATATGAACGCTTGAAATATGAAAAAGATGCAAATAACCTATGGATCCAAACCTTTTAAAGAGAATAACATTAAATTCTCATGTGAACGTGCGGTGGGATATTTGCTCGAGTCAAACAAGCAATTATTTTTCCCATTTACAAAAAGCTTACCTTACGATCATAGATGATTGTAGCCATGTGTAGCCGCCTATATTTTTTAAAGGAATGACTTATGGATTGGAAGTTAACACTCAGTTAAAAATACTCCCCCCCCCCCCCCCCCCCCCCTTTTCCAACTGATTACAGAACCTGACATATAATAACTAAAAAGAGTTTTCGATCCCTAAAAATTATAGACACTTTTTGGAATTATCTCTCCCTACATTTTTTCATTATGCTTTTCCATTTTAGATGTATACTTTTTTCTTAAATCAAAACTTGAGTTTTTACTTTCTCTTCATCTCGCAAAAAAAAAAAAAAGAGATAAAAGGCAAATAGATCACAAAAAAATTAAAATTTTAGAGTTTATGTATAGAAATAATTTAAAGCAATAAAAAAATTTAAGTAAATAAAATTTATTCACACACCACAAATGAACACAAAAGTTTTGTTATCCAAGTTTGGGTAATTCCACTAGTTCCACCCTAATAGGTCGGAATTTTATAAGAAAGTGATTTTTTTACACATGTGTTAAAAAATGGATATGCATGCTTGAAACATGTTAAAGATCAAAATGACCTATGGATCCAAACCTTTCAAAGAGAATAATATTAAATTTTCAAGTGAACATGCGGTGGAATCTTTTCCCAGTCAAACAAACCATTATTTTACCAATTTACCAAAAGTTGACCTTACGATCATAGATGATTGTAAAGTGATTTATCATGCGTAACGGGCTATATTTTTGTAAAGAATGACTTATGGATTTGGAGTCAACACTCAATTAAAAATCCCCCGCCTCCCCCTTTTCCTGATGATTGCAGAACCTAATATTAAAAAACTAAAAAGAGTTTACAATCCCTAAAAATTACCGACACTTTTTGGAATTATCTCTCTCTACATTTGTGCATTGTGCATTTCCATTTTAGATGTATACTTTTTTCTTAAATCAAGACTAGTTTTCACTTTCCCTTCATCTCGTAAAAAAAAAAAGGAGATAGAAGGCAAATAGATCACAACAAAATGAAAATTTTAGAATTTATGTATGGAAAGAATTTACAGCTACAAACAAATGTAAGTAAAGAAAATTTATTCACACACCTCAAATGAACACAAAAGTTGTGTTATCCAAGTTTGGGTAATTCCACTAGTTCAACCCTAAGAACGCAAAATGTTATATGAAAGGGATTTTTCTACATATGTTTTAAAAAATGGATATGCATGCTTGAAGCATGTTAAAGATGCAAATGAGCTATGGATCCAAACCTTTTAAAGTGAATAACATTAAATTCTCAAGTTAACGTGCAGTGGGATACTTACTAGAGTCAAACAAGCATTTATTTTTCCCATTTAAAAAAAGCTGACCTAACAATCGTAGATTATTGTAGCCATGCGTCACCTGCTATATTTTTTAAAGGAATCACTTATCGATTGGCAGTCAACACTCAGTTAAAAATTCTCCGCTTCCCCCTTTTCCCGACGATTGAAGAACCTGATATATAATAACTAAAAAGAGTTTTCAATCCCTAAAAATTACAAATACTTTTTGGAATTATCTCTCACTACATTTTTGCATTGTGCTTTTCCATTTTATATGTATACTTTTTTCTTAAATCAAAACTTGAGTTTTTACTTTCCCTTCATCAGGCAAAACAAAAAAAGAGATAAAAGCCAAATAGATCACAACAAAATGAAAATTTTAGAATTTATGTATGGAAATAATTTAAAGCAATAAATAAATGTAAGTAAATAAAAATTATTCACACACCACAAATGAAGACAAAAGTTTTGTTATCCAATTTTGGGTAATTCCACTAGTTCAACCCTAATAGCTTACAATTTTATAAGAAAGAGATTTTTCTACACATGTTTTAAAAAATGGATATGCATGCTTGAAACATGTTAAAGATTCAAATGACCTATGAATCCAAACCTTTTAAAGAGAATAACATTAAATTCTCAAGTGAATGTGCGGAGGTATATTTACCCGAGTGAAACAAGTCTTTATTTTGCCCATTTATAAAAAGCAGACCTAACAATCATATATGATTGTAAATTTATTTATCAGGCGTAACGGGCTATATTTTTGTAAAGAATGACTTATGGAGTGGGAGTAACCACTCAGTTAAAATACCTCGCCAGGCCCTTTTCCCAACGAATGTAGAACCTGATATATAAAATCTTGAAAGAGTTTACAATCCCTAAAAATTACAGACACTTTTTTGGAATTATCTCTCTCTACATTTGTGCATTGTGAATTTCCGATTTAGATGTATACGTTTTCTTAAATCAAAATTTGAGTTTTAACTTTTCCATCATCTCGTAAACAAAATAAAGAGATAAAAGGAAAATAGATCACAACAAAATGAAAATTTTAGAGTATATGTATGGAAAGAATTTAAAGCAATAAACAAATCTAAGTAAATAAAATTTATTTACACACCACAAATGAACACAAAAGTTTTGTTATCCAAGTTCGGGTAATTCCACTAGTTCAACCCTAATAGCTCGAAATTTTATAAGAAAGAGGTTTTCCTACACATGTTTTCAACAATGGATATGCATGCTTGAAATATGTTAAAGATGCAAATGACTTATGGATCCGAACCTTTTAAAGAGAATAACATAAATTCCCAAGTGAACGTACGGTGGGATATTTACCCGACTCAAAAAAGCCATTATTTTTCCCATTTATAAAAAGCTGACCTAACGATTATAGTTGATTGTAAAGTGATTTATCATAAGTAACGGGCTATATTTTTTTATGGAATGACTTATGGATATGGAGTCAACACACAGTTAAAAATCTCCCACTGCCCCTTTTACCGACGATTGCAGAACCTGATATATGAAAATTAAAAAGAGTTTACAATCTCTATAAATTACAGACACTTTTTGGAATTATCTGTATCTACATTGGTGCATTGTGAATTTCCATTTTAGATGTATACTTGTTTCTTAAATCAAAATTTGAGTTTTCACTTTCCCCTCTTCTCGTAAACAAAAAAAAGTGATAAAATGTAAATAGATCACAATAAGAAGAAAATTTTAGAGTTTATGTATGTAAAGAATTTAAACCAACAAACAAATATAAGTAAAGAAATTTATTCACACACCACAAATGAACACAAAATTTTTGGTATCCTAGTTTGGGTAATTCCACTAATTCAACCCTAATAGCTCAGAATTTTATAAGATAGAGATTTTTCTACACATGTTTTAAAAAATGGATATGCATGCTTGAAACATGTTAAAGATTCAAATGACCTTGGATTCAAACCATTTAAAGAGAATAACTTTAAATTCTCAAGTGAACGTGCGGAGGGATATTTACCCATGTCAAACAAGCCATTATTTTACAACTTTACAAAAAGTTGACCTAACGATCATAGATGATTGTAAAGTTATTTACCATGCGTAACGGGCTATATTTTTGTAAGGAATGACTTATGGATTGGGAGTCAACACTCAGTTAAAAATCCCCCACATGCCTCTTTTCCCAACAACTGTAGAACCTTATATATAAAAACTACAAAGAGTTTACTATCCCTAAAAATTGCAGACACTTTTTGGAATTATCACTCTCTACATTTGTGCATTATGAATTTCCATTCTAGATGTATACTTTTTTCTTAAATCAAATTTTGAGTTTTCACTTTCCTTTCATCTCGTAAACAAAAAAAAAAAGAGATCAAAGGCAAATAGATCACAACAAAATGAAAATTTTAGTGTTTATGTATGGAAATAAATTAAAGCAATAAAAAAATGTAAGTAAAAAATATTTGTTCTCACCCCACAAATGAACACAAAAGTTTTGTTATCCAAGTTTGGGTAATTCCACTAGTTCAACCCAATAGCTCGAAATTTTACAAGAAAGAGATTTTTCAACATATGTTTTAAAAAATGGATATGCATTCTAGAAACATGTTAAAGATTCAAATGACCTATGAATCCAAACCTTTTAAAGAGAATAACATTAAATTCTCAAGTGAATGTGCAAAGGGATATTTACCCGAGTCAAACAAGCCATTATTTTGCCCATTTACAAAGAGCTAACCTAACGATCATATATGATTGTTAAGTTATTTATCATGCGTAACGGGCTATATTTTTGTAAGGAATGACATATGGATAGGGATTCAACACTCAATTAAAAATCCCCCGCATGCCCCTTTTCTCGACAATTGCAGAACCTGATATCTACAAACTAGAAAGAGTTTACTATCCTTAAAAATTATAGACACTTTTTGAATTATCTCTCTCTTCATTTGTGCATTGTGAATTTCCATTTTAGATATATACTTTTTTCTTAAATCAAAATTTGATTATTCACTTTCCCTTCATCTCGTAAAAAAAAAAAAAGACAAATAGATCACAACAAAATGAAAATTTAAGAGTAAATGTATGGAAAGAATTTAACGCAATAAACAAATTTAAGTAAATAAAATTCATTCTCACACAACAAATGAACACAAATGTTTTGTAATCCAAGTTTGGGTAATTCCACTAGTTTTACCCATATAGCTCATAAATTTATAAGAAAGAGATTTTTCTACATATGTTTTAAAAATTGGATATGCATGCTTGAAACATGTTAAAGATTCAAATGACCTATGAATCCAAACCTTTTAAAGAGAATAACATTAAATTCTCAAGTGAATGTGCAGAGAATACCCGAGTCAAACAAGCCATTATTTTGCCCATTTTCAAAGAGCTAACCTAATGATCATATATGCTTGTTAAGTTATTTATCATGCGTAACGGGCTATATTTGTGTAAGGAATGACTTATGGATAGGGAGTCAACACTTAGTTAAAAATCCCCCGCATGCCCCTTTTCCCGACAATTGCAGAACCTGATATATAAAAACTAGAAAGAGTTAACTATCCCTAAAAATTACAGACACTTTTGGAATTATCTCTCTCTACATTTGTGCATTGTGAATTTCCATTTTAGATGTATACTTTTTTATTAAATCAAAATTTAATTTTTTACTTTCCCTTCATCTCGTAAAAAAAAAAAAAAGATAAAAAGGAAATAGATCACAACAAAATGAAAATTTTAGAATTTACGTATGGAAAGAATTTAAAGCGATAAACAAGTATAAGTAAATAAAATTTATTTACACACCACAAATGAACACAAAAGTTTTGTTATCCAAATTTGGGTAATTCCACTAGTTCTACCCTAATAGCTCAGAATTTTATAAGAAAGAGGTTTTTCTACACATGTTTGAAAAAATGGATATGTATGCTTGAAACATGTTAAAGATTAAAATGACCTATGGATCAAAACCTTTTAATGATAATAACATTAAATTCTCAAGTGAACGTGCGAAGGGATATTTACCCGAGTCAAACAAGCTATTATTTTGCCTACTTAAAAAAAGTTGACCTAACGATCATAGATGATTATAAAGAGATTTATCATGCATAACGGGCTATATTTTTATATGGAATGACTTAAGGATTGGGAGTCAGCAGTCAGTTAAAAATCTCCCGCCTCCCCGTTTTCCTAACAATTACAAAACCTGATATATAAAAACTAAAAAGAGTTTACAATCCCTAAAAATTACTGACACTATTGGGAATTATCTCTCTCTACATTTGTGCATTGTGCATTTCTGTTTTAGATGTATACTTTTTTCCTAAATCAAAACTTGAGTTTTTAGTTTCCCTTTATCTCGTAAACAAACAAATAAAATGAAAGGCAAATAGATCACAACAAAATGAAAATTTTATAGTTTATGTATGGAAAGAATTTAAAGCAATAAACAAATATAAGTTAAGAAAATTTATTCACACACCTCAAATGAACACAATTTTTGTTATCCAAGTTTGCGAAATTCCACTAGTTCAACCCTTGTAGCTCGAAATTTTATAAGAAAATTTTTCTTCAACACATGTTTTAAAAAATGGATTAACAAGCTTGAAACATGTTAAAGATGCAAATGACCTATGGATCCAAACCCTTTAAGGAGAATAACTTTAAATTCCCAGGTGAACGTGCGGTGAGATATTAACTCATGTCAAACAAGCCATTATTTTTCCCATTTACAAAAAGCTGACCTAACGCTCATAGCTGATTGTAACGTTATTTATCATAAATAACGGGCTATATTTTTGTAATCAATGATTTATGGATATGGACTCAACACAGTTAAAAATCCCCGCCTGCCCCTTTTCCCGACGATCGCAAAACCTGATATATAAAAACTAAAAAAAGTGATAAAAGGCAAATAGATCACAACAAAATAAAAAATTTAGAGTTTATGTATGGAAAGAATTTAAAGCAATAAAAAAATATATGTAAATAAAATTTATTTACACACCACAAATGAACACAAAAGTTTTGTTATCCAAATTTGGGTAATTCCACTAGTTGAACCCTAATAGCTCGGAATTTTAATATAAAGAGGGTTTCCTATGCATATTTGAAAAAATGGATATGCGTGCTTGAAACATGTTAAAGATTCAAAAGACCTATGGATCCAAACCTTTTAAAGATAATAACATTAAATTCTCAAGTGAACAAGCGAAGGGACATTTACCCGAGTCAAAGAAGTCGTTAATTTGCCCATTTAAAAAAACTACACCTAATTATCAAAGATGAATGTAAAGAGATTTATCATGCGTAACGGGCTATATTTTTAAAAGGATTGACTTAAGGATTGGGAGTCAAATGTCAGTTAAAAATCTCCTGCCTCCCCCTTTTCCCAACAATTGCAGAACCTGATATATATAAAAACTAAAAAGACTTTACAATCCCTAAAAATTACTGACACTTTTTGGAATTATCTCTCTCTACATTTGTGCATTGTGCATTTCTGTTTTAGATGTATACTTTTTTCTTATATCAAAACTTGAGTTATCACTTTCCCTTTATCTCATAGAAAAAAAAAAGATAAAACGCAAATAGATCACAACAAAATGAAAATTTTAAAGTTTATGTAAGGAAAATATTTAAAGCAATAAACAAATTTAAGTAAAAGAATTTATTCACACACCAGAAATGAACACAAAACTTTTGTTATCCAAGTTTGGGAAATTCCACTAGTTCAACCCTAATAGCTCGGAATTTTATAAGAAAAAGATTTTTCTACACATGTTTTAAAAAATGGATATGCATGCTTGAAACATGTTCAAGATGCAAATGACCTATGGATCCAAACCTTTTAAAGAGAATAACATTAAATTCCCAAGTGAACGTTCGGTGGGATATTTACCCGAGTCAAACAAGCCATTATTTTTCCCATTTACAAAAAGCTGACCTAAGGATCATAGCTGATTGTAATGTGATTTATCATAATTAATGGGCTATATTTTTTTAAGGAATGTCTTATGGATATGGAGTCAACACGCACTTAAAAAACCCATGCCTGCCCCTTTTCCCAACGATTGCAGAAACTGATATATAAAGAGTAAAAAGAGTTTACAATCCCAAAAAATTACATACACTTTTTGGAATTATCCCTCTCTTAATTTGTGCCTTGTGAATTTTCAATTTAGATGTATATGTTTTTCTTAAATCAAAATTTGAGTTTTCACTTTCTCTCCCTTTTCCCGACGATTGCAGAACCTGATATATATAAAAACTGAAAAGACTTTACAATCCCTAAAAATTACTGACACTTTTTGGAATTATCTTTCTCTACATTTGTGCATTGTGCATTTCTATTTTAGATGTATACTTTTTTCTTATATCAAAACTTGAGTTATCACTTTCCCTTTATCTCATAGAAAAAAAAAAGATAAAAGGCAAATAGATCACAACAAAATGAAAATTTTAAAGTTTATGTAAGGAAAATATTTAAAGCAATAAAAAAATTTAAGTAAAAAAATTTATTCACACACCAGAAATGAACACAAAACTTTTGTTATCCAAGTTTGGGAAATTCCACTAGTTCAACCCTAATAGCTCGGAATTTTATAAAAAAAAGATTTTTCTACACATGTTTTAAAAAATGGATATTCATGCTTGAAACATGTTCAAGATGCAAATGACCTATGGATCCAAACCTTTTATAGAGAATAACATTAAATTCCCAAGTGAACGTGCGGTGGGATATTTACCCGAGTCAAACAAACCATTATTTTTCCCATTTACAAAAAGCTGACCTAACGATCATAGCTGATTGTAATGTGATTTATCATAATTAATGGGCTATATTTTTTTAAGGAATGACTTATGGATATGGAGTCAACACGCAGATAAAAAACCCATGCCTGCCCCTTTTCCCAACGATTGCAGAAACTGATATATAAAAAGTAAAAAGAGTTTACAATCCCAAAAAATTACAGACACTTTTTGGAATTATCCCTCTCTTCATTTGTGCCTTGTGAATTCCCAATTTAGATGTATATGTTTTTCTTAAATCAAAATTTGAGTTTTCACTTTCTCCCCATTTTCCCGATGAATGCAGAACCTGATATATATAAAAACTAAAAAGACTTTACAATCCCTAAAAATTACTGACACTTTTTGGAATTATCTCTCTCTACATTTGTCCATTGTGCATTTCTGTTTTAGATGTATACTTTTTTCTTATATCAAAACTTGAGTTATCACTTTCCCTTTATCTCATAGAAAAAAAAAACATAAAACGCAAATAGATCACAACAAAATGAAAATTTTAGAGTTTATGTAAGGAAAATATTTAAAGCAATAAACAAATTTAAGTAAAAAAATTTATTCACACACCAAAAATGAACACAAAACTTTTGTTATCCAAGTTTGGGAAATTCCACTAGTTCAACCCTAATAGGTCGGAATTTTATAAGAAAAAGATTTTTCTACACATGTTTGAAAAAATGGATATACATGCTTGAAACATGTTCAAGATGCAAATGACCTATGGATCCAAACCTTTTAAAGAGAATAACATTAAATTCCCAAGTGAACGTGCGGTGGGATATTTACCGGAGTCAAACAAGCCATTATTTTTCCCATTTACAAAAAGCTGACCTAACGATCATAGCTGATTGTAATGTAATTTATCATAAGTAATGGGCTATATTTTTGTAAGAAATGACTTATGGATATGGAGTCAACACGCAGTTAAAAAACCCATGCCTGCCCCTTTTCTCGACAATTGCAAAAACTTATATATAAAGAGTAAAAAGAGTTTACAATCCCAAAAAATTATAGACACTTTTTGGAATTATCCCTCTCTTCATTTGTGCCTTGTGAATTTTCAATTTAGATGTATATGTTTTTCTGAAATCAAAATTTGAGTTTTCACTTTCCCTTCAACTCGTAACAAAACAAAGAGATAAAAGGCCAATAGATCAAAATAAAATGAAAATTTTAGAGTTTACGTATGCAAAAAATTTAAAACAATAAACAAATGTAAGTAAAGAAAATTTATTCACACACCATAAATGAACACAAAAGTTTTGTTATCAGAGTTTGGGAAATTCCACTAGTTCAACCCTAATAGATCGGAATTTTATAAGAAAAAGATTTTTCAACACATGTTTCAAAAAATGGATATGCATGCATGAAACATGTTAAAGATGCAAATGACCTATGGATCCAAACCTTTTAAACAGAATAACATTAAATTCCTAAGTGAACGGGCGGTGGGATATTTACCTGAGTCAAACAAGCGATTATTTTTCCCATTTACAAAAAGCTGACCTAACAATTATAGCTGATTGTAAAGTGATTTATCATAAGTAACGGGCTATATTTTGGTAAGGAATTAATTTTCGATATGGAGTCAACACGCAGTTAAAAATCCCCCACGTGCCCCTTTTCCCGACGATTACAGAGCCTGATATATAAAAATTAAAAAGAGTTTAAAATCCATAAAAAATTATAGAAATGTTTTGGAATTATATCTCTCTATATTTGTGCATTGTGAATTTCCATTTTAGATGTATATTTTTTTCTTAAATCAAAATTTGAGTTTTCACTTTCCCTTCATCTCGTAAACAAAAAAAAGAGATAAAAGGCAAATAGATCACAGCAAAAAGAAAATTTTAGAGTTTATGTATGGAAAGAAATTAAAGAAAAAAACAAATGTTTGTAAATAAAATTTATTCACACACCACAAATGAACACAAAAGTTTTGTTATCCAAGTTTGGGTAATTCCACTAATTCAACCCTAATATTCCGGAATTTTATAAGATAGAGATTTTTCTACATTTGTTTTAAAAAATGGATATGCATGCTTGAAACATGTTAATGATTTAAATGACCATTGGATCCAAACCTATTAAAGAGAATAACTTTAAATTCTCAAGTGAACGTGCGGAGGGATATTTGCCCCTGTCAAACATGCCATTATTTTGCAACTTTACAAAAAGTTGACCTAATGGTCATAGATGATTGTAAAGTGATTTATCATGCGTCAGGGGCTATATTTTTTTAAGGAATGACTTATGGATTGGGAGTCAACACTCTGTTTAAAATCCCCCGCATGCCTCTTTTCCCTACAATTGTAGAACCAAATATATAAAAACTAAAAAGAGTTTACTATCCGTAAAAATTACAGAATTTTTTTGGAATTATCACTCTCTACATTTGTGCATTGTGACTTTCCATTTTGGATGTATACTTTTTTCTTAAATCAAAATTTTATTTTTCACTTTCCCTTCATCTCGTAAAAAAAAAAAGAGATAAAAGACAAATAGATCACAACAAAATGAAAATTTTAGAGTTTTTGTATGGAAATAATTTAAACCAATAAATAAATGTAAGTAAAAAAGTTTTATTCTCACACAAAAAATGAAAACAAAATTTTTGTTATCCAAGTTTGGGTAATTCCACTAGTTCAACCCTAATAGCACGAAATTTTAGAGGAAAGAGATTTATCTACACATTTTTTAAAAAATGGATATGTATGCTTGAACCATGTTAAAGATTCAGATTACCTATGAACCCAAACCTTTTAAAGAGAATAACATTAAATTCTCAAGTGAATGTGCAGAGGGATATTTACTCGAGTCAAACAAGCCATTATTTTGTCCTTTTACAAAAAGCTGACCTAGCGATCATATATGATTGTAAAGTTATTTATCATGCATAACGGCTATATTTTTTTAAGGAATGAATGACTTATGGAGTGGCAGTCAACACTCAGTTAAAAATCCCTCGCCTGACCCTTTTCCCGATGAATGTAGAACCTGATATATAAAAACAAGAAAAAGTTTACAATCTCTAAATATTACAGACACTCTTTGGAATTATCTCACTCTATATTTGTGCATTGTGAATTTCCAATTTATATGTATACGTTTTCTTAAAAAAAAATTTGAGTTTTCACTTTCCCTTCATCTCGTCAACAAAAAAAAGAGATAAAAGGCAAATAGATCACAACAAAATAAAAATTTTAGAGTATATGTGTAGAAAGAAATTAAAAGTAAAGAAAATTTATTTACACACCACAAATGAACACAAAAGTTTTGTTATCCAAGTTTGGGTAATTCCACTAGTTCAACCCTAATAGCTCGGAATTTTATAAGAAAGAGGTTTTCCTACACATGTTTGAAAAAATGGATATGCATGCTTGAAACATGTTAAAGATTCAAATGACCTATGGATCCAAACCTTTTAAAGATAATAAGATTAAATTCTCAAGTGAACATGCGGAGGGATATTTACCCGAGTCAAACAAGCCATTAATATTCCCATTTACAAAAGCTAGACCTAATGATCATATATGATTGCAAAGAGATTTATCATGCATAACGGGCTATATTTTTATAAGGAATGACTTAAGGATTGGGAGTCAACAGTCAGTTAAAAATCTCCCACCTCACCCTTTTCCTGACGATTGTAGAACCTGGTATATAAAAACTAAAAAGACTTTTCAATCCCTAAAAATTACTGACACTTTTTTGATTAATCTCTCTCTACGTTTGTGCATTGTGCATTTCTGTTTTAGATGTATACATTTTTCTTAAATCAAAACTTGAGTTATCACTTTCCCTTTATCTCATGAACAAAAAAAAGAGATAAAAGGCAAATAGATCACAACAAAATGAAAATTTTAGAGTTTATGTATGGAAAACATTTAAAGCAATAAACAAATTTAAGTAAAAAACATTATTCACACACCACAAATGAACACAAGAGTTTTGTTATCCAAGTTTGGGAAATTCCACTAGTTCAACCCTAATAGCTCAGAATTTTATAAGAAAGAGATTTTTCTACACATGTTTTAAAAAATGGATAATCATGCTTGAAACATGTTAAAGATGCAAATGACCTATGGATCCAAACCTTTTAAAGAGAATAACATTAAGTTTCCAAGGGAACGTGCGGTGGGATATTTACCCGAGTAAAACAAGCCATTATTTTTCCTAGTTACAAAAAGATGACCGAACTATCATAGCTGATTGTAACGTGATTTATCATAAGTAACGGGCTAAATTTTTGTAAGGAATGACTTATGGATATGGAGTCAACACACAGTTAAAAATCCCCCGCATGCCCCTTTTCCCCAAGATTGCAAAACCTGATATATAAAAACTAGAAAGAGTTTACAATCCCTAAAAATTACAGATAATTTTTGGAATTATATCTGTCTACATTTGTGCCTTGTGAATTTCAATTTTAGATGTATACTTTTTTCTTAAATCAAAATTTGAATTTTCACTTTCCCTTTATCTCGTAAAGAAAAAAAAGAGATAAAAGGCAAATAGATCAAAACAAAATGAAAATTTTAGAGTTTATGTATGCAAATAATGTAAAGCAATAAACAAATGTAAGTAAAAAAAAATTATTCACGCACCACAAATGTACACCAAAGTTTTGTTATCCAAGTTTGGGTAATTCCACTAGCTCAACCCTAATAGCTGGGAATTTTATAAGAAAGATATTTTTCTACACATGTTTTAAAAAATGGATATGCATGCTTGAAACATGTTAAAGATTCAAATGACCTATGGATCCAAACATTTTAAAGGGAATCACTTTAAATTCTCAAGTGAACGTGCGGAGGGTATTTACCCATGTCAAACATTCCATTATTTTGTAACTTTACAAAAAGTTTACCAAACGATCATAGATGATTGTAAAATGATTTATCATGCCTAACGGGTTATATTTTTGTTAGGAATGACTTATAGATAGGGAGTCAACAGTCAGTGAAAAATCCCCGGCATCTCCTTTTCCCGACGATTACAGAACCTGATATATAAAAACTAAAAAGAGTTTACAATCCCTAAAAATTACAGACACTTTTTGGAATTATCTCTCTCTACATTTGTGCATTGTGCATTTCTATTTTAGACGCATATTTTTTTCATAACTTAAAACTTGAGTAATCACTTTCCCTTTATCTCGTAAACAAAACAAAAAAAGAGATAAAAGGTAAATAGATCACAACAAAATGAAAAATTTAGAGTTTTTGTATGGAAAGAATTTAAAGCAAGAAACAAATGTAAGTAAATAAAATTAGTCACACACCACAAATGAACACAAAAGTTTCGTTATCCAAGTTTGGGCGATTCAAATAGTTCAACCCTAATAGTTTGGAATTTTATTAGAAAGAAATTTTTCTACATTTGTTTTAAATAAAGAATATGCACGCTTGAAACATGTTAAAGACGCAAATGACCTTTAGATCCAATCCTTTTAAAGAGAATAACATTAAATTCTCAAGTGAACGTGCGGTGGGATATTTACCTGAGTGAAACAAGCCATTATTTTGCCCATTTACAAAAAGCTGACCTAACGGTCATTGATGATTGTAAAGCAATTTATCATGTGTAACGGGCTATATTTTTGTAAGGATTGACTTATGGATTTTGAGTCAACACTCAATTAAAAATCCCCTGCCTCCCCCTTTTCCCAACAATTGCATAACCAGATATATATAAAAACTAAAAAGAGTTTACAAGGCAAAAAAAATACAGACACTATTTGGAATTATCTGTCTCTACATTTGTGCATAGTGCATTTCACTTTTAGATGTATACTTTTTTCTAAAATCAAAACTTGAGCTGTCACTTTAACTTCATCTCGTAAACAATAAAAAGAGAAAAATGGAAAATAGATCACAACAAAATGAAAATTTTAGGGTTTATGTATGGAAAGAATTTAAAGCAATAAACAAATGTAATTAAAGAAAATTTTTTCTCACACCACAAATGAACACAAAATTTTTTTTATCCAAGTTTGGGTAATTCCACTAGTTCAACCCTAATAGATCGGAAATTATAAGAAAGGGATTTTTCTACACATGTTAAAGATTCAAATGACCTATGAATCCAAACCTTTTAAAGCGAATAAGATTAAATTCTCAAGTGAACGTGCGGAGGGATATTTACCCGAGTCAAACAAACCATTATTTTGCCCATTTACAAAAAGCTGACCTAACGATAATAGATGATTGTAAAGTCATTTATAATGCATAACGGGCTATATTTTTGTAAGGAATGACTTATGGACTGGGAGTCAACACTCAGTTAAAAATCCACCGCATGCCCCTTTTCTCGACAACTGTAGAACTTGATATATTAAAAATAAAAATATTTTACTATCCGTAAAAATTACAGACACTTTTTGGAAGTATCTCTCTCTAAATTTGTGCCTTGTGAATTTCCATTTTAGATGTATAATTTTTTCTTAAATCAAAATTTGAGTTTTCACTTTCCCATAATCTTTTAAACAAAACAAAGTGATAAAAGGCAAATACATCAAAACAAAAAGAAAATTTTAGAGTTTATGTATCCAAATAATTTTAACCAATAAACAAATGTAAGTAAAGAAAATTTATTCACACACCACAAATGAAAACAAAAGTTTTGTTATCCAAGTTTTGGAAATTCCAAAAGTTCAACCCTAATAGCTCGAAATTTTATAATAATGAGATTTGTCGACACATGTTTTAAAAAATGGATATGCATGCTTGAAACATGTTAAAGATTCAAATGACCTATGGATCCAAACCTTTTATAGAGAATAACATTAAATTCTCAAGTGAACGTGTCGTGGGATATTTACCCGAGTCAAACATGGCATTATTTTTCCCATTTACAAAAAGCTGACCTAACGATCGCAGCTGATTGTAAAGTAATTTATCATAAGTAACGGGCTATATTTTTGTAAGGAATGACTTATGGATATGAAGTCCACACGCAGTTAAAAATCCCCTGCCTACCCTTTTCCCGATGATTCCAGAACTTGATATATAAAAATTAAAAAGATAATACAATCCCTGAAAATTACAAACACTTTTTGGAATTATCTCTCTCTCTATATTTGTGCATTGTGAATTTCCATTTTAGATTTATACTTTATTCTTAAATCAAAATTTGAGTTTTCACTTTCCCTTCATCTCGTTAAAAAAAATAAAAATAAAAGGCAAATCAATCACAACAAAAAGAAAAATTTAGAGTTTATGTATGGAAAGAATTTAAAGCAATAAACAAATGTAAGTAAATAAAAATGTATTCTCACACCACAAATGAACACAAAAGTTTTTTTATCCAAGTTTGGGTAATTCCACTAGTTCAACCCTAATAGATCGAAAATTATAAGAAAGAGATTTTTCTACACATGATTTAAAAAATGGACATGCATGCTTGAAACATATTAAAGATTCAAATGACCTATGAATCCAAACCTTTTAAAGAGAATAACATTAAATTTTCAAGTGAACGTTCGGAGGGATATTTACCCGAGTCAAACAAGCCATTATTTTGCCCATTTACAAAAAGTTTTTGTAAATGGGTAAAATAATGGCTTGTTTGACTTGGGTAAATATCCCACCGCACGTTCACTTGAAAATTTAATGTTAATCTCTTTAAAAGGTTTGGATCCATCGGTCATTTGCATCTTTAACATATTTCAAGCATCCATATCCATTTTTTAAAACATGTGAAGAAAAATCTCTTTCTTAATTAGGATTGAACTAATGGAATTTCCCAAACTTGGATATAAAAAAACTTTTGGGTTCATTTGTGGTGTGTGAATAAATTTTCTTTACTTACATTTGTTTATTGCTTTAAATTTTTTCCATACATAAACTCTAAAACGTTCATTTTGTTGTGATCTATTTGCCTTCTATCTCTTTTTTTTGTTTACGAGATGAAGGGAAAGTGAAAACTCAAGTTTTAATTTAAGAAAAAAGTATACAACTAAAATGGAAATGCACAATGCACAAATGAAGAGAGAGATAATTCCAAAAAGTGTCGGTAAATATTAGGGATTGTAAACTCTTTTTATTTTTTATATATTAGGTTCTGCGATATCCAGGAAAAAAGGGGATGCGGGGGATTTTAAACTAAGTGTTGACTCCCAATCCATAAGTCATTCCTTACAAAAATATAGCTGGTTACACATGATAAATCACTTTACAATCATCTATGATCGTTACGTCAGCTTTTTGTAAATTGGTAAAATAATGGTTTGTTTGACTCGGGCAAAGATTCCACCGCACGTTTACTTGAGAATTTATTGTTATTCTATTTAAAAGGTTTGGATTCATAGGTCATTTGCATCTTTAACATATTTCAAGCATCCATATCAATTTTTTAAAACATGTGTAGAAAAATCTCTTTCTTATAAAATTCCGAGCAATTAGGGTTGAACTAGTGGAATTTCCCAAACTTGGATAACAAAACTTTTGGGTTCATTTGTGGTGTGTGAATAAGTTTTCTTTACTTACATTTGTTTATAGCTTTAAATTCTTTCCATACATAAAGTCTAAAATGTTCATTTTGTTGTGATCTATTTACCTTTTATCTCATTTTTTTTGTTTACGAGATGAAGGGAAAGTTAAAAATGAAGTTTTGATTTAAGAAAAATGTATACATCTAAAGTGGAAAAATGCAAAATGCTCAAATGTAATGTGAGATAATTCCAAAAAGTGTCAGTAATTCTTAGGGATTGTAAACTCATTTTAGTTTTTATATATCAGGTTCTGCAAACATCGGTAAAAGGGGGAGGCGGGGGATTTTAAACTGAGTGTTGAGTCCCAATCCATAAGTCATTCCTTGAAATAATATAGCCTGTTACATATGATAAATCACATTACAATCATCTATGATCGTTAGGTAAGCTTTTTGTAAATGGAAAAAATAATAGCTTGTTTGACTCGGGTAAATTTCCCACCGCATGTTCACTTGAGAATTTAATGTTATTCTCTTTAAAAGGTTTGGATCCATAGGTCATTTGCATCTTTATCATGTTTCAAGCATGCATATCCATTTTTTAAAACATATGTAGAAAAATCTCTTTCTTTTGAAATTCCGAGCTATTAGGGTTGAACTAGTGGCATTACCTAAACTTGGAGAACAAAACTATTTTGTTCATTTGTAGTGTGTGAATAAATTTTCTTTAATTATATTTCATTATTGCTGTAAATTCTTTCCATACATAAAATTTAAAATTTTCATTTTTTTGTGATCTATTTGCCTTCTATCTTTTTTTTTGTTAACGAGATGAAGGGAAAGTGAAAACTCAAGTTTTGATTTAATAAAAAAGTATACATCCACAATGGAAATGCACAATGTAGAAATGTAGAGAGAGATAATTCCAATAAGTGTCGGTAATTTTTAGGGATAGTAAACTCTTTTTATTTTTTAAATATTAGGTTCTGCAATTGTCGGGAAAAGGGGGAGGCAGGGGATTTTAAACTTAGTGTTGACTACGTATCTATAAGTGATTCCATACAATAATATAGCATGTTACACAAGATAAATCACTTTACAATCATCTATGATCCTTAGATCAGCTTTTTCAAAATATGCAAAATAAATGCCTGTTTGACTCTGGTGAATATCCCATCGCACGTTCATTTGAGAATTTAATGTTATTCTCTTTAAAAGGTTTGGATCCATAGGTCATTTGCATCTTTAACATGTTTCAAGCATGCATATCCATTTTTTAAAACATATGTAGAAAAATCTCTTTCTTATAAAATTGCAAGCTATTAGAGTTGAACTAGTGGAATTACCCAAACTTGGATAACAAAACTTTTGTCCTCATTTGTGGTGTGTGAATAAATTTTCTTTACTTACATTTATTTATTGCTTTAAATTATTTCCATACATAAACTCTAAAATTTTCATTTTGTTGTGACCTATTAGCCTTTTATCTCTTTTTTTGTTTTTCTAAAACTCAAGTTTTGATTTAAGAAAAAAGTATACATCTCAAATGGAAAAGCACAATGCAAAAATGTAGAGAGAGATAATTCCAAACAGTGTTTGTAATTTTTAGGGATTTAAAACTCTTTTTAGTTATTATATATCAGGTTCTGCAATTGTTGGGAAAAGGGGGAGGCGGAGAATTTTTAACTGAGTGTTGACTCCCAATCCAGAAGTCATTCCTTTAAAAAATATAGCCGGTTACACATGGCTACAATCATCTACGATCGTTAGGTCAGCTTTTTGTAAATGGGAAAAATAATGGCTTGTTTGACTCGAGTAAATATCCCACCGCACGTTAACTTGAGAATTTAATGTTATTCACTTAAAAAGGTTTGGATCCATAGGTCATTTCATCTTTAACATGCTTCAAGCATGCATATCCCTTTTTTAAAACATATGTAGAAAAATCCCTTTCATATGAAATTTCGCGTTATTAGGGTTGAACGAGTGGAATTACCCAAACATGGATAACACAACTTTTGTGTTCATTTGAGGTGTGTGAATAAATTTTCTTTACTTACATTTTTTTGTAGCTGTAAATTCTTTCCATACATAAACTCTAATATTTTCATTTTGTTGTGATCTATTTGGCTTCTATCTACTTTTTTTGTTTACAAGATGAAGGGAAAGTGAAAAATCAAGTCTTGATTTGAGAAAAAAGTATACATCTAAAATGGAAATGCACAATGCACAAATGTAGAGAGAGATAATTCCA
This sequence comes from Aristolochia californica, assembly GCF_029961685.1. Lineage (NCBI taxonomy): Eukaryota > Viridiplantae > Streptophyta > Magnoliopsida > Piperales > Aristolochiaceae > Aristolochia > Aristolochia californica. The sequence goes on along the minus strand of NW_027181770.1, from coordinate 27,892,426 downwards.
AAAACTGTCGGTAATTTTTAGGGATTGTAAACTCTTTTTATTTTTTATATATTAGGTTCTACAATCATCGGGAGGCGGGGGAGGCGGGGGATTTTTAATTGAGTGTTCACTCCAAATCCATAAGTCATTCCTTAAAAAAATGTAGCCCGTTACACATGATAAATCACTTTACAATCATCTATGATCGTAAGGTCAGCTTTTGGTAAATTGGTAAAATAATGGTTTGTTTGACTCGGGGTAAAGATTCCACCGCATGTTCACTTGAAAATTTAATATTATTCTCTTTAAAAGGTTTGGATCCATAGGTCATTTTAGTCTTTAACAAGTTTCAAGCATGCATATCCATTTTTTAACACATGTGTAAAAAAATCACTTTCTTATAAAATTCCGACCTATTAGGGTGGAACTAGTGGAATTACCCAAACTTGGATAACAAAACTTTTGTGTTCATTTGTGGTGTGTTAATAAATTTTCTTTACTTACATTTTGTTTATGGCTTTAAATTATTTCTATACATAAACTCTAAAATTTTAATTTTTTTGTGATCTATTTGCCTTTTATCTCTTTTTTTTTTTTTTTTTTTTTTTGTGAGATGAAGGGAAAGTAAAAACTCAAGTTTTGATTTAAGAAAAAAGTATACATCTAAAATGGAAAAGCACAATGCAAAAATGTAGAGAGAGATAATTCCAAAAAGTGTCTGTAATTTTTAGGGATTGAAAATTCTTTTTTGTTATTATATATCAGGTTCTGCAATCGAGTCGAAAAGGGGGAGGCGGAGTATTTTTAACTGAGTGTTGACTTCCAATCCAAAAGTCATTCTATTAAAAAATATAGGCGGTTACACATGGCTTCAATCATCTATGATTGTTAGGTCAGCTATTTGTAAATGGGAAAAATAATAGCTTGTTTGACTCGAGCAAATATCCCACTGCATGTTCTCTTGAGAATCTAATGTTATTCACTTTAAAATGTTTGGATACATGGGTCATTTCATCTTTAACATGCTTGAAGCATGCATGTCCATTTTTTAAAACATATGCAGAAAAATCCCTTTCATATAAAATTTCGTGTTATAAGGGTTGAACAAGTGGAAATCACAAAAACATGGATAACACAACTTTTGTGTTCATTTGAGGTGTGTGAATAATTTTTTTTTACTTACATTTGTTTATATTTGTAAATTCTTTCCATACATAAACTCTAAAATTTTCATTTTGTTGTGATCTATTTGGCTTTTATCTCTTTTTTGTTTACGAGATAAAGGGAAAGTGAAAAATCAAGTCTTGATTTTAGAAAAAAGTATACATCTAAAATGGAAATGCACAATGCACAAATATAGAGAGAGATAATTCCAAAAAGTGTCGGTAATTTTTAGGGATTGTAAACTCTTTTTAGTTTTTATATATTAGGTTCTGCAATCATCGAGAAAAGGGGGAGGCGGAGGATTTTTAATTGAGTGTTGACTCCAAATCCATAAGTAATTCCTTACAAAAATATAGCCCATTATGCATGATAAATCACATTACAATCATCTATGATCGTAAGGTCAACTTTTGGTAAATTGGTAAAATAATGGTTTGTTTGACTCGGGGTAAAGATTCCACCGCATGTTCACTTGAAAATTTAATATTATTCTCTTTAAACGGTTTGGATCCATAGGTCATTTTCATCTTTAACATGTTTCAAGCATGCATATCCATTTTTTAACACGTGTAAAAAAATCACTTTCTTATGAAATTCCGACCTATTAGGGTAGAACTAGTGGAATTACCCAAACTTGGATAACAAAACTTTTGTGTTCATTTGTGGTGTGTGAATAAATTTTATTTACTTACATTTGTTTATTGCTTTAAATTATTTCTATACATAAACTCTAAAATTTTAATTTTTTTGTGATCTATTTGCCTTTTATCTCTTTTTTTTTTTTACGAGATGAAGGGAAAGTAAAAACTCAAGTTTTGATTTAAGAAAAAAGTATATAACTAAAATGGAAAAGCACAATGCAAAAATGTAGAGAGAGATAATTCCAAAAAGTTTCTGTAATTTTTAGGGATTGAAAATTCTTTTTAGTTATTATAAATCAGGTTCTACAATCGGTTGGAAAAGGGGGAGGCGGAAGATTTTTAACTGAGTGTTGACTTCCAATCCATAAGTCATTCCTTTAAAAAATATAGGCCGTTACACATGGCTACAATCATCTATGATCGTTAGGTCAGCTTTTTGTAAATGGGAAAAATAATGGCTTGTTTGACTTGAGCAAATATCCCACCGCACGTTCACTTGAGAATTTAATGTTATTCACTTTAAAAGGTTTGTATCCATGAGTCATTTCATTTTTAACATGCTTGAATCATGTATATCCATTTTTTAAAACATATGTAGAAAAATCCCTATCATATAAAATTTCGCGTTATAAGGGTTGAACTAGTGGAATTACAAAAACTTGGATAACACAACTTTTGTGTTCATTTGAGGTGTGTGGATAAATTTTTTTTACTTAAATTTGTTTAAAGCTTTAAATTCTTTCCATACATAAACTCTAAAATTTTCATTTTGTTGTGATCTATTTGGCTTCTATCTCCTTTTTTTGTTTACAAGATGAAGGGAAAGTGAAAACTCAATTCTTGATTTAAGAAAAAAAGTATACATCTAAAATGGAAATGCACAATGCACAAATGTAGTGGGAGATAATTCCAGAAAGTGTTGGTAATTTTTAGGGATTTTAAACTCTTTTTAGTTTTTATATATCAGGTTTTGCAATCGTCGGGAAATGGGGGAGGCGGGGGATTTTTAATTGAGTGTTGACTCCCAATCCCTAAGTGACACCTTAGAAAAATATAGCCCGCTATGCATGATAAATCACTTTACAATCATCTGTGATCGTAAGGTCAGCTTTTTGTAAATTGGTAAAATAATGGTTTGTTTGACTCGGGGTAAAGATTCCACCGCATGTTCACTTGAAAATTTAATATTATTCTCTTTAAAAGGTTTGGATCCATAGGTCATTTTAGTCTTTAAAATGTTTCAAGCAAGCATATCCATTTTTTACTGAGTGTTGACTCCCAATCCATAAGTCATTCCTTTAAAAAATATAGCCGGTTATGCATGGCTACAATCATCTATGATCGTTAGGTCAACTTTTTGTAAATGGGCAAAATAATGGCTTGTTTGACTCGAATAAAATATCCCACCGCACGTTCACTTGAGAATTTAATATTATTCAGTTTAAAAGGTTTGGATCCATAGGTCATTTGCATCTTTAACATGCTTCAAGCATTGATATCCATTTTTTAAAACACATGTAGAAAAATCCCTTTCATATAAAATTTCTCGTTATTAGGGTTGAACTAGTGGAATTACCCAAACTTGGATAACACAACTTTTGAGTTCATTTGAGGTGTGTGAATAAATTTTATTTACTCACATTTGTTTGTAGTTGTAAATTCTTTCCTTACATAAACTCTAAAATTTTCATTTTCTTGTGATCTATTTGCCTTGTTTCTACTTTTTTTGTTTACGAGATGAAGGGAAAGTGAAAACTCATGTCTTGATTAAAAAAAAAAAAGTATACATCTAAAATTGAAATGTACAATGCACAAATGTAGAGAGAGATAATACCAAAAGTGTCGGTAATTTTTAGGGATTGTAAACTCTTTTTAGTTTTTATATATCAGGTTCTACAATCGGTTGGAAAAGGGGGAGGCGGAAGATTTTTAACTGAGTGTTGATTTCCAATCCATAAGTCATTCCTTTAAAAAATATAGCCCGTTACGCATGATAAAGCACTTTACAATCATCTATGATTGTAAGGTCAGCTTTTTGTAAATTTGTAAAATAATTGTTTGTTTGCGAGATTAAGGGAAAGTTAAAACTGAAGTTTTGATTTAAGAAAAAAAGTATACATCTAAAATGGAAATTCACAATGCACAAATGTAGAGAGAGATAATTCAAAAAAGTGTCCCTAATTTTTAGGGAACTCTTTTTAGTTTTTATATATCTTGTTTAGCAATCGTCGGGAAAAGAGGAGGCTGGATATTTTTAACTGAGTGTTGACTCCCAATCCATAAGTCATTCTTTACATAAATGTAGCCCGTTACGCATAATAAATCAGTTTACAATCATCTATGATTGTTAGGTCAGCTTTTTGTTAATGGGCAAAATAATGGCTTCTTTGACTCGAGTAAATATCCCATCACATGTTCACTTGAGAATTTAATGTTATTCTCTTTAATAGGTTTGGATCCATAGGTCATTTGCATCTTTAACATGTTTCAAGCATGCATATCCATTTTTTAACACATGTGTAGAAAAATCTCTTTCTTTTAAAATTCCGACCTATTAGGGTTGAACTAGTGGAATTACCCAAACTTGGATAACAAAACTTTTGTGTTCATTTGTGGTGTGCGAATAAATTTTATTTACTTACATTTTTTATTGCTTTAAATTATTTCCATACATAAACTCTAAAATTTTCATTTTGTTGTGATCTATTTACCTTTTATCTATTTTTTTTGTTTGCGAGATGAAGGGAAAGTAAAAACTCAAGTTTTGATTTAAGAAAGAAGTATACATCTAAAATGGAAATGCACAATGCGCAAATGTAGAGAGAGATAATTCCAAAAAGTGTCTGTAATTTTTAGGAATTGTAAACTCTTTTTAGTTATTATATATCAGGTTTTGCAATCGTGGGGAAAAGGGGGAGGCGGGGGATTTTTAACTGAGTGTTGACTTCCAATCCATAAGTCATTCTGTTTAAAAATATAATCGGTTACGCATGATAAATCAGTCTACAATCATCTATGATAGTTAAGTAAGCTTTTTGTAAATGGGCAAAATAATGGCTTGTTTGACTCGAGTAAATATCCCACCGCACGGTCACTTGAGAATTTAATGTTATTCTCTTTAAAATATTTGGAACCATAGGTCATATGCATCTTGAACATGTTTCAAGCATGCATATCCATTTTTTAGAACATATCTAGAAAAATGTCTTTCTTATAAAATTCCAAGCTATTAGGGTTGAACTAGTTGATTTAAGAAAAAATTATACATCTAAAATGGAAACTCACAAAGCACAAATGTAGAGAGAGATAATTCCAAAAAGTGTCTATAATTTTTAGGGAACTCTTTTAAGTTTTTATATATCTTGTTCAGCAATCGTCGGGAAAAGAGGGAGGCGGGGACTTTTAACTGTGTGTTGACTCCCAATCCATAAGTCATTCTTTACAAATATATTGCCCATTACGCATGATAAATCACTTTACAATCATCTATGATTGTTAGGTCAGTTTTTTTTAAATGGGCAAAATAATGGCTTGTTTGACTCGGGTAAATATCCCACCGCACGTTCACATGAGAATTTAATGTTATTCTCTTTAAAAGGTTTGGATCTATAGGTCATTTCCATCTATAACATGTTTCAAGCATGCAAATCAAATTTTTAAACATATGTATAAAAATCTCTTTGTAATAAAATTCCGAGCTATTAGGGTTGAACTAGTGGAATTTCCCAAACTTGGATAACAAAACTTTTGTGTTCATTTGTGGTGTGTGAATAAATTTTCTATACTTACATTTGTTTATTGCTTTAAATTCTTTCCATACATAAACTCTAAAATTTTCATTTTGTTGTGATCTCTTTGCCTTTTATCTCTTTTTATATTTTGCGAGATGAAGGGAAAGTGAAAACTTAAGTTTGGATTTAAAAAAAAAAGTATACATCTAAAATTGAAATGCACAATGCACATTGGACAAATGTACGTAAAGATAATTCCAACAAATGTCTGTATTTTTTAGGGATTGTAAACTTCTGTGATTTTTTAAATATCAGGTTCTTTAATCGTCGAGAAAAGGGGGAGGCGGGGGATTTTTAACATAGTGTTGACTCCCAATCCATAAGGATTCCTTACAAAAATATAGCCCGTTATGCATGGTAAATCACTTTACAATCATCTATGACCCTTAGGTCAACTTTTTCAAAATGGGAAAAATAATGGCTTGTTTGACTAACGTAAATATCCCACCGCACGTTCACTTGAGAATTTAATGTTATTCTCTTTATAAGGTTTTGATCCATAGGTCATTTGCATCTTTAACATGTTCAAACATTCGTATCCATTTTTTAAAACATGTGTAGAAAAATCTCTTTCTTATAAAATTCAGAGCTTCTAGGGTTGAACTAGTGGAATTACCCAAACTTGGATATCAAAAATTTAATAACAAACGCTCATTAAAATCTTCAAGTGAACATGCGGCGGATATTTACCCCCGAGTCAAACAAGCCATTATTTTGCCCATTTTCAAAAAACAGACCTAAAAATCGTAGATGATTGTAAAATCAATTATCAGGCGTAATAGGCTATATATTTTTGTAAGAAATGACTTATGGATTGGGAGTCAACACTCACTTAAAAATCCCCCACCTCCCCCTTTTCCCGACAATAGCAAAACCTAATGTATAAAAACTAAAAAGAGTTTATAATCCCTAAAAATTATAAAAACTCTTTGGAATTATCTCTCTCTACATTTTTGCATTGTGCATTTCCATTTTAGATGTATACTTTTTTCTTAAATGAAAACTTTCAGTTTTCGCTCTCCCTTAATCCCGTAAACAAAAAAGGCAAATAGATCGCAACAAAATGAAAATTTTAGAGGTTATATATGGAAAAAATGGAAAACCACAAAAAATGTAAGTAATGAAAATTTATTCACACACCACAAATGAACATTAAAGTTTTGTTATCCACATTTGGGAAATTCCACTACTTCAACTCTTATAGCTTGGAATTTTATAAGAAAGAGATTTCTTTTACACCGGTTTTAAAAATGGATATGCATGCTTGAAACATTTTAAAGACGCAAATAACCTATGGATCCAAACCTTTTAAAGAGAATAACCAAAACTCATTAAATTTTCAAGTGAACGTGTGCTGGGATTTTTACCCGAGTCAAACAAGCCATTATTTTGCCCATTTACCAAAAGCTTACTAAGACTCATAGATGATTTTAAAGTGATTTATCATGTGTAACGGGCTATATATTTTTCTAAGAAATGACTTATGGATTGAGAGTCAACACTCAGTTAAAAATCCATTGCCTTCCCCTTTCCCCAACGATTGCAAAACCTAATATATATAAAAAAAATAGTTTACAATCCCTAAAAATTAAAAAAACTCTTTGGAATTATCTCTCTCTATTTGTGCATTGTGCATTTCCATTTTAGATGTATACTTTTATTTTAAATAAAATCTTTGAGTTTTCGCTATCCGTTCATCCCGTAAACAAAAAAGGCAAATAGATCACAACAAAATCAAAATTTTAGAGTTTATATATGGAAAAAATTTAAAATGTTGGAAGATAAGGGAAAGTCCAAATGACCAAGGAAGGCCCACATATGTAATATTTTTATAAGATGGGCCCAAGCCCATAAGAAGTTGGACCCACAATGATTACCAAGAGCTGGCATCCTTATCACATCAGTTGGAAGAACAAGAAGGACTCACAAAAGTATCTTTATCTTAGGGTCACGACCAAGAAGAGTTTTTGTTTAAGTTATATTTGTCTTTTATCAATATTGAGTTACCTAATTATGTTAGGACTTACCTTAAGTGTTAGAGTTTAGGCGTAATTGGGACAAGGGTAGTATTATTGTAATTGGACTCTACTACCTTCCTCTGATCACAACAAGTTATTGATGTCGATGAAGTATTTTACTTTTCCATAAATTCAACATGGTATCAAAGCAGGTTCTTTGATTTGACTTAGTCATCTCACGGAGGTAATGGAATCCTTTTCTGTAAACCCTAAACCCTAAGTCTAGGTTCGTAGTTATTTTTTATTCAGTCCCTACTCCCATAGATTGATTTGCTCTTGTTTCCTCTATACGTAGTCTTTTATATTATAAATTATATATTGACAAAAATATATTTGAGTATAATTTCTGAATAAAACCTATTTGTTCCAATCGGAGTTATCTATAGCGAGATATCGATATTTGAATGAGCGAAGGTCAGATTGAAAAAAGGTTCGAGCAGCAGCAGCAATCTTCCTAATCCGAGGTATTTTTTGCTATCAAGAGATAGACTTTATATGGATATATATATATATAAATATCTGTAAGTATATTCTTTTACATATCTAACCAATTTTTTATCTGAGTTGTCTACAAAGAGAAATCGATATTTGAAGCAGCAAAGGTCAGATTTAAAAAGAGGTTTGAGGGCAGCAGAAAACCTCAAATTCTGAGATATTTTATGCTATCAATAAAGTGACTTTATATGGAGAATTATATATCAAAAGAAAGATCTGTAAGTATATTTTATTACCTATTCAACCAATTCTCGGTATGATATGTTTCTAAGGATATATTGATCTTGGAAGAGTCAATGGTCATTCAGGAAAAATAGGAGAAACAAAACATAGTTCGGCCATATGATAGAGACCGAAACCTATCAGATTATTTATCTTCTAATAATTATATTTTATGAAGAGATGTTATACTTGTATGAAATTTATTTAATTCTAGCTTCAGAATGAAAAAAATTCATGTCAATCTGATCTATATTGAAAGATAGATTCGAATTGAAAGAATCAAAGGTCATGTAGGTGCTCTATTGTATTGAAAAATCCAAATTTATGCCGATTGTTTTGCGTCACTATTTGAGTTGATATATCAGGAAAATATCTCACTTCTCCCTAGTTTGATGGCTTATTTACAAATTTTTGTTATTTGGGATTAGTTTTACTTCTATGATATATGGTTCAAGCTTGGATTACTCCCATTACCTCCCAGCTTGAGGGGCAGAAGTAGAAGAAGAACAAAAAAGTGGTATTTTATTCCTTATGTTGTGGATAAGTTTATGTGACCAAAATATTCAAGAAATGGGGAGCACAAAATATGAAGCTTGTGCATCAAAGAATGTTGGAAGATGGACTCAAGCCCACGAGCTCAAGACAAGAAGCTCACACGTCAAAGGAGTGGCATATGTGTAAAATATGGTACTTTCCTTAAAGATGGCATAGAAGTATAAATATGTGTTCCTTTTATGTCTTTTGTTTTATCAAGTTGTAGCCCTAAGGGCATTGTAAAACTATAAATAAAGGCATTGGCTAAGAGGTAGGGCATTGAAGAACTCTCTTCTCTTTCCACAAATTTGTCCAACCCTCATTTTTCTTTTTGACGCAACCCTCTTCTCCCTTAATCCAAACTCTCTCCTTCCACGTTCTTCTTCTTCTCTTCTTCTTCTCTCTTCTTCTTCTTCTTCTTCTTTCTTGTTGATCTAAAGTTACTTTCATGAGATCCTAAATTCTACATGGTATCAGAGCAAGGTGTTTAGGATCTCTTCATGGAGTTATTGTGAAATCTGTTCAAGAAGTTTTAATAGGAGTTCAGTCATGAAGAGATAAGTTCATACTCTTCGTATTTATGTTTTTTTTGTTTCCTTTTCTTATTTACATACTCCTTTTTACTGTTTTTCTTTACTTCTTGAATTTTGTGTCAAGACAGGAGTATGAAGCAATGGCTTATCGGCTAGGACTGATTTTTACTCTCACTTATAATGCCATAGGGCCTCATGGAAGGACGCAACAACGTGAGAGGGAATGTTGGAAGATGAAGGCATCTTGGAAGATGTGCCATTTTATACGAAAATATTTATACATCATTTGCAACAAGCTGGGAGTTCATGTTATTATTTCACCCCAGCTTGAGGGGGAGTGTTGGAAGATAAGATCAAGCCCAAATGACCGAGGAAGGCCACATATGTAAGACTATTATAAGATGGGCCACATGACAGGGCAAGGCCCACAAGATGGGCCCAAGCCCATAAGAAGTAGAACCCACATTGATTACCAAGAGCTGGCATCCTTATCACATCAGTTGGAAGATCAAGAAGGACTCACAAAAGTATCTTTATCTTAGGGTCATGACAGAGAAGAGTTTTAATTCAATTTATATTTGTCTTTTATCAAAACTTTAAGTTTTTGCTATACTTTCAACCCATAACCTAAAACGGCAAATAGATAACAACAAAATAAAAGTTTTAGAGTTTTTGTATGGAAAACATTTAAAACAACAACAAATTTTTTTAAAAAAAATTTATTCACACACCACAAATGAACAAAAAAGTTTTGTTATCCAAGTTTGGGAAATTCCACTAGTTCAACCCTAATACCTTGAAATTTTATAAGAAAGAGATTTCTTCTACTCATGTTTTAAAATTGGATATGCATGTTTGAAAAGTGCTAAAGATTCAAATAACCTATGGATCCTAACCTTTTAAATAGAATAACAAACGCTCATTAAATTCTCAAGTGAACGTGCAGTGGGATATTTACTTGAGTCAAACAAGCGATTATTTTGCACATTTAAAAAAAGCTGACCTAACAATCATAGATGATTGTAAAATGATTAATCATGCGTAATAGGCTATATATATTTTTAAGAAATGAGTTATGGATTGGAAATCAACACTCAGTAAAAAATCCCCCCCCCCCTCCCCCTTTCCCCGACGATTCCAAACCCTAATATATAAAAGCTAAAAAGATTTTACAATCCCTAAAAATTACTGACAGTCTTTGGATTTATCTCTCTCTACTTTTGTGCATTGTGTATTTCCATTTTATATGTATACTTTTTTCTAAAATCATGACATTGAGTTTTTGCTCTCCCTTCATCCTGTAAACAGAAAAGGCAAATAGATCACAACAAAATGAAAATTTTAGAGTTTATGTAACGAAAAAATTTAAAACAACAACAAATGTAAGTAAAGAAAATTTACTTACACACCACATATGAACACAAAAGTTTTGTTATCTAACTTTGGGACATTCCACGAGTTCAACCCTAATAGCTTGGATTTTTACAAGAAAGAGATTTCTTCTACACATGTTTTAAAAATGGATATGCATGCTTGAAAGATGTTAAAGATGGAAATGATCTATGGATCCAAACCTTTTAAAGAAAATAAAAAGTCCTCTGTAAATTTTCAAGTGAACCTGTGGTGGGAGATTTACCTGAGTCAAACAAGCCATTATTTTCTCCATTTACAAAAAGCTAACCTAACAATCATAGATGATTGTAAAGTGATTTATCATGCGTAACGGGCTATATATTTTTGTAAGAAATGACTTATGGATTGGGAGTCAACACTCAGTTAAAAATCCTTTGTATCCCCCTTTTCCCAACTATTGCAAAACCTAATATATAAAAACAAAAAAGAGTTTAAAATCCCTAAAAACTACAGACACTCTTTGGAATTATCTCTCTCTTCATTTGTGCATTGTGTGTTTCCATTTTAAATGTATACCTTTTTCTTAAATAAAAACTTTGTGTTTTCGTTCTCCCGTCATTCCGTAAACAAAAAAGGCAAATAGATCCAACAAAATGAAAATTTTAGAGTTTATGTAAGGAAAAAATTTAAAACACGAACAAATGTATGTAAATAAAATTGATTCACACACTACAAATGAACACAAAAGTTTTGTTATCCAAGTTTGGGCATTTCCACTAGTTCAACAACCCATTATGCTTGGAAGTTTATAAGAAAGAGATTTCTTCTACACATGTTTTAAAAAAGGATTTGCATGCTTGAAACATGTTAAATATGCGAATGACTTATGGATCCAAACCTTTTAAAGAGAATTTCAACTGCTCTTTAAATTCTCAAGGGAACATGCGGTGGGATATGTACCTGAGTCAAACAAACCATTATTTTGCCCATTTACAAAAAGCTGACCTAACAATCATAGATGATTGTAAAGTGATTTATCCTACATAACGGGCTATATATTTTTGTAAGAAAAGACTAATGGATTCGGAGTCAACACTCTGTTAATAATCCTTTGCCTCCCCCTTTTCCCGACGATTGCAAAACCAGATATATAAAATATAAAAAGAGTTTACAGTGCCTAAAAATTACAGACACACTTTGGAATTATCTCTCTCCACTTTTGTGCATTGTTCATTGCAATTTTAGATGTATACTTTTATCTTAAATCAAAACTTTGAGTTTTCGCTCTCCCTTCATCCCGTAAACAAAAAAGGTAAATAGATCACAATAAAATGAAAATTTAAGAGTTTATGTATGGAAAAAATTTAAAACAACAACAAATCTAAGTAAAGAAAATTTATTCGCACACCACAAATGAACTCAAAATTTTTGTTATCCAAGTTTGGGAAATTCCACTAGTTCAACCCTAATAGCTTGGAATTTTCTAAGAAAGAGATTTCTTCTACACATGTTTTAAAATTTGATATGCATGCTTGAAACAAGTTATAGATGCACATGACTTATGGATTTGAACCTTTTAAAGAGAATAACAAAGCTCATTAAATTATGAAGGGAATATGTGGTGGGATATTTACCCGAGTCAAACAAGCCATTATTTTGCCCATTTACAAAAAGCAGACCTAACAATCATATTTGATTGTAAAGTTACTTATCATGCCTAACGGGCTATATTTTTGTAAGAAATGATTTATGGATTGAGAGTCAACACACAGTTAAAAATCCGCCGCCTCCCCCTTTTCCCGACGATTGTAAAACTTAATATATAAAAACTAAAAAGAGTTTAGAATCCCAAAAAATTACAAACACTCTTTGGAACTATCTCCCTCTACATTTGTGCATTCTGCATTTCCATTTTAGATGTATACTTTGTTCTTAAATCAAATCTTTGTGTTTTCGCTCTCCCTTCATCCCGTAAAACAAAAAAGGCAAATAGATTGCAATAAAATGAAAATTTTAGAGTTTATGTAAGGAAACAATTTAAAAAACAAAAAATTGAAGTAAGGAAAATTTATTCACTTACCACAAATGAACACAAAAGTTTTGTTATCCAAGTTTGGAAAATTCCCTCAGTTCAACCCTAATAGCTTGAAATTTTGTAAGAAAGAGATTTCTTCTACATATGTTTCAAAAATGGATATGCATGCTGGAAACATGACAAAGATGCAAATGAACAATGGATCCAAACATTTTAAAGATAATAACAAATGCTCATTAAATTCTCAAGTGAACGTACGGTGGCATATTTATCCGAGTCAAACAAGCCATTATTTTGCCCATTTACAAAAAGCTGACCTAACAATCATAGATGATTGTAAATTGATTTATCATGCATAATGGGCTATATTTTTTTAAAGAAATGACTTAAGCATTGGGAGTGAATGTTGAGTTAAAAATCCCCTGCCTCCCTCTTTTAACGACGATTGTAAAGCCTAATATATAAAAACTAAAAAGAGTTTAAAATCCCTAAATATTACAGACACTCTTTAGAATTATCTCTCTCTACATTGGTGCATTGTGCATTTCCATTTTACATGCATATTTTTTTTTTAAAATCAAATCTTGGAGTTTTTACTCTCCCTTCATCCCGTAAACAAAAAAGGCAAATGGATCAGAACAAAATGAAAATTTTAGAGTTTATGGATGGAAAAAATTTAAAACAACAAAAAATGTAAGTAAAGAAAATTTATTCGCACACCACAAATGAACACAAAAATTTTGTTATCCAAGTTTGGGAAATTCTGCTAGTTCACCCCTAATTGCTAGGAATTTTATAAGAAAGAGATTTCTTGTACACATGTTTTAAAAATGGATATGCATGCTGGAAACATGTTAAAGATGAAAATCACCTATGGATCCAAACATTTTAAAGAGAATTACAAACGCACATTAAATTGTCAAGTGAATGTGTGGTGGGATATTTACCCGATTCAAACAAGTCATTATTTTGCCCATTTACAAAAAGCTGACCAAACAATCATAGATGATTGTAAAGTGATTTATCGTGCATAATGGGCTATATATTTTTGTAAGAAATGACTTATGGATAGGGAGTCAACACTCAGTCGAAAATCCCCTGGCTCCCCCTTTTCCTGACTTTTGCAGCAACAAATTTATGTAAAGAAAATTGATTCACACACCACAAATGAACACAAGTTTTGTAATCCAAGTTTTGGAAATTTCACTAGTTCAACCCTAATAGCTTGGAATTTCATAAGAAAGAGATTTCTTCTACACATGTTTTAAAAATGGATATGCAAGCTTGAAACATGTTAAAAATGCAAATGACCTATGGATTCGAACTTTTTAAGGAGAATAACAAACGCTCATTAAATTCTCAAGGGAAAATGGGGTGGGATATTTACCTGAGTCAAAAGAGCGATTATTTTGCCCATTTAAAAAATGCTGACCTAACAATCATATATGATTGTAAAGTAATTTATCATTTATAACTGGTTTAATTTTTTCTAAGAAATAATTTATGGATTGGGAGTCAACACACAGTTAAAAATCCCCCGCCTTCCCCTTTTCCATACGATTCCAAAACCGAAGATATAAAAACAAAAAAGGGTTTACAATCCCAAAAAAATTAGTGACACTCTTTGGAATTGTCTCTCTCTACATTTGTACATTGTGCATTTCCCTTTTGGAAGTATTTCATTCTTAAATAAAAACTTTGGGTTTTCACTCTCCCTTCATCTCGTAAAGAAAAAAGGCAAATAGATCTCACCAAAAAGAAAATTTTAGAGTTTGTGTATGGAAAAAATTTAAAACAACTACTAATGTAAGTAAAGAAAATTTATTCGCATACAACAAATGAACACAAAAGTTTTGCTATCGAAGTTTGGGAATTTCCATTAGTTCAACCGTATCACCTTGGAATTTTATACGAAAGTAATTTCTTCTACACTTGTTTTAAAACTGGATATGCTGGCATAACACTTGTTAAAGATGCAAATGACCTATGGATCCAAACCTTTTAAAGAGAATAACAAACGCTCATTGAATTCTCATGTGAACGTGCGGTGGGATATTTACCCGAGTCAAACAAGCCATTATTTTACCCATTTACAAAAAGCTGAACTAACAATCATAGATGATTGTAAATTCATTTATGTTGCGTAACAGGCTATATTTTTGTAAGAAATGATTTATGGACTAGTAGTCAACGCTTAGTTAAAAATCTCCTCCACCCCCTTTTCCAAACAATTGAAAAACCTAATATATAAAACCTAAAAAGAGTTTACAATCCCTAAAAATTACAGACACTCTTTGGAATTATCTCTCTCTACATTTGTGCATTGTGCATTACCATTTTAGATATATACTTTATTCTTAAATCAAAACTTTGAGATTTCGCTCTCCGGTCATCCGGTTAACAAAAAAGGCAAATAGATCACAACAAAAAAAAAATATTTTAGAGTTTATGTATGGAAAAAATTTAAAACAACAACAAATGTAAGTAAAGAAAATTTATTCGCACACCACAAATGAACTCAAAAATTTTGTTATCCAAGTTTGGGAAATTCCACTAGTTCAACCCTAATAGCATGGAATTTTATAAGAAAGATATTTCTTCTACACATGTTTTAAAAATGGATATGCGTGCTTGAAATATGTTAAAGATGCAAATGACCTATTGATCCAATGCTTTTAATGAGAATAACAAACGCTTATTAAATTTCCATGTGAACGTACGGTGGGATGTTTATCCGAGTCAAACAAGCCATTAGTTTGCCCATCTACAACAAGCTGACCTAACAATCATAGATGATTGTAAACTGATTTATCATACATAACGGGCTATATTTTTGTAGGAAATGACTTAGGGTTGGGAACCAACACTCAGTGAAAAATCTCTCACCTCCCCCTTTTGCCGACGATTGTAAAACCTAATATATAAAAACTAAAAAGAGTTTACTATCCTTAAAAACTATAGACACTCTTTGGAATTATCACTCTCTACATTTGTGCATTTTGCATTTCCATTTTAGATTTAAACTTTTTTCTTTAAAAGAACCTTGGAATTTTTTTCTCTCCCTTCATCACGTAAAGAAATAGAAAGCAAATAGATCATAGCAAAATAAAAACTTTAGAGTTTATGTGTGGAAATAATTTAAAACAAAAACAAATCTAACTAAAGATAATTTATTCACACAATAAATTTTAAAAATGGATATGCAAGTTTGAAACATGTTAACAACGCAAATGCCCTATGGATCCAAATATTTTAAAGAGAATAACAAACGCTCATTAAATTCTCAAGTGAACGTGCGGTGGGATATTTACCCGAGTCAAACAAGCCTTTATTTTGCCCATTTACAAAAAGTTGACCTAACAATCATAGATGATTGTAAAGTCATTTATCATGCATAACGAGCTATATTTTTTTTATAAGAAATGACTTATGAATTAGGAGTCAACACTAAGTTAAAAATCACCCACCTCCCCCTTTTCACAACGATAGCAAAAACTAATATATAAAAACTAAATACAGTTTACAATCCCTAAAAATTACAGACTCTCTTTGGAATTATCTCTCACTACATTTGTGCATTGTACATTTTCATTTTTGATGTATACTTTTTTATTAAATAAAAACTTTGAGTTTTCGCTCTCCCTTCATCCCGTAAACAAAAAAGGCAAATAGATTACAACCCAATGAAAATTTTAGAGTTTATGTATGGAAAACATTTTAAACAAAAAAAATGTAAGAAAATAAAATTTATTCACACACCACAAATGAACAAAAAAGTTTTGTTATCCAAGTTCTGGAAATTTTACTAGTTCAATCGTAATAGCTTAGAATTTTTTAAGAAAGAGATTTCTTCTTCACCTGTTTTAAAAATGGATATGCATACTTGGAACATGTTAAAGATGCAAATGACCTATGGATAGAAAATATTAAAAGAGAATAAAAAACGCTCATTAAATTCTCAAGTGAACGTGCGTTGGGATATTTACCCTAGTCAAACAAGCCATTATTTTTCCCATTTACAAAAAGCTGACCTAACAATCATAGATGATTGTAAAGTGATTTATCATGCATAACGGGAAATATGTTTTTAAAATAATTTATCAAACGTAACGGGTTATATTTTTGTAATAAAAGACTTAGGGATTGGGTGTCAAGACTCAGTTAAAAATCCCCCGCATCCCCTTTTTCCTGATGATTGAAAACCTAATATATAAAACCTAAAAAGAGTTTTCAATCCCTAAAATTACAGACACTCTTTGGACTTATCTCTTTCTACATTTGTGCATTGTGCATTTCCATTTTAGATGTTTTTTTTTCTCAAATCAAAACATTGTATTTTCGCTCTCCCTTCATTCTGTAAACAAAGAAGGCAAATAGTTCACAAAAAAATGAAAATTTTAGAGTTTATGTATGGAACAAATTTAAAACCATAACAAATGTAAGTAAATAAAATTTATTCACACACAACAAATGAACACAAAATTTTTGTTATCCAAGTTTCGGAAATTTCACTAGATCAATCCTAATAACTCAGAATTTTATAAGAAAAAGATTTCATCTACTCATGTTTTAAAATAGATATGCATGCTTGAAACATGTTAAAGATGAAAATGACCTATGGATCCAAACCTTTTAAAGAGAATAAAAAACTCTCATTAAATTCTCAAGAGAACGCGCGGTGGGATATTTACCCGAGTCAAACAAGCCATTATTTTTCCCATTTACACAAGGCTAACCTAACAATCATAGATGATTGTATAGTGATTTATCATGTGTAACAGACTATATATTTTTGTAATAAATGACTTATGGATTAGGAGTCAACACTCAGTAAAAAATCCCCCACCTCCCCCTTTTCCCGACAATTGTAAAACCAAATCTATAAAAACTAAAAAGAGTTTACAATCCCAAAAAATTACAAAGACTCTTTGAAATTATCTTTATCTACATTTGTGCATCGTGCATTTCCATTTTAGATGTATACTTATTTCTTAAATCAAAACTTTGAGTTTCTGCTCTACTTTCATCCCGTAAACTAAAAAGGCAAATAGATCACAACATAATCAAAATTTTAGAGTTTATGTATGGAACAAATTTAAAACAACAACAAATCTATGTAAAATAATTTTATTCAACCACCACAAATGAAAAAAGAAGTTTTGTTTTCCAAGTTTGGGAAATTCCACTAGTTCAACCCTAATTGCTTGGAATTATATAAGAAAGAGATTTCTTCTACTCATGTTTTAAAAATGGATATGCATACTTGAAACGTGTTAAAGATTCAAATAACCTATGGATCCAAACCTTTTAAATAGAATAACAAAAGCTCATAAAATTCTCAAGTAAACGTGCGGTGGGATATTTACCCAAGTCAAACAAGCCATTATTTTGCCCATTTACAAAAAGCTGACCGAACAAGCATACATGATTGTAAAGTGATTTATCATGCATAACGGGCAATATTTTTGTATGAAATTACTTAAGGATTGCTCGTCAATACTCTGTTAAAAATCCCCCGCCTCCCCCTTTCCCCGACGATAGAAAAAACTAATATATAAAAACTAAAAAGAGTTTACAATCCCTAAAAATTAAAAACACTCTTTGGAATTATCTCTCTCTACATTTGTGCATTGTGCATTTCCATTTTAGATGTATTCCTTTTTCTTAAATCAAAACTTTGAGTTTTTGCTCTCCCTTAATCCCGTAAACAAAAAAGACAAATAGATCACTTAAAAATTAAAAAAAATGAGATTAGGGATGGAAAAAATTGAAAAAAATAACAAATGTAAGTAATGAAAATTTATTCGCACACCACAATTGAACTCAAAAGTTTTGTTATCCATGTTTGGGAAATTCCACTAGTTCAACTCTTATAGCTTGGAATTATAAGAAAGAGATTTATTTTACACCTGTTTTAAAAATGGATATGCATGCTAGAAACATGTTAAAGAAGCAAATGATGTATGGATCCAAACCTTTTAAAGAGAATAACAAACTTTCGTTAAATTCTCATGTGAATGTGCCGTGGGATATTTACGCTAGTCAAACAAGCCATTATTTTACCCATTTACAAAAAGCTGACCTAACAATCGTAGATTATTGTAAAGTAATTTATCATGCATATCGGGTTATATATTTTTGTAAGAAAAGACTTATGGATTGGGAGTCAAAACTTAGTTAAACATCCCCCACCACCCCCTTTTCCCAGCGATTGCAAAATCTAATATATAAAAACAAAAAAGAATTTACAATCCCTAAAAATTACAGAAAGTTTTTGGAATTTTCTCTCTCTACTTTTGCGCATTGTGCATTTCCATTTTAGATGTATACTTTTTTCTGAATTCAAAATTTTGAATTTTCACTGTCCCTTCATCCCGTAAATAAAAAATGGAAATAGATCAGAACAAAATAAAAATTTTAGATTTTATGTAAGGAAAAAATTTTAAACAAAAACAAATGTAAGTAAATAAAATTGATTGACACTCCACAAATGAACACAAAAGTTTTGTTATCCAAGTTTGGGAAATTCCACGAGTTCAACCCTAATTGCTTGGAATTTTATAAGAAAGAGATTTCTTCTACACATGTTTAAAAAATGGATATGCATGCTTGAAATATGTTAAAGATGCGAATGACCTATGGATCCAAAAATTTTAAAGCGAATAACAAAAACTCATTAAATTTTCAAGTGAACGTGCGGTGGTATATTTACCCGAGTCAAACAAGCCATTTTTTTGCCCATTTACCAAAAGCTGACCTAAGAATCATAGTTGATTGTAAAGTGATTTATCATGCATAACAGGCTATATATTTTTGTAAGAAATGACTGATGGATTGGTTGTCAACACTCAGTTAAAAAACCCCCGCCTCCCCCTTTCCTCAACGATTGCAAAACCTAATATATAAAAACTAAAAAGAGTTTACATTCCCTAAAAATTATAAACACTCTTTGGAATTATCCCTCTCTACATTTGTGCGTTGTGCATTTCAATTTTAGATGTATACTTTAATTTTCAGTCAAATCTTTGAGTTTTCGCTCTCCCTTCATCCGGTAGACAAAAAATTCAAATAAATCACAACAAAATGAAAATTTTAGACTTTATGTATGGAAAACAATTTAAAATGTTGGAAGATGAGATCAAGCCCAAACGACCAAGGATGGCCCACATATGTAATATTTTTATATGATGGGGTACATGACCAAAGAAGGAACACAAGATTGGCCCAAGCCGATACGAAGTAGGACCCACAATGATTAACAAGAGCTAGCATCCTTATCACATCATTTGGAAGATCAAGAAGGACTCACAAAAGTATCTTTATCTTCGACCGAAGAGTTTTTGTTTAAGTTACATTTGTCTTTTATCAATATTGAGTTACTTAATTATGTTAGGACTTACCTTATGTGTTAGAGTTTGGGTGTAATTGGGAAAATGGTAGTATTGTTGTAATTGGACTCTACTACCTTCCTCTATTATAAATAGAGGTTCATGTACTCTGATTAAAACAAGTTATTTATGTCGGTGAAGTATTTCACTTTTCCATAAATTCAACATGGTATCAGAGCAGGTTCTGTGAGTTGACATGGTCAACTCACAAAGGTAATGGGATCCTTTTCTCTAAACCCTAAACCCTAAGTCAAGCTTCGTAGTTATTTTTTTCAGACCCTACACCCGTAGATTGCTTTGCTTTTGTTTCCTCTGTACATAGTCTTTTATATTGAATATTATATATTGACACAAATATATTTGAGTCTAATTTCCAAATAAAACCTATTTTTTCTAATCGGAGTTATCTATAGAGAGATATCAATATTTGAATGAGCGAAGGTCAGATTGCAAAAAGGTTCGAGCAGGACCAGCAATCTCCGGAATCCGAGGTATGTTTTGCTATCAAGAGCTAGAATTTATATGGATAAATATATATCAAAATAAATATCTGTAAGTCTATTCTTTTACCTATCTAACCAATTTTTTATCTGAGTTATCTACAAAGGCAAAATTCATATTTGAAGCAGCAAAGGTCAGATTTAAAAAGAGGTTCCAACGGCAGCAGAAAGCCTCAAATTCTGAGATATTTAATCCTATCAAGAAAGAGACTTTATATGGAGAATTATATAGCAAAAGAAAGATCTGTAAGTCTATTTTATTACCTATTCAACCAATTCATGGTAATATTCTTTTATAAGAACATATTGATCTTGGAAGAGTCAATGGTGGTTCTGGAAAAAAAGGAGAAAAAAAACTTAGTTCCCCCATATGACAAAGACCGAAACCTATCAAAATATTTATTCTCTCATAATTATATTTTATGAAGAGATGTTATACTTGTATGAAATTAATTTAATTCTAGTTTCAGAATTAAAAACATTTCCAGTCAATCTGATCTATATTGAATGATACATTGGAATTAGAAGAATCAAAGGTCATGCTGGTGTCCAATTGTATTGAAAAATCCGAATTTATGCCGATTATTTTGCGTCATTTTTTCAGTTGATATATCAGGAAAATATCTCACTTCTCCCTTGTTTGAGGCTTATTTACGAATCTCTATTATTTGGGAATATTGTTGCTTCTATGATATTTGGTTCAAGTTGGGATCATTGCCATTACCTCCCAGCTAGAGGGGGAGAAGTAGAAGAAGAACAAGCAAGTGGTATTTTATTCCTTAAGTTGTGGATAAGTTTATGTCACATAAATATCCAAGAAATGGGGAGCACAAAAGATGAAGCTTGTGCATAAAAGAAGAAATTTTTATATCAGAATATTTCATGGGTTCTTTGACAAAGTTTACTATTTGGTTCATGTTATGTGAGTTGGAAGATGGTTGTGTTATATTCAGCTACAACTATTAGGTCTCTTTGGGGACATTATTATTGAATAAGAGGTGGCCTCATGTCATCATTTACTTCATCCCCATCAAAAAGATTAAAATTATTTGTGGTTGGGAGTCCATGATGGAGGAACTTCATCCTGGTCAAAAAGATGAAAATTATTTGTGGTTGGGAGTCCACGACAGAGGAACTTCATCCCGTCAAAAAGATAAAAATTATTTGTGGTTGGAAGTCCATGACGAAGGAACTTATGATCACATCTATGTTATCCCACCCTCCGTAATGGTTTTTACGTCTCCTACCATTTGAGAGTCGTTGTCCTGTGGAGGGACACGATGGTGGACAGTTCAGAGCAATGCCGATAGACACACTACTGATCACAGTGGAGTGTGCCCTACATCCAGCATTAAGACAGGAGCATGAAACAATGGCTTACCGGCTAGGAGAGATTTTTACTCTCACTTATAATGCCACAGGGCCTCATTGAAGGACGCAACAGCGTGAGGGGGAATGTTGGAAGATGAAGGTATATTGGAAGATGTGCCATTTTATACATCATTTGTAGCAAGCTAGGAGTTCATGTTGTTCTCCTACCCCCAACTTGAGGGGAGTGTTGGAAGATAAGATCAAGCCCAAACGACCAAGGAAGGCCCACATATGTAAGACTATTATTAGATGGGCCTAATGACCAAGGAAGGCCCAACCCCAAAAGAAGTAGGACCCACAATGATTACCAAGAGCTGGCATCCTTATCACATTAGTGGGAAGATCAAGGACTCACAAAAGTATCTTTATCTTAGGGTCACGACAGATAAAAGTTTTAGTTCAAGTTATATTTTTCTTTTAACCAAACTTTAAGTTTTTGCTTTACTTTCATCCCGTAATCTAAAAAGGCAAATAGATCACAACAAAATAAAAGTTTTAGAGTTTATGTATGGTAAAAATTTAAAACAACAAAAATTTCAAGAAAAGGAAATTTATTCACACTCCTCAAATGAACACAAAAGTTTTGTTATCCAAGTTTGGCAAGTTCCACTAGTTCAACCTAATAGCTTGGAATTTTATAAGAAAGAAATTTCTTCTACACATGTTTAAAAAATGGATATGCATGCTTAAAACATGTTAAAGATACAAATGACCTATGGATCCAAACCATTTAAAGAGAATAAAAAAAGCTCATTAAATTTTCAAGTGAACATGCGGTGGGATATTAACCGGAGTCAAACAAGCCATTATTTGGCCCATTTACAAAAAGCAGACCTAACAATCATACATGATTGTAAAGTCACTTATTATGCGTAACGGGATATATATTTTTTTTAATAAATGACTTATGGATTGGGAGTCAACATTCAGTTAAAAATCCCCCGCCTCCCCCTTTTCCCGACGATAGCAAAACCTATTATATAAAAACTCAAAAGAGTTTACAATCCCTAAAAATTAAAGATAGTCTTTGGAATTATCTCTCTCTACATTTGTGCATTGTGCATTTCCTATATAAAAACTTAAAAGAGTTTACAATCCCTAAAAATTAAAGACAGTCTTTGGAATTATCTGTCTCTACATATGTGCATTGTGCATTTTCATTTTAGATGTATACTTTTTTCTTAAATCAAAATTTTGAGTTTTCGCTCTCCCTTAATCCCGTAAACAAAAAACGCAAATAGAGCACAACAAAATGAAAATTCAAGAGTTTATGAGTGGAAAAAATTGAAAACAACAACAAATGTAAGTAAAAAAAATTTATTCACACACCACAAATGAATACAAAAGTTTTTTTATCCACGTTTGGGAAATTCCACAAGTTCAACCCTAATAGCCTGGAATTTTAAAAGAAAGAGATTTCTTCTACACATGTTTTAAAAATGGATATCCATGCTTGAAACATGTTAAAGATGCAAATGACCTATGGATCCAAGCCTTTTAAAGAGAATAATTAAAGCTCATTAAATTCTCAAGTGAACATGCGGTGGGATATTTACCCGAGTCAAACATGTCATTATTTTGCCCATTTACAAAAAGTTGACCTAACAATCTTAGAAGATTGTAAATTGATTTATCATGCGTAACGAGCTATATATATTTTTGTAAGAAATGACTTATGGATTGGGAGTCAACACTCAGTTAAAAATCCCCCATATCCCTTTTCCCAACGATTGCAAAATCTAATACATAAAAACTAAAAAGTGTTTAAAATCCCTAAAAATTATAGACACTCTTGGGAATTATCTTTCTCTAGATTTGTGCATTGTGTATTTCCATTCTAGATGTGTAGTTTTATTTTAAATCAAATCTTTGAGTTTTTGCTCTCCCGTCATCCCGTAAACCAAAAAGGCAAATAGATCACAACAAAATGAAAATATTAGAGTTTATGTATGGGAAAATTTTAAAACAACAAAAAATGTATGTAAAGAAAATTTATTCACACACCTAAAATAAACACAAAAATTTTGTTATCCAAGTTTTTGAAATTCTGCTAGTTCAGCACTAATTGCTAGGAATATAAGAAAGAGATTTCTTGTACACATGTTTTAAATATTGATATGCATGCTTGAAATTTGTTAAAGATGAAAATGACCTATGGATCCAAACATTTTAAAGAGAATAACAAACGCTCATTAAATTCTCAAGTGAACGTGGGATATTTATTCGAGTGAAACAAGCCATTATTTTGCTCATTTACAAAAGGTTGACCTTACAATCATATATGATTGTAAAGTCATTTATCATGCGTAACGGGCTATATATTTTTGTAAGAAATGACTTATGGATTGGGAGTCAACACTCAGTTAAAAATACCTCGCCTCCCCCTCTTCTTGATGATTCCAAAGCCGAACATGTAAAAACGGAAAAGAGTTCACAATCCTTAAATATTACAGACACTGTTTGGAATTATCTCACTCTACATTTGTTTATTGTGCATTTCCATTTTAGATGTATACTTTTTTCTTAAATCAAAACCTTGAGTTTCCGCTCTCCCTTCATCCCGTAAAAGAAAAAGGCAAATAGATCACAAAAAAAAGTAAATTTTTTAGTTTATGTATGAAAAAAATTTAAAACAACAACAAATGTAAGTAAAGAAAATTTATTCACACAACAAATGAACACAAATTTTTTTTCATCCGTGTATGGGAAATTCCATTAGTTCAACCCTAATTTCTTGGCATTTTATAAGAAAGAAATTTCTTCAACTCATGTTTTAAAAATGGATATGCATGCTTGAAACACGTTAAAGATGCAAATGACCTATGGATCCAAATTTTTTAAAGAGAATAACAAACGCTCATTAAATTGTCAAGTGAAGGTGTGGTGGGATATTTACCCGAGTCAAACAAGCTATTTTTTGCCTATTTAGAAAAAGTTGACCTAACAATTATAGATGATTGTAAAGTGATTTATCATGCATAACAGGCTACATATTTTTGTAAGAAATGACTTATGGATTGGGAGTCAACACTCAATTAAAAATGCCCATTTTCTCGACGTTTGCAAAACCTAATGTTCAAAAACAAAAAAGTGTTTACAGTCCCTAAAAATTACAGACAGTCTTTGGATTTATAATCTCTACATTTCTACATTGTACGTTTCCATTTTAGATGTATACTTTTTTCTTAAATGAAAACTTTGAGTTTTCTCTCTACCTTCTTCCTGTAAACAAAAAAGGCAAATAGATCACAACAAAATGAAAATTTTAGAGTTTATGTATGGAAAAATTTTAAAACAACAAAAAATATAAGTAAAGAAAATTGATTCACACTCCACAAATGAACACAAAATTTTGTTATCCAAGTTTGGGAAACTCCGCTAGTTCAACCCTAATTGCTAGGAATTTTATAAGAAACAGATTTCTTCTACACATGTTTTAAAAAAAGATATGCATGCTTGAAACGGGTTAAAGATGCAAATGGCCTATGGATCCAAATATTTTCAAGAGAATAATAAACCCTCAATAAATTCTAGAGTGAACGTCCGGTGGGATATTTATTTCCAGTCAAACAAGACATTATTAAAAATCGCCCGCCACTCCCTTTTCTATACGAAAACTAGAAAGAGTTTACAATCCCTAAAAATTGAAAACACTCTTTGGAATTATCTCTCTCTACATTTTTTCATTTTGCATTTCCATTTTAGATATACACTTTTAATTTAAATCAAAATTTTGAGTTTTCGCTCTCGCTTTATCACGAACACAAAAAATGCAAAAATATCACAACAAAATGAAAATTTTTGAGTTTGTTTATGGAAAAAAATTTAAACAAAAAAAAATGTACATAAAGACAATTTATTTGCACACCACTGATGAATACAAACGTTTTGTTATCCAAGTTTGGGAAATTCCACTAGTTCAACCCTATTAGCTTGGAATTTTATAGGAAAGTGATTTCTTCTACACATGTTTTAAAAATGGATATGCATGCTTGAAACATGTTAAAGATGCAAATGACCTATGGATCAAAACATTTTAAAGGGAATAACAAAAGCTATTAAATTCTCACGTGAATGTGCGGTGGGATTTTTACCCGAGTCAAACAAGCCATTATTTTTCCTATTTATAAAAAGCTAACCGAACAATCATAGATGATTGCAAAGTGATTTATCAAGCATAACGGGCTATCGTTTTTGTAAGAAATGACTTATGGATTGGGGGTAAACACTCAGTTAAAAATCCCCCCCCCCCCTTCCCCTTTTTCCCGATAATTGCAAAACCTAATATATAAAAATTAAAAAGAGTTTACAATCCCTAAAAATTATAGACACTCTTTGGGATTATCTCTCTCTATATTTTTTCATTGTTCATTTCCTTTTTAGATTTATACTTTTTTCTTAAATCAATAATTTGATTTTTTGCTCTGCCATCATCACGTAAAATAAAAAAAGCAAATAGCTCACAACAAAATGAAAATTTAAGAGTTTATGTATGGAAAAATTTTAAAACAACAACAAATGTAAATAAAGAAAATTTATTCAAAGACCACAAATGAACACAAAAGTTTTATTATCCAAGTTTGGATAATTCCACTAGTTCTGACCCACTAGCTTGAATTTTTATAAGAAAGAGATTTCTTCTACTCATGTTTTAAAAATGGATATGCATGCTAGAAACATG
Organism: Aristolochia californica; assembly: GCF_029961685.1. Taxonomy (NCBI): domain Eukaryota; kingdom Viridiplantae; phylum Streptophyta; class Magnoliopsida; order Piperales; family Aristolochiaceae; genus Aristolochia; species Aristolochia californica. The sequence continues at coordinate 27,865,721 of NW_027181770.1, read as the reverse complement.
TTAAAGATGAAAATGACCTATGGATACAAACCTCTTAAAGAGAATAACAAACGCTCATTAAATTCTCAAGTGATGTGCGGTGGGATATTTACCTGAGTCAAACAAGCCATTATTTTGCCAATTTACGAAAAACTGACCTAACAATCATAGATGATAGTATAGTGATTTATCATGCATAACGGGCTCTATTTTTGTAAGAAATGACTTATGGATTGGGAGTCATCGTTCAGTTAAAAATCCCCCATGTCCCCTTTTTCCCGACGATTCCAAAACCTAATATCTAAAAAGAGTTTACAATCCCAAAAAATTATAGACAGTCTTTTGAATTATCTCTCTCTACATTTGTGCATCGTGCATTTCCATTTGAGATGTATACTTTTTTCTTCAATCAAAACTTTGAGTTTTCGCTCACCCTTCATCCCGTAAACAAAAAATACAAATAAATCACAAAAAATTGTTAATTTTAGAGTTTATGTATGAAAAAAATTTAAAACAACTACAAATGTAAATAAAGAAAATTTATTCGCTCACCACAAATGAACACATAAGTTTTTTTATCCAAGTATTGGAAATTCCACTTGTTCAACCCAAAATGGGTAAGCATGATAGAAACATGTTAAAGATGCAAATGACCTAAGGATCCAAAACTTTTCAAGAGAATAATAAACGCTCATTAAATTCTCAAGTGAACGTGTAGTGGGATAATTACCAGAGTCAAAAAAGCTATTATTTTTCCCATTTACAAAAAGCTGACCTAACAATCATAGATGATTGTAAAGTTATTAATCATGCATAACCGGCTATATTTTTGTAAGAAATGACTTATGGATTGGAGTCAACGCTCAGTTAAAACTCCCCCGCCTCCCCCTTTTCCTGACGATTTCAAAACATAATATGTAAAAAATAAAAAGAGTTTAAAATACCTCAAAATTACAGACACTCTTTAGAATTATATCTCTCTACATTTTTGCATTGTGCATTTCCATTTTAAATGTGCACTTCTTTCTTAAATCATAACTTTGAGTTTTAACTCTCCCAACATCCCGTAAACAAAAAAGGCAAATAGATCACAACTAAATGAAAATTTTAGAGTTCACGTATTGAAAAAATTTAAAACAACAACAAATGTAAGTAAAGAATATTTATTCACAAACCAGAACTGAACACAAAAGTTTTGTTATCGAAGTTTTGAAAATTCCACAAGTTCAACCCTAATAGCATGCAATTTTATAAGAAAGTGATTTCTTCTACACATGTTTTAAAAATGGATATCCATGCTTGAAACGTATTAAAAATGAAAATGACCTATGGTTCCAATCCTTTTAAAGAGAATAACAAACGCTCATTAAAGTCTCAAGTGAATGTGTGGTGGGATACTTACCTGAGTTAAACAAGCCATTATTTTTCCCATTTAAAAAAACCTGACCTAACAATCATAGATGATTGTAAAGTTATTAATCATGCATAACGGGCTATATTTTGGAATGAAAAGACTTATGGATTGGGAGTCAACACTCAGTTAAAAATCCCCCGCCTCCCGCTTTTCCCTATGATTGTAAAACCTGAGATATAAAAATTGAAAAGAGCTTACAATCCCTAAAAATTACAGACACTCTTTGGAATTATCTCTCTCTACATTTGTGCATTGTGCATCTCAATTTTAGATGTACCCTTTTTTCTTAAATCAAAACTTTGAGTTTTCGCTCTCCCTTCATCCCGTAAACAAAAAAAGGCAAATAGATCACAACAAAATAAAAATTTAAGAGTTTATGTATTAAAAATATTTAAAACAACAACAAATGTAAGTAAATAAAATTTATTCACACACCACAAATGAACACAAAATTTTGTTTATCCTAGTTTCGGAAATTCCATTGGTTCAACCGTTATAGCTTGGAATTTTATAAGAAAGTGATTTCTTCTTCACATGTTTTAAAAATGGATATGCATGCTTGAAATTTGTTAAAGATGCAAATGACCTATGGATCCAATCGTTTTAAAGAGAATAAAAAACGCTCATTAAATTCTCAAGTGAACGTGCGGTGGGATATCGACTGGAGTCAAACAAGCCATTATTTTGCCCATTTACAAAAAGCTGACCTAACAATTATAGATGATTCTAAAGTTATTAATCATGCGTAACGGGCTATATTTTTGTAAGAAATGACTTATGGATTGGAGTCAATGCTCAGTTAAAAATCCCCCGCCTCCCCTTTTTCCCAACGATTTCATAACATAATATATAAAAACTAAATAGAGTTTCAAATCCCTTAAAATTACAGACACTCTTTGGAATTATATCTCTCTACATTTGTACAATGTGCATTTCCATTTTAGATGTATACTTTTTTCTTAAATCAAAACTTTGAGTTTTCGCTCTCCCTTCATCCCGTAAACAAAAAAAGGCAAATAGATCACAACAAAATAAAAATTTAAGAGTTTATGTATTAAAAATATTTAAAACAACAACAAATGTAAGTAAATAAAATTTATTCACACACCACAAATGAACACAAAATTTTGTTTATCCTAGTTTCGGAAATTCCATTGGTTCAACCGTTATAGCTTGGAATTTTATAAGAAAGTGATTTCTTCTTCACATGTTTTAAAAATGGATATGCATGCTTGAAATTTGTTAAAGATGCAAATGACCTATGGATCCAATCGTTTTAAAGAGAATAAAAAACGCTCATTAAATTCTCAAGTGAACGTGCGGTGGGATATCGACTGGAGTCAAACAAGCCATTATTTTGCCCATTTACAAAAAGCTGACCTAACAATTATAGATGATTCTGAAGTTATTAATCATGCGTAACGGGCTATTTTTTTGTAAGAAATGACTTATGGATTGGAGTCAATGCTCAGTTAAAAATCCCCCGCCTCCCCTTTTTCCCAACGATTTCATAACATAATATATAAAAACTAAATAGAGTTTCAAATCCCTTAAAATTACAGACACTCTTTGGAATTATATCTCTCTACATTTGTACAATGTGAATTTCCATTTTAGATGTATACTTTTTTCTTAAATCAAAACTTTGAGTTTTCACTCTCCCTACATCCTGTAAACAAAAAAGGCAAATAGATCACAACAATATGAAAATTTAAGAGTTTAAGTATTGAAAATAATTAAAACAACAACAAGTGTCAGTAAATAAAATTTATTCACACACGACAAATGAACACAAATGTTTAGTTATCCAAGTTTTGGAAATTCCACAAGTTCAACCCATATAGCTTTGAATTTTATAAGAAATAGATTTCTTCTACACATGTTTTGAAAATGGATATGCATGCTTGAAACGTGTTAAAGAGGCAAATGACCTATGAATCCAAACCTTTGAAAGAGAATAACAAACGTTCATTGAATTCTCAACTGAATGTGCAGTGGGATATTTACCCGAGTCAAACAAGCTATTATTTTGCCCATTTACAAAAAGCTGACCTAACAATAATAGATGATTGTAAAGTGATTTATCATGTATAACGGGCTATATTTAGGTAAGAAATGACTTATGGATTGCGAGTCAACAGTCAGTTAAAAATCCCCTACCTCCCCCTTTTGCTGGCTTTGCAAAACCTATTATATAAAAACAAAAAAGAGTTTACAATGGCAAAAAATTACAGACACTCTAAGGAATTATCTCTCTCTATGTTTGTGCATTGTGTATTTCAATTTTAGATGTATATTTTTTTCGTAAATCAAAACTTTTAGTTTTCGTTCTAACTTCATCCGGTAAAAAAAAAAGGCAAATTGATCACAACAAAATGAAAATTTTAGAGTTTATGTATGAAAAAAAATTTAAACAACAAAAAATGTAAGTAATAAAAATTTATTCACACACCACAAATGAACACAAAAGTTTTGTTATCCAAGTATGGGAAATTCCAATAGTTCAACCCTAAATGCTTGGAATTTTAAAAGAAAGAGATTTCTTCTACACATGTTATAAAAATGGATATGCATGCTTGAAACGTGTTAAAAATGCAAATGACCTATGGATGGAAACCTTTTAAAGAGAATAACAAACGCTCATTAAATTCTCAAGTGAACGTGCGGTGGGATATTTAACCGACTCAAACCAGAAATTATTTTGCCCATTTAGAAAAAGCTGACCTAACAATCATTGATGATTGTAAAGTGATTTATCATACGTAACGGGCTATATTTTTGTAAGAAATGACTTATGGCTTGGGAGTCAACACTCAGTTGAAAATCCCTCGCCTCCCCCTTTTTCTGATAATTCCAAAACCTAATATATAAAAACTAAAAAGAGTGGTGGGATATTTACCCGAATTAAACAAGCCATTTTTTTACCATTTAAAAAAAGTTGTTCTAACAATCATAGATGAATGTAAACTGAATTATCATGCGTAACGGGTTATATTTTTGTAAGAACTGACTTATGGATTGGGAGTCAACACTCAGTTAAAAATCCCCTGCCTCCCCATTTTCTCTACGATTGCAAAAAATATTATATATAAAAAAAAGAGTTTACAATCCCTAAAAATTACAGACACTCTTTTGAATTATCTCTCTCTACATTTGTGCATTGTGCATTTCAATTTTAGATGTTTACTTTTTTCTGAAATCAAAACTTTGAGTTCTCGCTCTCCCTGCATCCCGTAAACAAAAAAGGCAAATAGATCACCACCAAATGAAAATTTTAGAGTTTTGTATTTAAAAAAATTTAAATAACAACAAATGTAAGTAATTAAAATTTATCCACCAACCAAAAAAGAACATAAAACTTTTGTTATCAAGGTTTGGGAAATTCCACTAGTTAGCTTGGAATTTTATAAGAAAGAGATTTGTTCTACACATGTTTAAAAAATGGATATGTATACTTGAAACGTATTAAAGATGCAAATGACCAATGGATCCAATCCTTTTAAAGAGAGTAACAAATGCTCATTATATTCTCAAGTGACGTGCGGTGGAATATTTACCCGAGTAAAACCTGCCATTATTTTGCCCAATTACAAAAAGCTGACCTAACAATCGTAGATGGTTGTAAAGTGATTTATCATGCGTAACGGGCTATATTTTTGTAATAAATGACTTATGGTTTGGGAGTCAATACTCAATAGAAGATACCCCGTCGCCCCCTATTCCCGACGAATTCAAAACCTAATATATAAAAACTAAAAATAGTTTATATTCCATTAAAATTATAGACACTATTTTCAATTATCTCTCACTACATTTGTGCATTGTGCATTTCCATTTTAAATGTATACTTTTTTCTTAAATCAAAACTTTTAGTTTTCGCACTTCCTTCATCCCGTAAACCAAAAAAGGCAATTAGTTCACAAAAAAATGAAAATTTAGGAGTTTGTGTATGGAAAATTTTTAAAACAACTACAAATGTAAGTAAAGAAAATTCATTCACACACCACAATTGAAAACAAAAGTTTTGTTATCCAAGTTTTGGAAATTCCACTAGTTCAACCCTAATAGCTTGGAATTTTATAAGAATGAGATTTCTTCTACACATGTTTGTAAAATGGATATGCATGCCTGAAACATGTTAAAGATGCAAAAGAACTATAGATCCAAACCTTTTAAAGAGAATAACAAACTCTCTTTAAATTCTCAAGTCAATGTGCAGTGGGATATTTACCCGTGTCAAGCAAGCCATTATTTTGCCCATTTAAAAAAAGTTGACCTAAATATCTTAGATGATTTTAAAGTGATTTATCATGCGTAACAGGCTATATTTCTGTAAGAAGTGACTTAAGGATTGGGAATCAACACTCTGTTGATAATCCCCCGCCTCCCCTTTTCTCGATAATTGCAAAACCTAATATAAAAAAACAAAAAAGATTTGGAAATACTTAAAAATTACAGAAACTATTTGGAATAATTTCTCTCTACATTTGTGCATTGCGCAATTCAAGTTTTGATGTTTACTTTTTTCTGAAACCAAAACTTTCAGATTTCGCCCTCCCTGCATCCTGTAAACAAAAAAGGCAAATAGATCACAACAAAATGAAAATTTTAGAATTTATGGAATGAAAAAATTTTAAACAATAAAAAATCTAAGTAAAGAAAATTTATTCACACACCGAAAATGAACACAAAAGTTTCCTTACCCAAGTTTGGTAAATTGCACTAGTTCAACCCTAACAACTTGGAATTTTATAAGAAAGTGATTTCTTCAACACATGTTTTAAAAATGGATATGCATGCCTGAAATGTGTTAAAGATGAAAATGTCCTATGGATCTAAACCATTCAAATAGAATAACAAACGCTTATTAAATTCTCAAGTGAACGTGCGGTTGGATATTTACCCAAGTCAAACAAGCCATTATTTTGCCCATTTACCAAAAACTGACCTACAATCATAAATGACTGTAAATTGATTTATCATGCATAACGGGCTATATATTTTTGTAAGAAAGGAATTTTGGATTGGGAGTCAACATGCAGTTAAAAATTCCCTCCTCCCCCTTTTCCCGATGACTGCAAAACCAAATATAAAAAACTAAAAAGAGTTTACAATCCCTAAAAATGACAGACAATCTATGGAATTATCTATCTACATTTCTGCGTTATGCATTTCCATTTTTGCTCTCCCTTCATTCCATAAACAAGAAAGGCAAATAGATCTCAACAAAATGAAAATTTAGAGTTTATGTTTGGAAATAATTTATTCACACACCACTAATGAACACAAAAGTTTTGTTATCCAAGTTTGGGAATTCCTCTAGTTCAACCCATATAGCTTGGAATTTTATAAGAAAGAGATTTCTTCTACACATGTTTTAAAAATGGATATACATGCTTGAAACATGTTAAAGATGCAAATGACTTGTGGATCTAAACCTATCATAGATAATAAAAAACGCTCATTAAATTCTCAAATGAATGTGCGGTGGGATATTTACCCGAGTCAAACAAGCCATTATTTTGCTCGTTTACATAAAGTTGACCTGACAATCATAGATGATTGTTAAGTGATTTCTCATGCATAACGGGCTATATTTTTGTAAGAAATGATTTATGGATTGGGAGTCAACACTTAGTTAAAGATCCCCTTCCTCCCCTTTTTCCCAACTATTGCAAAACCTAATGTATCAAAATTAAAAAGGGTTTACAATCCCTAAAAATTACAGACACCTATGGAATTGTCTCTCTCTACATTTTTCCATTGTGCATTTCCAATTTAGAAACATACTTTTTGCTTAAATAAAAATTTTGAGTTTTCGCTCTTCCTTTTTCCCGTAAACAAAAAAGGCAAATAGATCACAAGAAAATGAAAATTTTAGAGTTTGTTTAAGGAAAAAAATTAAAAAAACAACAAATGTAAGTAAAGAAAATTTATTCGCACACCACAAATGAACACAAAAGTTTTGTTATCCAAGTTTCGAAAATTCCACTAGTTCAACCCTATTAGCTTGGAATTTTATAAGAAAGTGGTTTCTTTTACACATGTTTTAAAAATGGGTATGCATCCCTAAAACATGTTAAAGATGCAAATGACCTAAGGATCCAAACCTTTTCAAGAGAATAAGAAACGCTCATTAAATTCTCAAGTGAACGAGCAGTGGGATATTTTCCCGTGTCAAACAAGCCATTATTTTGCCCATTTAGAAAAAGCTGACCAAACAATCATAGATGATTGTAAACTGATTTATCATGTGTAACAGGCTATATTCTAGAAAGAAATGACTTATGGATTGGGAGTCAACACTCAGTTAAAAAACACCCGCCTCCCCCTTTACCCTACAATTGCAAAACATAATATATATGAACTAAAAAGAGTTTACAATCCCTAAAAATTACAGACACACTTTGGAATTATCTCTCTCTTCATTTGTGCATTGTGCATTTCAATTTTAGATGTATACTTCTTTCTTAAATCAAAACTTCTAGTTTTCGCCTTCACTTCATCCTGTAAACAAAAAAGGCAAAAAGATCACAACAAAATGAAAATTTTAGAGTTTATGTATGGAAAAAATTTAAAACAAGAACAAATGTAAGTAATGAAAATTTATTCACACACCACAAATTAACCCAAAATTTTTGTTATCCAAGTATGGGAAATTCCAATAGTTCAACCCTAAGAATGAGATTTTTTCTACACATGTTTTAAAAATGGATATGCATGGTAGAACATGTTACAAATCCAAACGACCTATGGATGCAAACCTTTTAAAGAGAATAACAAACACTCATTAAATTCTCGAGTGAACGTGCAGTGGGATATTTACCTGAATTAAACAAGCTTTTATTTTGATCATTTACAAAAAGTAGACCTAACAAACATAGATGATTGTACACTGAATTATCATGCGTAACGGGATTGGGAGTCAACACTCAGATAAAAATCCCCCTCCTCCCCCTTTTCTCGACGATTACCAAACCTAATATATTAAATCTGAAAAGAGTTTACAATCTCTAAAAATTACGCACACTCTTTGGAATTATCTCTCTCTCTTCATTTGTGCATTATGGATTTATATTTAGATGTCTAATTTTTTCTTAAATCAAAACTTTGAGTTTTCGCTCTCCCTGCATCCCATAAACAAAAATGACATATAGATCTAAACCAAATGAAAATTTTAGAGTTTATGTATTGAAAAACTTTAAAACAACAAAAAATGTAAGTAAATTTATTCACACACAACAAATGAACACAAAACGTTTTTTATCCAAGTTTGGGAAATTCCACTAGTTCAACCCTAATAGTTTGGAATTTTATAAGAAAGAGATTTCTTCTACACATGTTCTAAAAATGGATGTGCATGCTTGAAACATGTTAAAGAAGTAAATGAACTATGGATCAAAACCTTTTAAAGTGAATAACAAACGCTCATTAAATTCTCAAGTGAACGTTCGGAGGGATATTTACCCGAGTCAAACAAGCCATTATTTTGCCCATTTAGAAAAAGCTGACCTAACAATCATAGATGATTTTAAAGTTGTTTATCATGCCTAACGGGCTATATTTCTGTAAAATGCTACTTATGGATTTCGAAACAACACTCTGATAAAAATCCCCCTTTTCTCGACGATTGCAAAACCAAATATATAAAAAATAAAAAGAGTTTACAATCTATAAAAATTACAGACACCCTTTGGAATTATCACTCTCTACATTTGTGCATTGTGCATTTCATTTTAGATGTATACTTTTTTCTTAAATCAAAACTTTGAGTTTTCGCTCTCTCATCATCCCGTAAAATAAAAAGGCAAATAGATCACAACAACAAATTTAACTAAATAAAATTTATTCACACCCCACAAATGAACACAAAAGTTTTGTTATCCAAGTTTGGGAAATTCCAATAGTTCAAACCTAATTGCTTGGAATTTTATATGAAAGAGATTTCTTTTACACATGTTTTAAAAATGGATATACATGCTAGAAACATGTTAAAGATGCAAATGACCTATCGATACGAACCTTTTAAAGGGAATAAAAAACGCTAATTAAATTCTCAAGTGCACGTGTGGTAGGATATTTACCCGAGTCAAACAAACCATTATTTTTCCCATATAAAAAAATCTGACCTAACAATCATAGATGATTGTAACGTGATTTATCATGCATAAAGGGCTCTATTTTTTTAGGAAATGACTAATGGATTGGAAATCAACGTTCAGTTAAAAATCCCCTCGTCCCCCTTTTCCTAACAATTCCAAAACCTAATATATAAAAACTAAAAAGAGTTTACAATCCCTAAAAGTTACAGATAGTCTTTGAAATTATCTCTCTTTACATTTGTGGATTGTGCATTTCCATTTGAGATGTATACTTTTTTCTTCAATCAAAACTTTGAGTTTTTGCTCTCCCTTCATCTTGTAAACAAAAAAGACAAATAGACCACAACAAATTGAATAATTTTAGAGTTTATGTATGGAAAAAATTTTAAACAACTACAAATGTAAGTGAAGAAAATTTATTCGCGCTCCACAAATGAACACAAAAGTTTTGTTATCCAAGTTTGGGAAATTCCACTTGTTCAACCCAAATTCAATCAAATTTTATCAGAAAGAGATTTCTTCTTAAAATGTTTCAAAAATGGTTAAGCATTCTTGAAAGATGTTAAAGATGCAAATGACCAAAGGATCCAAACCTTTTCAAGAGAATAATAAACGCTCATGAAATTCTCAAGTGAACGTGCGATGGGATATTTACCTGAGTCAAAGAAACCAGGATTTGGCAATATAGAAAAAGCTGACCTAACAATCATAGATGATTGTAAAGTTATTAATCATGCGTAATGGACTATATTTTTGTAAGAAATGACTTATGGATTGGAGTCAACGCTTAGTTATAAATCCCCCGCCTCCCCCTTTTTCCAACAATTTCAAAACATAATATATAAAAACTAAAAAAATTTTACAATCCCTAAAAATTATAGATACTCTTTGGAATTATATCTCTCTACATTTGTGCATTGTGCATTTACATTTTAGATCCATACTTTTTTCATAAATTAAAACTTTGAGTTTTCACTCTCCCTACATCCCGTAAAAAAAAGGCAAACAGATCAGTACAAAATGAAAATTTAAGATTTTATGTATTGAAAATATTTAAAACATAAAAAAATGTAAGTAAATAAAATTTATTCACACACAAAAATTGAACACAAATGTTTTGTTATCAGAGTTTGGAAAATTCCACTAGTTCAACCGTAATAGCTTGAAATTTTATAACAATGAGATTTCTTCTACATCTGTTTTAAAAATGGATATGCATGCTTGAAACGTGTTAAAGATGCAAATGACCTATGGATCTAAACCTTTTAAAGTGAATAACAAATGCTCATTAAATTCTCAAGTGAACGTTCGGTGGGATATTTACCCAAGTCAAACAATCCATTATTTTGCCCATTTACAAAAAGCTAACCTGACAATAATAGAAGATTGTAAAGTGATTTATCATGCGTAACGGGCTATATTTTTTTAAGAAATGATTTATGGATTGCGAGTCTACACTCCGTTAAAAATCCCCCGACTCCCCCTTTTCCTGACTTTGCTAAACCTAATATATAAAAACTAAAAAGAATATACAATTGCTAAAAATTACAGACACTCTAAGGAATTTTCTCTCTCTACATTTGTACATTGTGCATTTCCATTTTAGATGTATGCTTTTTTCTTAAATCAAAACTTTTACTTTTCGCGCTCACTTTATCCCGTAAATAAAAAAGGCAAATAGATCACAACAAAATGAAAATTTTAGAGTTTATGTATGAAAAAAATTTAAAACAACAACAAATGTAAGTAATTAAAATTTATTCACACACCACAAATGAACACAAAACTTTTGTCATCGAAGTATAGGAAATTCCAATAGTTCAACCCTGAAAGCTAGGAATTTTATAACAAAGAGATTTCTTCTACACATGTTTTAAAAATGGATATGCATTCTTCAAACGTGTTAAAAATGCAAATGACCTATGGATGCAAACTTTTTAAAGAGAATAACAAATGCTCATTAAATTCTCAAATGAACGTGCAGTGGGATATTTACCCGAGTTAAACGAGTCAATATTTTGACCATATACAAAAAGTTGACCAAACAATCATAGATGATTGTAAAATAAATTATCATGCATAACGGGTTATATTTTTTTAAGAATCGACTGATGGATTGGGCATCAACACCTAGTTAAAAATCCGCACCCCCCCCCCCCCCCCCCCCTCCCCCTTTTCCCTACGATTCAAAAGCTAATATATAAAAACTAAAAAGAGTTTACAATCCCTAAAAATTACAAACACTCCTTGCAATTATCTCTCTCTTCATTTGTACAATGTGCATTTCCATTTTAGATGTTGACTTTTTTCTTAAATCAAAACTTTGAGTTTTCGCTCTCCCTACATCCCGTCAACAAAAAAAGCAAATAGATCACCACCAAATGAAAATTTTAGAGTTTATGTATTGAAAAACATGTAAAACAACAGTAAATATAAGTAAAGAAAATTTATTCATACACCACAAATGAACACAAAAGTTTTCTTATCCAAGTTTGGGAAATTCCACTTGTTCAACCCTAATAGATTGGAATTTTATAAGAAAGTGATTTCTTCTGCACATGTTTTAAAAATGGATATGCATGTTTTTAATGTGTTAAAGAAACAAAGAACCTATGGATCCAAAACTTTTAAAGAGAATAACAAACGCTCATTAAATTCTCAAATGAACATGCTGTGGGATATTTACCTGACTCAAACAAGCCACTATTTTGCCCATTTACAAAAAGCTGACCTAAAAATCATAGATGATTGAAAAGTGATTTATCAAGCGTAACGGGCCATATTTTTGTAAGAAATGACTTATGGATTGGGAGTAAAAACTCATTTAAAAATCCCCCGCCTCCCCCTTTTTTCGACTTTGCAAAACCTAATATATTAAAACTAAGAAAAGTTTACAATCGCTAAAAAATACAGATACTCTAAGGAATTATCTCCCTCTACATTTGTGCATTTCCATTTTAGATGTAAACTTTTTCCTAAATTAGAACTTTTAGTTTTCGCTCTCACTTCATCCCGTAAACAAAAAATGCAACTAGATCTCAACAAAATGAAAATTTTAGAGATTATGTGTGAAAAAAATTTAAAACAACAACAAATGTATGTATTGAAAATTTATTCACATGCCACAAATGAACACAAAAGTTTTGTTATCCAAGTATGGGAAATTCCAATAGTTGAACCCTGAAAGCTAGGAAATTTATAAGAAAGAGATTTCTTCTACACGTGTTTTAAAAATGGATATGCATGCTTGAAACGTGTTAAAAATGGAAATGACCTATGGATTCATACCTTTTAAAGAGAAAAATGAACGCTCATTAAATTCTAAAGAGAACGTGCAATGGGAAATTTACCCGACTTAAACATGCCATTATTTTGACCATTTACAAAAATGTTACCTTACAATCATAAATGATTGTAAACTAAGTTATCTTACGTAACGGGTTTTATTTTTGTAATAATTGACTTATGGAATGGGAGTCAACACATAGTTAAAAATCACCTGCCTCCCCCTTTTCCCTACGATTGCAAAACCTAATATATAAAAACCAAAAAGAGTTTACAATCCATAAAAATTACAGACACTCTTTGGAATTATCTCTCTCTACATTTGTACATTGTGCATTTCAATTTTAGATGTTTACTTTTTTCTTAAATCAAAATTTTGAGTTTTCACTCTCCCTGTATCCCGTAAACAAAAAAGACAAATAGATCACCACCAAACGAAAATTTTAGAGTTTGTGTATTGGAAAAATTTAAAACAACAACAAATGTACGGAATGAAAATTTATTCACAAACCACAAAAGAAAACAAAAGTTTTGTTATCCAAGTTAGGGAAATTCCACTAGTTCAACCCTAATAGCTTGGAATTTTATAAGAAAGAGATTTCTTCTACACATGTTTTAAAAATGGATATGCATGCTTCAAAACTTGTTAATGATGCAAATGACCAATGGATCCAATCCTTTTAAAGAGAATAACAAACACTCATTATATTCTCAAGTGAACGTGCGGTGGGATATTTACCCGAGTCAGACAAGCCATTATTTTGCCAAATTAGAAAAAGATGACCTAACAATCATAGATGATTTTAAAGCATGGGCTATATTTTTGTAAGAAGTGACTTATGGATTGAGAGTCACCCCTTTTATTGACGATTGCAAAACCTGAAAAATAAAAACTAAAAAGAGTTTACTATCCCTCAAAATTACAGACACTCTTTGGAATTATCTCTCCCTACTGTGGTGCATTGTGCATTTCCATTTTAGATGTATACCTTTTTCTTAAATCAAAACCTTTAGTTTTCGCTCTCACTTCACCCCGTAAACAAAAAAGGCAAATAGATCACAACAAAATGAAAATTTTAGAGTTTATATATGGAAAAAACTTAAAACAACAACAAATTTAAGTAATGAAAATTTATTCACACACCACAAATGAATACAAAAGTTTTGTTATCCAAATATGGGAATTTCCAATAGCTCTACCCTAAATGTTAGGAATTTTATTAAAAAGAGATTTCTTCTACACATGTTTTAAAAATGGATATGCATGTTTGAAACGTGTGAAAAATGCAAATGACCTCTACATGCAAAATTTTTAAAAAGAACAACAAACACATTAAATTCTCAAGTGAATGTGCGGTGGGATATTTACTCGACTTAAACAAGCCATTGTTCTGACCATTTACAAAAAGTTGACCAAACAATCATGGATGATTGTAAACTGAATTATCATGCGTAATGGGTTATATGTTTTTAATAATTGACTTATGGATTGGGAGTCGACACTAAGTTAAAAATCCCCCACCTCCCCCTTTTCTCTACGATTGCAAAACTTAATATATAAAAACTAAAAAGAGTTTACAATCCCAAAAAATTACAGACACTCTTAGGAATTATCTCTCTCTACATTTGTACATTGTGCATTTCAATTTCAGATGTTTACTTTTATCATAAATAAAAACTTTAAGTTTTCGCTCTCTCTGCATCCCGTAGACAAAAGAGGCAAATAGTTCACCACCAAATGAAAATTTTAGAGTTTATGTATTGAGAAAATTTAAAACAACTACAAACGTAAGTAAAGAAAATTTATTCACAAACCACAAAAGAACACCAAAGTTTTGTTATCCAAGTTTGGGAAACTCCACTTGTTCAACCCAAATAGCTTGGAATTTTATAAGAAAGTGATTTCTTCCACACATGTTTTAAAAATGGAAATGCATGTTTGAAACGTGTTAAATATGCAAATGACTTATGGATCCAATCCTTTTAAAGGGAATAACAAACGCTCATTAAATTCTCAAGTGAACGTGCAGTGGGATCTTTACCCGAGTCAAATAACCATTATTTAGCCCATTTAGAAAAATCTGACCTAACAATCATAGATGATTGTAAATTTATTAATCATGCGTAAACGGCTATATTTTTGTAAGAAATAACTTATGGATTGGAGTCAACGCTCAGTTAAAAATCCCTTGCCTCTTGCTTTTCCCGATGATTTCAAAACATAATATATAAAAACTAAAAAGAGTTTAGAATCCCTAAAAATTACAGACACTCTTTGGAATTATATCTCTCTACTTTTTGCATTGTGGATTTCCATTTAAGATGTATACTTTTTTCTTAAATCAAAACATTGAGTTTTCGCTCTCCCTACATCCCGTAAACAAAAAAGGCAAATAGATCACAAAAAAATAAAAATTTATGAGTTTACGTATTGAAAATATTTAAAACAACAAAAAATGTAAGTTAAA
Organism: Aristolochia californica; assembly: GCF_029961685.1. Lineage (NCBI taxonomy): Eukaryota > Viridiplantae > Streptophyta > Magnoliopsida > Piperales > Aristolochiaceae > Aristolochia > Aristolochia californica. The sequence goes on along the minus strand of NW_027181770.1, from coordinate 27,850,473 downwards.
AAAAATTATTCACACGCCACAAATGAACACAAAAGTTTTGTTATCAAAGTTTGAGAAATTCCACTAGTTCAACCCTAATAGCTTGGAATTTACAAGAAAGAAATTTCTACTACACATGCTTTAAAAATGGATTTGCATGCTTGAAACATGTTAAAGATTCAAATAACCTATGGATCCAAAGTTTTTAAAGCGAATAACATACGCTCATTAAATTCTCAAGTGAACGTGCGGTGGGATATTTACCCGAGTCAAACAAACCATTATTTTGCCCATTGCCAAAAAGCTGACCTAACAATCATAAATGATTGTAAAGTGATTTATCATGGGTGACGGGATATATTTTTGTAAAAAATGACTTATGGATTGGGAGTCAACACTCAGTTAAAAATCCCCCCCACCTCCCCCATTTCCCGACGATTGCAAAACCCTAGATATAAAAACTAAACAAAGCTTACAATCCCTAAAAATTACAGACACTCTTTGGAATTATCTCTCTCCACATTTGTGCATTGTGCATTTCAATTTTAGATATTTACTTTTTTCTTTAATCAAAACTTTCAGATTTCGCCCTCCTTGCATCCCATAAATAAAAAAGGCAAATAGATCACAAAAAAGTGAAAATTTTACAGTTTATGTGTGGAAAAAATTTAAAACAACAACAAATTTAAGTAATGAAAATTTATTCACACACCACAAATAAACACAAAAGTTTAGTTATCCAAGTATGGGAAATTCCAATAGCTCAACCCTAAAAGCTAGGAATTTTACAAGAAAGAGTTTTCTTTTACAATTCTTTTAAAAATGAATAGGCATGCTTGAAACGTGTTAAAAATCCAAATGACCTATGGATTCAAAACTTTTAAAGAGAATTAAAAATGCTCATTAAATTCTCAAGTGAACGTGTGGTCGGATATTTACCCGAGTTAAACAAGCCATTATTTTGAAAGTTTACAAAAAGTTGACCAAACAATCATAGATGATTGTCAACTAAATTATCATGTAATATTTTTGTAAGAATTTAAAAATTCCCCGCCTCCCCCTTTTCCTTACGATCGCAAAACCTAATATACAAAAACTAAAAAGAGTTTACATTCCCTAAAAATTATAAACACTCTTTGGAATTATCTCTCTCAACATTTGTACATTATGCATTTCAATTCTAGATGATGACTTTTTTCTTAAATCAAAACTTTGAGTTTTCGCTCTCCCAGCATCCCGTAAACAAAAAAGGTAAATAGATCACAACCAAATGCAAAATTTTAGAGTTTATGAATTGAAAAAATTTAAAACAACAACAAATGTAAGTAAAGAAAAATTATTCACATACCACAAAAGAACACAAAAGTTTTCTTATCCAAGTTTGGGAAATTCCACTACTTCAACCCTAATAACTTGGAATTTTATAATATAGAGATTTCTTCTACACAGGTTTTAAAAATGGATATGCATGCTTGAAACGTGTTAAAGATACAAATGACCTATGGATCCAATCCTTTCAAAGAGAATAACAAACACTCATTAAATTCTCAAGTGAACGTGCGGTGGGATATTTACCCCTATCAAACAAGCAATTATTTTGCTCGTTTACATTAAGTTGACCTAACAATCGTAGATGATTGTTAAGAGATTTATCATGCATAACGAGCTATATTTTTGTAAAAAATGATTTATGGATTGGGAATCAACACTCAGTTTAAAATCCCCTGCCTCCCCCTTTTCCCGAATATTGCAAAACCTAATATATCAAACTAAAAAGGGTTTACAATCCCTAAAAATTACAGACACATATCGAATTGTCTCTCTCTACATTTGTGCATTGTGTATTTCCATTTTAGATATCTACTTTTTACTTAAATCAAAATTTTGAGTTTTCGCTCTCCCTTCATCCTGTATACAAAAAAAGGCAAATAGATCACTACAAAAGCAAAATTTTAGACTTTGTTTAAGGAAAAAATTAAAACAACAACAAATATAAGTAAAGAAAATTTATTCACACAACACAAATGAACACAAAAGTTTTGTTATTCAATTTTTGGAAATTCCACTAGTTTAACCCTATTTGCTTGGAATTTTATAAGAAAGTGATTTATTCTACACATGTTTTAAAAACGGATGTGTGTGCTTGAAACTTGTTAACGATTCAAATCATCTAAGGATCCAAACCTTTTTAAGATAACAACAAACGCTCATTAAATTCTCAAGTGAACATGCGGTGGGATATCTACCTGAGTCAAACAAGCCATTATTTTGTCCATTTGGAAAAAGCTGACCAAACAATCATAGATGATTGTAAGCTGATTTATCATGTGTAACGGCCTATATTTTAGTAAGAAATGACTTATGGATTGGGAGTCAACATTCAGTTAAAAATCACCTGCCTCGCCCTTTTCCCTACAATTGCAAAACATAATATATTTAAACTAAAAAGAGTTTACAATCCCTAAAAATAATAGAGACAATTTGGAATTATCTCTCTATACATTCGTGCATTGTGCATATCCATTTTAGATGTATACTTTTTTCTTAAATCAAAACTTTTAGTTTTCGCTCTCACTTCATCCCGTAAACAAAAAAGGCAAATAGATCACCACAAAATGAAAATTTTAGAGTTTATGTATGGAAAAAATTTAAAACAAGAACAAATGTAAGGAATGAAAATTTATTTACACACCATAAGTGAGCACAAAAGTTTTGTTATCCAAGTATGGGAAATTTCAATAGTTCAACCCTAAAAGCAAGGACTTTTATAAGAATGAGATTTTTCTACACATGTTTTAAAAATGGATATGCATGCTAGAAATGTGTTTAAAATGCAAATGACCAATGGATGCAAACCTTTTAAAGAGAATAAAAAACACTCATTAAATTCTCAAGTGAACATGTGGTGGGATATTTACCCAAATTAGACAAGCCTTTATTTTGACCATTTACAAAAAGCTGACCTAACAATCATAGATGATTTTAAACTGAATTATCATTCATAACGGGTTATATTTTTTTAGGAAATGACATATGGATTGGGAGTCAACACTCAGTTAAAAATGCCCCACCTCCCCCTTTTTTCGACGATTGCAAAACCTAATATATTTAAACTAAAAAGAGTTTACAATCCCTAAAAATTACAGACACTCTTTGGAATTATCTCTCTCTTCATTTGTTCATTGTGGATTTCAATTTTAGATTTTTACTTTTTTTTAAATCAAAACTTTGAGTTTTTGCTCTCCCTGCATCCCGTAAACAAAAAAGGCTAATAGATCACAACCAAATGAAAAATTTAGAGTTTATGTATTGAAAAAATTTAAAACAACAACAAACTTAAATAAAGAAAATTTATTCACACACCTCCAATAAACACATAAGTTTTCTTATCCAAGTTTGAGAAATTCCACTAGTTCAACCCTAATTGCTTGGAATTTTCTAATAGATTTCTTCTACACATGTTTTAAAAATGGATATGCATGCTTGAAACATGTTAAACATTGCAAATGACCTATGGATCCAATCCTTATAAAGAGAATAACAAACGCTCAATATATTCTCAAGTGAACGTCCATAGGGATATTTACCCGAGTCAAACAAGCCATTATTTTGCCCATTTACAAAAAACTGACCTAACAATCATAGGTGATTGTAAAGTGATTTAACATGCACAACGGGCTATGTTTTTGTAAGAAATAACTTATGAATTGGGAGTCAACACTCAATTAAAAATCCTCTGCCTCCCCCTTTTGCCAACGATTACAAAACCTAATATATAAAAACTAAAAAGAGTTTACAATCCCAAACAATTATAGTCACTCTTTGATATTATCTCTCTCTGCATTTGTGAATTGTACATTTCCATTTTAGATGTATACTTTTATCTAAAATAAAAACTTTTAGTTTTCGCTCTCCATTTATCCCGTAAACAAAAAAAGGCAAAAAGTTCACAACAAAATGAAAATTTTAGAGTTTATGTATGGAAAAAATTTAAAACAACTACAAATGTAATTAAATAATTTTTTTTACACACAACAAATGAACACAAAAGTTTTGTTATCCAAGTTTTGGAAATTCCACTCGTTCAACTCTAATAGCTTGGAATTTTATACGAAAGAGATTTCTTCTACAAATGTTTGAAAATGGATATGCATGCTTGGAACATGTTAAAGTTCCAAATGTACTACGGATTCAAACCTTTTCAAGAAAATAACAAACACATTAAATTCTCAAGTGAGCGTGCAGTGGGATATGTACTCAAGTCAAATAAGCCATTATTTTGCCTATTAAGAAAAAGCTGACTTACCAATCATAGATTATTGTAAAGTGATTTATCATGCTTAACGGGCTATATTTCCGTAAGAAGCGACTTATGGATTGCGAGTCAACACACTGTTAAAAATCCCCCCCCCCCCCCCCCCTCCCCCTTTTCCCAACAATTGCAAAACCTAATATATAATAAGTAAAAAGAGTTTACAATTGCTAAAAATTACAGACACTCTGAGGAATTATCTCTCTCTACATTTGTGCATTGTACATTTCCATTTTAGATGTACACTTTTTTCTTAAATCAAAACTTTGAGTTTTCGCCCTCCCTTCATCCCGTAAACAAATAAGGCGAATAGATCACAACAAAATGAAAATTTTAGAGTTTATGTATGGAAAAAAATTAAAACAACAACAAATGTAAGTACAGAAAATTAATTCACACACCACAAATGAACACAAAAGTTTAGTTATCCAAGTTTGGGAAATTCCAATAGATCAACCCTAAGAGCTAGAAGATTTATAAGAAAGAGATTTCTTCAACACATGTTTTAAAAATGGATACACATGCTCGGAACATGTTAAAAATGAAAATGTCCTATGGATGCAAACATTTTAAAGAGAATAACAAATGGTCATCAAATTCTCAAGTGAACGTGTGGTGGGATATTTACCCGAGCTAAACATGGAAATATTTTGACCATTTACAAAAAGCTGACCTAACAATCATAGATGTTTGTAAATTGAATTACCATGCGTAATGGGTTATAATTTGGTAAGAAAAGACTTATGGATTGGGAGTCGACACTCAGTTAAAAATCCCACGCCTCCCCCTATTACCAACGATTTCAAAACTTAATATATAAAAACTAAAAAGAGTTTAAAATCCCTAAAAATTACAGAAACTCATTGTAATTATCTCTCTCTACAATTGTGCATTGTGCATTTCAATTTAGATGTTTACGTTTTTCGTAAATTAAAACTATCAGATTGTGCCCTCCAAGCATCCCGTAAACAAAAAAGGTAAACAGATCACAAGAAAATGATAATTTTAGAGTTTATGTATTAAAAAAATTTAAAACACTAACAAATCTAAGTAAAGAAAATTTATTCACACATAACAAATGAACACAAAAGTTTTCTTATGCAAGTTTGGGAAATTCCCCTATTTCAACCTTAATAGCTTGGAATTTTACAAGAAAGAGATTTTTTCAACACATGTTTTAAAAATGGATATGCCTTCTTGAAACATGTTAAAGATGCAAATGATCTATGGATCCAAAGCTTTTAAAGATAATAACAAATACTCATTAAATTCTCAAGTGAATGTGCGGTGGGATATTTACCCGAGTCAAACAAGCCATTATTTTGCCCATTTAATAATATATGACCTAACAATAATAGATGATTGTAAAGTGATTTATCATGCGTAATGGGTTATATTTTTTTAATAAATGACTTATGGATTGCGTGTCAGCACTCAGTTAAAAATCCCCTACCTCCCCCTTTTCCCGACGATTAAAAAACCTAATATATAAAAACTAAAAAGAGTTTACAATCCCTAAAAATTATGGTCACTCTTTGGAATTATCTCTCTCTACATTTGTTCATTTTGCATTTCCATTTTAGATCTATACTTTTTTCTTAAATCAAAACTTTTAGTTTTCACTCTCACTTCATCCCGTAAACAAAAAAGGAAAATAAATCACAACAAAAAATTTTTAGAGTTGATGTATTGAAAAAATTTAAAACAACAACTAATGTAAATAAAGAAAATTATTCACACACCACGAATGAGCACAAAAGTTATGTTATCCAAGTTTGAGAAATTCAAATATTATAACCCTAATAGCTAGGAATTTTATAAGAAAGAGATTTCTTCTACACATGTTTTAAACATGGATATGTATGCTTGAAACATATTAAAAATGAAAATGACCTATGGATACAAACATTTTAAAGAGAATAACAAACGCTCCTTGGATTCTCAAGTGAATGTGCAGTGGGATATTTACCCGAGTTAAACTAGCCATTATTTTCACCGTTTACAAAAAGTTGAGTTTACAATCATAGATGATTGTAAACTGAATTATCATGCGTAACAGATTATATTTTTGTAAGAAATGACTTATGGATTGGGAGTAAAAATAGTTAAAAATCCCCTGCCTCCCCCTTTTCCTGATGATTGCAAAACCTAATATATAAAAACTAAAAAGAGTTTATAATCCCTAAAAATTACAAAAACTCTTTGGAGATACCTCTCTCTACATTTGTGCATTGTGCATTTCAATTTTAGATGTTTAATTTTTTCTTAAATCAAAACTTTTAGATTTCGCCCTCCTTGCATCCCACAAACAAAAAAGGCAAATAGATCAAAAAATATGAAAATTTTAGAGGCTATGTATTGAAAAAATTTAAAACAATAACAAATGTAAGTAAAGAAAATTTATTCACACACCACAAATGAACATAAAATTTTTCTTCTCCTAATAGCGTGGATTTTTATAAGAAAGAGATTTCTTCTGCACATGTTTTAAAAATGGATATGTATGCTCGAAACATGTTAAAGATGCAAATGACATATGGATCAAAAGCTTTTAAACAGAATAATAAACACTCATTAAATTCTCTAATGAACGTGCGGTGGGATATTTACCTGAATCAAACAAGCCATTATTTTGCCCATTTACAAAAAGTTGACCAAACAATCATAGATGATTGTAAAGTGATTTATCATGAGTAATGGGCTATATATTTTTGTAAGAAATTACTTATGGATTGGGAGTCAACGCTCAGTTAAATATCCCCCGCCTCCCCTTGTTCAAAAGAATTGCAAAACCGAATAAATAAAAACTAAAAAGAGTTTACAATCCCTAAAAATTACAAAAAGTCTTTGGAATTATTTTTATCTACATTTTTGCATTGTTAATTTCCATTTTAGATGTATACTTTTTTCATAAATCAAAACTTAGGGTGTTCGCTCTCTCTTCATCAAGTAAACAAAAAAGGCAAACAAATCACAACAAAATGAAAATTTTAGAGTTTATATAAGGAAAAAATTTAAAACAACTACAAATGTAGGGAAAGAAAATTTATTCACACACCACAAATGAACACAAAAGTTTTGTTATCCAAATTTGGGAAATTCCACTAGTTCAACCCTTATAGCTTGGAATTTTATAAGAAAGAGATTTTTTCTACACATGTTTAAAAAATAGATATGCATGCTTGAAACTTGTGAAAGATACAAATGACCTGTGGATCTAAACCGTTCAAATAGAATAACAAACACTCATTAAATTCTCAAGTGAACGTGCCATGGGATACTTACCCGAGTCAAAGAAGCCATTATTTTGCCCATTTACAAAAAGCTGACCTTACAATCATAGATTACTGTAAATTGATTTATCATGCATAATGGGCTACATATGTTTGTAAGAAATGACTTATGGATTGGGAGTCAACACTAAGTTAAAAATCCCCCGCCTTCCCCTTTTCCCGTCGATTCAAAAACCTAATAAATAAAAACTAAAAGAGTTTACAATTCCTAAAAATTATAGACACTCTTTGCAATTATGTCTCTCTATATTTGTGTATTGTGCATTTCCGTTTTAGATGTACACTTTTTTCTTAAATCAAAACTTTTAGTTTTCACTCTCCCTTCATCCTGTAAAAAAAAAAAGACAAATAGTTCACAAAAAAATGAAAATTTTAGAGTTAATGTATGCAAAAAATTTAAAACAACTACAAATTTAAATAAAGAAAATTTATACACACACAAAAAGTATACACAAAAGTTTTATTATCCATGTTTGGGAAATTCCACTAGTTCAACCCTAATAGCTTGGAATTATATAAGAAAGAGATTTCTTCTACACATGTTTTAAAAATGGATATGCATGCTTGGAACATGTTAAAGATGCAAATGAAGTATGGATCCAAACATTTTAAAGAGTATAACAAATGCTCATTAAATTCTCAAGTGAACGTGTGGTGGGATATTTACCCGAGTCAAACAAGCCATTATTTTGTTCATTTACGCAAAGCTGATCTAACAATCATAGATGATTGTATAGTGATTTATCTTACGTAACATGCTATATTTCTGTAAGAAGTGACTTATGGATTGTGAATCAACACTGTTAAAAATCCCTTGCCTCCCTCTTTTCCTGACGATTGGAAAACCTAAAATATAAAAACTAAAAAGAGTTTACAATTGCTAAAAATTAAAGACTCTCTAAGGAATTGTCTCTCTCTACATTTGCGCATTGTGCATTTCAATTTTAGATGTATACTTTTTTCTTAAATCAAAGCTTTTAGTTTTCGCTCTCCCTTCATCCCATAAATAAAAAAGGCTAATAGTTCACAACAAAATGAAAATTTTAGAGTTTATGTAGGAAGAAAAATTGAAACAATAACAAATTTAAGTAATGAAAATTTATTCACACACCACAAATGAACAAAAAAGTTTTCTTATCCAAGTTTGGGAAATTCCACTACTTCAACCCTAATAGCTTCGAATTTGATAAGAAAGAGATTTCTTCTACACATGTTTTAAAAATGGATATGCATGCTTGAAACATGTTAAAGATGCAAATGAACTATGGATCCAAAGCTTTTAAACAGAATAACAACGCTAATTAAATTCTCAAGTGAACGTGCGGTGGGATATTTACAAGAGTCAAAGAAGCCCTTATTTTGCCCATTTACGAAAAGCTGATCTAACAATCATAGATGATTGTAAATTGATTTATCATATGTAACGGGCTATATATTTTTGTAAGAAATGACTTATGGATTAGGTGTCAACCCTCCGTTAAAAATCCCCGCCTCCCCCTTTTCCCTATGATTGCAAAACCTAATATATAAACACTAAAAAGAGTTTACAGTCCTTAAAAATTAAAGAAACTCATTGTAATTATCTCTCTCTACATTTTTTCATTGTGCATTTCAATTTTACAGGTTTACTTTTTTCGTAAATCAAAACTTTCTGATTTTGCCCTCCCTGCATCCTGTAAACAAAAAAGGCAAATTGATCTCAACAAAATAAAAATTTTAGAGTTTATGTAAAGAAAAAATTTAAAACAACAACAAATGTAAGTAAAGAAAATTTATTCACACACCACAAATGAACAAAAAAATTTTGTTATCCAAGTTTGGGAAATTCCACTAGTTATACCCTTATAGCTTGGAATTTTGTAAGAAAGATATTTCTTCTACACATTTTAAAAATGGCTATGCATGGTTGAAACATATTTAAGATGCAAATGACCTGTGGATTTAAACCTTTTCCAGAGAATATCAAATGCACATTAAATTCTTAAGTGAACGTGCGGTGGGATATTTACCCGAGTCAAACAAGCTATTATTTTGCCCATTTACGAAAAGTTGACCTAACAATCATAGATGATTGTAAATTTATTTATCATGCGCAACAGGCTATATATTTTTTTAAGAAATGACTTATGGAATGGGTGTCAATACTCAGTCAAAAATCCCCCGCCTGCCCCTTTTCCCGAAAATTGCAAAACCTTATATATAATACATCAAAAGAGTTTACAACCCATAAAAATTACAAACACTCTTTGGAATTATCTCTCTCTAAATTTTTGCATTGTGCCTTTCTATTTTACATGTATACTTTTTTCTTAAATCAAAACTTTGAGTTTTCATTCTACCTTCATTCTGTAAACAAAAAAGGCAAATAGATCACAACAAAATGAAAATTTTAGAATTTATGTATGGAAAAAATTTAAAAAAACAACAAATAAATGTAAAGAAAATTTATCACACACCACAAATGGAAACAAAAGTTTTTTTATCCAAGTTTGAGAAATGCCACTAGTTCAACCCTATTAGCATGGAATTTTATAAGAAAGAGATTTCTTCTACTCATGTTTTAAAAATGGAAATCCATGCTTGAAACATGTTAAAGTTGCAAATGACCTATGGATCAAAACCTTTTAAAGAGAATAACAAATGCTCATTAAATTCTCAAGTGAATGTGCAGTGGGATATTTACCCGAGTGAAACAAGCCATTATATTTCCCATTTACAAAAACTTGACCTATCAATCATAGATGATTGTAAAGTGATTTATCAAGAGCAATAGGCTATATTTTGTTTTTGTAAAAAATGACTTACGGATTGGGAGTCAACGCTCAGTTAAAAATCCCCTGCCTCCCCCTTTTACCGACGATTGTAAAACCTAATATATAAAAACTAAAAAGAGTTTACTATCCCTAAAAATTACTGACACTTATTGGAATTATCTCTTTCAACATATGTGCATTGTGCATTTCCATTTTAGATGTATTCTTTTTTTTTAAATCATAACTTTGAGTTTTCAGTCTCCCTTCATCTCGTAAACAAAAAAGACAAAAACATCACAATAAAATAAAAATTTAAGAGTTTATGAAAGGAAAAAATTTAAAACAAAAATAAATGGAAGTAAAGAAAATTTATTCACACACCACAAATGAACACAAAAGTTTTGTTATCCAAGTTTGGGAAATTCCACGAGTTCAATCCTAATATCCTAGAATTTTGTAAGAAACAGATTTCTTCTACACATGTTTTAAAAATGGATATGCAAGCTTGAAACATGTTAAAGATGCAAAAGACCTATGGATCCAAACCTTTTAAAGAGAATAAAAAATGCACATTGAAATCTCAAGTGAACGTGCGGTGAGATATTTACCCAAGTCAAACAAGCCATTATTTTGCCCATTTACAAAAAAACTAACCTAGCAATCATAGATGATTGTAAAGTGATATATCAATTGTTATGGGCTAGATATTTTTGTTAGTAATAACTTATGGATTGGGAGGAGTCAACACTCAGTTAAAAATTCCTCGCCACCCATTTTCCAAAGATTGCAAAACCAAATATGTAAAAACTAAAAAGAGTTTAAAATCCCTAAAAATTATAGACACTCTTTGGAATTATCTCTCTCTACATTTGTGCATTGAGCATTTCCATTTTAGATGTATACTTTTATTTTAAATCAAATATTTGAGTTTTTGCTCTCCCTTCATCCCGTAAACGAAAAAGGCAAATAGATCACAACAAAATGAAAATATAAGAGTTTATGTATGGAAAAAATTTAAAAAAAAAAATGTAAGTAAAGAAAATTTATTCACACACCACAATTGACACAAAAGTTTTCTTATCCAAGTTTGGAAAATTCCGCTAGTGCAACCCTAAATGCTAGGAATTTTATCAAAAAGAGATTTCTTCTACACATGTTTTAAAAAAGGATATGCCTGCTTGAAACATATTAAAGATGCAAATGACCTATAGATCCAAACCTTTTTAAGAGAATAATAAATGCTCATTAAATTCTCAAGTTTGGGTGCGGAGGGATATTTACCCGAGTCAAACAAGCCATTATTTTGTCCATTTACAAAAAGTTGAGCCAACAAACATAGATGATTGTAAAGTAATTTATCATGCATAACGGGCTTTATATTTTTGTATGAAATGACCTATGGATGAGGAGTCAGTGCTCAGTTAAAAATCCCCTGCCTCCCCTTTTTCCCGAAGATTGTTAAACCTAATATATAAAATCTAAAAAAAGTTTACAATCCCTAAAAATTACACACAGTCTTTGGAATTAGCACACTCTACATTTGTGCATTGTGCATTTCCAGTTTAGACGTATACGTTTATCTTAAATCAAAACTTCGAGTTTTCGCACTCCTTTCATCAGGTAAACGAAAAAGGTAAAAAAATCACAACAAAATGAAAATTTTAGAGTTTATTCGTGTAAAAAATTTATTCACACACCACAAATGAACACAAAAATTTTGTTATCGAAGTATGGGAAATTCAACAAGTTCTACACTAATAGCTTGGAATTTTATAAGAAAGAAATTTCTTGTACACATGTTTTAAAAATGGATATGCATGCTTGAAACATGTTAAAGATTCAAATGACCTATGGATCCAAATATTTTAAAGAGAATAACAAACGCTCATTAAATTCTCAAGTGAATGTGCGGTGGGATATTTACCAGAGTCAAACAATCCATTATTTTGCCCATTTACAAAAACCTGACCTAACAATCATAGATGATTGTAAAGTGATTTATCATGCGTAACAGGCTATAGTTTTTTGTGAAAAATGACTTTTGGATTGGAGTCAACGCTCAGTTAAAAATCCCCTACCTCCCCCTTTTACCGACGATTGTAAAACCTAATATATAAAAACTAAAATAAGTTTACTATCCCTAAAAATTACTAACACTCTTTGGAATTATCTCTCTCATAATTTGTGCATTGTGCATTTCCATTTTAGATGTATAATTTTTTCTTAAATCAAAACTTTGAGTTTTTAGTCTCCCTTCATCCTGTAAACAAAAAAGGCAAAAATATCACAATAAAATGAAAATTTAAGAGTTTATGAAAAGAAAAAATTTAAAACAACAATAAATGGAAGTAAAGAAAATTTATTCACACACCACAAATGAACACAAAAGTTTTGTTATCCAAATTTGGGAAATTCCACGAGTTCAATCCTAATATCCTAGAATTTTATAAGAAAGGGATTTCTTCTACACATGTTTTAAAAATGGATATGCAAGCTTGAAACATGTTAAAGATGCAAAAGCCCTATGAATCCAAACCTTTTAAAGAGAATAACAAATGCACATTGAATTCTCAAGTGAACGTGTGTTGGGATATTTACCCGAGTCAAACAAGCCATTATTTTGCCCATTTACAAAAAACGAACCAAGCAATCATAGATGATTGTAAAGTGATTTATCATTTGTAATGGGCTAAATATTTTTGTTAGTAATAACTTATGGATTGGGAGTCAACACTCAGTTAAAAATTCCTCGCCACCCATTTTTCTAAGATTGCAAAACAAAATATGTAAAAACTAAAAAGTGTTTAAAATCCCTAAAAATTACAAACACTCTTTGGAATTATCTCTCTCTACATTTGTGCATTGAGCATTTCCATTTTAGATGTATACTTTTATTTTAAATCAAATCTTTGAGTTTTTGTTCTCCCTTCATCTCGTAAACGAAAAAGGCAAATAGATCACAACAAAATGAAAATATAAGAATTTATGTATGGAAAAAATTTAAAACGACAAAAAATTTAAATAAAGAAAATTTATTCACACACCACAATTGACAAAAAAAATTTTTTTATCCAAGTTTGGGAAATTCCGCTAGTGCAACCCTAAATGCTAGGAATTTTATCAGAAAGAGATTTCTTCTACACATGTTTTAAAAAAGGATATGCATGCTTGAAACATGTTAAAGATGCAAATGACCTATGGATCCAAACCTTTTTAAGAGAATAATACATGCTCATTAAATTCTCAATTTTGGGTGCGGTGGGATATTTACCCGAGTCAAACAAGCCATTATTTTGTCCATTTACAAAAAGTTGAGCTAACAAACATAGATGATTGTAAAGTAATTTATCATGCGTAATAGGCTATATATTTTTGTATGAAATGACTTATGGATGTGGAGTCAGCGCTCAATTAAAAATCCCCAGCCTCCCCTTTTTCCTGACTATTGCTAAAACTAATATATAAAATCTAAAAAGAGTTTACAATCCCTAAAAATTACAGACAGTCTTTGGAATTAGCTCACTCTACATTTGTGCATTGTGCATTTCCAGTTTAGATGTATACTTTTTACTTAAATCAAAACTTCAAGTTTTTGCACTCCCTTCATCAGGTAAACGAAAAAGGAAAAAAGATATCAACAAAATGAAAATTTTAGAATTTATGTGTGGAAAAAATTTATTCACACACCACAAGTGAAAGCAAAAATTTTGTTATCCAAGTATGGGAAATTCGACAAGTTCAACACTAATAGCTTGGAATTTTATAAGAAAGAAATTTCTTCTACACATGTTTTAAAAATGGATATGCATGCTTGAAACATGTTAAAGATTCAAATGACCTATGGATCCAAATATTTTAAAGAGAATAACAAACACTCATTAAATTTTCAAGTGAACGTGCGGTGGGATATTTACTAGAGTCAAACAATCCATTATTTTGCCCATTTACAAAAACCTAACCTAACAATCATAGATGATTGTAAAGTAATTTATCGTGCATAATAGACTATATATTTTTTTTAAGAAATGAATTATGGTTTCGGATTCAACATTCAGTTAAAAATCTCCCACCTCCTTATCCCGACGGTCGCAAAATCTAACATATAAAAACTAAAAAGAGTTTAAAATCCCTAAAACTTACAGACACTCTTTGGAATTATCTCTCTCTACATTTGTGAATTGTTCATTTCCTTTTTAGATGTATACTTTTATCTTAAAACAAAACTTTGAGTTTTCACTCTCCCTTTATCCCATAAACAAAAAAGACAAATAGATCACAAAAAATTGATTATTTTAGAGTTTATGTATGGAAAAAATTTAAAACAACTACAAATGTAAGTAAAGAAAATTTATTCGCACTCCACAAATGTACACAAAAGATTTAGTGTCCAATTTTGGGAAATTCCACTAGTTCAACCCAAATTTTTTTGGAATTTTATCAGAAAAATATTTCCTCTACACTTGTTTTAAAAATGGGTATGCATGCTTGAAACATGATAAAGATGCAAATGACCTAAGGAACCGAACCTTTTCTAGAGAATAACAAACGTTCATTAAATTCTCAATTGAATGTGGGGTGGGATATTTACCCGAGTCAAACAAGCCATTTTTTTCCCATTTAGAACAAGCTAACCTAACAATCCTAGAAGATTGTAAAGTGATTTGTCATGTGTAACGGGCTATATTTTTGTAAGATATGACTTAAGGATTGGGAGTCAACTCTCAGTTAAAAATCCCACGCCTCCCCCTTTTCCCACAATTACAAAACTTAATACATAAAAACTAAAAAGAGTTTACAATCCCTAAAAATTACGAACACTCTTTGGTATTATCTCTCTCAACATTTGTGCATTGTGCATTTTCATTTTAGATTTAAACTTTTTTCTTAAATGAAAACTTTGAGTTTCGCTCTCCCTTCTTCTCATAAACAAAAAAGGCATACATATCACAACAAAATGAAAAAAATTCAGTTTATATATGGAAAAAATTTAAAACAACTACAAATGGAAGTAAAGAAAATTTGTTCGCACACCACAATTGAACACAAAAGTTTTGCTATCCAAGTTTTGGAAATTCCACTAATTCAACCCTAATAGCTTGGAATTTTATAAGAATTAGATTTCTTCTACACATGTTTTAAAAATGGATATGCATGCTTGAAACATGTTAAAAGTTCAAATGACCTATGGATCCAATGCTTTTAAAGAGAATAAAGAACACTCATTAAATTCTCAAGTGAACGTGCGGTGGGATATTTAACCGAGTCAAATAAGCCATTATTTTGCCCATTTAAAAAAAGCTGGCCTAACAATCATAGATGATTGTAAAGTGATTTATCATGCGTAACTGGATATATTTTTTGTATGAAATGACTTATGGATTGGGTGTCAACACTTAGTTAAAAATCCCCACCTCCCCCTTTTTTTCGACGATTGCAAAACCTGAGATATAAAAACTAAAAAGAGCTTACAATCCCTAAAAATTACTGACACTCATTGGAATTATCACTCTCTACTTTAGTGCATTGTGCATTTCATCTTAGATGTAAACTTTTTTCTTCAATCAAAACTTTGAGTTTTCGCTCTCCCTTCATCCCATAAAAAAAAGTAAATAGATGACAACAAAATGAAAATTTTAGAGTTTATGTACGGAAAAAAATTAACACATTAAAAAATTTAAGTAAAGAAAATTTTTACATACACCTCAAATTAACACTAAAGTTTTGTTATCATAGCTTGGGAAATTCCATTACTTCAACCCTAATAGCTTGGAATTTTATATGCAAGCTTGAAATATGTTAAAGATGCAAATGACCTATGGATCTCAAACTTTTAAGGAGAATAAAAAACACTCATTAATTTCTCAAGTGAACGTGCGGTGGGATATTTAGCCGAATAAAACAAGCCATTATTTTTCCTATTTGCAAAAGGCTGACCTAACAATCATGGATGATTTTAAAGTTATATATCATATGTAAAGGGCTATATTTTTGTAATAAAGGATTATAGATTGGGAGTCAACACTCAGTTAAAAATTCCCTCCCCTCCCCCTTTTCCTGACGATTGCAAAACCTGAGATATTTAACTAAAAAGAGCTTACAATCCTAAAAATTACAGACACT
The DNA here is from genome assembly GCF_029961685.1 of Aristolochia californica. Classification (NCBI taxonomy): domain Eukaryota; kingdom Viridiplantae; phylum Streptophyta; class Magnoliopsida; order Piperales; family Aristolochiaceae; genus Aristolochia; species Aristolochia californica. The sequence continues at coordinate 27,834,016 of NW_027181770.1, read as the reverse complement.
CTTTGGAATTATCTCTCTCTAATTTTGTGTATTGTGCATTTCCATTTCAGATGTACACTTTTTTCTTAAATCAAAACTTTGAGTTTTCACTCTCCCTTCATCCCAAAAACCAAAAAGCTAAATAGATGACAAGAAAATGAAAATTTTATTGTTTATCTACAGAAAAAATTTAACACTATAAAAAAATTTAGTAAAGAAAATTTATACACACCTCAAATGAACACTAAAGTTTTGTTATCCTAGTTTAGGAAATTCCATTAGTTCAACCGTAATAGCTTGGAATTTTATAAGGAAGAGATTTCTTGTATACATGTTTTAAAATGGATATGCATGTTTGAAACATGTTAAAGATGCAAATGACCCATGGATCCAAAGCTTCCTAAGAGAATAACAAACACTCATTAAATTCTCAAGTGACCATGCAATGGGATATTTACCCAAGTAAAACAAGCCATTAATTTGCCTATTTGCAAAAATATTACCTAACAATCATGGATGATTGTAAAGTGAAATATCATGCATAACGGGCTATATTTTTTAAAGAAATGACTTATGGATTGGGGGTCAACACCCAGTTAAAAATTACAGACACTCTTTGGAATTATCTCTCTCTACATTTGTGCATTGTTCATTTCCATTTTAGATGTAGACTTTTTTCTTAAATCAAAACTTGAGTTTTTGCTCTCCCATCATCTCGTAAACAAAAAAGGCAAACAGATCACAACAAAATGAAAATTTATGAGTTAATGTAGAGAAAAAATTTAAAACAATAACAAATGTAAGTAAAGAAAATTTATTCACACACAACAAATGAACACAAAAGTTTTGCTTTTCAAGTTTAGGAAATTCCACTAAATCAACCTTAATAGCTTGGAATTTTATAAGAAAGAGATTTCTTCTACACATGTTTTAAAAATGGATATGCATTCTTGAAACATTTTAAAGATGCAAATGACCAATGGATCCAAAGCTTTTAATGAGAATAACAAAAGCTCATAAAATTCTCAAGTGAAAGTGTGGTGGGATATTTATCCGAGTAAAACAAGCCATTATTTTGCCCATTTGCAAAATACTGTTCAAACAATCATGGATTAGTGTAAAGTGATTTATCATGCAAAACGGGATATATTTTTTTAAGAAATGACTTATGGATTGGGAGACAACACTTAGTTAAAAATCCCATGCCTCTCCCTTTTCCAGACGATTGCAAAACCAGATATATAAAAACTGAAAAGAGCTTACAATCCTAAAAAATTACAGACACTCTTTGGAATTATCTCTCTCTACATCTTTGGAAATTGCTTTTCCAATTTTGATGTACACTTTTTCCTTAAACAAAAATTTTAAGTTTTTACTCTCCCTTCATCCCGTAAACAAAAGAGGCAAATAGATCACAACAAAATGAAAATTGTAGAGTTTATGTATGGAAAAAATTTAAAACAATAACAAATGTAAGTAATGAAAATTTATACACACACCACAAATGAACATAAAAGTTTTGTTATCCAAGTTTGAGAAATTCATCTAGCTCAACCCTAATTGCATGGAATTTTATAAGAAAGAGATTTATTCTACACATGTTTTAAAAATGGATATGCATGCTTGAAACATGTTAAAGATGCAAATAACCTATGTATCCAATGCTTTGAAAGAGAATAACAAACGCTCATTAAATTATCAAGTGAACATGCGGTGGGATTTTTACCCGAGTAAAACATGCCATTATTGATCCCTTTTTCCAAACGCTGACCTACAAATCATAAATGATTGTAAAGTGATTTATCATGCATAACGACCTTTATTTTGTAAGAAATGACTTATGAATTGGGAGTCAACACTCAGTTAAAAATCCCCCAGCTCCCCCTTTTCTAGACCATTGCAAAACCTGAGATATAAAAACTAAACAGAGCTTACAATCCCAAAAAATTACAAACACACTTTGGAATTATCTCTCCCCACAGTTTTGCATTGTGCATTTCCATTTTAGATGTACAGTTATTTCTTAAATAAAAAATTTCAGTTTTCATTGTCCCTTCATCCCATAAACAAAAAACGTAAATAGATCACAACAAAATGAAAATTTTAGAGTTTATGTATGGAAAAAATTTAAAACAATAAAAAAAGTAAGTAAAGAAAATTTATACGCATACCACAAATGAACACAAAAGTTTTCTTTTCCAAGTTTTGGAAAATCCACTAGATCAACCCTAATCGCTTGGAATTTTATAAGAAAAAGATTTCTTCTACACATGTTTTAAAAATTGATATGCATGCTTGAAACACGTTAAAGAATCAAATGACCTATGGATCCAAAGCTTTTAAAGAATAACAAACGCTCATTAAATTCTAAAGTGAACTTGTGGTGGGATATTTACCCAAGTCCAACATGCCATTATTTTGCTCATTTGCGAAACACTGACCTAACAATCATAGATTGTTGTAAAGTGATTTATCATGAGTAACGGGCTATATTTTTGTAAGAAATGACTTATGGATTGGGAGTTAACACAGTTAAAAATGCCCGCCACCCCCTTTTCCCGGCCACTGTAAAACATGAGATATAAAAACTAAAAAAAGCTTAAAATCCCTAAAAATTACTGACACTCTTTGGAATTATCTCTCTCTAAATTTGTGCATTGTGCCTTTCCATTTTAGATGTACACTTTTTTATTAAATCAAAACTTTGAGTTTTCACTCTACCTTCATCCTGTAAACAAAAAAAGGCAATTAGATCACAATAAAATAAAAATTTTAGAGTTTATGTATGGAAAAATTTTTAAACAATAACAAATGTAAGTAAAGAAAATTTATACACACACTATAAATGAACACAAAAGTTTTGTTATCCAAGATTGGGAAATTGCTCTAGTTCAACTCTAATAGCTCATAATTTTATAAGAAGAGATTTCTTCTACACATGTTTTAAAATTGGATATGCATGCTTCAAACATGTTAAAGAAGCAAATGACCTATGGATCCAAAGCTTTCAATGAGAATAACAAACGCTCATTAAATTCTCAAATGAACGTGCGATGGGATATTTACCTGAGTAAAACAAGCCATTATTTTGCCCATTTGCAAAAAGCTGACCAAACAATCATGGAAGTTTGTAAAGTGATATATCATGCATAATGGCCTATATTTTTGTAAGAAATGACTTATGGATTGGGAGTCAACACTCAGTTAAAAATCCCCCGCTTCCCCCTTTTTCTGACCATTGCAAAACCTAAGATATAAAAACTAAAAAGAGCTTACAATCCGTAAAAATTGCAGACAGTCTTTTGAATTATCTCTCTCAAAATTTGTGCTTTGTGCCTTTCCATTCTGAGATGTACACATTTTTCTTCAATCAAGACTTTGAGTTTTCGTTCTCCCTTCATCCTGCAAAAAAAAAGGCAAAAAGATCACAACAAAATAAAAAATTTAGAGTTTATGTATGGAAAAAATTATAAACAATAACAAATGTAAGTAAGGAAAATTTATACACACACCCCAAATGAACACAAAGGTTTTGTTATCCAAGTTTGGGAAATTCCACTAGTTCAACCCTAATAGCTTGGAATTTTATAAGAAAGAGATTTCTTCTACACATGTTTTAAAAATGGATATGCATGTTTGAAATATGTTTAAGATGCAAATGACTAATGGATCCAATGCTTTTAAAGAGAATAACAAACTCTCATTAAATTCTCAAGTGAATGTGCGGTGGGATATTTACCTGAGTAAAACAATTCATTATTTTGCCCATTTGCGAAAAGCTGACCTAACAATCAAATATGATTGTAAACTGATTTATCATGCATAACGGGCTATATTTTTGTAAGAAATGACTTATGGATTGGGAGTCAAAACTCAGTTAAAAATCCCCCACCATCCCCATTTCCCTACGATTGCAAAACCTGAGTTAAAAAAACTAAAGAGCTTACAATCCCTAAAAAATATAGACACTTTTTGGAATTATCTCTATCTACATTTGTGCGTTGTGCATTTCCATTTTAGATGAAAGTTTTTTCTTTAATCAAAACTTTGAGTTGTTGCTCTCCCCTCAACGCGTAACCAAAAAAGGCAAATAGATCACAACAAAATGAAAATTTAAGATTTTATGAATGAAAAAAAATTTAAACAATAAAAAAATTAAGTAAAGAAAATTTATTCACACACCACAAATGAACACAAAATTTTTGTTATTCAAGTTTGGGAAATTCCACTAGTTCAACCCTTATAGCTTGGAATTTTATAAGAAAGAGATTTCTTCTTCACATGTTTTAAAAATGGATATGCATGCTTGAAACATATTAAAGATGAAAATGAGCTATGGATCCAAAGCTTTTAAAGAGAATAACAAACGCTCATTAAATTCTCAAGTGAACGTGCGGTGGGATATTTACGCGAGTCAAACAAGCCATTATTTTGCCCATTTACAAAAAGCTGACTTAACAATGATAGAAGATTGTAAAGTGATTTATCACGCATAACGGACAATATTTTTGTAAGAAATTACTTATGGATTAGAAGTCAACACTTTGTTAAAATACCCCGCCTCCCCCTTTTTCCGACAATTTCAAAACCTGAGATATAAAAACTAAACAAAGCTTACTCCCTAAAAATTATAGACCCACTTTAGAATTATCTCTCTCATCATTTGTGAATTGTGCATTTCCATTTTAGAAGTACACTTTTTTCTTAAGTCAAAACTTTGAGCTTTCGCTCTGCCTTCATCCCGTAAACAAAAAAGGCCAATATAATTAAAAATGATAATTTTAGATTTAATGTATGAAAAAAATTTAAAACAATAACAAATGTATGTAAAGAAAATTCCACTAGTACAACCCTAATAGCTTGGAATTTTAAGAAAGAGATTTCTGCAACACAAGTTTTAAAAATGGATATACATGCTTGAAACATGTTAAAGATGCAAATGACCAATGGATCAAATTATTTTAATGAGAATAACAAATGCTTATTAAATTCTCAAATGAACGTGGGGTGGGATATTTACCCGAGTAAAACAAGCCATTATTTTGCCTATTGGCAAAAAACTGACCAAACAATCATGGATTATTATAAAGTGATTTATCATCCGTAATGAGCTATATTTTCGTAAGAAAAGACTTATGGATTGGGAGTCAACACTCAGTTAAAAATCCCCCACCTCCCCCTTTTCCCGACCATTGAAAAACATGAGATATTAAAACTAAACAGAGCTTACAACCCCTAAAAATTATAGACACTCTTTGGAATTATCTCTCTCTATAGTTTTGCATTGTGCATTTCCATTTTAGATGTACATATTTTTCTTAAATAAAAACTTTGAGTTTTCGCTCTCTCTTCATCCCGTAATCCAAAAAAGGTAAATAGATAACTATAAAATGAAATTTTTAGAGTTTATGTATGGAAAATATTTAAAATAATAAAAAATGTAAGTAAAGAAAACTTATACACACACCACAAATGAACACAAAAGATTTCTTATCCAAGTTTGGGAAATTCATCTAGTTCAAGCCTAACTACTTGGAATTTTATAAGAAAGAGATTTCTTCTACACTTGTTTTAAAAATGGATATGCATCCTTGAAACATGTTAAAGATACAAATGACCTATGGATCCAAAGCTTTTAATAAGAATAACAAACGCTCATTAAATTCTCAAGTGAACGTGCGGTAAGATATTTACCCGAGTCAAATAAGCCATTATTTTGCCCATTAACAAAGAGCTGACCTAAAAATCATAGATGATTGTAAAAAGTGATTTATCATACATAACTGGCTATATTTTTGTAAGAAATGACTTATGGATTGGGAGTCAACACTTAATAAAAAAGCCCCCGCCTCCCTCGTTTCCCGACGATTGCAAAACCCGAGATATAAAAACTAAATAGAGCTTGCAATCCCTAAAAATTATAGACACACTTTGGAATTATCTCTCTCTACATTTTTTCATTGTGCATTTCCATTTTAGATGTATACTTTTTTCCTAAATCAAAACTTTGAGTTTTCGCTCTCTCTTCATCTCGTAAACAAAAAAGGCAAATATATCACATAAAAATGATAATTTAAGAGTTTACGTATGGAAAAAATTTTAAACAATAACAAATGTAAGCAAAGAAAATTTATTCACAGACCACAAATGAACACAAAAGTTTTGTTATCCAAGTTTGGGAAATTCCACTAGTTCAATCCTAATATGTTGGAATTTTATAAGAAAGAGATTTCTTCAACACATGTTTTAAAAATGGATATGCATACTTGAAACATGTTAAAGATGCAAATGACCAATGGATCCAATGGTTTTAATGAGAATAACAAACACACATTAAATTTTCAAGTGAACGTGCGGCGGGATATTTACCTGAGTCAAACAAGCCATTATTTTGCCCATTGACAAAGAATTGACCTAACAATCATAGATGATTGTAAAGTGATTTATCATGCTTAACGGGCTATATTTTTTAAAGAAATGACTTATGGATTGGGAGTCAACACTCTACTAAAAATCCCCCATCTCCCTCTTTTCCAGTTGATTGCAATACCTGAGATATAAAAACTAAAAAGTGCTTACAATCCCTAAAAATTACAGTAACTCTTTGCAATTATCTCTCTCTAAATTTCTGCATTGTGAATTTCCATTTTAGATGTACACTTTTTTCTTAAATCAAAACTTTGAGTTTTCGCTCTGCCTTCATTCTGTAAACAACCAAGGCAAATAGATCACAAAAAAATGAAATTTTAGAGTTTATGTATCAAAAACATTTATAAAAATAACAAATGTAAGTAAAGAAAATTTATTCACAGACAACAAATGAACAAAAAAGTTTTGTTTTCCAAGTTTGGGAAATTCCATTAGTTCAACCCTAATAGCTTGGAATTTTTTAAGAAAGAGATTTCTTCTACATATGTTTTAAAAATGGATAGGCATGCATGAAACATGTTAAAGAGGCAAATGACCTATGGATCTAAAGCTTTTAAAGAGAATAACAAACACTCATTAAATTCTGAAGTGAACGTGCAGTGGGATATTTACCCGAGTAAAAGAAGCTATTATTTTGCCCATTTACAAAAATCTGACCTAACAATCATAGTTGATTGTAAAGTGATTTATCATGCATAACGGGCTATATTTTTGTAAGAAATGACTTATGGATTGGGAGTCAACACTTAGTTAAAAATCCCCCACCTCCCCCTTTTCACGACTATTGTAGAACCTGAGATATAAAAACTATAAAGATCTTACAATCCCTAAAAATTGAAAACACTCTTCTAAACTATCTCTCTCTACATTTGTGCATTGTGCATTTCCATTTTAGATGTACAGTTTTTACTTAAATCAAAACTTTGAGTTTTCACTCTCTCTTCATCCTGTAAACATAAAAGACAAATAGATCACAACAAAATGAAAATTTTATAGTTAAAGTATGGAAAAAATTTAATACAATAAAAAATTTAAGTATAGAAAATTTATTCACACACCAAAAATGAACACAAAAGTTTTGTTATCCAAGTTTAGGAAATTCCAAGAGATCAACCCTAATAGCTTGGAATTTTATAAGAAAGAGATTTCTTCTTCACATGTTTTAAAAATGAATATGCATGCTTGAAACATAATAGAGATGCAAATGACCTATGGATCCAAAGCTTTTAAACAGAATAACAAGCACTCATTAAATTCTCAAGTGAATGTGCGGTGGGATATTTACCCGAGACAAACAAGCCATTATTTTGCCCATTTACAAAATGCTGACCTAACAATCATAGATGATTGTAAAGTCATTTATCATGTGTAACGGTCTATATTTTTGTAGGAAATGACTTATATATTGGGAGTCAACACACTGCTAAAAGTCTCCCGCCTCCCCCTTTTCCCTACGATTGCATAACCTAAGATATAAAAACTAAACAAAGATTGCAATCCCTAAAAATTAGAGACAAATTTGGAATTATCTCTCTCTACATTTGTGCATTGTGCATTTCCATTATATATGTACACTTTTTTCTTAAATCAAAACTTTCATCCCTTCATCCCGTAAATCAAAAAGGCAAATATATCACATAAAAATGAAAATTTAAGAGTTTATGTATGGAAAAAATCTTAAACAATAACAAATGTAAGTAAAGAAAATTTACTAACACACTTGAAATGAACACAAAAGTTTTGTTATCCAAATTTGGGAAATTCCACTTGTTTGCTATTTTACATTAAAGAGATTTCTTCTACACATGTTTTAAAAATGAATATCCATGATTGAAACATGTTAAAGATGAAAATGACTTATGGATCCAAAGATTTTAAGGGGAATAACAAACTCTTATTAAATTCTCAAGTGAATGTGCGGTGGGATATTTACCCGACTCAAACAAGCCATTATTTTACCCATTGACAAAGTGTTGACCTAACAATCATAGATTATTGTAAAGTGATTTTTCATGTGTAAAATTACTAATGGATTGGAAGTCAACACTCAATTAAAAATCCCCTACCTCCCTATTTTCCAGACAATTGCAAAACTAGAGATATAAAAACAAAAAAAAACTTACAATCCCAAAAAAATTAAAGAAACTCTTTGCAATTGCCTCTCTCTACATTTGTGCATTAAGAATTTCAATTTTAGATGTACACTTTTTTCTTAAATCAAAACTTTGAGTTTTCGCTCTCCTTCATCTAGCAAACAACAAAGGCAAATAGATCACAACACAATGGAAATTTTAGAGTTTATGTAAAGAAAAAATTTATAACAATAAAAAATATAAGTATATAAAATTTATTCACATACCACAAATTAACAAAAAAAATTTGTTATCCAAGTTCGGGAAATTCCACTAGTTCAACCCTAATGGCTTGGAATTATATGAGAAAGATATTTCTTCTACACATGTTTTAAAAATGGATATGCATACTTGAAACATGTTAAAGGTGCAAGATTTTATAGAGAATAACAAACTCTCATTAAGTTCTCAAGTGAACGTGCAGTGGGATATTTACCCGAGAAAAAAAGACATTATTTTGACCATTTACAAAAAGCTGACCTAACAATCATAGATGATTGTAAAATGATTTATCAAGCATAACGGGCTATTGTTTTTGTAAGAAATGACTTCTGGATTGAGAGTCAACACTCAGTTAAAAATCCCTTGCGTCCCCCTTTTCACGACGATTACAGAACCTGAGATATAAAAACTAAAAAGGGCTTACAATCGCTAAAAATTATATATACTCTTCTAAATCATCTCTCTCTACAGTTGTACATTGACCATTTTCATTTAAGATCTACAATTTTTTCTTAAATCAAAACTTTGAGTTTTCGCTCTCCCTTCATCCCGTAATTAAAAAAAGGCAAATAAATCACAAAAAAATGAAAATTTTAGAGTTTATGTATGGAAAAAATTTTAAAAAATAACAAATTTAAGTTAAGAAAATTTATTCTCACACCAAAAATGAACACCAAAGCTTTTTTATCCAAGTTTAGGAAATTCTACGAGATCAACCCTTATAGCTTCGAATTTTATAATAAAGAGATTTCTTCTACACATGTTTTAAAAATGGATATGCATTCTTGAAACATAATAAAGATGCAAATGACCTATAGATCCAAAGCTTTTAAAGAGAATAACAAGCGCTCATCAAATTCTCAAGTGCACGTGTAGTGGGATATTTAACCGAGTGAAACAAGCCATTATTTTGCCCATTTACAAAAAGCTGACCTAACAATCATAGATAATTGTAAAGTGATTTATCATGTGTAACGGGCTATATTTTTGAAAGAAATGACTTATGGATTGGGAGACAACACTCAGTTAAAAATCTCCCGCCTCCTCCATTTCCCGATGATTGTAGAACCAGAGATATAAAAACTAAAAAAATCTTACAATCCCTAAAAATTGCAAACACTCTTTGAAATTATCTCTCTCTACATTTGTGCAATGTGCATTTCAATTTTAGATGTACACTTTTTCCTAAATCAATACTTTGTGTTTTTCGTTCTCCCATCATCCCGTAAACAAATAGGTAAATAGATCCCAACAAAATGAAAATTTTAGAGTTTGTGTATGGAAAAAATTTAAAATAATAACAAATGTAAGTAAATAAAATTTATTCACACACCACAAATGAACACAAAAGTTTTGTTATCCAAGTTTAGGAAATTCCACTTGTTCAAACGTAATAGCTTGGAATTTTATAACAAAGAGATTTCTTCTACATATGTTTTAAAAATGGATATGCATGCTTCAAACATGTTAAAGATGCAATTGACCAATGGATCCAAAGCTTTTAAAGACAATAACAAATGCTCATTAAATTCTCAGGCGAACGTGCGGTCGGATATTTTTACGAGTCAAGAAAGCCATTATTTTGCTCATTTAAAAAAAGCTGACCAAACAATCACAGATGATTGTAAACTGATTTATCATGCGTAACGGGCAATATTTTTGTCAGAAATGACTTATGGATTGGGAGTCAACACTCCGTTAAAAATCCCCCGCCTCTCCGTTTTCCTGACGATTGCAAAACCTGAGATATAAAACCTAAAAAGAGCTGACAATCCCTAAAAGTTTCAGCCACTCTTTGGAATTATCTCTCTCTACATTTGTGCATTACGCATTTCCATTTTAGATGTTCACATTTTTCTTAGATCATAACTTTGAGTTTTCGCTCTCCCTTCATCCCGTAAACAAAAAAGGCAAATATCTCACAACTAAAAGAAAATTTTAGAGTTTATGTATGGAAAAAATTTAAAAAAATAAAAAAATGTAAGTAAAGAATATTTATTTACACACAAGAAATGAACACAAAAGTTTTGTCATCCAAGTTTGGAAATTCCAATAGTTCAACCCTAATGGCTTGGAATTTTATAAGAAAGAGATTTCTTCTACACCTATTTTAAAAATGGATATGCATGCTTGAAACATGCTAAAGATGCAAATGACCCATGGATCCAAAGCTTTTAAAGAGAATAACAAACACACATTAAATTCTCAAGTGAACGTGCAATCGGATATTTAACTGAGTCAAAAAAACCATTATTTTGCCCATTATAAAAAAAGCAGACCTAACAATCATAGATGATTGTTAAGTGAGTAATCTGGCGTAACGGGCTATATTTTTTTAAGAAATGACCTATTGATTGGGAGTCAACACTCAGTTAAAAATCCCCGCCTCCCCCTTTTCTTGACGATTGCAAAACCTGAGATATAAAATCTAAAAAGAGCTTACAATCTCTAAAAGGTACAGACACTCTTTGGAATTATCTCTCTCTACATTTGTGCATTGTTCATTTCAATTTTGGAAGTAAACTTTTTTCTTCAATCAAACCTTTGAGTTTTTGCTCTCCCTTCATCCCATAAACAAAAAGGGCAAATAGATCACATCAAAATGAAAATTTTAGAGTTTATGTATGGAAAAAATAAAAATAATAACAAATGTAAGCAAAAAAAAATTATTCACAAACCAGAAATGAACACAAAAGTTTTGTTATCCAAGTTTGGGAAATTCGACTAGTTCAACACAAATAGCTTGGAATTTTATAACATAAAGTGATTTATCATGCGTAACAGGCTATATTTTTGTAGGAAATGACTTGTGGATTGGGAGTCAGCACTCTATTAAAAATCCCTCAGCTCCCCCTTTTCCCAATGATTGCTAAACTTGAGATATAAAAAATAAAAAGAGTTTTCCATCCCTAAAAATTACAGACACTCTTTGGAATTGTTGCTATCTACATTTGTGCATTGTGCATTTCCATTTTAGATGTACATTTTTTTTAAATCAAAACGTAGAGTTTTCACTCTCCCTTTATCCCATAAATTAAAATGCAAAATAAATCACAAGAAAATGAAAATTATACAGTTTATGTATGGAAAAAAATTAAAACAAAAACAAATGTAAGTAAAGATAATTTATTCACACACCACAGATGAACACAAAAGTTTTGTTATCCAAGTTTTGGAAATTCGACTAGTTCAACCCTAATAGCTTGGATTTTTATAAGAAAGAGATTTCTTCTACACATGTTTTAAAAATGGAAATGCATGGTCGAAACATGTTAAAGATGCAAATGACCTATGCATCCAAAGCTTTTAAAGAGAATAACAAACGCTCATTAAATTCTCAAGCGAATGTGCGGTGGGATATTTACCAGAGTCAAACAAGTCATTATTTTGCACATTTAAAAAAAGCTGACCTAACTATCATAGATGATGGAAAAATTATTTATCAAGCATCACGGGCTATATTTTTGTAAGAAATGACTTATGGATTGGGAGTCAAATCTCAATTAAAAATCCCTTGCTTCCCCCTTTTCCCAATGATTGTAGAACCTGAGGTATAAAAAACAAAAACAGTTTACAATCCTTAAAAATTACAGACACTCTACGGAATTATCACTCTCTCAACTTTTGCATTTTGCATTTCCATTTTAGATTTACACTTTTTTCTTAAATCAAAAGTTTGAGTTTTTGCTCTCCCTTCATCCTGTAAACAAATAAGGCAAATAGATCACAACAAAATAAAAATTTTAGAGTTTATTGGAAAAAATTAAAACAATAACAAATGTTAGTGCAGAAAATTTATTCACACACTACAAATGAACACAAAAGTTTAGTTATCCAAGTTTGGGAAATTCCACTAGTTCAACCCTAATAGCTTGGAATTTTATAAGAAAGAGATTTCTTCTACACATGTTTTAAAATGGATATGCTTGCTTGAAACATGTTAAAGATGCAAATGAGCTATGGATTGGGAGTCAACACTCAGTTAAAAATCACCCGCCTCCCCCTTTTCTCGACGATTGCAAAACCTGAGATATAAAAACTAAAAAGAACTTACAATCCCTAAAAGGTACAAACACTCTTTGGAATTATCTCTCTCTACATTTGTGCATTGTTCATTTCCATTTTGGAAGTAAACTTCTTTCTTAAATCAAAACTTTGAGTTTTCGCTCTCCCTTCATCCCATAAATAAAAAACGCTAATAGATCACAACAAAATGAAAATTTTAGAGTTTATGTATGGAAAAATTTTAAAACAATAACAAATGTAAGCAAAGAAAATTTATTCACACAACAGAAATGAACACAAAAATTTTTTTATCCAAATTTGGGAAATTCCACTTGTTCAACACTAATATCTTGGAATTTTGTAAGAAAGAGATTTCTTCTACACATGTTTAAAAAATGGATATGCATGTTTGAAACATGTTATAGATGCAAATGACCTATGGTTCCAAAGCTTTGAAAGAGAATTAGAAACACTTATTAAATTCTCAAGCGAACATGCGTTGGAATATTTACCCGAGTCAGTCAACCCATTATTTTGCCCATTGACAAAAAGCTGCTAACAATCATATATTATTGTAAAGTGATTTATCATGCGTAACGGGCTATATTTTTGTAGGAAATGACTTGTGGATTGGGAGACAACACTCTTTTTAAAATCCCCCGCCTCCCCCTTTTCCCAACGATTGCAAAACCTGAGATATAAAAACTAAAAATAGCTTACAATCTCTATAAATTCCAGGCACTCTTTGGAATTTGTGCATTGTGCATTTCAGTTTTAGATGTACACTTTTTTGTTAAATCAAAACTTTGAGTTTCATCTCATAAACAAAAAAGGAGACTAGATAACAACAAATGAAAATTTTAGAGTTTATGTTTGTAAAAAATTTAAAACAATAACAAATGTAAGTAAAGAAAATTTATTCACACACCACAAATGAACACAAAAGTTTTGTTATCAGGAAATTCCAGTAGTTCAACCCTAATAGCTTGGAATTTTATAAGAAAGAGATTTCTTCTTCACTTGTTTTAAAAATGGATAATCAAGCTTGAAATATGTTAAAGATCCAAATGTCCTATGGATCAAAAGATTTTAATGAGAATAACAAACGCTCATTAAATTCTGAAGTGAACGTGCGGTGGGATATTTACCCGAGTCAAACAAGCCATTATTTTGCCCATTTACAAAAATTGTACGAAATGATTTATGGATTGGGAGTCAACGTTCAATTTAAACACTGCCATCTCCCCATTTTTCCGACGAATGCAAAACCTGAGATATAAAAAAAAAAAGAGCTTACAATCCCTAAAAATTTCAGACACTCTTTGGAATTATCTCTCTAAATTTGTGCAATATGCATTTCCATTTTAGATATACACTTTTTTCTTAAATAAAAACTTTGAGTTTTTCGCTCTCCCTTCATCCTGTAAAAAAAAAAAGGCAAATAAATCACAATAAAAAGAAAATTTTAGAGTATATGTATGGAAAAAATTTAAAACAGTAAAAAATGAAGAAAAAAATTTCTATACACACCACAAATGAACAACAAAGTTTTGGTTTCCAGGTTTCGGAAATTTCACTAATTCAACCCTAATAGCTTGGATTTTTTTAAGAAAGAGATTCTTCTACAGATGTTTTAAAAATGGATATGCATGTTTGAAACATGTTACAGATGCAAATGACCTACGGATCCCAAGCTTTTAATGAGAATAACAAACACATTAAATTCTCAAGTGAACGTGCGATGGGATATTTACCCGAGTCAAGCAAGCCATTATTTTTCCCACTTACAAAAAGCTGGCCTAACAATCATAGATGACTGTAAAGTGATTTGTCATGCGTAACGGGCTACATTTTTTTGTAAGAAATGACTTATGTATTGGAGTTCAACTCTCGGTTAAAACTCCACCGCCTCCCCCTTTTCCCGATGATTGCAAAACCTGAGAAATAAAAACTAAAAAGAGCTTTCAATACCTAAAAATTATAGACACTCTTTGAAATTATCTCTCTCTACTTTTGTGCATTGTGCATTTCCATTTTAGATGTACACTTTTTTCTTCAGTCAAACTTTGACTTTTCTCTCTCCCTTCATCCCGTAAAACAAAAAGGCAAATAGTCTGAACAAAATGAAAATTTTAGAGTTTATGTAAGGAAAAAATTAAAAACAATAACAAAGGTAAGTAAATAAACTTTATACACAGACCACAAATGAACACAAAAGTTTTGTTATCCTCGTTTGGGATATTCCACTAGTGCAACCCTAATAGTTTGGAATTTTGTAAGAAAGAAATTTCTTCTACACATGTTTTAAAAATGGATATACAAGCTTGAAACATGTTAAAGATGCAAATGACCAATGGATCCAAAACTTTTAAAGAGAATAACAAACGCTCATTAAATTCTGAAGTGAACTTGTGGTGGGATATTTACCCGAGTAAACCAAGCCATTATTTTGCCCTTTTGGAAAAAGCTGACCTAACAATCATGGATGATTGTAAATCATATGTAACAGGCTATATTTTTGTAAGAAAGGATTACGGATTGGGAGTCAACACTCAGCTTAAAATCCCCCTTCTCCCCCTTTTCCCTGACGATTGTAAAACCTGAGATATAAAAACTAAAAAGAGTTTACAATCCAAAAAATTAAAGACACTCTTTGGAATTATCTCTCTCTACTTTTTTTCATTGTGCATTTCTTTTTTAGATGTACACTTTTTTCTTAAATAAAAATTTTGAGTTTTCGCTCTCCCTTCCTCCCATAAACAAAAAAGGCAAATAGATCACAACAAAATGAAAATTTTAGAGTTTATGTACGGAAAAAAATTTAACACAATAAAAAATTTAAGTAAAGAAAATTTATACACCCACCTCAAATGAACATTAAACTTTCGTTATCCTAGTTTGGGAAATTTCATTAGTTCAACCCTAATAGCTTGGAATTTTATAAGAAAGAGATTTCTTTAACACATGTTTTAAAAACGAATATGCATGCTTGAAACATGTGAAAGATGCAAATGACATATGGATCCAAAGTTTCTATAGAGCATAACAAACGCTCATTAAATTCTCAAGTGAACGTGCGGTGGGATATTTACCCAAGTATAACAAGCCATTTTTACTCATTTGCAAAAAGTTTACTTAACAATCATGGATGTTTGTAAAGTGATATATCATGCGTAACGGGCTATACTTTTGTAAGAAATGACTTATGAATTGGAGGTCAACACCCAGTTAAAAATCCCCCACCTCCCCCTTTTCCCGACGATTGCCAAACCTGAGATATAAAAACTAAAAAGAGCTTACAATCCCTAAATATTACAGAAACTCTTTGGAATTATCTCTCTCTACATTTTTTCATTGTGCATTTCCATTTTAGATGTAAACTTTTTTCTTAAATCAAAACTTTGAGTTTTCATTCTCCCATCATCTCGTAAACAAAAAATGCAAATTGATCACAACAAAATGAAAATTTAAGATTTTAAGTAGTGAATTTTTTTAAAAAAATAACAAATGTTAGTAAATAAAATTTATTCACACACCACAAATGAACACAAAAGTTTTGTTATTCAAGTTTAGGAAATTCCACTAAGTCAACCCTAAGAGCTTGGAATTTTATAAGAAAGTGATTTCTTCTACACATGTTTTAAAAATGGATATGCATGCTTGAAACATGTTAAAGATGCCAATGACCATTGGATCCAAAGCTTTTAATGAGAATACAAACGCTCATGAAATTCATAAGTGAAAGTGCGGTGGGATATTTACCCGAGTGAAACAAGCCATTATTTTGCCCATTTGCAAAAAACTAACCTAACAATCATAGAAGATTCTAAAGTAATTTATCATGCGTAACGGGCTATATTTTTGTAAGAAATGACTTATGGATTGGGAGTTAGCACTCAGTTAAAAATCCCCCACCTCCCCTTTTCCATGACCATTGCAGAACCGGAGATATAAAAACTAAAAAGGGCTTACAATCCTAAAAATTATAGATACTCTTCTAAATTATCTCTCTCTACATTTGTGCATTGTGCATTTCCATTTTAGATGTACACTTTTTTCTTAAATCAAAACTTTGAGTTTTCCCTATCCCTTCATCCCGTAAATAAAAAAGGCAAATAGATCACAACAAAATAAAAATTTTAGAGTTTATGTATGGAAAAAAAATTTAAACAATAAAAAATGTAGGTAAAGAAAATTTATACACACACCACTAATGAACACAAAAGTTTTGTTATCCAAGTTTGGGAAATTCATCTAGTTCAACCCTAATTGCTTGGAATTTTATAAGATAGAGATTTCTTCTACACATGTTTTAAAAATCCTTATGCATGCATGAAGCATGTTAAGATGCAAATGACCTATGGATCCAATGCTTTTAAAGGGAATAACAAACGCTCATGAAATTCTCAAGTGAACGTGCGGTGGGATATTTAGCCGAGTAAAACAAGCCGTTATTTATCCCATTTGCCAAACGCTGACCTACCAATCATTGATGATTGTAAACTGATTTATCATGCGTAACGACCTATAATGCTGTAAGAAATGACTTATGAATTGGGAGTCAAGACTCAATTAAAAATCCCCCACCTCCCCCCTGTTCCTAACCATTGCAAAACAAGAGATATAAAAACCAAACAAAGATTACAATCCCTAAAAATTACAGACACTCTTTGAAATTATCTCTCTCTACAGTTTTGCATTGTGCATTTGTATTTTAGATGTACACTTCTTTCTTAAATCAAAACTTTGAGTTTTTGCTCTCCCTTCATCCTGTAAACAAAAAAGGTAATAAGATCACAACGAAATGAAAATTTTAGATTTTAAGTGAAGAAAATTTTTAAAACAATAACAAAAGTAAGTAAATAAAATTTATTCTCACACCAGAAATGAACACAAAAGTTTTGTTATCCAAGTTTGGGAATTTCCACTAGTTCAACACTAATGTCTTTGAATTTTATAATAAAGAGATTTCTTCTACACATATTTTAAAAATGGATATGCATGCTTGAAACATGTCAAAGATGCAATTGACCTATGGATCCAAAGCTTTTAAAGACAATAACAAATGCTCATTAAATTCTCAAGCAAACGTGCAGTGGGATATTTACCCGAGTCGAACAAGCCATTATTTTACCCATTTACAAAAAGCTGATCCAACAATCATAGATTGTTGCAAAGGGATTTATCATGCGTATCGGATTATATTTTGGTAGGAAATGACTTGTCAATTTGGAGTCAACACTCGGTTAAAAATCCCTCACCTCCCCTTTTTCCCGACGAATGCAAAACCTGGGATATAAAAACTAAAAAAAGTTTACAAACCCTAAAAATTACAGACACTCTTTGGAATTATCTCCCTCTACATTTTTGCATTGTGCATTTCAATTTTATATGTAAACTTTTTTCTTAAATAAAAATATTGAGTTTTCACTCTACCTTCATCCCGTAAACAAAAAAGGTAAATAGATCACAAAAAAATGAAAATTTTAGAGTTTATGTATGGAAAAAGTTTTTAACAATAACAAATGTAAGTAAAGAAAATTTATTCACACACCACAAATGAACACAAGAGTTTTGTTATCCAAGTTTGGAAATTCCACCAGTTCAACCCTAATTGCTTGGAATTTTATAAGAAAGAGATTTCTTCTTCACATGTTTTAAAAATAGATATGTATGCTTGAAACATGCTATAGATGCAAATGACCTATGGATCCAAAGCTTTTAAAGAGAAAAAAAAACGCTCATTAAATTCTCAAGTGAATGTGGGGTGGGATATTTACCCGAGTCAAACATGCCATTATTTTGCCCATTGACAAAAAGCAGAGCTAACAATCATAGATGATTGTAAAGTGATTTATCATGTATAACGGGCTATATTTTTGTAAGAAATGACTTATGGATTAGGTGTCAACACTCAGTTAAAAATCCCTCGCCTCCCCCTTTTCCCGACGATTGCAATACCAGAGATATAAAAACTAAAAAGAGCTTACTCCCTAAAAATTACAGACCCACTCAGGAATTATCTCTCTCCACATTTGTGCATTTTGCATTTCCATTTTAGATGTACACTTTTTTCTTAAATCAAAACTTTGAGTTTTCTCTCGCCCTTCATCCCGTAAAAAAAAAGGCCAATATCACTTAAAAATGAAAATTTTAGAGTTTATGTATGGAAAAAGTTTAAAACAATACCAATGTAATTAAAGAAAAATTTATTCACACACCACAAATGAACACAAAATTTTTGTTATCCAAGTTTGGGAAATTCCACTAGTATAATCCTAATAGCTTGGAATCTTTATAAGAAAGAGATTACTTCTACACATGTTTTAAAAATGGATATACATGCTTGAAACATGTTAAATATGCAAATGTCCAATGGATCCAAAGCTTTTAATGAGAATAAAAAACTCCCATTAAATTCTCAAATGAACGTGCGGTAGGATATTTATCCACGTAAAACAAGCCATTATTTTTGCCTATTTGCAAAAAACTTACCAAACAATCATTGATTATTGTAAAGTGATTTATCATGCGAAATGGGCTATATTTTTGTAAGAAATGACTTAAGGATTGGGAGTCAATACTGAGTTAAAAATCCCCCGCTCTCCCTTTTCTAGACGATTGCAAAACTTGAGATATAAAAACTAAAAAGTGCTTACAATCCTTAAAAATTACAGACACTCTTTGGAATTATCTCACTTAAAATTTTTGCATTGTGCATTTCTATTTTAGATGTACATTTTTTTCTTAAAACAAAACATTCGAGTTTTCTCTCTCTGTTCATCCCGTTAACAAAAAAGGCAAATAGATCACAGGAAAATTAAAATTTTAAAGTTTAAGCATGGAAAAATTTAAAAGAATAACAAATATAAGTAAAGAAAATTTATACACACACCATAAATGAACACAAAAGTTTTCTTATCCAAGTTTTGGAAATTCATCTAGTTCAACCCTAATTGCTTGGAATTTTATAAGAAAGAGATTTCATCTACACGTGTTTCAAAAATGGATATTCATGCTTGAAATCTGTTAAAGATTGAAATGACCTATGGATCCAATGCTTTTAAAGAGAATAAAAAACGCTCATTAAATTCTCAAGTGAACGTGCGGTGGGATATTTACCCGAGTAAAACAAGCCATAATTTATCCCATTTGCCAAACGCTGACCTACCAATCATAGATGATTGTAAAGTGATTTATCATGCGTAACGACCTATATTTTTGTAAGAAATGACTTATGAATTGCGAGTCAACACTCGGTTAAAATCCCCCACCTCCCCCTTTTCCCAACCATTGCAAAACCGGTGATATAAAAACTAAACAGAGGTTACAATCCCTAAAAATTACAGACACTCTTTTGAATTATCTCTCTCTACATTTGTGTATTGTGTATTTCCATTTTAGATGTACACTTTTTTCTTAAATAAAAACTTTGAGTTTTTACTCTACCTTCATCCCGTAAACAAAAAAGGCAAATAGATCACAACAAAATGAAAATTTTAGAGTTTATATATGGAAGAAAATTTAAACAATAACAAATGTAAGAAAATAAAATTTATACACACACCGAAAATGAACACAAAAGTATTGTTATCCGAGTTTGGGAAATTCCACTAGTAAACCCAAATAGCTCGGAATTTTATAAGAAAGAGATTTCTTCTACACATGTTTTAAAAATGGATATGCATGCTTGAAACATGTTAAAGAAGGAAATAACCTAAGGATCCAAGGCTTTCAATGAGAATAACAAACACTTATTAAATTCTGAAGTGAACATGCGGTGGGATATTAACCTGAGTAAAAAAAGCAATTATTTTGCCCATTTGCAAAAAGCTGACCAAACTATCACGAAAGATTGTAAAGTGATTTATCATGCGTAACAGCATATATTTTTGTAAGAAATGACTTATGGTTTGGGAGTCAACACCCAATTAAAAATCCCCCGCCTCCCCCTTTTTCTGACCATTGCAAAACTTGAGATATAAAAACTAAAAAGAGAATAAAATCCCTAAAAATTACAGACACTCTTTGGAATTATATCTCTCAACATTTGTGCATTGTGCATTTCCATTTTAGATGTACATTTTTTCCTTAAATCAAAACTTTGAGTTTTCGCTCTCCCTTCATCCCATAAATAAAAAAGGGAAAAAGATCACAATAAAATTAAAATTTTAGAGTTTATGTAAGGAAAAAATTTTAAACAAAAACAAATTTAAGTAAAGAAAATTTATACACACACCACAAATGAACACAAAGGTTTTGTTATCCAAGTTTGGGAAATTCCACTAGTTCAACCCTAATAGCTTGGAATTTTATAAGAAAGAGATTTCATCTACACATGTTTTAAAAATGGATATGCATGCTTGTAACATGTTAAAGATGCGATTGATTTATGGATCCAAAGCTTTTAAAGAGAATAACGAACGCTCATTAAATTCTCAAGCGAACGTGCGGTGGGATATTTACTTGAGTAAAGAAAACCATTATTTTTCCCATTTACAAAAAGCTGACCTAACAATCATAGATGATTGTAAAGTGATTTATCATGCGTAACGGGCTATATTTTTGTAAGAAATGACTGATGGATTGGGAGTCAACACTCAGTTAAAAATCCACCACCACCCCCTTTTCCTGAAGATTGCAAAACCTGAGATATAAAAACAAAAAAGAGCTTTCAATCCCTTAAAAATACAGATACTCTTTGGAATTATCTCGCTCTACATTTGTGCATTGTCCATTTCCATTTTAGATGTACACTTTTTTCTTTCATCAAAACTTTGAGTTTTCGCTCTCCCTTCATCGTGTAAACAAAAAAGACAAATCGATCACAAAAAAATGAAAATTTTAGAATTTATAGATGGAAAAAACTTAAAACAATAATAAATGTAAGTAAATAAAATTTATTCACACACCACGAATGAACACAAGAGTTTTGTTATCCAAGTTTGGGAAATTCCACCAGTCAACCCTAATTGCTTCGAATTTTATAAGAAAGAGATGTCTTCTTCCCATGTTTTAAAAATGGATATGTATGCTTGAAATATGTTATAGATGCAAATGACCTTTGGATCCAAAGCTTTTAAAGAGATTAAAAAATGCTCATTAAATTCTAAAGTGAATGTGGGGTGGGATATTTACCCGAGTCAAACAAGCCTTTATTTTGCCAATTGACAAAAAGTTGACCTAACAATCATAGATGATTGTAAAGTGATTTATCATGCATAACGGGCTATATTTTTGTAAGCAATTGCCTTCCCCTTTTCCCAACGATTGCAAAACCAGAGATATAAAAACTAAACAAACCTTACTCCCTAAAAATTACAGACACGCTTTGGAATTATCTCTCTCTACATTTGTGCAATGTGTATTTTCATTTTAGATGTAAACTAATTTAATTATATCAAAACTTTGATTTTTCACTCGCACTTTATCCCATAAACAAAAAAGGCCAATATCACTTAAAAATGAAAATTTTATAGTTTATGTTTAGAAAAAATTTAAAACAATAAAAATGTATGTAAAGAAAATTTATTCACACACCACAAATGAACACAAAATTTTTGTTATCCAAGTTTTGGAAATTCCACTAGTACAATCCTAATTTCTTTGAACTTTATAAGAAAGAGATTTCTTCTACACATGTTTTAAAAATGGATATACATGCTTGAAAGATGTTAAAGATGCAAATGTCCAATGAATCCAAAAATTTTAATGAGAATAACAAACGCTCATAGTATTCTAAAATGAATGTGTCGTAGGATATTTATACGAGTAAAACAAGCCATTAATTTAGCCCATTCGCAAAAAATTGACCAAACAATCATGGATTATTGTAAATGATTTATCATGCGTAACAGACTATATTTTTGTATGAAATAACTTATGGATTGGGAGTCAACACTCAGTTAAAAATCCAGCGCCTCTCCCTTTTCCAAATGGTCACAAAACCTGAGATATAAAAACTAAAAAGTGCTTACAATTCTTAAAAATTACAAACACTTTGGAATTATCTCTCTCTACATTTTTGCATTGTGCATTTCCATTTTAGATGTACATTTTTTTTATTAAATCAAAACTTTGAGTTTTCGCTCTCCCTTCATCCCGTAAACAAAAATGGAAAATAGATCACAACAAAATAAAAATTGTAGAGTTTATGAATGGAAAAAAATTAAAAGAATCACAAATGTAAGTAAAGAAAATTTATACACACACCACAAACGAACACAAAAGTTTTGTTATCCAAGTATGGGAAATTCCACTAGTACAATCCTTTAAAGGGCTTAAAATCCCCAAACATTAATGACACTCTTGTGAATTATCCCTCTCAAAATTTGTGCATTGTGCATTTCCATTTTAGATGTACACTTTTTTCTTAAATCAAAACTTTGAGTTTTTGCTCTCCCTTCATTTTGTAAAAAAAAAAGGCAAATAAATCACAACAATATAAAAAATTTTAAGTTTTTTTATGGAAAGATTTTTAACCAATAAAAAATTTATGTAAAGAAAATTTATACACACACCACAAATGAACACAAAGATTTTGTTATCCAAGTTTGGGTAATTCCACTAGTTCAACCCTAATAGCTTGGAATTTTATAAGAAAGAGATCTCTTCTACACATGTTTTAAAAATGGATATGCATGCCTGAAACATGTTAAAGATGCAATTGTCCTATGGATCCAAAGGTTTTAAAGAGAATAACAAACTCTCATTAAATTCTCAAGCGAATGTGCGATGGGAAATTTCCTCGAGTCAAACATGCCATTTTTTGCCCATTTACAAAAAGCTGACATAACAATCATAGGTAATTGTAAAGTGATTTATCATACGTAACGGGTTATATTTTTGTAAGAAATGACTTATGGATTGGGAGTCAACACTCAGTTAAAAATCCCCCGCCTCTTCCTTTTCCCATCGATTTCAAAACCTAAGATATAAAAACTAAAAAGAGCTTACAATCCCAAAAAATTACAGACACTCTTTGGAATTATCTCTCTCTACATTTATGCATTTTGCATTTCCATTTTGGATGTACATTTTTTTTTAACTCAAAACATAGAGTTTTTGCTCTCCCTTCATGCCATAAAAAAAACAGAAGAATAGATCACAACAAAATGAAAATTTTAGAGTTTATGTAAGGAAAAAATTCAAAACAATGACAAATGTGAGTAAAGAAAATTTATTCACAAACCACAAATGAACACAAAAGTTTTGTTATCCAACTTTGGGAAATTCCACTAGTTCTACCCTAATTGCTTGCAATTTTATAAGAAAAAGATTTCTTCTACAAATGTTTTAAAAATGGATATCCATGCTAGAAACATGTTAAAGATGCAAATGACCTATGGAACCAAATCTTTTAAAGATAATAACAAATGCTCATTAAATTCTCATGAGAACGTTTGGTATGATATTTACCCGAGTAAAACAAGCCATTAATTATCCCATTTGCCAAACGCTGACCTACCAATCATAGATGATTGTAAAGTGATTTATCAAGTGTAACGACATATATTTTTGTAAGAAATGACTTATGAATTGCTTGTCAACACTCAGTTAAAAATCCCCCACCTCTCCCTTTTCCCGACCATTGCAAAACCTGAGATATGAAAACTAAATAGAGATTACAATCCCTAAAAATTACAGACACTCTTTGGAATTATCTCTCTCTACAGTTTTGCATTGTGCATTTCCATTTTAGATGTACACTTATTTTTTAAATCAAAACTTTGATTTTTCGCTCGCCCTTCATCCCGTAAACAAAAAAGGTATATAGATCACAACAAAATGAAAATATTAGAGTTTATATATGGAAAAATTTATAACAATAATAATTGTAAGTGAAGAAAATTTATACACCCACCACAAATGAACACAAAAGTTTTCTTATTCAAGTTTGGGAAATTCCACTAGTTCAACCCTAATAGTTTGGAATTTTATAAGAAAGAGATTTCTTCTACACAAGTTTTAAAAATGGATTTGCATGCTTGAAACATGTTAAAGATGCAAAATGACCTATGGATCCAAATATATTAATGGGAATAACCAACGCTCATTAAATTCTTCAGTGAACGTGCGGTAGGATCTTTACCCGAGTAAAACAAGCCATTATTTTGCCCATTTGTGAAACACTGACCAAATAATCTGTTGTGTTCCCGGGCCCTAGCTCGAGTTACACGACAGAGGGAGGGATCACCTTGCTGTTTCAAAGTCGAATCTGGCCACCGAGACCTCCCGGGATGACCTATGGTGTCGATTTGAGGAGATGAAGGTCGGGAAAGGTTTTACAGAAAGTCAAAAAAGGATGATGGAAGACAAACGCCGCCAGAGGAGGCCGGAGAGCGATTAGGGCTCGTCGCCGGGAGCCGTCATCGGGGGTTCCAGGGGAACGCCGACCCTGGTTCGAAAGGGAGAACTCAGATCCAGATTAATTCTTCCTTTTCTTCATTTGTTCCACGGACCTTAAGTCCGAAAATTCCAATTATTACAATGTTACCCTACGGCTTCCATATGCGTGACTGAAAATAATTTAAATTACAATTACACCGAAGTCCCTTTTCTGGCCCCTAATTCCCATGCATCTTATGTCTGAGTCAACTCACCTCGTCGCCTCTGGGTGACCCGTCCTGCTATCGAGTCCACAACATCACTCCCCCCCTTAAAAACGAGGTTGTCCGCAATCTCGAACGTGGGGTAAGCCTGCTGGAAAACATCAACGTGCTCCCACGTAGCATTGCTGGCGTCGGAGTGGGTCCACTGAACTAACACCTCCCTGCGGTGGGCATTCTGACGAGCATTTAAAATGTGGTGTGGCATGAGGGATAATTGACCTCTTCCATGGGTGGTAGAGATGGGTTGCATGGATGATCACTGCCCTTGGCGGGCTTGATAAAGGACACATGGAAAACATTATGGATCCGCGTTTCTAGGGGGAGGTGGAGTTTGTAGGCTACCTCACCCACCCGCTGAGAGATGGCGAATGGCCCAAAATATTTGGGCGATAACTTGTGCCTGCCGCCTGCCATGGAGGACTGTCTGTAATGCTGAAGTCGCAACCAAACCAAGTCACCAATGGGGTACTGAACATCTCGGTGGCCTTGATCATAATACTCTATTTTGACCTGGGCCTGCCACTGATGAAGGTGAATAACCACGAGCAACTGATCCCTCTCTATCAGAGCAGCATCAACTGCAGGTGATAGGCGGAGGTATTGTAAGCATATTCTACCCAAGGAATGCAGTCCATCCACTGATGTGGACTATCGCCCACTAAGCATCGGAGGTACATTTCAATGGTGCGGTTGAGAACCTCTATCTGGCCATCAGACTGCGGGTGATAGGTGGAGGAAAAATTCAACTTGGTGCCGCATAGGTGGAATAAATCATGCCAGAATTGGCTAGTGAAAATGATGTCCCTGTCACTAACAATGGACTCGGGAATGCCATGGAGCCGCACGATGTGAGTAAAAATTTTTTTTTCTATGGAAGTTGCGGTGTAGGGGTGTTCCAATGGAAGGAAGTGCCCATACTTAGAGAACCTGTCCACTACCACCAGAACAATAGACTTGCCATATGACTTTGGAAGACCTTCAATAAAATCCATGGAGATATCGGACCAAACCTGAGTGGGAAGCTGGAGGGGTTGGAGGACCCCGGCGGGGCTCAAATGCTCGACCTTGTTGCACTGGCCAATTGTGCACGCAGTGACATATGCAGTAACAGCTGACTTCAGACCATCCCAATAGAAATCCTTCCTGAGGCAGAAAAGAGTCTTCTGAATACCCTCATGATAACTGTTATGATAAGCTGAGAGCACGGCAGCAATGAGAGGCGAGTCTGGGCTCAAGTAAATGTGGTGCCGGTAAGTAATAACACCGTCACGAACGCGCCATGCAGAGGGCATGTGGCCTGCTGTGATTTTCTGGCTTAATTCTTGCAACTCGGAGACCGGACTATGCTCGGTCTTGATCGTTTCCAGCAACGTAGGAGTGGGCGGACTAATGGCATGCAAACGAGCGGAAGAATCAGCTCTACGACAGAGAGCATCAGCAACTGTATTCAACCGGCCCGCTCGATGTTCCACAGTGAAGTCGAACCCCAGTAACTTACTGACCCATCACTGCTGCGGGGAGGTAGAAATACGCTGATCCAACAAATATTTCAAACTATAATGGTCAGTCCGAATGGTAAAGTATCTCCCCCATAAATAAGGGCGCCAGTGGCACACCGCCTTGGTTAGACCAATCAATTCTCTTTCATAGGCGACCAGTTTATGTTGGTGTAGCGGAAGCTGTCGGCTGAAATAGGCAATAGGGTGGTTGACTTGTAGCAGAACCGCTCCTATGCCACTACCTGAGGCATCACATTCCACTATAAACATTTCGCCAAAATCGGGTAGCCGTAATACCGGTGCAGTCGCCAGTGTTGTTTTCAGATTCTGAAAGGCAGTGGCGGCCTCATCAGTCCACTGGAAGGAGTTTCTATGCAGCAGATTGGTCAACGGTGCGGTGAGGGCTGCATAGTCCTGAATGAATTTACGGTAATAGGCCGCTAAGCCCAGAAAACCTCGCAAAGCTGAAATGGTGCTCGGTACTGGCCACTGGGTAACCGCTGCAATTTTGTCTGGGTCCACTGTAACCCAGGCTGCTGTCATAAGATGTCCCAAATAAGTAACCTGTTGGCGCCCAAAGGTACTCTTTGTTCTCTTCAAATAAAGGTGGTGGGCTCGAATAAGTTGAAAAACCTTTTGGAGGTGTTGCAAATGGTCTGGCCAGGACTTGCTGAATATGAGAATGTCATCAAAAAATACAAGAACAAATTTGTGGAGATAATCTGTAAATACCTCGTTCATCAATGCCTGGAATGTGGATGGCGCGTTAGATAGGCTGAATGGCATGACAAGAAACTCGAAGGGCCGGTGATGAGTACGGAAGGCTGTTTTCTGAATATTTGGACAAACCATACGGACTTGATGATACCCCGAATGCAAATCTAACTTTGTGAAAAATTGGGCCCCAAATAATTCATCTAACAATTCATCAACCACCGAATAGGGAATTTGTCCTTGACCGTCTTGGAATTGAGTTCTCTGTAATCCACGCAAAATCTCCAGGTCTGATCATGTTTCTTGACAAGGAGGACTGGAGATGAAAAAGGAGACGTACTCCTCCTGATGATTCTCTGTTCTAGCATAAGCTTACATTGTCGCTCAATTTCATCTTTCTGTGAATGAGGGTAGCGATAGGGCCTCACAACTACCACCTCAGAGCCTGCCTTCAAACAAATCCTATGGTCACATCTTCGCAGTGGAGGAAGTCCCGTAGGTTCCTGGAAAACATTTGAATAGTGCTCCAGTAAATCTTCCAATGACGCTGTCCAGGGGGGCTGTTTCTGGAGTAGATGCAATTGCGGGTGAAAATCTGCCTTGCTCCTCTGTAACTGTAATTGTTTGTCTGCCCACTCAAACATCATGGTTAATGCGGTGAAGTCCCACCAGATTGGTCCCAAGGTTTGCAACCACTTAATGCCAAGAACCATGTCAAAGCCAACTAATGGAATAATTAAAAATTCTGCTTCAAACTGAGTACCTTCCACAGAGAATAAGACAGCCTTGCTGATTCCATAACTCGGAAGTCTCTCCCCATTGGCCACTGACACGGAGGTCATAGGGCGAGGCTGCACGTGCAATTGTAGTTGCTGCTGCACTACTACTAATGAAGTTATGGGTGCTCCCGGAATCAACCAAACTGAGGAGAGGCTGATCATTGATGATGACGCGCAACTGCATAGTTTTAGTAGATTGGCCTGTTATCGCGTGCAGTGAAATTTCAGGTTCCGGTTCGTCATCTACCTGTTCCGTGGAAATGGGCTCTTCCTCCTCATTATCTTTCCCTTCCAACCAGAATAGTTTCTGGCATTGATGCCCAAAGGTATACTTCTCATCACAGTTATAACACAACCCCCATGATCTGCTGTCTTCTATTTCTGCTCTGGATAATTTTTTAATAAATCCCGCCGTAGGCTGAGCAGCCTTAGGCACTGGAGAAGAGCCTACAGTGGTGCTGGATCGACATGTGCTGCTAGGGGCCGACCTGTTGTTTGACCAAGGTTTACGATTCTGGATTTTCTGTTTTGCCTCTAGAGTGCGGGCTAAGTTCATTGCTCGGGCTAAATTAGGGGGAGCGAGGAGCTCAACCTCCAACCTCAGTGATTCTGATAAACCATCAGTAAATAACCCCACCTGTTGGTCCACCCGGACTATCTTACTGGCTCTGGCCAATTTTTCCTGAAACACCTTCTGATACTGCTCTACTGTGCCCGTCTGATGCAGCAGGACTAGGTCCCCTAATGGATTACTCTGAGCAGGCAACCAAATCGAATCGTGCATGATTCCTTAAATTCCTCCCAGTCGATGTTCGGATTTTCCATTTCAAGTTTATGGCCCCATAGCTGGGCTTCATCGAGCATGTGGAATGTGGCTATTCGAACCTTCTCAGTTTCCACCGTTCTTTGATGGGAGAAAATTTCTCGCATCTGTATAACCAAATTAAGGGGTCCTCGGATCCCTTGAACATAGGAAAATCCAACTTAGTGTATCTAGGGATGGTCCCACCCCCAGACCCCGAGCTCACACCATTCTCTATGTGATCACTGTGACCCATACAGTGGTCTCCCTGCCTTGCCGCAGGGCTCCTCCTTTCTCCACGAGGAGTAGGGTTTCTTACCCCCAATAACTCATCGAGTTTTTCAGAAATCTATTGCATTTGAGCATTTACCTGAGATCCTCTGCTGTCCATCCAAATTGCCAGACGTCCCTCAGTTTCGTCCTGGCTCGCTTGAATCATGCTTCTGACGGTACATACTCAATTTTTGCTATTCGACGGTTCTCCCATTTCGGCCTGCTCTGATACCAAGCTGTTGTGTTCCCGGGCCCTAGCTCAAGTTACAAGCTGGAGGGAGGGATCACCTTGTTGTTTCAGAGTCGAATCTGGCCACCGAGACCTCCCGAGACAACCTATGGTATCGATTTGAGGAGATGAAGGTCGGGAAAGGTTTTACGGAAAGTCATAAAGGGATGATGGAAGACAAACGCCGCCAGAGGAGGCCGGAGAGTGATTAGGGCTCATCATCGGGAGCCGTCACCGGGGGTTCCAGGGGAACGCCGACCCTGGTTTGAAAGGGAGAACTCAGATCCCAATTAATTCTTCCTTTTCTTCATTCGTTCCACGGACCTTAAGTTAAGTCCGAAAATTCCAATTATTACAATGTTTCCCTACGGCTTCCATATGCGTGACTGAAAATAATTTAAATTACAATTACGCCCAAGTCCCTTTTCTGGCCCCTAATTCCCATGCATTTTATGTCTGAGTCAACTCACCTCGTCGCCTCTAGGTGACCCGTCCTGCTATCGAGTCCACAACATAATCATAGATGATTGTAAAGTGATTTATCATGAGTAACGGGCTATTTTTTTTAAGAAAGGACTTATGGATTGGGAGTTAACACTCAGTTAAAAATCCTTCGCCTCCCCCTTTTCCTGACGATTGCAAAACCTGAGTTATAAAAACTAAAAGAGCTTACAATCCCTAAAAATTAAAGACACTCTTTGGAATTATCTCTCCCTACATTTGTGCATTGTGCATTTCCATTTTAGATTTACACTTTTTTCTTAAATAAAAACTTAGAGTTTTCACTCTACCTTCCTCCCGTAAACAAAAAAGGCAAATAGATCACAACAAAATGAAACTTTTAGAGTTTATGTAGAGAAAAAAAATTAAACAATAACAAATGTAAGTAAAGAAAATTTATACACACACCACAAATAAACATAAAAGTTTTGTTATCCAAGTTTTGGAAATTCCACCAGTTCAACCCTTATAGCTCAGAATTTTATAAGCAAGAGATTTCTTCTACACTTGTTTTAAAAATGGATATGCATGCTTGAAACATGTTAAAGATGCAAATCACCTATGGATCCAAAGCTTTTAATGAGAATAACAAACGGTCATTTAATTCTCAAGTGAACGTGCGGTGGGATATATACCTGAGTAAAACAAGCCATTATTTTGCCCATTAACAAAAAGCTAAGCAAACGATCATGGAAGAATGTAAAGTGATTTATCATTGGTAATGGCCTATATTTTTTTAAGAAATGACTTACGGATTGAGAGTCAACACTCAGTTAAAAATCCCCCGCCTCCCCCATTTCCCAACCATTGCAAAACCAGAGATATAAAAACTAAAAAGAGCTTAAAATCCCCAAACATTACTTACACTCTTGTGAATTATCACTCTCAAAATTTGTGCATTGTGTATTTCCATTTTACATGTACACTTTTTTCTTAAATCAAAACTTTGAGTTTTCAATCTCCCTTCATCTTGTAAACAAAAAAGGCAAATAAATCACAACAAAATGAAAATTTTAGAGTTTATGTAACGAAAAAATTCAAAACAATGACAAATGTAAGTAAAGAAAATTTATTCACACTACACTATTGAACACAAAAGTTTTGTTATCCAACTTAAGGAAATTCCACTAGTTCTACCGTAATTGCTTGGAATTTTATAAGAAAAAGATTTCTTCAACACATGTTTTAAAAATGGATATGCATGCTAGAAACATGTTAAAGATGCAAATGACCTATGGATACAAATATTTTAAAGATAATAACAAATGCCCATTAAATTTTCAAGTGAACGTGCGGTGGGATATTTACCCGAGTCAAACAAGTCATTATTTTTCCCATTTACAAAAATCTGACCTAACTATCATAGATGATTTTAAATAGATTTATCGAGCCTAACGGGCTATATTTTTGTAAGAAATGACTTATGTATTGGGAGTCAACACTCAGTTAAAAATCCCCCGCCTCCACCTTTTCCCGATGATTGCAGAACCTGAGATATAAAAACTAAAAAGAGCTTACAATCCCTAAAAATTACAGACACTCTATGGAATTATCTCTCTCTGCATTTGCGCATTGTGCATTTCCATTTTAGATGTACACTTTTTTCTCAAATCAAAACTTTGAGTTTTCGCGCTCCCTTCATCCTGTAAACAAAAAAGGCAAATAGGTCACAACAAAATGAAATTTTTAGAGTTTATGTATGGAAAAAATTTAAAACAATAACAAAGGTAAGTAAAGAAAATTTATTCACACACTACGAATGAACACAAAAATTTTGTTATCGAAGTTTGGCAAATTCCACTAGTTCAACCCTAATAGCTTGGAATTTTATAAGA
Source organism: Aristolochia californica (assembly GCF_029961685.1). Classification (NCBI taxonomy): domain Eukaryota; kingdom Viridiplantae; phylum Streptophyta; class Magnoliopsida; order Piperales; family Aristolochiaceae; genus Aristolochia; species Aristolochia californica. Next base: position 27,802,006 of record NW_027181770.1, on the reverse strand, counting down.
AAGAGATTTATTCTACACATGGTTTAAAATGGATATGCATGCTTGAAAAATGTTAAAGGTGCAAATGACCTCTAGATCCAATGTTTTAAAAGAGAATAACAAACACTCATTAAATTCTCAAGCGAATGTGTGGAGGGATATTTATCTGAGTCAAACAAGCCATAATTTTTCCTATTTACAAAAAGTTGACCTAACAATCATACATGATTGTAAAGTGAGTAATCATGTGTAACAGGCTATATTTTTGTAAGAAATGACTTATGGATTGGGAGTCAACACTTAGTTAAAAATCCCTGCCTCCTCCTTTTCTCGACAATTGCAAAACCTGAGATATAAAAATTAAAAAGAGTTTACAAGCCCTAAAAGGTACAAACACTCTTTGGAATTATCTCTCTCTACATTTGTCCATCGTTCATTTCCATTTTGGATGTACACTTGTTCCTTAAATCAAAACTTTGAGTTTTCCCTCTCCCTTCATCCTGTAAACAAAAACGACAAATAGATCACAACAAAATAAAAAATTTAGAGTTTATGTATGGAAAAAATTTTAAACAATAACAAATGTATGCATAGAAAATTTATTTACACACCAGAAATGAACACAAAAGTTTTGTTATCCAAGTTTGGGAAATTCCACTAGTTCAACACAAATAGCTTGGAATTTTATAACATAGAGATTTCTTGTACACATGTTTTTAAAATGGATACGCATGCTTGAAACAAGTTAAAGATGCAAATGACCTATGGATCCAAAGCTTTTAAAGAGAATAACAATCGCTCATTAAATTCTCAAGCGAACGAGCAAGGGGATATTTACCCAAGTCAATCAAGCCATTATTTTGCCCGTTTACAAAAAATTCACCTAACAATCATAGAATATTTTAAAGTGATTTATCATGAGTAGCGGGCTAAATTTTTGTACGAAATGAGTTGTGGATTGGGAGTCAACACTCTGTTAAAAATCCCCCGCCACCCCCCTTTCCTGACGATTGCAAAACCTGAGATATAAAAACTAAAATGAGCTTACAATTCCTAAAAATTATAGACACACTTTGAAATTATCTCTCTCTAAATTTTTTCATTGTGCATTTCTATTTTAGATGTACATTTTTTCTTAAATCCAAATTTAGAGTTTTCACTATCCCTTCATCCCTTAAAAAAAAACATAAATAGATAACAACAAAATGAAAATTTTAGAGTTTATGTATCGACAAAATTTAAAACAATAACAAATGTAAGAAATAAAAATTTATTCACACAACACAAATTAGCAAAAAAGTTTTGTTATCCAAGTTTGGGAAATTCCACTAGTTCAACCCTAATAGCTTGGAATTGTCTGAGAAAGAGATATCTTCTACACATGTTTCCAAAATGGATATGCAAGCTTGAAACATGTTAAAGAAGCAAATGACCTATGGATCCAAAGCTTTTAAATAGAATAAAAAACGCTCATTAAATTCTCAAGTGAACGTGCGGTGGGATATTTACTCGAGTTGAACAAGCCGTTATATTCCCCATTTACAAAAAACTGACCTAACAATCTTAGATGTTTGTAAAGTGATTTTTCATGCGTAACGGGCTATATTTTTGTAGGAAATGACTTATGGATTGGGAGTAAACACTCTGTTAAAAATCCCCCACCTCCCCCTTTTCCCGACGATTGGAAAACCAGAGAAATAACAACTAAAAAGAGTTTACAATCCCTAAAAATTACAGACACTCTTTGGAATTATCTCTCTCTTCATTTGTGCATTGTGCATTTCCATTTTAGATGGACATTTTTTTCTTAAATCAAAAGTTTGAGTTTTTTACACTCCCTTCATCCCGTAAACAAAAAAGGCAAATATATCACAAAGAAAAGAAAATTTTAGAGTTGATGTATGGAAAAAATATAAAACAGTAACAAATGAAAGTAAATAAAATTTATACACACACCACAAATGAACACAAAAGTTTTGTTATCCAAGTTTGGGAAATTCCAGTAGCTCAACCCTAATAGCTTGGAATTTTAAAAGAAAGAGATTTCTTCTACTCATATTTTAAAAATGGATAAGCATGCTTGAAACATGTTAAAGATGCAAATGACCTTGAGATTCAATGTTTTCATAGAGAACAACAAATGCTCATTAAATTCTCAAGTGAACGTACGGTGGGATATTTACCCGAGTAAAACAAGCAATTAATTATCCCATTTTCCAAACACTGACATACAAATCATAAATGATTGTAAAGTGATTTATCATGCGTAATGAGCTATATTTTTATTACAAATGACTTATGAATTGCGAGTCAACACTCAGTTAAAAATCCCCCACCTCCCCCTTTTCCCGACCATTGCATGACCTGAGATATAAAAACTAAACAGAGCTTACAATCCCTCAAAATTACAGACAATCTTTGGAATTATCTCTCTCTACAGTTCTGCATTGTGAATTTCCATTTTAGATGTACACTTATTTCTTAAAACAAAACATTGAATTTTCGCTCTCTCCTCATTCTGTAAACAAACAAGGTAAAAAGATCAGAACAAAATGAAAATATTAGAGTTTATGGATGGAAAAAATTTAAAACAATAATAAATGTAAGTAAAGAAATTTTATATACACACCCCAAATGAACACAAAAGTTTTCTAATCCAAGTTTGGGAAATTCCACTAGTTCAATCCTAATAGGTTGGAATTTTATAAGAAAGAGATTTCTTTTACACAAGTTTTAAAAATGGATATGCATTCTTGAAACATGTTAAAGATTCAAAATGAACTATGGATCCAAAAATTTTAATGAGAATAACAAACGCTCATTAAATTCTCAAGTGAACATGCGGTGTGATATTTACCCGAATAAAAGAAGCCATTTTTTTGCCCGTTTGCGAAATTCTGACCTAAAAATCATAGATGATTGTAATGTGATTTATCATGAGTAACGGGCTATATTTTTGTAAGAAGTGAGTTATGGATTGGGAGTTAACACTCAGTTAAAAATCCCCTGCCTCCCCGTTTTCCTGATGATTGCAAAACCTGAGATATAAAAACTAAAAAGAGCTCACAATACCTAAAAATTATAGACACTCTTTGGAATTATCTCTCTCTACATTTGTGCATTGTGCATTTCCATTTTAGATGTACACTTTTTTCTTAAATAAAAACTTTGAGTTTTCACTCTACCTTCATCCCGTAAACAAAAAAGGCAAATAGATCACAACAAAATAAAAATTTTAGAGTTTATGTATGGAAAAAATTTTAAACAATAACAAATTTAAGTAAAGAAAATTTATTCACACACCACAAATGAACACAAGTTTTGTTATCCAAGTTTTGGATATTCCAGTAGTTCAACCGTAACAACTCGGAATTTTATCAGAAAGAGATTTCTTCTGCACATGTTTTAAAAATGGATATGCAGACTTGAAACATGTTAAAGAAGCAAATTACCTCTGAATCCAAAGCTTTTAATGAGCATAACAAACGCTCATTAAATTCTCTAGTGAACATGCGGTGGGATATATACCTGACTAAAACAAGCCATTATTTTGCCCATTTGGAAAAAAGCTGACCAAACAATGACGAAAGATTGTAAAGTGATTTATCATGCGTAATTGACTATATTTTTGTAAGAAATAACTTATGGATTGAGAGTCAAACATCAGTTAAAAATCCCCTGCCTCCCCCTTTTCCCGACCATTGCAAAACCTAGGATATAAAAACTAAAAAGAGGCTAAACTCTTGAAACATTACAGACACTCTTGTGAATTATCTCTCTCACAATTTGTGCACGGTGCATTTCCATTTTAGATGTACACTTTTTTCTTAAATGAAAACTTTTAGTATACATTCTCCCTTCATCCCATAAAAAAAATGGCAAAAAGATCACAACAAAATGAAAATTTTTGATTTTATATACGGAAAAAATTTAAAAAAATAACGAAGGTAAGTAAAGAAAATTTATACACACGCATCAAATGAACACAAAGGTTTTGTTATCCAAGTTTGGGAAATTCCACTAGTTCAATCCTAATAGCTTGGAATTTTAAAAGAAAGAGATTTCTTCTACACATGTTTTAAAAATGGATATGAATGCTTGAAACATGTTAAAGATGCAATTGACCTATGGATCCAAAGCTTTTAAAGAGAATAGCAAATGCTCATTAAATTCTCAAGCGAACGTGAGGTGGGATATTTACTCTAGTCCACAAGCCAATTTTTACCCATTTACAAAAAGCTGACCTAACATTCATAGATGATTGTAAAGTGATTTATCATGAGTAACGAGCTATATTTTTGTAAGAAATGATTTATGGATTGGGAGACAACACTCAGTTAAAAATCCCATGCCTCTTTTTTTTCCCGTCTATATCAAAACCTGAGATATAAAAACTAAAAAGAGCTTAGAATCCTACAAAATTACAGACACTCTTTGGAATTATCACTCTCTACATTTGTGCATTGTGCATTTCCAGTTTAGATGTACATTTTTTTGCTAAATCAAAACTGAGGGTTTTCGCTCTCCCTTCATCCAGTAAACAAAAAAGGAGAACAGATCACAACAAAATGAAACTTTTAGAGTTTATGTAAAGAAAAAATTCAAAACAATAACAAATATACGTAAAGAAAATTTATTCACACACCACAAATGAACAGAAAAGTTTTGTTATCTAAGTATTGGAAATTCCACTAGTTCAACCCTAATCGCTTGGATTTTATAAGAAAGAGAGTTCTTCAACACATGTTTTAAAGAGGGATATGCATGCTTGAAACATGTTGAAGATGCAAATGACCTATGGATCAAAATCTGTTAAAGATAATAAAAAACGCTCATTAAATTCTCAAGTGAACGTGCGATGAGATATTTACCCGAGTCAAACAAGTCATTATTTTACCCATTTACAAAAAATTGACATAACTATCATAGGTGATTGTAAATTGATTTATCAAGCATAATGGGCTATATTTTTATAAGAAATGACTTATGGATTGGGAGTCAACACTCAGTTATTAATCCCCCGCCTCCTCCTTTTCTCGACGATTGTAGAACTCGAGATATAAAAACTGAAAAGAGCTTACAATCCCTAAAAACTACCGACACTCTATGGAATTATCTTTCTCTCTGTTTGTGCATTGTGCATTTCGACTTTAGATGGAAACTTTTTTCTTAAATCAAAACTTTGAGTTTTCCCTTTCCCTTTATCCCGTAAAAAAAATGGCAAATAGATCACAAAAAAATGAAAATTTTAGAGTTTATGTATGGAAAAAATTTAAAAAAATAACAAATGTTAGAAAAGAAATTTTTTTCACACACTACAAATGAACACAAAAGTTTTGTTATCCAAGTTTTGAAAATTCCACTAGTTCAACCCTAATAGCTTCGAATTTTATAAGAAAGAGATTTCTTTTACGCATGTTTTAAACTGGATATGCATGCTTGAAACATGTTAAAGGTGCAAATGACCTATGGATCCAAAGCTTTTAAAGATAATAACAAAAGCTCATTAAATTCTCAAGCGAACGTGCGGTGGGATATTTTCTCGAATCAAACAAGCCATTATTTTGCCCATTAACAAAAAGTTGACCTAACAATCATAGATGATTGAAAAGTAAGTAATCATGCATAACGGGCTATATTTTTGTAAGAAATGACTTATGGATTGGGAGTCAACACTCAGTTAAAAATCCTTGCCTCCCCCTTTTCTCGACGATTGCAAAACCTGAGATATAAAAACTAAAAAGTGTTTACAATCCCTAAAAGGTACAGACACTCTTTGGAATTATCTCTCTCTACATTTGTGCATTATGCATTTCCATTTTAAAATTACACTTTTTTCTTAAATCAAAACTTTGATTTTTCTCTCTTCTCTCATCCCGAAAAAAAAAAGGCAAAAAGATCACAACAAAATGAAAATTTTAGATTGTATGTATGGAAAAAAATTTAAAACAATAACAAATGTAAGCATAGAAAATTTATTCACACACCACAAATGAACAAAAAAGTTTTATTATCCAAGTTTGGGAATTTCCACAAGTTCAACCCCAATAGCTTGGAATTTTACTTGAAAGAGATTTCTTCTACACATGTTTTAAAAATGGATATGCATGCTTGAAACATGTTAAAGATGCAAATGACCTATGGATCCAAAGCTTTTAAAGAGAATAACAAACGCACATTAAATTCTCAAGCGAACGTGCGGGGTGATATTTACCCAAGTCAATCAAGCCATTATTTTGCCCATTTACAAAAAGCTGACCTAACAATCATAGATTATTGTAAAGTGATTTATCATGCGTAATAGGCTATATTTTTGTACAAAATGACTTGTGGATTGGGAGTCAACACTCTGTTAAAAATCTCCCACCTCCCCCCTTTCTCAACGATTGCAAAACTTGCGATATAAAAACTAAAAGGAGCTTAGAATCCCTAAAAATTACCGACACTCTTTGGAATTATCTCCCTCTACATTTTTGCATTGTGCATTTCCATTTTAGGTGTACATTTTTTCTTAAATCAAAACGTAGATTTTTCGCTCTCCCTTCATCTCGTAAACAAAAAACGCAAATAGATTACAACAAAATGAAAATTTTAGAGTTTATTTATGGACAAAATTTAAAACAATAAGAAATGTAAGAAAATAAAATTTATTCACACACCACAAAGGAGCAGAAAAGTTTGTTATCCAAGTTTGGGAAATCCCACTAGTACAACCCTAATAGCTTGGAATTTTAAAAGAAAGATTTTGTTCTACACATGTTTCAAAAATGGATATGCAAGCTTGAAACATGTTAAAGATGCAAATGACCTATGGATCCAAAGCTTTTAACGAGAATACCAAACGCTCATTAAATTCTCAAGTGAGCTTGCGGTGGGACATTTACCAGAGTCAAACAAGCCATTATTTTGCCCATTTACAAAAAAATTGACCTAACAATCATAGATGATTGTAAAGTGATTTATCTAGCGTAACGGGCTATATTTTTGAAAGTAACGATTTATGGATTGGGAGTCAACACTCAGTTAAAAATCCCCTGCCTCACCCTTTTCTAGATGATTGAAAAACCTAAGATATAAAAAATAAAAGAGTTTGCAATCCCTAAAAGGTACATACACTCTTTGGAATTATCTCTCTCTACATTTTTGCATTGGTCATTTCCATTTTGGATGTACACTTTTTTCTTAAATCAAAACTTTGAGTTTTCCCTCTCCCTTTATACCGTAAACAAAAAAGGCAAATAGATCACAAAAAAATGAAAATTTTAGAGTTTATGTATGGAAAAAATTTAAAACAATAACAAATGTAGGCAAAGAAAATTTATTCAAACACCAAAAATGAACACAAAAGTTTTGTTATCCAAGTAATGGAAATTCCACTAGTTCAACACTAATATCTTAGAATTTTATAACAAAGAGATTTCTTCTGCACATGTTTTAAAAATAGATATGCATGCTTGAAACATGTTCAAGTTGCAAATGACCTATGGATCCAAAGCTTTTAAAAACATTAACTAACACTCATTAAATTCTAAAGCGAACGTGTAGTGGGATATTTACTCCAGTCAAACAAGCCATTTTTTGCCTATTTACAAAAAGCTGAACTAACAATCATAGATGATTGTAAAGTGATTTAATAAGCGAAATGAGCTATATTTTTGTAAGAAATGACTTATGGATTGGGAGACAACACTCAGTTAAAAATCCGCCACCTCCCCCTTTTCCCGACGATTGGAAAACCTGAGATTTAAAAACAAAAAAAAGCTTTCAATCCCTAAAAAATACAGACACTCTTTGGAATTATCACTCTCTACATTTGTGCATTATGCATTTCCATTTTAGATGTACACTTTTTTCTTTCATCAAAACTTTGAGTTTTCGTTCTCCCTTCTTCGTGTAAAAAAAAGGCTAATAGATCGCAACAAAATGAAAATTTTAGAGTTTATGGATGGAAAAATTTTTAAAAAATAACAAATGTAAGTAAATAAAATTTATTCAGACACCACAAATGAACACAAAAGTTTTGTTATCCAAGTTTGGGAAATTCCACCAGTTCATTCCTAATAGATTGGAATTTTATAAGAAAGAGATTTCTTCTTCACAAGTTTTAAAAATGAATATGCATGCTTTATACATGTTGTAGATGCAAATGATCTATGGATCCAAATCTTTTAAAGGGAATTAAAAAATCTCATTAAATTCTCAAGTGAACGTGCGGTGGGATATTTACCTGAGTCAAACAAGCCATTATTTTGCCCATTTACAAAAAACTGACCTAACAATCATAGATGATTGTAAAGTGATTAATCATGCATAACGGACTATATTTTGGTAAGAAATGACTTATGGATTTGGAGTCAACACTCAGTTAAAACTCCCCCGCCTCCCCCTTATCCCGACGATTGCAAAACCTGAGATATAAAAACTAAATAGAGCATACTCCCTAAAAAATACATACATAGTTTGGAATTATGTCTCTCCACATTTTTGCATTGTGCATTTCCATTTTATATGAACACTTTTTTCTTAAATCAAAACTTTGAGTTTGCTCTCCCTTCATCCCATAAACAAAAAAACGCCAATATCACTTAAAAATGAAAATTTTAGAGTTTATGTATGGAAAAAAATTAAAACAATACGAATGTAAGTAAAGAAACTTTTTTCACACACCACAAATGAACACAAAAGTTTTGTTATCCAAGTTTGGGAAATTCCACCAGTACATTCCTAATAGGTTGGAATTTTACAAGAAAGAGAGATCTTCTACATATGTTTTAAAAATGGATATACATGCTTGAAACATGTTAAATATGCAAATTACCAAGCGATCCAAATCTTTTAATGAGAACAACAAACGCTCATTAAATTTTCAAATGAACGTGCGGCACGATATTTACCCGAGTAAAACAAGCCATTATTTTGCCCAATTGCAAAAAACTGAAACAACCATGTATTATTGTAAAGTGATTTATCATGCATAGCAGGCTATATTTTTTTAAGAAATAACTTATGGATTGGGAGTCAACACTCAGTTAAAAATCCCCCGCCTCTCCCTTTTCCAGACGATTGCAAAACCTGAGATATAAAAACTAAAAAGAGCTTACAATCCTTAAAAATTACAGACACTCTTTGGAATTATCTCTCTCTACATTTGTGCATTGTGCATTTCCCTTTTAGATGTATATTTTTTTCTTAAATTGAAACTTTGAGTTTTCGCTCTCCCTTCATCCCGTGAACAAAAAAGGCAAATAGATCACAATAAAATTAAAATTTTAGATTTTATGCACGGAAAAAAATTAAAAAAATAACAAATGTAAGTAAAAAAAAATTATACACACACCATAAATGAGCACGAAACTTTTGTTGTCTAAGTTTGAAAAATTCCACTAGTACAATCCTAATAGCTTGGAATTTTATAAGAAAGAGATTTCTTCTACACATGTTTTAAAAATGGATATACATGCTTGAAACATGTGAAAGATGCAAATGACCAATGCATCCAAAGCTTTTAATGAGAATAACCAACGCTCATTAAATTCTGAAATGAATGTGTGGTAGGATATTTACCCAAGTAAAACAAGCCATGATTTTGCCCATTTGCAAAAAACTGACCAAACAATCATGGATTATTGTAAAGTGAATTATCTTGCGTAACATGCCATATTTTTGTAAGAAATGACTTATGGATTGGGAGTCAACACTCAGCTAAAAATCCCTCGCATCTCCCTTTTCCAGACGATTGTAAAACCTGAGATATAAAAACTAAAAAGAGCTTACAATCCTTAAAAATTACAGACACGCATTGGAATTATCTCTCTGTACATTTGTGCATTGTCCATTTCCATTTTACATGTACGTTTTTTTCTAAAATCAAAACTTTGAATTTTCTCTCTCCCTTCATCCCGTGAACAAAAAAGGCAAATAGATCACAACAAAATTAAATTTTTAGAGTTTATTCATGGAAAAAATTTAAAAGTATAACAAATGTAAGTTAAGAAAATTTATACACACACCACAAATGAACACAAAAGTTTTGTTATCCAAGTTTGGGAAATTCATCTAGTTCAACCCTAATTTCTTGGAATTTTATAAGAAAGATATTTCTTCTAAACATGTTTTAAAAATGGATATGCATGCTTGAAACATGTTAAAGATGCAAATGACCTTTGGATCCAATGCTTTTAAAGAGAATAACATACACGCATTAAATTCTCAAGTGAATGTGCGGTGGGATATTTACCAGAGTAAAACAAGTCATTATTTATCCCATTTGCCAAACGCTGACATACCAATCATAGATGATTGTAAAGTGATTTATCATGCATAACGACCTATATTTTTGTAAGAAATGACTTATGAATTGCGAGTCAATACTTAGTTAAAAATACCCCACCTCCCCCTTTTCCCGACCATTGCATAACCTGAGATATAAAAACTAAACAGAGCTTACGATCCCTCAAAATTACAGACACTCTTTGGAATTATCTCTCTCTACATTTGTGCATTGTGCATTTACATTTTAGATGAACACTTATTTCTTAAATCAAAACTTTGAGTTTTTGCTCTACCTTCATCCTGTAAACAAAAAAGGCAAATAGATCAGAACAAAATGAAAATTTTAGATTTTATGTATGGAAATTTTTTTAAAAAATAACAAATGTAAGTAAAAAAAATTTATACACACACCACAAATGAACACAAAAGTTTTGTTATCCAAGTTTTGGATATTCCACTAGTTCAACCCTAACAGCTCGGAATTTTATAGGAAAGAGATTTCTTCTACACACGTTTTAAAAATGGATATCCAGGCTGGAAATATATTAAAGATGCAAATCACCTATGGAACCAAAGCTATTGATGAGAATAAAAAACTCAGTAAATTCTCAAGTGAACGTGAGGTGGGATATATACTTGAGTAAAACAAGCAATTATTTTGCCCATTTGGATAAAGCTGACCAAACAATCATGGAAGATTGTAAAGTGATTTATCATGCGTAACGACCTATATTTTTGTAAGAAATGACTTATGGATTGAGAGTAAACACTCATTTAAAAATCCCCTGCCTCCCCCTTTTCCCCACCATTGCAAAACCTGAGATATAAAAACTAAAAAAAGCTTAAAATCCCCAAACATTAAAGACACTCTCTTGAATTATCTCTCTCAAAATTTGTGCATTGTGCATTTCCATTTTAGACGTACACTCTTTTCTTAAATCAAATCTTTGAGTTTTCGCTCTCCCTTCATCCCGTAAACAAAAAAGGTAAATAGTTCACAACAAAATGAAAATTTCAGATTTTATGTATGGAAAAAATTTAAAACTATAACAAATTTAAGTAAAGAAAATTTATACACACGCCACAAATGAACACAAAGGTTTTTGTAATCCAAGTTTGGGAAATTCCACTAGTTCAACCCTAATAGCTTGGAATTTTATAAGAAACAAATTTCTTCTACACATGTTTTAAAAATGGATATGCATGCTTGAAACATGTTAAAGATGCAATTGACCTATGGATCCAAAGCTCTTAAAGAGAATAACAAACGCTTATGAAATTCTCAAGCGAACGTGCGGTGGGATATTTACTTCAGTCAAACAAGCCATTTTTTGCCCATTTACAAAAAGCTGACATAACAATCATAGATGATTATAAAGTGATTTATCATGCATAACAGGCTATATGTTTGTAAGAAATTACTTATGGATTGGGAGTCAACATTCAATTAAAAATCCCTAGCTTTCCCTTTTCCCGTCGATTGAAAAACCTAAGATATAAAAACTAAAAAGAGCTCTCAATCCCAAAAAATTATAAACACTCTTTGGAATTATCTCTCTCTACATTTTTGCATTGTGCATTTCCATTTTAGATGTACATTTTTTTTTTAAACCAAAACTTACGGTTTTTGCTCTCCCTTCATCCCGTAAACAGAAAAGGAGAACAGATCACAACAAAATGAAAATTTCGGAGTTTATGTAAGGAAAAAATTCAAAACAATAACAAATGTAAGTAAATAAAATTTATTCACACACAAAAAATGAACACAAAAGTTTTGTTATCTTAGTTTTGGAAATTCCTCTAGTTCAACCCTAATCGCTTGGAATTTTATAAGAAAGAGATTTTTTCTACACATGTTTTAAAAATGGATATGCATGCTTCAAACATGTGAACGATGCAAATGACTTATGGATCAAAATATTTTAAAGATAATAAAAAATTCTCATTAAATTCTATAATGAACATGCGATGGGATATTTACCCTAGTAAAACAAGTCATTATTTTTCCCATTTACAAAAAGCTGACAAAACTATCATAGATGCTTGTAAATTGATTTATCAAGCGTAACGGGCTATATTTTTGTAAGAAATGATTTATGGATTGGGAGTCAACACTCAGTTAATAATCCCCCACCTCCTCCTTTTATTGACGATTGCAGAACCAGAGATATAAAAACTAAAAAGAGCTTACAATCCATAAAAAGTACCGAGACTCAATGGAATTATCTCTATCTCCATTTGTGCATTGTGCATTTCCATTTTAGATATACACTTTTTTCTTAAATCAAAACTTTGACTTTTTCGCTCTCCCTTCATCCCGTAAAAAAAATGGCAACTAGATCACAACAAAATGAAAATTTTAGAGTTTATGTATGGAAAAAATTTAAAACAATAAAAAATATTAGTAAAGAGAATTTTTTCGCACACTAAAAATGAACACAAAATTTTTGTTATCCAATTTTGGGAAACTCCACTAGTTCAACCCTAATAGCGGGAAATTTTATAAGAAAGAAAATTCTTCTACGCATGTTTTAAAATGGATATGCATGCTCGAAACATCTTAAAGGTGAAAATGACCTATGGATCCAAAGCTCTTAAAGAGAATAACTAACTCTCATTAAATTCTCAAGCGAACGTGCGGTGGGATATTTACCCGAGTCAAACAAGCCATTATTTTGCCCATTTACAAAAAGTTGACCTAACAATCATAGATGATTGAAAAGTAACTAATCATGCATAACATGCTATATTTTTGTAAGAAATGACTTATGGATTGGGAATCAATACTCAATTAAAAATCCTAGCCTCCCCCTTTTCTCGACAATTGCAAAACCCGAGATATAAAAATTAAAAAGTGTTTACAATCCCTAAAAGGTACAGACACTCTTTGGAATTATCTCTCTCTACATTTGTGCATTGTGCATTTCAATTTTAGATGTACACTTTTTTCTTAAATGAAAACTTTGAGTTTTCCCTCTCCCTTCATCCCGTAAACAAAAAGGGCAAATAGATCACAACAAAATGAAAATTTTATGTGTGGAAAAAAAATTAAAAAAATAACAAATGTAAGCATAGAAAATTTATTCACACACCACAAATGATCAAAAAAATTTTGTTATCCAAGTTTGGGAAATTCCACTAGTTCAACCCTAACAGCTTGGAATTTTATTTGAAAGAGATTTCTTCTACACATGTTTGGAAAATGGATATGCATGCTTGAAACATGTTAAAGATGCAAATGACCTATTTATCCAACATTTTTAAAGAGAATAACAAATGCACATTAAATTCTCAAGTGAACGTGCGGGGGGATATTTACCCAAGTCAATCAAGCCATTATTTTGCCCTTTTACAAAAAGCTGACCTAACAATCGTAGATAATTTTAAAGTGATTTATCATGCGTAATGGGCTATATTTTTGTACGAAATGACTTGTGGATTGGGAGTCAACACTCTGTTAATAATCCTCCGCCTCCCCCCTTTCCCGACGATTGCAAAACCTGAGATATAAAAACTAAAAAGAGTTTACAATCCCTAAAAATTACAGACACTCTTTCGAATTATCTCTCTCTACATTTTTACATTGTGCATTTCCATTTTAGATGTACATTTTTTCTTAAATCAAAACGTAGAGTTTTCTCTCTCCCTTCATCCCATAAACAAAAAAGGCAAATAGATCACAACAAAATGAAAATTTTAGAGCTTATGTATGGACAAAATTTAAAACAATAAAAAATGTAAGAAAAGAAAATTCATTCACATACCACAAATGAGCAGAAAAGTTTTGTTATCCATGTTTGGGAAATTCCACTAGTTCAACCCTAATAGCTTGGAATTTTATCAGAAAGATATTTGTTCTACACATGTTTCAAAAATGGATATGCAAGCTTGAAACATGTTAAAGATACAAATGACCTATGGATCAAAAGCTTTTAAAGAGAATAACAAACGCTCATTAAATTTTCAAGTAAACGTGCGGTGGGATATTTACCCGAGTCAAACAAGCCATTACTTTGCCCATATACAAAAAATTGACCTAACAATCATAGATGATTGTAAAGTGATTTATCATGCGTAACGGGCTTTATTTTTGTAAGAAACGATTTATGGATTAGGAGTCAACACTAAGTTAAAAATCCCCCGCCTCACCCTTTTCTAGATGATTGCAAAACCTGAGATATAAAAAATAAAAGAGCTTACTATCCCTAAAAGGTACATACACTCTTTGGAATTATCTCTCTCTACATTTTTGCATTACACATTTCCATTTTGGATGTACACTTTTTTCTTAAATAAAAACTTTGAGTTTTCCCTCTCCCTTCATCCCATAAACAAAAAAGGCAAATAGATTGCAACAAAATGAAAATTTTAGAGTTTAAAAATGGAAAATATATAAAAAAATAAAAAATTTATGTTAAGAAAATTTATTCACACACCACAAATGAGCAGAAAAGTTTTGTTATCAATGTTTGGGAAATTCCACTAGTTCAACCCTAATAGCTTAGAATTTTATAAGAAAGATATTTGTTCTACACTTGTTTCAAAAATGGATAGGCAAGCTTGAAACATGTTGAAGATGCAAATGATCTATGGATCCAAAGCTTTTAAAGAGATTAACAAACGCCCATTAAATTCTCAAGTGAACGTGCGGTGGGATATTTACCCGAGTCAAACAAGCCATTATTTTGCCCATTTACAAAAAACTGACCTAACAATCATAGATGAATGTAAAGTGATTTATCATGCGTAATGGACTATATTTTTGTAAGAAACGATTTATGGATTGGGAGTCAACACTCAGTTAAAATACCCTGGACTCCCCCTTTTCTCGATGATTGCAAAACCTGAGATATAAAAAATAAAAGAGCATACTATCCCTAAAAGGTACATACACTCTTTGGAATGATCTCTCTCTACATTTTTGCATTGTTCATTTCCATTTTGGATGTACACTTTTTTCTTAAATCAAAACTTCGAGTTTTCCCTCTCCCTTCATCCCTTAAAGAAAAAAGGCAAATAGATCACAAAAACATGAAAATTTTAGAGTTTATGTATGGAAAAACTTTAAAACAATAACAAATGTAAGCAAAGAAAATTTATTCACACACCAGAAATGAACACAAAAGTTTTGTTATCCGAGTTTGGGAAATTCCACTAGTTCAACACTAATATCTTGGCATTTAATAACAAAGAGATTTCTTCCACACATGTTTTATAAATGGATATGCATGCTTGAAACATGTTAAAGATGCAAATGACCAATGGGTCCAACGCTTTTAAAGAGAATAACAAACGCTCATTAAATTCTCAAGCGAACGAGCGGTGTAATATTTACCCGAGTCAATCAAGCCATTATTTTGCCCATTTACAAAAAGTTGAGCTAACAATCATAGATTATTTTAAAGTGATTTATCATGCGTAACGAGCTATATTTTTTTCGGAAATTACTTGTGGATTGGGAGTCAACACTATGTTAAAAATCCCCCGCCTCCCCCTTTTCCCGACGATTGCGAAACCTGAGAAATAAAAACTAAAAAGAGCTTAAAATCCATAAAAATTACAAACACTCTTTGGAATTAGCTCTCTCTACATTTGTGATTTGTGCATTTCATTTTAGATGTACATTTTTTGTTAAATCAAAACTTAGAGTTTTTGCTCTCCCTTCATCCCATAAACAAAAAAGGAGAATAGATCACAACAAAATGAAAATTTTAGAGTTTATGTATGGAAAAATTTTAAAACAATAAAAAATGTAAGTAAATAAAATTTATTTACACACCATAAATGAACACAAAACTTTTGTTATCCAAGATTGGGAAATTCCACTAGTTCAACCCTAATAGCTTGGAATTTTATAAGAAAGAGATTTCTTCTTCACTTGTTTTAAAAATGGATATGCAAGCTTGAAACATGTTAAAGATGCAAATGACCTATGGATCCAAAGTTTTTAAAGAGAATAACAAACACTCATTAAATTCTATAGCGAACGAGCGGTGGGATATTTACCCGAGTCAATCAAGCAATTATTTTGCCCATTTACAAAAAGCTGACCATAAAATCATAGATGATTGTAAAGTGTTTTATAATGTGTAAACGGGCTATATTTTGTTTGTAAGAAATGACTTATGGATTGGGACTCAACACTCAGTTAAGACTCCGTTGTCTCCCCCTTTTCCTGACGATTGCAAAACCTGAGATATAAAAACTAAAAAGAGCTTACAATCCCTAAAAATTTGAGACACTCTTTGGAATTAACTCTCTCTACATTTGTGCATTGTGCATTTCCATTTCAGATGTACATTTTTTTCTTATATCAAAAGTTTGTGTTTTTCACTCTCCCTTCATCTCGTAAACAAAAAACGCAAATAGATCACAATGAAAATAAAATTTTAGAGTTTATGTATTGGAAAAATTTAAAACAGTAAGAAATGAAAGTAAAGAAAATTTATGCACACACCACATATGAACACAAAAGTCTTGTTATCCAAGTTTGGGAAATTCTACTAGTTCAACCCTAATAGCATGGAATTTTATAAAAAAGAGATTTCTTCTACACATGTTTTAAAAATGGATATGCATGCTTGAAACATATTAAAGAAGCAAATGACCTATGCATCCTTAGCTTTTAAAGAGAATAAAAAATGCTCATTAAATTTTCAAGTGAACGTGTGGTGGGATATTTATCCGACTCAAACCAGCCATTATTTTGCCCATTAACAAAAAGTTGGCCTAACAATCATAGATGACTTTAAAGTGATTTATCATGCAATCCCTTGCCTCCCCCTTTTCCCGACGATTGCAAAACCTGATAAATAAAAACTAAAAAGAGGTTCCAATCCTTAAAAATTACAGACACTCTCTGGAATTATTTCTGTCTACTTTTGTGCATTGTGCATTTCCATTTTAAATGTACACTTTTTTCTTTAATCAAAACTTTGAGTTTTCGCTCTTCCTTCATCCTATAAAAAAAAAAGGCAAATAGGTAAAAAAAAATGAAAATTTTAGTGTTTATGTTAGGAAAAAAATTCAAAACAATAACAAATGTAAGTAAATAAAATTTATTCACACACCACAAATAAACACAAAAGTTTTATTATCCAACTTTGGGAAACTCCACTAGTTCAACCCTAATAGCTTGGAATTTTACATGAAAGAGATTTCTTCTACACATGTTTTAAAAATGGATATGCTTGCTTGAAACATGTTAAAGATGCAAACGACCTATGGATCCAAAGCTTTTAAAGAGAATAACAAACGCTCATTAAATTCTCAAGTGAACAAGCGGTGGGATATTTACCATAGTAAAACAAGTTATTATTTTGCCCATTTACAAAAAGCTAACCCAACTATTATAGATGATTGTAAATTGATTTATCAAGAGTAACGGGATATATTTTTTTAAGAAATGACCAATGGATTGGGAGTCAACACTCGATTAAAAATCCCTCGCCTCCCCCTTTTCCCGACGATTAAAAAACCTTAGATATAAAAACTAAAAAGAACTTATAATCCCTAAAAATTACAGATACTCTTTGGAATTATCTCTGTCAACATTTGTGCATTGTGCATTACTATTTTAGATGTACATTTTTTCTTAATTCAAAAATTTGAGTTTTCGCTCTCCCTTCATCCTGTCAACAAAAATGGCAAATAGATCACAACAAAATGAAAATTTTAGAATTTATGTATGGAAAAAATTTAAAACAATAAAAAATGAAAGTAAAGAAAATTTATCCACACACCACAAATGAACACAAAAGTTTGGTTATCCAAGTTCGGGAAATTCCACTAGTTCAATCCAAATAGCTTGGAATTTTGTAAGAAAGAAATTTCTTCTACACATGTTTTAAAAAATGATATGCATGCTTTAAACATGTGAAAGATGCAAATGACCTATGGATCCAAAGCTTTTAAAGAGAATAACAAACGCTCATTAAATTCTGAAGTGAACGTGAGGTGGGATATTTACCCGAGTCAAACAAGCCATTATTTTGCCCATTTAAAAAAAGTTGGACTAAGAATCATTGATGATTGTAAAGTGATTTATCATGCGTACTGGGCTATAATTTTTGTAAGAAATGACTTCTGGATTGGGAGTCAACACTCAGTAAAAAGTCTCCAGCCTCCCCCTATTCCCAACGATTACAAAACCTGAGAAATAAAAACTAAAAAGAGCTTACAATCCCTAAAAATTAAAGACACTCTTTGGAATTATCTCACACTACTTTTGAGCATTGTGCATTTACATTTTAGATGTACACTTTTTTCTTCAAACAAAACGTTGAGTTTTCGCTCTCCCTTCATCCTATAAACAAAAAAGGTAAATAGATAACAACAAAATAAAAATTTTAGAGTTTATGTAAGGAAAAAATTCAAAACAATAAAAAATGTAAGTACAGAAAATTTATTCACACACTACAAATGAACACAAAAGTTTTGTTATCCAAGTTTTTGGAAATTCCACTAGTTCAACCCTAATAGCTTTGAATTTTATAAGAAAGACATTTCTTCTACACATGTTTTAAAAATGGATATGCATGCTTGAAACATGTTAAAGATGCAAATGACGTATGGATCCAAAGATTTTAAAGAGTATAACAAATGCTCATTAAATTCTCAAGTGAACGTGCAGAGGGATATTTACCCGAGTCAAACAAGTCATTATTTTGCCAATTTACAAAAAGCGAACCTAACTATCATAGATGATAGTAAATTGATTTATCAAGAGTAACAAGCTATATTTTTTTAAAAAATGACTTATGGATTGGCAATCAACACTCAGTTAAAAATCCCTCGCCTCCCCCTTTTCCCGACGATTATAGAACCTGAGATATAAAAACTAAAAAGAGGTTACAATCCCTAAAAATCACTAACTCTCTATGGAATTTTCTCTCTCTCCATTTGTGCATTGTGCTTGTCCATTTTAGATATACACTTTTTTCTTATATCAAAACTTTAAGTTTTCGCTCTCTTTCATCCCATAAACAAAAAAGGCAAATCGATCACAACTAAATGAAAATTTTAGAGTTTATGTATGGAGAAAATTTAAAACAATAACATATGTAAGAAAAAAAAATTTATTCACATACCAAAAATGACCACAAAAATTTTGTTATCCAAGTTTGGGAAATTCCACTAGTTCAAACCTGATTGCATGGAATTTTATAAGAAAGAGATTTCTTCTACACATGTTTTAAAAAAGGATATGCATGCTTGAAACATGTTAAAGATACAAACGACGTATGGATCCACAACTTTTCAAGATAATTACAAACGCTCAGTAAATTCTTATGTGAACGTGCGGTGGGATATTTACCAGAGTCGAACAAGCCATTATTTTTCCCTTATACAAAAAGCTGAACTAACAATCATAGATGATTTTAAATTGATTTATCATGTATAACGGGCTATATTATCGTAAGAAATGACTTATGGATTAGGAGTCAACACTCAGTTATAAATCCCCCGCCAACCTGTTTTCCCAACGATTGCAAAATCAGAGCGATAAAAACTAAAAAGCGCTTACAATCCCTAAAAATTACAGACACTCTTTTGAATTATCTCTCTCTACATTTGTGCATTGTGCATTTCCATTTTAGATGTACACGTTTTTCTTAAATCAAAACTTTGAGCGTTTGCACTCACTTCATCCCGTAAACAAAAAAGGCAAATAGATCACAACAAAAATGAACATTTCACAGTTTATGTAGGGAAAAATTTAAAACAAACAGAAATGATAGTAAAGAAAATTTATTCACACATGACAAATGAACACAAAAGTTTTGTTATCCAAGTTTGGGAAATTCCATTAGTTCAACGTTAATAGCTTGGAATTTATAACAAAGAGATTTCTTCTACACATATTTTAAAAATGGATATGCTTGCTTGAAACCTGTTGAAGATGCAAATGCCCTACGGATCTAAAGCTTTTGAAGAGAATAACAAACGCTCATTAAATTCTCAAGCGAACGTGCGAAGGGATATTTACTCGAGTCAATCAAGCCATTATTTTTCCCACTTACAAAAAGCAGACCTAACAATCATAGATCATTGTAAAGTTATTTATCATGCGTAACAAGTTATATTTTTGTAGGAAATGACTTATGGATTGGGAGTCAACACTGAGTTAAAAATCCCCGCCTCCCCCTTTTCTTAGTGATTACAAAACCTGAGATATAAAAACTAAAAACTGCTTACAATCCCTAAAAATTACAAACATTTTCTTAAATCAAAACTTAGATATTTTGGTATGAGAACTAGGCAAATAGATCACAACAAAATGAACATTTTAGAGTTTATGTATGGAAAAATTTCAAATAATAAAAAATCTAAGTAAAGAAAATTTATCCACACACCACAAATGAACACAAAAGTTTTGTTATCCAAGTTTGGGAAATTCCACTAGTTCAACCCTAATAGCTTGGAATTTTATAAGAAAGGGATTTCTTCTACACATGTTTTAAAAATGGATATGCATGCTTGA
Source organism: Aristolochia californica (assembly GCF_029961685.1). Classification (NCBI taxonomy): domain Eukaryota; kingdom Viridiplantae; phylum Streptophyta; class Magnoliopsida; order Piperales; family Aristolochiaceae; genus Aristolochia; species Aristolochia californica. The sequence continues at coordinate 27,781,272 of NW_027181770.1, read as the reverse complement.
AACATATTAAAGATTCAAATGACCTATGGATTTAAAGCTTTTAAAGATAATAACAAACACTCATTATATTCTCAAGTGAACATGCGGTGGGATATTTATTCGAGTCAAACAAGCCATTAATTAGCGCATTTACAAAAAGCTGACCTAACTATCATAGAAGATTGTAAATTTATTTATCATGCATAACAGACTATATTTTTGTAAGAAATGACTTGTGGATTGGGAGTCAACACTCAGTTAAAAATTCCTCGCCTCCCCCTTTTCCTAATGATTGTTGAACCCGAGATATAAAAACTAAAAAGAGCTTTCAATCGCTAAAAATTACAGACATTCTTTGGAATTATCTCTCTCCACATTTTTCTATTGTGCATTTCCATTTTAGATGTACACTTTTTCCTTAAATTAAAACTTAGAGTTTTCGCTCTCCCTCCATCCTGAAAACAAAAAACAACAATAGATCACAACAAAATGAAAATTTTAGAGTTTATGTATGGAAAAAATTTAAAATAATAGAAAATGTAAGTAAAGAAAATTTATCCACACACCACAAATGAACACTAAAGTTTTTGTTATCCAGGTTTGGGAAATTTCACTAGTTCAACCCTAATAGTTTGGAATTTTATAAGAAAGAGATTTCTTCTACTCATGTTTTAAAAAGGGATATGCATGCTTGAAACATGTTAAAGATGCAAATGATCTATGTATTTAAAGCTTTTCAAGAGAATAACAAACACTCATTCAATTCTCAAATGAATGTACAGTGGGATATTTACTTTTCTCAAACAACCATTAATTAGCCCATTTACAAAAAGCTGACCTAACTATCATAGATGAGTGTAAATTGATTTATCAAACGTAACGGGCTACTTTTTTTGTAAGAAATGACGTGTGGATTGGGAGTCAACACTCAGTTAAAAAACCCCCACCTTCCCCTTTTCCTGACGATTGCAGAACCTGAGATATAATAACTAAAAAGAGCTTACAATCCCTAAAAATTACAAACATTTTTTTGGAATTATCTCTCTTTACATTTGTTCATTGTGCATTTTCATTTTAAATGTACACTATTTTCTTAAATCAAAAATTTGAGTTTTCGCTCTCTCTTCATCCCGTAAACAAAAAAGGCAAATAGATCACAACAAAATGAAAATTTTAGAGTTTATTAATGGACAAAATTTAAAACAATAAGAAATGTAAGAAAATAAAATTTATTCACACACCACAAATGAGCAAAAAAGTTTGGTTTTCCAAGTATGGGAAATTTCACTAGTTCAACCCTAATAGCTTGGAATTTTATAAGAAATATATTTGTTCCACACATGTTTCAAAAATGGATATGCAAGCTTGAAACATGTTAAAGATGCAAATGACCTATGGATCCAAAGCTTTTAAAGAGAATAACAAACGCACATTAAATTCTCAAGTGAACGTGCGATGTGATATTTACCCGAGTCAAACAAGCCATTATTTTTTAAATTTACAAAAGACTTACCTAACAATCATAGATGATCATATAGTGATTTATCCTGCGTAACGGGCTATATTTTTGTAAGAAACGATTAATGGATTGGGAGTCAACACTTAGTTAAAAATCCCCCGCCTCGCCCCTTTCTAGATAATTGCAAAACCTAAGATATAAAAAATAAAAGAGCTTACAATGCCTAAAAGGTACATACATTCTTTGGAATTATCTCCCTCTACATTTTTGCATTGTTCATTTCCATTTTGGATGTACAGTTTTTTCGTAAATAGAAACTTTGAGTTTTCCTCTCCCCTCATCCCGTAAACAAAAAAGGCCAATAGATCACAACAAAATGAAAATTTTAGAGTTTATGTACGGAAAAAATTTAAAACAATAACAAATGTAAGCAAAGAAAATTTATTCACACACAAGAAATGAACACAAAAGTTTTGTTATCCAAGTTTGGGAAATTCCACTAGTTCAACACTAATATCTTGGAATTTTATAACAAAGAGATTTCTTCCACACATGTTTTAAAAATGGATATGCACGCTTGAAACATGTAAAAGATGCAAATGACCTATGGATCCAACGCTTTTAAAGAGAATAACAAATGCTCATTAAATTCTCAAGCAAACGAGCGGTGGGATATTTACCCGAGTCAATCAAGCCAATATTTATCCCGTTTACAAAAAGCTGACCTAACAATCATAGATTATTTTAAAGTGATTTATCATGTGTGACAAGATATATTTTTGTAGGAAATTACTTGTGGATTGGGAATCAACACTCTGTTAAAAATTCTTTGCCTCCCCCTTTTCCGAACGAGAAATAAAAACTAAAAAGAGCTTACAATCCCTAAAAATTACAAACACTCTTTGGAATTATCTCTCTCTACATTTGTGCATTGTGGATTTCATTTTAGATGTACATTTTTTGTTTAATCAAAACTTAGAGTTTTCACTCTCCCTTCATCCCATAAACAAAAAAGGAGAATAGATCACAACAAAATGAAAATTTTAGAGTTTATGTATGGAAAAAATTTAAAACAATAACAAATGTAAGCAAAGAAAATTTATTCACTCACCACAAATGAACACAAAAGTTTTGTTATCCAAGATTGGGAAATTCCACTAGTTCAACCCTAATAGCATGGAATTTGATAAGAAAGAGATTTCTTCTTCACTAGTTTTAAAAATGGATGTGCATGCTTGAAACTTGTTAAAAATGCAAATGACCTATGGATCCAAAGAATTTAAAGAGAATAACAAACGCTCATTAAATTCTCAAGCGAACGAGCGGTGGGATATTTACCCGAGTCAATCAAGCAATAATTTTGCCCGTTTACAAAAAGCTGACCTAACCATCATAGATTATTGTAAAGTGATTTATAATGCAGAACAAGCTATATTTTTTTAGGAAATTACTTGTGGATTAGGAGTCAACAGTCTGTTAAAAATCCCCCGCCTCCCCCTTTTCCCGACGATTGCAAAACCTGACAAATAAAAACTAAAAAGAGCTTACAATCCCTAAAAATTACAGACACTCTTTGGAATTATCTCTCTCTACATTTTTGCATTGTGAAATTCATTTTAGATGTACATTTTTTGTTAAATCAAAACTTAGAGTTTTCGCTCTCCCTTCATCCCGTAAACAAAAAAGCAGAATATATCACAACAAAATGAAAATTTTAGATTTTATGTATGGAAAAAATTTTAAAAAATAAAAAATGTATGTAAATAAAATTTATTCACACACCGCAAATTAACACAAAAGTTTTGTTATCCAAGTATGGGAAATACCACTAGTTCAACCATAATAGCTTGGAATTTTATAAGAAAGAGATTTCTTCTTCACTATTTTTAAAAATGGATATGCATGCTTGAAACATGTTAAAGATGCAAATGACCTGTGGATCAAAAGCTTTTACAGAGAATAACATACGCTCATTAATTTCTCAAGTGATCGTGCAGTGAGATATTTACCCGAGTCAAACAAGCCTTTATTTTGCCCATTTACAAAAATCTGGCCTTAAAATCATAGATGATTGTAAAGTGTTTTATAATGTGTAAACGGGCTATTTTTTTTTTGCAAGAAATGACTTATGGATTGGGAGTCATCACTCAGTTAAAACTCCTTCATCTCCACCTTTTCCTGTCGATTGCAAAACCTGAGATATAAAAACTAAAAAGAGCTTACAATCCCTAAAAATTTCAGACACTCTTTGGAATTAACTCTCTCCACATTTGTGCATTGTGCATTTCCATTTTAGATGTAAACTTTTTTCTTAAATCAAAAGTTTGAGTTTTTCGCTCTCCCTTCTTCCCGTAAACAAAAAAGGAAAATCGATCACAATGAAAAGAAAATTTTAGAGTTTATGTATTGGAAAAATTTTAAATAGTAACAAATGAAAGTAAAAAAAATTTATACACACACCACAAATGAACACAAAAGTTTTGTTATCCAAGTTTGGGAAATTCCACTAGTTCAACCCTAATGGCTTGGAATTTTATAAAAAAGAGATTTCTTCTACACATGTTTTAAAAATGGATATGCATGCTTGAAACATGTTAAAGAGGCAAATGACCTATGGATCCTTAGCTTTTAAAGAGAATAACAAACGATCATTAAATTCTCAAGTGAACGTGCGGTGGGATATTTACCCAAGTCAAACAAGCCATTATTTTGCCCATTTAGAAAAAGTTGGCCTAACAATCATAGATGACTGTAAAGTGATTTATTATGCAATCCCCTGCCTCCCCCTTTTCTTGACGATTGCAAAACCTAAGAAATAAAAACTAAAAAGGGCTTCCAATCCCTAAAAATTACAGACACTCTTTGGAATTATCTCTCTCTACTTTTGTGCATTGTGCATTTCAATTCTAAATGTACACTTTTTTCTTCAATCAAAAATTGGAGTTTTCGCTCTCCCTTCATCCCATAAAACAAAAAGGCAAATAAGTCACAACAAAATGAAAATTTTAGAGTTTATGTAAGGAAAAAAATTCAAAACAATAACAAATGTAAGTAAAGAAAATTTATTGACACACCACAAATAAACACAAAAGTTTTGTTATCCAAGTTTGGGAAATTTCACTAGTTCAACTGTAATAGCTTGGAATTTTATAAGAAAGTGATTTCTTCTACAGATGTTTTAAAAATGGATACGCATGCTTGAAACCTGTTAAAGATGCAAACCACCTATGGATCCAAAGCTTTTAAAGAGAATAACTTACACTCATTAAATTCTCAAGTGAACGTGCGGTGGGATATTTACCCGAGTCAAACAAGTCATTATTTTGCCCATTTACAAAAAGCTGACTTAACAAATCATAGATGATTGTAAAGTGATTTATCGTGTGTAGTGGGCTATATTTTTGTAAGAAATGACTTATGGATTGGGAGTCAACACTTAGTTCAAAATCCCCCACCTCCCCCTTTTCTTGATGATTGCAATACCTGAGACATAAAAACTAAAAAGAACTTACAATCCCTAAAAATTACAGACACTCTTTGGAATTATCTCTCTCTTCATTTTTGCATGGTGCATTTCCATTTTAGATGTACACTTTTTTCTTAAACTAAAACTTTGAGTTTTCGCTCTCCCTTCATCCTGTAAAGAAAAAAGCCAAATAGATCACAACAAAATGAAAATTTTAGAATTTATGTATGGAAAAAAATTAAAACAATAACAAATGTAAGTAAAGAAAATTTATTCACACACCACAAATGAGCACAAAATTATTGTTGTCCAAGTTTGGGAAATTCCACTAGTTCAACCCTAATAGCGTGGAAGTTTATAAGTAAGATATTTCTTCTACACATGTTTTAAAAATGGATATGCATTCTTGAAACATGTTAAAGATGCAAATCACCTATGGATGCAAAGCTTTTATAAATAATTACAAACGCTCAATAAATTCTCAACTGAACGTGGGGTGGGATATTTACCCAAGTCGAACAAGCCTTTATTTTGCCCATATACAAAAAGCGGACCTAACAATCATCGATGATAGTAAAGCGATTTATCATGCTTAACGAGCTATATTTTTGTAAGAAATGACTTGTGGATTGGGTGTCAACACTCTGTTAAAATGCCCCCCCCCCCCCCCCCCCCCCCCCCCCACTACATCTTTTCCCAACAATTGCAAAATCAAAGATATAAAAACTAAAAATAGCTTACAATCCCTACTAATTACAGACACTCTTTGGAATTATCTCTCTCTACATTTGTGCCTAGTGCATTTCCATTTTAGATACACACTTTTTTCTTAAATAAAAACTTTGAGTTTTCGCTCTCCCTTCATCCCGTAAAGAAAAAAGCCAAATAGATCACAACAAAATGAAAATTTTAGAATTTATGTATGGAAAAAAATTAAAACAATAACAAATGTAAGTAAAGAAAATTTATTCACACACCACAAATGAGCACAAAATTATTGTTGTCCAAGTTTGGGAAATTCCACTAGTTCAACCCTAATAGCGTGGAAGTTTATAAGTAAGATATTTCTTCTACACATGTTTTAAAAATGGATATGCATTCTTGAAACATGTTAAAGATGCAAATCACCTATGGATGCAAAGCTTTTATAAATAATTACAAACGCTCAATAAATTTTCAACTGAACGTGGGGTGGGATATTTACCCAAGTCGAACAAGCCTTTATTTTGCCCATATACAAAAGGCGGACCTAACAATCATCGATGATAGTAAAGCGATTTATCATGCTTAACGAGCTATATTTTTGTAAGAAATGACTTGTGGATTGGGTGTCAACACTCTGTTAAAATGCCCCCCCCCCCCCCCCCCCACATCTTTTCCCGACAATTGCAAAATCAAAGATATAAAAACTAAAAATAGCTTACAATCCCTACTAATTACAGACACTCTTTGGAATTATCTCTCTCTACATTTGTGCCTAGTGCATTTCCATTTTAGATACACACTTTTTTCTTAAATAAAAACTTTGAGTTTTCGATCTCCCTTCATCCCGTAAAAAATTGCAAATGGATCACAACAAAATGAAAATTTTAGAGTTTAGGTTGGGAAAAAATTTTAAAAAATAAAAAATGTAAGTAAATAAAATTTATTACACACCACAAATGAACGCAAAAGTTTTGTTATCCAAGTTTGGGAAATTCCAACAGTTCAACCCTATTAGCTGGAATTTAATAAGAAAGAGATTTCTTCTACACATGTTTTAAAAATGGATATGCATGCTAGAAACATGGTAAAGATGCAATTGACCTATGGATCCAAATTTTTAAAGAGAATAACTAAAGCACATTAAATTCTCAACTAAACGTGTGGTGGGATATTTATCCGAGTCAAACAAGCCATTATTTTTCCAATTTACCACAAGCTAACCTAACAATCATAATTGACTGCAAAGTGATTTATCATGCGTAACAGGCTATATTTTTTTAGGAAATGACTTATGGATTGAGAGTCAACACTCAGTTAAAAATCCCCCGCCTATCCCTTTTCCCAACGATTGCAAAACCAGAGATATAACTTACAATCCCCAAAAATTATAGAAACTCTTTGGAATTATCTCTCTCTACATTTGAGCATTGTGCATTTCCATTTTAGATGTACACTTTTTTCTTAAATCAAAACTTTAAGTTTTCACTCTCCCTTCATCCCAAAAACAAAAAAGGCAAATAGATCACAAAAAAATGAAAATTTTAGAGTTTATGTATGGAAAAAATTTAAAACAATCAAAAATGTAACTAAAGAAAATTTGTTCACACACCACAAATGAACACAAAAGTTTTGTTATCCAAGTTTGTGAAATTCCACTAGTTCAACCATAATAGTTTGGAATTTTATAAGAAAGCGATTTCTTCTACACATATTTTAAAAATGGATACGCATGCTTGAAACTTGGTAAAGTTGCAAATGACCTATGGATCCAAAGCTTTTAAAGAGGATAACAAACACTCTTTAAATTCTCAAGTGAACGTGCGGTGGAATATTTTCCTGAGACAAACAAGCCATTATTTTACCCATTTACAACAATTTGACCTAACATTCATAGATGAGTGTTAAATGATTTATCATGCCTAACGGGCTATATTTTTGTAAGAAATTACTTATGGATTGGGAGTCACCGCTCAGTTAAAAATCTTCCACCTCCCCCTTTTCCCCACGATTGCAGAACATAGGATATAAAAACTAAACAGAGTTTACAATCCCTGAAAATTACAGACACTCTTTGGAATTATCTCCCTCTACTTTTGTGCATTGTGCATTTCAATTTTAGATGTACAATTTTTTCTTAAATCAAAACTTTGAGTTGTCGCTCTCCCTTCATCCCGTAAAAAAAAAGGCAAATGGATCACAACAAAATGAAAATTTTAGATTTTATGTATGGAAAAAAATTAAAACAATAAAAAAATTTAAGTAAAGAAAATTTATTCGCAGACCACAAGTGAACACAAAATTTTTGTTATCGAAGTTTGGGAAATTCCACGAGTTCAACCCTAATAGCTTGGAATTTTATAAGAAAGAGATTTCCTCTACACATGTTTTAAAAATGGATATGCTTGCTTGAAACATGTTAAAGATGCAAATAACTAATGGATCCAATGCTTTTATAGAGAATAAAAAATGCTCATTAAATTCTCAAGCGAACGTGCGGTGGGATATTTACCCAAGTCAAACAAGCCATTATTTTGCCCATTTAGTAAAACAGGCCCAACAATCATCGATGATAGTAAAGTGATTTATCATGCGTAACGGGCTATATTTTTGTAAGAAATGACTTATGGATTGGGAGTCAACACTCAATTAAAAATCCCCCGCCTCCCTCTATTCCCGACGATTGCAAAACCTGAGATATAAAAACTGAAAAGAGCTTACAATCCCTAAAAATTACCGACACTCTTTGGAATTTTTTCTCTCTACATTTGTGCATTGTGCATTTCCATTTTAGATGTAAACTTTGAATTTTTGCACTCCTTTCATCCCTGAAACAAAAAAGGGAAATAGATCACAACAAAATGAAAATTTTAGAGTTTAAGTATGGAAAAAATTTAAAACAATAACAAATGTATGTAAAGAAAATTTATTCACACACTACAAATTAGCACAAAAGTTTTTTTTATCCAAGTTTGGGAAATTCCACTAGTTCAACCCTAATAGCTTGGAAGTTTAAAAGAAAGACATTTCTTCTACACTTGTTTTGAAAATGGATATGCATGCTTGAAACATGTTAAAGATGCAAATGACCAACGGATCCAAAGCTTTTAAAGAGAATAAAAAACAATCATTAAATTCTCAAGCAAACGTGCAGTGGGATATTTACCCGAGTCAAACAAGCAATTATTTAGCTCATTTACAAAAATCTGACCTAACAATCATAGATGACTGTAAATTGAGTAATAATACGTAACAGACTGTATTTTTGTAAGAAATAACTTATGGATTGGGAGTCAACACTGAGTTAAAAATCCCCCGCATCCCCCTGTTCTCGACGTTTGCAAAACCTAAGATATAAAAACTAAAAAGAGCTTACAATCCCTAAAATTTACAAACACTCTTTGGAATTTTCGCTCTACATTTTTGCATTGTGCATTTCCATTTTTATATGTACCATTTTTTCTGAAATCAAAACTTTGAGTTTTCGCTCTCCTTTCATCCTGTAAACAAAAAAGGCAAATAGATCACAATAAAGTGAAAATTTTAGAGTTTAAGAAGGGAAAATTTTAAAACAATAAAAAATGTAAGTAAATAAATTTATTACACACCACAAATGAACACAAAAGTCTTTTTATCCAAGTTTGGGAAATTCCACTAGTTCAACCCTAATAGCTTGGAATTTTATAAGAGAGAGACTTCTTCTACACATGTTTTAAATATGGATATGCATGCTTGAAACATGGTAAAGATGCAAATGACCTATGGCTGCAAAGCTTTTAAATAGAATAACAAACGCTCATTAAATTCTCAACTGAAAGTGTGGTGGGTTATTTACCCGAGTCAAACAAGCCATTATTTTTCCCATTAACAACAAGCTGACCTAACAATCATAGTTGACTGTAAAGCGATTTATCATGCGTAACGGGCTATATTTTTTAAGAAATGACTTATGGATTGAGAGTCAACACTCAGTGAAAAATCCCCCGACTATCCCTTTTCCCAACAAATGCAAAACGAAAGATATAAAAACTAGAAAGAGCTAACAATCCCCAAAAATTATAGAAACTCTTTGGAATTATCTCTCTCTACATCTGAACATTAGGCATTTCCATTTTAGATGTACACTTTTTTCTTAAATCAAAACTTTAAGTTTTCGCTCTCCCTTCATCTCGTAAACAAAAAAGGCAAATAGCAATAGAATGAAAATTTAAGAGTTTATGTCTGGAAAAAATTTAAAACAATAAAAAATGTAAGTAAAGAAAATTTATTCACACACCAGAAATGAACACAAAAGTTTTGTTATCCAAGTTTGGGAAATTCCACTAGTTCAACTGTAATAACTTGGAATTTTATAAGAGAGAGATTTCTTCTACACATATTTTAAAAAATGGATATGCATGCTTGAAACATGGTAAAGATGCAAATGACCTATGGATCCAAAGCTTTTAAAGAGAATAACAAACACACTCTAAATTTTCAAGTGAACGTGCGGTGGGATATTTTCCCGAGTCAAACAAGCCATTATTTTACCCATTTACAATAAGTTGACCTAACAATCATAAATGACTATAAAATGATTTATCATGCGTAACGGATATATTTTTGTAAGAAATGACTTATGGATTGGGAGTAACCACTCATTTAAAAATCCCCCGCCTCCCCCTTTTCCCGACGATTGCAGACCCTGAGATATAAAAACTAAAAAGAGTTTACAATCCCTGAAAATTATAGACACTCTTTGGAATTATCTCTCTCTACATTTGTGAATTGTGCATTTCAATTTTAGATGTACACTTTTTCGTAAATCAAAACTTTGAGTTGTCGCTCTCCCTTTATCCAGTAAACAAAAAAGGCAAATAGATCACAACTAAAAGGAAATTTTAGAGTTTTGTATGGAAAAAATTTAAAACAATAAAAAAATGTATGTAAATGAAATTTATTTGCACACCATAAACGAACACAAAAGTTTTGTTATCCAATTTTGGAAATTCCACTAGTTCAACCCCAATAGCTTGGAATTCTATAAGAAAGAGATTTTTTCTACACATGTTTTAAAAATGGATATGCTTGCTTGAAACATGTTAAAGATGCAAATGACCTATGGTTCGAAAGCTTATAAAGAGAATAACAAACGCTCATTAAATTCTCAAGTGAACGTGCGGTGGGAAATTTACCTGCGTCAAACAAGCCATTATTTTTCCCATTTACAAAAGTTGATGAATGTAAAGTGATTTATCATGCGTAACGGGCTATATTTTTGAAAGAAATGACTTATGGATTGGGAGACAACACTCAGTTAAAAATCCCCCGCCTCCCCCTTTTCCAAACGATTACAATCCCTAAAAATTACAGACACTTTTGGAATTATCTTTTTCTTCATTTTTGCATTGTGCATTTCTATTTTAGATGTACACTTTTTTCTTAAATCAAAACTTTCAGTTTTTCGCTATCCCTTCATCCCGTAAACAAAAAACTCTAATAGATCACAACAAAATGAAAGTTTTAGAGTTTATGTATGGAAAATATTTAAAACAATTACAAATGTAAGTAAAGAAAATATTTGCACACAAGACAAATGAACACAAAATTTTTAAAAATGGATATGCATGCATGAAACATGTTAAAGATGCAAATGACTTATGGATCCATAGCTTTTAAAGAGAATAACAAACGCTCATTAAATTCTCAAGTGAACGTGCGGTGGGATATTTACCCGGGTCAAACAAGCCATTATTTTACCAATTCAATAAAAGCTGACCTAACAATCATAGATGATTGTATAGTGATTAATCATGTGTAACGGGCTATATTTTTGTAAGAAATGACTTATGGATTGGGAGTCAACACTCAATTAAAAATTCCCTGCCTCCCCCTTTTCCCGATGATTGCAAAACCTGAGATATAAAAACTAAAAATAGCGTTCAATCCCTAAAAATTACATACACTCTTTGGAATTATCTCTCTCTACATTTGTACATTGTGCATTTCCATTTTAGATGTACATTTTTTTCTTAAATCAAAACTTTGAGTTTTCGCTCACCCTTCATCCCATAAACAAAAAAGGCAAATAGATCACAACAAAATAAAAATTTTAGAGTTTATGTATGGAAAAAATTTAAAACAATAAAAAATGTAAGTAAATAAAATTTATGCACACACGACAAATGAACACAACAGTTTTAAAAATGGACATGCATACTTGAAACATGTTAAAGATGCAAATGACTTATGGATCCATAGGTTTTAAAGAGAATAACAAACGCTCATTAAATTATCAAGTGAACGTGTGGTGGGATATTTACCCAGGTCAAAAAAGCCATTATTTTGCCAATTTACAAAAAGCTGACCTAACAATCATAGATGATTGTAAAGTGATTAATCATGTGTAACGGGCAATATTTTTGTAAGAAATGACTTATGGATTGGGAGTCAAAACTCAGTTAAAAATCCCCCGCATCCCCCTTTTCCCGACAATTGCAAAACCTGAAATATAAAATCTTAAAGAGCTTACAATCCCTAAAAATTACAGACACTCTTTCGAATTATCTCTCTCTACATTTGCGCATTGTGCATTTCCATTTTAGATGTACAAATTTTTCTTAAATCAAAACTTTGAGTTTTCACTCTCCCATCATCTAGTAAACAAAAAAGGTAAATTGATCACAACAAAACGAAAATGTTAGAGTTTAGGTATGGAAAAAATTCAAAACAATAAAAATTGTAAGTAAAGAAAATTTATTCACAGACCACACATGAACACAAAATTTTTGTTGTCCAAGTTAGGGAAATTCCACCAGTTCAACCCTAATAGCTTGGAATTTTATAAGAAAGAGTTTTCTTCTACACATGTTTCAAAAATGGATATGCATGCTTGAAACATGTTAAAGGTGAAAATGACCTAAGGATCAAAACCTTTTAATGAGAATGACAAACGCTCATTAAATTCTCAAGTGAACGTACAGTGGGATATTTACCCGAGTCAAACAAGCCATTATTTTGCCCATTTCCAAAAATTTGACCTTACAATCATAGATGATTTTAAAGTGATTTATCATACGTAACAGGCTATATTTTTGAAAGAAATGACTAATGGTTTGGGAGGCAACACTCAATTAAGAATTCCCTGCCTCCTACTTTTCCCAACGATTACAAAACTTGACGCATAAAAACTAAAAAGAACTTACAATCCCTAAAAATTACACACACTCTTTGGAATTATCTCTCTCTACATTTTTGCATAGTGTATTTCCATTTTAAATGTACTTTTTACTTAAATCAAAACTTTCAGTTTTCGCTCTCCCTTCATCCCGTAAACAAAAAGACACATAGATCACAACAAAATGAAAGTATAAGAGTTTATGTATGGAAAAAATTTAAAACAATAAAAAATTTAAGAAAAGAAAAATTATTCACATACCACACATGAACACAAAAGTATTGTTATCCAAGTTTGGGAAATTCAACTAGTTCAACCCTAATAGATTTGAATTTTATTAAAAAGAGATTTCTTCTACACATGTTTTCAAAATGGATTTGCGTACTTAAAACATGTTAAAGATTCATATGACCTATGGATCCAAATCTTTTAAAGAGAATAACAAACGCTCATTAAATTCTCATGTGAACCTGCGGTGGGATATTTACTTGAGTCAAAAAAGCCATTATTTTGCCCATTTACAAAAAGCTGACCTAACAATCATAGATGATTGTAAAGTGATTTATCATGCGTAACGAGCTATTTTTTTGAAAGAAATGACTTATGGATTGGGCATCAACACTCAGTTAAAAATCCCCCGCCTCTCCCTTTTCTCTACCATTGCAGAACCTGAGATATTAAAGCTAAAAAGATCTTTCAATCCCTAAAAAATACAGACACTCTTTGGAATTATCTCTTCCTACATTTGTGCATTGTGCATTTCTTTTTTAGATTTACACTTTTTTCTTAAATCAAAACTATGAGTTTTCGCTCACCTTCATCCTGTAAAAAAAGAGGCAAATAGATCACAGCAAAATGAAAGTTTTAAAGTTTATGCGTAGAAAATTTAAAACAATAACATATGTAAGTAAATAAAATTTATTCACAAACCACAAATGAAAACAAAAGTTTTGTTATCGAAGTTAGGGTAATTCCAATAGTTGAACCCTAATAGCTTGGAATTTTATAAGAAAGAGATTTCTTCTACAAATGTTTTAAAAATGGATATGCATGATTGAAACATGTTAAAGATGCAAATGACCTATGGATCGAAAGCTTTTAAAGAGAAGAAAAAACGCTCATTAAATTCTCAAGTGAACGTGCGGTGGGATATTTACTCGAGTCAAACAAGCCATTGTTTTGACCATTTACAAAAAACTGACCTAACAATAATAAATGATTGTAAAGTGATTTATCATGCGTAACGGGCTATATTTTTTTAAGAAATGATTTATGAATATGGAGTCAACACTCCGTTAAAAATCCCCCGCCTCGCCCTTTTCCCGACGATTGCAAAACCTAAGATATAAAAATTGAAAAGAGCTTACAATCCCTTAAAGTTATAGACACACTTTGGAATTATCTATCTTTACATTTTTGCAATGTGCATTTCTATTTTAGATGTACCTTTTCTTTGTTAAATAAAAAACTTAGAGTTTTCGCTCTCCTTTCATCATGTAAAAAAAAAAAAGCAAATAGATCACAACAAAATGAAAATGTTAGACTTTATGTATGGAAAAAATTATAAAAAATAAAAAATATAAATAAAGAAAATTTATTCACATACAAGATATGAACACAAAAGTTTTGTTATCCAAGTTTGGGAAATTTCACTAGTTCAACCCTAATAGCTTGGAATTTTATAAGAAAGAGATTTCTTCTACACATGTTTTAAAAATGGTTATGCATGCTTGAAACATGTTAAAGATGCAAATTTCCTATGGAACCAAAGCTTTTAAAGAGAATAAAAAAATGCTCATTAAATTCTCTAGTAAATGTGCGGTGGCATATTTACCCGAGTCCAACAAGCCATTATATTGCCCATTTACAAAAAGCCAACTTAACAATCATAGAAGATTGTAAAGTGATTTATCATGCGTAACGGGCTATATTTATGTAAGAAATTACTTATGGATTGGGAGTCAACACTCAGTTAAAGATCCCCCACCTCTCCCTTTTCCTGACGATAGTGAAACCTGAGATAAAAAAAACTAAAAACAGCTTACCATCCCTAAATATTACAAACACTCTTTCGTATTATCTCTCTCTACATTTGTGCATTGTGCATTTCCATTTTAGATGTACACTTTTTTCTTAATTAAAAGCTTTGAATTGTCAGTCTCCCTTCAACTCGTAAACAGAAAGGGCAAATAGATCACAACAAAATGAAAATTTTAGAGTTTATGTATGGAAAAAATTTAAAACAATAAAAAATGTAAGTAAATAAAATTTATTCACACACCACAAATGAGCACAAAATTTTTGTGATCAAAGTTTGGGAAATTCAACTAGTCCAACCAAAAATTCTAGGAATTTTATAAGAAAGAGATTTCTTCTCCAAATGTTTTAAAAATATATTTTCAAGTTTGAAACAGGTTAAAGATGCAAATGACCTATGGATCCAAAGCTTTTAAAGAGAATAACAAACGCGCAATAAATTTTCAAGTGAACGTGCGGTGGGATATTTACCCAAGTAGAACAAGCCATTATTTTACCCATTTACAAAAAGCTGACCTAACAATCATAGATGATTGTAAAGTGATTTATATTTCGTACCGGGCTATATTTTTGAAAGAAATGACTTATGGATTGGGCGTCAACACTCAGTTAAAAATCCCCCACCTCCCCCTTTTCCCGATGATTGCAGAACTTGAGATATAAAAACTAAAAAGAGCTTACAATCCCTAAAAATTACATACACTCTTTGGAATTATCTCTCTCTACAGGTTTGCATTGTGCATTAACATTTTAGATATACACTTTTTTATTAATTCAAAACTTTGAGTTTTCGCTCTCCCTTCATCCTGTAAACAAAAAAGGCAAATAGATCACAAAAAAATGAAAAGTTAGAGTTAATGTATGGAAAAAATTTAAAACAATAACAAATGTAAGTAAAGAAAATTTATTCACACACCAAAAATGAACACAAAACTTTTATTATCCATGTTTTGGAAATTCCACTTGTTCAACCCTAATAGGTTGGAATTTTATAAGAAAGAGATTTTTTCGACACATTTTTTAAAAATGGATATGCATGCTTGAAACATGTTCAAGATGCAAATGACCTATGGATCCAAAGCTTTCCACGAGAATAATAAATGCTCAATAAATTCTAGAGTGAACGTGCGGTGGGATATTTACCCGAGTCAAACAAGCCATTATTTTCCCCATTTACAAAGAGTTGACTTAACAATTATAGATGATTGTAAAGTGATTTATCATGCATAACAGGCTATAATTTTGTATGAAATGACTTATGGATTGGGAGTCAACACTCAGTTAAAAACCCCCTCCTCCCCCTTTTCCCCTTGAATGCAAAACCAGGGACATAAAAACTAAAAAGAGCTTACAGTCCCTAAAAATTACAGACACTCTTTAAAATTATCTCTGTCTACATTTGTGCGTTGTGCATTTTCATTTTAGATGTACACTTTTTTCTTAAAACAAAACTTCGAGTTTTCTCTCTCCCTTCATCCTGTAAACAAAAAAGGCAAAAAGATCACAACAAAATGAAAATTTTAGAGTTTATGAATGGAAAAAATTTATGACAATAACAAATGTAAGTAAACAAAATTTATTCACACATGGCAATTGAACACAAAAGTTTTGTTATCCAAGTTTTGGAAATTCCACTAGTTCAACTCTAATAGCTTGGAATTTTATAAGAAAGAGATTTCTTTTACACATGTTTTAAAAATGGATATGCATGCTTGAAACATGTTAAAGATTCAAATGACCTATGGATCCAAAGCTTTTAAAGAGAATAACAAACGCTCATTAAATTCTCAAGTGAATGTGTGGTGGGATATTTATCCGAGTCAAACAAGCCATTATTTTGCCCATTTAGAAAAAGTTAACCTAACAATCATAGATGAATGTAAAGTGATTTATCATGTGTAACGGGCTATTTTTTTTATGAAATGAATTAAGGATTGGGAGTCAATACTAAGTTAAAAATCCCTCGCCTCCCCCTTTTCCCGACGATTGCAAAACCTGCGATTTAAAAACTAAAAAGAGCATACAATCCCTTAAAGTTACAGACACTCTTTGGAATTATCTCTCTCTACATTTGTGCATTGTGCATTTCCATTTTTTAAGTTAACTTTTTTCTTAAATAAAAAATTTGAGTTTTCACTCTCCCTTCAGCCCGTAAACAACAAAGGAAAATAGATCACAACAAAATGAAAATTTTAGCGTTTATGTGTGGGAAAAATATAAAATAATAAAAAATGTAAGGAAAGTAAATTTATTCACACACCACAAATGAACACAAATGTTTTGTTATCCAAGTTTTGGAAATTCCATTAGTTCAACTCCAATAGCTTAGAATTTTATAAGAAAAAGTTTCTTCTACACATGTTTTAAAAATGCATATGCATGCTTGAAACATGTTCAAGATGCAAATGACCTATGGATCCAAAGCTTTTAAAGAGAATAACAAACGCTCATTAAATTCTCAAGCGAGTGCAGTGGGATATTTACGCGAGTCAAACAAGCCATTATTTTGCCCTTTTACAAAAAGCTAACCTAACAATCAGAGATGATTGCAAAGTTATTTATCATGCGTAATGGTCTATATTTTTTTAAGAAATGACTTATGGATATGGAGTCAAAAATAAGTTAAAAATCCCCGCCTCCCACTTTTCCCGACGATTGCAAAACCTTGGATATAAAAACTAACAAGACCTTACAATCGTTAAAAATTATAGACACTCTTTGGAATTATCTCTCTTTACATTTGTACACTGTGCATTTCCATTTTACATGTAAACTTTTTTCTTAAATAAAAACTTTGAGTTTTCGCTGTCCCTTCATTCCGTAAAAAAAATGCAAATAGATCACAACAAAATAAAAATTTTAGAGTTTATATATGGAACAAATTTAAAACAATAACTAATGTAAGTAAATAAAATTTATTCACACACTTCAAATGAGCACAAAAGTTTTTTTATCCAAGTTATTGAAATTCCACTACTTCAACCCCAACAGCTTGGAATTTTATAAGAAAGAGATTTCTTCTACACTTGTTTTAAAAAGGGATATGCTTGCTCGAAACATGTTCAAGATGGAAATTACCTATGAATCCAAAGCTTTTCAAGAGAATAAAAACCGCTCCTCAAATTCTCAAGTGAACGTGCGGTGGGATATTTACCCGAGTCGAACAAGCCATTATTTTGCCCATTTACAAAAAGCTGACCTAACAATCATAGATGATTCTAAAGTATTTATCTTGTGTAATGGGTAATATTTTTGTAAGAAATGACTTATGGTTTGGGAGTCAACACACAGTTAAAAATCCTCCGCCTCCCGCTTTTCCCGACGAGTGCAAAATCAGAGATAAAAAAACTAAAAATAGATTGCAATCCCTAAAAATTAAAGACACACTTTGGAATTATCTCTCTCTTCATTTGTGCATTGTGCATTTCCATTTTATATGTACATTTTTTTCTTCAAACAAAACTTTGAGTTTTCGCTCTACCTTCATCCCGTAAACAAAAAAGGCAAATAGATCATAACAAAATGAAAATTTTAGAGTTTATGTATGGAAAAAAATTTAAAACATTAACAATGTAAGTAATGAATATTTATTCACACACCACAAATGAACACAAAAGTTTTGTTATCCATGTTTGGGAAATTCCACTAGTTCAACCCTAATAGCTTGAAATTTTATAAGAAAGAAATTTTTTCTACACATGTTTTAAAAATGGATATGCATGCTTTAAACTTGTTCAAGATGCAAATGATCTATGGATCCAAAGCTTTTGTAGAAAATAATAAACGCTCATGAAATACTCAAGTGAACGTGTGGTGGGATATTTACCCAAGTCGAACATGCCATTATTTTGCCCATTTACCAAAAGCTGACCTACCAATCATAGATGATTGTAAAGTGATTTCTCTTGTGTAACGGGCTATCTTTTTGTAAAAAATAACTTCTGGATGTGGAGTCAACACTCAATAAAAAATCCCCCGCCTCCCCCTTTTCCCCACGATTGCAAAACCTGAGATATAAAAACAAAAAAGAACTTACAATCCCTAAAAATTAAAAATACTCTTTGGAATTATCTCTCTCAACATTTGTGCATTATGAATTTCCATTATAGATGTAGACTTTTTTCTTTAATCAAAACTTTGAGTTTTCGTTCTCCCCTCATCCCATAAAAAAAAAGGTAAATAGATCACAACAAAATGAAAATTTTAGAGTTTATGAATGTAAAAATTTTTATACAATAACAAATGTAAGTAAAGAAAAGTTATTCACACACAAAAAATGAACACAAAAGTTTTGTTATCCAAGTTTGGGAAATTCCACTAGTTCAACCCCAATAGTTTGGAATTGTATAAGAAAGAGATTTCTTCTACACATGTTTTAAAAATGGATATGCATGCTTGAAACATGTTAAAGATGCAAATGACCTATGGATCTAACGATTTTCAAGAGAATAACAAACGCTCACTAAATTCTCAAGAACGTTGATGCAGAATTTAATTACATCGGCTTTTATACCTCGCAAGCGTACGAATCGTTCATGTAATCTAGTGGGAAGTGAGGGTCATATCCACAGGGAGGACTGAATTTTGTGTATTCTTCAGTCAACTAGCCTAACCAAATATGATGAATTAATCTAAACTAAACACTAATTATATCCTAAATTATCAAGCCATCATCTGGTTAATTACTTCCACAATAGGAAACGTCAACTCTGGATTTTACATTGATACGTGCCTCTCTCGAGCACCACGTAAACACGAATCCGGATTCTCAATCCTGGTGTCTAGCCCCTCTCAGGCGCCTAGAGTTAATGACAGAGATCGGATTACAATAGAATGCAGATAATCAATTTCCTATTGTGATGGTACTAAAATTATCAACTCTGGATTTTATTGCGATTCGTGCCTCTCTCGAGCGCCACGTAACCATGGATCTGATTTCTCAATCCTTGCGTCTAGCCCCTCTCGGGCGCATAGAGTGAAAGACAGAAATCAGATTAAAATACCAAAATCCAACCTAAATTATAATCCTACCCTAACTATTTAATTTAATCATATATCAGGAAAAAAAATATTCAATAAACATTAATTATCAAATTACATTTAATAAACATTCAAAACCTAAGTTCAAACTATGGAAAAAATTTAATTCAAAAATGACAGAATACTCCCCTTCTCCTTCCTCTCGCTCGGGCAGCAGACTCTTTCTCACGGGTGCTGCAATTTCCTGAAATTTATGGCTTCAGGTAGCAAGAGCGAGTGGCCGGAGGTAGAGATGACGCCGTAGAAGAAGGATAGAAGCCGACGAATGGAGGTGATGACCGACGGACGACGGAATGAAGCCAAAATCCTCTGACCGGCGCTCTCGAGTCTCGGTATGAGTCGAAATAGCTTCGGAATTGGGTAATCGACGCCGGAGGATGGTCGGAATGCGGAATCGGTGCCGGAGGAGCCCTCTCGGGTCACCTCTCTGCCTGGCATGCAGAGAATGGCAGCGTCGAACTCGCCGCGATGGGGACTCTCTCGAGCTCTCCTCGGGTCTGTTCTCGGTTGCCGGATGGTGGTGGACGACGGTGATGAATGCCGTTCGGAGGGAGCCCTCTCGTTTCTCACCTCCGAACGGTCGGCAGCCTCCCCTGTTTCTCTCTTCTTTCCGGTTAACGGCCCCCCTATTTCCGTCGACGGGCTCTCGTTTTAATACGATTTGCCCTAAAAAATCACCTCCCTTTCACTAAGGGTATTTTGGTAAATATTTCCTTCTCCACCAAAATTCTCCTGAAATTCCATAATTAAATCCTGAAAAATCATTTCAAGAAGAAATAAACCCTAAAAGGAATGAAATATCATTCAGGAGAGAAAAATATGCAATATAAGCAATGATTAATGTCAAATTCAATAAATGCACGTTTCAAGTGAAAACCGATAAATAACCACCTATAACACAATTATAAGGGTTATTCAATTATAATTAACCTAGTTCGCATGTCAAAATCTAGCATCTATCACACCCCCAAACCTATGTCTTTGCTAGTCCCTAGCAAAACAACAACATAACAAAAAATAAGCCTAGGAAAACAAAATGCCACTTTCGTAGGGAACACGATTGCATTTAGCGCATGCAACAAGCCGTTAAACCCCTACTTTACAGTAGTGGACAAGTTGTGTCTCGTGAGGGTTTGCATGGAATTTACCCACAAAATTCATCTAAATCAACAATATAAAAAGAAAACTAAAGAAAATTTACTCGTCATTAGCATATGACTAATACTTAGTATCGTAAAATATCTGAAAATCATATGAAATCCTGCTCAATTTGAAAACCTGTGTAAAATATAGCACATTATCAATCCAAATACACTCATTGTTACTCCACCTGAACCAATGTGACCCATAAGCAATTACTTCAACATAACAAAGAGGCAACAAATAACAATAAAATCCTGGTCATATGACAATTAAGAGAAAATAGTAGAGTAAGCATGTTGTCTGACAATCTCACAAAAGAAATATACCAATTTCAATTTTGACCTGCAACTTCTTTCAAATTACAATTCATCATCAAAGTTATGGAAACTCATTGCTTCCAGATTTAAACCCATTTTACGCTATTACCAGCGCACTTTTGCTATTACCTGTGTAATTTTTGTTTCACTGAATACTTTTGGTATTACCACCATTTTGTATTCGTCTTCACTGCACATGCACTTATTTTTAAGTAACCGACTGTTCCGGTGCATGTCCCTGGGTTTGCCCAGGCTGTTTCTGAAGTTATCTATCTTTTGCAAGCAAGAGCATTTCCATTTGCATTCATACATTACAACAAGGAATTTCACTGAGGTATAAAAAGGAATGAGTTCAAACAGGCATACAAGACTATTCAGACTAACATAGATCAACACTAGATGTTCTCTTTTGCAACTAAGTTCCAAGTCTAATGCAATAGTAAGTTATCCCACTAAATTCTCGTGGATCACAACAAATGATATCAGATTTTTAATAGGCATATTCTACACAGTTTTATGAAAAGTTTTGAAACACATTTGAGCAACTTATTTTAACTCTACTAACATTAACCACATACTAAGAGGAGTAATTTGAAAACCACGAACAAAAATCAAAAGAAAATCATTGTTAAGATATAAAAGAGCCGTTCCCCCCCCCCCCCCCCCAAACCTAAACCTGACATTGTCCTCAATGGGGAAAAGTTAAAACACTAGAACGACTACAAAAAGAAAGGGTTAAGCTCCCTCAGGGCTCCCAAATCCATAGGTGGGACCATATGTGTTTGGTCATCAACAATAATACCGAAGAGTCAATAAAGACCCCCAGGAATGATACATAGTCTCCCTCGAAGAAGGTTTACTCGTATCAGCCGTACCCGTAGGTAATCATCCGTAGATGAAACCGCTATCCCAGATCACACTTTGAAGAAATCTCGGTGTGAATAGCCACTGAAGGTAGCAGGAATCACGCGTTGAACACAAGTCCTTGAGTTACTCACCATAAGGTTTTCATTTAATACTTCAAGATCGAACTGGTCAATCCCAGAATGGTTGTTTGAGTACAGATCTCTCAAACTAGGGACCAAAAGTCTGGTCATCGACTACCGGAGCCATTTATGCTCTCAGCCGGCAAGAGAGTACCCTGAGTCCATGACGGGGCCGGCTTCGCCAGGGGACCTCCAATCAATCAAGACCAGAGTACACCAAAGGTTATCCCAATAAGAATGAATAAACAAAAAATAAAAACTGTAATGTACAAAAGGATAGAAATGTGGGGATTGCCCACAATGTGCTAAGTTTATAGTCATAAGCAAGACTCTGACGCATTCAAGATGAATGGACAGGTTCCTCCAGGAAAATCACCATCACCTCCTCCGGTGTGGGAACATTCTCAAGATACGGTTTGAGCCTCTGACCGTTAACTTTGAAGGCTGACCGTCTCCGCGATTGCGGATCTCAACAGCGCCATGAGGAAACACATGTGCAACCTCAAATGGACCGGACCACCTAGATCTCAGCTTCCCTGGAAACAAATGCAATCATGAGTTATAAAGTAAAACATTCTTCCCAACAGTAAAAGACTTACGAAAAATAGATTTATCATGTGAATGCTTTGTTCGCTCCTTGTACAATTTGGCATTCTCATAAGCATCATGACGTATCTCCTCCAATTAATTCAATTGCAATTTCCTCTCCTCACCCGCTTGAGCCAAATCAATATTCAAAGCCTTAATGGCCCAATAAGCTCTATGCTCAAGCTCAACAGGTAGATGACATGCTTTGCCGGACACTAGGCGAAATAGAGACATCCCAATAGGAGACTTAAGCACGTTTTTTTATTTTTATTTTTTATTAATTTTTTTTATTTTATTTTTTATTTTTTTTATTTTTTTATTTTTTTTATCCTAACCTTAGACCATGGAGAACAAAGAAATACACTTAATACATGCCTCCCCAGCAACGGTGCCAAAAACTTGATGCAGAATTTAATTACATCGGCTTTTATACCTCTCAAGCGTACGAATCGTTCATGTAATCTAGCGGGAAGCGAGGGTCATATCCACAGGGAGGACTGAATTTTGTGTAATCTTCAGTCAACTAGCCTAACCAAATATGATGAATTAATCTAAACTAAACACTAATTATATCCTAAATTATCAAGCCATCATCTGGTTAACTACTTCCACAACAGGAAACGTCAACTCTGAATTTTACCGTGATACGTGCCTCTCTCGAGCACCACGTAACCACGAATCCGGATTCTCAATCCTGGTGTCTAGCCCCTCTCGGGCGCCTAGAGTTAATGACAGAGATCGGATTACAATAGAATGCAGATAATCAATTTCTTATTGTGATGATACTAAAATTACTAAAATTATCAACTCTTGATTTTACTGTGATTCGTGCCTCTCTCGAGCACCACGTAACCACGGATCCGATTTCTCAATCCTTGCATCTAGCCCCTCTCAGGCGCATAGAGTGAAAGACAGAAATCGAATTAAAATACCAAAATCCAACCAAAATTATAATCCTACCCTAACTATTTAATTTAATCAAATATCGGGAAAACAAATATTCATTAAACATTAATTATCAAATCACATTTAATAAACATTCAAAACCTAAGTTCAAATTATGGAAAAACTTAAATTCAAAAATGATGGATTACTCCCCTTCTCCTTCCTCTCGCTCGAGCAGCAGACTCGTTCTCGCGGGTGTTGCAATTTCCCGAAATTGATGGCTTCGGGTAGCAAGAGCGAGTGGCCGAAGGTAGAGACGACGCTGGCGAAGAAAGATAGAAGCCGACGGACGGAGGTGACGACCGGCGGATGACGGAATGATGCCAAAATCCTCTGACCGGCTCTCTCGAGTCTCCGTCTGAGTCGAAATAGCTTCGGAAATGGGTAATCGACGCCGAAGGATGGTTGGAATGCGGAATCGGCGCCGGAGGAGCCCTCTCAGGTCACCTCTCGGCCTGGCAAGCAGAGAATGGCAGCGTCGAACTCACCGCGACGGAGACTCTCTCGAGTTCTCCTTGGGTCTGTTCTCGGTTGTCGGATGGTGGTGGACGACGGTGACGAACGCCGTTCAAAGGGAGCCCTCTCGGGTCTCCCCTTCGAACGGTCGGGAGCCTCCCCTGTTTCTCTCTTCTTTTCGGTTAACGGCCCCCCTGTTTTCGTCGACGGGCTCTCATTTTAATACGATTTGCCCTAAAAAGTCACCTCCCTTTCACTAAGGGTATTTTGGTAAATATTTCCTTCTCCACCAAAATTCTCCTGAAATTCCATAATTAAATCCATAAAAATTATTTCAAGAAGAAATAAACTCTAAAATGAATGAAATATCATTCAGGAGAGAAAAATATGCAATATAAGCAATGATTAATGTCAAATTCAATAAATGCACGTTTCAAGCGAAAACCAATAAATAACCACCTATAACACAATTATAACGGTTATTCAATTATAATTAACCTAGTTCTCATGTCAGAATCTGGCATCTATGAAACGTCCGGTGGGATATTTACTCTAGTCAAACAAGCCATTATTTTGCCCATTTACAAAAAGCTGACCTAACAATCCTAGATGATTTTAAGGTGATTTATCAAGCATAACGGGCTATATTTTTGTGGGAAATGACTTATGGATTGGGAGTCAACACTCAGTTAAAAATCCCGTGCCTCTCCCCTTTCCCTACGATTGCAAAACCTGAGATATAAAAACTAAAAAGAGCTTACAATCCATAAAAATTACAGACACTCTTTGGAGTTATCTCTCTCTACATTTGTGCATATTGCATTTCCATTTTAGATGTATACTTTTTTCTTTATTCAAAACTTTGAGTTTTTTCAATCCCTTCATCCCGTAAACAAAAACGGCAAATACATCACAACAAATTGAAAATTTTAGAGTTTATGTATGGAAAAAATTTAAAACCATAACAAATGTAAGTAAAGAAAATTTCTTCATGCACAACAAATGAACGCAAAAGTTTTGTTATCCAAGTTTGGGAAATTCCACTAGTTCATCCCTAATAGCTTGGAATTTTATAAGAAAGTAATTTCTTCTACACATGCTTATAAAATTGGATATGCATGCTTTAAACATATTAAAGATGCAAATGACCTATGGGACCAAAGCCTTTAAAGAGATTAACAAATGCTCATTAAATTCTCAAGTAAAGCTGCGGTGGGATATTAACACGAGTCTAACAAACAATTATTTTGCCCATTTACAAAACCTGACCTAACAATCATAGATGATTGTAAAGTGATTCATAATGCGTAACGGGCTATATTTTTGTAAGAAATGACATATGGATTGGGAGTCAACACTCAGTTAAAAAGCCCCTGCTTCCCTCTTTTCCCGACCATTGCAATACCTGTGACAAAAAAACTAAAAAGAGCTTACAATCTCTAAAAAATACAATCACTCTTTGGAATTATCTCTCTCTACAATTCTGCATTGTGCATTTCCATTTTAGATGTACACTTTTTTCTGAAATCAAAACTTTGTGTTTTGGCTCTCCCATAATCCCATAAACAAAAACGGAAAATCAATCACAAAAAAATGAAAATTTCAAAGTTTATGTATGAAAAAAAATTTAAAGAATTAAAATTGTTAGTAAAGAACATTAATTCACACACCACAAATGAACACAAAAGTTTAGTTATCCAATTTTGGGAAATTCCACAAATTTAACCCTAATAGCTTGGAATTTTATAAGAAAGAGATTTCTTCTGCACATGTTTTAAAAATGGATATGCATACTTGAAACATGTTAAATATGCAAATGACCTATGGATTCAAAGCTTTTAAACAGAATAACAAATGCTCATTAAATTCTCAAGCGAACATGTGGTGGGATATTTACCCGAGTCAAACATGCCATTTTTTTGCCAATTTAAAGAAAGCTTAACTAACAATCATAGATGATTGTAAAGTGATTTATCATGTACAACAGTCTAGATTTTTGTAAGAAATAACTTATGGATTGGGAGTCAACACCCAGATAAAAATCCCGCGCCACCCCTTTTCCCAACAATTGCAAAACCTGAAATATAAAAACTAAAATGAGCTTACAATCCCTAAAAATTACAGACACTCTTTGGAATTATCTCTCTCTACATTTTTGTTTTGTGCATTTACATTTTAGATGTACACTTTTTTCTAAAATCAAAACTTTGAGTTTTCGCTCTCCCTTCATCTTGTAAACAAAAAAGGGCAAATAGATAACAAAAAAATGAAAATTTAAAAAGAATAACAAATGTAAGTAAAGAATTTTTATTCACACACCACAAATGAACATGAAAGTTTTGTTATCGAAGTTTGGGAAATTCCACTTGTTCAACCCTAATAGCTTGGAATTTTATAAGAAAGAGATTTCTTCTACACATGTTGTAAAAATGGACATGCATGCTTGAAACATGTTAAAGATCCAAATGACCAATGGATCCAAAGCTTTTAAAGTGAATAACAAACGCTCACTAAATTCTCAAGCGAACGTGCGGTGGGATATATACACGAGTCAAACAAGCCATTATTTTGCCCATTTGCAAAAAGCTGACCTAACAATCATACATGATTGTAAAGTGATTTATCATGCGTAACGGGCTATATTTTTGTAAGCAATTACTTATGGATTGGGTGTCAACACTTAGTTAAAATTCCCCAGTCTCCCCCTTTTCCCGACGATTGCAACACATAAGATATAAAAACCAAAAAGATCTTACAATCTTTATAAATCATAGATTCTCTTTGGAATTATCTCTCTCTACATTTGTACATTGTGCATTTCCATTTTAGATGTACACTTTTTTCTAAGATCAAAACTTAGAGTTTTTGCTCTCCCTTCATCTCGTAAACAAAAAAGGCAAATAGATCACAACGAAATGAAAATTTTAGATTTTATGTATGGAAAAAATTTAAGACAATAAAAAATGTAAGAAAATTAAAGTTATTCACACCCCACAAATGAACAAAAAAGTTTTTGTTGTCCAAGTTTGGGAAATTCCACTTGTTCAACCCCAATAGCTTGGAATTTTATACGAAAGAGATTTCTTCTACACATGTTTTAAAAATACATATGCTTGCTTGAAACATGTTAAAGATGGAAATGATCTAAGGATCCAAAGCTTTTAAAGATAATAACAAACGCTCATTAAATTCTGTAGTGAACATGCGGTGAGATATTTACCCTAGTCAAACAAGCCATTATTTTGCCCATTTACAAAATGCTGACCAATCAATCATAGATGATTGTAAAGTAATTTATCATGCGTAACAGGTAGTATCTTTGTAAGAAATGACTTATGGATTGGGAGTCAACACTCATTTAAAAATCCACCACCTCCCTCTTTTTCCCATGATTTCAAAACCTAAGATATAAAAACTAAAAAGAGCTTACAATCCTTAATAACAAAAGACACTCTTTGGAATTATCTCTCTCTACATTTGTGCATTGTGCATTTCCATTTTAGATGTACACTTTTTACTTAAATCAAAACTTTGAGTTTTTGCTCTCCCTTCATCCTGTAAACAAAAAAAAAACAAAAATAGATAACAACAACATGAAAATTTTAGAGTTTATGTACGGAAAAATTTTAAAACAAGAACAAATGTAAGAAATGAAAAGTTATTCACACACCACAATTGAACACAAAAGTTGGGTTAACCCTAATAGCTTGAAATTTTATAAGTAAGAGATTTCTTCTACACATGTTTTAAAAATGGATATACATGCTTGAAACATATAAAAGATGCAAATGACCTATGGATCCAAATATTTTAAAGAGAATAACAAACCCTCACTAAATTCTCAAGCGAACGTACGGTGGTATATTTACACGAGTCAAACAAGCCATAATAAAGATGCAAATGACCTATGGATCCAAATATTTTAAAGACAATAACAAACCCTCATTAAATTCTCAAGCGAACGTGCGGTGGTATATTTACACGAGTCAAACAAGCCATTATTTTGCCTATTTAGAAAATGTTGACCTTACAAACATAGATGATTGTAAAGTGATTTATCATGCATAACGGGCAAGATTTTTGTAAGAAATGACTTATGGATTCGGTGTCAACACTCAATTAAAATTCCCCCGCCTCCTTTTTTTCCCGACGATTGCAAAACATGAGATATAAAAAAAAGATCTTATAATCCGAAAAAATCAAAGACACTCTTTGGAATTATCTCTTTCTACATTTTTGCATTGTGCATTTTCATTTTAGATGTACCATTTTTTCTTAAATCAAAATTGTGAGTTTTTGGTCTCCCTTCATCTCGTAAACAAAAAAGGCAAATAGATCACAACAAAATGAAAATTTTAGAGTTTATGTATGAAAAAAATTTAAAACAATAACAAATGTAATGAAAGTAATGTTTTTCACACACCACAAATGAACACAAAAGCTTTTGTTATCCAAGGTTGGGAAATTCCACATGTTCAACCCTAATAGCTTGAAATTTTATAAGGAAGAGATTTCTTCTACAGAACATTTAAAAACAGATTTGCATGCTTGAAACATGTTAAAGATGCAAATGACCTATGGACCCAAAGCTTTTTATGAGAATAACAAACACTCATTAAATTCTTAAGTGAACGTTCGGAGGATATTTACCCGTGTCAAACAAGCCATTATTTTGCCCATTTACAAAAAATAGACATGATAATCATAGATGATTATAAAGTGATTTATCATGCGTAACGGGCTATATTTTCGTAAGAAATGACTTATGGATTGGGAGTCAACACTCAGTTAAAAATCCCCCGCTCCCCCTTTTCCCCTCGATTGCAAAACCATGGAAATAAAAACTAAAAAGAGCTCACAATCCCTAAAAATTACTGATACTCTTCGGAATTATCTCTCTGTACATTTGTGCATTCAGCATTTCCATTTAGATGTAAACTTTTTTCTTAAATCAATACTTTGATTTTTCGCTCTCCTTTCACCCCGTAAACAAAAAAAGCAAATAGATCACAAAAAATGAAAATTTTAGAGTTTATGTATGGAAAAAATTTAAAACAATAACAAATCTAAGTAAAGAAAATTTATTCACACACCACAAATGAAGACAAAAATTTTTTTATCCAAGTTTGGGAAATTCCACTAGTTCAACCCTAATAGCTTGGAATTTTATAAGAAAGATGTTTCTTCAAAAAATGTTATAAAAATGGATATGCATGCTTAAAACATGTTCAAGATGGAAATGACCTATGGATCCAAAGCTTTTCAAGCGAATAAAAACCGCTCATTAAATTCTCAAGCGAACCTGAGGTGGGATATTTACCCGAGTGGAACAAGCCATTATTTTGCCCATTTACAAAAAGCTGACCTAACAATCATAGATAATTTTAAAGTGATTTATGTTGCGTAACGGGGTATAATTTTATAAGAAATGACTTATGGATAGGGAGTCAACACACAGTTAAAAACCCCCCGCCTCTGCCATTTCCCCACGATTGCAAAACCAGAGATAAAAACTAAAAATAGCTTACAATTCCTACAAATGATAGACACTCTTTGGAATTATCTCTCTCTACATCTGTGCATTGTGCATTTCCATTTTAGATGTACACTTTTTTCTTAATTTAAAACATTGAGTTTTCACTCTACCTTCATCCCGTAAATAAAAAAGGCAAATAGATCACAACAAAATGAAAATTTTAGAGTTTTTGAATGGAAAAAATTTAAAACAATAAAAAATGTAAGTAAAGAAAATTTATTCACACACCACAAATGAACATAAAATTTTTGTTATCCATGTTTGGGAAATTCCACTAGTTCAACCCTAATAGCTTGGAATTTTATAACAAAGATATTTCTTCTACACATGTATTAAAAATGGATATGCATGCTTGCACCATGTTCAAGATGCAAATGACCTATGGATTCAAAGCTTTTAAAGAGAATAACAAATGCTCATTAAATTTTCAAGCGAACGTGCGGTGGGATATTTACCCAAGTCGAACATGCCATTATTTTGCCCATTTACAAAAAGTTGACCAAACATTCATAAATAATTTTAATGTGATTCATCATGCCTAACGGGCTATATTTTTGTAAGAAATGACTTATGGATTGGGTGTCAACACTCATTTAAAAATCCCCCACCTCCCCCTTTTCCTAGTGTTGGCAAAACCTGAGATATAAAAACTAAAAAGAGCTTACAATCCCTAAAAATTACAAACACTCTTTGGACATATCTCTCTCTACATTTGTGCATTGTGCATTTCTATTTCAGATGTACACTTTTTTCTTAAATCAAAACTTTGAGTTTTTGCTCTCCCTTCGTCCCGAAAACAAAAAAAGGCAAATAGATCACAACAAAATGAAAATTTTAGAGTTTATGTATGGAAAAAATTTTAAACAATAAAAAATATAAGTAAAGAAAAGTTATTCACACACAACAAATAAACACAAAATTTTGTCATCCAAGTTTGGGAAATTGCACTTGTTCAACCCTAATCGCTTGAAATTTTATAAGAAAGAGATTTCTTCTACACATGTTTTAAAAATGGATATCCATGTTTGATACATGTTAAAGATGCAAATGACCTATGGATCCAAAGGTTTTAAAGAGAATAACAAACGCTCATTAAATTCTCAAGTGAACGTGCGGTGGGATATTTACCCGAGTCAAACAATGCCATTATTTTGCCCATTTACAAAAAGAAAACCTAACAATCATAGATGATTGTAAAGTGATTTCTCATGCGTAATAGGCTATATTTTTCTCAGAAATGTCTTATGGATTGGGAGTCAAAACTCAGATAAAAATCCCCCACCTCCCCCTTTTCCCCACGATTGTAAAACTTGAGAAATAAAAACTAAAAAGAGCTTACAATCCCTAAAAATTACAGACATTCTTTGGAATTATCTCTCTCTACATTTGTGCATTGTACATTTCCATTTCAGATGTGCACTTTTTTCTTAAATCAAAACTTTGAGTTTTCGCTCTCCCTTCATCCCGTAAACAAAAAAGGCAAATAGATCACAACAAAATGAAAATTTTAGAGTTAATGTATGGAAAACATTTAAAACAATAACAAATGTAAGTAAAGAAAATTTATTCTCACATTACAAATGAGCACAAAAATTTAGTTATCCATGTATGGCAAATTCCACTAGTTCAACCCTAATAGCTTGGAATTTTATAAGAAAGAGATTTCTTGTAACAAGTTTTGAAAATGGATATGCATGTTTGAAACATGTTAAAGATGCAAATGACCTATGGATCCAAAGCTTTTTAAGAGAATAACAAATGCTCATTAAATTCTCAAGTGAACATGCGGTGGGATATTTACCCGAGTCAAACAAGTCATTATTTTGCCCATTTACAAAAAGCTAACCTAAAAATCATAGATGATTGTAAAGTTATTTATCAAGAGTTACAGGCTATATTTTTGTAAGAAATTACTTTTGGATTGGGAGTTAACACTCAGTTAAAAATCCCCCACCTCCCCCTTTTCCCCATGATTGCAAAACCTGAGATATTAAAATTAAAAAGAGCTTACAATCCCTAAAAATTACAGACAGTCGTTGGAATTAACTCTCTCTTCATTTGTGGATTGTGCATTTCCATTTTTGATGTACACATTTTTCTTAAATCAAAACTTTGAGTTTTCGGTCTCCCTTCATCTCGTTCAACCCTAATAGCTTGGAATTTTATAAGAAAGAGATTTCTTCTACAAATTTTTTTAAAAATGGACATGCATGCTTGAAACATGTTAAAGATCCAAATGACCACTATATCCAAAGCTTTTAAAGAGAATAACAAATGCTCACTAAATTCTCAACCGAACGTGCGGTGGGATATATACACGAGTCAAACAACCCATTATTTTCCCATTTACAAAAAGTGGACCTAACAATCATAGATGATTTTAATGTTATTTATCATGCGTAACGGGCTATATTTTTGTAAGAAATGACTTA
The DNA here is from genome assembly GCF_029961685.1 of Aristolochia californica. NCBI lineage: Eukaryota > Viridiplantae > Streptophyta > Magnoliopsida > Piperales > Aristolochiaceae > Aristolochia > Aristolochia californica. The sequence goes on along the minus strand of NW_027181770.1, from coordinate 27,749,030 downwards.
TGGATTGGGTGTCAACACTCAGTTAAAATTCCCCTGCCTCCCCCTTTTCCTAACGATTGCAACACATGAGATAAAAACCAAAAAGATCTTTCAATCTGTAAAAATCATTGACACTCTTTGGAATTATCTCTCTCTACATTTGTGCATTGTAAATTTCCATTTTAGATGTACACTTTTATCTTAAATCAAAACTTAGAGTTTTTGTTCTCCCTTCATCTCGTAAACAAAAAAGGGAAATAGATCACAACGAAATGAAAACTTTAGAGTTTATGTATGGAAAAATTTTTAAAAAATAATAAATGTAAGGAAAGTAAATTTATTCACACCCCACAAATGAACAAAAAAGTTTTTGTTATCCAAGTTTGGGAAATTCCACTTGTTCAACCCTAATAGCTTGAAATTTTATATGAAAAAGATTTCTTCTACACATGTTTTAAAAATGGATATGCATGCTTGAAACATGTTAAATATGCAAATTTCCAATTGATCCAAAGTTTTTAAAGAGAATAACAAACACTCACTAAATTCTCAAGTGAACGTGCAGTGGGATATTTACCCGAGTCGAACAAGCCATTACTTTTCTAGTTTACAAAATGCTGACCTAACAATCATAGAAGATTGTGATGTGATTTTTCATGCATAACGGGAAATATTTTTTTAAGAAAATACTTATGGATTGGGAGTCAACACTCAGTTAAAAATCCCACGCCTCCCCCTTTTCCCGACGATTGCAAAACCTGAGATATAAAAAATAAAAAGAGCTTACAATCCCTAAAAGTTATAGACACACTTTAGAATTATCTCTTCTACATTTCTACATTGTGTATTTCCATTTTAGATATACACTTTTTGCTCAAATGAAAACTTCAAAGTTTTGCTCTCCCTGCATCCCGTAAACAAATAAAGGCAAAAAGATCACAACAAAATAAAAAAATTAGAGTTTATGTATGGAAAAAATTTAAAACAATAACAAATGTTAGTATAGAAAATTTATTCTCACGTTACAAATGAACACAAAAGTTTTGTTATCCAAGTTTGGCAAATTCCACTAATTCAACCCTAATAGCTTGGAATTATATAAGAAAGAGATTTCTTGTACACATGTTTTAAAAAAGGAAATGCATGCTTGAAACATGTTAAAGATGCAAATGACATATGGATCCAAAGCTTTTAAAGAAAATAAAAAATGCTCATTAAATTCTCAAGTGAACGTGCGGTGGGATATTTACACGTGTCAAACAATCCATTATTTTGGCCATTTACAAAAAGTTGACCTAACAATCATAGACGATTGTAAACTAATTGATCATTTGTAATGGGATATATTTTTTTAATAAATTACTTATGGATTGGGAGTCAACACTCAGTTAAAATTCCGTCGCCTCCCCCTTTTCCCGACGCTTACAAAACTTGAGATATAAAAACTAAAAAGAGATTACAATCCGTGAAAATCACAGTCACTCTTCGAAATTATCTCTCTCGACATTTGTGCATTGTGCATTCCCTTTTTAGATCTAAGCTCTTTTCTTAAATCAAACCTTTGAGTTTTTCGCTCTCCCTTCATCTTGTAAAGAAAAAAGGCAAATAGATCACACCAAAATGATAATTTTAGAGTTTATGTATGGAAAAATTTAATACAATAAAAAATGTAATTAAAGAAAATTTATTCACTCACCACAAATGAACACAAAAGTTTTGTTATCCGAGTTTTAGAAATTCCACTAGTTCAATCGTAATTGCTTGGAATTTATAAGAAATAGATTTCTTCTAACATGTTTTAAAAATGGATATGCAAGCTTGAAACATGTTAAAGATGCAAATGACCAGTGGATCCAAAGCTTTTAAAGAGAACAACAAACGCTCATTAAATTCTCAAGTGAACGTGCGGTGGGATATTTACCAGAGTCAAACAAGCCATTATTTTGCCCATTAGCAAAAAGCTGACCTAACAATCATAGATGATAGTAAAGTGATTTATCATGTGTAACGGGCTATATTTTTATAAGAAATGACTTATGGATTGGGAGTCAACACTAAGTTAAAATTCCCCCGCCTCCCCCTTTTCTAGACGATTGCAAAACCTGAGATATAAAAACTAAAAGGAGCTTACAATCCGTAAATTTAACAGACACTCTTTGGAATTATCTCTCTCTGCATTTGTGCATTGTGCATTTCAATTTTAGATGTACATATATTTCTTAAATTAAAACTTAAATTTTTCGGTCTCCCTTCATGTCATAAACAAAAAAGGCAAATAGAACACAACAAAATGAAAATTTTAGAGTTTAAGCATGGAAAAACTTTAAAAAAATAACAAATTTAAGGAAAGTAAAGTTATTCACACACCACAAATGAACACAAAAGTTTTGTTATCCAAGTTTTGGAAATTCCACTAGTTCAAACCTAATTGCTTGGAATTTTTTAAGAAAGAGATTTTTTCTACACATGTTTTAAAAATTTATATGCATGCTTGAAACAAGTTAAAGATGCAAATGACACATGGATCCAAAGCTTTTAAAGAGAATAAAAAAAGCTCATTAAATTCTCAAGTGAAAGTGCAATGGGATATTTACTCGAGTCAAACAAGCCATTATTTTGCCCATTTGCAAAAAGTTGATCTAAAAATCATAGATGATTGTAAAGTGATTTATCATGCATAATAGGCTATATTTTTCTTAGAAATGACTTATGGATTGGGAGTCAACAGTCAGTTAAAAATCCCCCGCCTCCCCTTTTCCCGGTGATTACAAAACCCTAGATATAAAAATAGAAAGGAGCTTAAAATCCCTTAAAATTACAGGCACCCTTTGAAATTATCTCTCTCTACATTTGTGCATAGTGCATTTCTATTTTAGATGTACACTTTTTTATTAAATCAAAACTTTGAGTTTTCGCTCTCCCTAGATCCCATAAACAAAAAAGGCAAATAGATCACAACAAAATGAAAATTTTAAAGTTTATGTATGGAAAAAATTTTAAACTATAACAAATGTAAGTAAAGAAATGTTATTCACACACCACAAATCAACACAAAATTTTTGTTAACCAAGTTTTGGAAGTTTCACTAGTTCAACCCTAATAGCTTGGAATTTTATAAGAAAGAGATTTCTTCTACACAACTTTTAAAATGGATATGCATGCTTGAAACATGTTAAAGATGAAAATGACCTATGGATCCAAAACTTTTAAAGGGAATAACAAACGCTTATTAAATTCTCAATTGGACATGTGGTGGGATATTTACCCAAGTCAAACAAGCATTTATTTTGCCCATTTACTAAAAGCTGACCGAACAATCGTAGATGAATGAAAGTGATTGATCTTGCGTAACAGGCTATATTTTTGTAAGAAATGACTTATGGATTGGAAGTCAACACTCAGTTAAAAATCCCCTACCTCTCCCTTTTTCCGATGATTGCAAAACCCGAGATATAAAAACTAAAAAGAACTTACAATCCCTAAAAATTACAGACACTCTTTAGAATTATCTCTCTCTACATTTGTGCATTGTGCATTTCCATTTCAGATGTAAACTTTTATCTAAAATCAAAACTTTGACTACTCGCTTTCCCTCCATCCCATAAACATAAAAAGGCAAAAAAATTTAGAGTTTATGTAGGGAAAAAATTTAAAACAATAACAAATTTAAGTTAAGAAAATTTATTCACACATCACAAATTTACACAAAAGTTTGTTATCCAAGTTTGAGAAATTCCACTTGTTCAAACCTAATAGCTTGGAATTTTATCAAAAAGAGATTTCTTCTACACATGTTTTAAAAATGGATATGCGTGCTTGATACATGTTAAAAATGCAAATGACCTATGGATCCAAAGCTTTTCAAGAAAATGACAAATGCTCAGAAAATTCTCAAGCGAACGTGCGGTGGGATATTTACCCGAGTCAAACAAGTTATTATATTGCCCATTTACAAAAAGCTGACCTAACAGACATAGTTGATTGTAAAGTGATTTATCATGTGTAACGGGCTATATTTTTGTAAGAAGTGACTTTTGAATTGGCTTGTTTAAAATCCCCTCGCCTACCCCTTTTCCCGACGATTGCAAAACCTGAGATATAGAAACTAAAAAGAGCTTACAATCCCTAAAAATTACAGACATACTTTGGAATTATCTCTCTCTACATTTGTGCATTGGGCATTTCCATTTTAGATGTACTCTTGTTTTTTATATGAAAAGTTTGAGTTTTCGCTCTTCCTTCGTCCCATAAACAAAAAAAGGCAAATAGATCACAACAAAATGAAAATTTTAGAGTTTATATATGGAAATATTTTAAAACAATAACAAAAGTAAGTAAAGAAAATTCATTCACACACCACAAATGAACACAAAAGTTTTGTTATCCAAGTTTCATAAATTCCACTTGTTCAACCCAAATAGCTTGGAATTTTATAAGAAAGAGATTTCTTCTACACATGCTTTAAAAATGGATATGCATGTTTGAAACATATTAAAGATGCAAACGACCAATGGATCTAAAGCTTTTAAAGACAATAACAAACGCTCATTAAATTATGAAGAGAACATGTAGTGGAATATTTACCCGAGTCAAACAAGCCATTATTTTTCCTTTTACAAAAAAATGACTTAACAATCATAGATGATAGTAAAGTTATTTATCATGGGTAACGGGCTATATTTTTGTAAGAAATAACTTATGGATTGGGAGTCAATACTCAGTTAAAAATCCTCCGCCTCCTCCTTTTCCCGATGATTGCAAAACCTTAAATTTAAAAACTAAAAAGAGCTTACAATCCCTAAAAATTATAGACACTCTTTGGAATTATCTCTCTCTCCATTTGTGCACTGTGAATTTCCATTTTAGATGTACACTTTTTTCTTAAATAAAAACTTTGGCTTTTCGCTCTCCCTTCATCCTGTAAACAAAAAAGGCAAATAGATCATAAAAAAATAAAAATTTTAGAGTATTTGTATCGAAAAAATTTAAAATAATAAAAAATGTAAGTAAATAAAATTTATTCACACACCACAAATGAACACAAAAGGTTTGTTATCCAAGTTAAGGAAATTCAACTAGTTCAAACCTAATAGCTTGGAATATTATAAGAAAGAGATTTCTTCTTCACATGATTTAAAAATGGATATGCATGCTTGAAACATGTTCAAGATGCAAATGACCTATGGATCCAAAGCTATTAAATAAAATAACAAACGCTCATTAAATTCTCAAGTGAACGTGCGGTGGCATATTTACCTGAGTCAAACAAGCCACTATTTTGCCCATTTGTAAAAAGCTGACCTAACAATCATAGAAGATTGTAAATTGATTCATCATGCGCAATGGGCTATATTTTTGTAATAAATGTCTTATGGATTGGGAGTCAACACTCAGTAAAAAATCCCCCGCCTCCCCCTTTTCCCGACGATTGCAAAACCTGAGATATAAAAACTAAAAAGAGCTTACAATCCCTAAAAATTAAACACACTCTTTGGAATTATCTCTCTCTATATTTGTGCAATTTTGATTTCCTTTTTAGATGTAAACTTTTTTTTTAAATAGAAATTTTGAGTTTTCGCTCTCCCTTCATCCCATAACCAAAAAAGGCAAATAGATCACAACAAAATGAAAAGTTTAGAGTTTATGTACAGAAAAAATTTAAAACAATAACAAATGTAAGTAAAGAAAATTTATACTTACACCAAAAATGAACACAATTGTTTTGTTATCCAAGTTTGGGAAATTCCACTAGTTCAACCCAATAGCTTGGAATTTTATTAGAAAGAGATTTCTTTGACATATTTTTTAGAAATGGATATGCATGCTTGAAATAGTTAAAGATGCAAATGACCTATGGATCCAAAGCTTTTAAAGACAATGACAAATGCTCATTAAATTCTCAAGAGAACATGTAGTGGAATATTTACCCGAGTCAAACAAGCCATTATTTTGCCTTTAAAAAAAGATGACCTAACAATCATAGATGATTGTAAACTAATTTATCATGCGTAATGGGCTATATTTTTGTAAGAAATTACTTATGTATTGGGAGTCAATACTCAGTTAAAAATCTGCCCCCTCCCCCCTTCCCCGACGATTACAAAACCTTTGATATAAAAACTAAAAACAGCTTACAATCCCAAAAATTGCAGATACTCTTTGGAATTATCTCTCTCTACATTTGTGCATTGTGCATTTCCATTTTAGCTGTACACTTTTTTCTTTAATCAAAAAAATTAATAGATCACAACCAAATGAAAATTTTAGAGATTATGTAAGGAAAAATATTAAAACAATAAAAAATTTAAGTAAATAAAATTTATTCACACACCACAAATGAACACAAAAGTCTTGTTATCTAAGTTTGGGAAATTCCACTAGTTCAATCCTAATTGCTTGGAATTTTATAAGAAATAGATTTCTTCTGTACAAGTTTTAAAAACGGATATGCTTGCTTGAAACATTTTCAAAATGCAAATGACCTGTTGATCCAAAGCTATTAAAGAGAATAACAAACGCTCATTAAATTCTCAAATGAACGTGCGGTGGGATATTTACCTGAGTCAAACAAGCCATTATTTTTCCCATTTGTAAAAAACTGACCTAACAATCATAAACAATTATAAAGAGATTTATCATGCATAACGGGCTATATTTTTTTAATAAATGACTTATGGATTGGGAGTCAACACTCAGTAAAAAATCACCCGCCTCCCCCTTTTCCAGACGATTGCAAAACCTGAGATATAAAACCTAAAAGTGCTTACAATCCCTAAAAATTACGAACACTCTTTGGAATTATCTCTCTCGAAATTTGTTTATTGTGCCTTTCCATTTTAGAAGTACACTTTTTTATTAAAACAAAACTTTGAGTTTTCGTTCTCCCTTCATCCCGTAAACAAAAAAGGCAAGTAGATCACATCAAAATGAAAGTTTTAGAGTTTTTTGTATGGAAAAAATTTAAAGCAATGACAAATGTAAGTAAAAAAAAATTATACACACACCACAAATGAACACAAAAGTTTTGTAATCCAAGTTAGGGAATTTCCACTAGTTCAACCGTAATAGCTTGGAATTTTATAAGAAAATGATTTCTTCTACACATGTTTTAAAAACGGATATGCATGCTTGAAACATATTCAAGATGCAAATGACCTATGGATCCAAAGCTTTTAAAGAGAATAACAAACGCTCATTAAATTCTCAAGTGAACGTGCGGAGGGATATTTACTCGAGTCAAACAAGCCATTATTTTGCCCATTTGTAAAAAGCTGACTTAACAATCATAGATGATTTTAAAGTGATTTATCTTGTGTAACGGGTTATATTTTTGTTAGAAATGACTTATGGATTGGGAGTCAACAGTTAGTTAAAAATTCATTTCGTCCCCCTTTTCCCGATGATTGCAAAAACCGAGATATAAAAACTAAAACCCGCTAACATTCCCTAAAATTCAAGAACACTCTTTGGAATTATTTCTCTCTACATTTGTGCATTGTACATTTCTATTTTAGATGTACACTTTTTTCTTATATCAAAACTTTGAGTTTTCGCTCTCCCTTCTTCTCGTTAACAGAAAGAGGCAAATAGATCATAACAAAATGAAAATTTAGAGTTTTTATGTGGAAAAAATTTAAAACAATAACAAATGTAAGTAAAGAAAATTTATTTACTCACCACAAATGAACTCAAAAGTATTGTTATCCAAGTTTTGGAAATTCCACTAGTTCAACCATAATAGCTTGAAATTTTATAAGAAAGAGATGTATTCTACACATGTTTTAAAAATGGATATGCGTCCTTGAAACATATTAAAGATGTAAATTACCTATGGATCCAAAGCTTTTAAAGAGAATTATAAACGCACCTTAAATTCTCAAGTGAACGTGCGATGGTATATTTACCCGAGTCAAACAAGCCATTATTTTGCCCATTTACAAAAAGCTGACCTAAAAATCATAGATGATTGTAAAGTGAGTGATCATGCGTAACGAGATATATTTTTGTAAGAAATGACTTATGGATTGGGAGTCAACACTCAGTTAAAAATCCCCCACCTCACCCTTTTCCCGATGATTGCAAAACCTGAGATATAAAAACTAAAAAGCACTTACAATCCCTAATAATTATGGACACTCTTTGGAATTCTCTCTCTCTACATTTTTTCATTGTGCATTTCCATTTTGTATGTACACTTTTTTCTTAAATCAAAACTTTGAGTTTTCCCTCTCCCTTCATCCCGTAAACAAAAAAGGCAAATAGGTCACAACAAAATTAAAATTTTAGAGTTTTTGTATGGAAAAAATTTAAAACAATAACAAATGTAAGTAAAGAAAATTTATTCACACACCACAAACAAACAAAAAAGTTTCGTTATCCAAGTTTGGGAAATTCCACTAGTTCAACCCTAATAGCTTGGACTTTTAGAAGAAAAAGTTTTCTTCTACACATGTTTTAAAAATGGATATGCATGCTTGAAACATTTTAAAATGCAAATGACCTATGGATCCAAAGTTATCAAATAGAATAACAAACGCTCATTAAATTCTCAAGCGAACGTCCGATGGGATATTTTACCGAGTCAAACAAGCCATTATTTTGCCCATTTACAAAGTGCTGACCTAACAATCATAGATGAATGTAAAGTGATTTATCATGCGTAACGGGCTATATTTTTGTAATAAATGACTTATGGATTGGGAATGAAGACTGAATTAAAATTCCCCCACCTCCCCCTTTTCTCTATAGTTTCAAAACCTGAGATATAAAAACTAAGAGAGCTTACAATCCCATAAAATTACCGACACTCTTAGGAATTATCTCTCTTTACATTTGTGCATTGTGCATTTCCATTTTAGATGGACACTTTTTCTTAAATAAAAAATTTGAGTTTTCACTCTCCCTTCATCCCGTAATACAAAAAGGCAAATAGTACACAACAAAATGAAAATTTTAGAGTTTATGTATGGAAAATATTTAAAAAATAACATATGTAAGTAAAGAAAATTTATTCACACGCCACAAATGAACATAATAGTTTTTTTATCCAAGTTTTGGAAATTCCACACTCTAATAGCTCGGAATTTTATAAGAAAGTAATTTCTTCTACACATGTTTTAAAAATGGATATGCATGCTTGAAACATGTACAAGATGCAAATGACCTATGGATCCAAATCTTTTAAAGAGAATAACAGACGCTCTTTAAATTCTCAAGTGAACGTGCTGTGCAATATTTACCTGAGTCAAACAAGCCATTATATTTCCCATTTGTAAAAAGCTGACCTAACAATCTTAGATGATTGTAAAGTGACTTATCATGCGTAACATGCTATTTTTTTTGTAAGAAATGACCTATGGATTTGGATTCAACACTCAGTTAAAAATCCCCCGCCTCCCCCTTTTCCCGACGATTGCAAAACCTCAGATTTAAAAACTAAAAATGCTTACAATCCCTAAAAATTACGAAAACTCTTTGGAATTATCTTTCTCTAAATTTTTGCATTGTGCATTTCCATTTTAGACGTACACTTTTTTATTAAATCAAAACATTGAGTTTTCACACTCCTTTCATCCCGTACACAAAAAACGCAAATAGATCACAACAAAATGAAAATTTTAGAGTTTTTGAATGGAAAAAATTTAAAACAATATCAAATGTAAGTAGAGAAAATTTATTCACACACCACAAATGAACTCAAAAGTTTTTTTATCTTAGTTTGGGAAATTCCAGTAGTGCAACCCTAACAGCTTGGAATTTTATAAGAAATAGATGTCTTCTACACTCTTTGGAATTATCTTTCTCTACATTTGTGCATTGTACATTTCCATTTTGGATGTACACTTTTTTATTAATTCAAAACTTTGAGTTTTCGCTCTCCCTTCATCCCATAAACAAAAAAGTCAAATAGGTCACAAGAAAATTAAAATTTTAAAGTTTTTGTATGCAAAAAATTTAAAACAATAACAAATGTATGTAAAGAAAATTTATTGGCACGCACAAATGAACACAAAAGTTTCATTATCCAAGTTTTGGAAATTCCACTAATTCAACCCTAATAGCTTGGACTTTTATAAAAGAGAGATTTCTTCTACACATGTTTTAAAAACGGATATGCATGCTTGAAACATTTTAAAGATGCAAATGACCTATGCATCCAAAGTTATTAAATAGAATAACAAACACTCATTAAATTCTCAAGTGAACGTGCGGTGGGATATTTACCCTAGTCAAACAAGCCATTATTTTCCCCATTTACAAAAAGCTGACCTAACAATCATAGATGATTGAGCAGTGATTTACCAAGCGTAACGGGCTATATTTTTGTACAAAATAATTTATGGATTGGGACTCACACCACAAATGTACACAATACTTTTGTTATCCAAGTTTGTGAAATTCCACTAGTTCAACCGTAATAGCTTGGAATTTTATAAGCAAGAGATCTCTTCTACACATGTTTGAAAAACGCATATGCATGCTTGAAAAATGTTAAAGATGCAAAATACCTATGATCCAAAGCTTTTAAAGAGCATAACAAACGCTCATTAAATTCTCAAGTGAACGTGCGATGGGATATTTTTCCGAGTCAAACAAGCCATTATTTTGCCCATTTGCAAAAAGCTGACCTACCAATCATACATAATTGTAAAGTGATTTATCATGAGTAACGGGCTATATATTTTTAAGAAAAGACTTATGGATTGGGACTCACACTCAGTTAAAAATCCCCCACCTCCCCCTTTTCCCCATGATTGCAAAACCTGAGACATAAAAACTGAAAAAGAGCTTACAATCCCTAAAAATTATAGACACTCTTTGGAAATAAATCTCTCTTCACTTGTGCATTGTTCATTTTCTTTTTAGATGTACACTTTTTCCTTAAATGAAACTTTGAGTTTTCGCTCTCCTTCACCCCGTAAACAAAAAAGGTAAATAGATCACAACAAAATGAAAATTTTAGAGTTTATGTTTGGTATAATTTTTAAAAAATAACAAATGTAAGTAAAGAAACTTTATTAACACACCACAAACAAACACAAAAGTTTTGTTGTCCAAGTTTGGGAAATTCCACAAGTTCAACCCTAATAGCTTGGAATTTTATAAGAAAGAGTTTTCTTCTACACATGTTTTAAAAATGGATATGCATGCTTGAAACATGTTAAAGATGCAAATGACCTATGGATCAAAAGCTTTTAAAGAGAATAACAAATGCTTATTCAATTCTCAAGTGAATGTGTGGTGGTATATTAACCCGAGTCAAACATGTCATTATTTTGCCCATTTACAAAACGCTGACTTAACAATGATTCATGATTGTAAAGTGATTTATTATGCGTAATGGGCTATATATTTGTAGAATGACTTATGGAATGGGAGTCAACACGTAGTTAAAAATCCGTCGCCTCCCCCTTTTACTGACGATTGCAAAACCTGAGATATAAAAAATAAAAACAACTTACATTCCCTAAAAATTACAGACATTCTTTCGAATTATCTCTCTCTATATTTGTGCAATGTGCATTCCCATTTTAGATGTACACTTTTTTCTTAAATCAAAACTTTGAATTTTCACTCTCCCTTCATCCCATAAATAAAAAATGCAAAAAGTGCATTACAAAATGAAAATTTTAGAGTTTATGTACCGAAAAAATTTAAAACAAAAACAAACGTAAATTAAGAAAATTTATTCACACACCACAAATGAACACAAAAGTTTTGTGATCCAAGTTTGGGAAATTCCACGAATTCAACCCAAATAGCATTGAATTTTATAAGAAAGAGGTTTCTTCTACACATGTTTTAAAAATATATATACATGCTTGAAACAGGTTAAAGAAGGAAATGACCATTGGATCCAAAGTGTTTAAAGAGAATAACAAATGCTCAATAAATTCTCAAGTGAATGTGCGGTGGGATGTTTATCCGAGTTGAACTAGCCATTATTTTCCCCATTTACAAAAAGCTGACCTAACAATCATAGATGATTGTAAAGTGATTTATCATGCATAACGGGGCATATTTTTGTAAGAAATGAATTATGGATTGGGAGTCAACACTCAGTTAAAAATCCCCCGCCTCCCTCTTTTCCCGAAGATTGCAAAACCTGAGATATAAAAACTAAAAAGAGCTTACAATCCCTAAAATTATAAACACTCTTTGTAATTATCTCTCTCTAGATTTTTGCATTGTGCATTTCCTTTTTAGATGTACACTTTTTTCTTAAATCAAAACTTTGAGTTTTCACTCTCCTTTCTTCTCGTAAAAAATAAGGCAAATAGATCACAACAAAATGAAAATTTTAGAGTTGATGTACGGAAAAAAATTGAAACAATAACAAATGTAAGTAACAAAAATTTTTTCACACAACATAAATGAACCCAAAAGTTTTGTTATCCAAGTTTAGGAAATTCCACTAGTTCAACCCTAATTTCTTGGAATTTTATAACAAAGACATGTCTTCTACACATGTTATGAAAATGGATATGCGTGCTTGAAACATCTTGAAGATGCAAATGACCAATGGATCCAAAGCTTTTAAAGAGAATAACAAATGCTCATTAAATTCTAAAGTGAATGTGCGGTGGGATATTTACACGAGTCAAAGAAGCCATTATTTTGCCTATTTACAAAAACCTGACCTAACAATAATAGATGATTGTAAAGGTATTTATCATGCATAATGGGCTATATTTTTTAAAGAAATGACTTATGGATTGGGAGTCAATACTCAGTTAAAAATCCCCCACCTCCCCCTTTTCTAGACGATTGCCAAACCTGAGATATAAAAACTAAAAAGAGCTTACTATCCCTAAAAATTACAAACACTCTTTGGAATTATCTCCCTCTACATTTGTGCATTGTGCATTTCATTTTTAGATGTACACTTTTTTTCTAAATAGAAACTTTTAGCTATCCCTTCATCCCATAAAAATAAAAGGAAAATAGATCACAACAATATGAAAATTTTAGAGTTTATGTATGGAAAAAATTTAAAACAATAACAAATGTAAGTAAAGAAAAGTTATTCGTACACCACAAATGAACACAAAAGTTTTGTAATCCAAGTTTGGGAAATTCCAATAGTTCAACCCTTATAGGTTGGAATTTTATAAGAAAGAGATTTCTTCTACACATGTTTTAAAAATGGATAATCATGCTTGAAACATGTTAAAGATGCAAGTGACCTATGGATCCAAAGCTTTTAAAGAGATTAACAAACGCTCATAAAATTCTCAAGTGAACGTGCTATGGGATATTTATCCGTGTCGAACAAGCCATTATTTTCCCAATTTACAAAAATCTGACCTAACAATGATAAATGATTGTAAAGTGATTTACAATTATTTTTTGTAAGAAATGACTTATGGATTGGGAGTCAACACTCAGTTAAAATTCCCCCAGCTCCCCCGTTTCCCAACGATTTCAAAACCCAAGATATTAAAACAAAAAAGATCTTACAATCCCTAAAAATTACAGACATTCTCTTGAATTAGCTCTCTCTACATTTGGGCATTGTACACTTCCATTTAAGATGTAAATTTTTTTCTTAAATTAAAACTTTGAGTTTTCGCTCTCCCTTCACCCCGTAAACAAAAAAGGCTTATAGATCACAATAAAATGAAAGTTTTAGAGTTTATGTAGGAGAAAAATTTAAAACAACAACAAATTTTAGTAAAGAAAATTTATTCACACACCACAAATGAATACAAAACTTTTGTTATCCAAGTTTGGGAAATTCCACTTGTCCAACCCTAATAACTTGGAATTTTATTAGAAAATGATTTCTTTTACATATGTTTTAAAAATGATTATGCATGTTTGAAACATGTTAAAGATGCAAATGACCTATGGATCCAAAGATTTTAAGGAGAATAACAAACGCTCATTAAATTCTCAAGTGAACGTGCGGAGGAAAATTTACCTGAGTCAAACAAACCATTATTTTGCCCGATTACAAAAAGCTAACCTAACAACCATTGATGATTGTAAAGTGATTTATCATGCGTAACGGGCTATATTTTTGTAAGAAATGACTTATGGATTGGGAGTCAACACTTAGTTAAAAATCCACCGCGTCCCCATTTTCCCAACGATTGCAAAACCTGAGAGCTTACAATCCATAAAAACTACAGACACTCTTTGGAATTATCTCTCTCTACATTTGTGCATTTTGCATTTCCATTCTAGATGTACACTTTTTTCTTAAATCAAAACTTTTGGTTTTCGCTCTCCCTTCTTTTCGTAAACAAAAAAGGCAAATAGATCAGAACAAAATGAAAATTTTAGAGTTTATGTTTGGAAAAAATTTTAAAAAATAACAAATGTAAGTCAAGAAAATTTATTTACACACCACAAATGAACAAAAAAAATTTTTTATCCAAGTTTGGGAAATTCCACTGGTTGAACCCTAATTGCTTGGAATTTAATAAGAAAGAGATTTCTTCAACACTTGTTTTATAAATAGATCTGCATGCTTGAAACATGTTAAAGATGCAAATGACCTATGGATGCAAAGCTTTTAAAGAGAATAACAAACGCTCATTAAATTCTCAAGTGAACGTGTGGAGGAAAATTTACCCGAGTCAAACAAACCTTTATTTTGCCAATTTACAAAACGCTGACCTAACAATCATAATTGATTGTAAAGTGATATATCATGCACAACGGGCTATATTTTTTTTAAGAAATGACCTATGGCTTGGGAGTCAACACTAAGTTAAAATTCCCCCGTCTCCCTATTTTCCCAACGATTGCAAAACCTGAGATATAAAAACTAAAAAGAGCTTACAATCCCTAAAAATTACAGACACTCATTCAAATTATCTCTCTCTACATTTATGCATTGTGCTTTTTCATTTTAGATGTACATTTTTCTTAAAAAAATTTTTGAGCTTTTTCTCTCTCTTCATCCTGTAAACAAAAAAGGCAAATAGAACACAACAAAATGAAAATTTTAGAGTTTATATACGGAAAAAAATTTTAAACAATAACAAATGTAAGTAAAGAAAATTTATGCACACACCAAAAATGAACACAAAAGTTTTGTTATCCAAGTTTGGGAAATTCCACTAGTCCCCTAATAACTTGGAATTTATGAGAAAGAGATTTCATTTACAAATATTTTAAAAATTGATATGCATGCTTGAAACATGTTAAAGATGCAAATGACCTATTTATCCAAATATTTTTAAGAGAATAACAAACACTCATTAAATTCCTAAGTGAACGTGCGGTGGAAAATTTACCTGAGTCAAACAAACCATTATTTTGCCTATGTACAAAAAGCTGACTTAACAATCATTGATGAATGTAAAGTGATTTATCATGCGTAATGGGTTATATGTTTTGTAAGAAATTACTTATGGAATGGGTGTCAACACTTAGTTACAAATACCCCACCTCCCCCTTTTTTCGATGATTGCAAAACCTGAGATATAAAAACTAAATAAGAGCTTACAATACCTAAAAATTATAGACACTCTTTGGAATTATCTCTCTTTACATTTGTGCATTGTGAATTTCCATTTTAGATGTACACATTTTTCTTAAATAAAAACTTTTAGTTTTCGCACTCTCTCCATCCCGTAAACAAAAAAGGCAAATAGATCTCAACAAAATGAAAGTTTTAGAGTTTATGTATGGAAAAATTTAAAACAATAACAAATGTAAGTAAAGACAATCTATTCACACACCACAAAAGAACACAAAATTTTTGTTATCCAAGTTTGGGAAATTCCACTTGTTCAACCCTAATAGCTTGGAATTTTATAACAAAGAGATTTCTTCTCCGCATGTTTTAAAAATGGATATGCATGCTTGAAACATGTTAAAAATGCAAATGACCAAGGGATGCAAAGCTTTTAAAGAGAATAATAAACACTCATTAAATTGTGTTGTGGGATATTTACCTTAGTCAAACAAGCAATTATTTTGCCAATTTACAAAAAAATGACCCAGCAATTATAAATGATTGTAAAGTGATTTATCATGCGGAACGGGCTATAGTTTTATAAGAAATGACTTATGGATTCGGAGTCAACACTCAGTTAAAAGTCCTCTGCCTCCCCCTTTTCCCGATGATTGCAAAACCTGAGATATAAAAACTAATCAGCTTATAATCCCCAAAAATTACAAAGACTCTTTGGAATTATCTCTCCCTACATTTGTGCATTATGCATTTCCATTTTAGATGTACACTTTTTTCTTAAATAAAATCTTTGAGTTTTCGTTCTCCCTTCATCCCGTAAACAAAAAAGGCAAATAGATCATAACAAAATGAAAATTTTAGAGTTATGTATGGAAAATATTTAAAACAATAACAAATATTAGTGAAGAAAATTTATTCAAACACCACAAATGAACACAAAAGTTTTGTTATCCAAGTATGGGAAATTTCACTAGTTCAACCCTAATAGCATGGAATTTTATAAGAAAGAGATTTCTTCTACACATGTTTTTAAAATGGATATGCATGCTTGAAACATGTTAGAGATGCAAATGACATATGGATCCAATGCTTTTAAGGAGAATAACAATCGCTCATTAAATTCTCAAGTGAACGTGTGGTGGGATATTTACCCAAGCCAATCAAGCCATTATTTTGCCCATTTACAAAAAGCTTACCTAACAATCATAGATGATTGTAAAGTGAATTATCATGCGTAACGGGCTATATTTTTTTCGAAATGACTTATGGACTGGGAGTCAACACTCAGTTAAAAATCCCCCGCCTCCCCTTATTCCCAATGATTGTAAAACCTGAGATATAAAAACTAAAAAGAGCTTACAATCCCTAAAAATTAGAGACACTCTTTGGAATTATCTCTCTCTAAATTTGTGCATTGAGCATTTCCATTTTAGATGTACACTTTTTTCTTAAATCAAAACTTTTGGTTTTCGCTCTCTCCCTTTATCCCGTAAACAAAAAAGGAAATAGATTACAACAAAAAAAAATTTAGAGTTTAAGTATGGAAAAAATTTGAAAAAATAACAAATATAAGTAAAGAAAATTTATTCACACACCACAAATGAACACAAAAGTTTGTTATCCAAGTTTGGGAAATTCCACTAGTTGAACCCTAATAGCTTGGAATTTTATAAGAAACAGATTTCGTCTACACATGTTTTAAAAATTGATATGCATGCTTGAAACATGTTAAAGATGCAAATGACCTATGGATCCAAAGCTTCTAAGGAAAATAACAAACTCTCATTAAATTCTCAAGTGAACGTGCGGTGGGAAATTTACCTGACTCAAACAAGCCATTATTTTGCCGATTTACAAAAAGCTGACCTAACATTCATACATGATTGCAAAGTGATTTATCTAGCGTAATGGGCTATATTTTTTTAAGAAATGACTTAAGGATTGGGAGTCAACACTCAGTTACAAATCCCCTGCCGCCCCCTTTTCCATACGATTGTAAAACTTGATATATAAAAACTAAAAAGAGCTTACAATCCCTAAAAATTACAGACACTCTTTGGAATTATCTCTCTCTACATTTATGGATTTTGCATTTCCATTTTAGATGTAAACTTTTTTCTTAAATCAAAACATTTAGTTTTCGCTCTCTCTTCATCCCGAAAACAAAGAAGGCAAATAGATCACAACAAAATGAAAATTTAAGAGTTTATGTATGGAAAAAATTTTAAACAATAACAAATGTAAGAAAGAAAATTTATTCGCACACCACAAATGAACACAAAAGTTTTGTTATCCAAGTTTTGGAAATTCCACTAGATCAACCCTAATAGCTTGGAATTTCATAAGAAAGAGATTTCTTCTACACATGTTTTAAAAATGGATATGCATGCTTGAAACATGTTAAAGATGCAAATCATCTATGGATCATAAGCTTTTAAAGAGAATAATAAACGCTCATTAAATTCTCTAGTGAACGTGTGGTGGGAAATTTACCCGAGTCAAACAAGCCATTATTTTGCCCGTTTACAAAAAGTTGACCTAACGATCACAGATGATTGTAAAGTGATTTATCATGCGTAACGGGCTATATTATTTTAAGAAATGACATATGGATTGCAGGTCAACCCATAGTTAAAAATCCCCTTTTTCCCCTTTTTCCTAGCGATTGCAAAACCTGAGAAGTAAAAACAAAAAAGAGCTTACAATCCTTAAAAATTACATACACTCTTCGGAATTATCTCCCTCTACATGTCTGCATTGTGAATTTCCATTTTAGATGTTCACTTTTTTCTTAAATCAAAACTTTGAGTTTTTGCTCTCTCTTCATCCCGAAAACAGAAAATGCAAATAGATCACAAATAAATGAAAATTTTAAACTTTATGTATGGAAAAATTTTTAAACAATAACAAATGTAAGTTAATAAAATTTATTCACACACCACAAATGAACACAAAATTTTTATTATCCAAGTTTGGGAAATTCCACTAGATCAACCCAAATAGCTTTGAATTTTATAAGAAAGAGATTTTTTCTACACATGTTTTAAAAATGGATATGCAATCTTGAAACATGTTAAAGATGCAAATGACCAATGGATCCAAAGCTTTTAAAGAGAATAAGAAACGCTTATTAAATTCTCAAGTGCTGTCAATCAAGCCATTATTTAGCCCATTGACAAAAAGCTGACCTAACAATCGTAGATGATTGTAAAGTGAATTATCATGCATAAAGGGCTATATTTTTTTAAAAAATGACTTATGGATTGGGAGTCAACATTCAGTTAAAAATCCTCCACCTCCCCCTTTTCCCTACGATTACAAAACCTGAGATATTAAAAGTAAAAAGAGCTTAGAATCCCTAAAAATTGTAGATTCTCTTTGGAAATATCTCTCTCCACAATTGTACATTGTGCATTTACATTTTAGATGTACACTTTTTTCTTAAATCAAAACTTTGAGTTTTCGCTCTCCCTTCACCCCGTAAACAAAAACGGCAAATAGATCACAACAAAATGAAACGTTTATAGTTTATGTATGGAAAAAATTTAAAAGAATATCAAATGTAAGTAAAGAAAATTATTCACACACCACAAAAGAACGCAAAAGTTTTGTTGTCCAAGTTTGGGAAATTCTACTAGTTGAACCCAAATAGCTTGGAATTTTATAAGAAAGAGATTTCTTCTACACATGTTTTGAAAATGGATATGCATGCTTGAAACAAGTTAAAGATGCAAATAACCTATGGTTCCAAAACATTTAAACAGAATAAAAAACACTCATTAAATTCTCAAGTGAATGTGCGGTGGGATATTTACTTGAGGCAAACAAGCCATTATTGTGCCAATTTACAAAAAGTTGACCTAACAATCATAAATGATTGTAAAGTGATTTATCATGTATAATGGGCTATATTTTAGTAAGAAATGACTTATGGATTGGGAGTCAACTCTCAGTGAAAAATCCTCCACCTCCCCCTTTTCCCGAAGATTGCAACACCTGAGATATAAAAACTAAAAAGAACTTACAATCAATAAAAATTACAGACACTCAATGGAATTATTTCTCTCTACATTTGTGCATTGTGCATTTACATTTTAGATGTTCACTTTTTGCTTAAATAAAAACATTGAGTTTTCGCTCTCCTTCATCCCATTAACAAAAAAGGCAAATAGATCACAAAAAAATGAAAATTTTAGAGTTTATGTATGGAAAAAATTTAAACCAATGAAAAATATTCATAAAGAAAACTTATCCACACACCACAAATGCACACAAAAGTTTTGTTACCCAAGTATGGGAAATTCCACTAGTTCAACCCTAATAGCTTGGAATTTTATAAGAAAAAGAGTTCTACTACACATGTTTTTAAAATGGATATGCATGCTTGACATATGTTACAGATGCAAATGACGTATGCATCCAAAGCTTTTAAGGAGAATAACAATCGCTCATTAAATTCTCAAGTGAACGTGTGGTGGGATATTTCCCCGAGTCAATCATGCCATTATTTTGCTAATTTACAAAAGACTGACCCAACAATTATAAATGATTGTAAAGTGATTTATCATGCGTAACGGGCTATAGTTTTATAAGAAATGACTTATGGATTCGGAGTCAACACTCAGTTAAAAGTCCTCCGCCTGCCCCTTTTTCCCGACGATTGCAAAACCTAAGATATAAAAACTAAAGAGCTTACAATCCCTAAAAATTACAGAGACTCTTTGGAATTATCTCTCTCTACATTTGTGCATTATGCATTTCCATTTTAGATGTACACTTTTTTCTTAAATAAAATCTTTGAGATTTCGTTCTCCCTTCACCCCGTAAACAAAAAAGGCAAATAGATCATAACAAAATGAAAATTTTAGACTTATGTATGGAAAAAATATAAAAAAAAAACAAATATTAGTGAAGAAAATTTATTCACACAGCACAAATGAACACAAAAGTTTTGTTATCCAAGTATGGGAAATTCCACTAGTTCAACCCTAATAGCATGGAATTTTATAAGAATGAGATTTCTTATACACATGTTTTTAAAATGGATATGTATGCTTGAAACTTGTTAGAGATGCAAACGACATATGGATCCAATGCTTTTAAGGAGAATAACAATTGCTCATTAAATTCTCAAGTGAACGTGTGGTGGGATATTTACCCGAGTCAAACAAGCCATTATTTTGCCCACCTACAAAAAGATGACCCAACGATCATTGATGATTGTAAAGTGATTTATCATGCGTAACGGGCTATATTTTTTAAGAAATGACTTATGGACTGGGAGTCAACCCTCAGTTAAACCCCCTCCCCCTCCCCTTATTCCAGACGATTGTAAAACCTGAGATATAAAAACTAAAAAGAGCATACAATCCCTAAAAATTAGAGGCACACTTTGGAATTATCTCTCTCTAAGTTTGTGCATTGAGCATTTCCATTTTAGATGTACACTTTTTTCTTAAATCAAAACTTTTGGTTTTCGCTCTCTCCCTTTATCCCGTAAACAAAAAAGGTAAATAGATTACAACAAAAAGAAAATTTTAGAGTTTATGTATGGAAAAAATTTGAAACAATAACAAATGTAAGTAAAGAAAATTTATTCACACACCACAAATGAACACAAAAGTTTTTTTATCCAAGTTTGGGAAATTCCACTATTTGAACCCTAATAGCTTGGAATTTTATAAGAAACAGATTTCGTCTACACATGTTTTAAAAATTGATATGCATGCTTGAAACATGTTAAAGATGCAAATGACCTATGAATCCAAAGCTTATAAGGAAAATAACAAACGCTCATTAAATTCTCAAGTGAACGTGTGGTGGGATATTTACCTGACTCAAACAAGCCATTATTTTGCCCATCTACAAAAAGCTGACCTAACAATCATACATGATTGCAAAGTGATTTATAAAGAGTAATGGGCTATATTTTTTTAAGAAAGTACTTAAGGATTGGGAGTCAACACTCAGTTACAAATCCCTTGCCTCCCCATTTTCCATACGATTGAAAAACTTGAGATATAAAAACTAAAAAGAGCTTACAATCCCTAAAAATTACAGACACTCTTTGGAATTATCTCTCTCTACATTTATGGATTTTGCATTTCCATTTTAGATGTAAAATTTTTTCTTAAATTAAAACATTGAGTTTTCGCTCTCTTCATCCCGAAAAAACAGAAGGCAAATAGATCACAACAAAATGAAAATTTAAGAGTTTATGTATGGAAAAAATTTTAAACAATAACAAATGTAAGAATGAAAATTTATTCTCACACCACAAATGAACACAAAAGTTTTGTTATCAAAGTTTTGGAAATTCCACTAGATCAACCCTAATAGCTTGGAATTTTATAAGAAAGAGATTTCTTCTTCACATGTTTTAAAAATGGATATGCATGCTTGAAACATGTTAAAGATGCAAATCACCTATGGATCATATGCTTTTAAAGAGAACAACAAACGATCATTAAATTCTCTAGTGAACGTGCGGTGGGATATTTACCCGAGTCAAACAAGCCATTATTTTGCCCGTTTACAAAAAGCTGACCTAACGATCACAGATGATTCTAAAGTGATTTATCATGTGTAATGGGCTATACCCTAAGAAATGACTTATGGATTGGGAGTCAACAATCAGTTGCAAATCCCCCAGCTCCCTCTATCGTCAACGATTACAAAACCTGAGATATAAAAACTAAAAAGAGCTTACAATCCCTAAAAATTACAGACACTCTTTGGAATTATCTCTCTCTACATTTATGGATTTTGCATTTCCATTTTAGATGTAAACTTTTTTCTTAAATCAAAACATTGAGTTTTTCGCTCTCTCTATATCTCGAAAACAAAGAAGGCAAATAGATGACAACAAAATGAAAATTTTACAATTTATGTATGTAAAAAATTTTAAACAGTAACAAATGTAAGAAAGATAATTTATTCTCACACCAAAAATGAACACAAAAGTTTTGTTATCAAAGTTTTGGAAATTCCACTAGATCAACCCCTAATAGCTTGGGAGTCAAACAAGCCATTATTTTGCCCGTTTACAAAAAGCTGAGCTAACGATCATAGATGATTCTAAAGTGATTTATCGTGTGTAATGGGCTATATTACCGTAAGAAATGACTTATGGATTGGGAGTCAACAATCAGTTAAAAATCCCCCAGCTCCCTCTTTTGTCAACGATTACAAAAACCGGAGATATAAAAACTAAAAAGAGCTTACAGTCCTAAAAAATTACAGACAATCTTTCAAATTATCTCTCTCTACATTTGTACATTGTGCATTTCTATTTTAGACGTACACTTTTTTCTTAAATCAAAACTTTGTGTTTTTTGCTCTCCCTTCATCCTGTAAACAAAATAGGCAAATAGATCACAACAAAATGAAAATTTTACAATTTATGTATGGATAGTTTTTTAAAACAATAACAAATGTAAGTAAAGAAAATTTATTCACATACCACAAATGAACACAAAAGTTTTGTTATCAGGGTTTGGGAAATTCCACTTGTCCAACCCTAATAGCTTGGAATTTTATAAGAAAGAGATTTCTTTTACACATGTTTTAAAAATGGATATGCATGCTTGAAACATTTTAAAGATGCAAATGACCTATGGATCCAAATATTTTTAAGAGAATAACAAACGCTCATTAAATTCTCAAGTAAACGTGCGGTGGGAAATTTACCCGAGTCAAACAAACCATTATTTTATCCATTTACAAAAAGTTGTCCTAACAATCACATATGATTGTAAAGTGATTTATCATGCATAACGGGCTATATTCTTTTAAGAAATGACTTATGGATTGCGGGTCAACACATAGTTAAAAATCCCCCTTTTCCCCCTTTTCCTAGCGATTGCAAACCTGAGAAGTAAAAACTAAAAAGAGCTTACAATCCTTAAAAATTACAGACACTCTTTGGAATTATCTCTCTTTACATGTCTGCATTGTGAATTTCCATTTTAGATGTTCACTTTTTTCTTAAATCAAAACTTTGAGTTTTTGCTCTCTCTTCATCCCGAAAACAGAAAAGGCAAATAGATCACCAAAAAATGAAAATTTTACAGTTTATGTATGGAAAAAATTTTAAACAATAACAAATGTAAGTAAATAAAATTTATTCACACACCACAAATGAACACAAGTTTTATTATGCAAGTTTGGGAAATTCCACTACATCAACCCAAATAGCTTCGAATTTTATAAGAAAGAGATTTCTTCTACACATGTTTTAAAAATGGATATGCAATCTTGAAACATGTTAAAAATGCAAATGACCAATGGATCCAAAGCTTTTAAAGAAATAAGAAACACTTATTAAATTCTCAAGTGCTGTCAATCAAGCCATTTTTTAGCCCATTGAAAAAAAACTGACCTAACAATCGTAGATGATTGTAAAGTGAATTATCATGCATAACGGGCTATATTTTTGTAAAAAATGACTTATGGATCAGGAGTTAACATTCAGTTAAAAATCCTGCACCTCCCCCTTTTCCCTACAATTGCAAAACCTGAGATATAAAAAGTAAAAAGAGCTTAGAATCCCTAAAAATTATAGATTCTCTTTGGAAATATCTCTCTCCACATTTTTACATTGTGCATTTACATTTTAGATGTACACCTTTTTCTTAAATCAAAACTTTGAGTTTTCGCTCTCCCTTTACCCCGTAAACAAAAACGGCAAATAGATCACAACAAAATGAAAATTTTAGAGTTTATGTATGGAAAAAATTTAAAACAATGACAAATGTAAGTAAAGAAAATTTATTCACAAACCACAAATGAATGCAAAAGTTTTTGTTGTCCAAGTTTGGGAAATTCTACTAGTTGAAACCAATTAGCTTGAAATTTTATAAGAAAGAGATTTCTTCTACACATGTTTTGAAAATTGATATGCATGCTTGAAACATGTTAAAGATGCAAATAACCTATGGATCCAAAACATTTAAAGAGAATAACAAACGCTCATTAAATTCTCAAGTGAATGTGCGGTGGGATATTTACCTGAGTCAAACAAGACTTTATTGTGCCAATTTACAAAAAGTTGACCTAACAATCATAAATGATTGTAAAGTGATTTATCATGCATAACGGGCTATATTTTAGTAAGAAATGACTTATGGATTGGGAGTCAACACTCAGTGAAAAATCCTCCACCTCCCCCTTTTCCCGACGATTGCAACACCTGAGATATATAAACTAAAAAGAACTTACAATCCATAAAAATTACAGAGACTCTATGAAATTATTTCTCTCTACATTTGTGCATTATGCATTTCCATTTTAGATGTACACTTTTTGCTTAAATAAAAACATTCAGTTTTCGTTCTCCTTCATCCTGTTAACAAAAGAGGCAAATAGATCACAAAAAATAAAAATTTTAGAGTTTATTTATGGAAAAAATTTTAAAAAATAAAAAATATTCGTAAAGAAAATTTATCCACACACCACAAATGCACACAAAAGTTTTGTTACCCAAGTATGGGAAATTCCACTAGCTTGGAATTTTATAAGAAAAAGATTTCTTCTACGCATGTTTTTAAAATGGATATGCATGCTTGACATATGTTAAAGATGCAAATGACGTATGGATCCAAAGCTTTTAAAGAGAATAAAAATCACTCATTAAATTCTCAAGTGAACGTGTGGTGGGATATTTCCCCGAGTCAATCATGCCATTATTTTGCCCATTTACATAAAGTTGACCTAACAATTATAGATGATTATAAAGTGAATTATCATGCATAACGGGCTATAATTTTTTAAGAAATGACTTAAGGATTGGGAGTGAACAATCAGTTAAAAATCCCCGGCCTCCCCCTTTTCCCGACGATTTCAAAACCTGAGATATAAAAACTAAAAAGAACTTACAATCCCTAAAAATTAAAGACACTCTTTGGAATTATCACTTTCTATATTTCTGCATTTTGTATTTCCATTTTAGATGTACACATTTTTCTTAAATCAAAACTTTGACTTTTCGCTCTCCCTTCATCCCGTAAAAAAAAAAGGCAAAAAGATCACAACAAAATGAAAATTTTAGATTTTAAGTATGGAAAAATTTATAACAATAACAAATATTAGAAAAGAAAATTTATTCACACACCACAAATGAACACAAAAGTTTTGTTATCCAAGTTTGGGAAATTCCATTAGTTCAACCCAAATATCATGGAATTTTATAAGAAAGAGATTTCATTTACATGTGTTTTGAAAATGGATATGCATGCTTGAAACATGTTAAAGATTCAAATGACCTATGGATCCAAAGATTTTAAAGAGAATAAAAAACGCTCATTAGATTCTCAAGTGAACGTGCGGTGGGATATTTTCCTGAGTAAAACAAGCCATTATTTTGCCCATTTGCAAAAAGCTGACCTAACAATCATGGATGATTGTAAAGCTATTTATCATGCATAACAGGCTCTATTTTTGTAAGAAATGGCTTATGGATTGGGAGTCAACACTCAGTTAAAAATCCCCCGCCTCCCCTTTTTCCTGACGATTGCAAAACCGGAGATATAAAACTGAAAAGAGCTTATAATCCCTAAAAATTATAGTCACTCTTTTGATTTATCACCCCCTACATTTGTGCATTGTGCATTTCCATTTTATATGTACACTTTTTTCTTAAATCAAAACTTCGAGTTTTTGCTCTCTCTTCATCTCGAAAAAAATGGCAAATAGATCACAACAAAATGAAAATTTTAAAGTTTATGTATGGAAATTTTTTTTAAAAATAACAAAATTAAGTAAATAAAATTTATTCACACACCACAAATGAACACAAAAATTTTGTTATCCAAGTTTGGGAAATTCGACTAGATAATCCCTAATAGCTTGGAATTTTATAAGAAAGAGAATTCTGCTACACTTGTTTTAAAAATGGATATACATGCTTGAAACATGTTAAAGATTCAAATGAGATATGGATCCAAAGCTTTTCAAGAGAATAACAAACACTCATTAAATTCTCAAGTGACCTTGCAGTGGGATATTTACCGAGTCAATCAAGCCATTATTTTTCCCATTAAAAAAAAGCTAACCTAAGAATCATAGATTATTGTAAAGTGAATTATCATGCGTAATGGGCTATAGTTTTGTAAGAAATTACTTATGGATTGGGAGTCAACACTAAGTTAAAAATCCTCCACCTCCCCTTTTTTCCCGACGATTGTAAAACATGAGATATAAAAACTAAAAAGTGGTTACAATCCCTTAAAATTATAGATACTCTTTGGAATAATCTCTCTCTACATTTGTACACTGTACATTTCCATTTTGGATGTACACTTTTTTCTTCAATCAAAACTTTGAGTTTTCGCTCTCCCTTCACCCCGTAAACAAAAAAAGCAAATAGATCACAACAAAATGAAAATTTTAGAGTATATGTATGGAAAAAATTTTAAACAATAACAAATGTATGTAAAGAAAATTTATTCACACACCACAAATGAACACAAAAGTTTTGTTATCCAAGTTTGGGAAATTCCACTAGTTCAACCCTAATAGCCCAGAATTTTATAAGAATGAGATTTCTTTTACACGTTTTAAAATGGATATGCATGCTTGAAACATGTTAAAGATTCAAATGGCCTATGGATCGAGAGATTTTAAAGAGAATAACAAACACTTATTAAATTCTCAAGTGAACGTGCTGTGGGATATTTAGCCGAGTCGAACAAGCCATTATTTTGCCCATTTACAAAAAGCTGACGTATCAATCATAGATGATTGTAAAGTGATTTAATATACGTTACAGGCTATTTTTTTTTAAGAAATGACTTGTGGATTGGGAGTCAACACTCAGTTAAAAATCTCCCGCCTCCCCCTTTTTTCAAGGATTGAAAAACCTGAGACATAAAAACTAAAAATAGCTTACAATCCCTAAAAATTGCAGACACACTTTGGAATTATCTCTCTCTACATTTGTTCATTGTGCATTTCCATTTTAGACATACACTTTTTTCTTCAATCAAAACTTTTAGTTTTCGCTCACCCATCATACCGTAAACAAAAAAGCCAAAAAGATCACAATAAAATGAAAATTTCTGAGTTTATGTATGGAAAAAATTTAAAACAATAAAAAATGTAAGTAAAGAAAATTTATTCACACCCCACAAATGAACACAAAATTTTTGTGATCCAAGTTAGGAAATTGCACTAGTTCAACCCTTATAGCTTGGAATTTTATAAGAAAGATATTTCTTCTACATATATTAAAAAAATGGATATGCATGCTTGAAACATGAAAAAGATGCAAATGACCTTTGGATCCAAAGTTTTTAAAGAGAATAACAAATGC
The DNA here is from genome assembly GCF_029961685.1 of Aristolochia californica. Lineage (NCBI taxonomy): Eukaryota > Viridiplantae > Streptophyta > Magnoliopsida > Piperales > Aristolochiaceae > Aristolochia > Aristolochia californica. The sequence continues at coordinate 27,721,311 of NW_027181770.1, read as the reverse complement.
TCATTAAATTCTCAAGTGAACGTGCAGTGGGATATTTACTTGAGTAAAACAAGCCATTATTTTGCCCATTTAGAAAAAGCTGACCTAAAAATCATGGATGATTGTAAAGTGATTTATCCTATGTAATGGGCTATATTTTTGTAAGAAATGACTTATGGATTGCAAGTCAACACTCTGTTAAAAATCCCCCGCCTCCCCCTTTTACCGACTATTGCAAAACCTGAGATATAAAAACTAAAAAGTGCTTACAATCCCTAAAAATTACAAACACTTTTTGGAGTTATCTCTCTCTAGTTTTGTGCATTGTGCATTTCCATTTTAGATGTACTCTGTTTTCTTAAATCAAAACTTTGAGTTTTTGCTCTCCCTTCATCCCGTATACAAAAAAAGCAAATAGATCACAACAAAATGAAAAATTTAGAGTTTATGTGTGGAAAAAATTTAAAACAATAACAAATGTAAGTAAAAAAATTTTTTTCACACACCACAAATGAACACAAAAGTTTGTAATCCAAGTTTGGGAAATTCCAGTAGTTCAACCCCCATTGCTTGGAATTTTATAAGAAAGAGATTTCTTCTACACATGTTTTAAAAATTGATATGCCTACTTGAAACATGTTAATGATGCAAATGACCTATGGATCCAAAGATTTTAAAGAGAATAGCAAACGTTCAATAAATTCTCAAGTGAACGTGTGGTTGGATATTTACCCGAGTAAAACAAGCCATTATTTTTCCCATTTACAAAAAGCTGAGCTAACAATCATGGATGATTCTAAAGTAATTTACCATGCATCACGGGCAATTTTTTTCTAAGAAATAACTTATGGATTGGGAGTCGAAACTCAGTTAAAAATTCCTCTCCTCGCCCTTTTCACAACGATTGCACAACCTGAGATAAAAAAACTAAAAAGAGCTTACAATCCCTAAAAATTACCGCTCTCTACATTTGTGCATTGTGAATTTCCATTTTAGATGTACACTTTTTTATTAAATAAAAACTTTAAGTTTTCGCTCTCCCTTCATCCTGTAAACAAAAAACGCAAAACGATCACAAGCAAATGAAAATTTTAGAGTTTATGTAGGGTAAAAATTTAAAACAATAACAAATGTAAGTAAAGAAAATTTATTCACACACCACAAATGAACACAAAAGTTTTGTTATCCAAGTTTTGGAAATTCCACTAGTTCAACCCAAATAGCTTGGAATTTTATAAGAGAGATTTCTTCTACACATGTTTCAAAAATGGATATGCATGCTTGAAACATGTTAAAGATGCAAATGACCTATGGATAGAAAGATTTTAAAGAGAATAAAAAACGCTCATTATATTCTCAAGTGAACATGCGGTTGGATATTTACCCGAGTCAAACAAGCCATTATTTTGCCCATTTACAAAAAGCTGACCTAACAATCATGGATGATTGTAAAGTGATTTATCTTGCGTAATGGGCTATATTTTTTTAATAAATGAGTTACGGATTGGGAATCAACACTCAGTTAAAAATCCCACGCCTCCCCCTTTTCCCAACGATTGCAAAACCTGAGATATAAAAACTAAAAATAGCTTACAATCCCTAAAAATTGCAGACACTCTTTGGAATTATCTCTCTCGACATTTGTGCATTGTGAATTTCAATTTCAAATGTACACTTTTTTCTTAAATCAAAGCTTTGAGTTTTCGATCACCCTTCATCCCTTATACAAAAAAAAGCATATAGATCAATACAAAATAAAAATTTAAGAGTTTATGTATGGAAAAAATTTAAAACAATAACAAATGTTAGTAAAGAAAATTTATTCACTCACCACAAATGAACACAATAGTTTTGTTATCCAAGTTTGGGAAATTCCACTTGTTCAACCCTAATCGCTTGGAAATTTATAAGAAAGAGATTTCTTCTACACATGTTTTTAAAATGGTTATCCATGCTTGAAACATGTAAAAGATGCAAATGACCTATGAATCCAAAGCTTTTAAAGAGAATAACAAACGCTCATTAAATTCCCTAGTGAATGTGCGGTGGGATATTTACCCGAGTCGAACAAGACATTTTTTGCCCATTTACAAAAATCTAACCTAATAGTCATAGATGAATGTAAAGTGATTTATCATGTGTAACGGGCTATATTTTAGTAAGAAATGACTTATGGATTGGGGGTCAATACTCAGTTAAAAACCCTCGCCTCCCCTTTTTCCTTACGATTGCAAAACCTGAGATATAAACACTAAGAAGAGCTTACAATCCCAAAAAATTACAGACACTCTTTGGAATTATCTCTCTCTACATTTTGCAATGTCCATTTCTCTTTTAGATCTACATTTTTTCCTTAAATCAAAACTTTGAGATTTCACTCTCCCTTCATCCTGTAAACAAAAAAAAGCAAATAGAGCAAAAGAAAATGAAAATTTTAGAGTTTATGTATGGAAACAATTTAAAAAAATAAAAAATGTAAGTAAAGAAAATTTATTCACACTCCACAAATGAACACAAAAGTTTTGTTATCCAAGTTTGGGAAATTCCACTAGTTCAACCCTAACAGCTTGGAATTTTATAGGAAAGAGATTTCCACCACACATGCTTAAAAAATGGATTTGCATGTCTGAAACATGTTAAAGATGCAAATCACCTATGGATCCAAAACATTTGAAGAGAATAACAAACGCTCATTAAATTCTCAAGAAAACGTGCGGTGGGATATTTACCCGAGTAAAACAAGCCATTATTTTGACCATTTACAAAAAGTTGACCTAACAATCATAGATGATTGTAATGTAATTTATCATGCGTAACGGGCTATATTTTAGTAAGAAATGACTTATGGATTGGGAATCAACACTCAGTTAAAAATCCCCCTCCTCCCCATTTTCCCATCGATTGCAAAACCTAAGATATAAAAACTAAAAAAAGTTTACAATCCCTAAACAGTACATACACTCTTTGGAATTATCTCTCTTTACATTTGTGCATTGTAAATTTCCATTTTAGATGTACACTTTTTTCTTAAATCAAAACTTTGAGTTTTCGCTCTGCCTTCATCCCGTAAACAAAAAAAGGCAAATAGATCACAACAAAATGAAAATTCTACAGTTTACATCCGGAAAAAATTTAAAACAATAACAAATGTAAGTAAAGAAAATTTATTCACACACCACAAATGAACACAAAAGTTTTGTTATCCAAGTTTGGGTAATTCCACTAGTTCAACCCTAATAGCTTGGAATTTTATAAGAAAAAGATTTCTTCTACACATGTTTTAAAAATGGATATGCATGCTTGGAATATGTTAAAGATGCAAATGACCTTTGGATGCAAAATTTTAAATAGAATAACAAATGCTTATTAAATTCTCAGGTGAACGTGCGGTGGGATATTTACCCGAGTTAAACAAGCCATTATTTTGGCCATTTTCAAAAAGCTAACCTAACAATCATAGATGATTGTAAAGTGATTTATCATGCATAATGGGTTATATTTTTGTAAGAAATTACTTATGGATTGGGAGTCAACACTCAGTTACATTTCCACCGCCTCCCCCATTTCCATACGATTGCAAAACCTGAGATATAAAAACTAAAAAGTGCTTACAATGCCTAAAAATTACAGACACTCTTTGGAATTATCTCTCTCTACATTTATTCATTGTGCATTTCCACTTTAGATGTACACTTTTTTCTTAAATTAAAACTTTGATTTTTCGCTATCCCTTCATCTCTTATTAGAAAAAGGCTAATCGATCACAACAAAAGGAAAATTTTCTAGTTCAAGTATGAAAAAAATTGAAAAAAATAACAATTGTACGTGAAGAAAATTTATTCACACACCACAAATGAACACAAAAGTTTTTTTATCCAAGTTTGGGAAATTCCACTAGTTCAACGCCAATAGCTTGGAATTTTATAAGAAAGAGATTTCTTCTACAAATGTTTTAAAAATTGATATGCAAGCTTGAAACATGTTAAAGATTCAAATGACCTATGGATCCAAAGCTTTTAAAGAGAATAAAAAATGCTCATTAAATTCTCAAGTGAACGTGCAGTGGGATATTTACCCGAGTCAAAAAAGCCATTATTTACCCCATTTACAAAAAGCTGACCAAACGATCATAAATGATTGTAAAGTCATTTATCATGCGTAATGGGCTATATTTTCGTAAGAAATGACTTATGGATTGGGAGTCAACACTCAGTTACAATTCCTCTGCATCCCCCTTTTCCTAACGATTGCAAAACCTCAAATATAAAAACTAAAAAGAGCTTACAATCCATATAAATTACAGACACTCTTTGGAATTATCTCTCTCTACATTTGTGCATTATGCATTTCCATTTTAGATGTACACTTTTTTCTTAAATCAAAACTTTGATATTTCGCTCTCCCTTCATCCCGTAAACAAAAAAAGAAAATAGAGCACAAGAAAATGAAAATTTTAGAGTTTATGTATGGAAACAATTTAAAATAATAAAAAATGTAAGTAAAGAAAATTTAGTCACACTCCACAAATGAACACAAAAGTTTTGTTATCCAAGTTTGGGAAATTCCACTAATTAAACCCTAATAGCTTGGAATTTTATAAGAAAGAGATTTCTTCTACACATGTTTTAAAAATGGATATGCATGCTTGAAACATGTTAAAGATGCAAATGACCTATGGAACCAAAGATTTTAAAGAGAATAACAAACTCTCATTAAATTCTCAAGGGAACGTGCGGTGGAATATTAACCCGAGTAAAACAAGCCATTATTTTGACCATTACAAAAATTTGACCTAACAATCATAGATGATTGTAAAGTAATTTATCAAGCGAAACGGGCTATATTTTAGTAAGAAATGACTTATGGATTGGGAATCAACACTCAGTTAAAAATCCCCCGCCTCCTCATTTTCCCAACGATTGCAAAACCTAAGATATAAAAACTAGAAAAAGTTTACAATCCCTAAAAATTAAAAACACTCTTTGGAATTATCTCTCTTTACATTTTTGCATTGTAAATTCCCATTTTAGATGTACACTTTTTTCTTAAATCAAAACTTTGAGTTTTCGCTCTACCTTCATCCTGTAAAGAAAAAAAGGCAAATAGATCAAAATGAAAATTCTACAGTGTACATCTGGAAAAAATTTAAAACAATAACAAATGTAAGTAAAGAAAAGTTATTCACACACCACAAATGAACACAAAAGTTTTGTTATCCAAGTTTGGGTAATTGCACTAGTTCAACCCTAATAGCTTGGAATTTTATAAGAAAAATATTTCTTCTACACATGTTTTAAAAATGGATATGCATGCTTGGAATATGTTAAAGATGCAAATGACCTTTGGATGCAAAAATTTTAAAGAGAATAACAAACGCTCATTAAATTCTAAGGTGAACGTGCGGTGGGATATTTACCCGAGTTAAACAAGCCATTATTTTGGCCATTTTCAAAAAGCTAACCTAACAATCATAGATGATTGTAAAGTGATTTATTATGCGTAATGGGTTATATTTTTGTAAGAAATTACTTATGGATTGGGAGTCAACACTCGGTTACATTTCCACCGCCTCCCCCATTTCCATACGATTGCAAAACCTGAGATATAAAAACTAAAAAGTGCTTACAATCCCTAAAAATTACAGACACTCTTTGGAATTATCTCTCTCTACATTTATTCATTGTGCATTTCCACTTTAGATGTACACTTTTTTCTTAAATTAAAACTTTTACTTTTCGCTATCCCTTCATCTCGTATTAGAAAAAGGCTAATCGATCACAACAAAAGGAAAATTTTCTAGTTTAAGCATGAAAAAAATTGAAAAAAATAACAATTGTACGTGAAGAAAATTTATTCACACACCACAAATGAACACAAAAGTTTTGTTATCCAAGTTTGGGAAATTCCACTAGTTCAACGCCAATAGCTTGGAATTTTAAAGAAAGAGATTTCTTCTACAAAGGTTTTAAAAATTGATATGCAAGCTTGAAACGTGTTAAAGATGCAAATGACCTTTGGATCCAAAGCTTTTAAAGAGAATAACAAATGCTCATTAAATTCTCAAGTGAACGTGCAGTGGGATATTTACCCGAGTCAAAAAAGCCATTATTTACCCCATTTACAAAAAGCTGACAAAACGATCATAAATGATTGTAAAGTCATTTATCATGCGTAATGGGCTATATTTTCGTAAGAAATGACTTATGGATTGGGAGTCAACACTCAGTTACAATTCCTCCGCATCCCCCTTTTCCTAACGATTGCAAAACCTCAAATATAAAAACTAAAAAGAGCTTACAATCCATATAAATTACAGACACTCTTTGGAATTATCTCTCTCTACATTTGTGCATTATGCATTTCCATTTTAGATGTACACTTTTTTCTTAAATCAAAACTTTGATATTTCGCTCTCCCTTCATCCCGTAAACAAAAAAAGAAAATAGAGCACAAGAAAATGAAAATTTTAGAGTTTATGTATGGAAAAAATTTAAATCAATAAAAAATGTAAGTAAAGAAAAGTTATTCACACACCACAAATGAACACAAAAGTTTTGTTATCCAAGTTTGGGTAATTCCACTAGTTCAACCCTAATAGCATGGAATTTTATAAAAAAATATTTCTTCTACACATGTTTTAAAAATGGATATGCATGCTTGGAACATGTTAAAGATGCAAATGAACTTTGGATGCAAAAATTTTAAAGAGAATAACAAACGCTCATTAAATTCTCAGGTGAACGTGCGGTGGGATATTTACCCGAGTCAAACAAGCCATTAGTTTGGCCATTTTCAAAAAGCTGACCTAACAATCATAGATGATTGTAAAGTGATTTATCATGCGTAATGGGTTATATTTTTGTAGGAAATTACTTATGGATTGGGAGTCAACACTCAGTTACATTTCCTCCGCCTCCCCCATTTCCATACGTTTGCAAAACCTAAGATATAAAAACTAAAAAGTGCTTACAATCCCTAAAAATTACAGTCACTCTTTGGAATTATCTCTCTCTACATTTATTCATTTTGCATTTCCACTTTAGATGTACACTTTTTTCTTAAATTAAAACTTTGAGTTTTCGCTATCCCTTCATCTCGTATTAGAAAAAGGCTAATCGATCACAACAAAAGGAAAATTTTCTAGTTTAAGTATGAAAAAAATTGAAAAAAATAAAAATTGTACGTGAAGAAAATTTATTCACACACCACAAATGAACACAAAAGTTTTGTTATCCAAGTTTGGGAAATTCCATTAGTTCAACGCCAATAGCATGGAATTTTATAAGAAAGAGATTTCTTCTACAAATGTTTTAAAAATTGATATGCAAGCTTGAAACATGTTAAAGATGCAAATGACCTATGGATCCAAAGCTTTTAAAGAGAATATCAAATGCTCATTAAATTCTCAAGTGAACGTGCAGTGGGATATTTACCCGAGTCAAAAAAGTCATTATTTACCCCATTTACAAAAGGCTGAGCAAAACAATCATAAATGATTGTAAAGTCATTTATCATGCGTAATGGGCTATATTTTTGTAAGAAATGACTTATGGATTGGGAGTCAACACTCAGTTACAATTCCTCCACATCCCCCTTTTCCTAATGATTGCAAAACCTCGAATATAAAAACTAAACAGAGCTTACAATCCATATAAATTACAGACACTCTTTGGAATTATCTCTCTCTACATTTGTGCATTATGCATTTCCATTTTAGATGTACACTTTTTTCTTCAAAAAATTTTTTTGCTCTCCCTTCATCCCGTAAACGAGAAAGGCAAATAGATCACAACAAAATGAAAATTTTAGACTTTATGTATGGAAAAAATTTAAAACAAAAACAAATTTAAGTAAAGTAAATTTATTCACTCACCACAAATGAACACAAAAGTTTTGTTATCCAAGTTTGGGAAATTCCACTAGTTCAACCTTAATAGCTTGGAATTTTATAAGAAAGAGATTTCTTCTACACATGTTTTAAAAATGGATGTGCATGTTTGAAACTTGTTAAAGATGCAAATGACCTATTGATCCAAAGCTTTTAAAAAGAATAACAAACGCTCATTAAATTCTCAAGTGAACGTGCGGTGGGATATTTATGTGGGTCAAACAACTATTGTCGTAGTAAAATTCTCTTCTACTCTATCATGCATTTAATAATGAACTCATTTAATAACCTGATACTCTTCCTACTCGAAGATTTTTCTTGTATTACAAACAAGTAAAATGGATCCCCTCAGCAGCACCCTGACGGACCTAGCAGCAGCAATTGCCACTCTCACGGTATTGCTCCCAACCCTAGAGTCACTATTCAAAAGTCTCTTAGTTCTCTCAGAACGAGGAGACATACATGAGAATTGTGCCCGATACGGGTTAAGTGGAGAACTCTGACTACTCAAGGTTAAGGAATTAACCAAAGAGATAAAAGAACTCACTAAATGGCACGATATGCCAAGCTCCTCTAAGACTTCTACCGGATCTCCATTGCGAGAAAAGGAAGCCACAACGTCAGCTAATCAACAGAAGGATGCCTTTAGTGTTTTGATATACACAGGTCGACCCGAGATTTCTACCTGCCATGGCAGGCATGAGAAGGAAATCACAACATAGTCTTCTTTGAAGATAGGGGAATCCGGGATTTCTACCTACTAGTCTAGAGCAAGAAAGGAAACCTTAACGATTTCGATGAAATCGGAATCAGAGACTTCTACCTGTCAGTTTCGAGCTGAAAAGGAAGTCTTAACGGATCCATCTCTGATGGAAACAGACTTGTCTAGCAATGAGAAATCATTCAAGACAAAATTGGTTACCCCATCTGAGTTTACAAGGTTGAAAAGCCGAAACAAACCAGATAAAACAAGTTTTAATGAGTTTGAATTTTTAAAGAAATTTAAACCTTTGAAACTTTCGGACATTATGTCCGAGGAACCCTCGCTACGCCCTCAAAAGGTGGACAACATTCGTACAAAGATCGAATCCAATCATACTGTTCAATTCCAGAGATGGAATGAGCAAATTGGACAAGGGATGAACACTCCCTTCTTCACCACTAAGTCCAGCAATAGTTGGAATCAAGTGAAGCTGAGTTAAGAAATAGACTCAAAATATGCATCCATGCTTTATTCATATGGATTCGTAAAACATATGGTACTTCACTCCACTGACTTATCAGTTTTGGACAAAATGCCAAAAGAGATTAAGGAGGCTTGCAAAAGTTTTATTTCCATAACCAAAAGCAAAGGAATGAAGATTAATTTCGTTTCTTGTATTGCTAAGATTGTTACTGACAATAAGATGTTTCCAAGCACTTCTGTCGTGACACTTGGAAGCATCTAAGAAGGTGACGCAAAGATGGAATATGATCCAAGACATGTTTCAAAAGCCAAGCCATGTCCAGAAGCAGTTTGGCCAACCAAACGTATCCATGGGTTCAAGACCCTGATACAACTCCTACAACAGCTAAGTCAGAAAAGGAAAAACATTGTCTACAAGACATCCGTGCCACTGACGATCATCTCGAAAAGCTAAAAAGAGACTCCGGCACCTGTCCAGACCAGTCTCGAAGCAACGCTGAAGAAACTCCTGAGAGGAAATATCCTCTTCAACAATGCAACCAAGGAAAACTTTTGCCAGATGGCCCAGAAGACTTTTCCAAAGGAGCACACGTATAGATTGTGAACAAAAAGGCAGTTGTTTGAATAAACAGTCATTAGCCACTTCAGTAGACAAGTCAGCAGCCATTAGGGCTCAAGACGGAATCAAGGTCGGCAAAGGCGGCTATAAAAGTCTGCAAAAGCAGCTACAAAAGTCATCAAAGGCGGCTACACAATGTCAGCAATGGTGGCAACAAAAGATTCCTGCACTTCAGCATCATGATGTCACAAGAGGAAAAGTCATTTCTACCCCTACCTTCGATGCCGAAAGGTAATAATACAAGGGCAAAAATGAAAAGCCAAAAAGATAAAAGTTACCCTTTGTATTTAAACACACACCTTTCAATTAAGGGTAAAAGAGGGAGAAATGAAAATCCATCACCTATAAATTCGAGGTTCCTCCAGAGGTTGAAAAATTCAAAAATTGGAGAAGAAAAAACAATCTTTCATTCGAAGAAGAAGGCAATTTCCGGAGAGCATCCTCCAGCAAGTTCCTTAAAGCATGGTATGTGCAAAATAGTCGTAATGGCTGAGTAGAAAAGAGGGAACCGACCGGTAGTTATGTAGATAAGTAAATTTTCTTTCCCTTTATTCAGGGTATGTATTTAGTATTGTTGTTTTTTGTATTGAAATAATGTTTTTATATTTCCGCATGTTTGTAATATTTTGATTCGTACAGTTGTTGTTTTCACTGTTCATGTTCTGCATCTATATGCATGAATCTCCACAGTGTTTGTTTCTACTATTTCAAAGTTACTGTTCAAAAGTACTGTTCATTTTAATATGCATGGTTACTATTCATGTGTACTGTTCACTCGTCAAAAAGAAATAGTATCAAAATACTGCCAAATAGGACAGAAGCTAGAGACTTGGAATTATTCGGCGACGCTCCGAGGTAGAAAACGAAATGGAGTTGTGCTCTACCCAGCTGAAGCAGCGATGGAGCCACAACAGTTAATAGGAACGGGTTGGGGCGCTCTCGAGACCATGAGGACCGCATCGACGGAATTGCCCATGTGGTGGTAAGGCGGCAGTAATAGGGTCAAACCCCCAAAGAAATTCTAAGTAGCAGTAGAAGTCATGTTGGCCCTATTAGATAGCTATGAAAATAGAAACAAACGAGTACATAGGAGTGACTTGTGGTAGGAAGCAGGAGTAGTATGATGGTGAAGTGATAAGATGTGTAAAGTTTGACTATAGGAATAGTATTATGTGAGTCATCGTTGTTTTCCTCTGTAGTCAATGTGTAGTTGTGATCCCTAGGATTCTAGTTCCACTGCCCTCATCCGTAGGTTCACCCTGTATTCCACTGTGTAAGACTGTTAGAGTCTATTTGTTTTTGTGTTGAGTCTATTTGTTTTTGTGTTGGTATCAGAGCAATAGTACTTTCGGAACCATAATCTATTGTGTTTTGTAAAATTGCGTTGTGTGTTAGTTTGTTGTTCTAAAATTGGTATCATAGCTTAGGTTTAAACGTCCTGCAGATAGGACCAAGTCTAGTCTATGTGTCAAAGAAGTCAAAGCTTAACTATGATTCTTTCATTTTAGGTATACATACTCCCAAAATAGTTACGACCCAAACTGGTCACATCCCATGTACCATTGGTATACTACAAATTTACTAATGTATGAAAGACCCCAACTGGTAGGTCAGAAGGAACTCCACGGTCCCTCTTACAACACCGTGTTAAAAACAGGACACACAAATATTTGTCCAATAATAGGCTATCCACATGGATGGCATGATAAGAATAATCCAATATTAAATAATATAATAGATTTAGTTGGTGATATGCATCACAACTTCTTTATGAAAAGATGTTGGAAAAAATAAACCGCAGAAAACGTTGTTTTCCAATGCATAGGGATAGAAAGTGACGTCAATGAACAACTACAGAAACTCAAGAGACGAATTAATGTCCATCTTGAGGTATTTCAAACATGAAATACTGAAGAAACAATATTCCTTACATCTACAAAGCTATGTAGATCAAGAAATAAATCACTCTAGGATCTTAGAACTTATCCGAGAAGTGAAAACTAAAATGGTTAACAACAAACCATGTAGAAAAGAATTACAGGAAGTTATTTGCAAAATAGCCTCTGTAAAAAATCATCAAGGGACAGATAGAGATCGTCTTATATGAGACATCTGTGCCTTAACTCAAAATGAAGAATTGAGAGAACTTGTTATACAACATATCTCTCCTTTCATCACTTTGTACCAATTGGAACGATTAATTGAAATTCTGTTCCAAAAATTAGAAGAGATATCAACTCATCTAAAATTCCTAAATGTCTGAACAAATAGGAATAGAATGTACCTCTCTCCAAGATAGTGTTTATGTACATCATGAAACCCAGGGAGAAAACGATGAACATCCTAATCTTACGTTGGATGGACAAAAGTGGACAATAAGTATCCCTAGGATAACTGAACTCTACAACAAATATTAGATTGAGTTCCAAAAGAAATCCTTCATCTTCTAGAAGGAACTATCTGTAGAGATACAGGATACCGATTCCGGTACTTTCTGTTATAGATTGTTAAGTGAATCTGACTTAGCTAAACTAAAAAGATTCAAATATGTCCATTATGGACTAGTTCGTATAGGATTAGACCCCTTAATATGAATCAACCAAAATTTAACCTTCATAGCAGCTATCGTTGATAACTCAGTGAGGAATAATTTTGAAAAAGCCCTACTCGGAGGAGTTAGAGCAAATTTAGGATTAGGACCAATTTCTTTTACAACCTGACCCATTCTACAAATAGATTTGGAAGACAAGCACATCCAAGATAACTTGTCCTTAAAAGTCTATACAGACAACTGGTCAAAAAATTGAATTCAACCAGGAAGAAGAGTTATGCACATACTTGTATGCATAGTAGCCCGAGTAATCAACACTGGAAAGGTTCCAGTTAAAGATTCAAAGAAACTCACAGAATTAGCCAAAAACATTGGTTATTCTGAAAACTTGACCATAGAAGAACTTGACCCCAGAGAGTTAACATGGCCAACAAAATGGGTAGTCCAACCTTTGGCACCCCGACACCTTCTCCTCTCCCAAAAAACCATAAAGGAGATAGAAGGAAAACTAGTGATCACAAACACTAGTCCCCACTTTTCCATCGAACAGGAGAGGCCCTCTACCTCAACAAGTTGAGCCTCAGACAGTTCCCATTTTGAAGGAATAGGAAACCCAAGGCCCAATGCTTATGTTCCACTTCACATCGATGATGGCACATAACCCATATAAAGCCTTAGGCCCACCAATAGGAAATAGTGGCATCATCACCAATTCCAATAAAACCTTAGAGTCTTATGGTAAGACCCTTAATAGGTTAGAAATTTTTTTTGAGAATCTCCAGCAGAAAATAGATTTCCTCTATGATGTACATAAACATAGAGAAGTAATAAAGTGTCAAAACATCCTAGAAAATATTCTAGAAAAGATTGACCATGGAAATAGTCCTGTTTTCTTCAAAGAATTAACAGAACTAAAACAAAGTTTAGATAATCTAAACAAAGATAAAAGGCAAGAACTTTTAACAGAAGTCATAGTATTAAAAGAACATCTAGGTTCTAATGAACGTCTAGGTTTTCCAGATCCATCAAGGTATAAAACACCTTTTACACCTTGGACACTAGAATGATCTATAAAAAGAAATTTTTAGATCGTTTAAAATTAAAAAGACAAGGCCTTGACCTCGCCTAACTACAAAGAAATACTCTGCAACCAGAAGATAACACAATCCCAGCAATGGTATGGTATTACTATTTTTGGGAAAGATATACTGATTGCATCTACAACCTTAGATGCAAGATCAAGAAAATCAAACAAAAAATAAACCTTTTAGCTTTGTAAAATGATCTTTAGAGAAAGACTACTAGATCAAATTCATCTGGTATGCTCAATGAAAGACAAAAATTGGCAAGCCAGTGAAAATCTAAGACCAGTAAATGAAAATGATATAGCTTATCAAGCACATCTAGTTGAATGGTGGAGATTAACCCGTAGAGAAATTCTACTATGGTTTATGATAAAAAGACTTCAAAGGAAGCTTCAATAGATTGCTCTATGACAAAGTTTTTCTATTTAATGGATATAGAAACTCCATTACCATTAGGCCTTCCTAACATCACCGGATGGCTTAAAAACCTAGTGTACTTTGTAACACCTTGCATAGCACCTAGAAAAATGATCCAGCACCACCTACTTTTAGGATCGCTTCCAAAGCATCATCCTCTACCGATGATGAAGTTTACGCAGAATATAATACTTCTTATCGTCAACCGATTTATTATGTTCAAGAGCAAAAACCTTCCTCTAGTAAACAACAAGAGCAACAAGACAGTGAACCAGAGGCCTGGGAATCTGATAAAGTTGAAGAAGAAAATACCAAGAAAACAGACTACTCAGCTAAAAACAAAAAGGTTGATGATCTTGGTAAAAGATTTAGAATGCTTCGTGGTAGCGACCATTTTGAAGCAGAAACATCGAGGGTACGAGACACCCACATGGAAGATAGCTTTCAAGATAACTTCTGAAATCGTACTGCGGTTCACCTGCAAGAATGAGAGAGTTTCTGCCAGTCCAAAGTATCTTTGGGAGGACAAAGGTATTCGACATAATACAAAAATGTTGATCCTTCAAATGGTACTAAAGGTCAAATGGTACTAAAGGACACACATCCATAGATAGCATAAACCCTTTTGGATTTTATCTCAAATTGGATTGTCCCAATGATGGAGAAAAAGTCCTTAAAGAATGGGAAAGAAGCATGAGCAATGCTGCAAATATGCATGAATCTTGGGACAAAGATTCAGTATTTAATTTCTTTAGCCATGCTTTACAGGGTAATGTAGCTCATTGGTGGGACAACCTTCCCGAAGACCAAAAACGAGCTAATACCTCAATATGTATAGCCAATATCTTAAAAGGATTGGTGGCTAAGATATCAAAAGAATTTCTAGGAATACATCCAATCCTAGAAGCTTATAATGAGAGTACTAAACAATGCAAACGTTTAGAAACTTTTCAGAAATTAAACAAGTTAAAAAAATTTAACATTTGTTTTTATGAGAAGTATTATTGTGAATTTGCAAGTTACTTCTATAAACTACAAAAAGAAGATCAGAAACCTTATCTGTCTATCTTTTATGCAATATTTCCAGAACCTTTTGCACATGTAGCTGAAAAAGACTACATTACAAAATATTGGCAAAATAATCCAAAAATTGGTACTTTAACCATGGTTAATTTCCTAAACTTTGACACTATAAGAAGAAGACATAGATTTTTACAAGACATGTTGGCAAATCTCTTTGAAGCCAAAAAACTACAAAAGAAAAGTAGTAAGGCACACAAAAAAATATTTTGTTGTTCAAACCAGAACAAAAATGTAGGACCTTATGGTTGTAAAACCACTTCCCATATGAGAAGAAAATATCCTAAGAAATTCCAACAGAAAAAATTTAGGATACAAAAAAGTTCTAAAACTAGGTATACCCCCTCCAAGGGATACTTTAGAAAAAGAACAAATTCTGGCCCTACCACATCCAGTAAAGGGTCAAAAACATATTTCCAAAAGGGGAAAACCCCAAGTAGATGCAAATGCTGGATATGCCAGAAAGAAGGACATTTTTCAAAAAAATGTCCAAGCACTGCGAAAACATGGCAGTACAAAACCTATGTGCTACTCACCGAAGCAAATGGATTGGACATCATCCATTATGATGACATCCAGTCAGAGAATGAAGTATATGATCTTCATCTCAAAACTGAGTCTTCCTCCTCGAAAAACTCAGAAAATATGAGTGACTCTTCAGGCACAACCTTTGCCTGATAGATTTTTTTATATTTAGTTATGCTTTAGCCTTCCCGATATATAATACTACAGCAAGTGTGGTGATGAGATTCCTCCCTTAGAAACACTACTCCTCGCTGAATCCTGTGAATCTGACATTCAACAGCTTCTAGAATCCACTTGTTCTGAGAAACCCTTAGAATTGTGGAATAAAAAACCATATGCCGAGCTCGAACTTCTTGATCCTGAAAAAGAAATCCGAGAAAAACCTATGGTTTACACTCCTTCTGATGTTGAAGAATTCTCAACACATATAGATGACTTGCTAACTCAAGGTTTAATCCGTGCAAGTTATTCTCCACATACATCTCCTGCTTTCCTGGTTTGGAATCATGCAGAGATAAAACGTGGAAAAGCTAGAATGGTCATTAACTATAAAAAGGTCAATGAAGCCAAAAAATGGATGGATACTATCTTCCTAACAAAGAAAGATTAATAGCTGCCATAAGAGGAAAACAATGGTTTTCTAAATTTGATTGCAAATCCTGGTTTTGGCAAATTCGTCTAACCAAAAGAGCTATTCCCCTTACTACATTCAGTTGTCCTTCAGGACATTATGAGTGGCTTGTAATGCCCTTCGGGTTAAAACAAGCACCCAACATATTTCAAAGGAGAATGGACAATATCCTTAAACCATTCTGTAAATTTTGCTTAGTTTATTTTGTTGACATCCTTGTCTTTTCAGAAGCCAAGGATCAACAGAAAGAGCAATTACTTAAGGTATTAAATGCCTTAAAAAATATTGTTTTTGATTTCAGAAAAAAGAAATCAGAGTTGTTTACAACCAAGATAGATTTCTTAGGTCTAAACATCTCAAAAGGAGAAACCATCCTCCAAAATCATATTCTGGAAAAACTAGCAGTTTTTTCGAATGAAATTGAAGATGTAAAACAACGTAAACATTTTTTAGGAATCCTAACATATGCTGAACAATTCATAAAGAATTTACCAGAAATTAGGAAACCCTTTCAAAAGAAACTATAGAAAGACATCAAATGGGAATGGACACCTACTAATAGTCTAGAAGTAATCAAGATAAAAAAAATGATGAAACACCTCCCAGTGTTAACTCTACTAGATCCAGATGCAAAACTGATTTTAGAAACTGACGCCTCGGATCATACTTGGGCAGCAGTCCTAAAATGCAAAATCAATGATTCTGAGAGATTATGCAAATATACATCAGGAACATTTTCATATGCTGAAACAAATTATCATTCTTATAAAAAAGAAATTTTAGGAGTAAAAAATGGGATAGAGAAGTTTTATATTTATCTTGCCCACAAAGAATTTCTGGTACGAACTGACTGCAAAAACTTTTCTGCTTTCATGACAAGAAATTTAGAAGATTCACTTTGTCATGGTAGATTACTCCGTTGGCAACAATGGTTCTTCCTATTCTCTTTTACTCTTGAACACATTAAAGGAGATAAAAATTATTTACCTGATACTCTTACTCGAGAATTTTCTTGTATTACAGACAGGTAAAATGGATCCACTCAGCAGCACACTAACGGACCTTGCAGCAGCAATTGCCACCCTCACGGTATTGTTCTCGACCCTACAGTCACTATTTGACAGTCTTTTAGTTCTCTCAGAACAAGGAGACATACATGAGAATTATGCCCGATATGGGTTAAGTGGAGAACTCTTACAACTCAAGGTTAAGGAATTAACCGAAGAGTTAAAAGAACTCACTAAATGGCATGGCATGATATCCCAATCTCCTCCGGGACTTCTACCAGATCTCCATCACGAGAAAAGGAAGCCACAACGTCAGCTAATCAGCAGACGGATAACTTTAGTGTTTTGATAAACAGAGATCGACCTGGGATTTCTACCTGTCATGCCAAGCATGAGAAAGAAATCACAACCCAGTCTTCTTTGAAGATAGAGGAATCAGGGATTTCTACCTGCCAGTCTAGAGCTGGAAAGGAAACCTTAACGATTTTGACAAAATCAGAATCAGGGACTACTCCTTGTCTATTTCGAGCTAAAAAGGAAGTCTTAAGGATTCATGTCTGATAGAACCTTGTCCAGCAATGAGAATTCATTCAAGAGAAAATTGGTAACCCATCTGAGTTTACAAGGTTGAAAAACCTAAATAAACCAGATAAAAAAAGTTTAAATGAGTTTGATTTTTAAAGAAATTTAAACCTTTGAAACTTTTGGACATTATGTCTAAGGAACCCTCGCTACACCCTCAAAAGGTGGATAGCGTTCGTTCAAAGATCGAATCCGATTATACTATTCAATTCCAGAGAAGGAATGAGCAAATTGGACAAGGGATGAACACTGCCTTCTTCACCACTGAGTCCAGCAATAGTTGGAATCAAGTGAAGCTGAGTCAAGAAATAGACTCGAAATATGCATCCATGATTTATTCATATGGATTTATAAAACAGATGGTACTTCACTCCACCAACTTATCAGTTTTGGAGAACATGCCAAAAGAGATTATGGAGGCTTGCAAAAGTTTTATTTCCATAACCAAAAGCAAAGGAATGAAGATTAATTTCGTTTCCTGTATTGCCGAGATTGTTGCTAACAATAAGATGTTTTCAAGCATTTCTTTCGTGACACTTGAAGGCATCAAAGAAGGTGACGCAAAGATGGAATATGATCCCAGACATGTTGCAAAAGCCAAGTCATGCCCAGAAGCAGTCTGGCCAACCAGGCGTATGCACGGGCTCAAGACCCTAATACAGCTCCTACAGCAGCTGAGTCAGAAAAAGAAAAGCTTTGTCTACAAGACATCCGTCCCACTGATGATCATTTTAAAAAGCTACAAAGTGACTCTGGCACCTATCCAGACCAGTCTCAAAGCAACGCTGAAAAAACTCCTCAAAGGAAATATCCGCTTCAGCAAGGCAACGAAGAAAAACATCTGCCAGATGGCCCAGAAGACTTTTCCAAAGGAGCACACCAATAGATTGTGCACAGAAAGGCAGTTGTCCGAATAAACAGTCAGCAGCCACATCAGCAGACAAGTCAACAACCATTAAGGCTAAAGGCAAAACCAAAGTCAGCAAAGGCGGCTATAAAAGTCCGCAAAGGTGGCTTCAAAAGTTATCAAAGGCGGCTACACAAAGTCAGCAATGGTGGCTACAAAAGATTCCTACACGTCAACATCATGACGTCACAAGAGGAAAAGTCATTTCTACCCCTGCTTTCGGTGCCAAAACATAATAATGCAAGGGCAAAAATGAAAAGCCAAAAAGATAAAAGTTACCCTTAATCTTTAAACACACACCTTTAAATTAAGGGAAAAAGAGGAAGAAATGAAAATCCTTCACCTATAAATTCGAGGTTCCTCCAGAGGTTGAGAAATTCGAAAATTGGAGAAGAAAAAACAATATTTCTTTCGAAGAAGAAGGCGATTTCCGGTGAGCATCCTCTAGCAAGTTCCTTAAAACACGGTATGTGCAAAAAAGCCATAATGGGTGAGTAGAAAAGAGGGAACCGACCGGTAGCACAGTCGGTAACTTCGGGAGTTATATAGATAAGTAAATTTTCTTTGCCTTTTTTAAGGTTATGTATTTAGTATTGTTGCTTTTTGTTTTGAAACAATGTTTTTATATTTCCGCATGTTTGTAATATTTTGATTCGTACAATTATTGTTGTCACTGTTCATGTTCCGCATCTATATATATGAATCTCCACATTGTTTGTTTCTTCTATTCCAAAGTTACTGTTCAAAAGTACTGTTCATTTTTACTATTCATGGTTACTATTTATGTTACTATTCATGTTTCCTTTCCACTTGTCAAAAAGATATAGTATCAAAATAGTGCCAAAGAGGACAGAAGAAAGAGACTTGAAATTATTTAGCTACACTTAGAGGTAGAAAAGTGAAACGGAGTTGTGCTCTACCCTGCTGACGTAGCCATGGAGCCTCAACGGTTAATAGGAATGGCTTGGGGCCCTCTGGAGACCGTGAGGACCGCATCGACGGAATTGCCCACATGGTGGTAAGCCGACAGGAATAGGGTCAAACCCCAAAGAAGTTCTAAGTAGCAGCAAAAGTCCTGTTGGGCCTATTAGATAGATATGAAAATAGACACAAATGAGTACATAGCTGTGACATGTGGTAGGAAGTGGGAGTAATATGATGATAAAATGATAGGATGTATGAAGTTTGACTGTAGGAATAGTATTGTGTGAGTCATCGTTGATTTCCGCTGTAGTCAATGTGTAGTTGTGATCCCTAGGATTCTAGTTCCACTGCCCTTATCCCTAGATTCACCCTGTATTCCGCTGTGTAAGACTGTTAGAGTCTATTTTTTTCTTCTATTGAGTCTGTTTGTTTTTGTGTTGGTATTAGAGCAATAGTGCTTTCAGCACCATAATCCGTTGTGTTGTAAAATTGTGCTATGTGTCTATTTTTTGTTCTAAAATTGGTATCAAAGAGTTGGTTTAAACGTCCTACAGATAGGACCAAGTCTAGTCTATATGTGTCAAAGAAGTGAAAGCTTAACTTTGATTCTTTTTGTTTAGGTATACATACACCCCAAAACTATTACGATCCAAACCGGTCACATCCCATGTAACATTTGTAAGGAACAAATGTACAAAAAATGAAAACTTCCAATATGGAACAAAATAGGTCTAATCCAGCGATATGACTTATAAAGTATTCATGACTGCGAGAATATTCATGACCAGAAGGTTTGATAATCAAATCGAATTCCAAAGGGTCTGGATTCAAAAATTAAAAGATCGGCTCTTGCGAGATCAAGCCAAACTCAAATAGTTAGAAGAAAATCATTTAGTTGTAGATTATAACAATGAAGGAAGAAGGATAATCCGAGATGGATGATTCTAAGGACTCGGTCCAGAAGGATTAAAACGAGTTATCAAACACCTGAAACATCAAATAAGAATTGAACAACTCGAACTTCAAGAATATGCTATCTAAGAAGTTCTTAGAAGATTTGTTTATCATTATGCAAAGAGAGATCTACAAAATGACCCAAGAAGAAACCGTATCTCAACCTGTAGACACCGCTTCAACAGAAGAAGGCTCTACAAGTATATACGAAAAACCAAAAAAAAAATATTGGTATGTTGTCCTCATAGGAAGAGAAACATGAATATATGACAGTTGGGAAGAAGCCCAAACAAAAGTCATTGGATATCCCAAAAATTCTCACAAAAAATTCCGGACAAAGGAAGATGCTGAACAGGCATGGACAACATCCCGAAATAGATGATCTATGGGAAAAAAAACTTTTATATCATTTACGAAGAAAGAGATGGCCTTGCCTTTAATCTCTTACTAAGAAACATGCTTCAACCTGAAAATGACACTATCTATTCCATGGAAATATACTATTTCCATTGGGAAAGATATACAAATCGCATCCATAGACTACGATGCAAGATCGAAAGAATTAAACAAAAGCTAAACCTCTTAGGTTTGTAAAAATTGATGAGTTTTTCTATTTAATGGATATGGAAACTCCATTACCATTAGGCCTTCCTGACATCACCGAATGGCTTAAAAACCTAGTATACATGGCAACACCTTGCTTTGCACCTAGGAAAAAAGATCCCACACCACCTGCGTTTCAAATCGCATCAAAAGCATCATCTTCTACCGATGATGAAGTTTATGCAAAATATAATACTTTCGGTCGCCAACCGGTTTATTATGTTCAAAAGGAAAAACCGTCCTCTAGTAAACAAAAAGAGCAACACAATAGTGAACCAGAGGCCTGGGAATCTGTTGAAGTTGCAGAAGAAAATACCAAGAAAACAAACTACTTTGCTAAAGACAAAAAGGCAGATGATCTTTGTAAAATATTTAGAATGGTTCGTGGTAGCGACCATTTTGATGCAGAAACATCAAGGGTACGAGACACCCACATGGAAGATAGCTTTCAAGATAACTTCCGAAACCATACTTTGGTTCACCCGCAAGAATAAGAAAGTTTCTCCCACTCCAAAATATCTTTGGGAGGACAAAGGTATTCGACAAAATACACAAATGTCGATCCTTCAAATGCTACTAAAGGACACACATCCATAGATAGCATAAACTCTTTTGGATTTTATTTCAACTTGGATTCTCCCAAGAATGGAGAAAAAGTCCTTAAATAATGGGAAAGAAGCATGAGCAATACTGCAAATATGCATGAATGTTGGGACAAAGATTCTGCATTTAAATTCTTTACCCATGCTTTACAGGGTAATGTAGCTCATTGGTGGGACAATCTTCCCGTAGACCATAAACGAGCTAATACCTCAACATGTATAGCCAATATCTTGAAAGGATTGGTGGCTAAGATATCAAAAGAATTTCTAAGAATACATCCGACCCTAGAAGCTTACAATGAGAGTACAAAACAAAGAAAATGTTTAGAAACTATTAAAAAATTAAACAAGTTACAAATTTGTGACATCTATTTTTATGAGAAGTAGTATTGCGAATTTAAAAGTTACTTCTATAAACTGCAAAAAGAAGATCAAAAATCTTATCTGTCTATCTTTTATGCAAAATTACCAGAACCTTTTGCACATGTAGCAGAAAAATACTACATTACGAAATATTGGTAAAATAATCCAGAACTTGGTACTTTAACCATGGATAATTTCCTAAACTTTGACACTTTAGGAAGAAGACAGAGATTTGTACAAGACATGTTGGCAAATCTTTGTGAAGACCAAAAACTACAAAAGAAAAGTAGTAAGGCACACAAACAGAAATTATGTTGTTGAAACCAGAACAAAAATGTAGGTGCTTATGGTTGTAAAACCACCTCCCATAAGCAAAGAAAATATCCTAAGAAATTTCAACAGAAAAAATTTAGGATACAAAAAAGTTCTACAACTAGGGATACTCCTAAAAAGAGATACTTTAGAAAAAGAACAAATTATGGCCCTACTACATCCAGTAAAGGGTCAAATGCACATTTCCAAAAGGGGAAAACCGCAAGTAGATGCAAATGCTGGATAAGCCAGAAAGAAGGACATTTTGCAAAACATTGTCCAAACACTGCGAAAGCACGACAATGCAAAACCTACAAGCAACTCGTTGAAGCAAATGGAGTGGACATCATCGATTATGATGATATCTAGTTAGATGATGAAGTACATGAACTTCATCTCCAAACTGAGTCTTCCTGCTCAAAAAACTCAAAAAATATGAGTGACTCTTCAGGCACACCCTTTCCCTGATAGATTTCTTACATTTGATTATGCTTTAGCCTTCCGGATATATAATACTACCACAAGCATGGTGATTTATTCCACTATTTTCATAGTAAAATTCTCTGTTATTGCATCATGCTATTAATAGAGAACTCATTTACTAACCTGATACTCTTACTACTCGAAGATTTTTCTTGTATTATAGATAGGTAAAATGGATCCACTCAGCAAAACCCGGACGGACCAAGTAGCAGCATTTGCCACACTCACGGTATTGCTCTCAACCCTACAATCACTATTTGAATGTCCTTTAGTTCTCTCAGAACGAGGAGACATACATGAGAATTGTGCCCGATACGGGTTAAGTGGAGAACTCTTACAACTCAAGGTTAAGGAATTAACCGAAGAGTTAAAAGAACTCACTAAATAGCATGATATGCCAAGCTCCTCCAGGACTTCTATCGGATCTCCATCATGAGAAATGGAAGCCACAACGTCAGCTAATCAGCAGATAGATGACTTTTGTGTTTTGATAAACACATGTCGACCTGGGATTTCTATCGGTCATGCCAGGCAAAAGAAGGAAATCGCAACTCAATCTTCTTTGAAGATAGGGGAATCAGGGATTTCTACCTGCCAGTCTAGAGCTGGATAGGAAACCTTAATGATTTCAACGAAATTTGAATCAGGGACTTCTATCTATCAGTTTTGAGCCGAAAGGAAGTCTTAACGGATCCATCTCTTATGAAAACGGACTTGTCTAGCAATGAGAAATCATTCAAGACAAAATTGGTTACCCCATCTGAGTTTACAAGGTTGAAAAGCCTAAATAAACCAGATAAAACAAGTTTTAATGAGTTTGAATTTTTTAATAAATTTAAACCTTTGAAACTTTCGAACATTATGTCTGAGGAACCCTCACTATGCCATCAAAAGGTGGACAACATTCGTTCAAAGATCGAATCCGATGATACTGTTCAATTTCAAAGATTGAATGATCAAATTGGACAAGGGTTGAACACTCCCTTCTTCACCAATGAGTCCAGCAATAATTCGAATCAAGTGAAGATGAGTCAAGAAATAGACTCGAAATATGCATCCATGCTTTATTTATATGGATTCATAAAACAGATGGTACTTCAATCCACTAACTTATCAGTTTTGGAGAAAATTCCAAATGAGATTATTGAGTCTTGCAAAAGTTTTTTTTCCATAACCAAAAGCAAAGGAATCAAGATTAATTTCGTTTCTTGTATTGCTAAGATTGTTACTACCAATAAGATGTTTCCAAACATTTCTATCGTGACACTTGAAGACATCAAAGAAGGTGACGCAAAGATGGAATATGATCCCAAACATGTTTCAAAAGCCAAGCCATGCCTTGAAGTAGTATGGCCAACTAGACGTATCCACGGGCTCAAGACCCTGATACAGGTCACACAACAACTGAGTCCGAAAAAGAAAAGCTTTGTCTACATGACATCCGTCCCACTAACGATCATCTCGAAAGCTATAAAGAGACTCCGGCACCTGTCCAGGCCAGTCTCGAAGCAATGCAGAAGAAACTCCTCTAAGGAAATATCCCCTTTAGCAAAGCAACCAAGGAAAACTTCTGCCAGATGTCCCAGAAGACTTTTCCAAAGGAGCACACTTGTAGATTGTGCACAGAAAGGCAGTTGTCCCAACAAACAGTCAGCAAAGGCGGCTATAAAACTCATCAAAGGCGGCTACACAAAGTTAGCAATGGTGGCTACAAAAGATTCCTGCAAGTCAGCATCATGATGTCATAAGAGGAAAAGTCATTTCAACCCCTGCTTTCGGTGCCGAAAGGTAAAAATGCAAGGGAAAAAATGAAAAGCCAAAAAGACAAAAGTTACAGTTTGTTTTTAACCACACACCTTTCAATAAAGGGTAAAAGATGGAGAAAAAAAATCCTTCACCTATAAATTCGACGTTCCTCTAGAGGTTGAGACATTCAAAAATTGGAGAAGAAAAAACAATCTTTCATTTGAAGAAGAATGTGATTTCCAGCGAGCATCCTTCGGCAAGTTCCTTAAAGCACGGTATGTACAAAACAACCATAAGGGCTGAGTAGAAAGGGAACCGACCGGTAGCGTGGTCGGTAACTTCGGGAGTTATGTAGATAAGTAAATTTTCTTTCCCTTTTATAAGGGTATGTATTTAGTATTGTTGCTTTTTGTTTTGAAACAATGTTTTTATATTTCTGCATGTTTGTTATATTTTGATTCGTACAGTTGTTGTTATCACTGTGCATGTTCCGCATCTATATATATGAATCTCCACAGAGTTCGTTTCTACTATTCCAAAGTTACTGTTCAAAAGTACTGTTCATTTTTACTATTCATGGTTACTATTGATGTTACTATTCACTCGTAAAAAAGAAATAGTATCAAAATAGTGCCAAATAGGATAAAAACTAGAAACTTGGAATTATTCGGCTACTCTCTGAGGTAAATAATTAAACGGAGCTGTGCTCTACCCTACTGAAGCAGCCATGGAGCCGCAACGGGTAATAGGAACGGCATGGGGCCCTCAAGAGAACGTGAGGACCGCATCATCAAAATTTCCCACGGTTGTAAGCCAACAGGAATAGGGTCAAACCCGAAAGAAGTTCTAAGTAGCAGCAGAAGTTATGTTGGGCCTATTAGATAGCTATGAAAATAGACACAAACGCGTACATAGCAGTGACATGTGGTAGGAAGCAGGAGTAATATGATGGCAAAGTGATAGGATGTACGAAGTTTGACTGTTGGAATAGTATTGTGTGAGTCATCATTGTTTTTTGCTGTAGTCAATGTGTAGTTGTGATCCATAGGATTCTAGTTCCGCTGCCCTCATCCCTAGGTTCACTCTGTACTCCACTGTGTAAGACTGTTAGAGTCTATTTGTTTTTGTGTTGAGACTGTTTGTTTTTGTGTTGGTATTAGAGCAATAGTGCTTTCAATACCATGATCCATTGTGTTGTAAAATTGTGTTGTGTGTCTGTTTGTTGTTCTAAAATTGGTATCAGAGCGTAGGTTTAAACGTCCTATAGGAAGACTCTATTTCCAGATGAAGTTCATTTACTTCATTATCTAACTGGATGTCATCATAATGGATGATGTCCAATCCATTTGTTCCGGCTAGCATCCTCTGAGAAGTTCCTTAAAGCACGGTATGTGCAAAACAGCCATAATGGCTGAGTAGAAAAGAGGAAACCGACCGGTAGCACGGTCGGTAACTTCAGGAGTTATGTAGATAAGTAATTTTTCTTTCCCTTTTTTAAGGGTATGTATTTTGTGTTGTTGTTTTTTGTTTTGAATCAATGGTTTTATATTTCCACATGTTTATACTATTTTCATTCGTACACTTGTTGTTATTACTGTTCATGTTCCGCATCTATATATATGAATCTCCACAGTGTTTGTTTCTTCTATTACAAAGTTACTATTTAAAAGTACTGTTCAATTTTACTATTCATGGTTACTTTTCATATTACTATTCATGTTTACTGTTCACACGTAAAAAAGAAATAGTATCAAAATAGTGCCAAATAGGACTGAAGTTAGAGACTTTGAATTATTCGGATATGTTCCGAGGTAGAAAATGAAACGGAGCTCTGCTCTATCCTGCTGAAGTAGCCATGGAGCCACAACGGTTAATTGGAATGGCTTGGGGACCTCTGGAGACCATGAGGACTGCATCGACAGAATTGCCCACGTGGTGGTAAGCCGGCAGGAATAGAGTCAAACCCCGAAGAAGTTCTAAGTAGCAGCAAAAGTCCTGTTGGGCCTATTAGATAGCTCTAAAAATAGATACAAACGAGTACATAGCAGTGACATGTGGTAGGAAGCAGGAGTAATATGCTGGTGAAATGATAGGATGCAGGAAGTTTGATTGTAGGAATAGTATTGTGTGAGTCATCATTGTTTTCCGTTGTAGTCAATGTATAGTTGTGATCCCTTGGATTCTAGTTCCACTGCCCTCATCCCTAAGTTCACCCTGTATTCCGCTATGTAAGACTGTTAGAGTCTATTTATTTTTGTGTTGAGTCTGTTGGTTTTTGTGTTGGTATCAGAGCAATAGTGCTTTCGGTACCATAATCCGTTGTGTGTTGTAAAATTGCGCTAAGTGTCTGTTTGTTGTTCTAAAATTGGTATCAGATCAATAATGTTTTAAATACCATAATCCGTTGTGTTGTAAAATTGCGCTGTGTGTCTGTTTGTTGTTCTAGAATTGGTATCAGAGCATAGGTTTAAACGTCCCACAGATAGGACCAAGTCTAGTCTATATGTGTCAAAGAAGTCAAAGCTTAACTTTGATTCTTTTTGTTTAGGTATACATACTCCCCAAACAGTTACAATCCAAACCGATCACATCCCATGTACAATTGGTATACTACAAATGTACTAATGTACCGAAGACCCCAACTGGTAGGTCAAAAGGAACTCAATGGTGGCATACCAATATTTGTCCAATAATAGACTATCCACATGGATGACATGATAAGAATAATCCAATATTAAATAATATAATGGATTTAGTTGGTGATATGCATCACAACTTCTTTATGAAAAGATGTTGGGAAAATACACCGCAGAAAACGTTGCTTTCCTATGCGTAGGAATAGAAAGTGCGTCAATGAACAAGTACAGAAACTCAAGAGAAGAATTAATGCCTATCTTGAGGTAGTAAAACAGGAAATACTGAAGAAACAGTAAGATTCCTTACAGATCTACAAAGCTATGTAGATCAAGAAATAAATCAGTCTAGGATCTTAGAACCTATCCGAGAAGTGAAAACTAAAATGTTTAACAACAAACCATGTAGACAATAATTACAGGAAGTTATTTGCAAAATAGCCTCTATAAAAAAATCATCAAGGGACTGATAGAGATCGTCTTATACGAGACATCTGTGCCTTAACTCAAAATGAAGAATTGAGAGAACTTGTTATACAACATATCTCTCCTTTCATCACTTTGTATCAATCAGAACGATTAATTTAAATTCTGTTCCAAAAATTAGAAGAGACATTAACTCATCTAAAATTCCTAAATGTCTGAACAAATAGGAATAGAATGTAGCCCTCTCTGTTCATGTATATCATGAAACACAGGGAGAATACAATGAACATCCTAATCTTATGCCGGATGGACAAAAGTGGACAATAAGTATCCCTAGGATAACTGAAGTCTACAACAAAGATTGGATTGAATTCCAAAAGAAATTTTTCGTCTTCCAGAAGGAACTATCTGTAGAGATACATGATACCGATTCCGATAATTTTTGTTACAGATTGTAAAGTGAATCTGACTTAGCTAAGTTAAAAATATTCAAATATGTCCATTATGGACTAGTTCATATAGGATTAGACCCCTTAATATGAATCAACCAAAATTTACCCTTCATAGCAGCTATCGTTGATAACTCAGTGAGGAATAATTTTGAAAAATCCCTACTCGGAAGAGTTAGAGCAAATTAAGGATTAGGACCAGTTTCTTTTACAACCTGGTCCAATCTACAAATAGATTTGGAAGACCAGCACATCCAAGATACCTTGTCCTTAAAAATCTATACAGACAACTGGTCAAAAAATGGAATTCAACCAGGAAGAAGAGTAAAGCGCATACTAGTATGCATAGTAGCCCGAGGAATCAAAACTGGAAAGGTTCTAGTTAAAGATTCAATCAAACTCATAGAATTAAGTAAAAACTTAGGTTATTTTGAAAACTTGACCATAGAAGAACTCGAACCTAGAGAGTTAACATGGCCAACAGAATGGATAGTCCAACCTTGGCCACCTAGGCACCTTCCCCTCTCCCGAAAAACCATAAAGCTGATAAAAAGAAAACTATTGATCACAAACACTAGACCCAACTTTTCCATTGAATAGGATAGGCCTTCTATCTCAACTAGAAGAGCCTCAAATAGTTCCCATTTCGAAAGAATAGGAAACCCAAGGCCCAATGCTTACGTTCCACTTCACATCGATGATGGCACATAACCCATATCAAGCCTTAGGCCCACCAATAGGAAATAGTGACATCGTCACCAATTCCAATAAAACCTTAAAGTCTTATGGTAAGACCCTTAATAGGTTAGAAAAAACTGTTGAGAATCTCCAACAGAAAATAGATTTCCTCTATGATGAACATAAACATAGAAAAATAATAAAGTGTCAAAACATCCTTAGAAAATATGCTAGACAACATTGACCATGGAAATAGTCCTGTTTTCTTCAAAGAATTAACAGAACTAAAACAAAGTTTAGATAATCTAAACAAAGATAAAATGCATGAAATTTTAAAATAAATCATAGCATTAAAAGAACATCTAGGTTCTAACTAAAATTTAATCACACACCACAAATGAACACAAAAGTTTTGTTATCCAAGATTGAGAAATTCCTCTAGTTCAACCCTAATAGCTTGGAATTTTATAAGAAAGATATTTCTTCTACACATGTTTTAAAAATGGATATGCATGCTTGAAACATGTTAAAGATGCAAATGACCTATGGATCAAAAGCTTTTAAAAGGAATAACAAATGGTCAGTACATTCTCAAGTGAACTTGCGGTGGGATATTTACCCGAGTCCAACAAGCCATTATTTTTCCCATTTACAAAAAGCTGACCAAACAATCATTGATGATTGTAAAGGGATTTATCATGCATAATGGGCTATATTTTTGTAAGAAATGACTTATGGATTAGGAGTCAACACTCAGTTAAAAATCCCCTGCCTCTCTCTTTTCCCGACGATTGCAAAACCTGAGATATAAAACTAAAAAGAACTTACAATCCCTAAAAATTACAGACACTCTTTGTAATTATCTCTCTCTACATTTATGCATTGTGCATTTCCATATTAAATGTACACTTTTTTCTTAAATCAAAACATTGAGTTTTCGCTGTCCCTTCATCCCGTAAACAAAAAAGGCAAATAAATGACAACAAAATGAAAATTTTAGAGTTTATGTATGGAACAAATTTAAAAAAATAAGAAGTGTAAGTAAAGAAAATTATTCACAAACCACAAATGAACACAAAACTTTTGTTATCCATGTTTTGGAAATTTCACTAGTTCGACCCTAATAGCTCGGAATTTTATAAAAAAGAGATTTCTTCTACACATGTTTTAACAATGGATATGCATGCTTGAAACATGTTAAATATGGAAATGACCTATGGATCCAAAGTTTTTAAAGAGAATAACAAACGCTCATTAAATTCTCAAGTGAACGTGCGGCGGGATATTTACCCGAGTCAAACAAGCCATTATTTTGCCCATTTGCAAAAAGCTGACCAAACAATCATGAATGATTGTAATGTTATTTATCATGCGTAACGGGCTACATTTTTGTAAGAAATGACTTATGGATTTGGAGTTAACACTCAGTTAAAAATCCCCTGCCTCCTCTTTTTCCCCACGATTGCAAAACCTAAGATATAAAAACTAAAAAGAGCTTAAAATCCCTAAAAATTACAGACATTGGAATTATCTCTCTCTACATTTTTTCATTGTGCATTTCCATTGTAGATGTTAACTTTTTTCTTAAATCAAAACTTTGAGTCTTTGCTCTCCCTTCATCCCGTGAACTAAAAAAGGAAAATAGATCACAGTAAAATGAAAATTTTAGAGTTTATGTATGGAAAAAATTTAAAATAATAACAAATGTAAGCAAAGAAAATTTATTCACATACCACAAATCAACACAAAAGCTTTGGTATCCAAGTTTGGGAAATTCCACTAGTTCAACCCCCATTGCTTGGAATTTTATAAGAAAGAGATTTCATGTACACATGTTTTAAAAATTGATATGCCTACTTGAAACATGTTAATGACGCAAAGGTCCTATGGATCCAAAGCTTTTAAAGAGAATAACAAACGCTCATTAAATTCTCAAGTGAACGTGCGGTGGGATATTTACCCGAGTCAAACAAGCCATTATTTTGCCCATTTACAAAAAACTGACCTAAAAATCATCGATGATTGTAAGGTGATTTATCATGCGTAATAGGCTATATTTTTTTAAGAAATGACTTTTTGATTGGGTGTCAAAATTCAGTTAAAAATCTTTCGCTTCCCACTTTTCTTGACGATTGCAAAACCTGAGATATAAAAACTAAAAAGAGATTACAATCCCTAAAAATTACAGACACTCTTTGGAATTATCTCTCTCTACTTTTGTGCATTGTGCATTTTAATTTTAGATTTACACTTGTTTCTTCAATAAAAACTTTGAGTTTTCACTCTCCCTTCATCCCGTAAACGAAAAAGGCAAATAGGTCGCAACAAAATAAAAATTTTAGAGTATATGTAAGGAAACCATTTACAACAATAAAAAATGTTAGGAAAGAAAATTTATTCACACACCTCAAATGAACACAAAAGTTTCGTTATCCAAGTTTGGGAAATTCCACTAGTTTAACCTTAATACCTTCAAATTTTATAAGAAAGAGATTTCTTCTTCAGATGTTTTAAAAATGGATATGCATGCTAAAAACATGTTAAAGATGGAAATAACCTAGTATCCAAAGCTTTTAAAGAGATTAAAAAACTCTCATTAAATTCTCAAGTGAACGTGAGGTGGGATATTTACCTGAGTCAAACAAACCATTATTTTTCCCATTCACAAAAAGCTGACATAACAATCATGGATGATTGTAAAATAATTTTTCAAGCGAAACGGGCTATATTTTTGTAAGAAATGACTTATGGATTGGGTGTCAACATTCAGTTAAAAATCCCTAGCTTCCCCCTTTTCCTGAGGATTGCCAAACAGGAGATATAAAAAATAAAATGAGCTTACAATCCCTAAAAATTATAGTCACTCTTTGGATTTATCTCTCTCTACATTTGTGCATTCTGCATTTCCATTTTAGATGTACACTTTTTTCTTAAATCAAAACTTTGAGTTTTCCCTCTCCCTTCATCCTGTAAACTAAAGAGGCAAATAGATCACAACAAAATGAAAATTTTAGAATTTATGTGTGGAAAAAAATATAAAACAATAACAAATGTAAGTAAAGAAAATTTATTCACACACTACAAATGAACACAAAAGTTTCGTTATACAAGTTTTGGAAATTCCTCTAGTTCAACCCAAATAGCTTGGAATTTTATAAGAAAGAGATTTCTTCTACACATGTTTTAAAAATGGATATCCATGCTTGAAACATGTAAAAGATGCAAATGACCTATGGATCCAAAGCTTTTAAAGAGAATAACAAACGCTAATTAAATTCTCATGTGAACGTGCGGTGGGATATTTACCTGAGTCAAACAAGCCATTATTTTCCCATTTACAAAAGTTGACCTAACAATCATAGATAATTGTAAAGTGATTTATCATGCATAACAGGCTATATTTATGTAGGAAATGACTTATGGATTGGGAGTCAACACTCAGTTCAAAATCCCCCGCCTCCCCCTTTTCCCGACGATTGCAAAACCTGATATATAAAAAGTAAAAAGTGCTTACAGTCCATAAAAATTATAGACACTCTTTGGAATTATATCGCTCTAAATTTGTGCATTGTGCATTTCTATTTTAGGTGTACACTTTATTCTTAAATCAAAATTATGAGTTTTCGCTCTCCCTTAATCCCATAAACAAAAAAGACAAATAGATCAGAACTAAATGAAAATTTTAGAGTTTATGTATGGAAAAAATTTTAAACAATAACAAATTGAAGTAAAAAATATTTATTCACACGCCACAAATGAACACAAAAGTTTTGTTATCCAAGTTTGGGATTAACCAATAGTTCAACCCTAATAGCTTGGAATTTTCTAAGAAAGAGAATTCTTCTACACATGTTTTAAAAATAAATATGCATGCTTGAAACATGTTAAAGATGAAAATGACCTATAGATCCATAGCTTTTAAATAGAATATCAAACGCTCATTAAATTCTCAAGTAAACGTGCGATGGGATATTTACCCGAGTCAAACAAGCCATTATTTTGCACATTTAAAAAAAAGTTACTTAAAAATCATGTATGATTGTAAAGTATTTTTCATGTGTAACGGGCTATATTTTTGTAAGAAATGACTTAAGGATTTGGATTAAAGACTTAGTTAAAAATCCTCCGCCTCCCCCTTTTCACGACGATTGCAAAACCTAAGATATAAAAGGTAAAAAGAGCTTACAATCCCTTAAAATTATAGACACTCATTGGAATTATCTCTCGCTATATTTGTACATTTTTCATTTAAATTTTAGATCTAAAATTTTTTTCTTAAATAAAAACTTTGAGTTTTCGCTCTCCCTTCATCCCGTAAACAAAAAAGGCAAATAGATCACAACAAAATATAAATTTAAGAGTTTATATATGGAAATTTTTTTTAAAAATAGAAAATATAAGTAAAGAAAATTTATTCACACACCACAAATGAATAAAAAAGTTTTCTTATCCAAGTTTGGGAAATTCCACTAGTTCAACCCTAATAGCTTGGAATTTTATAAGAAAGAGATTTCTTCTACACATGTTTTAAAAATGGATATGCATGCTTGAAACATGTTAAAGATGCAAATGACCTATGAATCTAAATCTTTGAAAAAGAATAATAAACCCTCATTAAATTCTCAATTGAACGTGCGGTGGGATATTTACCCGAGTAAAACAAGCCATTATTTTGCCCATTTTCAAAAAGTTGACCTAACAATCATGGATGATTATAGAGTGATTTATCATGGGTAACGGGCTATTTTTCTATAAGAAATGACTTATGGATTGGTAGTCAACACTCAGTTAAAAATCCCCTGCCTCCCCCTTTTCCCCACGATTGCTATACCAGAGATATAAAAACTAAAAACAACTTACAATCCCTAAAAATTGCACACACTATTCGGAATTATCTCTCTCCATATTTGTGCATTGTGCATTTCCATTTTAGATGTACACTTTTTTCTTAATTCAAAACTATGAGTTTTCGTTCTACCTTCATCCCATAAACAAAAAAGGCAAATAGATCACAACAAAATCAAAATTTTAAAGTTTATGTATTGAAAAAATTTAAAACAAAATTAAATGTCAGTAAAGAAAATTTATTCACACACCACAAATGAACACAAAAGTTTTGTTATCCAAGTTTGGGAAACACCACAAGTTCAACCTTAATAGCTTGGAATTTTATAAGAAAGAGATTTCAACTACACATATTTTAAAAATTGATATGCATGCCTCAAACATGTTAAAGATGCAAATCACCTATGGATCCCCCTTTTTTTCCGACGATTGCAAAACCTGATATATGAAACATAAAAGGGCTTACAATACCTAAAAATTACAAACACTCTTTGGAATTATCTCTCTCTACATCTGTGCATTGTGCATTTCCATGTTAGATGTACTCTCTTTTCTTAAATCAAAACTTTTTGTTTTCGCTCTCCCTTCATCCCATAAACCAAAAAGGCAAATAGATCACAACAAAATTAAAATCTTGGAGTTCATGTACAGAAAAAATTTAAAACAATAAAAAATGTAAGTAAAGAAAATTATTCACACACCACAAATGAACTCAAAATTTTTGTTGTCCAAGTTTGGGAAATTCCACTAGTTCAACCCTAACTGCTTTGAATTTTATAAGAAAGAGATTTCCTCCACACATGCTTTAAAAATGGATATGCATGCTTGAAACATGTTAAAGATGCAAATTACCTATGGATCCAAAGCTTTTGAAGAGAATAACAAACACTCATTAAATTCTCAAGTCAACGTGAGGTGGGATACTTACACGAGTCAAACAAGCCATTATTTTGCCCATCTACAAAAAGCTGACCCAATGATCATTGATGATTGTAAAGTGATTTATCATGCGTAACGGGCTGTATTACTCTAAGAAATGACTTATGGATTGGGAGTCAACATCCCCCCCCCCTCCCGTTTTTTCCTGACGATTGGAAAACCAGATATATAAAAACTAAAAAGAGCTTAAAATCCCTTAAAATTACAGACACTATTTGGAATTATATCTCTCTACATTTGTGCATTGTGCATTTCCATTTTACATGTACTCTTTTTTCTTAAATCAAAACTTTGAGATTTCGCTCTCCCTTCATCCCGTAAACCAAAAAGGCAAATAGATCACAACAAAATGAAAATTTTAGAGTTCATGTATAGAAAAAATTTAACATAATAAAAAATGTAAGTAAAGAAAATTTATTCACACACCACAAATGAACACAAAAGTTTTGTTGTCTAGGTTTGGGAAATTCGACTACTTCTAACCCTAACTGCTGGGAATTTCATAAGAAAGAGATTTTCTCCACACATGCTTTAAAAATGGATATGCATGCTTCAAACATGTTAAAGATGCAAATCGCCTATGGATCCAAAATTTTTGAACATAATGACAAACGCTCATTAAATTCTCAAGTGAGTGTGCAGTGGGATATTTACCCGAGTGGAACAAGCCAGTATTATGCCCATCTACAAAAAGTTGACCCAGCGATCATATATGATTGTAAAGGGATTTATCACGTGTAACGGGCTATATAACCCTAAAAAATGATTTTTGGATTGGGAGTCAACACTCAGTTAAAAATCCCCCGCCTCCCCCTTTTTCCCGACGATTGCAAAACCTGATATATAAAACAAAAAAGAGCTTACAATTCCTAAAAATTACAAACACTCTTTGGAATTATCTCTTTCTACATCTGTGCATTGTGCATTTCCATGTTAGATGTACTCTTTTTTCTTAAATCAAAACTTTTTGTTTTCGCTCTCCCTTCATCCCGTAAACCAAAAAGGCAAATAGATCACAACAAAATTAAAATCTTAGAGTTCATGTACGGAAAAAATTTAAAACAATAAAAAATGTCAGTAAAAAAAATTTATTCACACACCACAAATGAACTCAAAAGTTTTGTTGTCCAAGTTTGGGAAATTCCACTAGTTCAACCCTAACTGCTTGGAATTTTATAAGAAAGAGATTTCCTCCACACATGCTTTTAAAATGGATA
Organism: Aristolochia californica; assembly: GCF_029961685.1. Classification (NCBI taxonomy): domain Eukaryota; kingdom Viridiplantae; phylum Streptophyta; class Magnoliopsida; order Piperales; family Aristolochiaceae; genus Aristolochia; species Aristolochia californica. The sequence continues at coordinate 27,685,680 of NW_027181770.1, read as the reverse complement.
TGCATGCTTGAAACATGTTAAAGATGCAAATTACCTATGGATCCAAAGCTTTTGAAGAGAATAACAAACGCTCATTAAATTCTCAAGTGAACGTGAGGTGGGATACTTACACGAGTCAAACAAGCCATTATTTTGCCCATCTACAAAAAGCTGACCCAACGATCATTGATGATTGTAAAGTGATTTATCATGCGTAACGGGTTGCATTACCCTAAGAAATGAGTTATGGATATGGAGTCAACATTTAGTTAAAAATCCCCCGCTTCCCGTTTTTTCCCGACAATTGCAAAACCAGATATATAAAAACTAAAAAGAGCTTAAAATCCCTAAAAATTACAGACACTATTTGGAATTATCTCTCTCTACATTTGTGCATTGTGCATTTCCATTTTACATGTACTCTTTTTTCTTAAATCAAAACTTTGAGTTTTCGCTCTCCCTTCATCCCGTAAACAAAAAGGCAAATAGATCACAACAAAATGAAAATTTTAGAGTTCATGTATAGAAAAAATTTAACATAATAAAAAATGTAAGTAAAGAAAATTTATTCACACACCACAAATGAACACAAAAGTTTTGTTGTCTAGGTTTGGGAAATTCCACTACTTCTAACCCTAACAGTTGGGAATTTCATAAGAAAGAGATTTTCTCCACACATGCTTTAAAAATGGATATGCATGCTTCAAACATGTTAAAGATGCAAATCACCTATGGATCCAAAATTTTTGAACATAATGACAAACGCTCATTAAATTCTCAAGTGAATGTGCAGTGGGATATTTACCCGAGTCAAACAAGCCAGTATTTTGCCCATCTACAAAAAGTTGACCTAGCGATCATAGATGATTGTATAGGGATTTATCATGTGTGACGGGCTATATAACCCAAAGAAATGACTTCTGGATTGGGAGTCAACACTCAGTTAAAAATCCCCCGCCTCGCCCTTTTTTTCCGACGATTGCAAAACCTGATATATAAAACAAAAAAGAGCTAACAATTCCTAAAAATTACAAACACTCTTTGGAATTATCTCTCTCTACATATGTGCATTGTGCATTTCCATTTAACATGTACTCTTTTTTCTTAAATCAAAACTTTTTGTTTTCGCTCTCCCTTCATCCCGTAAACCAATATGGCAAATAGATCACAATAAAATGAAAATTTTATAGTTCAAGTATGGAAAAAATTTAAAACAATAAAAAATTTAAGTAAAGAAAATTTATTTACACACCACAAATGAACACAAAAGTTTTGTTGTCCAAGTTTGGGAAATTCCACTAGTTCATCCTAAACAGCTTGGAATTTTATAAGAAAGAGATTTCCTCCACACATGCTTTAAAATGGATATGCATGCTTGAAATAGGTTAAAAATGCAAATCACCTATGGATCCAAACCTTTTGAAGAGAATAAAAAACGCTCATTAAATTCTCAAGTGAACGTGCGGTGGGATATTTACCCGAGTCAAACAAGGCATCATTATGCCAATCTACAAAAAGATGACCCAATGATCATATATGATTTTAAAAACATTTATCATGCGTAATGGGCTATATTACCCTAAGAAATGAGTTATGGATTTGGAGTTAACACACATTTAAAAATACCCGGCCTCCCCCTTTTTCTTGACGATCGCAAAACCTGAAATATAAAAACCAAAGAGCTTACAATCCCTAAAAATTACAGACACTCTTATGATTTATCCCTCTCTACATTTGTTCATTGTGCATTTCCATTTTCGATGTACTCTTTTTTCTTAAATCAAAACTTTGAGTTTTCGCTCTCCCTTCATTCCGTAAACCAAAAAGGCAAATAGATCACAACAAAATGAAAATTTTAGAGTTCATTTATGGAAAAAATTTTAAAAACTAACAAATGTAAGTAAGGAAAATTTATTCACCCACCACAAATGAACACAAAAGTTTTGTTGTCCATGTTTGGGAAATTCCGCTTGTTCAACCCTAACAGCATGGAATTTTATAAGCAAGAGATTTCCTCCACACATGCTTTAAAAATGGATATGCATACTTGAAACATATTAAAGATGCAAATCACCTATGGATCCAAACCTTTTGAAGATAATAACAAACACTCATTAAATTATCAAGTGAACATCCAGTCGGATATTTACCAAAGTAAAACAAGCCACGATTTTGCCCATCAACAAAAAGCTGACCCAACGATCATAGATGATTGTAAAGTGATTTATCATGCGTAACTAGCTATATTACCCTAAGAAATGACTTATGGATTGGGAGTCAACACTCAGTTAGAAATCCCCCGCCTTCCCCTTTTCCCGACTATCACAAAACCTGATATATTAAAACTAAAAAGAGCTTACAATCCCTAAAAATTATGGACACTCTTTGGAATTATCTCTCTCTTCATTTGTGCATTGTGCATTTCCATTTTAGATGTACTCTTTTTACATAAATCCAAACTTTGTATTTTCGCTCACCCGTCATCCCGCAAACCAAAAAGGCAAATAGATCACAACAAAATGAAAATCTTAGAGTTCATGTATGGAAAAATTTTAAAACAATAACAAATGTAAGTAAAGAAAATTTATTCGCACACCACAAATGAACACAAAAGCTTGTTGTCCAAGTATGGGAAATTCCCTTGTTCAACCCTAACAACTTGGAATTTGATAAGAAAGAGATTGCCTCCACACCTGCTTTAAAAATGGATATGCATGCTTGAAACATGTTAATCATGCAAATTACCTATGGATCCAAAGCTTTTGAAGAGAATAACAAACGCTAATTAAATTCTCAAGTAAACGTGCGGTGGGATATTTACCAGAGTCAAACAAGCCATTATTTTGTCCATCTACAAAAAGATGACCCAACGATCATAGATGATTGTAAAGTGATTTATCATGCGTAACGGGCTATATTACCCTAAGAACTGACTTATGGATTGGGAGTACACACTCAATTAAAAATCCCCCGCCTCCCCCATTTTCCAGACGATTGCAAACTTGATATATAAAAACTAAAAGGAGCTTACAATCCTTAAAAAATTAAAGAGAGTCTTTGAAATTATCTCTCTCTACAGTTGTGCATTGTGCATTTCCATTTTAGATGCACATTTTTTACTTAAATCCAAACTTTGTGTTTTCGCTCACCCATCATCCCGTAAACCTAAAAGGTAAATAGATCACAACAAAATGTAAATCTTAGAGTTCATGCTTGGAAAAAATTTAAAACAATAACAAATGTAAGTAAAGAAAATTTATTCACACACCACAAATGAACACAAAAGTTTTTTGTCCAAGTTTGGGAAATTCCACTAGTTCAACCCTAACAGCTTCAAATTTTATAAGAAAGAGATTTCCTCCACACAAGCTTTAACAATGGATATGCATTCTTGAAAGATGTTAAAGAAGCACATAACCTAAGGATCCAAAGCTTTTTAAGAGAATAACAAATGCTCATTAAATCTTCAAGTGAACAAGCGGTGGGATATTTGCCAGAGTCAAACAAACCATTTTTTTGCCCATCTACAAAAACCTGACCCAGCTATCATAGAAGATTGTAAAGTGATTTATCATGCGTCACGGGCTATATTACCCTAATAAATGACTTATGGATTGGGAGTCAACACTCAGTTAAAAATCCCCCCGCCTTCCCCTTTTTCCCGACGATTGCAAAACCTGACATATAAAAACTAAAAAGAGCTTACAATCCCTAAAAATTACAGACACTCTTTGAAATTATTTTTCTCTAAATTTGTGCATTGTGAATTTCCATTTTAGATGTACTCTTTTTTCTATAATAAAAACTTTGAGTTTTCGCTCTCCCTTCATCCCGTGAACCAAAAAGGCAAATAGATCACAACAAAATGAAAATTTTAGAGTTCACATATGGAAAAAATTTTAAAAAATAACAAATGTAAGTAAAGAAAATTCATTCACATACCACAAATGAACACAAAAGTTTTGTTGCCCAAGTTTGGGAAATTCCACTAGTTCAACCCTAACAGCTTGGAATTTTATAAGACAGATTTCCTCCAGACATGCTTTAAAAATGGATATGCATGCCTGAAACATGTTAAAGATGCAAATAACCTATGGATCCAAACCTTTTGAAGATAATAACAAACGCTCATTAAATACTCAAGTGAATGTGTGGTGGGATATTTACCTAAGTCTAACAAGCAATTATTTTGTCCATTTACAAAAAGCTGACCCAAAGATCATATATGATTGTAAAGTGATTTATCTTGCGTAACGGGCTATATTACCCTAAGAAATGACTTATGGATTGGGAGTCAACACTCAGTTAAAAATCACCCGCCTCCCCCTTTTTCCCGACGATTGTAAAACCTGATATATAAACACTAAAAAGAGTTTTCAATCCCTAAAAATTACAGACACTATTTGGAATTATCTCTCTCTACATTTGTGCATTGTGCATTTCCATTTTAGATGTACTCGTTTTTCATAAATCAACACTTTGAGATTTCGCTCTCCCTTCATCCCGTAAACCAAAAAGGCAAATAGATCACAACAAAATGAAAATTTTAGAGTTCATGTTTAGAAAAATTTTAAAAATAAAACAAATGTACGTAAAAAAAATTTATTCACACACCACAAATGAACACAAAAGTTTTGTTGTCCATGTTTGGGAAATTCCACTAGTTCAACCCTAATAGCTTGGAATTTTATAAGAAAGAGATTTCTTCCACACATGCTTTAAAAATGGATATGCATGCTTGAATCATGTTAAAGATGCAAATCACCTATGGATCCAAAGCTTTTGAAGAGAATAACAAACCCTCATTAAATTCTTAAGTGAACGTGCTGTGTGATATTTACCCGAGTCAAACAAGCCATTATTTTGGCCATCGAGAAAAAGCTGACCCAACGACCATGGATGATTGTAAAGTGATTTATCATGTATAATGGGCTATATTACGCTATGAAATGACTTAATGATTAGGACTCAACACTCAGTTAAAAATTCCTCGCGTCCCCCATTTTCCCGACAATTGCAATGTTGATATATAAAAACTGAAAAGAGCTTACAATCCCTAAAAATTACTGACACTCTTTGGAATTATCTCTCTCTACATTTGTGTAGTGTGCATTTCCATTTTAGATGTACTCGTTTTACTTAAATCAAAACTTGTGTTTTTGCTCACTCGTCATCCCGTAAACCAAAAAGGCAAATAGATCACAACAAAATGAAAATCTTAGAGTTCATGTATGGAAAAAATTTAAAACAATAACAAATGTAAGTAAAGAAAATTTATTCACACACCGCAAATGAACACAAAAGTTTGTTGTCCAAGTTTGGGAAATTCCACTAGTTCAACCCTAACAGCTTTGAATTTCATAAGAATGAGATTTCCTCCACACATGCTTTAACAATGGATATGCATTCTTGAAACATGTTAAAGATGCAAATAACCTATGGTCCCAAAGCTTTTGAAGAGAATAACAAACGCCCATTTAATTCTAAAGTGAACGAGCGGTGGGATATTTACCTGAGTCAAACAAGCCATTATTTTGCCCATCTACAAAAAGCTGACCCAACGATCATAGAAGATTGTTAAGTGATTTATCATGCGTAATGGGCTATATTACCCTAAGAAATGACTTATCGATTGGGAGTCAACACTCAATTATAAATCCCCCGCCTCCCCCTTTTTCTCGGCGATTGCAAAACTTGATATATAAAAACTAAAAAGAGCTTACAATCCCTAAAAATTACAAACACTCTTTGGAATTATATCTCTCTACATTTGTGCATTGTGCATTTCCATTTTAGATGTACTCTTTTTTCTAAAATCAAAATTTTGAGTTTTCGCTCTCCCTTCATCTCTCAAAACCAAATAGGCAAGTAGATCACAACAAAATAAAAATTTTAGAGTTCATTTATGGAAAAAATTTAAAACAATAACAAATGTAAGTAAAGAAATTTTATTCACACACCACAAATGAACACAAAAGTTTTGTTGTCCATGTTTGTGAAATTCCACTAGTTCAACCCAAACTGTTTGGAATTTTATAAGAAAGAGATTTCCTCTACACATGCTTTAAAAATGGATATGCATGCTTGAAACATGTTAAAGATGCAAATCACCTATGGATCTAAACCTTTTGAAGAGAATAAAAAACGCTCATTAAATAACAAACCTGATATATAAAAACAAATAAGAGCTTACAATCCCTAAAAATTACTAACACTCTTTGGAATTATCCCTCTCTACATTTGTGCATTGTGCATTTCCATTTCCGATGTACTCTTTTTTCTTATATCAAAACTTTGAGTTTTCTCTCTCCCTTCATTCCGTAAACTAAAAAGGCAAATAGATCACAACAAAATGAAAATTTTAGAGTTCATGTATGGAAAAAATTCAAAAAAATAACAAATGTAAGTAAGGAAATTTTATTCACCTACCACAAATGAACACAAAAGTTTTGTTGCCCATGTTTGGGAAATTCCGTTTGTTCAACCCTAACAGTATGGAATTTTATAAGAAAGAGATTTCCTCCACACATGCTTTAAAAATGGATATGCATGCTTAAAACATGTTAAATATGCAAATCGCCTATGGATCCAAACCTTTTGAAGAGAATAAAAAACGCTCATTAAATTCTCAAGTGAACGTGCAGTGGGATATTTATCAGAGTAAAACAAGCCACAATTTTGCCCATCTACAAAAAGCTGACCCAACGATCATAGATGATTGCAAAACCGGATATATAAAAACTAAAAAGATCATACAATCCCTAAAAATTATAGACACTCTTTGGTATTATCTCTCTCCACATTTGTGCATTTTGAATTTCCATTTTAGATGTACTATTTTTTTGATAAATCAAAACTTTGAGATTTCGCTCTCCCTTCATCCCGTAAACCAAAAAGGCAAATAGATTAGAACAAAATGAAAATCTTAGAGTTCATGTATGGAAAAAATTTAAAACAATAACAAATGTAAGTAAAGAAAATTTATTCACACACCACAAATGAACACAAAAGTTTGTTGTTCAAGTTTGGGAAATTCCACTAGTTCAACCCTAACAGCTTTGAATTTTATAAGAATGAGATTTCCTCCACACATGCTTTAACAATGGATATGCATTCTTGAAACATGTTAAAGATGCAAATAACCTATAGATCCAAACCTTTTGAAGATAATAACAAACACTCATTAAATTCTCAAGCGAATGTGTGGTGGGATATTTACCTGAGTCTAACAAGCAATTATTTTGTCCATTTACAAAAGCTGACCCAAAGATCATTGATGATTGTAAAGTGATTTATCTTCCGTAATGGGCTATATTACCCAAAGAAATGACTTATGGATTGGGAGTCAACACTCAGTTAAAAATCACCCGCCTCCCCCTTTTTCCCGACGATTGCAAAACCAGATATAGAAAAACTAAAAAGTGCTTACAATCTTTAAAAATTATAGACACTCTTTGGAATTATCTCTCTCTACATTTGTGCATTGTGCATTTCCTTTTTAGATGTACTCTTTTTTCAAAACTCAACACTTTGAGTTTTCGCTCTCCCTTCATCCCGTAAACCAAAAAGGCAAATAGATCACAACAAAATGAAAATTTTAGAGATTATGAATGGAAATAATTTAAAACAAAAAGCAAATGTACGTAAAAAAAATTTATTCACACACCACAAATGAACACAAAATTTTTGTTGTCCATGTTCGGGAAATTCCACTAGTTCACCCCTAACAGCTTGGAATTTTATAAGAAAAAGATTTCATCCACACATGCTTTAAAAATGGATATGCATGCTTGAATCAAGTTAAAGATTCAAATCACCTATGGATCCAAAGCTTTTGAAGATAATAACAAACCCTCATTAAATTCTTAAGTGAACGTGTGGTGGGATATTTATCCGAGTCAAACAAGCCATTATTTTGGCCATCAACAAAAAGTTGACCCAATGATCATGGATGATTGTAAAGTGAGTTATCATGCGTAACGGTCTATATTACCCTAAGAAATGACTTATGGATTGGGAGTCAACACTCAGTTAAAAATCCCTCGCCTCCCCCTTCTTCCCAATGATTGCAAAACCGTATATCTAAAAACTAAAAAGAGCTCACAATCCCCAAAAATTACAGACACTCTTTGGAATTATCTCTCTCCACATTTGTGAATTGTGCATTTCCATTTTAGATGTACTCTTCTTCCATAAATCAAAACTTTGGGATTTCGCTCTCCCTTCATCCTGTAAACCAAAAAGGCAAATAGATCAGAACAAAATGAAAATTTTACAGTTCATGTATGGAAAAAATTTAAAACAATTAAAAATGTATGTAAAGAAAATTTATTGACACACCACAAATGAACACAAAAGTTTTGTTGTCCAAGTTTGGGAAATTCCACTAGTTCAACCCTAACAACTTGGAATTAGATAAGAAAGAGATTTCCTCCACACATGCTTTAAAAATGGATATGCATGCTTGAATCAAGTTAAAGATGCAAATCACCTATGGATCCAGAGCTTTAGAAGATAATAACAAACCCTTATTAAATTTTTATGTGAACGTGTGGTGGGATATTTACCCGAGTCAAACAAGCCATTATTTTGGCCATCAACAAAAAGCTGACCCAATGATCTTGGATGATTGTAAAGTGAGTTATCATGCGTAATGGTCTATATTACCCTAAGAAATGACTTATGGATTGGGAGTCAACACTCATTTAAAAATCCCTCGCCTCCCCCTTTTTCCTGATGATTGCATAATCGTATATATAAAAACTAAAAAGAGCTCACAATCCCTAAAAATTACAGACACTCTTTGGAATTATCTCTCTCCACATTTGTGAATTGTGCATTTCCGTTTTAGATGTACTCTTTTTTCATAAATCAAAACTTTGAGATTTCGCTATCCCTTCATCCTGTAAACCAAAAAGGCAAATAGATCATAACAAAATGAAAATTTTACAGTTCATGTATGGAAAAAATTTAAAACAATCAAAAATGTATGTAAAGAAAATTTATGCACACACCACAAATGAACACAAAAGTTTTGTTGTCCAAGTTTGGGAAATTCCACTTGTTCAACCCCAACAGCTTGGAATTTTAAAAGAAAGAGATTTCCTCCACACATGCTTTAAAAATGGATATGCATGCTTGAAACATGTTAAAGATGCAAATAACCTATGGATTCAAACCTTTTGAACATAATAACAAACGCTCATTAAATTCTCAAGTGAATGTGTGGTGGGATATTTACCTGAGTCTAACAAGCAACTATTTTGTCCATTTACAAAAAGCTGACCCAAAGATCATAGATGATTGTAAAGTGATAATTCTTCTGTAACGGGCTATATTACCCTAAGAAATGACTTATGGATTCGGAGTCAACACTCAGTCAAAAATCACGCCTCCCCCTTTTTACAGATGATTGCAAAACCAGATATAAAAAAACTAAAATAAGCTTACAATCCCTAAAAATTACAGACACTCATTGGAATTATCTCTCTCTACATTTGTGCATTGTGCATTTCCTTTTTAGATGTATTCTTTTTCCATAAATCAACACTTAGAGTTTTTGCTCTCCCTTCATCCCGAAAACCAAAAAAGCAAATAGATCACAACAAAATGAAAATTTTAGAGTTCATGTATGGAAATAATTTAAACCGATAACAAATGTACGTAAAAAAAATTTATTCACACACCACAAATGAACACAAAAGTTTTGTTGTCCATGTTTGGGAAATTCCACTAGTTCAACCCTAACAGGTTGGAAATTTATAAGAAAGAGATTTCTTCCACACATGCTTTAAAAATGGATATGCATGCTTGAATCATGTTAAAGATGCAAATCACCTATGGATCCAAAGCTTTTGAAGAGAATAACAAAACCTCATTAAATTCTTAAGTGAACGTGCGGTGGGATATTTACCCGAGTAAAACAAGCCATTATTTTGGCCATCTACAAAAACCTGACCCAACGATCATCGATGATTGTAAAGTGAGTTATCATACGTAACGGGCTATATTACCCTAAGAAATGACTTATGGATTGGGAGTCAACACTCAGTTAAAAATCCCTCGCCTCCCCCTTTTTCCCGACGATTGCAAAACCGTATATATAAAAATTAAAAAGAGCTTACAATACCTAAAAATTACAGACAATCTTTGGAATTATCTCTCTCCACATTTGTGCATTGTGCATTTCCATTTTAGATGTACTCTTTTTTCATAAATCAAAACTTTGAGATTTCGCTCTCCCTTCATTCGGTAAACCAAAAACGCAAATAGATCAGAACAAAATGAAAATTTTAGAGTTCATGTATGGAAAAAATTTAAAACAATAAAAAATGTAAGTAAAGCAAATTTATGCACACACCACAAATGAAAAAAAAAGTTTTGTTGTCCAAGTTTGGGAAATTCCACTTGTTCAACCCTAACAGCTTGGAATTTTATAAGAAAGAGATTTCTTCCACACATGCTTTAAAAAGGGATATGCATGCTTGAAACATGTAAAGACGCAAATAACCTATGGATCCAAAGCTTTTGAAGATAATAACAAACGCTCATTAAATTCTCAAGTGATTTTAAAGTGGGGTGGGATATTTACCTGAGTCTAACAAGCAATTATTTTGTCCATTTACAAAAAGCTGACCCAAACATCATAGATGATTGTAAAGATATTTATCTTGCGTAATGGGCTATATTACCCTAAAAAATGTCTTATGGACTGGGAATCAACACTCAGTTAAAATCTCCCGCCTCCCCCTTTTTCCCTCCGATTTTAAAACCTAATATATAAAAACAAAAATGATCTTACAATCCCTAAAAATTACAGACACGCTTTGGAATTATCCCTCTCTAATTTTGTGCATTGTGCATTTCCATTTTGGATGTACTCTTTTCTGTTAAATTAAAACTTTGAGTTTTCGCTCTCCCTTCATCCCGTTAACCAAAAAGGCAAATAGATCACAACAAAATAAAAATTTTAGAGTTCAGTAATGGAAAAAATTTAAAAGAATAATAGATGTAAGTAAAAACAATTTATTCACACACCACAAATTAACACAAAAGATTGTTGTCCAAGTTTGGGAAATTCCACTAGATCAACACTAACAGCTTGGAATTTTATAAGAAAGAGATTTCCTCCACACATGCTTTAAAAATGGATATGCATGCTTGAAACATGTTAAAGATGCAAATCACCTATGGATCCAAATCTTTTGAAGACAATAACAAATGCTCATTAAATTCTCAAATGAACGTACGGTGGGATATTTACCCGAGTCAAACAAGCCAATATTTTGCCTACTACAAAAAGCTGACCCAACGATCATAGATGATTGTAAAGTTATCTATCATGCGTAACGGGCTATATTACCCTATGAAATGACTTATAGATTGGGAGTCAACACTCAATTAAAAATCCCCCGCTTCCCCCTTTTTCCCAACGATTGCAAAACTTGATATATAAAAACTATAAAGAGCTTACAAACCCTAAAAATTACAAACACTTTTTGGAATTATCTCTCTCTGTATTTGTGTAATGTGCATTTCCATTTAGATGTATTCTTTTTTCTTAAATCAAAACTTTGAGTTTTCACTTTCCCTTCATTCCGCAAACCAAAAACGCAAATAGATCACAACAAAATGAAAATTTTAGAGTGCATGTATGGAAAAAATTTCAAACAAATAACAAATGTATGTAAAAAAAATTTATTCACACACCACAAATGAACACAAAAGTTTTGTTGTCCAAATTTCGGAAATTCCAGTAGTTCAACCCTAACAGCTTGGAATTTTATAAGAAAGAGATTTCTTCCACACATGCTTTAAAAATGGATATGCATGCTTGAATGAAGTTAAAGATGCAAATCACCTTTGGATCCAAAGCTTCTGAAGAGAACAACAAACCCTCATTAAATTCTTAAGTGAACGTGCGGTGGGATATTTACCCGAGTCAAACAAACCATTATTTTGGCCATGTACAACAAGCTGACCCAACGACCATGGATGATTGTAAAGTGAGTTATCATGTGTAACAGGCTATATTACCCTAAGAAATGACTTATGGATTGGGAGTCAACACTCAGTTAAAAATCCCTCGCCTCCTCCTTTTTCCCGACGATTGCAAAACCGTATATATAAAAACTAAAAAGAGCTTACAATCCCTAAAAATTACAGACACTGTTTGGAATATCTCTCTCCACATTTGTGCATTTTGCATTTCCTTTTTAGTTGTACTTTTTTTTCATAAATCAAAACATTGAGATTTCTCTCTCCCTTCATCCCGTAAACCAAAAAGGCAAATAGATCTCAACAAAATGAAAATTTTAGAGTTCATGTATAGAAAAAATTTAAAACAATAAAAAATGTAAGTATAGAAAATTTATGCACACACCACAAATGAACAAAAAAGGTTTGTTGTCCAGGTTTTGGAAATTCCACTTGTTCAACCCTAACAGCTTGGAATTTTATAAGAAAGAGATTTCCTCCACACATGCTTTAAAAATGGATATGCAGGCTTGAAACATGTTAAAGATGCAAATAACCTATGGATGCAAACCTTTTGAAGATAATAACAACCGCTCATTAAATTCTCAAGTGAATGTTTGGTGGGATATTTACCTGAGTCTAATAAACAATTATTCTGTCCATTTAGAAAAAGCTGACCCAAAGATCATAGATGATTGTAAAGTGATTGATCTTGCGTAACGGGCTATATTACCCTAAGAAATGACTTATGGATTGGGAGTCAACACTCAGTTAAAAATCACCCGCCTCCCCCTTTTTCCCGACGATTGCAAAACCTGATATATAAAAACTAAAAAGAGCTTACAATCCCTAAAAATTACAGACACTATTTGCAATTATCTCTCTCTACATTTGGGTATTGTGCATTTCCATTTTAGATATACTCTTTTTTCATAAATCAACACTTTGAGTTTTCGCTCTCCCTTCATCTCGTAAACCAAAACGGCAAATAGCTCACAAAAAAATGAAAATTTTAGAGTTCATGTATGGAAATAATTTAAAACAAAAAAAAAATGTACATAAAAAAAATATATTCATACACAACAAATGAACACAAAAGTTTTGTTGTCCATGTTTGGGAAATTCCACTTGTTCAACCCTAACTGCTTGGAATTTTATAAGAAAGAGATTTCTTCCACACATGCTTTAAAAATGGATATGCGTGTTTGAATCATGTTAAAGATGCAAATCACCTATGGATCCAAAGCTTTTGAAGAGAATAACAAACCCTCATTAAATTCTTAAGTGAACGTGCGGTGGGATATTTACCCGAGTAAAACAAGCCATTATTTTGGCCATCTACAAAAAGATGACCCAACGACCATGGATGATTGTAAAGTGAGTTATCATGCGCAACAGGCTATATTACCCTAAGAAATTACTTATGGATTGGAAGTTAACACTCAGTTAAAAATCCCTCGCCTCCCCCTTTTTCCCGACGATTGCAAAAACGTATATATAAAAACTAAAAAGAGCCTACAATCCCTAAAAATTACTGACACTCTTTGGAATTATCTCTCTCCACATTTGTGCATTGTGCATTTCCATTTTAGATGTACTCTTTTTTCATAAATCAAAACTTTGAGATTCCGCTCTCCCATCATCCCGTACACCAAAAAGGCAAATAGATCAGAACAAAATAAAATTTTTGAGTTCATGTAAGGAAAAAATTAAAAACAATAAAAAATTTAAGTAAAGACAATTTATGCACACACCACAAATGAACACAAAAGTTTTGTTGTCCAAGTTTTGGAAATTCCACTTGTTCAACCCTAACAGCTTAGAATTTTATAAGAAAGAGATTTCCTCCACACATGCTTTAAAAATGGATATGCGTGCTTGAAACATGTTAAAGATGCAAATAACCTATGGATCCAAAATTTTTGAAGATAATAACAAACGCTCATTAAATTCTCAAGTGAATGTGTGGTGGGATATTTACCTGAATCTAACAAGCAATTATTTTGTCCATTTACAAAAAGCTGACCCAAAGATCATAGATGATTGTAAAGTGATTTATCTTCCATAACGGGCAATATCACCCTAAGAAATGACTTATGGATTGGGAGTCAACACTCAGTTAAAAATCACCCGCCTCCCCCTTTTTCCCGACGATTGCAAAACCTGATATATAAAAGCTAAAAAGAGCTTACAATCCCTAAAAATTATAGACACTCTTTGGAATTATCTCTCTCTACATTTGTGCATTGTGCATTTCCAGTTTAGATGTACTCTTTTTTCATAAATCAACACTTTGAGTTTTCGCTCTCCCTTCATCCCGTAAACCAAAAAGGCAAGTAGATCACAACAAAATAAAAATTTTAGAGTTCATGTATGGAAATAATTTAAAACAAAAACAAATGTACGTAAAAAAAATTTATTCACACACCACAAATGAAAACAAAAGTTTTGTTGTCTATGTTTTGGAAATTCCACTAGTTCAACCCTAACAGCTTGGAATTTTGTAAGAAAGAGATTTCTTCCACACATGCTTTAAAAATGGATATGCATGCTTGAATCATGTTAAAGATGCTAATCACCTAGGGATCCAAAGCTTTGGAAGAGAATAACAAACCCTCATTAAATTCTTAAGTGAACGTGTGGTAGGATATTTACCCAAGTCTAACAAGCCATTATTTTGGCCATCTACAAAAAGCTTACCCAACGATCATGGATGATTGTAAAGTCAGTTATCACGCGTAACGAGCTATTTTACCCTAAGAAATGACTTAAGGATTGGGAGTCAACACTCAGTTAAAACCCCTCGCTTCCCCCTTTTTCCTTACGATTGCTAAACCTGATATATAAAAACTAAAAAGTGCTTACAATCCCTAAAAATTATGGACACTCTTTGGAGTTATCTCTCTCCACATTTGTGCATTGTGCATTTCCATTTTTGATGTACTCTTTTTTCATAAATCAAAACTTTGAGACTTCGCTCTCCCTTCATCCTGTACACCAAAAAGGCAAATAGATCATAACAAGATGAAAATTTTAGAATTCATGTATAGAAAAAATTTAAAGCAATAAAAAATGTAAGTAATGAAAATTTATGCACACACCACAAATGAAGAGAAAAGTTTTGTTGTCCAAGTTTGGGAAATTCCACTTGTTTAACCCTAACAGCTTGGAATTTTATAAGGAAGAGATTTCCTCCACACATGCTTTAAAAATGGATATGCATGCTTGAAACATGCTAAAGATGCAAATAACTTGTGGATCCAAACCTTTTCAAGATAATAACAAACGCTCATTAAATTCTCAAGTGATTGTGTGGTGGGATATTTAGCTAAGTCTAACAAGCAATTATTTTGTCCATTTACTAAAAGCTGACCCAAAGATCAACGATGATTGTAAAGTGATTTATCTTGCGTAACGGGCTATATTACCCTAAGAAATGTCTTATGGATTGGGAGTCAACACTCAGTTAAAAATCTCCCGTCTCCCCCCTTTTGCCCGCCGATTTCAAAACCTAATATATAAAAACTAAAAAGATCTTACAACCCTAAAAACTACAGACACTCTTTGGAATTATCCATCTCTACATTTGTGCATTGTGCATTTCCATTTTGGATATACTCTTTTTTCTTTAATTAAAAATTTGAGTTTTTGCTCTCCCTTCATCCCGTAAACCAAAAAGGCAAAAAGATCAGAACAAAAAGAAAATTTTAGAGTTCATGTATGGAAAAAATTTAAAAAAATAACAAATGTACGTAAAAAAAATTTATTCACACACCACAAATGAACACAAAAGTTTTGTTGTCCATGTTTGGGAAATTCCACTTGTTCAACCCTAACTGCTTGGAATTTTATAAGAAAGAGATTTCTTCCACACATGCTTTAAAAATGGATATGCGTGCTTGAATCATGTTAAAGATGCAAATCACCTATGGATCCAAAGCTTTTGAAGAGAATAACAAACCCTCATTAAATTCTTAAGTGAACGTGCGGTGGGATATTTACCCGAGTCAAACAAGCCATTATTTTGGCCATCTACAAAAAGATGACCCAACGACCAGGGATGATTGTAAAGTGAGTTATCATGCATGACGGGCTATATTACCCTAAGAAATTACTTATGGATTGGGAGTCAACACTCAGTTAAAAATCCCTCGCCTCCCCCTTTTTCCCAACGATTGCAAAAGCGTATATATAAAAACTAAAAAGAGCCTACAATCCCTAAAAATTACTGACACTCTTTGGAATTATCTCTCTCCACATTTGTGCATTGTGCATTTCCATTTTAGATGTACTCTTTTTTCATAAATCAAAACTTTGAAATTCCACTCTTCCTTCATCTCGTAAACCAAAAAGGCAAATAGATCAGAACAAAATGAAAATTTTCGAGTTCATGTAAGGAAAAAATTTAAAACAATAAAATATGTAAGTAAAGAAAATTTATGCACACACCACAAATGAACACAAAATTTTTATTGTCCAAGTTTTGGAAATTCGACTTGTTCAACCCTAACAGCATGGAATTTTATAAGAAAGAGATTTCCTCCATACATACTTTAAAAATGGATATACATGCTTGAAACATGTTAAAGATGCAAATAACCTATGGATCCAAAATTTTTGAAGATAATAACAAACGCTCATTAAATTCTCAAGTGAATGTGTGGTGGGATATTTACCTGAATCTAACATGCAATTATTTTGTCCATTTACAAAAAGCTGACCCAAAGATCATAGATGATTGTAAAGTGATTTATCTTGCATAACGGGCTATATTACCCTAAGAAATGACTTATGGATTGGGAGCCAACTCTCAGTTAAAAATCGCCCGCTTCCCCCTTTTTCCCGACGATTGCTGAACCTAATATATAAAAACTAAAAAGAGCTTACAATCCCTAAAAATTATAGACACTCTTTGGAATTATCTCTCTCTACATTTGTGCATTGTGCATTTCCATTTTAGATGTATTCTTTTTTCATAAATCAACACTTTGAGTTTTCACTCTCCCTTCATCCCGTAAACCAAAAAGGCAAATAGATTACAACAAAATAAAAATTTTAGAGTTCATGTATGAAATAATTTAAAACAAAAACTAATGTACGTAAAAAAAATTTATTCACACACCACAAATGAACACAAAAGTTTTGTTGTCCATGTTTGGGAAATTCCACTAGTTCAACCCTAACAGCTTGGAATTTTATAAGAAAGAGATTTCTTCCACACATGCTTTAAAAATGGATATGCATGCTTGAATCATGTTAAAGATGCTAATCACCTAAGGGTCCAAAGCTTTGGAAGAGAATAACAAACCCTCATTAAATTCTTAAGTGAACGTGCGGTACGATATTTACCCGAGTCAAACAAGCCATTATTTTGGCCATCTGCAAAAAGCTGACCCAACGATCATGGATGATTGTAAAGTGAGTTATCACGCGTAACGGGCTATTTTACCCAAAGAAATGACTTATGGATTGGGAGTCAACACTCAGTTAAAAATCCCTCGCCTCCCCCTTTTTCTTTACGATTGCAAAACCTGATATATAAAAACTAAAAGAGCTTACAATCCCTAAAAATTACGGACACTCTTTGGAGTTATCTCTCTCCACATTTGTTCATTGTGCATTTCCATTTTCGATGTACTCTTTTTTCATAAATCAAAACTTTGAGATTTCGCTCTCCCTTCATCCTTTAAACCAAAAAGGCAAATAGATCAGAACAAAATGAAAATTTTAGAGTTCATGTATAGAAAAAATTTAAAAAAATAAAAAATGTAAGTAATGAAAATTTATCTACACACCACAAATGAACACAAAAGTTTTGTTGTCCAAGTTTGGGAAATTCCACTTGTTCAACCCTAACAGCTTGGAATTTTATAAGAAAGAGATTTCCTCCACACATGCTTTAAACATGGATATGCATGCTTGAAACTTGCTAAAGATTCAAATAACTTGTGGATCCAAACCTTTTGAAGATAATAACAAACGCTCATTAAATTCTCAAGTGATTGTGTGGTGGGATATTTACCTGAGTCTATCAAGCAATTATTTTGTCCAAAGATCATAGATGATTGTAAAGTGATTTATCTTGCGTAACGGGCTATATTACCCTAAGAAATGTCTTATGGATTGGGAGTCAACACTCAGGTACAAATCTCCCGTCTCCCCCTTTTTCCCTCCGATTTCAAAACCTAATATATAAAAACTAAAAAGATCTTAAAATCCCTAAAAATTACAAACACTCTTTTTAATTATCCCTCTCTACATTTGTGCATTTTGCATTTCCATTTTGGATGTACTCTTTTTTCTTAAATTAAAACTTTGAGTTTTCGCTCTCCCTTCATCCCGTAAACCAAAAAGGCAAATAGATCACAACAAAATGAAAATTTTAGAGTTCATGTATGGAAAAAATTTAAAACAATAACAAATATATGTAAAAATAATTTATTCACACACCACAAATGAATACAAAAGTTTTGTTGTCCAAATTTTGGAAATTCCACTAGTTCAACCCTAACAGGTTGGAATCTTATAAGAAAGAGATTTCTTCCACACATGCATTAAAAATGGATACGCATGTTTGAATGATGTTAAAGATGCAAATCACCTATGGATCCGAAGCTTTTGAAGAGAATAACAAACGCTCATTAAATTCTAAAATGAACGTGCGGTGGGATATTTACCCGGTTCAAACAAGCCATGATTTTGCCCATCTACAAAAAGCTGACCCAATGGTCATAGATGATTTTAAAGTGAGTTATCATGCGTAACGGGCTATATTACCCTAAGAAATGACTTATGGATTGGGAATCAACACTCAGTTAAAAATCCCCCGCCTCCCCCTTTTTCCCGATGATCGCAAAACCTGATATATAAAAACTAAAACGAGCTTTCAATCCCTAAAAATTATAGACACTCTTTGGAATTATCTCTCTGTATATTTGAGCATTGTGCATTTCCTGTTTAGAAGTACTCTTTTTACATCAATCAAAACTTTGAGATTTCACTCTCTCTTCAACCCGTAAACCAAAAAGGCAAATAGATCACAACAAAATGAAAATTTTAGAGTTCATGTATGGAAATAATTTAAAACAAAAAAAAAATGTACGTAAAAAACATTTATTCACACACCACAAATGAACACAAAAGTTTTGTTGTCCATGTTTGGGAAATTCCACTTGTTCAACCCTAACTGCTTGGAATTTTATAAGAAAGAGATTTCTTCCACACATGCTTTAAAAATAGATATGCGTGCTTGAATCATGTTAAAGATGCAAATCACCTATGGATCCAAAGCTTTTGAAGAGAATAACAAACCCTCATTAAATTCTTAAGTGAACGTGCGGGGGGATATTTACCCGTGTCAAACAAGCCATTATTTTGGCCATCTACAAAAAGATGACCCAATGACCATGGATGATTGTGAGGTGATTCATCATGCGTGACGGGCTATATTACCCTAAGAAAGGACTTACGGATTGGGTGTCAACACTCAGTTAAAAATCCCCCGCCTCCCCCTTTTTCCTGACGATTGTAAAACCTGATATATAAAAACTAAAAAGAGCTTTCAATTCCTAAAAATTACAGACACTCTTTGAAATTATCTCTCTCCACATTTGTGCATTGTGCATTTCCATTTTAGATGAACTCTTTTTTCATAAATCAAAACTTTTAGTTTTCGCTCTCCCTTCATCCTGTAAACCAAAAAGGCAAATCGATCACAACAAAATCAAAATTTTAGAGTTCATCTATGGAAAGAAATTTAAAACAATAAAATATGTAAGTAGAGAAAATTTATGCAAACACCACAAATGAACACAAAAGTTTTGTTGTCCAAGTTTGGAAAATTCCACTTGTTCAACCCTAACAGCTTGGAATTTTATAAGAAAGAGATTTCTCCCACACATGCATTAAAAATGGACTTGCTTGCTTGAAACATGTTAAAGATGCAAATAACCTATGGATCCAAACCTTTTTAAGATAATAACAAACGCTCATTAAATTCTCAAGTGAATGTGCGACGAGATATTTTTCTTAGTCAAACAAGCCCTTATTTTACATATCTACAAAAAGCTGACCCAACGATCATAGATGATTGTAAAGTGATTTATCATGTGTAACGGGCTCTATTACCCTAAGAAATGACTTATGGATTGGGTGTCAACACTCAGTTAAAAATTCCCCGCTTCCCCCTTTTTCCCGATAATTTTAAAACCTGATATATAAAAACTTAAAAGAGCTTAGAATCCCTAAAAATTACAAAAACTCTTTGGAATTATCTCTCTCTACATTTGTGCATTGTGCATTTCCATTTTACATGTACTGTTTTTACATAAATAAAAACTTTGTGTTTTCGCTTACCCTTCATCCTAAAAACCAAAAAGACAAATAGATCACTACAAAATGAAAATTTTAGAGTTCATGTAAGGAAAAAATTTATAACAATAAAAAATCTAAGTAAAGAAAATTTATTCTCACATCACACATGAACACAAAAGGTTTTTTTTCCAAGTTTGGGAAATTCCACTAGTTCAACCCTAACTGCTTAGAATTTTATAAGAAAGAGATTTCCCCCACACACACTTTAAAAATGGATATGCTTGCTTGAAACATCTTAAAGATGCAAATAACCTATGGATCCAAACCTTTTGAGGATAATAACAAACGCTCATTAAATTCTCAAGTGAATGTGCGATGGGATATTTACCTGAGTCAAACAAGCCACTATTTTCCCTATTTACAAAAAGCTTACCCAATGATCATAGATGATTGTAAAGTGATATATCATGCGTAACGGGCTATTTTAGCCTAAGAAAAGACTTATGGATTGGGTGTCAACACTCAGTTAAAAATCCCCCGCCTCTCCCTTTTTCCCGACGATAGTAAAACTTGATATATAAAAACTAAAAAGAGCATAGAATCCCTAAAAATTACAGAAAATCTTTGGAATTATCTCTCTCTACATTTGTGCATTGTGAAATTCCATTTTACATGTACTCTTTTTACTCAAATAAAAACTTTGAGTTTTTGCTCTCCCATCATCCCGTTAACCAAAAAGGCAAATAGATCACAACAATATCTAAATTTTAGATTTCATGCATGGAAAAAAATTAAAACAATAACAAATGTAAGTAAAGAAAATTTATTCACACACCACAAATAAACACAAAAGTTTTGTTGACTAAGTTTCGGAAATTCCACTAGTTCAACCCTAATAGCATGGAATTTTATAAGAAAGAGATTGCCTCCATACCTGCTTTAAAAATGGATATGCATGCTTGAAACATGTTAAAGATGCAAATTACCTATGGATCCAAACCTTTTGAAGAGAATAACAAACGCTCATTAAATTCTCAAGTGAACGTGTGGTGGGATATTTACCCGAGTCAAACAAGCCATTATTTTGCCCATCTACAAAAAGATGCCCCAACAATTATAGATGATTCTAAAGTGATTTATCATGCGTAACGGGCTATATTACCCTAAGAAATTACTTATGGATTGGGTGTCAACACTGAGTTAAAAATACCCCGCCTCCCCCATTTTCCCGACGATTGTGAAACCTGATATATAAAAACTAAAAAGAGCCTAGAATCCCTAAAAATTACAGAAACTCTTTGGAATTATCTCTCTCTACATTATTGCAATGTGCATTTCCATTTTAGATGTACTCTTTTTACTTAAATCAAAACTTTGAGTTTTCGCTCACCCTTCATCCCGTAAACCAAAAAGGCAAATAGATCACAACAAAATGAAAATCTCAGAGTTCATGTATGGAACAAATTTAAAACAAAAAAAAATTTGAGTAAAAAAAATTTATTCACACACCACAAATGAACACAAAAGTTTGTTGTCCAAGTTTGGGAAATTCCACTAGTTCAACCCTAATAGCTTGGAATTTTATAAGAAAGAGATTTCCTCCACACATGCTTTAAAAATGGATATGCATGCTTGAAACATGTTACAGATGCAAATCACCTATGGAGCCAAAGCTTTTGAAGAGAATAACAAACGCTCATTAAATTCTCTAGTGAACGTGCGGTGGGATATTTACCCGAGTTGAACAAGCCATTATTTTACCAATCTACAAAAGGTTGACCCAACGATCATATATGACTATAAAGTAATTTATCATGTGTAACGGGCTATATTACCCTAAGAAATGACTTATGGATTGGGAGACAACACTCAGTTAAAAATCCCCCGCATCCCCCTTTTTCCCGACGACTACAAAACCTGAGATATAAAAACTAAAAAGAGCTTACAATCCCTAAAAGCTACAAACACTTTTTGGAATTATCTCTCTCTAAATTTGTGCATTGTGCATTTACATTTTAGATGTACTCTTTTTTTCTTAAAACATAACTTTGAGTTTTCACTCTCCCTTCATCGCGGAAACCAAAAAGGATAATAGATCACAGCAAAATGAAAATTTTAGAGTTCATCTATGGAAAAAATTTAAAACAATAACAAACATAAGTAAAGAAAATTTATTCACACACCCCAAATGAACACAAAAGTTTTGTTGTCCAAGTTTGGGAAATTCCACTAGTTCAACCCTAACAGCTTGGAATTTTATAAGAAAGAGATTTCCTCCACATTTGCTTTAAAAATGGATATGCATGCTTGAAACAAGTTAAAGAAGCAAATCACCTATGGATCCAAAACTTCTGAAAACAATAAAAAACGCTCATTAAATTCTCAAGTGAACGTGCGGTGGGATATTTACGCGTGTCACACAAGCCATTATTTTGCCTATCCACAAAAAGCTGACCCAACGATCATAGATGATTGTAAAGTGATTGATCATGTGTAACGGGCTATATTACCCTAAGAAATGACCTATGGATTGGGAGTCAGCATTCAATTTAAAATCCCCCGCCTCCCCCTTTTTCCTGACAATTGCAAAACCTGATATATAAAAACTAAAAAGAGCTTTCAATCCCTAAAAATTACAGACACTCTTAGGAATTATCCCTCTCTACATATGTGCATTGTGCGTTTCCATTTTAGATGTACTTTTTTTTCATAAATCAAAACTTTTAGTTTTCGCTCTCCCTTCATCCAATAAACCAAAAAGGCAAATAGATCACAACAAAATGAAAATTTTAGAGTTCCTGTATGGAAAAAATTTAAAACAATAAAATATGTAAGTAAAGAAAATTTATGCAAGCATGTCAAATGAACACAAAAGTTTTGTTGTCCAAGTTTGTGAAATTCCACTTGTTCAACCCTAATAGCTTGGAATTTTATAAGAAAGAGATTTCCCCCACACATGCTTTAAAAATGGATATGCTTGCTTGAAACATGTTAAAGAAGCAAATAGCCAATGGATCCAAACCTTTTGATGATAATAACAAACGCTCATTAAATTAACCTGAGTCAAACAAGCCATTATTTTGCCCATTTACAAAAAGCTGACCCAACGATCATAGATGATTGTAAAGAAATTTATCATGTGTAATAGGCTATATTACCCTAAGAAATGACTTATGGATTGGGTGTCAACACTCAGTTAAAAATCCCCCGCCTCCCACTTTTTCCGGATGATTGTAAAACCTGATATATAAAAACTAAAAAGAGCTTAGAATCCCTAAAAAATACAGAAACTCTTTGGAATTATCTCTCTCTACTTTGAGTTTTCGCCGTCCCTTCATCCTGTAAACAAAAAAGGCAAATAGATCACTACAAAATGAAAACTTTAGAGTTCATGTATGGAAAAAATTTCTAACAATAAAAAATCTAAGTAAAGAAAATTTATTCACACATCACACATGAACACAAAAGGTTTTTTGTCAAAGTTTGGGAAATTCTACTAGTTCAACCCTTACAACTTGGAATTTTATAAGAAAGAAATTTCCTCCACACATGCTTTAAAAATGGATATGCATGCTTGAAACATGTTCAAGATGCAAATCACCTATGGATCCAAAGCTTTTAAGAGAATAACAAACGCTGATTAAATTCTCAAGTGAACGTGCGGTGGGATATTTACCTGAGTCAAACATGCCATTATTTTGTGTATCTACAAAACACTGACCCAACGATCATAGATGATTGTAAAGTAATTTTTCAATCGTAACGGGCTATGTTACCCTAAGAAATGACTTATGGATTGGGAGTCAACACTCAGTTAAAAATCACCCGCCTCCCCCTTTTTCCCGTTGCTTACAAACTTGATATATAGAAACTAAAAAGAGCTTACAATCCCTAAAAATTACATACACTCTTTGGAATTATCTCTCTCTACATTTGTGCATTGTGCATTTCCATTTTAGAGGTACTTTTTTTACTTAAATAAAAACTTTGAGTTTTCGTTCACCCTTCATCCCGTTAACCAAAAAGGTAAATAGATAACAACAAAATGAAAATCTTAGAGTTCATGTATAGAAAAAATTTAAAACAATAACAAATCTGAGTAAAGAAAATTTATTCACACATCACACATGAACACAAAAAGTTTTTTGTCCAAGTTTGGGAAATTCCACTAGTTCAACCCTAACAGCTTGCAATTTTATAAGAAAGAGATTTTGTCCACACATGCTTTAAAAATGCATATGCATGCTTGAAACAAGTTAAAGATGCAAATCACCTATGGATCCAAAGCTTTTGAAGAGAATAACAAACGCTCATTAAATTCTCAAGTGAACGAGCGGAGGGATACTTACCCGAGTCAAAGAAGCCATTATTTTGCCTATCTACAAAAAGCTGACCCAACGATCATAGAAGATTGTAAAGTTATTTTTCATGTGTAACGGGCTATGTTACCCTAAGAAATGACTTATGGTTTGGGAATCAACACTCAGTTAAAAATCCCCCGCCTCCCCCTTTTTTCCGACGATTACAAACTTGATATATAAAAACTAAAAAGAGCATAAAATCCCTAAAAATTGCAGACACTCTTTGGAATTATCTCTCTCTACATTTGTGCATTGTGCATTTCCATTTAAGATGTACTCTTTTTAATTTAGTCAAAACTTTGAGTTTTCGTTCACCCTTCATCCGTAAACCAAAAAGGCAAATAACAAAATGCAAATCTTAGAGTTCATGTATGGAAAAAATTTAAAACAATAACAAATGTGAGTAAAGAAAATTTATTCACACTCCACAAATGAACACAAAATTTTGTTGTCCAAGTTTGGGAAATTCCACTAATTCAACCCAAACAGCTTGGAATTTTATAAGAAAGAGATTTCCTCCACACATGCTTTAAAAATGGATATGCATGCTTGAAACATGTTAAAGATGCAAATCACCTATGGATCCAAAGCTTTTGAAGAGAATAACAAATGCTCATTAAATTCTCATGTGAACGTTCGGAGGAATATTTACGCGAGTCAAACAAGCCATTATTTTTCCTATATACAAAAAGCTGACCCAACGATCATAGATGATTGTAAAGTTATTTTTCATGCGTAACGGGCTATGTTACCCTAAGAAATGACGTATGGATTGGGTGTCAACACTCAGTTAAAAATCCCCCACCTCACCCTTTTTCCCGACGATTGCAAACACTATATATAAAAACTAAAAAGATCATACAATCCCTAAAAATTGCAGACACTCTTTGAAATTATCTCTCTCTACATTTGTACATTATGCGCTTCCATTTTAGATGTACTCTGTTTACTTAAATCAAAACTTTGAATTTTTGCTCACCTTTCATCCCGTAAACCAAAAAGGCAAATAGATTACAACAAAATGAAAATCTTAGAGTTCATGTATGGAAAAAATTTAAAACAATAACAAATGTGAGTAAAGAAAATTTATTCACACACCACAAATGAACACAAAAGTTTGTTGTCCAAGTTTGGGAAATTCCACTAGTTCAACCCTAACAGCTTGGAATTTTATAAGAAAGTGATCTCCTCCGCACATGCTTTAAAAATGGATATGCATGCTTGAAACATGTTAAAGATGCAAATCACCTATGGATCCATAGCTTTTGAAGACAATAACAAATACTCATAGATGATTGGAAAGTTATTTTTCAATCGTAACGGGCTATGTTACCTTAAGAAATGACTTATGGATTGGGAGTCAACACTCAGTTAAAAATCCCCCTCCTCCCCCTTTTTTTTGGCGACTGCAAAGCCTGATATATATAAAAACTATAAAGAGCTTACAATCCCTAAAAATTACAAACTTGTTTTTGAATTATCTCTCTCTAAATTCGTGCATTGTGCATTTACATTTTAAATGCACTCTTTTTTCTTAAATATAAACTTTGAGTTTTCATTCTCCCTTCATCCCATAAACCAAAAAGTCTAATAGATCACAACAAAATGAAAATTTTAGAGTTGATGTATGAAAAAATTTAGAACAATAAAAAATGTACGTAAAGAAAATTTATTCACTCACCACAAATGAACACAAAAGTTTGTTGTCCATGTTTGGGAAATTCCACTAGTTCAACCCTAACAACTTGGAATTTTATAAGAAAGAGATTTCCACCACACATGCTTTAAAAATGGATATGCATGCTTGAAACATGTTTAATATGCAAATCACCTATGGATCCAAAGCTTTTGAAGAGAATAACAAACACTCATTAAATTCTCAAGTGAACGTGCGATGTGTTATTTACCTGAGTCAAACAAGCCATTCTTTTGCCCATCTACAAAAAGTTGACCCAGCGATCATAAATGATAGTAAAGTGATTTATCATGCGTAACGAGCTATATTACGCTAAGAAATAACTTATGGATTGGGAGTCAACACTCAGTCAAAAATCCCCGCCTCCCCTTTTTCCCGACTATTGCAAAACTTGATATATAAAGACTTAATTGAGCTTACAATCCCTAAAAATTACAGACACTCTTTGGAATTATCTCTCTCTACATTTGTGCATTGTGGATTTTCATTTTAGATATACTCTTTTTTCTTAAATCAAAACATTGAGTCTTCTCTCTCCCCTCATCCCGTAAACCAAAAAAGCAAATAGATCACAACAAAATGAAAATTTTAGATTTAATATATGGAAAATTTTTAAAACAATAAAAAATGTAAGTAAATAAATTTATTCGTACACCACAAATGAACACAAAAGTTTGGTTGTCCAACTTTGGGAAATTCCACTGGTCAACCCTAACTGCTTGGAATTTTATGAAAGACATTGCCTCCACACCTGCTTTAAAAATGGATAAGCATGCTTGAAACATGTTAAAGATGCAAATTACCTATGGATCCAAACCTTTTGAAGAGAATAACAAAAGTTCATTAAATTCTCAAGTGTACGTGCGGTGGGATATTTACCCGAGTCAAACAAGCCATTATTTTGCCCACCAACAAAAAGATGACCCAATGATCATAGATGATTGTAAAGTGATTTATCATGCGTAACAGGCTATGTTACCCTAAGAAATTATTTATGGATTGAGAGTCAACACTCAGTTAAAAATCCCCCGCCTCCCCCTTTTTCTCGACGATTGCAAACTTGATATATAAAAACTAAAAAGAGCTTCCAATCCCGAAAAATTACAGACACTCTTTGAAATTATCTCTCTCCACATTTGTGCATTGTGCATTTCCATTTTAGATGAACTCTTTTTTCATAAATCAAAACTTTTAGTTTTCGCTCTCCCTTCATCCTGTAAACCAAAAAGGCAAATCGATCACAACAAAATCAAAATTTTAGAGTTCATCTATGGAAAGAAATTTAAAACAATAAAATATGTAAGTAGAGAAAATTTATGCAAACACCACAAATGAACACAAAAGTTTTGTTGTCCAAGTTTGGAAAATTCCACTTGTTCAACCCTAACAGCTTGGAATTTTATAAGAAAGAGATTTCTCCCACACATGCATTAAAAATGGACTTGCTTGCTTGAAACATGTTAAAGATGCAAATAACCTATGGATCCAAACCTTTTTAAGATAATAACAAACGCTCATTAAATTCTCAAGTGAATGTGCGACGAGATATTTTCCTTAGTCAAACAAGCCCTTATTTTACATATCTACAAAAAGCTGACCCAACGATCATAGATGATTGTAAAGTGATTTATCATGTGTAACGGGCTCTATTACCCTAAGAAATGACTTATGGATTGGGTGTCAACACTCAGTTAAAAATTCCCCGCTTCCCCCTTTTTCCCGATAATTTTAAAACCTGATATATAAAAACTTAAACGAGCTTAGCATCCCTAAAAATTACAAAAACTCTTTGGAATTATCTCTCTCTACATTTGTGCATTGTGCATTTCCATTTTACATGTACTATTTTTACATAAATAAAAACTTTGTGTTTTTGCTCACCCTTCATCCCGGAAACCAAAAAGGCAAATAGATCACTACAAAATGAAAATTTTAGAGTTCATGTAAGGAAAAAATTTATAACAATAAAAAATCTAAGTAAAGAAAATTTATTCTCACATCACACATGAACACAAAAGGTTTTTTTTCCAAGTTTGGGAAATTCCACTAGTTCAACCCTAACTGCTTGGAATTTTATAAGAAAGAGATTTCCCCCACACACGCTTTAAAAATGGATATGCTTGCTTGAAACATCTTAAAGATGCAAATAACCTATGGATCCAAACATTTTGAGGATAATAACAAACGCTCATTAAATTCTCAAGTGAATGTGCGGTGGGATATTTACCCGAGTCAAACAAGCCATTATTTTGCCCACCTACAAAAAGATGACCCAACGATCATTGATGATTGTAAAGTGATTTATCATGCGTAACGGACTAGATTACCCTAAGAAATGACTGATGGATTGGGAGTCAACACACAGTTAAAAATCCCCCGCCTCCCCCTTTTTCCCGACGATTGCAAAACATGATATATAAATACTAAAAAGAGCTTACAATCCATAAAAATTACAGACACTCTTTTGGAATTATGTCTCTCTACATCTGTGCATTGTGCATTTCCATTTTAGATGTACTCTTTTTTCTTAAATCAAAACTTTGAGTTTTCGCTCTCCCTTCATCCCGTAAACCAAAAAGGCAAATAGAATACAACAAAATGAAAATTTTAGAGTTTATGTATTGAAAAATTTAAAACAATAACTAATGTAAGTAAGGAAAATTTATTTACACACCACAAATGAAGACAAAAGTTTTGTTGTCGAAGTTTTGGAAATTCCACTACTTCAACCCTAACATCTTGGAATTTTATAAGAAAGAGATTTCCTCCACACATGCTTTAAAAATGGGTATGCATGCTTGAAACATGTTAAAGATGAAAATCACGTTTGGATCCAATTATTTTGAAGAGAATAACAAACGCTCATTAAATTCTCAAGTGAACGTGCGGTGGGATATTTACCCGAGTGACACAAGCAATTATTTTGCCCATCTACAAAAAGTTGATCAAACGATCATAGATTATTGTAAAGTGATTTATCATGCGTAACGAGCTATATTACCCTAAGAAATGACTTATGGATTGGGAGTCAACACACAGTTAAAAATTCCCCTGCCTCCCCATTTTTCCTGACGATTGCGAAACTTGATATATAAAAACTAAAAAGAGGTAACAATCCCTAAAAACTACAGACACTCTTTGGAATTATCTCTCTCTACATTTGTGCATTGTGCATTTCCATTTTAGATGTACTATTTTTTCTAAAATCAAAACTTCGAATTTTCACTCACCCTTCATCCCGAAAACCAAAAACGCAAATAGATCACAACAAAATGAAAATCTTAGCGTTCATGTGTGGACAAAATTTAAAACAATAACTAATGTAAGCAAGGAAAATTTATTTACACACCACAAATGAAGACAAAAGTTTTGTTGTCCAAGTTTGGGAAATTCCACTACTTCAACCCTAACATCTTGGAATTTTATACGAAAGAGATTTCCTCCACACATGCTTTAAAAATGGGTAAGCATGCTTGAAACATGTTAAAGATGAAAATCACATTTGGATCCAATTCTTTTGTCAATAATAACAAACGCTCATTAAATTCTCAAGTGAACGTGCAGTGGAATATATACCCGAGTAAAACAAGCCATTATTTTGTCCATCTACAAAAAGCTTACCCAACGATCATAGATGATTGAAAAGTGATTTATAATGCGTAACGGGCTATATTATCCTAATAAATGACTTAAGCAATGGGAGTCAACACTCAGTTAAAAATCCCCCGCCTCCCCCTTTTTCCCGATGATAGAAAAACTTGATATATAAAAACTAAAAAGAGCTTCCAATCCCAAAAAATTACAGACACTCTTTGGAATTATCTCTCTCTACATTTGTGCATTGGGCATTTCCATTTTAGATGTACTCTTTTTTCTTAAATCAAAACTTTGAGTTTTCGCTCTCCCTTCATCCCGTAAACCAAAAAGGAAAATAGATCACAACAAAATGAAACTTTTGAGTTCATGAAAGGAAAAAATTTATAACAATAAAAAATTTTAGGTAATAAAATTTATTCACACATCACAAATGAACACAAAAGTTTTGACGTCCAAGTTTTGGATATTCCACTAGTTAAATTCTTACAGCTTGGAATTTTTTAAGGAAGAGATTGCCTCCACACATGCTTTAAAAATGGATATGCAGGCTTCAAACATGTTAAAGATGCAAATCGCCTATGGATCCAAAGCTTTTATAGAGAACAACAAACGCTCATTAAATTCTCAAGTGAATGTGCGGTGGGATATTTATCCGAGTCATACAAGCCAATATTTTGCCCATCTACGAAAAGCTGACCCAACGATCATAGATGATTGTAAAGTGATTTATCATGCATAACGGGCTATATTCACCTAAGAAATGACTTATGGATTGGGAGTAAACACTCAGTTAAAAATTCCCTGGCACCTCCTTTTTCCCCACAATTGCAAAACCTGATATATAAAAACTAAAAAGAGCTTACAATCCCTAAAAACTATAGACACTCTTTGGAATTATCTCTCTCTACATTTGTGCATTGTGCATTTCCATTATAGAAGTACTCTTTTTTATTAAATCAAAACTTTGAGTTTTCGCTCTCCCTTCATCCCGTAAACAAAAATGGCAAATAGATCACAACAAAATGAAAATTTTAGAGTTCATGTATGGAAAAAATTTATAACAATAACAAATGTAAGTCAAAAAAATTTATTCACACACGGCTAATAAACACAAAAGTTTGGTTGTCCGAGTTTGGGAAATTCAACTAGTTCAACCCTAACAGCTTGGAATTTTAAAAGGAAGAGATTTCCTCCACACATGCTTTACAAATGGATATGCATGCTTGAAACATGATAAAGAAGCAAATCACCTATGGATCCAAAGCTTTTGAAGAGAATAACAAACGCTCATTAAATTATTAAGTGAACGTACGATGGGATATTTACCCGAGTCAAACAAGCAATTATTTTGTCCATCTACAAAAAGTTGATCCAACGATCATAGATGATTGTAACGTGATTTATCATGCGCAACGGGCTACATTACCCTAAGAAATTACTTATGGATTGGGACTCAACACATAGTTAAAAATCCCCTTCCTCCCCCTTTTTCCCGACGATTGCAAAACATGATATATAAAAACTAAAAAGTGCTTACAATCCATAAAAATTAATGACACTCTTTTGGAATTATGACTCTCTACATTTGTGCATTGTGCATTTCCATTTTAGATGTACTCTTTTTTCTCAAATCAAAACTTTGAGTTTTCGCTCTCCCTTCATCCCGTAAACCAAAAAGGCAAATAGAATTCAACAAAATGAAAATTTTAGAGTTTATCTTTTGAAAAATTCAAAAACAATAACAAATATAAGTAAATAAAATATATTCACACACCACAAATGAACACAAAAGTTTTGTTGTCCAACTTCGGGAAATTCCACTAGTTCAACCCTAACAGCTTGGAATTTTATAAGAAAGAGATTTCCTCCACACATGCTTTAAAAATGGATATGCTTGCTTGAAACATGTTAAAGATGCAAATCACCAATGGATCCAAAGCTTTTGAAGAGAATAACAAACGCTCATTAAATTCTCAAGTGAACGTGCAGTGGGATATTTACCCAAGTCAAACAAGCCATTATTTTGCCCATCTACAAAAAGCTGACCAAACGATCCTAGATGATTGAAAAGTGATTTATCATGCATAATGGGCAATGTTACCCTAAGAAATGACTTATGGATTGGGAGTCAACACTCAGTTGAAAATCTCCTGCTTCCCACTTTATTCCTGACGATTGCAAAACCTGATATATACAACCTAAAAAGAGCTTACAATACCTAAAAATTACACACATTCTTTGGAATTATCTCTCTCAACATTTGGGCATTGTGCATTTCCATTTTAGATGTAGTCTTTTTTCTTAAATCAAAACTTTGAGTTTTCGCTCTCCCTTCATCCCGTAAACCAAAACGGCAAATAGATCACAACAAAATGAAACTTTTGAGTTCATGAAAGGAAAAAATTTATAACAATAAAAAATTTTAGGTAATAAAATTTATTCACACATCACAAATGAACACAAAAGTTTTGACGTCCAAGTTTTGGATATTCCACTAGTTAAATTCTTACAGCTTGGAATTTTTTAAGGAAGAGATTGCCTCCACACATGCTTTAAAAATGGATATGCAGGCTTCAAACATGTTAAAGATGCAAATCACCTATGGATCCAAAGCTTTTATAGAGAACAACAAACGCTCATTAAATTCTCAAGTGAATGTGCGGTGGGATATTTACCCGAGTCATACAAGCCAATATTTTGCCCATCTACGAAAAGCTGACCCAACGATCATAGATGATTGTAAAGTGATTTATCATGCATAACGGGCTATATTCACCTAAGAAATGACTTATGGATTGGGAGTAAACACTCAGTTAAAAATTCCCTGCCACCTCCTTTTTCCCCACAATTGCAAAACCTGATATATAAAAACTAAAAAGAGCTTACAATCCCTAAAAACTATAGACACTCTTTGGAATTATCTCTCTCTACATTTGTGCATTGTGCATTTCCATTATAGAAGTACTCTTTTTTATTAAATCAAAACTTTGAGTTTTCGCTCTCCCTTCATCCCGTAAACAAAAATGGCAAATAGATCACAACAAAATGAAAATTTTAGAGTTCATGTATGGAAAAAATTTATAACAATAACAAATGTAAGTCAAAAAAATTTATTCACACACGGCTAATAAACACAAAAGTTTGGTTGTCCGAGTTTGGGAAATTCAACTAGTTAAACCCTAACAGCTTGAAATTTTATAAGAAAGAGATTGCCTCCACACATGCTTTAAAAATGGATATGCATGCTCGAAACATGTTAAAGATGCAAATTACCTATGGATCCAAACTTTTCTAAGAGAATAACAAACGCTAATTAAATTCTCAAGTGAACGTGCGGTTGGATATTTACCCGAGTCAAACAAGCCATTATTTTTCCCATCTCCAAAAAGATGACCCAACGATCATAGATGATTGTAAAGTGATTTATCATGCATAACGGGCTATATTACCCAAAGAAATGACTTATGGATTGGGAGTCAACACTCAGTTAAAAATCCCCCACCTCCCCCTTTTTCCCGACGATTGTAAAAACTGATATATAAAAACTAAAAACAACTTACAATCCCTAAAAATTATAGACACTCTTTTGGAATTATCTCTCTCTGCATTTTTGCATTGTGCATTTTAATTTTAGATGTACTCTTTTTCTTAAATCAAAACTTTGAGTTTTCGCTCTCCCTTCATCTCGTAACCAAAAAGGCAAATAGATCACAACAAAATGAAAATTTTAGAGTTCATGTATGGAAAAAATTTAATACAATAACAAATGTAAGTCTAGAAAATTTATTCACACACCACAAATAAATACAAAAGTTTTGTTGTCCAAGTTTGGGAAATTCCTCTAGTTAAACCCTAATAGCTTGGAATTTTATAAGAAAGAGATTGCCTCCACACATGCTTTAAAAATGGATATGCGTGCTTGAAACATGTTAAAGATGCAAATTACCTATGGATCCAAACTTTTCTAAGAGAATAACAAACGCTAATTAAATTCTCAAGTGAACATACGGTGGGTTATTTACCCGAGTCAAAAAAGCCATTATTTTGCCCATCTACAAAATGATGACCCAACGATCATAGATGATTGTAAAGTGATTTATCATACGTAATGGGCTATATTACCCAAAGAAATGACTTATGGATTGGGAGTCAACACTCAGTTTAAAATCCCCCGCCTCCCCCTTTTTCCCGACGATTGCAAAAACTGATTTATAAAAACTAAAAAGAGCTTACAATCCCTTATAATTATTGACACTCTTTTGGAATTATCTCTCTCTACATTTTTTCATTGGGCATTTCCATTTTAGAAGTACTCTTTTTTCTTAAATCAAAACTTTGAGTTTTCGCTCTCCCTTCATCCCGTAAACCAAAAAGGCAAATAGAATTCAACAAAATGAAAATTTTATAGTTTACGTATGGAAAAATTTTAAAACAATAACAAATCTAAGTAAAGAAAATATATTCACACACCACAAATGAACACAAAAGTTTTGTTGTCCGATTTTGGGAAATTCCACTAGTTCTACCCTAACAGCTTGGAATTTTATAAGAAAGAGATTTCCTCCACACATGCTTTAAAAATGGATATGCTTGCTTGAAACAGGTTAAAGATGCAAATCACCTATGGATCCAAAGCTTTTGAATAGAATAACAAACGCTCATTAAATTCTCAAGTCAACGTGCAGTGGGATATTTACTCGAGTCAAACAAGCCATTATTTTGCCCATCTACGAAAAGCTGACCCAACGATTATAGATGATTGTAAAGTGATTTATCATGCGTAACGGGCTATATTACCCTAAGAAATGACTTATGGATTGGGAGTCAACACTCAGTTAAAAATCCCCCCCTCCCCCTTTTTTTCCCGACGATTGCAAAACCTCGTATATAAAACCTAAAAAGAACTTACAATCCCTAAAAATTACAAACACTCTTTTGAATTATCTCTCTCTATATTTGGGCACTGTTTCTTTCCATTTTAGATGTACTCTTTTTTCTGAAATCTAAACTTTGAGTTTTCGCTCTCCCTTCATCCCGTAAACCAAAAAGGCAAATAGATCACAACAAAATGAAAATTTTAGAGTTCAAGTAAGGAAAAAATTTAAAGCAATAAAACATGTAAGTAAAGAAAATTTATTCACACACCACAAATGAACACAAAAGTTTTGTTGTCCAAGTTTGGGAAATTCCACTAGTTAAACACTAACAGCTGGGAATTTTATAAGGAAGAGATTGCCTCCACACATGCTTTAAAAATGGATATGCATGCTTGAAACATGTGAAAGATGCAAATCACCTATGGATCCAAAGCTTATAAAGAGAATACAAAACCCTCATTAAATTCTCAAGTGAACGTGTGGTGGGATATTTACCCGAGTCAAACAAGCCATTATTTTGCCCATCTACGAAAAGCTGACCCAACGATCATAGATGATTGTAAAGTGATTTATCATGCATAACGGGGTATATTAACCTAAGAAATGACTTATGCATTGGGAGTCAACACTCAGTTAAAAATCCCGTACCTCCCCCTTTTCCTGACGATTACAAAACCTAATATATAAAAACTAAAAAGAGCTTACAATCCAAAAAAACTTTAGACACTCTTTGGAATTATCTCTCTCTACATTTTTGCATTGTGCATTTCCATTTTAGATGTACTCTTTTTTCTTAAATCAAAACTTTGAGTTTTCGCTCTCCCTTCATCCCGTAAACAAAAAAGGCAAATAGATCACAACAAAATGAAAATTTTAGAGTTCATGTTTGGAAAAAATTTAATACAATAACAATGTAAGTCTAGAAAATTTATTCACACACCACAAATAAACACAAAATTTTTGTTGCCCAAGTTTGGGAAATTCCACTAGTTAAACCCTAACAACTTGGAATTTTATAAGAAAGAGATTGCCTCCACATATGCTTTAAAAATTAATATGCATGCTTGAAACATGTTAAAGATCCAAATTACCTTTCGATCCAAACCTTTCTAAGGGAATAACAAACGCTCATTAAATTCTCAAGTGAACGTGCGATGGGATATTTACCCGAGTCAAACAAGCCATTATTTTGCGCATCTACAAAAAGATGACCCAACGATCATAGATGATTGTAAAGTGATTTATCGAGCGTAACGGGCTATATTACCAAAAGAAATTACTTATGGATTGGGAATCAACACTCAGTTAAAAATCCCCCGCCTCCCCCTTTTTCCCGACGATTGCAAAACCTGGTATATAAAAACTAAAAAGAGCTTACAATCCCTAAAAATTACAGACACTCTTCGGAATTATCTCTCTCTAAATTTGTGCATTGTGCATTACCATTTTAGATGTACTCTTTTTACTTAAATCAAAACTTTGTTTTTTTGCTCTCCCTTCATCCCGTAAACCAAAAAGGCAAACAGATCACAACAAAATTAAAATCTTAGAGTTGATGTATGGAAAAAATTTAAAATAATAAAAAATGTAAGTAAAGAAAATTTATTCACACACCACAAATGAACACAAAAGTTTTGTTGTCCATGTTTGGGAAATTCCACTAGTTCAACCCTAACAGCTTGGAATATTATAAGGATGAGATTTCCACCACGCATGCTTTAAAAATGGTTATGCATGCTCGAAGCATGTTAAAGATGCAAATCACCTATGGATCCAAAGCTTTTGAAGAGAATAACAAACCCTCATTATATTCTCAAGTGAACGTGCTGTGGGATATTTACTTTTGTCAAACAAGCCATTATTTTGCCCATCTACTAAAAGTTGACCCAACGATCATTGATGATTGTAAAGTGATTTACATTGCGTAACGGGCTATATTACCCTAAGAAATGACTTATGGATTGGGAGTCAACACTTAGTTAAAAACCGCCGCCTCCCCCTTTTTCCCGACGATTGCAAAACCTGATAAATAAAACCTTAAAAGAGCATAGAATCCCTAAAAATTAAAGACACTCTTTTGGAATTATCTATCTCTACATTTGTGCATTTTGCATTTCCATTTTAGATGTACTCTTCTTTCTTATGTCAAAAATCTGAGTTTTCGCTATCCCTTCATCCCGTAAACCAAAAGGGCAAATAGAATTCAACAAAATGAAAATTTTAGAGTTTATGTATGGAAATTTTTTTTAAAAATAACAAATTTCAGTAAATAAAATATATTCACACACCACAAATGAAAACAAAAGTTTTTTTGTCGAAGTTTTGGAAATTCCACTAGTTCAACCCTAACAGCTTGGATTTTTATAAGAAAGAGATTTCCTCCACAATTGCTTTAAAAATGGATATGCATGCTTGAAACATGTTAAAGATGCAAATCACCTGTGGATCCATAGCTTTTGAAGAGAATAACAAACGCTCATTAAGCGGTGGGATATTTACCCGAGTCAAACAAGCCATTATTTTGCCCATCTACAAAAAGCTGACCCAACAATCATAGATGATTGTAAAGTGATTTATCATGCGTAACGGGCTTTATTACCCTAAGAAATGACTTATGGACTGGGAGTCAACACTCAGTTAAAAATCCCTGCTTCCCCCTTTTTCCCGACGATTGCAAAACCTGATATATAAAAACTAAAAAGACCTTAGAATCCCTAAAAATTACAGAAACTCTTTGGAATTATGTCGCTCTACGTTTGTGCACTGTGCATTTTTATTTTAGACGT
Source organism: Aristolochia californica (assembly GCF_029961685.1). Lineage (NCBI taxonomy): Eukaryota > Viridiplantae > Streptophyta > Magnoliopsida > Piperales > Aristolochiaceae > Aristolochia > Aristolochia californica. Next base: position 27,648,095 of record NW_027181770.1, on the reverse strand, counting down.
ACACTTTTTTCATAAATCAAAAATTTGAGTTTTCGCTCTGCCTACATCCCGTAAACCAAAAAGGCAAACAGATCACAACAAAATGAAAATTTTAGAGTTCATGTATGGAAAAAATTTAAAACAATAAAAAATGTAAGTAAAGAAAATATATTCACACACCACAAATGAACATAAAAGTTTTGTTGTCCAAGTTTGGCAAATTCCACTAGTTCAACCCTTATAGCTTGGAATTTTAAAAGAATGAGATTTCCTCCACACATGCTTTAAAAATAGATACGCATGCTTGAAACATGTTAAAGAGGCAAATCACCTATGGATCTTAAGCTTTTGAAGATAATAATAAACGCTTATTAATCTCTCAAGTGAACGTCCGGTGGGATATTTACCCGAGTCAAACAAGCCATTATTTTGTCCATCTACAAAAAGCTGACCCAACGATCATAGATGATTGTAAAGTGATTTATCATGCGTAACGGGCTATATTACCCTAAGAAATGACTTATGGATCGGGAGTCAACACTCAGTTAAAAATCCCCCACCTCCCCCTTTTTCCTGACGATTGTAAAACCTGATATATAAAAACTGAAAAGAGCTTACAATCCCAAAAAATTACAGACACTCTTTGGAATTATCTCTCCCTACATTTGTGCATTGGGCATTTCCAATTTAGATGAACTCTTTTTTCTTAAATCAAAACTTTGAGTTTTTGTTCTCCCTTCATCCCGTAAACCAAAAAGGCAAATAGATAACAACAAAATGAAAATTTTAGAGTTCATGTACGGAAAAAATTTAAAACAAAAACAAATGTATGTAAAGAAAATTTATTCACACACCACAAATGAACACAAAAGTTTTGTTGTCCAAGTTTGGGAAATTCCACTAGTTCAACCCTAACAGCTTGGAATTTTATATGGAAGAGATTTCCTCCACACATGCTATAAAAAAGGATATGCATACTTGAAACATGTTAAAGATGCAAATCACCTACATAACTAAGGCTTTTGAAGAGAATAACAAACGCTCATTAAATTCTCAAGTGAACGTGCGGTGGGATATTTACCCGAGTTAAACAAGCCATTATTTTGCCCATCAGCAAAAAGATGACCCGACGATCATTGATGATTGTAAAGTGATTTATCATGCATAACGTGCTATATTACCGAAAGAAATGACTTATAGATTGGGAGTCACCACTCAGTTAAAAATCCCCCTGCTCCCCCTTTTTCCCGATGATTGCAAAACCTGATATATAAAAACAAAAAAGAGCTTACAATCCCTAAAAAATACAAACACTTTTGGAATTATCTGTCTCTACATTTTTTCATTGTGCATTTCCATTGAGGATGTACTCTTTTTCCTTAAATAAAAACTTTGACTGTTCACTCTCCATTCATCCCGTAAACCAAAAAGGCAAATAGAATTCAACAAAATGAAAATTTTTGAGTTTATGTATGGAAAAAATTTAAAAAAATAACAAATGTAAGTAAAGAAAATATATTCACATACCACAAATGAACACAATAGTTTTGTTGTCCAAGTTTGGGAAATTCCACTAGTTCAACCCTAACATCTTGGAATTTTATAAGAAAGAGATTTCCTCCACACATGCTTTAAAAATGGATAAGCATACTTGAAACATGTAAAAGATGCAAATCCCCTACGGATCCAAGCCTTTTGAAGAGAATAACAAACGCTCATTAAATTCTCAAGTGAACGTGCGATGGGATATTTACCCGTGTCAAAAAGGCCATTATTTTGCCCATCTACAAAAAGCTGACCCAACGATCATTGAGGATTGTAAAGTGATTTATCAAGCGTAACGGGCTATATTACCCTAAGAAATGACTTATGGATTGGGCGTCAACACTCAGTTAAAAATCCTCCGCCTCCCCTTTTTTCCAACGATTGCAAAACCTGATATATTAAAACTAAGAAGACCTTACAATTCCTAAAAATTACAGACACTCTTTTGGAATTATCTCTCTCTACATTTGTGCATTGTGCATTTCCATTTTAGATGTACTCTTTTTCTTAAGTCAAAACTTTGAGTTTTCGCTCAGCCTTCATCACGTAATCCAAAAAGGCAAATAGAATTCAACAAAAAGAAAATTTTAGTGTTTATGTATGGAAAAAATTTAAAACAATAACAAATGTAAGTAAAGAAAATATATTCACACACCACAAATGAACAAGAAAGTTTTTTTGTCCAAGTTTGGGAAATTCCACTAGTTCAACCCTAACAGCTTGGAATTTTATAAGAAAGAGATTTCCACCACAAATGCTTTAAAAATTGATACGCATGCTTGAAACTTGTTAAAGATGCAAATCACCTATGGATCCAAAGCTTTTGAAGAGAATAATAAACGCTCAATAAATTCTTAAGTGAACGTGCGGTGGGATATTTACCCGAGTCAAACGAGCCATTATTTTGCCCATCTTCAAAAGCTGACCCAATGATCATAGATAATTGTAAAGTGATTTATCATGCATAACGAGCTAAATTACCCTATGAAATGACTTATGGATTGGGAATCAACACTCAGTTAAAAATCCCCCGTCTCCCCCTTTTTCTCGACGATTGCAAAACCTGATATATAAAAACTAAAAAGAGCTTACAATCCCTAAAAATTACATACACCCTTGAGAATTATCTCTCTCTACAGTTGTGCATTGTGCATTTCCATTTTAGATGTACTCTTTTTCTTTAAATCAAAACTTTGAGTATACGTTCTCCCTTCATCCCGTAAACCAAAAAGGTCAACAAATCACAACAAAATGAAAATTTTAGAGTTCATGTGTGGAAAAAATTTAAAACAATAACAAATGTAAGTAAAAAACATTTATTCACACACAAAAAATGAACACAAAAGTTTTGTTGTCAGTGTTTGGGAAATTCCACTAGTTCAACCCAAACAACTTGGAATTTTATAAGAAACAGATTTCCTCCACACATGCTTTAAAAATGGATTTGCATGTTTTAAACATGTTAAAGATGCAAATCACCTATGGATCCAAAGCTTTTGAAGAGAATAACAAACGCTCATTAAATTCTCAAGTGAACGTGCGGTGGGATATTTACCCGAGTCAAACAAGCCATTATTTTGCCCATCTACAAAAAGCTGACCAAAAGAACATAGATGATTTTAAAGTGATTTATCATGCGTAACGGGCTAAATTACCCTAAGAAATGACTTATGGATTGGGAGTCAACACTCAGTTAAAAATCCCCGCTTCCCCCTTTTTCCCGACGATTGCAAAACCTAATATATATAAACTAAAAGACCTTAGAATCCCTCAAAATTACAGAAAATCTTTGGAATTATCTTGCTCTACATTTGTACACTGTGCAATTTCTTTTTAGATTGACACTTTTTTCATAAATGAAAACTTTGAGTTTTCTCTTTCCCTTCATCCCGTAAACCAAAAAGGTAAATAGATCACAACAAAATGAAAATTTCAGAGTTCATGTATGGAAAAAATTTAAAACAATAACCAATGTGAGTAAAGAAATTTTATTCACACACCACAAATGAATACAAAAGTTTTGTTGTCCAAGTTTGGGAAATTCCACTAGTTCAACCCTAACAGCTTGGAATTTTATAAGAAAGAGATTTCCTCCACACATGCTTAAAAAATGGATTTGCATGTTTGAAACATGTTAAAGATGCAAATCACCTAAGGATCCAAAGCTTTTGAAGAGAATAACAAACGCTCATTAAATTATCAAGAAAACGTGCAGTGGGATATTTACCCGAGTCAAACAAGCCATTATTTTGCCCATCTACAAAAAGCTGACCCAACGATCATAGATGATTGTAAAGTGATTTATCATGCGTAACGGGCTATATTACGCAAAAAAAAGACTTATGGATTGGGAGTCAAGACTCAGTTAAAAATCCCTGCCTCCCCCTTTTTCCCGACGATTGCAAAACCTGATATATAAAAACTAAGAAGAGCTTACAATTCCTAAAAATTTCTGAAACTTATTGGAATTATCTCTCTCTACATTTGTGCATTGTGCATTTCCATTTTAGATGGACTCTTTTCACTTAAAACAAAACTTTGAGTTTTCGCTCTCCCTTTATCCCGTAAACCAAAAAGGCAAATACATCACAACAAAATGAAAATTTTGGAGGAAAAAATTTAAAACAATAACAAAATTAAGTAAAGAAAATTTATTCACACACCACAAATGAACACAAAAGTTTTGTTGTCCAAGTTTGGGAAATTCCACTAGTTCAACCCTAACAGCTTGGAATTTTATAAGAAAGAGATTTCCTCCACACATGCTTTAAAAATGTATATGCATGTTTTAAACATGTTAAAGATGCAAATGACCTATGGATCGAAAGCTTTTGAAGAGAATAACAAACGCTCATTAAATTCTCAAGTGAACGTGTGGTGGGATATTTACCCGAGTCCAACAAGCCATTATTTTGCTCATCTACTAAAAGCTTACCCAACGATCATAGATGATTGTAAAGTGATTTATCATGCGTAACGGGCTATATTACCCTAAGAAATGACTAATGGATTGTGAGTCAAGATTCAGTTAAAAATCCCTGCCTCCCCCTTTTTCTCGACGATTGCAAAAACTGATATATAAAAACTAAGAAGAGCTTACAATCCTTAAAAATTATAGAAACTCTTTGTAATTATCTCTCTCTACTTTTTTGCATTGTGCATTTCCAATTTAGATGTACTCTTTTTTCTTTAAACAAAACTTTGAGTTTTCGCTCTCCCTTCATCCCGTAAACCAAAAAGGCAAATACATCTCAATAAAATGAAAATTTTGGAGTTCGAGTACGGAAAAAATTTAAAACAATAACAAATCTAAATAAAGAAATTTTTATTCACACACCAAAAATGAACACAAAAGTTTTGTTGTCCAAGTTTGGGAAATTCCACTAGTTCAACCCTAACAGCTTGGAATTTTATAAGAAAGAGATTTCCTCCACATGCTTTAAAATGGATATGCATGTTTTAAACATGTTAAAGATGCAAATCACCTATGGAGCCAAAGTTTTTTAAGAGAATAAGAAACGCTCATTAAATTCTCAAGTGCATGTGCGGTGGGATATTTACCCGAGTTAAACAAGCCATTTTTTGCCCATCTACAAAAAGCTGACCAAACGATCATAGATGATTGTAAAGTGATTTATCATGCGTAACGGGCTATATTACCCTAAGAAATGACTTATGGAATGGGAGTCAACATACAGTTAAAAATCCCTGCTTCCCCCTTTTTCCCGACGTTGGCAAAACCTGATATATAAAAACTAAAAAGACCTTAGAATGCCTAAAAATTTCAGAAACTCTTTGGAATTATCTCTCTGTACATTTGTGCATTGTGCATTTCCATTTTAGATGTACTCTTTTTTCTTAAAAAAAATCTTTGAAATTTTGCTCTCCCTTCATCCCGTAGACATAAAAGGCAAATAGATCACAACAAAATGAAAATTTTGGAGATAATTGAAAAAAATAACAAATGTAAGTAAAGAAAATTTATTCACACACCATAAATGAACAAAAAAGTTTTTTTGTCCAAGTTTTGGAAATTCCACTAGTTCAACCCTAACAGCTTGGAATTTTATAAGAAAGAGATTTCCTCCACACATGGTTTAAAAATGGAAATGCATGTTTTAAACATGTTAAAGATGCAAATCACCTATGGAGCCAAAGCTTTTGAATAATATAACAAACGCTCAGTAAATTCTCAAGTGAACGTGCGGTGGGATATTTTCCCGAGTCAAACAAGCCATTATTTTACCCATCTACAAAAAGCTGACCCAGCGATCAAAGATGATTGTAAAGTGATTTATCATGCGTAATGGGATATATTACCCTAAGAAATGACTAATGGATTAGGAATCAAGACTCAGTTAAAAATCTCTGCCACCGCCTTTTTCCCGACGATTGCAAAACATGATAAATAAAGACTAAGAAGAGCTTACAATCCCTAAAAATTACAGAAACTCTTTGGAATTATCTCTCTCTACATTTGTGAATTGTGAAATTCCATTTTATATGTACTCTTTTTCTTAAAACAAAACTTTGAGTTTTCACTCTCCCTTCATCCAATACACCAAAAAGGCAAATAGATCACAACAAAATAAAAGTTTCTGAGTTCAACTACGGAAAAAATTTAAAACAATAACAAATGTAAGTAATGAAAATTTATTCCCACACCACAAATGAACACAAAAGTTTTGTTGTCCAAGTTTGTGAAATTCCAAAAATTCAACCCTAACAGCTTGGAATTTTATAAGAAACAGATTTCCTCCACGCATGCTTTAAAAATGGATATGCATGTTTTAAACATGTTAAAGATGCAAATCACCTATGGATCCAAAGCTTTTGAAGAGAATATAACAAACGCTCATTAAATTTTCAAGTGAACATGCGGTGGGATATTTGCCCGAGTCAAACAAGCCAATATTTTTCCCATCTATAAAAAGCTGACCCTATGATCATAGAAGATTGGTAAGTGATTTATCATGCGTAACGAGCTATATTACCCTAAGAAATGACTTATAGATTGGGAGTCAACACTCAGTTAAAAATCCGTACTTCCCCCTTTTTCCCGACGATTGGAAAACCTGATATATAAAAACTAAAAAGACCTTAGAATCCTTAAAAATTACAGAAACTCTTCGGAATTATCTCACTCAACATTTTTATATTGTGCATTTTCATTTTAGATGTACACGTTGTTCATAAATCAAAACTTTGAGTTTTCGCTCTCCCTTCATCCGGTAAACCAAAAAGGCAAATAGATTATAACAAAATGAAAATTTTAGAGTTCATGCACAGAAAAAATACAAAAACAATAACAAATGTGAGTAAAGAAAATTTATTCACACACCACAAATGAATACAAAAGTTTTGTTGTCCAAGTTTGGGAAATTCTTATAGTTCAACCCTAACAGCATGGAATTTAATAAGAAAAAGATTTCCTCCACACATGCTTTAAAAATGGATTTGCATGTTTGAAACATGTTAAATATGCAAATCACCTATGGATCCAAAGCTTTTGAAGAGAACAACAAACGCTAATTAAATTCTCAAGTGAATGTGCAGTGGGATATTTACTCGAGTCAAACATGCCATTATTTTGCCCATCTACAAAAAGCTGACCCAACAATCATAGATGATTGTAATGTGATTTAACATGCATAACGGGCTATATTACCGTAAGAAATGACATATGGTTTGGGAGTCAACACTAAGTTAAAAATCCGTACTTTCCCCATTTTCCCGACGATTGAAAAACTTGATATATATAAACTAAAAAGACCTTAGAATCCCTAAAAATTATAGAAACTCTTTGGAATTACCTCGCACTACATTTGTGCACTGTGCATTTTCATTTTAGATTATACGTTCTTCATAAATCAAAAGTTTGAGTTTTCGCTCTCCCTTCATCCCGTAAACCAAAAAGGCAAATAGATCACAACAAAATGAAAATTTTAGAGTTCATGTACGAAAAAAATATAAAAAAATAACAAATGTGAGTAAAGAAAATTTATTCACACACCACAAATGAATACAAAAGTTTTGTTGCCCAAGTTTGGGAAATTCCACTAGTTCAACCCTAACAGCTTGGAATTTTAAAAGAAAGAGATTTCCTCCACATATGCTTTAAAAATGGATTTGCATGTTTGAAACATGTTAAAGATAAAAATCACCTATGGATCCAAAGCTTTTGAAGAGAATAACAAACGCTCATTAAATTCTCAAATGAACGTGCGGTGGGATATTTAGCCGAGTCGAATAAGCCATTATTTTGGCCATCTACAAAATACTGACCCACCGATCATAGATGATTGTAAAGTGATTTATCATGCGTAACAGGCTATATTACCATAAGAAATGACTTATGGATTGGGAGTCAAGACTCCGTTAAAAATCTCCGCCTCTCCCTTTTTCCCGACTATAGCAAAACCTGATATATACAAACTAAGAAGAGCTTACAATCCGTAAAAATTATAGAAACTCATTGGAATTATCTCTCTACATTTGTGCATTGTGCATTTCCATTTTAGATGTACTCTTTTTTCTTCAAAAAAACTTTGAGTTTTCGCTCTCCCTTCATCCCGTAAACCAAAAAGGCAAATAGATCACAATAAAATGAAAGTTTTGGAGTTCAAGTACGGAAAAAATGTAAAAGATTAACAAATGTAAGTAAAAAAAATTTATTCATACACCATAAATGAACACAAAAGTTTTGTTGTACAAGTTTGGGAAATTCCACTACAACCCTAACACCTTGGAATTTTATAAGAAAGAGATTTCCTCCACACATGCTTTAAAAATGTATATGCATGTTTTAAACTTTTAAATATGCAAATGACCTATGGATCCAAAGCTTTTGAAGAGAATAACAAACGCTCATTAAATTCTCAAGTCAACGTGCAGTGGGATATTTACCCGAGTCAAACAAGCCATTATTTTGCTCTTCTACTAAAAGCTTACCCAACATTCATAGATGATTGTAAAGTGATTTATCATGCGTAACGGGCTATATTACCCTAAGAAATGACTAATGGATTGTGAGTCAAGACTCAGTTAAAAATCTCTGCCTCCCCCTTTTTCTCGACGATTGCCAAACCTGATATATAAAGACTAAGAAGAGCTTACAATCACTAAAAATTACAGAAACTCTTTGGAATTATCTCTCTTTACATTTGTGCATTGTGCATTTCAAATTTAGATGTACCCTTTTTTCTTTAAAGAAAACTTTGAGTTTTCGCTCTCCCTTCATCCCGTAAACCAAAAAGGCAAATAGATCTCAACAAAATGAAAATTTTGGAGTTCTAGTACGGAAAAAATTTAATACAATTACAAATGTAAATAAATAAAATTTATTCACACACCAAAAATGAACACAAAAGTTTTGTTGTCCAAGTTTGGGAAATTCCACTAGTTCAACCCTAATAGCTTGGAATTTTATAAGAAAGAGATTTAGTCCACACATGCTTTAAAAATGGATTTGAATATTTTAAACATGTTAAAGATGCAAATCACCTATGGATCCAAAGCTTATGAAGAGAATAACAAACGGTCATTAAATTCTCATTGAACGTGCGGTGGGATATTTACCCGAGTCAATCAAGCCATTATTTTGCCCATCTACAAAAAGCTGACCAAATGATCATAGATGATTGTAAAGTGATTTATCATGCGTAACAAGCTATGTTACCATAAGAAATGACTTATGGATTGGGAGTCAAGACTCAGTTAAAAATCCCCGCTTCCCCCTTCTTCCCGACGAATGCAAAACCTGATATATGAAAACTAAAAAGACCTTAGAATTCCTAAAAATTACAGAAACACTTTGGAATTATCTCGCTCTACATTTGTGCACTGTGCATTTTCATTTTAGAGGTAAACTTTTTCATAAATCAAAACTTTGAGTTTTCGCCCTCCCTTCATCCCGTAAACCATAAAGACAAATAGATCACAAGAAAATGAAAATTTTAGAGTGCATGTACGGAAGATATTTTAAACAATAACAAATGTGAGTAAAGAAAATTTATTCATACACCACAAACAGCTTGGAATTTTATAAGAAAGAGATTTCCTCCACACATGCTTAAAAAATGGATTTGCATGTTTGAAACATGTTAAAGATGCAAATCACCTATGGATCCAAAACTTTTGAAGAGAATAACAAACGCTCATTAAATTCTCAAGTGAACGTGCGGTGGGATATTTAGCCGAGTCGAATAAGCCATTATTTTGCCCTTCTACAAATAGCTGACCCAATGATCATAGATCATTGTAAAGTGATTTATCATGCGTAACTGGCTATATTACCCTAAGAAACGACTTATGGATCGGGAATCAAGACTCAGTTAAAAATCCCTGCCTATCCCTTTTTCCTGTGTATTGCAAAACCTGATATATAAAATCTTAGAAGAGCTTACAATCTCTAAAAATTACAGAAACTCATGGAATTATCTCTCTCTACATTTGTGCATTGTGTATTTCCATTTTAGATGTACTCTTTTTTCTTCAAACAAAACTTTGAGTTTTCGCTCTCCCTTCATCCCGTAAACCAAAAAGGCAAAAAGATCACAATAACATGAAAATTTTTGAGTTCAAGTACGGAAAAAATGTTAAAGATTAACAAATGTAAGTAAAGAAAATTTATTCATACACCATAAATGAACACAAAAGTTTTGTTGTCCAAGTTTGGAAAATTCCACTAGTTCAACCCTAACAGCTTGGAATTTTAAAAGAAAGAGATTTCCTCCACACATGCTTAAAAAATGTATATGCATGTTTTAAACATGTTAAAAATGATAATGACCTAGGGATCCAAAGCTTTTGAAGAGAATAAAAAACGCTCATTAAATTCTCAAGTGAACGTGCGGTGGGATATTTACCCGAGTCAAACAAGCCATTATTTTGCTCATCTACTAAAAGGTTACCCAACGATCATAGATGATTGTAAAGTGATTTATCATGCGTAACGGGCTATATTACCCAAAGAAATGACTAATGGATTGTGAGTCAAGACTCGGTTAAAAATCCCAGCCTCCCCCTTTTTCTCGACGATTGCAAAACCTGATATATAAAAAATAAGAAGAGCTTACAATCCGTAAAAATTACAGAAACTCTTTGGAATTATCTCTCTCCACTTTTGTGCATTGTGCATTTCCAATTTAGATGTACTCTTTTTTCTTTAAACAAAACTTTGAGTTTTCGCTATCCCTTCATCCCGTAAACCAAAAAGGCAAATACATCTCAACAAAATGAAAATTTGGAGTTCTAGTACGGAAAAAATTTAAAACAATCACAAATCTAAATAAAGAAATTTTTATTCACACACCAAAAATGAACACAAAAGTTTTGTTGTCCAAGTTGTGGAAATTCCACTAGTTCAACCCTAACAGCTTGGAATTTTATAAGAAAGAGATTTCCTCCACACATGCTTTAAAATGGATATGCACGTTTTAAACATGTTAAAGATGCAAATCACCTATGGAACCAAAGTTTTTGAAGAGAATAAGAAACGCTCATTAAATTCTCAAGTGCACGTGCGGTGGGATATTTACCCGAGTTAAACAAGCCATTATTTTGCCCATCTACAAAAAGCTGACCAAACGATCATAGATGATTGTAAAGTGATTTATCATGTGTAACGAGCTATATTACCCTAAGAAATGACTTATGGAATGGGAGTGAACATACAGTTAAAAATCCCTGCTTCCCCCTTTCTCCCGACGATGGCAAAACCTAATATATAAAAACTAAAAAGACCTTAGAATCCCTAAATATTATAGAAATTCTTTGGAATTATCTCTCTGTACATTTGTGCATTGTGCATTTCCATTTTAGATGTACTTTTTTTTCTTAAAAAAAATCTTTGAGTTTTTTCTCTCCCTTCATCCCGTAGACATAAAAGGCAAATAGATCACAACAAAATCAAAATTTTGGAGTTCAAGTATGGAAAAAATTGAAAACAATAACAAATGTAAGTAAAGAAAATTTATTCACACACCATAAATGAACACAAAAGTTTTGTTCTCCAAGTTTGTGAAATTCCACAAGTTCAACCCTAACAGCTTGGAATTTTATAAGAAACAGATTTCCTCCACACATGCTTTAAAAATGGATATGCATGTTTTAAACATGTTAAAGATGAAAATCACCTATGGATCCAAAGCTTTTGAAGAGAATATAACAAATGCTCATTAAATTTTCAAGTCAACATGCTGTGGGATATTTACCCGAGTCAAACAAGCCATTATTTTTCCCATCTACAAAAAACTGACCCAACGATCATAGAAGATTGTAAAGTGATTTATCATGTGTAATGGGCTATATTACCCTAAGAAATGACTTGTGGATTGGGAGTCAACACTTAGTTAAAAATCCGTACTTCCCCCTTTTTCTCGACGATTGCAAAACCTGATATATAAAAACTAAAAAGACCTTAGAATCCTTAAAAATTACAGAAACTCTTTGGAATTATCTTGATCAACATTTTTGCACTATGCATTTTCATTTTAGATGTACACGTTGTTCATAAATCAAAACTTTGAGTTTTCGCTCTCCCTTCATCCGGTAAACCAAAAAGGCAAATAGATCATAACAAAATGAAAATTTGTGAGTTCATGCACGAAAAAAATATAAAACAATAACAAATGTGAGTAAAGAAAATTTATTCACACACCACAAATGAATGCAAAAATTTTGTTGTCCAAGTTTGGGAAATTCTTATAGTTCAACCCTAACAGCTTGGAATTTTATAAGAAAAAGATTTCCTCCACACATGCTTTAAAAATGGATTTGCATGTCTGAAACATGTTAAATATGCAAATCACCTATGGATCCAAAGGTTTTGAAGAGAACAACAAACGCTCATTAAATTCTCAAGTGAATGTGCAGTGGGATATTTACTCGAGTCAAACAAGCCATTATTTTGCCCATCTACAAAAAGCTGACCCAACGATCATAGATGATTGTAATGTGATTTAACATGCGTAACAGGCTATATTACCGTAAAAAATGACATATGGATTGGGAGTCAACACTCACTTAAAAATCCGTACTTCCCCCATTTTCCCGACGATTGAAAAACGTGATATATATAAACTAAAAAGACCTTAGAATCCTTAAAAATTATAGAAACTCTTTGGAATTTCCTCGCTCTACATTTATGTACAGTGCATTTTCATTTTAGATTTACACTTTTTTTATAAATCAAAACTTTGAGTTTTCGCTCTCCCTTCATCCCGTAAACCAAAAATGCAAATAGATCACAACAAAATGAAAATTTTAGAGTTCATGTACGGAAAAAATATAAAACAATAACAAATGTGAGTAAAGAAAATTTATTCACACACCACAAATGAATACAAATGTTTTGTTGTCCAAGTTTGGGAAATTCCACTAGTTCAACCCTAACAGCTTGGAATTTTAAAAGAAAGAGATTTCCTCCACACATGCTTTAAAAATGGATTTGCATGTTTGAAACATGTTAAAGATGCAAATCACCTAAGGATCCAAAGCTTTTGAAGAGAATAACAAACGCTCATTAAATTCTCTAGTGAACGTGCTGTGGGATATTTACCCGAGTCAAACAAGCCATTATTTTGCCCATCTACAAAAAGCTGACCCAATGATCATAGATTATTGTAAAGTGATTTATCATGTGTAACAGGCTATATTACCATAAGAAATGACTTCTGGATTGGGAGTCAACATTCAGTTAAAAATCCCTGCTTCCCTCTTTTTCCCGATGATTGCAAAACCTGATGTATAAAAACTAAAAAGACCTTAGACTCCCTAAAAATTACAAAACTCTTTGGAATTATCTCGCTCAACATTTGTGCACTGTGCATTTTCCTTTTAGTTCTACACTTTTTTCATAAATCAAAACTTTGAGTTTTCGCACTTCCTTAATCCCGTAAACCAAAATGGTAAAATGACCACAACAAAATGAAAATTTTAGAGTGAAAAAATTTAAAACAATAACAAATGTATGTAAAAAAAATTTATTCACACACCACAAATGAACACAAAAGTTTTGTTGTCCATGTTTGGGAAATTCCACTAGTTCAACCCTAACAGCTTGGAATTTTATAAGAAATTGATTTCCTCCACACATGCTTAAAAAATGGATTTGCATGTTTGAAACATGTTAAAGATTCAAATCACCTAGGGATCCAAAGCTTTTTAAGAGAATAACAAACGCTCATTAAATTCTCAAGTGAACGTACGGTGGGATATTTACGTGAGTCAAACAAGCCATTATTTTGCCCAACAACAAAAATCTGACCCAACGATCATAGATGATTGTAAAGTGATTTATCATGCGTAATGGGATATATTACCCTAAGAAATGACTTAAGGATTGGGAGACAAGACTCAGTTAAAAATCCCTCCCACTCCCTTTTTCCCGACGATTGCAAAACCTGATATATAGAAACTATGAAGAGCTTTCAATCCCTAAAAATTACAGAAACTCTTTGGAATTATCTCTCTCTACATTTGTGCATTGTGCATTTCCATTTAAGACGTACTTTTTTTACTTAAAACAAAACTTTGAGTTTTCGCTCTCCCTTTATCCCGTAAACCAAAAAGGCAAATAGATCACAACAAAATGAAAATTTTAGAGATAAAGAATTTAAAACAATAACAAATGTAAATTAAAAAAATTTACGCACACACCACAAATGAACACAAAAGTTTTGTTGTCCAAGTTTGGGAAATTCCACTAGTTCAACCCTAACAGCTTGGAATTTTATAAGACATAGATTTCCTCCACACATGCTTTAAAAATGGATATGCATGTTTGAAACATGTTAATGATGCAAATCACCTATGGATCCAAAGCTTTTGAAGAGAATAACAAACGCTCATTAAATTCTCAAGTGAACGTGCAGTGGGATATTTACCCGAGGCAAACAAGGCATTATTTTGCCCATCTACAAAAAGCTGACCCAACGATCATAGCTGATTGTAAAGTGATTTATCATGCATAACGGGCTATATTACCCTAAGAAATGACTTATGGATTGGGAGTCAACACTCAGTTAAAAATCCCTACATCCCCCTTTTTCCCGACGATTGCAAAACCAAATATATAAAAACTAAGAAGAGCTTACAATCCCTAAAAATTACAGAAACTCTTTGGAATTATCTCTCTCTACATTTGTGCATTGAGCATTTCCATTCTAGATATACTGTTTTTTCTTAAAACAAAACTTTGAGCTTTCGCTCTCCCTTCATCCCGTAAACCAAAAAGGCAAATAGATCACAACAAAATGAAAATTTTGGAGTTCACGTACAGAAAAATTTTTAAACAATAACAAATGTAAGTAAAGAAAATTTATTCACACACCACAAACGAACATAAAAGTTTTGTTGTCCAAGTTTGGGAGATTCCACTAGTTCAACCCTAACAGCTTGGAATTTATTAAGAAAGAGATTTCCTCCACACATGCTTTAAAATTGGTTATGCATGCTTTAAACATGTTAAAGATACAAATCACCTATGGATCCAAAGCTTTTGTAGAGAATAATAAACGTTCGTTAAATTCTCAAGTGAACATGCGGTGGAAAATTCACGCAAGTCAAACAAGCCATTATTTTGCCCATCTACAAAAAGCTGCCCTAACGATCATAGATGATTGTAAAGTGATTTATCATGCGTAACGGGCTATATTACCCTTAGAAATGACTAATGGATTTGGAGTCAACACTCAGTTAAAAATCACTGCATCCGCCTTTTTCCCGACGATTGTAAAACCTGATATATAAAAACAAAAAAGACCTTAGAATCCTTAAAAATTATTGAAACTCTTTGGAATTATCTTGCTCTACATTTGCGCACTGTGCATTTTCATTTTAGATGTACACTTTTTTCATAAATCAAAACTTTGAGTTTTCGGTCTCCCTTCATCCTGTAAACCAAAAAGGCATATAGATCACAACAAAATGAAAATTTTAGAGTTCCTATACGGAAAAAATTTAAAACAATAACAAATGTAAGTAAAGAAAATTTATTCACACACCACAAATGGATACAAAAGTTTTGTTTCCAAGTTTGGAAAATTCCACTAGTTCAACCCTAACAACTATGAATTTTATAAGAAAGAGATTTCCTCCACACATGCTTAAAAAATGGATTTGCATGTTTGAAACATGTTAAAGATGCAAATCACCTATGGATCCAAAGCTTTTCAAGAGAATAACAAACGCACATTAAATTCTCAAGTGAACGTGAAGTGGGATATTTACCCGAGTCAAACAAGCCATTATTTTGCCCAACTACAAAAAGCTGACCCTACGATCATAGATGATTGTAAAGTGATTTATCATGCGTAACGGGCTATATTACCCTAAGAAACGACTTATGGATTGGGAGTCAAGACTCAATTAAAAATCCCTGCCTCCCCCTTTTTCCCGATGATTGCAAAACCTGATATATAAAACTAAGAAGAGCTTACAATCCCTAAAAATTACAGAAACTCTTTGGAATTATCTCGCTCTACATTTGTGCATTGTGCATTTCCATTCTAGATATACTGTTTTTTCTTAAAACAAAACTTTGAGTTTTCGCTCTCCCTTCATCCCGTAAACCAAAAAGGAAAATAGATCACAACAAAATGAAAATTTTGGAGTTCAAGTACGGGAAAAATTTAAAACAATAACAAATGTAAGTAAAGAAAATTTATTCACACACCACAAATGAACATAAAAGTTTTGTTGTCCAAGTTTGGGAAATTCCACTAGTTCAACCCTAACAGCTTGGAATTTTATATAAGAAAGAGATTTCCTCCGCACATGCTTTAAAAATGGATATGCAAGTTTTAAACATGTTAAAGATGCAAATCACCTATGGATCCAAAGCTTTTGAAGAGAATAACAAATGATCGTTAAATTCTCAAGTGAACGTGCGGTGGGATATTTACGCGAGTCAAACAAGCCATTATTTTGCCCATCTACAAAAAGTTGACCCAACGATCATAGATGATTGTAAAGTGATTTATCATGCGTAACGAGCTATATTACCCTAAGAAATGACTTATGGATTGGGAGTCAACACTCAGTTAAAAATCCCTGCTTCCCCCTTCTTCCCGATGATTGCAAAACTTGATATATAAAAACTAAAAAGATTTGCCTAAAAATTACTGAAACCCTTTGGAACTTTCTTGCTCTACATTTGTGCACTGTGCATTTTCATTTTAGATGTACACTTTTTTCATAAATCAAAACTTTGAGTTTTCGCTCTCCCTTCATCCCGTAAACCAAAAAGGCAAATAGATCACAACAAAATGAAAATTTTAGAGTTCATATACGGAAAAAATTTAAAACAATAACAAATTTAAGTAAAGAAAATTTATTCACTCACCACAAATGAATACATAAGTTTTGCTTTCCAAGTTTGGGAAATTCCACTAGTTCAACCCTAACAACTATGAATTTTATAAGAAAGAGATTTCCTCCACACATGCTAAAAAAATGGATTTGCATGTTTGAAACATGTTAAAGATGCAAATCACCTATGGATCCAAAGCTTTTGAGGAGAATAACAAACGCTCATTAAATTCTCATGTGAACGTGCGGTGGGATATTTACTCGAGTCAAACAAGCCATTATTTTGCCCAACTAAAAAAAGTTGATGCTACGATCATAGATGATTGTAAAGTGATTTATCATACGTAACTGGCTATATTACCCTAAGAAGTGACTTATGGATTGGGAGTCAAGACTCAGTTAAAAATCCCTGCCTCCCCGTTTTTCCCGACGATTGTAAAACCTGATATATAAAAACTAAGAAGAGCTTACAATCCCAAAAAATTATAGAAACTCTTTGGAATTATCTCTCTCTACATTTGTGCATTGTGCATTTACATTCTAGATATACTATTTTTTCTTAAAACAAAACTTTGATTTTTCCCTCTCCCTTCATCCCGTAAACCAAAAAGGCAAATAGATCACAAGAAAATGAAAATTCTGGAGTTCAAGTACGGAAAAAAATTAAAACAATGACAAATGTAAGTAAAGAAAATTTTTTCACACACCACAAATGAACATAAAATTTTTGTTGTCCAAGTTTGGGAAATTCCTCTAGTTCAACCCTAACAGCTTGGAATTTTATAAGAAAGAGATTTCCTCCACACATGGTTTAAAAATGGATATGCATGTTTTAAACAAGTTAAAGATGCAAATCACCTATGGATCCAAAGCTTTTGAAGAGAATAACAAACGATCGTTAAATTCTCAAGTGACGTGCGGTGGGATATTTATGCGAGTCAAACAAGTCATTATTTTGCCCATCTACAAAAAGCTGACCCAAGGATCATTGATGATTGTAAAGTGATTAATCATGCGTAATGGTCTATATTACCCTAAGAAATTACTTATGGATTGGAAGTCAACACTCAGTTAAAAATCCCTGCTACCCCCTTTTTCCTGACGATCGATAAACCTGATATAAAAAAACTAAGAAGAGCTTTCAATTCCTAAAAATTACAGAAACTCTTTGGAATTATCTCTCTCTACATTTGTGCATTGAGCATTTCCATTTTAGACCTATTCTTTTTTCTTAAGACAAAAGTTTGAGTTTTCGCTCTCCCTTCATCCTGTAAACAAAAAAGGAAAATAGATCACAACAAAATGAAAATTTTAGAGTTAAAAAATTTAAAACAATAATAAATGTAAGTAAAGAAAATTTATTCACACACCAGAAATGAACAGAAAAGTTTTGTTGTCCAAGTTTGGGAAATTCCACTAGTTCAACTCTAACAGCTTGGAATTTTATAAGAAAGTGATTTCCTGAACACATGCTTTAAAAATGGATATGCATGTTTTAAACATGTTAAAGATGCTAATCACCTATGGATCCAAAGCTTTTGAAGAGAACAACAAACGCTCAATAAATTCTCAAGTGAACGTGTGGTGGGATATTTACCCGAGTCAAGCAAGCCATTATTTTGCCCATCTACAAAAAGCTAACCCAACGATCATAGATGATTGTAAACTAATTTATCATGCGTAAACAGGCTATATTACCCTAAGAAATGACTTATGGATTGGGAGTCAAGAATCAGTTAAAAATCCATGCTTCCCCCTTTTTTCCCGACAATTGCAAAACCTGATATATAAAAACTAAAAAGACCTTAGAATCCCTAAGATTACAGAAACTCCTTGGAATTATCTCGCTCTACATTTGTGCACTGTGCATTTTCATTTGAGATCTACACTTTTTACATAAATCAAAACTTTGAGTTTTCGCTCTCCCTTCATCCTGTAAACCAAAAAGGCAATTAGATCAAGAAAATGATTATTTTAGAGTTCATGTACGAAAAAAAAATTAAAACAATAACAAATGTAAGTAAATAAAATTTATTCACACTCCACAAATGAACATAAAAGTTTAGTTGTCCAAGTTTGGGAAATTCCACTAGTCCAACCCTAATTGTTTGAAATTTTATAAGAAAGAGATTTCTTGCACACATGCTTTAAAAATGGATATGCATGTTTGAAACATGTTAAAGATGCTAATCACCTATGGATCCAAAGCTTTTGAAGAGAATAACAAACGCTCATTAAATTCTCAAGTGAACGTGCGGTGGGATATTTACCCTAGTCAAACAAGCCATTATTTTGCCCATCTACAAAAAGCTGACCCAACAATCATGGATGATTGTAAATTGATTTATCATGTGTAACAGGCTATATTACCCTAATAAATGACTTATGGATTGGGAGTCAAGACTCAGTTAAAAATCCCTGCCTCCCCCTTTTTCCCGACGATTGCAAAACCTGATATTTAAAAACTAAGAAGAGCTTACAATACCTAAAAATTACAGAAACTCTTTGCAATTACCTCTCTCTACATTTGTGCACTGTGCATTTTCATTTTAGATCTACACTTTTTTCATAAATCAAAACTTTGAGTTTTCGCTCTCCCTTCATCCACTAAACCAAAAAGGCAAATAGACCACAACAAAATGAAAATTTTAGAGTTAATGTACGGAAAAAAATTTAAAACAAAAACAAATTTAAGTAAAGAAAATTTATTCACACACCACCAATGAATACAAAAGTTTTGTTTTCGAAGTTTGGGAAATTCCACTTGTTCAACCCTAACAGCTTGGAATTTTATATGAAAGAGATTTTCTCCACACATGCTTAAAAAATGGATTTGCATGTTTGAAACATGTCAAATATGCAAATCACCTATGGATCCAAAGCTTTTGATGAGAATAACAAACGCTCATTAAATTCTCAAGTGAACGTGCGGTGGGATATTTACCCGAGTCAAACAAGCCATTATTTTGCCCATCTACAAAAAGCTGACCCAACGATAATAGATGATTGTAAAGTGATTTATCATGCGTATCGTGGTATAGTACCCTAAGAAATGACTAATAGATTGGGAGTAAAGACTCAGTTAAAAATCCCTGCCACCCCCTTTTTCCCGACGATTGCAAAACCTGATATATAAAAACTAAAAAGACCTAAGAATCCCTAAAAATTACAGAAACTCTTTGGAATGATCTCGCTCTACATTTGTGCACTGTGCATTTTAATTTTAGATGTACTCTTTTTTCATAAATCAAAACTTTGAGTTTTCGCTCTCCCTTCATACTGTAAACCAAAAAGGCAAATAGATCACAACAAAATGAAAATTTTAGAGTTCATGTACGGAAAAAAATTAAAATAGTAAAAAATGTAAATAAAGAAAATCTCTTCACACACCATAAATGAATAAAAAATTTTTGTTGTCCAACTTTGGGAATCTCCACTAGTTCAACCCTAACAGCTTGGAATTTTATAAGAAAGAGATTTCCTCCCCACATGCTTAAAAAATGGATTTGCATGTTTGAAACATGTTAAAGATACAAGTCACCTATGGATCAAAAGCTTTTGAAGAGAATAACAAACGCTCATTAAATTCTCAAGTGAACTTGGGGTGCAATATTTCCCCGAGTCAAACAAGCCATTATATTGCCCAACTACAAAAAGCTGACCCAACGATCATAGATGATTGTAAAGTGATTTATCATGCGTAACGGGCTATATTACCCTAAGAAATGACTTATGGATTGGGAGTCAAGACTCAGTTATAAATCCCGGCCTCCCCCTTTTTCCCAACAATTGTAAAACCTGATATATAAAAACTAAGAAGAGCTTACAATCCCTAAAAATTATAGAAACTCTTTGGAATTACTTCTCTACATTTGTGTATTGTGCATTTCCATTCTAGATGTACTCTTTTTTCTGAAAACAAAACTTTGAGTTTTCGCTCTCCCTTCATCCCGTAAACCAAAAAGGCAAATAGGTCACAACAAAATGAAAATTTTGGAGTTCAAGTACCGAAAAAATTTAAAACTATAACAAATGTATGTAAAGAAAATTTATTCACACACCATAAATGAACACAAAGGTTTTGTTGTCCATGTTTGGGAAATTCCACTAATTCAACCCTAACAACTTGGAATTTTATAAGAAAGAGATTTCCTCCACACATGCCTAAAAAATGGATTTGCATGTTTTAAACAAGTTAAAGATTCAAATCACTTATGGATCCAAAGCTTTTGAATAAAATAACAAATGCTCGTTATATTCTCAAGTGAATGTGCGGTGGGATATTTACCCGAGTCAAATAATCCATTATTTTGCCCATCTACAAAAAGCTGACCCACCGATCATAGATGATTGTAAAGTGATTTATCATGCGTAACGGGCTATATTACCCTAAGAAATGACTTATGGATTGGGAGTCGACACTCAGTTCAAAATCGCTGCTTCCCCCTTTTTCCCGACAATTGCAAAACAATATATATAAAAACTAAAAAGACCTTAGAATCCCTAAAAATTATAGAAACTCTTTGGAATTATCTCTCTCTACATTTGTGCGTTGTGCATTTCCATTCTAGATGGACCCTTTTTTCTTAAAACAAAACTTTGATTTTACGCCCTCCGATCATCCCAAAAACTAAAAAGGCGAATAGATCACAACAAAATGAAAATTTTGGAGATCAAGTACGAAAAAAATTGCAAACAATAACAAATGTAAGTAAAAAAAAATTATTCACACACCACAAATGAACACAAAAGTTTTGTTGTCCAAGTTTTGGAAATTCCACTAGTTCAACCCTAACAGCTTGAAATTTTATAAGAAAGAGATTTCCTCCACACATGCTTTAAAAAGTGATATGCATTTTTTAAACATGTTAAAGATGCAAATCACCTATGGATCCAAAGCTTTTGAAGAGAATAACAAACGCTCGTTAAATTCTCAAGAGAACGTGCGGTGGGATATTTACCCGAGTCAAACAAGCCATTATTTTGCCCATCTACTAAAAGCTGACTCAATGATCATAAACAATTGTAAAGTGATTTATCATGCGTAACGGGCTATATTACCGTAAGAAATGACTTATGGATTGGAAGTTGACACTCAGGTAAAAATCCCTGCCACCCCCTTTTTCCTGACGATTGCAAAACCTGATATATAAAAACTAAGAAGAGCTTAGATTCCCTAAAAATTACAGAAAATCTTTGGAATTATCTCTCTCTACATTTGTGCATTGTGCATTTCCATTTTGATGTACTTTTTTTCTTAAAACAATAGTTTGAGTTTTCGCTCTCCCTTCATCCCGTAAACAAAAACGGCAAATAGATCACAACAAAATGAAAATTTTGGAGTTCAAGTACGAAAAAAATTTAAAACAATAACAATTGTAAGTAAAGAAAATTTATTCACACACCACAAATGAACACAAAAGTTTTGTTGTCCAAGTTTGGGAAATTCCACCAGTTCAACCCTAACAGCTTGGAATTTTATAAGAAAGAGATTTCCTACACAAATGCTTAAAAAATGGATTTGCATGTTTGAAACATGTTAAAGATGCAAATCACCTATGGATCCAAAGCTTTTGAAGAGAATAACAAACGCTCACTAAATTCTTAAGTGAACGTGCGGTGAGATATTTACCCGAGTCTAACAAACCATTATTTTGGCCATCTACAAAAAGCTTACCCAATGATCATAGATGATTGTAGAGAGATTTATCATGCGTAACGGGCTATATTACCGTAAGAAATGACTTATGGATTGGGAGTCAAGACTCAGTTAAAAATCCCTGCCTCCCACTTTTCCCCGACCATTGCAAAACCGGATATATAAAAAATAAATAGAGCTTACAATCCCTAAAACTTACAGAAACTCTTTGGAATTATCTCTCCCTATATTTGTGCACTGTGCATTTCTATTTTAGATGTACTCTTTTTTCTTAAAACAAAACTTTGAGTTTTCGCTCTCACTTCATCCCGTAAACCATAAAGGCAAATAGATCACAACAAAATGAAAATTTTGGAGTTCAAGTACGGAAAAAATTTTAAAAAATAACAAGTGTAAGTAAAGAAAATTTTTTCACACACCACAAATGAACACAAAAGTTTTGTTGTCCAAGTTTGGAAAATTCCACTAGTTCAACCCTAACAACTTGGAATTTTATAACAAAGAGATTTCCTCCACACATGCTTTAAAAATGGATATGCAAGTTTTAAACATGTTAAAGATGCAAATCACCTATGGATCCAAAGCTTTTGAAGAGAATAACAAACGCTCGTAAAATTCTCAAGTGAACGTGCGGTGGGATATTTACCCGAGTCAAACAAGCCATTATTTGGCCCATCTACAAAAAGTTGACCCAACGATCTTAGATGATTGTAAAGTGATTTATCATGCGTAATTGGCTATATCACCCTATGAAATGACTTATGGATTGGGAGTCGACACTCAGTTAAAAATCCCTGCTTCCCCCTTTTTCCCGACCATTGAAAAACACTATATATAAAAACTGAAAAGACCTTAGAATCCCAAAAAATAAAGAAACTCTTTGGAATTATCTCGCTCTATATTTTTGCACTGTGCATTTTCATTTTAGATGTACACTTTTTTCATAAATCAAACCTTTGAGTTTTCGCTCTCCCTTCATCCCATAAACCAAAAAGGCAAATAGATGACAACAAAATGAAAATTTGAGAGTTCATGTTCGGAAAAAATTTAAAACAATAACAAATGTAAGTAAAGAAAATTTATTCACACACCACAAATGAATACAAAATTTTGGTTTTCCAAGTTTGGGAAATTCCACTAGTTCAACCCTAACAGCTTGGAATTTTATAAGAAAGAGATTTCCTCCACACATGCTTTAAAAATGGATATGCATGATTTAAACATGTTAAAGATGCAAATCACCTATGGATCCAAAGCTTTTGTAGAGAATAACAAACGCTTGTTAAATTCTCAAGTGAAGGTGCGGTGGGATATTTACCCGAGTCAAACTAGCCATTATTTTGCCCCTCTACAAAAAGCTGACCCAACGATCATAGATGATTGTAAAGTTATTTATCATGCGTAACGGGCTATATCACCCTAAGAAACGACTTATGAATTGGGAGTCGACACTCAGTTAAAAATCCCTGCTTCCCCCTTTTTCTCGACCATTGCAAAACACTATAAATAAAAACTAAAAAGACCTTGGAATCCCAAAAAAATACAGCAACTCTTTTGAATTATCTCGCTCTACAATTGTGCACTGTGCATTTTCATTTTAGATGTACACTTTTTTCATAAATCAAAACTTGGAATTTTCGCTCTCCCTTCATCCCGTAAACCAAAAAAGCAAATAGATCACAACAAAATGAAAATTTTAGAGTTCAGGTACGGAAAAAATTTAAAACAATAATAAATGTATGTAAAGAAAATTTATTCACACACCACAAATGAAGACAAAAGTTTTGTTTTCCAAGTTTGGGAAATTCCACTAGTTAAACCCTAACAGCTTGGAATTTTATAAGAAAGGGATTTCCTCCACACATGCGTAAAAAATGGATTTGCATGTTTGAAACATGTTAAAGATGCAAATCACCTCTGGATCCAAAGGTTTTGAATTGAATAACAAACATTCATTAAATTCTCAAGTGAACGTGCGGTGGGATATTTACCCGAGTCAAACAAGCCATTATTTTGCCCATCTACAAAAAGCTGACCCAACGATCATAGATAATTGTAAAGTGATTTATCATGCGCAACGGGATATATTAACGTAAGAAATGACTTATGGATTGGGAGTCAAGACTGTTAAAAATCCGTGCCACCCTCTTTTTCCCGACGATTGCAAAACCTGATATATAAAAACTAAGAAGAGCTTACAATCCCTAAAAATTACAGAAACTCTGTGGAATTATCTCTCTCTACATTTTTGCATTGTGCATTCCCATTTTTGACGCACTTTTTTTTCTTAAAACAAAAGTTTGAGTTTTCGCACTCCCTACATCCCGTAAACCAAAAAGGCCACTAGATCACGACAAAATAAAAATTTTGGAGTTCAAGTACGGAAAAAAATTAAAACAATAACAATTGTAAGTAAGGAAAATTTATTCACACACCACAAATGAACACAAAATTTTGTGGTCCAAGTTTGGGAAATTCCACTAGTTCAACCTTAACAGCTTGGAATTTTTTAAGAAGGAGATTTCCTCCACACATGCTTTAAAAATGGATATGCATGTTTTAAACATGTTAAAAATGCAAATCACCTATGGATCCAATGTTTTTGAAGAGAATAACAAGCGCTCATTAAATTCTCAAGTGAAGGTGCGGTGGGATATTTACCCGAGTCAAACAAGCCATTATTTTGCCCATCTACAAAAAGCTGACCCAACGATCATAGATGATTTTAAAGTGATTTATCATGCGTAACGGGCTATATTACCCTAAGAAATGACTTATGGATTGGGAGTAAACACCGTTAAAAATCCCAGCTTCCATCTTTTTCCCGACGATTGCAAAACCTGATATATAAAAACTAAAAAGACCTTAGAATCCCTAAAAATTACGGAAACTCTTTGGCATTATCTCGCTCTACATTTTTGCACTGTGCATTTTCATTTTAGATGTACACCTTTTTCATAAATCAAAACTTTGAGTTTTCGCTCTCCCTTCATCCCGTAAACGTAAAAGGCAAATACATAACAACAAAATGAAAATTTTAGAGTTCGGGTACGGAAAAAATTTAAAACAATAAAAAATTTAAGTAAAGAAAATTTATTCACACACCACAAATGAATACAAAAGTTGTGTGGTCCAAGTTTGGGAAATTCCACTAGTTCAACCCTAACAACTTGGAATTTTATCAAAGAGAGATTTCCTCCTCACATGCTTAAAATATGGATTTTCATGTTTTAAACATGTTAAAGATGCAAATCACCTGTGGATCCAAAGCTTTTCAAGAGAATAACAAATGCTCACTGAATTCTCAAGTGAACGTGCGGTAGGATATTTACCCGAGTCAAAGAAGCCATTATTTTGGCCATCTACAAAAAGCTGACCCAACGATCATAGATGATTGTAAAGTGATTTATCATGCGTAACGGGCTATTTTACCCTAAGAAATGACTTATGGATTGGGAGTCAAGACTCAGTGAAAAATCCCTGTCTCACACTTTTTCCCGACGATTGCAAAACCTGATATATAAAAACTAAGAAGAGCTTACAATCCCTAAAAATTACAGAAACTCCTTGGAATTATCTGTCTCTACATTTGTGCATTGTGCATTTCCACTTTAGATGCACTCTTTTTTCTTAAAACAAATTTTTGAGTTTTCGCTCTCCCTTCATCCCGTAAACGAAAAAGGCAAATACATCACAACAAAATAAAAATTTTGGAGTTCAAGTACGGAAAAAATTTAAAACAATAACAAATGTAAGTAAAGAAAATTTATTCACACACCACAAATGAAGACAAAAGTTTGGTTGTCCAAGTTTGGGAAATTCCACTAGTTCAACCTTAACAACTTGGAATTTTATAAGAAAGAGATTTCCTCTCCACATGCTTTAAAAATGGATATGCATGTTTTCAACATGTTAAAGATGCAAATCACCTATGGATCCAAGGCTTTTGGAGAGAATAACAAACGCTCATTAAATTCTCAAGAGAATGTGCAGTGGGATATTTACCCGAGAAAACATGCCATTATTTTTCCCATCAACAAAAAGCTGACCCAACGATCATAGATGATTGTAAAGTTATTTATCATGCGTAACGGGCTATATTACCCTAAGAAATGACTTATGGATTGGGAGTTAACACTAAGTTAAAAATCCCTGCTTCCCCCTTTTCCCCGACGATTGCAAAACCTGATATATAAAAACTAAAAAGACCTTAGAATCCCTTAACATTACAGAAACTCTTTAGAAATATCTCGCTCTACTTTTGTGCACTATGCATTTTCATTTTAGAAGTACACTTTTTTCATAAATCAAAACTTTGAGTTTTCGCTCTCCCTTCTTCCCATAAACAAAAAAGGTAAATAGATCGCAACAAAATGACAATTTTAGAGTTCTTGTACGGAAAAAAATTTAAAACAATAACAAATGTAAGTAAAGAAAATTTAATCACACACCACAAATGAATACAAAAGTTTTGTTTTCCAAGTTTGGGAAATTCCAGTAGTTCAACCCTAACAGCTTGGAATTTTATAAGAAAGAGATTTCCTACACACATGCTTAAAAAATGGATTTGCATGTTTGAAACATGTTAAAGATGCAAATCACCTATGGATCCAAAGCTTTTGAAGAGAATAAACAAATGCTCATTAAATTCTCAAGTGAACGTGCGGTGGGATATTTACCCAAGTCAAAAAAGCCATTATTTTGCCCATCTACGATAACCTGACCCAACGATCATAGATGATTGTAAAGTGATTTATCATGCGTAACGGGCTAGATTACCCTAAGAAATGACTTATGGACCGGGAGTGAAGACTCAGTTAAAAATCCCTGCCTCCCCCTTTTTCCGAACGATTGCAAAACCTAATATATAAAAACTAATAAGAGCTTACAATCCCTAAAAATTACAAAAACTCTTCGAAATTATCTCTCTTTATATTTGTGCATTGTGCATTTCCATTTTAGACGTACTCTTTTTTCTTAAAACAAAACTTTGAGTTTTCGCTCTCCCTTTATCCCATAAACCTAAAAGGCAAATAGATCACAACAAAATGAAAATTTTAGAGTTAAAAAATTTAACACTATAACAAATGTAAGTAAAGAAAATTTATTCACACACCACAAATGACCACAAAAGTTTTGTTGTCCAAGTTTGGGAAATTCCACTAGTTCAACCCTAACAGCTTGGAATTTTATAAGAAAGAGATTTGCTCCACACATGCTTTGAAAATTGATATGCATGTTTTAAACAAGTTAAAGATGCAAATCACCTATGGATCCAACGCTTTTGAAGCGAATAAGAAATGCTCATTAAATTCTCAAGTGAACGTGCGGTGGGATATTTAATCGACTCGAACAAGCCATTATTTTTCCCATCTACAAAACGCTGACCCAACGATCATAGATGATTGTAAAGTGATTTGTCATGCGTAACGGGTTATATTACCCTAAGAAATGACTTATGGATTGGGAGTTAACACTCAGTTAAAAATCCCTGCTTCCCCTTTTTTTCGACGATTGCAAAACCTGATATATAAACACTAAAAAGACATTAGAATCCCTTTAAATTACAGAAATTCTTTGGAATTATCTCGTTCTACATTTGTGCACTGTGCATTTTCATTTTAGATGTACACTTTTTTTATAAATCAAACCTTTGAGTTTTCGCTCTCCCTTTATCCCTTTAACCAAAAAGGCAAATAGATCACAACAAAATGAAAATTTTAGAGTCCATTTACGGAAAAAATTTAAAACAATAACAAATGTAAGTAAAGAAAATTTATTCACACACCACAAATGAATACAAAATTTTTGTTGTCCAAGTTTGGGAAATTCCACTAGTTCAACCCTAACAGCTTGGAATTTTATAAAAAAGAGATTTCCTACACACAAGCTCAAAAAATGGATTGGCATGTTTGAAACATGTTAAAGATGCAAATCACCTATGGATCCAAAGCTTTTAAAGAAAATAAAAAACGCTCAATAAATTCTCAAGTGAACGTGGGTGGGATATTTACCCGAGTCAAACAAGCCATTATTTTGTGCATCTACAAAAAGTTGACCCTAGGATTATAGATGATTGTAAAGTGATTTATCATGCGTAACGGCCTATATTACCCTGAGAAATGACTTATGGATTGGGAGTAAACACCGTTAAAAATCCCTGCTTCCATCTTTTTCCCGACGATTGCAAAACCTGATATATAAAAACTAAAAAGACCTTAGAATCCCTAAAAATTACGGAAACTCTTTGGCATTATCTCCCACTACATTTTTGCACTCTGCATTTTCATTTTAGATGTACACTTTTTTCATAAATAAAAACTTTGAGTTTTCGCTCTCCCTTCATCCCGTAAAAGTAAAAGCAAATACATCACAACAAAATGAAAATTTTAGAGTTCATGTACGGAAAAAAATTAAAACAATAAAAAATTTAAGTAATAAAATTTATTCACACACCAAAAATGAATACAAAAGTTGTGTTGTCCAAGTTTGGGAAATTCCACTAGTTCAACCCTAACTGCTTGGAATTTTATCAGAAAGAGTTTTCCTCCTCACATGCTTAAAAAATGGATTTGCATGTTTTAAACATGTTAAAGATGCCAATCACCTATGGATCCAAAGCTTTTCAAGAGAATAACAAAAGCTCACTAAATTCTCATGTGAACGTGCAGTAGGATATTTACCCGAGTCAAAGAAGCCATTATTTTGGCCATCTACAAAAAGCTGACCCAACGATCATAGATTATTGTAAAGTGATTTATCATGCGTAACGGGCTATATTACCCTAAGAAATGACTTATGGATTGGGAGTCAAGACTCAGTTAAAAATCCCTGCCTCACACTTTTTCATGACGATTGCAAAACCTGATATATAAAAACTAAGAAGAGCTTACAATCCCTAAAAATTACTGAAACTCCTTGGAATTATCTGTCTCTACATTTGTGCATTGGGCATTTCCATTTTAGATGCAGTCTTTTTTCTTAAAACAAAAATTTGAGTTTTTGCTCTCCCTTCATCCCGTAAACGAAAAAGGCAAATAGATCACAACAAAATCAAAATTTTGGAGTTCAAGTACGGAAAAAATTTAAAACAATAACAAATGTAAGTAAAGAAAATTTATTCACACACCACAAATGAACACAAAAGTTTGGTTGTCCAAGTTTGGGAAATTTCACTAGTTCAACCCTAACAACTTGGAATTTCATAAGAAAGAGATTTCTTCCACACATGCTTTAAAATTGGATATGCATGTTTTCAACATGTTAAAGATGCAAATCACCTATGGATCCAAGGCTTTTGGAGAGAGTCACAAACGCTCATTAAATTCTCAAGAGAACGTGTAGTGGGATATTTACCCGAGCAAACAAGCCATTACTTTTGCCATCGACAAAATGCTGACCCAACGATCATAGATGATTGTAAAGTGATTTATCATGCATAACGGGTTATATTACCCTAAGAAATGACTTATGGATTGGGAGTTAACACTAAGTTAAAAATCCCTGCTTCCCCCTTTTCCGCGACGATTGCAAAACCCGATATATAAAAACTAAAAAGACCTTAGAATCCCTAAACAATAAAGAAACTCTTTGGAAATATCTCGCTCTACTTTTGTGCACTATGCATTTTCATTTTTAAAGTACACTTTTTTCATAAATCAAAACTTTGAGTTTTCGCTCTCCCTTCATCTCGTAAACAAAAAAGGCAAATAGATCGCAAAAAAATGACAATTTTAGAGTTCATGTACGGAAAAAATTTAAAACAATAACAAATGAATGTAAGGAAAATTTAATCATACACCACAAATGAATACAAAAGTTTTGTTGTCCAAGTTTGGGAAATTCCAGGACTACAACCCTAACAGCTTGGAATTTTTTAAGAAAGAGATTTCCTACACACATGCTTAAAAAATGGATTTGCATGTTTGAAACATGTTAAAGATGCAAATCACCTATGGATCCAAGGCTTTTGATGAGAATAAACAAATGCTCATTAAATTCTCAAGTGAACGTGCGGTGGGATATTTACCCAAATCAAAAAAGCCATTATTTTGCCCATCTACGATAACCTGACCCAATGATCATAGATGATTGTAAAGTGATTTATCATGCGTAACGGGCTAGATTACCCTAAGAAATGACTTATGGACCGGGAGTCAAGACTCAGTTAAAAATCCCTGCCTCCCCCTTTTTTCCCGACGATTGCAAAACCTGATATATAAAAACTAAGAAGAGTTTCCTAAAAATTACATAAACTCTTTGGAATTATCTCTGTCTACATTTGTGCATTGTGTATTTCCATTCTAGATGTACTCTTTTTTCTTAAACCAAAACTTTGAGTTTTCGCTCTCGCTTCATCCCGTAAACCAAAAAGGCAAATAGATCACAACAAAATGAAAATTTTGGAGTTCAAGTACAGAAAAAATTTAAAACAATAACAAATGTAAGTATGGAAAATTCATTCACACACCACAAATGAACACAAATGTTTTGTTGTCCAAGTTTGGGAAATTCCACTAGTTTAACCCTACCAATTTGGAATTTTATAAGAAAGAGATTTCCTCCACACATGTTTTAAAAATGGATATGCATGTTTTAAACATGCTAAAGATGCAAATCACCTATGGATCCAAAGCTTTTGAGGAGAATAACAAACGCGCATTAAATTCTCAAGTGAACGTGCAATGGGATATTTACCCGAGTCAAACAAGCCATTATTTTGCCCATCTACAAAAAGCTGACCCAACTATCATAGATGATTGTAAAGAGATTTATCATGACCAACGGCCTATATTACCCAAAGAAATGACTGATGGATTGGGAGTGAACACTCAGTTCAAAATCCCTGCTTCCCTCTTTTTCCTGACGATTGCAAAACCTGATATATAAAAACTAAAAATACCTTAGAATACCTAAAATTTAAAGAAACTCTTTGCAATTATTTCACTCTACATTTGTGCACTGTAAATTTTCATTTTAAATATACAGTTTTTTCATAAATCAAAACTTTGAGTTTTCGCTCTCCCTTCATCCCGTAAACATAAAAGGCAAATAGATCACAACAAAATGAAAATTTTAGAGTTCATGTACGGAAAAAAATTTAAAACAATAAAAAATGTAAGTAAATAAAATTTATTCACACACCACAAATGAATACAAAAGTTTTGTTGTCCAAGTTTTGGAAATTCCACTAGTTCTACCCTAACAGCTTGGATTTTGATAAGAAAAAGATTTCCTCCACACATGCTTCAAAAAAGGATTTGCATGTTTGAAACATGTTAAAGATGCAAATCACCAATGGATCCAAAGCTTTTGAAGAGAATAACAAACTCTCATTAAATTCTCAAGTGAACGTGCGGTGGGACATTCACCCGAGTCAAACAAGCCATTATTTTGTACATCTACAAAAAGCTGACCCAACGATCATAGATGATTGAAAAGTGATTTATCATGTGTAACGGGCTATATTACCCTAAGAAATGACTTATGGATTGGGAGTCAAGGCACAGTTAAAAATCCATGCCTCCCCTTTTTTCCCGACGATTGCAAAACCTAATATATAAAAACTAAGAAGAGTTTCCTAAAAATTACAGAAACTCTTTGGAATTACCTCTATCTACATTTGTGCATTGTGTATTTCCATTCTAGATGTACTCTTTTTTCTTAAACCAAAACTTTGAGTTTTCGCTCTCGCTTCATCCCGTAAACCAAAAAGGCAAATAGATCACAACAAGATGAAAATTTTGGAGTTCAAGTACAGAAAAAATTTAAAACAATAACAAATGTAAGTATGGAAAATTCATTCACACACCACAAATGAATACAAAAGTTTTGTTGTCCATGTTTGGGAAATTCCACTAGTTTAACACTACCAATTTGGAATTTTATAAGAAAGAGATTTCCTCCACACATGTTTTAAAAATGGATATGCATGTTTTAAACATGCTAAAGATGCAAATCACCTATGGACCCAAAGCTTTTGAAGAGAATAACAAACGCGCATTAAATTCTCAAGTGAACGAGCAATGGGATATTTACCCGAGTCGAACAAGCCATTATTTTGCCCATCAACAAAAAGCTGACGCAACGATCATAGATGATTCTAAAGATATTTATCATGCGCAACGGCCTATATTACCCAAAGAAATGACTGATGGATTGGGAGTAAACACTCAGTTCAAAATCCTTGCTTCCCTCTTTTTCCCGACGATTACAAAACCTGATATATAAAAATTAAAAATACATTAGAATACCTAAAATTTACAGAAACTCTTTGCAATTATTGCACTCTACATTTGTGCACTGTAAATTTTCATTTTAAATATACACGTTTTTCATAAATCAAAACTTTGAGTTTTCGCTCTCCCTTCATCCCATAAACCAAAAAGGCAAATAGATCACAACAAAATGAAAATTTTAGAGTTCATGTACGGAAAAAAATTTAAAACAATAAGAAATGTAAGTAAAGAAAATTTATTCACCCAACACAAATGAATACAAAAGTTTTGTTGTCCAAGTTTTGGAAATTCCACTAGTTCTACCCTAACAGCTTCGATTTTGATAAGAAAGTGATTTCCTCCACACATGCTTGAAAAATGGATTTGCATGTTTGAAACATGTTAAAGATGCAAATCACCTATGGATCCAAAGATTTTGAAGAGAATAACAAATGCTCATTAAATTCTCAAGTGAACGTGCGGTGGGATATTCACCCGAGTCAAACAAGCCATTATTTTGCCCATCTACAAAAAGCTGACCCAACGATCATAGATGATTGTAAATTGATTTATCATGCGTAACAGGCTAGATAACCGTAATAATGACTTATGGATTGGGAGTCAAAACTCGGTTAAAAATCCATGCCTCCCCTTTTTCCCCGACGATTGCAGAACCTGATATATAAAAACTAAGAAGAGCTTACAATCCCTAAAAATAACAAAAACTCTTTCAAATTATCTCTCTCTATATTTGTGCATTGTGCAGTTCCAATATAGAAGTACTCTTTTTTCTTAAAACAAAACTTTGAGTTTTCGCTCTCCCTTCATCCCGTAAACCAAAAAGGCAAATAGATCACAACAAAATGAAAATTTTGGAGTTCAAGTACGGAAAAGATTTAAAACAATAACAAATGTAAGTAAAGAAAATTTATTCACACACCACAAATGAACATAAAAGTTTTGTTGTCCAAGTTTCGGAAATTCCACTAGTTCAACCCTAACAGCTTGGAATTTTATAACAAAGAGATTTCCTCCACACATGCTTTAAAAATGGATATGCATATTTTAAACATATTAAAGATGCAAATCACCTATGGATCCAAAGCTTTGTAAGAGAGTAACAAACGCTCATTCAATTCTCAAGTGAACGTGCGGTGGGATATTTACCCGAGTCAAACAAGCCATTATTTTGCCCATCTACAAAAAGCTGACCCAACGATCATAGATGATTGTAAAGTGATTTATCATGCGTGACGGGCTATATTACCCAAAGAAATGACTTATGAAATGGGAGTCAACACTCAGTTAAAAATCCCTGCTTCCCCCTTTTTCCCGACGATTGCAAAACCTGATATATAAAAACTAAAAAGACCATAGAATCCCTAAAAATTACAGAAACTCTTTGGAATTATCTCACTCTACATTTGTGCATTGTGCATTTTAATTTTAGATGTACACTTTTTTCATAAATAAAAACTTAGATGTGCACTTTCATTCATCCCGTAAACCAAAATGGCAAATAGATCACAACAAAATGAAAATTTTAGAGTTCATGTACGAAAAAAATATAAAACAAGAACTAATGTAAGTAAAGAAAATTTATTCACACAGCATAAATGAATACAAAAGTTTTGTATTCCAAGTTTGGGAAATTCCACTAGTTCAACCCTAACAGCTTGGAATTTTATAAGAAATAGATTTCCTCCACACATGCTTAAAAAATGGATTTGCATGTTTGAAACATGTTAAAGATGCAAATCACCTATGGATCCAAAGCTCTTGAAGAGAATAACAAACGCTCAATAAATTCTCAAGTGAACGTGCGGTAGGATATTTACCCGAGTCAAACAAGCCATTATTTTGCCAATCTACAAAAAGCTGACCCAACGATCATAGATGATTGTATAGTGATTTATCATGCGTAACGGGGTATACTACCCTAAGAAATGACTTATGGATTGGGAGTCGATACTCAGTTAAAAATCCCTGCCTCCCCATTTTTCCCGATGATTGCTAAACCTGATATATAAAAACTAAGAAGAGCTTGCAATCCCTAAAAATTACAGAAACTCTTTGGAATTATCCCTCTCTACATTTGTGCATTATACATTTCCATTCTAGATGTACTCTTTTTTTTTTTAAAACACAACTTTTAGTTTTCGCTCTCCCTTCATCCCGTAAACCATAAAGGCAAATAGATCACAATAAAATGAAAATTTTGGAGTTCAAAACGGAAAAAATTTAAAACAATAACAAATGTAAGTAAAGAAAATTTATTCACACACCACAAATGAACACAAAAGTTTTGTTGTCCAAGTTTGGAAAATTCCACTAGTTCAACCCTAACAGCTTGGAATTTTATAACAAAGAGATTTCCTCCACACATGCTTTAAAAATGGATATGCATATTTTAAACATATTAAAGATGCAAATCACCTATGGATCCAAAGCTTTGTAAGAGAGTAACAAACGCTCATTCAATTCTCAAGTGAACGTGCGGTGGGATATTTACCCGAGTCAAACAAGCCATTATTTTGCCCATCTACAAAAAGCTGACCCAACGATCATAGATGATTGTAAAGTGATTTATCATGCGTGACGGGCTATATTACCCAAAGAAATGACTTATGGAATGGGAGTCAACACTCAGTTAAAAATCCCTGCTTCCCCCTTTTTCCCGACGATTGCAAAACCTGATATATAAAAACTAAAAAGACCATAGAATCCGTAAAAATTACAGAAACTCTTTGGAATTATCTCACTCTACATTTGTGCATTGTGCATTTTAATTTTAGATGTACACTTTTTTCATAAATAAAAACTTAGATGTGCACTTTCATTCATCCCGTAAACCAAAATGGCAAATAGATCACAACAAAATGAAAATTTTAGAGTTCATGTACGAAAAAAATATAAAACAAGAACTAATGTAAGTAAAGAAAATTTATTCACATAGCATAAATGAATACAAAAGTTTTGTATTCCAAGTTTGGGAAATTCCACTAGTTCAACCCTAACAGCTTGGAATTTTATAAGAAATAGATTTCCTCCACACATGCTTAAAAAATGGATTTGCATGTTTGAAACATGTTAAAGATGCAAATCACCTATGGATCCAAAGCTCTTGAAGAGAATAACAAACGCTCAATAAATTCTCAAGTGAACGTGCGGTAGGATATTTACCCGAGTCAAACAAGCCATTATTTTGCCAATCTACAAAAAGCTGACCCAACGATCATAGATGATTGTATAGTGATTTATCATGCGTAACGGGGTATACTACCCTAAGAAATGACTTATGGATTGGGAGTCAAGACTCAGTTAAAAATCCCTGCCTCCCCATTTTTCCCGATGATTGCTAAACCTGATATATAAAAACTAAGAAGAGCTTGCAATCCCTAAAAATTACAGAAACTCTTTGGAATTATCCCTCTCTACATTTGTGCATTATACATTTCCATTTTAGATGTACTCTTTTTTTTTTAAAACACAACTTTTAGTTTTCGCTCTTCCTTCATCCCGTAAAACATAAAGGCAAATAGATCACAACAAAATGAAAATTTTGGAGTTCAAAACGGAAAAAATTTAAAACAATAACAAATGTAAGTAAAGAAAATTTATTCACACACCACAAATGAACACAAAAGTTTTGTTGTCCAAGTTTGGAAAATTCCACTAGTTCAACCCTAACAGCTTGGAATTTTATAAGAAAGAGATTTCCTCCACACATGCTTAAAATATGGATTTGCATGGTTGAAACTGGTTAAAGATGCAACTCTCCTATGGATCCAAAGTTTTTGAAGAGAATAACAAACGATCGTTAAATTGTCAAGTGAACGTGCGGTGGGTTATTTACCCGAGTCAAACACGCCATTAATTGTCCCACCTACAAAAAGCTGACCCAACTATCATAGTTGTTTTTAAAGTGATTTGTCATGCCTAACGAGCTATATTACCATAAGAAATGACTTATGGATTGGGAGTCAACACTCAGTTAAAAATCTCTCCTTCCGCCTTTTTCCCGACGATTGCAAAACCTGATATATAAAAACTAAAAAGACCTTAGAATCCCGAAAAATTCCAGAAACTCTTTGGAATTATCTCTCTCTACATTTGTGCACTGTGCATTTTCATTTAAGATGTACACATTTTTCATGAATCAAAACTTTGAGTTTTCGCTCTCCCTTCATCACGTAAACCAAAAAGGCATATAGATCAACACAAAATGAAAATTTTAGAGTTCATGTACGAAAAAATATTTAAAACAATAACAAATGTAAGTAAAGAAAATTTATTCACACACCACAAATGAATACAAAAGTTTTGTTGTCCAAGTTTGCGAAATTCCACTAGTTAAACCCTAACAGCTTTGATTTTATA
This sequence comes from Aristolochia californica, assembly GCF_029961685.1. Classification (NCBI taxonomy): domain Eukaryota; kingdom Viridiplantae; phylum Streptophyta; class Magnoliopsida; order Piperales; family Aristolochiaceae; genus Aristolochia; species Aristolochia californica. The sequence goes on along the minus strand of NW_027181770.1, from coordinate 27,611,003 downwards.
AGAAAGTGATTTCCTCCACACATGCCTAAAAAATGGATTTGCATGTTTGAAACATGTTAAAGATGCAAATCACCTATGTATCCAAAGCTTTTGAAGAGAATAACAAACGCTCATTAAATTCTCAAGTGAACGTGCAGTGGGATATTCACCCGCGTCAAACAAGCCATTATTTTACCCATCAACAAAAAGCTGACCCAACGATCATAGATGATTGTAAATTGATTTATCATGCGTAACAGGCTAGATTACCGTAAGAAATGACTTATGGATTTGGATTCAAAACTCAGTTAAAAATCCCTCCCTCACCTTTTTTCCTGACGATTGCAATACCGGATATATAAAAACTAAGAAGAGCTTACAATCCCTAAAAAAAACAAAAACTCTTTGGAATTATCTCTCTCTACATTTGTGCATTGTGCATTTCCAATCTAGAAGTACTCTTTTTTCTTAAAACAAAACTTTGAGTTTTCGCTCTCCCTTCATCCCGTCAACCGAAAAGGCAAATGGATCACAATAAAATGAAAATTTTGGAGTTCAAGAAAGAAAAAAATTTAAAACAATAACAAATGTAAGTAAAAAAAATTTATTCACACACCACTAATGAACATAAAAGGTTTGTTGTCCAAGTGTTGGAAATTCCACAAGTTCAACCCTAACAGCTTGGAATTTTATAAGAAAGAGATTTCCTCCACAAATGCTTTAAAAATGGATATGCATGTTTTAAACATGTTAAACATGCAAATCACCTATGGATCCAAAGCTTTTGAAGAGAATAACAAACGATCGTTAAATTCTCAAGTGAACGTGCGGTGGGATATTTATTCGAGTCAAACAAGCCATTATTTTGCCCATCTACAAAAAGCTGACCCAACGATCATAGATGATTGTAAAGTGATTTATCATGCGTAACGGGCTATATTAAACTAAGAAATGACTTATGGATTGGGAGTAAGCTCTCAATTAAAAATCACTGCTTCCCCCATTTTCCCGACGATTGCAAAACCTGATATATAAAAACTAAAAGGACCTTAGAATCCCTAAAAAATACAAATACTCTTTGGAATTATCTCGCTCTACATTTGTGCACTGTGCATTTTCAATTTAGATGTACACTTTTTTCATAAATCAAAACATTGAGTTTTCGCTCTCCCTTCATCCCGTAAACCAAAAAGGAAAATTGATCACAACAAAATGAAAATTTTGGAGTTCAAGTACGGAAAATATTTAAAACAAGAAAAAATGTAAGTAAAGAAAATTTATTCACACACCACAAATGAACATCAAAGTTTTGTTGTCCAAGTTTGGGAAATTCCACTAGTTCAAACCTAACAGCTTGGAATTTTATAAGAAAGAGATTTCCTCCACACATGCTTTAAAAATGGATATGCATGTTTTAAACATGTTAAAGATGCAAATCACCTATGGATCCAAAACTTTTGAAGAGAATAACAAACGCTCATTCAATTCTCAAGTGAACGTGCGGTGGGATATTTACCCGAGTCAAACAAGCCATTATTTTGCCCATCTACAAAAAGCTGACCCAACGATATTAGATGATTATAAAGTGATTTATCATGCGTGATGGGCTATATTACCCAAAGAAATGACTTATAGATTGGGAGTCAACACTCAGTTAAAAATCCCTGCTTCCCTCTTTTTCCCGACGATTGCAAAACCTGATATATAAAAACTAAAAAGACCTTAGAATCCCTAAAAATTACAAAAACTCTTTGGAATTATCTCACCCTACATTTTTGCACTGTGCATTTTCATTTTAGATGTAAACTTTTTTCATAAATAAAAACTTTGAGTTTTCGCTCTCCCTTCATCCAGTAAACCAAAATGGCAAATAGATCACAACAAAATGAAAATTTTAGAGTTCATGTAAGGAAAAAATATAAAAAAAGAACTAATGTAAGTAAAGTAAACTTATTCACACAGCATAAATGATACAAAATTTTTGTATTCTATTTTTGGGAAATTCCACTTGTTCAACCCTAACAGCTTGAAATTTTATAAGAAAGAGATTTCTTCCACACATGCTTAAAAAATGGATTTGCATGTTTGAAACATGTTAAAGATGCAAATCACCTATGGAACCAAAGATTTTGAAGAGAATAACAAACGCTCATTAAATTCTCAAGTGAACGTGCGGTGGGATATTTACCAGAGTCAAACAAGCCGTTATTTTGCCAATCTGCAAAAAGCTGACCCAACGATCATAGATGATTGTAAAGTGATTTATCATGCGTAACGGGCAATATTACCCTAAGAAATGACTAATGGATTGGGAGTCAAGACTCAGTTAAAAATCCCTGCCTCCCCCTTGTTCCCGACGATTACAAAACCTGATATATAAAAACTAAGAAGAGCTTGCAATCCATAAAAATTACAGAAACTCTTTGGAATTATCTCTCTCTACATTTGTGCATTGTACATTTCCATTCTAGATGTACTCTTTTTTCTTAAAAAAAAATTTGAGTTTTCGCTCTCCCTTCATCTCGTAAACAAAAAAGGCAAATAGATCACAACAAAATGAAAATTTTGGAGGAAAAAATTTAAAAAAATAACAAATTTAAGTAAAGAAAATTTATTCACACACCACAAATGAATTAAAAACTTTGTTGTCCAAGTTTGGGAAATTCCACTAGTTCAACCCTAACAGCTTGGAATTTTATAAGAAAGAGATTTCCTCCACACATGCTTAAAAAATGGATTTGAATGTTTGAAACTTGTTAATAATGCAAATCTCCTATTGATTTAAAGCTTTTGAAGAGAATAACAAAGGATCGTTAAATTCTCAAGTGAACATGCGGTGGGTTATTTACCCGAGTCAAACACGCCATTATTTTGCCCACCTACAAAAAGATGACCCAACGATCCTAGATGATTGTAAAATGATTTGTCATACGTAACGGGCTATATTACCCTAAGAAATGACTTATGGATTGGGAGTCAACACTGAGTTAAAAATCCCTGCTTCCGCCTTTTTCCCTACGATTGTAAAATCTGATATATAAAAACTAAAAAGACCTTAGAATCCCTAAAAATTACAGAAACTCTTTGGAATTATCTCACTCTACATTTGTGAACTATGCATTTTCATTTTAGATGTTCACTTTTTTCATAAATAAAAACTTTGAGTTTTCGCTCTCCCTTCATCCCGTAAACCAAAAAGGCAAATAGATCACAACAAAATGAAAATTTTATAGTTCATGTACGAAAAAAAATTTAAAACAATAACAAAACTAAGTAAAGAAAATTTATCCACACACCACAAATGAATACAAAAGTTTTGTTGTCCAAGTTTGGGAAATTCCACTAGTTCAACCCTAACAGATTGGATTTTGATAAGAAAGTGATTTTCGTCCACACATGCTTAAAAAATGGATGTGCATGTTTCAAACATGTTAAAGATGAAAATCACCTATGGATCAAAAGCTTTTGAAGAGAATAACAAACGCTCATTAAATTCTCAAGTGAACGTTTGGTGGGATATTTACCCGAGTCAAACAAGCCATTATTTTGCCGATCTATGAAAAGCTGAGCCAACAATCATAGATGATTTTAAAGTGATTTATCATGCATAACGGGCTATATTACCCTAAGAATGACTTATGGATTGGGAGTCAACACTCAGTTGAAAATCCTTGCTTCCCCCATTTTCTCGACGATTGCAAAACCTGATATATAAAAACTAATAAGACCTTAAAATCCCTAAAAATTACAGAAACTCTTTGGAATTATCTCTCTCTGCATTTGTGCATTGTGCATTTCCATTCTAGATGTACTCTTTTTTCGTAAAACAAAACTTTGAGTTTTCGCTCTCCCTTCATCCAGTACACCAAAAAGGCAAATAGATCGAAACAAAAAGAAAATTTTGGAGGAAAAAATTTAAAACAATAACAAAAGTAAGTAAAGAAAATTTATTCACACACCACAAATGAACACAAAATTTTTGTTGTCCAAGTTTAGGAAATTCCACTAGTTCAACCCTGACAACTTGGAATTTTATACGAAAGATATTTCCTCCACACATGCTATAAAAATGGATATGCATGTTTTAAACAAGTTAAATATGCAAATCACCTATGGATCCAAAGTTTTTGAAGAGAACAACAAACACTCATTAAATTCTCAAGTGAACGTGCGGTGGGATATTTACCCGAGTTAAACAAGCCATTATTTTGCCCATCCACAAAAAGCTGACCCATCGATCATAGATGATTGTAAAGTGATTTATCATGTGTAACAGGCTATATTACCCTAAGAAATGACTTACGGATTGGGGGTCAATACTCAATTAAAAATCCCTGCCTCCCCCTTCTTCCCGACAATTGCAAAACCTGATATATAAAAACTAAGAAGAGCTTACAATCCCCAAAAATTACAAAAACTCTTTAGAATTATCTCTCTCTACATTTGTGCATTGTACATTCCCATTCTAGATGAAATTTTTTTTCTTAAACCAAAACTTTGAGTTTTCGCTCTCCCTTCATCCCGTAAACAAAAAAGGCAAGTAGATCACAACAAAATGACAATCTTGGAGTTGAAGTACGGAAAAAATTTAAAACAATAACAAATGTAAGTAAAGAAAATTTATTCACACACCACAAATTAACACAAGAGTTTTGTTGTCCAAGTTTGGGAAATTCCACTAGTTGAACCCTACCAGCTTGGAATGTTATAAGAAAGAGATTTCTGCCACACAAGCTTTAAAAATGGATATGCATGTTTTGAACATGTTAAAGATGCAAATCACCTATGGATCCAAAGCTTTTGAATAGAATAACAAACGCTCATCAAATTCTCAAGTGAACGTGCGGTGGGATATTTACCCGAGTCAAACAAGCCATTATTTTGCCAATTTACAAAAGGCTGACCCAACGATCATAGAATATTGTAAAGTGATTTATCATGCGTAACGGGTTATATTAAAAATCCTTGCTTCCCCCATTTTCTCGACGATTGAAAAACCTGATATATAAAAATTAAAAAGACCTTAAAATTCCTAATATGACAGAAACTCTTTGGAATTATCTCTCTCCACATTTGTGAATTGTGTATTTCCATTCTAGATGTACTTTTTTTTTTTAAAACAAAACTTTGAGTTTCGCTCTCCCTTCATCCAGTAAACCAAAAAGGCAAATAGATCACAACAAAATGAAAATTTTGGAGGAAAAAATTTAAAACAATAACAAAATTAAGTAAAGAAAATTTATTCACACACCACAAATGAACACAAAAGTTTTGTTGTCCAAGTTTGGGAAATTCCACTAGTTCAACCCTAACAGCTTGGAATTTTATAAGAAAGAGATTTCCTCCACACATGCTTTAAAAATGGATATGCATGTTTTAAACATGTTAAAGATGCAAATCACCTATGGATCCAAAGCTTTTGAAGAGAATAACAAACACTCATTAAATTCTCAAGTGAACGTGCGGTGGCATATTTACCCGAGTCAAACAAGTCATTATTTTGCCCATCTACAAAAAGCTGACCCAACGATCAGAGATGATTGTAAAGTGATTTATCATGCGTAACGGGCTGTATTACCCTAAGAAATGACTTATAAATTGGGAATAGAGACTCAGTTAAAAATCCCTACCTCCCTCTTTTTCCCGATGATTGCAAAACCTGATATATAAAAACTTAGAAAAGCTTACAATCCCAAAAATTACAAAAACTCCTTTGAATTATCTCTCTCTACATTTGGGCATTGTGCATTTCCATTCTAGATGTACTCTTTTTTCTTAAAACAAAACTTAGAGTTTTTGTTCTCCCTTCATCCCGTAAACCGAAGAGGCAAATAGATCACAACAAAATGAAAATTTTGGAGTTCAAGTACGAAGAAAATTTAAAACAATAACAAATGTAAGTAAAGAAAACTAATTCACACACCTCAAATGTGCATAAAAGGTTTGTTGTCCAAGTTTGGGAAATTCCACTAGTTCAACCCTAACAACTTGGAATTTTATAAGAAAGAGATTTCCACCACACACGCTTTAAAAATGGATATGCATGTTTTAAACATGTTAAAGAAGCAAATCACCTATGGATCCAACGCTTTTGAAGAGAATAACAAACGATCGTTAAATTCTCAAGTGAACGTGCGGTGGGATATTTACCCGAGTCAAACAAGCCATTATTTTGCCCATCTAAAAAAACCAGACCCAATGATCATAGATGATTGTAAAGTGATTTATCATGTGTAACGGGCTATATTACCCTAAGAAATCACTTATGGATTGGGAGTCAAGACAGAGTTAAAAATCCCTGCCTCCCCCTTTTTCCCAACGATAGCAAAACCTGATATATAAAAACTAAAAAGAGCTTACAATCCCTAAAAATTACAGAAACTCTTTGGAATTATCTTTCTCTACATTTGTGCATTGTGCATTTCCATTCTAGATGTACTCTTTTTTCTTAAAACTAAATTTTGAGTTTTCACTCTCCCTTCATCCTGTAAACCAAAAAGGCAAAAATAGATCACAACAAAATAAAAATTTTGGAGGAAAAAAATTTAAAACATTAACAAATGTAAGTAAAGAAAATTTATTCACTCACCACAAATGAACACAAAAGGTGGGTTGTCCAAGTTTGGGAAATTCCACTAGTTCAACCCTTACACCTTGTAATTTATAAGAAAGAGATTTCCCCCACACATGCTTAGAAAATGGATTCGCTTGTTTGAAACATGTAAAAGATCCAAATCACCTACGGATCCAAAGCTTTTGAAGAGAATAAAAAACACTCATTAAATTCTCAAATCAACGTGCGGTGGGCTAATTACCCGAGTCAAACAAGCCATTATTTTTCCCATCTACAAAAAGCTGACCCAACGATCATAGATGATTGTAAAGTGATTTATCATGCGTAACGGGCTATATTACCCTAAGTAATTACTTACGGATTGGGAGTCAAGACTCAGTTAAAAATCCCTGCCTCCCCTTTTTTCCCAACGATTGCAAAACCTGATATATAAAAACTAAAAAGTCCTTACAATCCCAAAAAATTACAGAAACTCTTTGGAATTATCTCACACTACATTTGTGCACTATGCATTTTCATTTTTGATGTACACTTTTTTCATAAAACAAAACTTTGAGTTTTCGCTCTCCCTTCATCTCCTAAACCAAAAAGGCAAATAGATCACAACAAAATGAAAATTTTAGAGTTCATGTACAGAAAAAAATTTAAAACAATAACAAATGTAAGTAAAGAAAATTTATTCACACACCACAAATGAATACAAAAGTTTTTTTGTCCAAGTTTACGAAATTCCACTAGTTTAAACCTACCAGCTTTGAATTTTATAAGAAAGAGATTTCCTCCACACATGCTTTAAAATTGGATATGCATGATTTAAACATATTAAAGATGCAAATCACCTATGGATCCAAAGCTTTTGAAGAGAATAAAAAACGCTCATTAAATTCTCAAGAGAACGTGCGGTGGGATATTTACCCGAGTCAAACAAGCCATTATTTTGCGCATATACAAAAAGCTGACCCAAGGATCATAGATGATTGTAAAGTGATTTATCATGCGTAATGGGCTAGATTCCCATAAGAAATGTCATATGGATTGGGAGTCAAGACTCAGTTAAAAATCCCTGCCTCCCCCTTTTTCCCGACGATTGCAAAACCTGATATATAAAAACTAAGAAGAGGTTACAATCCCCAAAAATTACAGAAACTCTTTGGAATTATCTCTCTCTACATTTGTGCATTGTGCATTTCCATTCTATATGTACTTTTTTTTCTTAAAACAAAACTTTGAGTTTTCTCTCTCCCTTCATCCATTAAACCAAAAAGGTAAATATATCACAACAAAATGAAAATTTTGGAGGAAAAAATTTAAAAGAATAACAAAACTAAGTAAAGAAAATTTATTCACACACCACAAATGAACACAAAAGTTTTGTTGTCCAAGTTTGGGAAATTCCACTAGTTCAACCCTACCAGCTTGTAATTTTATAAGAATGAGATTTCCTCCACACATGCTTAAAAAATGGATAAGCATGTTTTAAACATGTTAAAGATGCAAATCACCTTTGGATCCAAAGCTTTTGAAGAGAATAACAAACGCTCATTAAATTCTCAAGTGAACGTTTGGTGGGATATTTACCCGAGTCAAACAAGCCATTATTTTGCCCATCTATGAAAAGCTAAGCCAACGATCATAGATGATTTTAAAGTGATTTATCATGTGTAACGGGCTATATTACCCTAAGAAATGACTTATGGATTGGGAGTCAACACTCAGTTGAAAATCCTTGCTTCCCCCATTTTCTCGACGATTGAAAAACCTGATATATAAAAACTAATAAGACCTTAAAATCCCTAAAAATTACAGAAACTCTTTGGAATTATCTCTCTCTGCATTTGTGCATTGTGCATTTCCATTCTAGATGTACTCTTTTTTCGTAAAACAAAACTTTGAGTTTTCGCTCTCCCTTCATCCAGTAAACCAAAAAGGCAAATAGATCACAACAAAAAGAAAATTTTGGAGGAAAAAATTTAAAACAATAACAAAAGTAAGTAAAAAAAATTTATTCACACACCACAAATGAACACAAAAGTTTTGTTGTCCAAGTTTAGGAAATTCCACTAGTTCAACCCTGACAGCTTGGAATTTTATACGAAAGAGATTTCCTCCACACATGCTTTAAAAATGGATATGCATGTTTTAAACATGTTAAAGATGCAAATCACCTATGGATCCAAAGCTTTTGAAGAGAACAACAAACACTCATTAAATTCTCAAGTGAACGTGCGGTGGGATATTTACCCAAGTCAAACAAACCATTATTTTGCCCATCCACAAAAAGCTGACCCATCGATCATAGATGATTGTAAAGTGATTTATCATGTGTAACAGGCTATATTACCCTAAGAAATGACTTACGGATTGGGGGTCAAGACTCAGTTAAAAATCCCTGCCTCCCCCTTCTTCCCGACAATTGCAAAACCTGATATATAAAAACTAAGAAGAGCTTACAATCAACAAAAATTACAGAAACTCTTTAGAATTATCTCTCTCTACATTTGTGCATTGTGCACTCCCATTCTAGATGAACTTTTTTTTCTTAAAACAAAACTTTGAGTTTTCGCTCTCCCTTCATCCCGTAAACAAAAAAGGCAAGTAGATCACAACAAAATGACAATCTTGGAGTTGAAGTACGGAAAAAATTTAAAACAATAACAAATGTAAGTAAAGAAAATTTATTCACACACCACAAATGAACACAAGAGTTTTGTTGTCCAAGTTTGGGAAATTCCACTAGTTGAACCCTACCAGCTTGGAATGTTATAAGAAAGAGATTTCTGCCACACAAGCTTTAAAAATGGTTATGCAAGTTTTGAACATGTTAACGATGCAAATCACCTATGGATCCAAAGCTTTTGAAGAGAATAACAAACGCTCAACATATTCTCATGTGAACGTGCAGTGAGATATTTACCCGAGTCAAACAAGCCATTATTTTGCCAATCTACAAAAGGCTGACCCAACGATCATAGAATATTGTAACGTGATTTATCATGCGTAACGGGTTATATTAAAAATCCTTGCTTCCCCCATTTTCCCGACGATTAGAAAACCTGATATATAAAAACTAAAAAGACCTTAAAATTATTAATATTAGAGAAACTCTTTGGAATTATCTCTCTCCACATTTGTGAATTGTGTATTTCCATTCTAGATGTACTCTTTTTTTTTAAAACAAAACTTTGAGTTTTCGCTCTCCCTTCATCCAGTAAACCAAAAAGGCAAATAGATCACAACAAAATGAATATTTTGGAGGAAAAAATTTAAAACAATAACAAAATTAAGTAAAGAAAATTTATTCACACACCACAAATGAACACAAAAGTTTTGTTGTCCAAGTTTGGGAAATTCCACTAGTTCAACCCTAACAGCTTGGAATTTTATAAGAAAGAGATTTCCTCCACACATGCTTTAAAAATGGATATGCATGTTTTAAACATGTTAAAGATGCAAATCACCTATGGATCCAAAGCTTTTGAAGAGAATAACAAACACTCATTAAATTCTCAAGTGAACGTACGGTGGCATATTTACCCGAGTCAAACAAGTCATTATTTTGCCCATCTACAAAAAGCTGACCCAACGATCAGAGATGATTGTAAAGTGATTTATCATGCGTAACGGGCTGTATTACCCTAAGAAATGACTTATGGATTGGGAGTAGAGACTCAGTTAAAAATCCCTACCTCCCTCTTTTTCCCGATGATTGCAAAACCTGATATACAAAAACTAAGAAGAGCTTACAATCCCAAAAATTACAAAAACTCCTTGGAATTATCTCTCTCTACATTTGGGCATTGTGCATTTCCATTCTAGATGTACTCTTTTTTCTTAAAACAAAACTTAGAGTTTTCGTTCTCCTTTCATCCCGTAAACCGAAGAGGCAAATAGATCACAACAAAATGAAAATTTTGGAGTTCAAGTACGAAGAAAATTTAAAACAATAACAAATGTAAGTAAAGAAAACTAATTCACACACCACAAATGTGCATAAAAGGTTTGTTGTCCAAGTTTGGGAAATTCCACTAGTTCAACCCTAACAACTTGGAATTTTATAAGAAAGGGATTTTCTCCACACACGCTTTAAAAATGGATATGCATGTTTTAAACATGTTAAAGATTCAAATCACCTATGGATCCAAAGCTTTTGAAGAGAATAACAAACGATCGTTAAATTCTCAAGTGAACGTGCGGTGGGATATTTACCCGAGTCAAACAAGCCCTTATTTTGCCCATCTAAAAAAACAGAACCCAACGATCATAGATGATTGTAAAGTGATTTATCATGCGTAACGGGCTATATTACCCTAAGAAATCACTTATGGATTGGGAGTCAAGACAGAGTTAAAAATCCCTGCCTCCCCCTTTTTCCCAACGATAGCAAAACCTGATATATAAAAACTAAAAAGAGCTTACAATCTCTAAAAATTACAGAAACTCTTTGGAATTATCTTTCTCTACATTTGTGCATTGTGCATTTCCATTCTAGATGTACTCTTTTTTCTTAAAACTAAACTTTGAGTTTTCACTCTCCCTTCATCCTGTAAACCAAAAAGACAAAAATAGATCACAACAAAATAAAAATTTTGAAGGAAAAAAATTTAAAACATTAACAAAAGTAAGTAGAGAAAATTTATTCACACACCACAAATGAACACAAAAGTTGGGTTGTCCAAGTTTGGGAAATTCCACTAGTTCAACCCTTACACCTTGTAATTTATAAGAAAGAGATTTCCACCACACATGCTTAAAAAATGGATTCGCTTGTTTGAAACATGTAAAAGATCCAAATCACCTACGGATCCAAAGCTTTAGAAGAGAATAAAAAACGGTCATTAAATTCTCAAATCAACGTGCGGTGGGATAATTACCTGAGTCAAACAAGCCATTATTTTGCCCATCTACAAAAAGCTGACCCAACGATCATAGATGATTGTAAAGTGATTTATCATGCGTAACGAGCTATATTACCCTAAGTAATTACTTACGGATTGGGAGTCAAGACTCAGTTAAAAATCCCTGCCTCCCCTTTTTTCCCAACGATTGCAAAACCTGATATATAAAAACTAAAAAGTCCTTAGAATCCCAAAAAAATACAGAAACTCTTTGGAATTATCTCACACTACATTTGTGCATTATGCATTTTCATTTTTGATGTACACTTTTTTCATAAATCAAAACTTTGAGTTTTCGCTCTCCCATCATCTCCTAAACCAAAAAGGCAAATAGATCACAACAAAATGAAAATTTTAGAGTTCATGTACGGAAAAAAATTTAAAACAATAACAAATGTAAGTAAAGAAAATTTATTCACACACCACAAATGAATACAAAAGTTTTTTTGTCCAAGTTTGCGAAATTCCACTAGTTTAAACCTACCAGCTTTGAATTTTATAAGAAAGAGATTTCCTCCACACATGCTTTAAAATTGGATATGCATGATTTAAACATATTAAAGATGCAAATCACCTATGGATCCAAAGCTTTTGAAGAGAATAACAAACGCTCATTAAATTCTCAAGAGAACATGCGGTGGGATATTTACCCGAGTCAAACAAGCCATTATTTTGCGCATATACAAAAAGCTAACCCAACGATCATAGATGATTGTAAACTGATTTATCATGCGTAACGGGTTAGATTCCCGTAAGAAATGTCTTATGGATTGGGAGTCAAGACTCAGTTTAAAATCCCTGCCTCCCCCTTTTTCCCGACGATTGCAAAACCTGATATATAAAAACTAAGAAGAGGTAACAATCCCCAAAAATTACAGAAACTCTTTGGAATTATCTCTCTCTACATTTGTGCATTGTGCATTTCCATTCTAGATGTACTTTTTTTTCTTAAAACAAAACTTTGAGTTTTCTCTCTCCCTTCATCCAGTAAACCAAAAAGGCAAATATATCACAACAAAATGAAAATTTTGGAGGAAAAAAATTAAAACAATAACAAAACTAAGTAAAGAAAATTTATTCACACACCACAAATGAACACAAAAGTTTTGTTGTCCAAGTTTGGGAAATTCCACTAGTTCAACCCTACCAGCTTGTAATTTTATAAGAAAGAGATTTCCTCCACACATGCTTAAAAAAATGGATAAGCATGTTTTAAACATGCTAAAGATGCAAATCACCTTTGGATCCAAAGATTTTAAAGAGAATAACAAACGCTCATTAAATTCTCAAGTGAACATTTGGTGGGATATTTACCCGAGTCAAACAAGCCATTATTTTGCCCATCTATGAAAAGCTGAGCCAACGATCATAGATGATTTTAAAGTGATTTATCATGCGTAACGGGCTATATTACCCTAAGAAATGACTTATGGATTGGGTGTCAACACTCAGTTGAAAATCCTTGCTTCCCCCATTTTCTTGACGATTGCAAAACCTGATATATAAAAACAAATAAGACCTTAAAATCCCTAAAAATTACAGAAACTCTTTGGAATTATCTCTCTCTGCATTAATGCATTGTGTATTTCCATTCTAGATGTACTCTTTTTTCTTAAAACAAAACTTTGAGTTTTCGCTCTCCCTTCATCCAGTAAACCAAAAAGGCAAATAGATCACAACAAAAAGAAAATTTTGGAGGAAAAAATTTAAAACAATAACAAAAGTAAGTAAAGAAAATTTATTCACACACCACAAATGAACACAAAAGTTTTGTTGTCCAAGTTTAGGAAATTCCACTAGTTCAACCCTGACAGCTTGGAATTTTATGCGAAAGAGATTTCCTCCACACATGCTTTAAAAATGGATATGCATGTTTTAAAAATGTTAAAGATGCAAATCACCTATGGATCCAAAGCTTTTGAAGAGAACAAGAAACACTCATTAAATTCTCAAGTGAACGTGCGGTGGGATATTTACCCGAGTCAAACAAGCCATTATTTTGCCCATCCACCAAAAGCTGACCCATCGATCACAGATGATTGTAAAGTGATTTATCATGTGTAACAGGCTATATTACCCTAAGAAATGACTTACGGATTGGGGGTCTAGACTCAGTTAAAAATCCCTGCCTCCCCCTTCTTCCCGACAATTGCAAAACCTGATATATAAAAACTAAGAAGAGCTTACAATCCCCAAAAATTACAGAAACTCTTTAGAATTATCTCTCTCTACATTTGTGCATTGTGCATTCCCATTCTAGATGAACTTTTTTTTCTTAAAACAAAACTTTGAGTTTTCGCTCTCCCTTCATCCCGTAAACAAAAAAGGCAAGTAGATCACAACAAAATGACAATCTAGGAGTTGAAGTACGGAAAAAATTTAAAACAATAACAAATGTAAGTAAAGAAAATTTATTCACACACCACAAATGAACACAAGAGTTTTGTTGTCCAAGTTTGGGAAATTCCACTAGTTGAACCCTACCAGCTTGGAATGTTATAAGAAAGAGATTTCCGCCACACAAACTTTAAAAATGGTTATGCATGTTTTGAACATGTTAACGATGCAAATCACCTATGGATCCAAAGCTTTTGAAGAGAATAACAAACGCTCATCAAATTCTCAAGTGAACGTGCGGTGGGATATTTACCCGAGTCAAACAAGCCATTATTTTGCCAATCTACAAAAGGCTGACCCAACGATCATAGAATATTGTAAAGTGATTTATCATGCGTCACGGGTTATATTAAAAATCCTTGCTTCCCCCATTTTCCCGAGGATTGAAAAACCTGATATATAAAAACTAAAAAGACCTTAAAATTCCTAATATGACAGACACTCTTTGGAATTATCTCTCTCCACATTTGTGAATTGTGTATTTCCATTCTAGATGTACTCTTTTTTTTTAAAACAAAACTTTGAGTTTTCGCTCTCCCTTCATCCAGTAAACCAAAAAGGCAAATATATCACAACAAAATGAAAATTTTGGAGGAAAAAATTTAAAACAATAACAAAATTAAGTAAAGAAAATTTATTCACACACCACAAATGAACACAAAAGTTTTGTTGTCCAAGTTTGGGAAATTCCACTAGTTCAACCCTAACAGCTTGGAATTTTATAAGAAAGAGATTTCCTCCACACATGCTTTAAAAATGGATATGCATGTTTTAAACATGTTAAAGATGCAAATCACCTATGGATCCAAAGCTTTTGAAGAGAATAACAAACACTCATTAAATTCTTAAGTGAACGTGCGGTGGCATATTTACCCGAGACAAACAAGTCATTCTTTTGCCCATCTACAAAAAGCTGACCCAACGATCAGAGATGATTGTAAAGTGATTTATAATGCGTAACGGGCTGTATTACCCTAAGTAATGACTTATGGATTTGGAGTCAAGACACAGTTAAATATCCCTGCCTCCCCCTTTTTCCCAACGATTGCAAAACCTGATATATAAAAACTAAAAAGAGGTTACAATCCCCAAAAATTACAGAAACTCTTTGGAATTATCTCTCTCTACATTTGTGCATTGTGCATTTCCATTCTAGATGTACTTTTTTTTCTTAAAACAAAACTTTGAGTTTTCTCTCTCCCTTCATCCAGTAAACCAAAAAGGCAAATATATCACAACAAAATGAAAATTTTGGAGGAAAAAATTTAAAAAAAAAAAAAACTAAGTAAAGAAAATTTATTCACACACCACAAATGAACACAAAAGTTTTGTTGTCCAAGTTTGGGAAATTCCACTTGTTCAACCCTACCAGCTTGTAATTTTATAAGAAAGAGATTTCCTCCACACATGCTTAAAAAATGGATAAGCATGTTTTAAACATGTTAATGATGCAAATCACCTTTGGATCCAAAGCTTTTGAAGAGAATAAAAAACGCTCATTAAATTCTCAAGTGAACGTTTGGTGGGATATTTACCCGAGTCAAACAAGCCATTATTTTGCCCATCTATGAAAAGCTGAGCCAACGATCATAGATGATTTTAAAGTGATTGATCATGCGTAACGGGCTATATTACCCTAAGAAATGACTTATGGATTGGGAGTCAACACTCAGCTGAAAATCCTTGCTTCCCCCATTTTCTCGACGATTGCAAAACCTGATATATAAAAACTAATAAGACCTTAAAATCCCTAAAAATTACAGAAAATCTTTGGAATTATCTCTCTCTGCATTTGTGCATTGTGCATTTCCATTCTAGATGTACTCTTTTTTATTAAAACAAAACTTTGAGTTTTCGTTCTCCCTTCATCCAGTAAACCAAAAAGGCAAATAGATCACAACAAAAAGAAAATTTTGGAGGAAAAAATTTAAAACAATAACAAAAGTAAGTAAAGAAAATTTATTCACACACCACAAATGAACACAAAAGTTTTGTTGTCCAAGTTTAGGAAATTCCACTAGTTCAACCCTGACAGCTTGGAATTTTATACGAAAGAGATTTCCTCCACACATGCTTTAAAAATGGATATGCATGTTTTAAACATGTTAAAGATGCAAATCACCTATGGATCCAAAGATTTTGAAGAGAACAACAAACACTCATTAAATTCTCAAGTGAACGTGCGGTGGGATATTTACCCGAGTCAAACAAGCCATTATTTTGCCCATCTAAAAAAAGCTGACCCAACGATCATAGATGATTGTAAAGTGATTTATCATGCGTAACGGGCTATATTACCCTAAGTAATTACTTACGGATTGGGAGTCAAGACTCAGTTAAAAATCCCTGCCTCCCTTTTTTTCCCAACGATTGCAAAACCTGATATATAAAAACTGAAAAATCCTTAGAATCCCAAAAAATTACAAAAACTCTTTGGAATTATATCGCTCTACATTTGTGCACTGTGCATTTTCATTTTAGATGTACACTTTTTTCATAAATAAAGAATTTGACTTTTCGCTCTCCCTTCATCTCCTAAACCAAAAAGGCAAATAGATCACAACAAAATGAAAATTTTAGAGTTCATGTACGGAAAAAAATTTAAAACAATAACAAATGTAAGTAAAGAAAATTTTTTCACACACCACAAATGAATACAAAAGTTTTTTTGTCCAAGTTTGGGAAATTCCACTAGTTTAAACCTACCAGCTTTGAATTTTATAAGAAAGAGATTTCCTCCACACATGCTTTAAAATTGGATATGCATGATTTAAACATATTAAAGATGCAAATCACCTATGGATCCAAAGCTTTTGAAGAGAATAAAAAACGCTCGTTAAATTCTCAATTCAATGCGCGGTGGGATATTTACTCGAGTCAAAGAAGCCATTATTTTTCCCATCTACAAAAAGTTGACCCAACGATCATAGATGATTTTAAAATGATTTATCATGCGTAACGGGCTATATTACCCTAAGAAATGACTTACGGATTGGGAGTCAAGACTCAATTAAAAATCCCTTCCTCCCCCTTTTTACCGACGATTGCAAAACATGATATATAAAAACTAAGAAGAGCTTACAATCCCCAAAAATTACAGAAACTCTTTGGAATTATCTCTCTCTACATTTGTGCATTGTGCATTTCTATTCTAGACGTACTTTTTTTTCTTAAAACAAAACTTTGAGTTTTCGCTCTCCCTTCATCCCGTAAACCAAAAAGGCAAGTAGATCACAATTAAATAAAAATCTTGGAGTTGAATTACGAAAAAAATTTAAAACAATAACAAATGTAAGTGAAGAAAATTTATTCACACACCACAAATGAACACAAAATTTTGTTGTCCAAGTTTGGAAAATTCCACTAGATTAACCCTACCAGCTTGGAATTTTATAAGAAAGGGATTTCCTCCACCCATGCTTTAAAAATGGTTATGCATGTTTTAAACATGTTAAAGATGCAAATCACCTATGGGTCCAAAGCTTTTGAAGTGAATAACAAATGCTCATTCAATTCTCAAGTGAACGTGCAGTGGGATATTTGCCCGAGTCAAACAAGCCATTTTTTTGCCCGTCTACAAAAAGCTGACCCAACAATCATAGATGATTGTAAAGTGATTTATCATGCGTAAAGGGCTTTATTAGCCTAATAAATGACTTATGGATTGGGAGTCAACACTCAGTTAAAAATCCTTGCTTCCCCCATTTTCCCGATGATTGCAAAACCTGATATATAAATACTAAAAAGACCTTAAAATCCCTAAAAATTACAGAAACTCTTTGGAATTATCTCTCTCTACAGTTGTTCATTGTGCATTTCCATTCTAGATGTACTTTGTTTTCTTAAAACAAAACTTTGTGGTTTCGCTCTCCCATCATCCAGTAAACCAAAAAGGCAAATAAATCACAACAAAATGAAAATTTGGGAGGAAAAAATTAAAAAGAATAACAAAAGTAAGTAAAGAAAATTTATTCACACACCACAAATGAACACAAAATTTTTGTTGTCCAAGTTTGGGAAATTCCACTAGTTCAACCCTAACAGCTTGGAATTTTATTAGAAAGAGATTTCCTCCACACATGCTTTAAAAATGGATATGCATGTTTTAAACATGTTCAAGATGCAAATCACCTATGGATCCAATGCTTTTGAAGAGAATAACAAACACTCATTAAATTCTCAAGTGAATGTGCGGTGGGATATTTACCCGAGTCAAACAAGCCATTATTTTGCCCGTATAGAAAAAGCTGACCCAACGATCATAGATGATTGTAAAGTGATTTATATTGCATAACGGGCTATATTACCCTCAGAAATGACTTATGCATTGGGAGTCAAGACTCAGTTAAAAATCCCTGCCTCCCCCTTTTTCCCGACGATTACAAAACCTGATATATAAAAACTAAGAAGAGCTTACAATCCCTAAAAATTACAGAAACTCCTTAGAATTATCTCTCTCTACATTTGTGCATTATGCATTTCCTTTCTAGATGTACTCTTTTTTCTTAAAACAAAACTTTGATTTTTCGCTCTCCCTTCATCCCGTAAACCGAAAAGGCAAATAGATCACAACAAAATGAAAATTTTGGAGTTCAAGTACGAAAAAAATTTAAAATAATAACAAATGTAAGTAAAGAAAATTTATTCACACACCACAAATGAACATAATAGGTTTGTTGTCCAAGTTTGGGAAATTCCACTAGTTCAATAAAATTGGAATTTTATAAGACAAAGATTTCCTCCACACATGCTTTAAAAATGGATATGCATGTTTTAAACATGTTAAAGATGCAAATCACCTATGGATCCAAAGCTTTTGAAGAGAATAACAAACGATCGTTAAATTGTCAAGTGAACGTGCGGTGGGATATTTACCCGAGTCAAAGAAGCCATTATTTTGCCCATCTACATCAAGCAGACCCAACGATCATAGATGATTGTAAAGTTATTTATCATGCGTAACGAGCTATATTACCCTTAGAAATTACTTACGGATTGGGAGTCAAGACTTAGTTAAAAATCCCTGCCTCCCCCTTTTTCCCAATGATTGCAAAACCTGATATATAAAAACTAAAAAGACCTTAGAATCCCTAATAATTATAGAAACTCTTTGGAATTATATCGCTCTACATTTGTGCACTATGCATTTTCATTTTACATGTACACTTTTTTCATAAATAAAAACTTTGACTTTTCGCTCTCCCTTCATCCCGTAAACCAAAAAGGCAAATAGATCACAACAAAATGAAAATTTTAGAGTTCATGTACGGAAAAAAATTTAAAACAATAAAAAATGTAAGTAAATAAAATTTATTCACATTCCACAAATGAACACAAAAGTTTTGTTGTCCAAGTTTGGGAAATTCCACTAGTTTAACCCTACCAGCTTGGAATTTTATAAGAAAGAGATTTCCCCCACACATGCTTTAAAAATGGATATGCATGTTTTAAACATGTTAAAGATGCAAATCACCTATGGATCCAAAGCTTTTTAAGAGAATAACAAATGCTAATTAAATTCTCAAGTGAACGTGCGGTGGGATATTTACCCGAGTCAAACAAGCCATTATTTTGCCCATCTACAAAAAGCTGACCCAATATCATAGATGATTGTAAAGTGATTTATCATGCGTAACGGGCAATATTACCCTAAGAAATGACTTATGGATTGGGAGTCAACACTCAGTTAAAAATCACTGCTTCCCCTTTTTTTCCGACGATTGCAAAATCTGATATATAAAAACTAAAAAGACCTTAAAATCCCTAAAAATTACAGAAACTCTTTGGAATTATCTCTCTCTACATTTGTGCATTGTGCATTTCCATTCTAGATGTACACTTTTTTCTTAAAACAAAACTTTGAGTGTTCGCTCTCCCTTCATCCAGTAAACCAAAAAGGCAAATAGATCACAACAAAATAAAAATTTTGGAGGAAAAAATTTAAAACAATAACAAAAGTAAGTAAAGAAAATTTATTCACACACCACAAATGAACACAAAAGTATTGTTGTCCAAGTTTTGGAAATTCCACTAGTTCAACCCTAACAACTTGTAATTTTATAAGAAAGAGATTTCCTCCACACATGCTTAAAAAATGGATTTGCATGTTTGAAACATGTTAAAGAAGCAAATCACCTATGGATCCAAAGCTTTCGAAGAGAATAAAAAATGCTCATTAAAATCTCAATTCAACGTTCGGTGGGATATTTACCCGAGTCAAACAAGCCATTATTTTGCCCATCTACAAAAAGCTGACCCAACAATCATAGATGATTGTAAAGTGATTTTTCATGCGTAACGGGCTATATTACCCTAAGAAATGACTTATGGATTGGGAGTCAACACTCAGTTAAAAATCCTTGCTTCCGCCTTTTTCCCGACGATTGTAAAACCTGATATATAAAAACTTAAATGACCTTAAAATCCCTAAAAATTACAGAAACTCATTGGAATTATCTTGCTCTACATTTGTGCACTGTGCATTTTCATTTTAGATGTACACTTTTTTCATAAATCAAAACTTTGGGTTTTCACTCTCCGTTCATCCCGTAAACCAAAAAGGCAAATAGATCAATACAAAATGAAACTTTTACAGTTCTTGTATGGAAAAAAATTTAAAACCATAAAAAAAGTTAGTAAAGAAAATTAATTCACACACCACAAATGAATACAAAAGTTTTGTTGTCCAAGTTTGGGAAATTCCACTAGTTTAACCCTAACAGCTTTGATTTTATTAGACAGATATTTCTTCCACACATGCTTTAAAAATGGATATGCATGTTTTAAACATGTTAAAGATGCAAATCACCTATGGATCCAAAGCTTTTGAAGACAATAACAAACGCACTTTAAATTCCCAGTGAACGTGCGGTGGGATATTTACCCGAGTCGAACAAGCAATTATTTTGCCCATCTACAAAAAGCTGACTCAACGATCATAGATGATTGTAAAGTGATTAATCTTCTTAACGGGCTATATTACCCTAAGAAATGACTTATGGATTGCGAGTCAAAACTCAGTTAAAAATCCCTGCTTCCCCCTTTTTCCCGACGATTGCAAAACCCGATATACAAAAACTAAAAAGACCTTAGAATCCCTAAAAATTACAGAAACTCTTTGCAATTATATCGCTGTACATTTGTGCACTGTGCATTTTCATTTTAGATGTACACATTTTTCATAAATCAAAACTTCGACTTTTCGCTCTCCCTTCATCGCATAAACCAAAAAGGCAAATAGATCACAACTAAATGAAAATTTTAGAGTTCATGAATGGGAAAAAATTTAAAAAATAAAAAATGTACATAAATAAAATTTATTCACACACCACAAATGAATACAAAAGTTTTGTTGTCCAAGTTTGGGAAATTCCACTAGTTCAACCCTAACAACTTGGATTTTATAAGAAAGAGATTTCCTCCACACATGCTTAAAAAATGGATTTGCATGTTTGAAACATGTTAAAGATGCAAATCACCTACGGATCCAAAGCTTTTGAAGAGAATATCAAACGCTCGTTAAATTCTAAGGTGAACGTGTGGTGGGATTCTCACCCGACTCAAACAAGCCATTATTTTGCCCACCTACAAAAATCTGACCCAACGATTATAGATGATTGTAAAGTGATTTATCAAGTGTAACGGGTTATATTCCCTAAGAAATGACTTATGGATTGGGAGTCAAGACTCAGTTAGAAATCCCTGCCTCCCCCATTTTCCCGACGATTGCAAAACCTGATATATAAAAACTAAGAAGAGCTTACAATCCCCAAAAATTACTGAAACTATTTGGAACTATCTCTCTCTGCATTTGTACATTGTGCATTTCCATTCTAGATGTAATCTTTTTTCTTAAAAAAAAACTTTAAGTTTTCGCTCTCCCTTCATCCCATAAACCAAAAAGGGAAATAGATCACAACAAAATGAAAATTTTGGAGTTAAAAAATTTTAAACAAAAACAAATGTAAGTAAAGAAAATTTATTCACACACCACAAATGAACACAAAAGCTTTGTTGTCCAAGTTAGGGAAATTCAACTAGTTCAACCCTAACAGCTTGGAATTTTATAGGAAAGAGATTTCCTCCACACATGCTTTAAAAATGGATATGCATGTTTTAAACATGTTAAAGATGCAAATCACCTATTGATCCAAAGCTTTTGAAGAGAATAACAAACGCTCATTAAATTCTCAAGTGAACGTGCGGTGGGATATTTACCCGAGTCAAACAAGCCATTTTTTTGCCCATCAACAAAAAAGTTGACCCAACAATAATAGATGATTGTAAAGTGATTTATCATGCGTAACGGGCTATATTACCCTGAGAAATCACTTATGGATTGGGAGTCAAGACTATGTTCAAAATCCCTGCTTCCACCTTTTTCCTGACGTTTGCAAAACCTGATATATAAAAACTAGAAAGACCTTAGAATCCCAAAAAATTACAGAAACCCTTTTGAATTATCTCGCCCTACATTTGTGCACTATGCATTTTCATTTTAGATGTACACTTTTTTTATCAAACAAAACTTTGAGTTTTTGCTCTCCCTTCATCTCGTAAACCAAAAAGGCAAAGAGATCACAACAAAATGAAAATTTTAGAGTTCATGTACGAAAAAAAATTAAAAAAATAATAAATGTATGTAAAGAAAATTTATTCACACACCACAAATGAATACAAAAGTTATGTTGTCCAAGTTTGGGAAATTCCACTAGTTCAACCCTAATAGCTTGGAATTTTATAAGAAAGCGATTTCCTCCACACATGCTTAAAAAATGGATTTGCATGTTTGAAACATGTTAAAGATGCAAATCACCTATGGATCCAAGGCTTTTGAAGAGAATAACAAACGCTCATTAAATTATCAAGTGAACGTGCAGTGGGATTTTTACCCGAGTCAAAAAAGCCATTATTTTGCCCATCTACAAAAAGCTGACCCAACGATCATAGATGATTGTAAAGTGATTTATCATGCGTAACGGGCTGTATTACCCTAAGAAATGACTTATGGATTGGAAGTAGAAACTCAGTTAAAAATCCCTGCCTCCTCCTTTTTTTCGACGATTGCAAAACCTAATATATAAAAACTAACAAGAGCTTAGAATCCCTAAAAATTACATAAACTTTTTGGAATTATTTCTCTATGCATTTGTGCATTGTGCATTTCCATTCTAGATCTACTCTTTTTTCTGAAAACAAAACTTTGAGTTTTCGCTCACCCTTCATCCCGTCAATAGATCACAACAAAATGAAAATTTTGGAGTTAAAAAATTTAAACAATATCAAAAGTAGGTAAAGAAAATTTATTCACACATCACAAATGAACACAAAAGTTTTGTTGTCCAAGTTTGGGAAATTCTACTCGTTCAACCCTAACAGCTTGGAATTTTATAAGAAAGAGATTTCCTCCACACATGCTTTAAAAATGGATATGCATGTTTTAAACATGTTAAAGATGCAAATCACCTATGGATCCAAAGCTTTTGAAGAGAATAACAAACGCTCATTAAATTCTCAAGTGAACGTGCGGTGGGATCTTTACCTGAGTCAAACAAGCCATTATTTTGCCCATCTACAAAAAGCTGACCCAATGATCATAGATGATTGTAAAGTGATTTATCATGGGTAAAGGGCTATATCACCCTAAGAAATGACTTATGGATTGGGAGTCGACACTCAGTTAAAAATCCCTGCTTCCCCTTTTTTCCCGACGAATGCAAAACACTATATATAAAAACTAAAAAGACCTTAGAATCCCTAAAATTACAGAAACTCTTTGGAATTATCTCGCTCTACATTTGTGCATTGTGCATTTTCATTTTAGATGTACACTTTTTTCATAAATCAAAACTTTGAGTTTTCGCTGTCCCTTATCCCATAAACCAAAATGACAAATAGATCACAACAAAATGAAAATTTTTGAGTTCAAGTACGGAAAAAATTTAAAACAATAACAATTGTAAGTAAAGAAAATTTATTCACACACCACAAATGAACACAAAAGTTTTGTTGTCCAAGTTTGGGAAATTCCACTAGTTCAACCCTAACAGCTTGGAATTTCATAAGAAGGAGATTTCCTCCACACATGCTTTAAAAATGGATCTGCATGTTTTAAACATGTTAAAGATGCAAATCAGCTACGGATCCAAAGCTTTTGAAGAGAATAACAAGCGCTCATTAAATTCTCAAGTGAACGTGTGATGGGATATTTACCCGAGTCAAACAAGCCATTATTTTGCCCATCTAGAAAAAGCTGACCCAACGATCATAGATGATTGTAAAGTGATTTATCATGCGTAACGGGCTATATTACCCAAAGAAATGACTTATGGATTGGGAGTCAACACTTAGTTAAAAATCCCTGCTTCTCCCTTTTTCCCGACGATTGCAAAACCTAGAATATAAAAACTAAAAAGACCAGAGAATCCCTAAAAATTACAGAAACTCTTTGGAATTATCTCACTCTACATTTGTGCACTGTGCATTTTCATTTTAGATGTACACTTTTTTCATAAATAAAAACTTTGAGTTTTGGCTCTCCTCTCATCCTGTAAACCAAAATAGCAAATAAATCAGAACAAAATGAAAATTTTAGAGTTCATGTACGGAAAAAATATAAAACAATAACAAATGTAAGTAAAGAAAATTTATTCACACACCACAAATGTGTACAAAAGTTTTGATGTCCAAGTTTGGGAAATTCCACTAGTTCAACCCTAACAGCTTGGAGTTTTATAAGAAAGAGATTTCCTCCACACATGCCTAAAAAATGGATTTGCTTGTTTGAAACATGTTAAAGATGCAAATCACCTATGGATCCAAAGATTTTGAAGAGAATAACAAATGCTCATTAAATTCTCAAGTGAACGTGCGGTGGGATACCCGAGTCAAACAAGCCATTATTTTGCCCACCTACAAAAAGCTGACCAACCGATCATAGATGATTGTAAAGTGATTTATCATGCGTAACGGGCTATATTACCCTAAGAAATAACTTATGGATTGGGAGTCTAGACTCAGTTAAAAATCCCTGCCTCCCCCTTTTTCCCGACGATTGCAAAACCTGATATATAAAAACTAAGAAGAGCTTACACTCCCTAAAAATTACAGGAACTCTTTGGAATTATCTCTCTCTACATTTGTGCATTGTACATTTCCATTCTAGATGTACACTTTTTTCTTAAAAAAAAACTTTGAGTTTACGCTCTCCCATCATCCCGTAAACCAAAAAGGCAAATAGATCACAACAAAATGAAAACTTTGGACGAAAAATTTTAAAACAATAACAAATGTAAGTAAAGAAAATTTATTCACACACCAGAAATTAACACAAAATTTTTGTTGTCCAAGTTTGGGAAATTCCACTAGTTCAACCCTAACTGCTTGGAATCTTATAAGAAAGAGATTTCCTCCACACATGCTTAAAAAATGGATTTGCATGTTTGAAACATGTTACAGATGCAAATCACCTATGGATCCAAAGCTTTTGAAGAGAAAAACAAACGCTCATTAAATTTTCAAGTGAACGTGTGGTGCGATATTCACCCGAGTCAAGCAAGCCATTATTTTGCCCATCTACAAAAAGCTTACCCAACGATCATAGATGATTGTAAAGTGATTTATCATGTGTAACGGGCTATATTACCCTTAGAAATGACTTATGGATTGGGAGTGAAGACTCAATTAAAAATCCCTACCTCCCGCCTTTTCCCGACGATTGCAAAACCTGATATATAAAAACTAAGAAGAGTTTACAATTCCTAAAAATTATAGAAACTCTTTGGAATTATCTCTCTCTACATTTGTGCATTGTGCATTTCCATTCTATATGTACTTTTTTTCTTAAAACAAAACTTATAGTTTTCGCTCTCCCTTCATCCCGTAAACCAAAAAGGCAAATAGATCACAACAAAATGAAAATTTTGGAGTTCATGTACGGAAAAAAATTTAAAACAAAAAAAAATGTAAGTAAAGAAAATTTATTCACACACCACAAATGAACACAAAAGTTTTGTTTTCCAAGTTTGGGAAATTCCACCAGTTCAAACCTAACAGCTTGGAATTTTATAAGAAAGAGATTTCCTCCACACATGCTTTAAAAATGGGTATGCATGCTTTAAATATGTTAAAGATGAAAATCACCTATGGATCCAAAGCTTTTGAAGAGAATAACAAACGCTCATTAAATTCTCAAGTAAACGTGCGGTGGGATATTTACTCAAGTCAAACAAGCCAGTATTTTTCCCATCTACAAAAAGCTGACCCAACTATCATAGATGATTGTAAAGTGATTTATCATGTGTAAAGGGCTATATTACCCTAAGAAATCACATATGGATTGGGTGTCAACACTCAGTTAAAAATCACAGCTTCCCCTTTTTCCCGACGATTGCAAAACCTGATATATAAAAACTAAAAAGATATTAGAATCCCTAAAAATTACAAAAACTCTTTGGAATTATCTCGCTCTACTTTTTTACACTGTGCATTTTCATTTAAATGTACACTTTTTTCATAAATCAAAACTTTGACTTTTCGCTCTCCCTTCATCCCGTAAAGCAAAAAGGCAAATAGATCACAACAAAGTGAAAATTTTAGAGTTCATGTACGGAAAAAAATTTAAAACAATAACAAATTTAAGTAAAGAAAATTTATTCACACACCACAAATGAATACAAAAGTTTTGTTTTCCAAGTTTGGGAAATTCCACTAGTTCAACCCTAACAGTTTAGAATTTTATAAGAAAGAGATTTCCTTCACACATGCTTAAAAATGGATTTGCATGTTTGAAACATTTTAAAGATGCAAATCACCTATGGATCCAAAGATTTTCAAGAGAATAGCAAATGCACATTAAATTCTCAAGTGAACGTGCGGTGGATATTTACCCGAGTCAAACAAGCAATTATTTTGCCCATCTACTAAAAGCTGACCCAACGAACATATATGATTGTAAAGTGATTTATCATGCATAACGGGCTATATTACCCTAAGAAATGACTTATGGATAGGGTGTCAACACTTAGTTAAAAATCCCTGTTTCCCACTTTTTCCCGACGATTGCAAAACCTGATATATAAAAACTAAAAAGACCTTAAAATCCATAAAAATTATAGAAACTCTTTGGAATTATCTCGCTCTAATTTGTGCACTGTGCATTTTCATTTTAGATGTACACTTTTTTCATCAATCAAAACTTTGAGTTTTCGCTCTCCCTTCATCCCGTAAACCAAAAAGGCAAATAGATCACAACAAAATGAAAATTTCAGAGTTCATGTACGGAAAAAAATTTAAAACAATAAAAAATATAAGTAAATAAAATTTGTTCACACACCATAAATGAATACAAAAGTTTTGTTGTTCAAGTTTGGAAAATTCCATTAGTTCAACCCTAACATTTTGGAATTTTATAAGAAAGAGATTTCCTCCACACATGCTTAAAAAATGGATTTGCATGTTTGAAACATGTTAAAGATTCAAATCACTTATGGATCTAATGCTTTTGAAGAGAATAACAAACACTCATTAAATTCTCAAGTGAACGTGCAGTGGGATATTTACCCGAGTCAAACAACCCATTATTTTGCCCATCTACAAAAACCTGACCCATCAATCATAGATGATTGTAAAGTGATTTATCGTGCATAATGGACTATATTACCCTAATAAATGACTTATGGATTGGGAGTCAAGAATCAGTTAAAAATCCCTGCCTCTCCCTTTTTCCCGTCGATTGCAAAACTTGATATATAAAAACTAAGAAGAGCTTACAATCCCTAAAAATTATAGAAACTCTTTGGAATTATCTCTCTCTACATTTGTGTATTGTGCATTTCCATTCTAGATGTACTCTTTTTTCTTAAAAAAAAACTTTGACTTTTCGCTCTCCCTTCATCCCGTAAACCTAAAAGGAAAATACAGCACAAATGAACACAAAAGTTTTGTTGTACAAGTTTCGGAAATTCCACTAATTTAAACCTAACAGCTTGGAATTTTATAAGAAAGAGATTTCCTCCACACATGCTTCAAGAATGGATATGCCTGTTTTAAACATGTTAAAGATGCAAATCACCTATGGATCCAAAGCTTTTGAAGAGAATAACAAACGCTCATTAAATTCTCAAGTGAACGTGCGGTGGGATATTTACTCGAGTCAAACAAGCCATTATTTTTCCCATCTACAAAAAGATGACCCAACGATCATAGATGATTGTAAAGTGATTTATCATGCGTATCGGGCTATATTACCCTAAGAAATGACATATGGATAGGGAGTCAACACTTACTTAAAAATCACTGCTTCCTCCTTTTTCCTGGTGAATGTAAAATCTGATATATAAAAACTAAAAAGACCTTAGAATCTCCAAAAATTACATAAACTCTTTGGAATTATCTCGCTGCACTTTTGTACACTGTGCATTTTCATTTTAGATGTACACTTTTTTCATAAATCAAAACTTTGAGATTCGCTCTCCCGTCATCCCGTAAACCAAAAAGGCAAATAGATCACAACAAAAAGAAAATTTTAGAGTTCATGTACGGAAAAAATTTAAAACAATAACAAATGTAAGTAAAGAAAATTTATTCACACACCACAAATGAATACAAAAGTTTTGTCGTACATGTTTGGGAAATTCCACTAGTTCAACCCTAACAGCTTGGAATTTTATAAGAAAGACATTTCCTCCAGACATGCTTAAAAAATGGATTTGCATGTCTGAAACATGTTAGGGATGCAAATCACCTATGGATCCAAAGCTTTTGAAGAGAATAGCAAATGCTCATTAAATTCTCAAGTGAACGTACGGTGGATATTTACCTGAGTCAAACAAGCCATTATTTTGCCCGTCTACAAAAAGTTGACCCAACGATCATAGATGATTGTAAAGTGATTTATCATGCATAACGGGTATATTACCCTAAGAAATGACTTATGGATAGGGAGTCAACACACAGTTAAAAATCCCTGCTTCCTCCTTTTTCCCAACGATTGCAAAACATGATATATAAATACTAAATAGACCATAGAATCCTGAAAAAATTAAAAAAACTCTTTGGAATTATCTCTGTCTACTTTTTTGCACTGTGCATTTTCATTTTAGATGTACACTTTTTTCATAAATCAAAACTTTAAGTTTTCGCTCTCCCTTCGTTCCGTAAAATAAAAAGGCAAATAGATCACAACAAAATGAAAATTTTGGTGTTAAAAAATTTAAAACGGTAAAAAATGTAAGTAAAGAAAATTTATTCTCACACCACAAATGAACACAAAAGTTTTATTGTCCATGTTTGGGAAATTCCACTAGTTCAAACCTAACAGCTTGGAATTTTCTAAGAAAGAGATTTCCACCACACATGCTTTAAAAATGGATATGCATGTTTTAAACATGTTAAAGATGCAAATCTCCTATGGATCCAAAGCTTTTGAAGAGAATAACAAACGCTCATTAAATTCTCAACTGAACGTGCGGTGGGATAGTTACTCGAGTCAAACAAGCCATTATTTTGCCCATCAACAAAAAGCTGACCCAACGATCATAGATGATTGTAAAGTGATTTATCATGCGTAACGGGCTATATTACCCTAAGAAATGACTTATGGATTGGGAATCAAGACTCAGTTAAATATACCTTCCTCCCGCTTTTTCCCGTCGATTGCAAAACCTGATATATAAAAACTAAGAAGAGCTTACAATCCCTAAAAATTACAGAAACTCTTTAGAATTATCTCCCTCTACCTTTGTGCATTGTGCATTTCCATTCTAGATGTACTCTTTTTTCTTAAAACAAAACTTTGAGTTTTCGCTCTCCCTTCATCCCGTAAACCAAAAAGGCAAATAGACCACACCAAAATGAAAATTTTGGTGTTAAAAAATTTAAAAAAAAAAAAATGGTAAGTAAAAAAATTTATTCACACACCACAAATGAACACAAAAGTTTTGTTTTCCAAGTTTGGGAAATTCCACTAGTTCAAACCTAACAGCTTGGAATTTTATAAGAAAGAGATTTCCTCCACACATGCTTTAAAAATGGATATGCATGTTTTAAACATGTTAAAGATTAAAATCACCTATGGATCCAAATATTTTGAAGAGAATAACAAACGCTCATTAAATCCTCAAGTGAACGTGCGGTGGGATATTTACTCGAGTCAAACAAGCCATTATTTTTCCCATCTACAAAAAGCTGACCCAACGATCATAGATTATTGTAAAGTGATTTACCATGCGTAACGGGCTATATTACCCTAAGAAATGACTTATGGATTGGGAGTCAACACTCAGCTAAAAATCACTGCTTCCCCCTTTTTTCCGACGATTGTAAAACCTGTTATATAAAAACTAAAAAGACCTTAGAGTCCCTAAAAATTACTGAAACTCTTTGGAATTATCTCGCTCTACTTTTGTACACTATGCATTTTCATTTTAGATATACACTTTTTTCATCTCTCCATGCATCCCGTTAAGCAAAAAGGTAAATAGATCACAACTAAATGAAAATTTTAGAGTTCATGTACGGAAAAAATTTAAAACAATAACAAATGTAAGTAAAGAAAAATTATTCACACACCACAAATGAATACAAAAGTTTTGTGGTACATGTTTGGGAAATTCCCCTAGTTTAACCCTAACAGCGTGGAATTTTATATGAAAACGATTTCCTCCAGACATGCTTAAAAAATGGATTTGCATGTCTGAAACATGTTAAAGATGCAAATCACCTATGGATCCAAAGCTTTTGAAGAGAATAACAAATGCTCCTTAAATTCTCAAGTGAACGTGCGGTGGATATTTACCCAAGTCAAACAAGCCATTATTTTGCCCATCTACAAAAAGCTGACCCAACGATCATAGATGATTGTAAAGAGATTTATCATGCATAACGGGCTATATTACTCTAAGAAATGACTTATGGATAGGGAGTCAACACACAGTTAAAAATCCCCGCTTCCTCCTTTTTCCCAACGATTGCAAAACCTGATATATAAAAGCTAAATAGACCATAGAATCCTTAAAAATTACAAAAACTCTTTTGAATTATCTCGTTCTACATTTGTGCACTGTGCATTTTCATTTTAGATGTACACATTTTTCATAAATCAAAACTTTGAGTTTTCGCTCTCCCTTCGTCCCGTAAACCAAAAAGGCAAATAGAGCTCAACAAAATGAAAATTTTGGTGTTAAAAAATTTAAAACAGTAAAAAATGTAAGTAAAGAAAATTTATTCTCACACCACAAATGAACACAAAAGTTTTGTTGTCCATGTTTGGGAAATTCCAGTAGTTCAAACCTAACAGCTTGGTATTTTGTAAGAAAGAGATTTCCTGCACACATGCTTTAAAAATAGATATGCATGTTTTAAACATGTTAAAGATGCAAATCTCCTATGGATCCAAAGCTTTTGAAGAGAATAACAAATGCCCATAAAATTCTCAAGTGAACGTGTGGTGGGATATTTACTCGAGTCAAACAAGCCATTATTTTTCCCATCGACAAAAAGCTGACCCAACGTTCATAGATGATTGTAAAGTGATTTATCATGCGTAACGGGCTATATTACCCTAAGAAATGACTTATGGATTGGGAGTCAACACTCAGTTAAAAATCACTGCTTCCCCCTTTTTCCCGACGATTGCAAAACCTGATATATAAAAATTAAAAAGACCTTTGAGTCCCTAAAAATTACAGAAACTCTATGGAATTATCTCGCTCTACTTTTGTACATTGTGCATTTTCATTTTAGATGTACACTTTTTTCATAAATCAAAATTTTGAGTTTTCGCTCTCCCTTCATCCCGTAAAGCAAAAACGCAAATAGATCACAACAAAATGAAAATTTTAGATTTCATGTACGGAAAAAAATTTAAAACAATAAAAAATCTAAGTAAAGAAAAATTTATTCACACACCACAAATGAATACAAAATTTTTGTTGTCCAAGTTTAGGAAATTCCACTAGTTCAACCCTAACAGCTTGGAATTTTATAAGAAAGAGATTTCCTCCACACATGCTTAAAAAATGGATTTGCATGTTTGAAACATGATAAAGACGCAAATCACCTATGGATCCAAAGCTTTTGAAGAGAATGACAAACGCTCATTAAATTCTCAAGTGAACGTGCGGTGGGATATTTACCCGAGCCAAACAAGCCATTATTTTGCCCATCTACAAAAAGCTGACCCAATGATCATATATGATTGTAAAGTGATTTATCATGCGTAACGGGCTATATTACCCTAAGAAATGACTTATGGATAGGGAGTCAACACTTAGTTAAAAATCCCTGCTTCCCCCTTTTTCCCGACGATTGCAAAACTAGATATATAAAAACTAAAAAGACCTTAAAATCCCTAAAAATTACATAAACTCTTTGGAATTATCTCGCTCTAATTTGTGCACTATGCATTTTCATTTTAGATGAACACTTTTTTCATAAATCAAAACTTTGAGTTTTCGCTCTCCCTTCTTCCGTAAACCAAAAAAGCAAATAGATCAAAACAAAATGAAAATTTTAGAGTTCATGTATGGAAAAAAATTTAAAACAATAGAAAATATATCTAAAGAAAATTTATTCACACACTACAAATGAATACAAAAGTTTTGTTGTTCAAGTTTGGAAAATTCCCCTAGTTCAACCCTAACAGCTTGGAATTTAATAAGAAAGAGATTTCCTCCACACATGCTTAAAAACATGGATTTTCATGTTTGAAACATGGTAAAGATTCAAATCACCTATGGATCCAAAGCTTTTGAAGAGAATAGTTAATGCACATTAAATTCTCAAGTGAACGTGCGGTCGATATTTACCCGAGTCAAACAAGCCATTATTTTGCCCATCTACAAAAAGCTAACCCAACGATCATATATGATTGTAAAGTGATTTATCATGCGTAAGGGCTATATTACCCTAAGAAATGACTTATGGATACGGAGTCAACACTCAGTTAAAAATCCTTGCTTCCCCCTTTTTCCCGACGATTGCAAAACCTGATATATAAAAACTAAAAAGACCTTAAAATCCCTAAAATTTACAGAAACTCTTTGGAATTATCTAGCTCTAATTTGTGCACTGTGCATTTTCATTTTAGATGTACACTTTTTTCATAAATCAAAACTTTGAGTTTTCGCTCTCCCTTCATCCCGTAAACCAAAAAGGCAAATAGATCACAACAAAATGAAAATTTTAGATTTCATGTACGGAAGAAATTTTAAAACAATAAAAAATATAAGTAAAGAAAATTTATTCACTCACCATAAATGAATACAAAAGTTTTGTTGTTCAAGTTTGGAAAATTCCACTAGTTCAACCCTAACAGTTTGGAATTTTATAAAAAAGAGATTTCCTCCACATATGCTTAAAAAATGGATTTGCGTGTTTTAAACATGTTAAAGATGCAAATCACTTATGGATCTAATGATTTTGAAGAGAATAACAAACTCTCATTAAATTCTCAAGTGAACGTGCGGTGGGATATTTACCCGAGTCAAACAAGCCATTATTTTTCCCATCTACAAAAACCTGACCCAACGGTCATAGATGATTGTAAAGTGATTTATCTTGCGTAACGGCCTATATTACCCTAAGAAATGACTTATGAATTGGGAGTCAACACTCAGTTAAAAATCCCTGCTTCCCCCTTTTTTCTGACGATTGCAAAACCTGATATATAAAAACTAAAAAGACCTTAGAATCCCAAAAAATTACAAAACTCTTTGGAATTATCTCGCTCTACATTTGTGCACTGTGAATTTTCATTTTAGATGTACACTTTTTTCATAAATCAAAACTTTGTGTTTTCGCTCTCCCTTCATCCCGTAAACCAAAAAGGCAAATAGATCACAAAAAAATGAAATTTTAGAGTTCATGTAAAGAAAAAATTTAAAAGAATAATAAATTTAAATAAAGAAAAGTTATTCACACACCACAAATGAATACAAAAGTTTTGTTGTCCAAGTTT
The DNA here is from genome assembly GCF_029961685.1 of Aristolochia californica. Classification (NCBI taxonomy): domain Eukaryota; kingdom Viridiplantae; phylum Streptophyta; class Magnoliopsida; order Piperales; family Aristolochiaceae; genus Aristolochia; species Aristolochia californica. The sequence goes on along the minus strand of NW_027181770.1, from coordinate 27,577,201 downwards.
GGGAAATTCCACTAGTTCAACCCTAACAGATTGGAATTTTATAAGAAAGAGATTTCCTCCACACATGCTTAAAAAATGGAGTTGCATGTCTGAAACATCTTAAAGATGCAAATCTCTTATGGATCCAAAGCTTTTGAAGAGAATGGCAAATGCTCTTTAAATTCTCAAGTGAACGTGCGATGGATATTTACCGGAGTCAAACAAGCCATTATTTTGCCAATCTTCAAAAAGCTGACCCAAAGATCATAGATGATTGAAAAGTGATTTATCATGCGTAACGGGCTATAATACCCTAAGAAATGACTTATGGATAGGGAGTCAACACTCAGTTAAAAATCCACGCTTCCCCCTTTTTCCCGACGATTGCAAAACCTGATATACAAAAACTAAATTGACCATAGAATCCTTAAAAATTACAAAGATGCGAATCACCTATGGATCCAAAGCTTTTGAAGAGAATAACAAACGCTCATTAAATTCTCAAGTGAACGTGCGGTGGGATATTTACTCGAGTAAAACAAGCGACTATTTTGCCCATCTACAAAAGTTGACCCAACGATCATTGATGATTGTAAAGTGATTTATCATGAGTACCGGGCTATATTACCCGAAGAAATGACTTATGGATTGGGAGTCAAGCCTCAGTTAAAAATCTCTGCCTCCCCCTTTTTCCCGTCGATTGCAAAACTTGATATATTAAAACTAAGAAGGGCTTACAATCCCTAAAAATTACAGAAACTCTTTGGAATTATCTCTCTCTACATTTGTGCATTGTGCATTTCCATTCTAGATGTTCTCTTTTTTCTTAAAACAAAACTTTAAGTTTTCGCTCTCCCTTCATCCCGTAAACCAAAAAGGCAAATAGGCCACAACAAAATGAAAATTTTGGTGTTAAAAAATTTAAAACAATAAAAAATGTAAGTAAAGAAAATTTATTGACACACCACAAATGAACACAAAAGTTTTGTTTTCCAAGTTTGGGAAGTTCCACTAATTCAAACCTAATAGCTTGGAATTTTATAAGAAAGAGATTTCCTCCACACATGCTTTAAAAATGGATCTGCATGTTTTAAACATGTTAAAGATGCAAATCACCTATGGATCCAAAGCTTTTGAAAAGAATAACAAACGCTCATTAAATTCTCAAGTAAACGTGCGGTGGGATATTTACATGAGTCAAACAAGCCATTATTTTTCCCATCTACAAAAAGCTGACCCAACGATCATAGATGATTGTAAAGTGATTTATCATGCGTAACGGGCTACATTACCCTAAGAAATGACTTATGGATTGGGAGTCAACACTCAGTTAAAAATCACTGCTTCCCCCTTTTTCCCGACGATTGTAAAACCAGATATATAAAAACTAAAAAGACCTTAGAATCCCTAAAAATTACAGAAACTCTTTGGAATTATCTCGCTCTACTTTTGTACACTATGCATTTTCTTTTTAGAAGTACACTTTTTTCATAAATCAAAACTTTGAGTTTTTGCTCTCCCTTCATCCCGTAAAGAAAAAGGCAAATAGATCACAACAAAATGAAAATTTTAGAGTTCATGTGCGGAAAAAAATTTAAAACAATAAAAAATGTAAGTAAAGAAAATTTATTCACACACCACAAATGAATACAAAAGTTTTGTGGTCCAAGTTTGGGAAATTCCACTAGTTCAACCCTAACAACTTGGAATTTTATAAGAAAGAGATTTCCTCCACACATGCTTAAAAAATGGATTTGCATGTTTGAAACATGTTAAAGTTGCAAATCACATATGGATCCAAAGCTTTTGAAGAGAATGGCAAATGCTCTTTAAATTCTCAAGTGAACGTGCGATGGATATTTACCCGAGTCAAACAAGCCATTATTTTGCCAATCTTCAAAAAGCTGACCCAAAGATCATAGATGATTGAAAAGTGATTTATCATGCGTAACGGGCTATAATACCCTAAGAAATGACTTATGGATAGGGAGTCAACACTCAGTTAAAAATCCATGCTTCCCCCTTTTTCCCGACGATTGCAAAACCTGATATATAAAAACTAAATAGACCATAGAATCCTTAAAAAATACAAAAACTCTTTGGAATTATCTCGTTCTACATTTGTGCACTATGAATTTTCATTTTTGATGTACACTTTTTTCATAAATCAAAACTTTGAGTTTTCGCTCTCTCTTCTTCCCGTAAACCAAAAAGACAAATAGATCACAACAAAATGAAAATTTTGGTGTTAAAAAATATAAAACTGTAAAAAATGTAAGTAAAGAAAATTTATTCTCACACCACAAATTAGCACAAAAGTTTTGTTGTCCATGTTTGGGAAATTCTACTAGTTCAAACCTATCAGCTTGGAATTTTTTAAGAAAGAGATTTCCTCCACACATGCTTTAAAAATGGATATGCATGTTTTAAACATGTTAAAGATGCAAATCTCCTATGGATCCAAAGCTTTTGAAGAGAATAACATACGCTCATTAAATTCTCAAGTGAACGTGCGGTGGGATATTTTCTCGAGTCAAACAAACCATTATTTTTCCCATCTACAAAAAGCTGACCCAACGATCATAGATGATTGTAAAGTGATTTATCATGTGTACTGGGCTATATTACCCTAAGAAATGACTTATGGATTGGGAGGCAAGACTCAGTTAAAAATCCCTGCCTCCCCCTTTTTCCCATCAATTGCGAAACCTTATATATAAAAACTAACAAGAGCTTACAATCCCTAAAAATTACATAAACTGTTTGGAATCATCACTCTCTACCTTTGTGCATTGTGCATTTCCATTCTAGATGTACACATTTTTCTTAAAACAAAGCTTTGAGTTTGCGCTCTCCCTTCATCCCGTAAACCAAAAAGGCAAATAGACTAAAACAAAATGAAAATTTTGGTCTTAAACAATTTAAAACAACAAAAAATGTAAGTAAAGAAAATTTATTCACACACCACAAATTAACACAAAAGTTTTGTTTTCCAAGTTTGGGAAATTCCACTAGTTCAAACCTAACAGCTTGGAATTTTATAAGAAAGAGATTTCCTCTACACATTCTTTAAAAATGGATATGCATGTTTTAAACATGTTAAAGATGCAAATCACCTATGGATCCACAACTTTTGAAGAGAATAACAAACGCTCATTAAATTCTCAAGTGAACGTGCGGTGGGATATTTACTCGAGTCAAACAAGCCATTATTTTTCCCATCTACAAAAAGCTGACCCAACGATCATAGATGATTGTAAAGTGATTTATCATGCGTAACGGGCTATATAACTCTAAGAAATGACTTATGGATTCGTAGTCAACACTCAGTTAAAAATCACTGCTTCCCCCTTTTTCCCGACGATTGCAAAACCTGATATATAAAAACTAAAAAGACCTTAGAGTCCCTAAAAATTATAGAAACTCTTTGGAATTATCTCGCTCTAATTTTGTACACTGTGAATTTTCATTTTAGATGTACACTTTTTTCATAAATCAAAACTATGAGTTTTCGCTCTCCCTTCATCCTGTAAAGCAAAAAGGCAAATAGATCACAACAAAATGAAAATTTTAGAGTTCATGTGCAAAAAAAATTTAAAACAATAACAAATGAAAGAAAATAAAATATATTCACACACCACAAATGAATACAAAAGTTTTGTTGTCCAAGTTTGGGAAATTCCACAAGTTCAACCCTAACATCTTGGAATTTTATAAGAAAGAGATTTCCTCCACATATGCTTAAAAAATGGATTTACATGTTTGAAACATGTTCAAGATGCAAATCATCTATGGATCCAAAGCTTTTTAAGAGATTAACAAACGCTCATTAAATTCTCTCAAGTGAAAGTGCGGTGGCATATTTACCCGAGTCAAACAAGCCATTATTTTGTAAATGTACAAAAAGCTGACCCAATGATCATAGATGATTGTAAAGTGATTTATCATGTGTGACGGGCAATATTAACCTAAGAAATGACTTATGGATAGGGAGTCAACACACAGTTAAAAATCCCTACTACCTCCTTTTTCCCAACGATTGCAAAACCTGATATATAAAAACTAAATAGACCATAGAATCCTTAAAAATTACAAAACTCTTTTGAATTATCTCGTTCTACATTTGTGCACTGTGCATTTTCATTTTAGATGTACACATTTTTCATAAATCAAAACTTTGAGTTTTCGCTCTCCCTTCGTCTCGTAAACCAAAAAGGCAAATAGAGCTCAACAAAATGAAAATTTTGGTGTTAAAATATTTAAAACAGTCAAAAATGTAAGTAAAGAAAATTTATTCTCACACCACAAATGAACACAAAAGTTTTGTTGTCCATGTTTGGGAAATTCCACTAGTTCAAACCTAACAGTTTGGAATTTTGTAAGAAAGAGATTTCCTGCACACATGCTTTAAAAATAGATATGCATGTTTTAAACATTTTAAAGATGCAAATCTCCTATGGATCCAAAGCTTTTGAAGAGAATAACAAACGCTCATTAAATTCTCAAGTGAACGTGTGGTGGGATATTTACCCGAGTCAAACAAGCCATTATTTTTCCCATCGACAAAAAGCTGACCCAACGATCATAGATGATTGTAAAGTGATTTATCATGCGTAACGGGCTATATTACCCTAAGAAATGACTTATGGATTGGGAGTCAACACTCAGTTAAAAATCACTGCTTCCCCCTTTTTCCCGACGATTGCAAAACCTGATATATATAAACTAAAAAGACCTTTGAGTCCCTAAAAATTACAGAAACTCGATGGAATTATCTCGCCCTACTTTTGTACATTGTGCATTTTCATTTTAGATGTACACTTTTTTCATAAATCAAAATTTTGAGTTTTCGCTCTCCCTTCATCCCGTAAAGCAAAAAAGCAAATAGATCACAACAAAATGAAAATTTTAGATTTCATGTACGGAAAAAAATTTAAAACAATAAAAAATGTAAATAAAGAAAATTTATTCACACACCACAATTGAATACAAATTTTTGTTGTCCAAGTTTGGGAAATTCCACTAGTTCAACCCTAACAGCTTGGAATTTTATAAGAAAGAGATTTCCTCCACACATGCTTAAAAAATGGATTTGCAAGTTTGAAACATGTTAAAGATGCTAATCACCTATGGATCCAAAGCTTTTCAAGAGAATAGAAAACGCTCATTAAATTCTCAAGTGAACCTGCGATGGATATTTACCCGAGTCAAACAAGCCATTATTCTGCCCATCTTCAAAAAGCTGACCCAACGATGATATATGATTGTAAAGTGATTTATCATGCTTAACGGGCTATATTACCCTAAGAAATGACTTATGGATAGGGAGTCAACACTCAGTTAAAAATCCCTGCTTCCCCCTTTTTCCCGACGATTGCAAAACTAGATATATAAAAACTAAAAAGACCTTAAAATCCCTAAAAATTTCATAAACTCTTTGGAATTATCTCGCACTAATTTGTGCACTATGCATTTTCATTTTAGATGTACACTTTTTTCATAAATCAAAACTTTGAGTTTTCGTTCTCCCTTCTTCCGTAAACCAAAAAGGCAAATGGATCAAAACAAAATGAAAATTTTAGAGTTCATGTATGGAAAAAAATTTAAAACAATAGAAAATATATCTAAAGAAAATTTATTCACACACTACAAATGAATACAAAAGTTTTGTTGTCCAAGTTTGGAAAATTCCCCAAGTTCAACCCTAACAGCTTGGAATTTTATAAGAAAGAGATTTCCTCCACACATGCTTAAAAACATGGATTTGCATGTTTGAAACATGTTAAAGATTCAAATCACCTATGGATCCAAAGCTTTTGAATAGAATAGATAATGCACATTAAATTCACAAGTGAACGTGCGGTGGATATTTACCCGAGTCAAACAAGCCATTATTTTCCCATCTACAAAAAGCTGACCCAACGATCATATATGATTGTAAAGTGATTTATCATGCGTAACGGGCTATATTACCCTAAGAAATGACTTATGGATAAGGAGTCAACACTCAGTTAAAAATCCCTGCTTCCCCCTTTTTCCTGACGATTGCAAAACCTGATATATAAAAACTAAAAAGACCTTAGAATCCCAAAAAATTACAAAACTCTTTGGAATTATCTCGCTCTACATTTGTGCACTGTGCATTTTCATTTTAGATGTACACTTTTTTCATAAGTCAAAATTTTGTGTTTTCGCTCTCCCTTCATCCCGTAAACCAAAAAGGCAAATAGATCACAAAAAAATGAAATTTTAGAGTTCATGTACGGTAAAAATTTAAAAGAATAATAAATTTATGTAAAGAAAAGTTATTCACACAGCACAAATGAATACAAAAGTTTTGTTGTCCAAGTTTGGGAAATTCCACTAGTTCAACCCTAACAGATTGGAATTTTATAAGAAAGAGATTTCCTTCACACAAAGATGCAAATCACCTATGGATCCAAAGCTTTTGAAGAGAATAACAAACACTCATTAAATTCTCAAGTGAACATGCGGTGGGATATTTACTCGAGTAAAACAAGCTATTATTTTGCCCATCTACAAAAGCTGACCCAACGATCATTGATGATTGTAAAGTGATTTATCATGCGTACCGGGCTATATTACCCTAAGAAATGACTTATGGATTGGGAGTCAAGCCTCTGTTAAAATCCCTGCCTCCCCCATTTTCCCGTCGATTGCAAAACTTGATATATTAAAACTAAGAAGGGCTTACAATCCCTAAAAATTACAGAAACTCTTTGGAATTATCTATCTCTACATTTGTGCATTGTGCATTTCCATTCTAGATGTACTCTTTTTTCTTAAAACAAAACTTTAAGTTTTCGCTCTCCCTTCATCCCGTAAACCAAAAAGGCAAATAGGCCACAACAAAATGAAAATTTTGGTGTTAAAAAATTTAAAACAATAACAAATGTAAGTAAAGAAAATTTATTCACACACCACAAATGAATACAAAAGTTTTGTTGTCCAAGTTTGGGAAATTCCACAAGTTCAACCCTAACATCTTGGAATTTTATAAGAAAGAGATTTCCTCCACACATGCTTAAAAAATGGATTTACATGTTTGAAACATGTTAAAGATGCAAATCACCTATGGATCCAAAGCTTTTTAAGAGAATAACAAACGCTCATTAAATTCTCAAGTGAAAGTGCGGTGGCATATTTACCCGAGTCAAACAAGCCATTATTTTGTAAATGTACAAAAAGCTGACCCAATGATCATAGAAGATTGTAAAGTGATTTATCATGCGTGACGGGCTACATTAACCTGAGAAATGACTTATGGATAGGGAGTCAACACTCAGTTAAAAATCCATGCGTCCCCCTTTTTCCCGACGATTGCAAAACCGGATATATAAAAACTAAATAGACCTTAGAATCCTTAAAAATTACAAATACTCTTTGGAATCATCTCGCTCTACATTTGTGAACTGTGCATTTTCATTTTAGATGTTCACTTTTTTCATAAATCAAAACTTTGACCTTTCGCTCTCCCTTCATCCCGTAAACCAAAAAGGCAAATAGATCACAACAAAATGAAAATTTTGGTGTGAAACAATTTAAAAGAATAAAAAATGTAAGTAAATGAAATTTATTCACACACCACAAATGAACACAAATGTTTTGTTGTCCATGTTTGGGAAATTCCACTCGTTCAAACCTAAAAGCTTGGAATTTTGTAAGAAAGTGATTTCCTCCACACATGCTTTAAAAATGGATATCCATGTTTTAAACATGTTAAAGATGCAAATCACCTATGGATCCAAAGGTTTTGAAGAGAATAACAAACGCTCATTAAATTCTCTAGTGAACGTGTGGTGGGATATTTACTCGAGTCAAACAAGCCATTATTTTTCCCATCTACAAAAAGCTGACCCAACGATCATAGATGATTGTAAAGTGATTTATCATGCGTACCGGGCTATATTACCCTAAGAAACGACTTATGGATTGGGAGTAAAGAGACAGTTAAAAATCCCTGCCTGTCGCTTTTTCCCGTCGATTGCAAAACCTGATATATAAAAACTAAGAAGTGCTTACAATCCCTAAAAATTACAGAAACTCTTTGGAATTATCTCTCTGTACATTTGTGCATTGTGCATTTCCATTCTAGATGTACTCTTTTTTATTAAAACAAAACTTTGAGTTTTCGCTCTCCCTTCATCCCATAAACCAAAAAGGCAAATAGACCACAACAAAATGAAAATTTTGGTGTTAAAAAATTCAAAACAATAAAAAATGTAAGTAAAGAAAATTTATTCACACACCACAAATGAAGACAAAAGTTTTGATTTCCAAGTTTGGGAAATTCCACTAGTTCAGACCTAATAGCTTGGAATTTTATAAGAAAGAGATTTCCTCCACACATGCTTTGAAAATGGATATGCATGTTTTAAACATGTTAAAGATGCAAATAACCTATGGATCCAAAGCTTTTGAAGAGAATAACAAACGCTCATTAAATTCTCAAGTGAATGTGCAGTGGGATATTCATTCGAGTGAAACAAGTCATTATTTTGCCCATCTACAAAAAGCTGACCCAACGATCATAGATGATTGTAAAGTGATTTATCATGTGTAACGGGCTATATTACCCTAAGAAATGACTTATGGATTGGGAGTCAACATTCAGTTAAAAATCACTGCTTCCCCCTTATTCCCGATGATTGCAAAACTTGATATATAAAAACTAAAAAGACCTTAGAATCCCTAAAAATTACAGAAACTCTTTGGAATTATCTCGCTCTATATTTGTGCACTGTGCATTTTCCTTTTAGATGTACACTTTTTTCATAAATCAAAACTTTGACTTTTCGCTCTCCGTTCATCCCATAAAAAAAAAGGCAAATAGATCACAACAAAATGAAAATTTTAGAGTTCAAGTACGGAAAAAATTTAAAACAATAAAAAATTTAAGTAAAGAAAATTTATTCACATACCACAAATTAATATAACAGTTTTGTTGTTCAAGTTTGGGAAATTCCACTAGTTCAACCCTAACAGCTTGGAATTTTATAAGAAAATGATTTCCTCCACACATGCTTAAAAAATGGATTTGCATGTTTGAAACATGTTAAAGATGCAAATCACCTATGGATCCAAAGGTTCTGAAGAGAATAGAAAATGCTCATTAAATTCTCAAGTGAACGTGTGGTGGATATTTACCCGAGTCAAACAAGCCATTATTTTGCCCATCTCCAAAAAGCTGACCCAACGATCATAGATGATTGTAAAGTGATTTATCAAGCGTAACGGGATATATTACCCTAAGAAATGACTTATGGATTGGGAGTCAACACTCAATTGAAAATCCCTGCTTCCCCCTTTTTCCTGACGATTGCAGAACCTGATATGTAAAAACTAAAAAGACCCTAGAATCCCTAACAATTACAGAAACTCTTTGGAATTATCTCGCTCTACATTTGTGCACTGTGCATTTTCATTTTAGATGTACACTTTTTTCATAAATCAAAACTTTGTGTTTTTGTTTTCCCTTCATCTCGTAAACCAAAAAGGCAAATAGATCACAACAAAATGAAAATTTATTAACACACCACAAATGAATACATAAGTTTTGTTGTCCAAGTTTGGGAAATTCCACTAGCTCAACCCTAACCGCTTGGAATTTTATAAGAAAGAGATTTCCTCCACACATGCTTAAAAAATGTATTTGCATGTTTGAAACATGTTAAAGATGTAAATCACCAATGGATCCAAAGCTTTTGAAGAGAATAAAAAACACTCAATAAATTCTCAAGTGAACGTGTGGTGGGATATTTACCCAAGTCAAACAAGCCTTTATTTTTGCCCATCCACAAAAAGCTGACCCAACGATCATAGATGATTGTAAAGTGGGCTATATTACCCTAAGAAATGACTTATGGATTCGGAGTCACCACTTAGTTAAAAATCCCGGCTTCCCTAGTTTTCCTGACAATTGCAAAACCTGACATATAAAAACTAAATAGACCTTAGAATCCTTAAAAATTGCAAAAACTCTTTGGAATTATCTCGTTCTACATTGATGCACTGTGCATTTTCATTTTAGATGCACACTTTTTTCATAAATCAAAACTTTTAGTTTTCGCACTCATTTCATCCCGTAAACCAAAAAGGCAAATAGATCACAAAAAAATGAAAATTTTGGTGTTAAAAAATTTAAAACAATAAAAAATGTAAGCAAAGAAAATTAATTCTCAAACCACAAATGAACACAAATGTTTTGTTGTCCGAGTTTTGGAAATTCCACCAGTTCATACCTAACAGCTTGGAATTTTGTAAGAAAGAGATTTCCTCCACACATGCTTTGGCAATGGATATGCATGTTTCAAACATGTTAAAGATGCAAATCACATATGGATCCAAAGCTTTTAAAGAGAATAGAAAATGCTCATTAAATTATCAAGTGAACGTGCGGTGGATATTTTACCCGAGTCAAACAAGCAATTATTTTGCCCGTCTACAAAAAGCTGACCCAACCATCATATATGATTGTAAAGTGATTTATCATGCGTAACGGGCTATATTACCCTAAGAAATGACTTATGGATAGGGAGTCAACCTGCTTCCCCCACTTTCCCGACGATTGCAAAACCTGATATATAAAAACTAAAAAGACCTTAAAATCTCTAAAAATTACAGAAACTCTTTGGAAATATCTAGGTCTAATTTGTGCACTGTGCATTTTCATTTTAGATGTACTCTTTTTTCATAAATCAAAACTTTGAGCTTTCGCTCTCCCTTTATCCCGTAAACCAAAAAGGCAAATAGATCACAACAAAATGAAAATTTTAGAGTTCATGTATGGAAAAATATTTAGATCAATAACAAATATATGTAAAGAAAATTTATTCACACACCACAAATGAATACAAAAGTTTTGTTGTTCAAGTTTGGAAAATTCCACAAGTTCAACCCTAACAACTTGGAATTTTATAAGAGAGAGATTTCCTCCACACATGCTTAAAAAATGGATTTTCATGTTTGAAACATGTTAAAGATGCTAATCACTTATCGATCCAATGCTTTTGAAGAGAATAACAAACGCTCATTAAATTCTAAAGTCAACATGCGGTGGGATATTTACCCGAGTCAAACAAGCCATTATTTTGCCCATCAACAAAAAGCTGACCCAATGATCATAGATGATTGTAAAGTGATTTATCATGCGTAACGGGCTATATTACCCTAAGAAATGACTTATGGATTGGGACTCAAGACGCAGTTAAAAATCCCTGCTTCCCCCTTTTTCCTGACAATTGCAAAACCTAAGATATAAAAACTAAAAAGACCTTAGAATCCCAAAAAATTACAGAAACTCTTTGGAATTATCTCGCTCTACATCTGTGCACTGTGCATTTTCATTATAGTTGTACACTTTTTTCATAAATCAAAACTTTGTGTTTTCGTTTTCCCCTCATCTAGTAAACCAAAAAGGCTAATTGATCACAACAAAATGAAAATTTTAGAGTTCATGTACGGAAAAATTTTTAAAAGAATAACAAATGTAAGTAAAGAAAATTTATTCACACACCACAAATGAATACAAAAGTTTTGTTGTCCAAGTTTGGGAAATTCCACTAGTTCAAACCTAACAGCTTGGAATTTTGTAATAAAGAGATTTCCTCCACACATGCTGTAAAAATGGATAAGCATGTTTTAAACATGTTAAAGATGCAAATCACCTATGGATCCAATGCTTTTGAAGAGAATAACAAGCGCTCATTAAATTCTCAAGTGAACGTGCGGTGGGAAATTTACCCGAGTCAAACTAGCCATTATTTTGCCCATCTACAAAAAGCTGACCCAACGATCATGGATGATTGTAAAGTGATTTATCATCCGTAACATGCTATATTACCCTAATAAATGACTTATGGATTGGGAGTCAAGACTCAGTTAAAAATCCCTGCCTCCCCCTTTTTCCCGACAATTGCAAAACCTGATATATAAAAACTACGAAGAGCTTACAATCCCTAAAAATTACAAAAACTCATTGGAATTATCTCTCTCTACATTTGTGCATTGTGCATTTCCATTCTAGATGTACTCTTTTTTCTTAAAACTAAACTTTGAGTTTTCGCTCTCCCTTCATCTCGTAATCCAAAATGGCAAATAGACCACAACAAAATGAAAATTTTTGTGTTAAAATATTTAAAACAAAAAAAAGTTTAAGTGAAGAAAAATTATTCACACACCACAAATGAACACAAAAGTTTTGTTGTCCAAGTTTGGGAAATTCCTCTAGTTCAAACCTAACAGCTTGGAATTTTATAAGAAAGAGATTTCCTCCACACATGCTTTAAAAATGGATATGCATGTTTTAAACATGTTAAAAATGCAAATCACCTATGGATCCAAAGCTTTTGAAGAGAATAACAAACGCTCATTAAATTCTCAAGTGAACGTGGGATGGGATGTTAACTCGAGTCAAACAAGCCATTATTTTGCCCATCTACAAAAAGTTGACCCAACGATCATAGATGATTGTAAAGTGAATTATCATGCGTAACGGGCTATATTACCCTAAGAAATGACTTATGGATTTGGAGTCAACACTCATTTAAAAATCACTGCTTCCCCCTTTTTCCCGACGATTGCAAAACCAGATATATAAAAACTAAAAAGACATCAGAATCCCTAAAAATTACAGAAACTCTTTGGAATTATCTCGCTCTACTTTTGTACACTGTGCATTTTCATTTTAGATGTACACTTTTTTCATAAATCAAAACTTTGAGTTTACACAACAAAATGAAAATTTTAGAGTTCATCTACGGAAAAAATTTTAAAACAATAACAAATGTTAGTAAAGAAAATTTATTCACACACAACAAATGAATACAAAAGGTTTGTGGTCCAAGTTTGGGAAATTCCACTAGTTCAAACCTAAAAGCTTGGAATTTTGTAAGAAAGAGATTTCCTCCACACATGCTTTAAAAATGGATATGCATGTTTTAAACATGTTGAAGATGCAAATCACCTACGGATCCAAAGCTTTTGAAGAGAATAAAATACGCTCATTAAATTCTCTAGTGAACGTGAGGTGGGATATTTACTCGAGTCAAACAAGCCATTATTTTGCCCATCTACAAAAAGCTGACCCAACGATCATAGATGATTGTAAAATAATTTATCATGCGTACCAGGCTATATTACCCTAAGAAATGACTTATGGATTGGGTGTGAAGACACAGTTAAAAATCCCTCCCTGTTGCTGTTTCCTGTCGATTGCAAAACCTGATATATAAAAACTAAGAAGAGCTTACAATCCCTCAAAATTACAGAAACTCTTTGGAATTATCTCTCTCTACATTTGTGCATTGTGCATTTCCATTCTAGATGTACTCTTTTTTATTAAAACAAAACTTTGAGTTTTCGCTCTCCCTTCATCCCATAAACCAAAAAGGCAAATAGACCACAACAAAATGAAAATTTTGGTGTTAAAAAATTCATAACAATAAAAAATGAAAGTAAAGAAAATTTATTCACACACCACAAATGAAGACAAAAGTTTTGTTTTCCAAGTTTGGGAAATTACACTAGTTCAGACCTAAGAGCTTGGAATTTTATAAGAAAGAGATTTCCTCCACACATGCTTTGAAAATGGATATGCATGTTTTAAACATGTTAAAGATGAAAATCACCTATGGATCCAAAGCTTTTGAAGAGAATAACAAACGCTCATTAAATTCTCAAGTGAATGTGCAGTGGGATATTCACTCGAGTCAAACAAGCCATTATTTTGCCCATCTACAAAAAGCTGACCCAACGATCATAGATGATTGTAAAGTGATTTATCATGCGTAATGGGCTATATTACCCTAAGAAATGACTTATGGATTGGGAGTCAACATTCAGTTAAAATTCACTGCTTCCCCCTTTTTCCCGACGATTGCAAAACCTAATATATAAAAACTAAAAAGACCTTAGAATCCCTAAAAATTACAGAACTCTTTGGAATTATCTCGCTCTACTTTTGTCCACTGTGCATTTTTATTTTAGATGTACACTTTTTTCATAAATCAAAACTTTGAGTTTTCGCTCTCCCTTCATCCCGTAAACCAAAAAGGCAAATAGATCACAACTAAATGAAAATTTTAGATTTCATGTACGAAAAAAATTTAAAACAATAACAAATGTAACTAAAGAAAATTTATTCACACACCAGAAATGGATACAAAAGTTTTGTTGTCCAAGTTTGGGAAATTCCACTAGTTCAAACCTAATAGCTTGGAATATTTTAATAAAGAGATTTCCTCCACACATGCTGTAAAAATGGATATGCATGTTTTAAAAATGTTAAAGATGCAAATCACCTATGGATCCAAAGCTTTTGAAGAGAATAGCAAATGCTCATTAAATTCTCAAGTGCACGTGCAGTGGATATTTACCCGAGTCATACAAGCCATTATTTTTGCCCATCTACAAAAAGGTTACCCAACGATCATATATGATTGTAAAGTGATTTATCATGCGTAACGGGCTATATTACCCTATGAAATGACTTATGGATAGGGAGTCAACACTCAGTTAAAAATCCCTGTTTCCCCCTTTTTCCCGACGATTGCAAAACCTGATATATAAAAACTAAAACGACCTTAAAATCACTAAAAATTACAGAAAATCTTTGGAATTATCTCGCTCTATATTTGTGCACTATGCATTTTCATTTTAGATGTACACTTTTTTCATAAATCAAAACTTTGACTTTTCGCTCTCCCTTCATCCCGTAAACAAAAAAGGCAAATAGATCACAACAAAATGAAAATTTTAGAGTTCAACTACGGAAAAAAATTTAAAACAATAACAAATTTAAGTAAATAAAATTTATTCACATACCACAAATGAATACAACAGTTTTGTTGTTCAAGTTTGGGAAATTCCACTAGTTCAACCCTAACAACTTGGAATTTTATAAGAAAGAGATTTCCTCCACACATACTTAAAAAAAGGATTTGCTTGTTTGAAACATGTTAAAGATGCAAATCAGTTATGTATCCAATGCATTTGAAGAGAATAACAAACAGTCATTAAATTCTCAAGTGAACGTGCGGTGGGATATTTACCCAAGTCAAACAAGCCATTATTTTGCCCATCTACAAAATGCTGACCCAACGATTGTAGATGATTGTAAAGTGATTTATCATGCGTAATGGGCTATATTACCCTAAGAAATGACTTATGGATTGGGAGTCAACACTCAATTAAAAATCCCTGGTTCCCCCTTTTTCCTGACGATTGAAGAACCTGATATGTAAAAACTAAAAAGACCTAGAATCCCTAAAAATTACAGAAACTCTTTGGAATTATCTCGCTCTACTTTTGTCCACTATGCATTGTCATTTTAGATGTACACTTTTTTCATAAATCAAAACTTTGTGTTTTCGCTCTCCCTTTATCCCGTTAACCAAAAAGGCAATTAGATCACAACAAAATGAAAATTTTAGAGTTCATGTGCGGAAAAAAAATTTAAAAAATAATAAATGTAAGTAAAAAAAATTTAATTCACACACCACAAACGAATACAAAAGTTTTATTGTCAAATTTTGGGAAATTCCACTAGTTCAACCCTAACAGCTTGGAATTTTATAAGAAAGAGATTTCCTCCACACATGCTTAAAAAATGGATTTGCATGTTTGAAACATGTTAAAGATGCAAATCACCTATGGATCCAAAGCTTTTGAAGAGAATAGCAAATGCTCATTAAATTCTCAAGTGAACGTGCGGTGGATATTTACCCGAGTCAAACAAGCCATTATTTTGCCCATCTACAAAAAGCTGACCCAACGATCATATATGATTGTAAAGTGATTTATCATGCGTAACGGGCTATATTACCCTAAGAAATGACTTATGGATAGGGAGTCAACGCTCAGTTAAAAATCCCTGCTTCCCCCTTTTTCCCGATGATTGCAAAACCTGATATATAAAAACTACAAAGACCTTAAAATCCCTAAAAATTACAGAAACTCTTTGGTATTATCTTGCTCTAATTTGTGCACTGTGCATTTTCATTTTAGATGTACTCTTTTTTCACAAATCAAAACTTTGAGTTTTCGCTCTCCCTTCATCCCGTAAACCAAAATGACAAATTGATCACAACAAAAAGAAAATTTTAGAGTTCACGTACGGAAATAAATTTAAAACAATAAAAAATGTTGGCAATGAAAATTAACTCTCACACCACAAATGAACACAAATGTTTTGTTGTCCAAGTTTGTGAAATTCCACCAGTTCATACCGAACAACTTGGAATTTTGTAACAAAGAGATTTCCTCCACACATGCTTTAAAAATGGATATGCATGTTTCAAACATGTTAAAGAAGCAAATCACCTGTGGATCCAAAGCTTTTGAAGAGAATAGCAAATGCTCATTAAATTCTCAAGTGAACATGCGGTGGATATTTACCCGAGTCAAACAAGCCATTATTTTGCCCATCTACAAAAAGCTGACCCAACGATCATATATGATTGTAAAGTGATTTATCATGCGTAACGGGCTATATTACCCTAAGAAATGACTTATGGATAGGGAGTCAACACTCAGTTAAAAATCCTTGCTTCCCCCTTTTTCCCGATGATTGCAAAATCTGATATATAAAAACTACAAAGACCTTAAAATCCCTAGAAATTACAGAAACTCTTTGGTATTATCTCACTCTAATTTGTGCACTGTGTATTTTCATTTTAGATGTACACTTTTTTTTCATAAATCAAAACTTTGAGTTTTCGCTCTCCCTTCATCCCGTAAACCAAAATGGCAAATAGGTCACAACAAATTGAAAATTTTAGAGTTCACGTACGGAAAAAAGATTTAAAACAATAAAAAATGTTAGCAAAGAAAATTAATTCTCACTCCACAAATGAACACAAATGTTTTGTTGTCCAAGTTCGGGAAATTCCACAAGTTCATACCTAACAGCTTGAAATTTTTTAAGAAAGAGATTTGCTCCACACATGCTTAAAAAATGGATTTGCATGTTTGAAACAAGTTAAAGATGCAAATCACTTATGGATCCAATGCTTTTGAAGAGAATAACAAACGCTCATTAAATTTTCAAGTGAACGTGCGGTGGGATATTTACCCGAGTCAAACAAGCCATTATTTTGCCCATCTACAAAAAGCTGACCCAACGATCATAGATGATTGTAAAGTGATATATCATGCGTAACGGGCTATATTACCCTAAGAAATGACTTATGGATTGGGAGTCAACACTCAATTAAAAATCCCTGCTTCCCCCTATTTCCTGACGATTGCAGAACCTGATATATAAAAACTAAAAAGACCTTAGAATCCCTAAAAATTACAGAAACTCTTTGGAATTATCTCGCTCTACATTTGTGCACTGTGCATTTTCATTTTAGATGTACACTTTTTTCATAAATCAAAACTTTGTGTTTTCGCTCTCCCTTCATCCCGTAAACCAAAAAGCCAAATAGATCACAGCAAAATGAAAATTTTAGAGTTCATGTACGGAAAAAAAATTAAAACAATAACAAATTTAAGTAAAGAAAATTTAATTCACACACCACAAATCAATACAAAAGTTTTGTGTTCCAATTTTGGAAAATTCCACTAGTTCAACCCTAACAGCTTGGAATTTTATAAGAAAGAGATTTCCTCCACACATGCTTAAAAAATGGATTTGCATGTTTGAAACATGTTAAAGATGTAAATAACCAATGGATCCAAAGCTTTTGAAGAGAATAACAAACACTCAATAAATTCTCAAGTGAACGTGCGGTGGGATATTTACCCAAGAAAAACAAGACATTATTTTTCCCATCTACAAAAAGTTGACCCAACATTCATAGATGATTGTAAAGTGATTTATCATGTGTAACGGGCTATATTACCCTAAGAAATGACTTATGGATTGGGAGTCAAGACTCAGATAAAAATTCATGCCTCCCCCATTTTCCCGACGATTGCAAAACCTGATATATAAAAACTAAAAAGAGCTCACAATCCCTAAAAATTATAGAAACTCTTTGGAATTATCTCTCTCTACATTTGTGCCTTGTGAATTTCTTTTCTAGATGTACTCTTTTTTCTTAAAGCAAAACTTTGAGTTTTCGCTGTCCCTTCATCCAGTAAACCAAAAAGGCAAACAGATCACAACAAAATGGAAATATTGGAGTTAAAAAATTTAAAACAACAACAAATGCAAGTATAGAAATTTTTTTCACACACCACAAATGAACACAAAAGTTTTCTTGTCCAAATTTGGGAAATTCCACTAGTACAACCATAACGGCTTGGAATTTTATAAGAAAGAGATTTCCTCCACAATGCTTTAAAAATGGATATGCATGTTTTAAACATGTTAAAGATGCAAATCACCTATGGATCCAATGATTTTGAAGAGAATAACAAACGCTCAGTAAATTCTCAAGTGAACGTGCGATGGGATATTTAGCCGAGTCAAACAAGCCATTATTTTGCCCATCTACAAAAAGTTGACCCAACAATCATAGATGATTTTAAAGTGATTTATCATGCGTAACGGGCTATATTACCCTAAGAAATGACTTATGGATTGGGAGTCAACACTCAGTTAAAAATCCCTGCTTGCCCCTTTTTCCTGACGATTGCAAAACCTAATATATAAAACTAAAAAGACCTTAGAATCCCAAAAAATTATAGAAACTCTTCGGAATTATCTCGCTCTACATTTGTGCACTGTGCGTTTTCATCTTAGATGTACACTTTTTTTATAAATCAAAACTTTGTGTTTATGCGCTCCCTTCATCCCGTAATCCAAAAAGGCAAATAGACCACAACAAAATGAAAATTTTAGAGTTCATGTATAGAAAAAAATTTAAAACAATAACAAAGGTAAGTAAAGAAAATTTATTCACACACCACAAATGAATACAAAAGTTTTGTTGTCCAAGTTTGGGAAATTCCACTAGTTCAACCCTAACAGGTTGGAATTTTATAAGAAATAGATTTCCTCCACACATGCTTAAAAAATGGATTTGCATGTTTGAAACATGTTAAAGATGCAAAACACCTACGGATCCAAAGCTTTTGATGAGAATAACAAACGCTCATTAAATTCTCAAGTGAACGTGCGGTGGGATATTTACTCGAGTCAAACAAGCCATTATTTTGCCCATCAACGAAAAGCCGACCCAACGATCATTGATGATTGTAAAGTGATTTATCATGCATACCGGGCTATATTACCCTAAGAGAAGAGTTATGGATTGGGAGTCAAGTCTCAGTTAAAAATCCCTGCCTCCCCCTTTTTCCCGTCGATTGCAAAACCTGATATATAAAAACTAAGAAAAGCTTACAATCCCTAAAAATTACAGAAACTCTTCGAAATTATCTCTCTCTACATTTGTGCATTGTGCATTTCCATTCTAGATGTACGCTTTTTTCTTAAAACAAAACTTTGAGTTTTTGCTCTCCCTTCATCCCGTAAACCAAAAAGGCAAATAGACCACAATAAAACGAAAATTTTGGTGTTAAAAAATTTAAAACAATAAAAAATGTAAGTAAAGAAAATTAATTCACACACCACAAATGAACACAAAAGTTTTGTTGTCCAAGTTTGGGAAATTCCACTAATTCAAACGTAACAGCTTGGAATTTTATAAGAAATAGATTTCCTCCACACATGCTTTAAAAATGGATATGCATGTTTTAAACATGTTAAAGATGCAAATAACCTATGGATCCAAAGCTTTTGAAGAGAATAACAAACGCTCATTAAATTCTCAACTGAACGTGCGGTGGAATATTTACCCGAGTCAAACAAGCCATTATTTTGCCCATGTACAAAAAGTTGACCCAACGATCATAGATGATTGTAAAGTGATTTATCATGCGTAACGGGCTATATTACCCTAAGAAATGACTTATGGATTGGGAGTCAGCACTCAATTAAAAATCCCTGCTTCCCCCTTTTTCCTGACGATTGCAGAACTTGATATGGAAAAACTAAAAAGACCTTAGAATCCCTAAAAATTACAGAAACTCTTTGGAATTATCTCACTTTATATTTGTGCACTGTTCATTTTCATTTAAATGTACACTTTTTTCATAAATCAAAACTTTGTGTTTTCGTTTTCCCTTCATCTCGTAAACCGAAAAGGCAAATAGATCACAACAAAATGAAAATTTTAGAGTTCATGTACGGAAAAAAATTTAAAAGAATAACAAATGTAAGTAAAGAAAATTTATTCACACACCAAGTTTTGTTGTCCAAGTTTGGGAAATTCCACTAGTTCTACCCTAACCTCTTGGAATTTTATAAGAAAGAGATTTCCTCCACACATGCTTAAAAAATGGATTTGCATGTTTGAAAAATGCTAAAGATGCAAATCACCTATGGATCCAAAGTTTTTGAAGAGAATAGCAAATGCTCATTAAATTATCAAGTGAACATGCGGTGGATATTTACCCGAGTCAAACAAGTCATTAGTTTGGCCATCTACAAAAAGCTGACCCAACGATCATATATGATTGTAAAGTGATTTATCATGCGTAACGGGCTATATTACCCACCCTAAGAAATGACTTATGGATTGGGAGTCAACACTCAGTTAAAAATCCTTGCTTCCCCCTTTTTCCTGACGATGGCAAAACCTAATATATAAAACTAAAAAGACCTTAGAATCCCAAAAAATTATAGAAACTCTTCGGAATTATCTCGCTCTACATTTGTGCACTGTGCGTTTTCATCTTAGATGTACACTTTTTTTATAAATCAAAACTTTGTGTTTATGCGCTCCCTTCATCCCGTAATCCAAAAAGGCAAATAGACCACAACAAAATGAAAATTTTAGAGTTCATGTACAGAAAAAAATTTAAAACAATAACAAAGGTAAGTAAAGAAAATTTATTCACACACCACAAATGAATACAAAAGTTTTGTTGTCCAAGTTTAGGAAATTCCACTAGTTCAACCCTAACAGCTTGGAATTTTATAAGAAATAGATTTCCTCCACACATGCTTAAAAAATGGATTTGCATGTTTGAAACATGTTAAAGATGCAAAACACCTACGGATCCAAAGCTTTTGATGAGAATAACAAACGCACATTAAATTCTCAAGTGAACGTGCGGTGGGATATTTACTCGAGTCAAACAAGCCATTATTTTGCCCATCAACGAAAAGCCGACCCAACGATCATTGATGATTGTAAAGTGATTTATCATGCATACCGGGCTATATTACATACCCTAAGAGAAGAGTTATGGATTGGGAGTCAAGTTTCAGTTAAAAATCCCTGCCTCCCCCTTTTTCCCGTCGATTGCAAAACCTGATATATAAAAACTAAGAAAAGCTTACAATCCCTAAAAATTACAGAAACTCTTCGAAATTATCTCTCTCTACATTTGTGCATTGTGCATTTCCATTCTAGATGTACGCTTTTTTCTTAAAACAAAACTTTGAGTTTTTGCTCTCCCTTCATCCCGTAAACCAAAAAGGCAAATAGACCACAACAAAATGAAAATTTTGGTGTTAAAAAATTTAAAACAATAAAAAATGTAAGTAAAGAAAATTAATTCACACACCACAAATGAACACAAAAGTTTTGTTGTCCAAGTTTGGGAAATTCCACTAATTCAAACGTAACAGCTTGGAATTTTATAAGAAATAGATTTCCTCCACACATGCTTTAAAAATGGATATGCATGTTTTAAACATGTTAAAGATGCAAATAACCTATGGATCCAAAGCTTTTGAAGAGAATAACAAACGCTCATTAAATTCTCAACTGAACGTACAGTGGAATATTTACCCGAGTCAAACAAGCCATTATTTTGCCCATGTACAAAAAGTTGACCCAACGATCATAGATGATTGTAAAGTGATTTATCATGCGTAACGGGCTATATTACCCTAAGAAATGACTTATGGATTGGGAGTCAGCACTCAATTAAAAATCCCTGCTTCCCCCTTTTTCCTGACGATTGCAGAACTTGATATGGAAAAACTAAAAAGACCTTAGAATCCCTAAAAATTACAGAAACTCTTTGGAATTATCTCGCTCTATATTTGTGCACTGTTCATTTTCATTTAAATGTACACTTTTTTCATAAATCAAAACTTTGTGTTTTCGTTTTCCCTTCATCTCGTAAACCGAAAAGGCAAATAGATCACAACAAAATGAAAATTTTAGAGTTCATGTACGGAAAAAAATTTAAAAGAATAACAAATGTAAGTAAAGAAAATTTATTCACACACCAAGTTTTGTTGTCCAAGTTTGGGAAATTCCACTAGTTCTACCCTAACCTCTTGGAATTTTATAAGAAAGAGATTTCCTCCACACATGCTTAAAAAATGGATTTGCATGTTTGAAACATGCTAAAGATGCAAATCACCTATGGAGCCAAAGTTTTTGAAGAGAATAGCAAATGCTCATTAAATTATCAAGTGAACATGCGGTGGATATTTACCCGAGTCAAACAAGCCATTAGTTTGGCCATCTAAAAAAAGCTGACCCAACGATCATATATGATTGTAAAGTGATTTATCATGCGTAACGGGCTATATTACCCTAAGAAATGACTTATGGATTGGGAGTCAACACTCAGTTAAAAATCCCTTGTTCCCCCTTTTTCTTGACGATTGCATAACCTGATAAATAAAAACTAAAAAGACCTTAGAATCCCAAACAATTACAGAAACTGTTTGGAATTATCTCGCTCTACATTTGTGCACTGTGCATTTTCATTTTAGATGTACACTTTTTTCATAAATCAAAACTTTGTGTTTTCACTCTCCCTTCATCCCATAAACCAAAAAGGCAATTAGATCACAACAAAATGAAAATTTTAGAGTTCATGTACGGAAAAAAATTTAAAACAATAACAAATGTAAGTAAAGAAAATTTAATTCACACACCACAAATGAATACAAAAGTTTTGTTGTCAAATTTTGGGAAATTCCACTAGTTCAACCCTAACGGTTTGGAATTTTATAAGAAAGAGATTTCCTCCACACATTCTTAAAAAATATATTTGCATGTTTGAAACATGTTAAAGATGTAAATCACCAATGGATCCAAAGCTTTTGAAGAGAATAACAAACACTCAATAAATTCTCAAGTGAACGTGTGGTGGGATATTTACCCAAGTCAAACAACCCATTATTTTGCCCATCTACAAAAAGCTGACCCAACGATCATAGATTATTGTAAAGTGAGCTATATTACCCTAAGAAATGACTCATGGATTGGGAGTCAACACTTAGTTAAAAATCCCTGCTTCCCCCATTTTCCCTACGAGTGCAAAACCTGATATATAAAAACTAAATAAACTTTAGAATCCTTAAAAATTACAAAAACTCTTTGGAATTATCTCGCTCTACATTTGTGCACTGTACATTTTCATTTTAGATGTACACTTTTTTCATAAATCAAAACTTTTAATTTTCACACTCCCTTCATCCCGTAAACCAAAACGGCAAATAGATCACAACAAAATGAAAATTTTGGTGTTAAAAAATTTAAAACAATAAAAAATGTAAGCAAAGAAAATTAATTCTCACGCCACAAATGAACACAAATGTTTTGTTGTCCAAGTTTGGGAAATTCCACTAGTTCATACCTAACAGCTTGGAATTTTGTAAGAAATAGATTTCCTCCACACATGCTTTAAAAATGGATATGCATGTTTCAAACATGTTAAAGATGCAAATCACCTATGGATCAAAAGCTTTTGAAGAGAATAGAAAATGCTGATTAAATTATCAAGTCAACGTGCGGTGGATATTCCCCGAGTAGAACAAGCCATTATTTTGCCCATCTACAAAAAGCTGACCCAACCATCATATATGATTGTAAAGTGATTTATCATGTGTAACGGGCTATATTACCCTAAGAAATGACTTATGGATAGGGAGTCAACACTCAGTTAAAAATCCCTGCTTCCCCCTTTTTCCCGGCGATTGCAAAACCTGATATATAAAAACTAAAAAGACCTTAAAATCCCTAAAAATTATAGAAACTCTTTGGAATTATCTTGCTCTAATTTGTCCACTGTGCATTTTCCTTTTAGATCTACACTTTTTTAATAATTAAAATGTTTGAGCTTTCACTCTCCCTTCATCCCGTAAACCAAAAAGGCAATTAGATCACAACAAAATGAAAAATTTAGAGTTTATGTATGGAAAAAATTTAGAACAATAAAAAATATAACTAAAGAAAATTTATTTTCACACCACAAATGAATACAAAATTTTTGTCGTTAGAGTTTGGAAAATTCCACTAGTTCAACCCTAACAGCTTGGAATTTTATAAGAGAGAGATTTCCTCCGCACATGCTTAAAAAATGGATTTTCATGCTTGAAACATGTTAAATATGCAAATCACTTATGGATCCAATGCTTTTAAAGAGAATAACAAACGCTCATTAAATTCTAAAGTGAACGTGCGGTGGGATATTTGCCCGAGTCAAACAAGCCATTATTTTGCCCATCAACAAAAAGCTGACCCAATGATCATAGATGATTGTAAAGTGATTTATCATGCGTAACGGGCTATATTACCCTTAGAAATGACTTATGGATTGGGAGTCAACACTCAGTTAAAAATCCCTGCTTCCCCCTTTTCCTGACGATTGCAAAACCTGATATATAAAAACTAAAAACACCTTAGAATCCCAAAAAATTACTGAAACTCTTTGGAATTATCGCGCTCTACATTTGTGCACTGTGCATTTTCATTTTAGATGTACACTTTTTTCATAAATCAAAACTTTGTGTTTTCGTTTTCCCTTAATCTCGTAAACCAAAAAGGCAAATAGATCACAACAAAATGAAAATTTTAGAGTTCATGTACGGAAAAATTTTTAAAAGAATAAGAAATGTAAGTAAAAAAAATTTATTCACACACCACAAATGAATACAAAAGTTTTGTTGTCCAAGTTTGGGAAATTCCACTAGTTCAAACCTAACAGCTTGGAATTTTGTAATAAAGAGATTTCCTCCACACTTGCTTTAAAAATGGATATGCATGTTTTAAACATGTTAAAGATGCAAATCACCTATGAATCCACTGCTTTTGAAGAGAATAACAAACGCTCAATAAATTCTCAAGTGAACGTGCGGTGGGATATTTACCCGAGTCAAACTAGCCATTATTTTGCCCATCTACAAAAAGCTGACCCAATGATCATGGATGATTGTAAAGTGATTTATCATGCGTAACATGCTATATTAAACTAAGCAATGACTTATGGATTGGGAGTCAAGACTCAGTTAAAAATCCCTGCCTCCCCCTTTTTCCCGACGATTGCAAAACCTGATATATAAAAACTAAGAAGAGCTTAGAATCCCTAAAAATTACAGAAACTCTTTGGAATTATCTCTCTCTACATTTGTACATTGTGCATTTCCATTTTAGATGTACTCTTTTTTCTTAAAAAAAAATTTGAGTTTTCGCTCTCCCTTCATCTCGTACTCCAAAAAGGCAAATAGACCACAACAAAATGAAATTTTTTGTGTTAAAATATTTAAAACAAAAAAAATGTAAGTGAAGAAAAATTATTCACACACCACAAATGAACACAAAAGTTTTGTTGTCCAAGTTTGGGAAATTCCTCTAGTTCAAACCTAACAGCTTGGAATTTTATAAGAAAGAGATTTCCTCCACACACGCTTTAAAAATGGATATCCATGTTTTAAACATGTTAAAGATACAAATCACCTATGGATCCAAAGCTTTTGAAGAGAATAACAAACGCTCATTAAATTCTCAAGTTAACGTGCGGTGGGATATTCACTCGAGTCAAACAAGCCATTATTTTGCCCATCTACAAAAAGCTAACCCAACGATTATAGATGATTGTAAAGTGATTTTTCATGCGTAACGGGCTATTTTACCCTAAGAAATGACATATGGATTTGGAGTCAACACTCATTTAAAAATCACTGCTTCCCGCATTTTCCCGACAATTGCAAAACATGATATATAAAAACTAAAAAGACCTCAGAATCCCAAAAAATTACAGAAACTCTTTGGAATTATCTCGCTCTACATTTGTACACTGTGCATTTTCATTTTAGATGTACACTTTTTTCATAAATCAAAACTTTGAGTTTTCGCTCTCCCTTCATCCCGTAAACAAAAAAGACAAATAGATCACAACAAAATGAAAATTTTAGAGTTCGTGTACGGAAAAAAATTTAAAACAATAACAAATGTTAGTAAAGAAAATTTATTCACACACCACAAATGAATACAAAAGTTTTGTTGTCCAAGTTTGGGAAATTCCACTAGTTCAACCCTAACAGCGTGGAATTTTATAAGAAAGAGATTTCCTCCACAGATGCTTAAAAAATGGATTTGCATGTTTGAAACATGTTAAAGATGTAAATCACCTATGGATCCAAAGCTTTTGAAGAGAATAGCAAATGCTCATTAAATTCTCAAGTGAACGTGCGGTGGATATTTACCCGAGTCAAACAAGCCATTATTTTGCCCATCTACAAAAAGCTGACCCAACGATCATATATGATTGTAAAGTGATTTATCATGCGTAACGGGCTATATTACCCTAAGAAATGACTTATGGATAGGGAGTCAACGCTCAGTTAAAAATCCCTGCTTCCTCCTTTTTCCTGACGATTGCAAAACCTGATATATAAAAAATAAAAAGACCTTAAAATCCCTAAAAATTACAAAAACTCTTTGGTATTATCTCCCTCTAATTTGTGCACTTTGCATTTTCATTTTAGATGTACACTTTTTTCATAAATCAAAACTTTGAGTTTTCGCTCTCCCTTCATCACGTAAACCAAAATGGCAAATAGATCACAACAAAATGAAAATTTTAGAGGTCATGTACGGAAAAAAATTTAAAACAATAAAAAATTTAAGTAAAGAAAATTTATTCACACACCACAAATGAATACAACAGTTTTGTTGTTCAAGTTTGGAAAATTCCACTAGTTCAGCCCTAACAGCTTGGAATTTTATAAGAAAGAGATTTCCTCCACACATGCTTAAAAAATGGATTTGCATGTTTGAAACATGTTAAAGATGCAAATCACTTATGGATCCAATGCTTTTGAAGAGAATAACAAATGGTCATTAAATTCTCAAGTGAACGTGCGGTGAGATATTTACCCGAGTCAAACAAGCCATTATTTTGCCCATCTACAAAAAGCTGACCCAACGATCATAGATGATTGTAAAGTGATTTATCATGCGTAACGGGCTATATTACCCTAAGAAATGACTTATGGATTGGGAGTCAACACTCAAAAAAAATCCCTGCTTCCCCCTTTTTCCTGACGATTGCAGAACCTGATATATAAAAACTAAAAAGACCTTAGAATCCCTAAAAATGACAGAAACTCTTTGGAATTATCTCGCTCTTAATTTGTGAACTGTGCATTTTCATTTTAGATGTACACTTTTTTCATAAATCAAAACTTTGTGTTTTCGCTCTCCCTTCATCCCATAAACCAAAAAGGCAATTAGATCACAACCAAATGAAAATTTTAGAGTTCATGTACGGAAAAAAATTTAAAACAATAACAATTGTAAGTAAAGAAAATTTAATTCACACACCACAAATGAATACAAAAGTTTTGTGTTCCAATTTTGGAAAATTCCACTAGTTCAACCCTAACAGCTTGGAATTTTATAAGAAAGAGATTTCCTCCACACATGCTTAAAAAATGGATTTGCATGTTTGAAACACGTTAAAGATGTAAATCACGAATGGATCCAAAGCTTTTGAAGAGAATAACAAACGCTCAATAAATTCTCAAGTGAACGTGCGGTGGGATATTTACCCAAGTCAAACAAGCCATTATTTTGCCCATCTACAAAAAGCTGACCCAACTATCATAGATGATTGTAAAGTGATTTATCATGCGTAATAGGCTATATTACCCTAAGAAATGACTTATGGATTGGGAGTCAAGACTCAGTTAAAAATCCATGCCTCCCCCTTTTTCCCGACGATTGGAAAAGCTGATATTTAAAAACTAAGAAGACCTTATAATCCCTAAAAATTACAGAAACTCTTTGGAATTATCTCTCTCTACATTTGTGCCTTGTGAATTTCTTTTTTAGATGTACACGTTTTTCTTAAAAAAAACTTTGAGTTTTCGCTCTCCCTTCATCCAGTAAACCAAAAGACAAAAAGATCACAACAAAATGAAAATGTTGGAGTTAAAAAATTTAAAACAACAATAAATGTAAGTAAAGAAACTTTTTTCACACACCACAAATGAACACAAAAGTTTTCTTGTCCAAATTTTGGAAATTCCACTAGTACAACCATAACAGCTTGGAAATTTATAAGAAAGAGATTTCCTCCACAATGCTTTAAAAATGGATATGCATGTTTTAAACATGTTAAAGATGCAAATCACCTGTGGATCTAATGATTTTGAAGAGAATAACAAACGCTCATTAAATTCTCAAGTGAACGTGCGGTGGGATAATTATCCGAGTCAAACAAGCAATTATTTTGCCCATCTACAAAGAGCTGACCCAACGATCATAGATGATTTTAAAGTGATTTATCATGCGTAACGGGCTATATTACTCTAAGAAATGACTTATGGATTCGGAGTCAACACTCAGTTGAAAACCCCTGCTTCCCCCTTTTTCCTGACGATTGCAATACCTGATATATAAAAACTAAGAAGACCTTATAATCCCTAAAAATTACAGAAACTCTCCCTTCATCCAGTAAACCAAAAGACAAAAAGATCACAACAAAATGAAAATGTTGGAGTTAAAAAATTTAAAACAACAATAAATGTAAGTAAAGAAACTTTTTTCACACACCACAAATGAATACAAAAGTTTTGTGTTCCAATTTTGGAAAATTCCACTAGTTCAACCCTAACAGCTTGGAATTTTATAAGAAAGAGATTTCCTCCACACATGCTTAAAAAATGGATTTGCATGTTTGAAACTTGTTAAAGATGTAAATCGCCAATGGATCCAAAGCTTTTGAAGAGAATAACAAACGCTCAATAAATTCTCAAGTGAACGTGCGGTGGGATATTTACCCAAGTCAAACAAGCCATTATTTTGCCCATCTACAAAAAGCTGACCCAACTATCATAGATGATTGTAAAGTGATTTATCATACGTAACAGGCTATATTACCCTAAGAAATGACTTATGGATTGGGAGTCAAGACTCAGTTAAAAATCCATGCCTCCCCCACTTTCCCGACGATTGCAAAACCTGATATATAAAAACTAAAAAGAGCTTATAATCCCTATAAATTACAGAAACTCTTTGGAATTATCTCTCTCTACATGTGTGCCTTGTGAATTTATTTTTTAGATGTTCGCTTTTTTCTTAAAAAAAATTTTGAGTTTTCGCTCTCCCTTCATCCAGTAAACCAAAAGACAAAAAGATCACAACAAAATGAAAATATTGGAGTTAAAAAATTTAAAACAACAATAAATGTAAGTAAAGAAACTTTTTTCACACTCCACAAATGAACACAAAAGTTTTCTTGTCCAAATTTGGGAAATTCCACTAGTACAACCATAACAGCTTGGAAATTTATAAGAAAGAGATTTCGTCCACAATGCTTTAAAAATGGATATGCATGTTTTAAACATGTTAAAGATGCAAATCACCTATGGATCCAATGATTTTGAAGAGAATAACAAACGCTCATTAAATTCTCAAGTGAACATGCGGTGGGATATTTATCCGAGTCAAACAAACAATTATTTTGCCCATCTACAAAAAGCTGACCCAACGATCATAGATGATTTTAAAGTGATTTATCATGCGTAATGAGCTATATTACTCTAAGAAATGACTTATGGATTTGGAGTCAACACTCAGTTGAAAACCCCTGCTTCCCCCTTTTTCCTGACGATTGCAATACCTGATATATAAAAACTAAAAACACCTTAGAATCCCAAAAAATTACCGAAACTCTTAGGAATTATCTCGCTCTACATTTGTGCACTGTGCATTTTCATTTTAGATGTACACTATTTTCATAAATCAAAACTTTGTGTTTACGCGCTCCCTTCATCCCTTAAACCAAAAAGGCAAATTGACCACAACAAAATGAAAATTTTAGAGTTCATGTACGGAAAAAAATTTAAAACAATAACAAATGTAAGTAAAGAAAATTTATTCACACACTACAAA
This sequence comes from Aristolochia californica, assembly GCF_029961685.1. Classification (NCBI taxonomy): domain Eukaryota; kingdom Viridiplantae; phylum Streptophyta; class Magnoliopsida; order Piperales; family Aristolochiaceae; genus Aristolochia; species Aristolochia californica. The sequence goes on along the minus strand of NW_027181770.1, from coordinate 27,547,100 downwards.
TGAATTCAAAAGTTTTGTTGTCCAATTTTGGGAAATTCCACTAGTTCAACCCTAACATCTTGGAATTTTATAAGAAAGAGATTTCCTCCACACATGCTTAAAAAATGGATTTGCATGTTTGAAACATGTTAAAGATGCAAATCACCAATGGATCCAAAGCTTTTGAAGAGAATAACAAACGCTCATTAAATTCTCATGTGAACGTGTGGTGGGATATTTCCCCAAGTCAAACAAGCCATTATTTTGCCCATCTACAAAAAGCTGACCCAACGATCATAGATGATTGTAAAGTGATTTATCATGAGTAACGGACTATATTACCCTAAGAAATGACTTATGGATTGGGAGTCAAGACTCAGTTAAAAATCCATGCCTCCCCCATTTTCCCGACGATTGCAAAACCTGATATATAAAAACTAAGACGAGCTTACAATCCCTAAAAATTACAAAAACTCTTTGGAATTATCTCTCTCTACATTCGTGCCTTGTGCATTTCCTTTCTAGATGTGCTCTTTTTTCTTAAAACAAAACTTTGAGTTTTCGCTCTCCCTTCATCCAGTAAACCAAAAAGGCAAATAGCTCACAACAAAATGAAAATAAAGGAGTTAAAAAATTTAAAAAAACAACAAATATCAGTAAAGAAAATTTATTCACACGCCACAAATGAACACAAAAGTTTTGTTGTCCAAATTTGGGAAATTCCACTAGCTCATCCCTAACAGCTTAGAATTTCATAAGAAAGAGATTTCCTCCACACATGCTTTAAAAATGGATATGCAAGTTTTAAACATGTTAAAGATGCAAATCACCTATGGATCCAAAGCTTTTGAAGTGAATAACAAACGCTCAATAAATTCTCTAGTGAACGTGCGGTGGGATATTTACCCAAGTCAAACATGCCATTATTTTTGCCCATCTACAAAAAGCTAACCCAACGATCAGAGATGATTGTAAAATGATTTATCATACGTAACGGCCGATATTACCCTAAGAAATGACTTATGGATTGGGAGTCAAGACTCAGTTAAAAATCCCTGCCTCCCCCTTTTTCTCGGCGATTGCAAAACATGATATATAAAAACTAAGAAGAGCTTAGAATCCCTAAAAATTACAGAAACTCTTTGGAATTATCTCTCTCTACATTTTTTCATTGAGCATTTCCATTCTAGATGTACTCTTTTCTCTTGAAATAAAACTTTGAGTTTTCACTCTCCCTTCATCCCGTAAACCAAAAAGGCAAATAGATCACAACAAAATGAAAATTTTGGTGTTAAAAAATTTAAAATGATAAAAAATGTAAGTAAAGAAAATTTATTCACACACCACAAATGAACACAAAATTTTTGTTGTCCAAGTTTTGGAAATTCCACTAGTTCAAACATAACAGCTTGGAATTTTATGAAAAAGAGATTTCCTCCATACATGCTTAAAAAATGTATTTGCATGTTTAAAACATGTTAAAGATGCAAATCACCTATGAATCCAAAGCTTTTGAGGAGAATAACAAACGCTCATTAAATTCTCAAGTGAACGTGGTGTGGGATATTTACCAGAGTCAAACAAGCCATTATTTTGCCCATCTAAAAAAAGCTGACCCACCGATCATTGATGATTGTAAAGTGATTTATCATGCGTAACGGGCTATATTACCCTAAGAAATGACTTATGGATTGGGAGTCAACACTCAGTTAGAAATCCCTGCTTCCCCCTTTTTCCCGACGATTGCAAAACCTGATATATAAAAACAAAAAAGACCGTAGAATCCCCAAAAATTATAGAAACTCTTTGGAAGTATCTCGCTCTACATTTTTGCACTGCCCATTTTCATTTTAGATGTACACTTTTTTCATAAATCAAAACTTTGAGTTTTCGCTCTCCCTTCATCCCGTAAACCAAAAAGGCAAATAGATCACAACAAAATGAAAATTTTAGAGTTCATGTACGGAAAAAATTTACAAAAATAATAATGTAAGTAAAGAAAATTTATTCACACACCACAAATGAATAGAAAATTTTTGCTGTCCATGTTGGGGAAATTCCACTAGTTCAACCCTAACCGCTCGGAATTTTATAAGAAAGAGATTTCCTCCACACTTGCTTAAAAAATGGATTTGCATGTTTGAAACATGTTAAAGATGAAAATCACCTATGGATCCAAAGCTTTTTAAGAGAATAACAAACACTCATTTAATTCTCAAGTGAACGTGTGGTGGCATATTTACCCGAGTCAAACAAGCCATTATTTTGCCCATCTACAAAAAGCTGACCCAACGATCATAGATGATTAAAAAGTGATTTATCATGCGTAACGAGCTACAATACCCTAAGAAATGACTTATGGATACGGAGTCAACACTCAGTTAAAAATCCCTGCTTCCCCCTTTTTCGTGACGATTGCAACACCTGATATATAAAAACTAAAAAGTCCTTAGAATCCTTAAAAATTACAAAAAATCTTTGGAATTATCTTGCTCTACATTTGTGCACTGTGCATTTTCATTTTAGATGTACACTTTTTTCATAAATCAAAACTTTGAGTTTTCTCTCTCCCTTCATCCCGTAAACCAAAAAGGCAAATAGATCACAATAAAATGAAAATTTAAGAGTTCATGTACGGAAAAAAATTTAAAATAATAACAAATGTAAGTAAAGAAAATTTATTCACACAACAAAAATGAATAAAGAAGTTTTGTTGTCAAAGTTTGGGAAATTCCACTAGGTCAACCCTAACAGCTTGAAATTTTATAAGAAAGAGTCCACACATGCTTAAAAAATGGATTTGCATGTTTAAAACATGTTAAAGATGCAAATCACCTATGGATCCAAAGCTTTTGAGGGGAATAACAAAAGCTCATTAAATTCTCAAGTGAACGTGTCATGGGATATTTACCTGAGTCAAACAAGCCATTATTTTGCCCATCTACAAAAAGTTGACCCAACGATCATAGATGATTGTAAAGTGATTTATCATGCATAACGGGCTATATTACCCTAATAAAGGACTTATGGATTGGGAGTCAACACTCAGTTAAAAATCCCTGCTTCCCCCTTTTTCCCGACGATTGCAAAACCTGATATATAAAAACTAAAAAGACCTAGGAATCCCTAAAAATTACAGAAACTCTTTGGAATTATCTCGCTCTACATTTGCGCACTGTGCATTTTCATTTTAGATGTACACTTTTTTCATAAATCAAAACTTTGAGTTTTCGCTCTCCCTTCATCCCGTAAACCAAAAAGGCAAATAGATCACAACAAAATGAAAATTTTAGAGTTCATGTACGGAAAAAAATTTAAAACAATAACAAATATAAGTGAAGAAAATTTATTCACACACCACAAATGAATACAAAAGTTTTGTTGTCCAAGTTTGGGAAATTCCACTAGTTCAACCCAAACTTGTTGGAATTTTATAAGAAAGAGATTTCCTCCACACATGCTTAAAAAATGGATTTGCATGTTTGAAACATGTTAAAGATGCAAATCACCTAAGGATCCAAAGTTTTTCAGAAGAATAACAAACGCTCATTAAATTCTCAAGTGAACGTGCGGTGGGATATTTACCCGAGCCAACAAGCCATTATTTTGCCCATCTACAAAAGGCTGACCCAACGATCATAGATGATTGTAAAGTGATTTATCATGCGTAACGGGCTACTTTACCCTAAGAAATGACTTATGGATTGGGAGTCAATACTTAGTTAAAAATCCCTGCTTCCCCCTTTTTCCTGACGATTGCAAAACCTGATATATAAAAACTAAAAAGACCTTAGAATCCCGAAAAATTATAGAAACTCTTTGGAATTATCTCACTCTACATTTGTGCACTGTGCATTTTCATTTTAGATGTACACTTTTTTCATAAATCAAAACTTTGTGTTTTCACTCTCCCTTCATCCCGTAAACCAAAAACGCAAAAAGATCACAACAAAATGAAAATTTTAGAATTCATGTACGGAAAAAAATTTAAAACAATAACAAATGTAAGTAAATAAAATTTATTCACACACCACAAATGAATACAAAAGTTTTGTTGTCGAAGTTTGGGAAATTCCACTAGTTTAACCCTAATAGCTTGGAATTTTATAAGAAAGAGATTTCCTCCACACATGCTTTAAAAATGGATATGCATGTTTGAAACATGTGAAAGATGCAAATCACCTATGGATCCAAAGCTTTTGAAGAGAATAACAAACACTCATTAAATTCTCAAGTGAACGTGCGGTGGGATATTTACTCGAGTCATACAAGCCATTATTTTGCCCATCTACAAAAAGCTGACCCAACGATCATTGATGATTGTAAAGTGATTTATCATGCGTACCGGGCTATATTACCCTAAGAAATGACTTTTGGATTGGGAGTCAAGACTCAGTTAAAAATCCATGCCTCCCCCTTTTTTCGTTGATTGCAAAACCAGATATATAAAAACTAAGAAGAGCTTACAATCGCTAAAAATTATAGAAACTCTTTGGAATTATCTCTCTCTACATTTGTGCATTGTTCATTTCCATTCTACATGTACTCTTTTTTCTTAAAACAAAACTTTGAGTTTTCGCTCTCCCTTCATCCCGTAAACCAAAAAGGCAAATAGACCACAACAAAATGAAAAATTTGGTGTTAAAAAATTTAAAACAATAAAAAATGTATGTAAAGAAAATTTATTCACACACCACAAATGAACACAAAAGTTTTGTTGTCCTAGTTTGGGAAATTCCACTAATTCAAACCTAACAGCTTGGAATTTTATAAGAAAGAGATTTCCTTCACACATGCTTTAAAAATGGATATACATGTTTTAAACATGTTAAAGATGCAAATCACCTATGGATCCAAAGCTTTTGAAGAGAATAACAAACGCTCATTAAATTCTCAAGTGAACGTGCAGTCGGATATTTACTCGAGTCAAACAAGCCATTATTTTGCCCATCTACAAAAAGCTGACCCAACGATCATAGATGATTGTAAAGTGATTTATCATGCGTAATGGGCAATATGATAGATGCCATATTCTGACATGAGAACTAGGTTAATTATAATAGAATAACCTTTATAATTGTGTTATAGGTGGTTACTTATCGGTTTTCAAACGAAATGAGCATTTATTGAATTTGGCATTAATCACTATCGATATTGCATATTTCTCTCTCCTAAATTATATTTCATTATTTTTTAGTTTTATTTCTTCCTGAAATACTTTTTATAGATTCAATTATGGAATTTCAGGAGAATTTGGATGGAGAAGAAGATATTTACCAAAATTCCCTTAGTGAAATGGAGGTAATTTCTAGGGCAAATCGTTTTAAAATAAGAAAAATCATATTTAAAGCAAAGGGAAGCGTCGAACGAAGGGGGTCGAAGGCAGCGTGAAGAGAAAACAGAAACGGAGACCAAAACAAAGGTTTTTGACCAGAAACAGGGGAGGAACTGAGAGGAGTTCCCCACTGTCGTTCGCTGGGCCAATACCTTTTGCCGTGCCACCGTCGTCCACCATCGTCCACCGGCGTCCAGCAACCGAGAACAAACCCGAGGAGAGCTCGAGAGAGTCTCCATCGAGGTGAGTTCAACAGTCGTCGCTCGCCAGGCCGAGAATTGATCCGAGAGGGCTTCTCCAGTGCCAATCCCGCTTTCCGACCATCCTCTGGCGGCTATCACATATTTCGACCAGTCCCGGAGCCATACCGACTCCAACCGAGACTCGAGAGAGCCGGTTAGAGAACGTCAGCTCTGTTTCGATCTTCGCCGGACGTTACCTCCATCCGTCGGCTGCTAACCGTCGTCGTCGGCATCGTCTCTACCTTTGGCCACTCACTCTTGCCAACCCGAAGCCATTGATTTCGGGAAATTGCAGCACCCATGAGAACGAGTTGCTGCCCGAGCGAGAGGAGGAAGAAGGGGAGTAATTCATCATTATTGAATTTAGTTTTTATATAGTTTGAACTTAGGTTTTGAATGTTAATTGAATCTGATTTGATAATTAATGTTTATTGAATATTTTTTTCTGGATATTTGATTAAATTAGCTAATTAGGGTAGGATTATAATTGAGGTTGGATTTTGGTATTTTAATCCGATTTCTATCTTTCACTCTATGCGCCTGAGAGGGGATAGACACAAGGATTGAGAAATCGGATTTGTGGTTACGTGGTGCTCGAGAGAGGCACGAATCACCGTAAAATCCAGAGTTGACGTTTCCTATTGTGCAAGTATTTAACCAGATAATTGCTTGATAATTTAGGATATAATTAGTGTTTAGTTCATATTAATTCATCATATTTGGTTAGGCTAGTTGATTTAAGAATACACAAAATTTTGTCCTCCCTGTGGATATGACCCTCGCTTCCCGCTAAATTACATGAACGATTCGTACACTTGCGAGGTCTTAAAGCCGATGTAATTAAATTATACATCAAGTTTTTGGCGCCGTTGCCGGGGAGGCACATATTAAGCGTATTTCTTTGTTCTCCACAATCTTAGGTTAGATTTATTTTATTTTATTTTATTTTTATTTATTTATTTTTTTCATAATTTTAGTTTGGTATTTTTTATGGAATTATTTTTATTTCTTCTAGTTAGTTCATATTTTTAGTAGTGAGTTTGTTAGCTTAATTTGATAGTTCATTTTGTTTCTTTTTGTGTTTTTATGCATGGGCGCCGCTCCCTAGGTGGACCATTAGCTCCCTTTGTTGAAGAGGTAGAACATATTTGTAGGAAAACACCCGAAGTCAAGTTAGGAGCTACCATGGCCAATCAGGGCGAACCATTATAGTTACCTGCAGCAGGTGACCGTAGAGCCCTGAGGGATTATTCTATCCCATCCCACTTCACATCACCTTCTTGCATTATATTGCCACCCACTACTGCCGCCAGTTATGAGTTGAAACCGGGTGTGATCCAACTCCTCCCTACATTCTATGGGTTGGAGAAGGAGGACCCATATTACCACATCAAGGAATTCTTAGATATTTGTGCAACTTTTAAATTCCAGAATTTCTCAGATGACTCTATCCGGTTAAGACTTTTTCCATTTTCACTTAAGGATAAGGCCAAGTCTTGGCTTAATTCCTTAGAGGTGGGCAGCATTACTTCATGGGACACATTAGTCATGAAATTTTTGTCCAAGTACTTTCCCATTCAGAGAACTACAGCCCTCAGGAGAGAAATCTCCAACTTTATGCAGCAGGAGGGTGAACACTTTTCTGAGGCTTGGGAGAAATGGAAGGATTTGATCCGTAGGTGTCCGCATCATGGGTTTGAGAAATGGCATTTAGTGCAATACTTTTATCAAGGTCTTACACCTCAGGTTAGATCCATGGTAGATGCAACGAGTGGTGGGAGTTTGATGGGTAAGAGTGCTAGTGAGGCGTGGGACTTCTTTGAAACGTTGAGTGATCAACAGTGCGGTTCATCATTTAATGTTGATAGGAGATCCCACGAAGCCAAAAGAGGGGGTCTTTACGAGGTTAGTGAAACACCCATGCTCATGGCCAAGATTGAAGGGTTGACTAGAAAAATTGATGCCCTTATGGTGTCCAAGAGTTCACCTTCTCCTAACCCATCTACTGTCTGTGCCATATGCTCTGGTTCATCTCATCCCACACAAATGTGTCCATCTAGTTCATCCTACCCAGAGCTCATTGAGGACTTGAATGCAGTCCAGAATTTTCATAGACCGAACCGGAATGATCCTTTTTCAGAAACATATAATCCGGGTTGGGCTAGGCACCCAAATTTCTCATGGTCCAAGGGCCCACAGGTTGGGGGTCCTCCAGGGTTTACTCAACCCCAAGCTCCACGCCCACACTTAACTCAACAACCATTGATTCCACAAAAACCTTCACTTGAGGATACACTTCAATTATTCATGCAGAATACACAGTCCTCCATTGCTAAACTTGAAATGCAAGTGAGTCAGTTGGCCAGCCACATGAGTGAACAAGCACAAAATAGACTCCCGAGTCAAACCATTCCTAACCCCAAAAGCACACATGAGAGTGAGTTGAGTTCCAAACCCCACCATGAGCAAGCCAAAGCCATAACCACCCTTAGGAGTGGTCGTGAGTTGAACAATGGGGTAGGGACCACTAAGTCTAAGGAGTCAAAGGATGACAATGGGGACACATCATTGAGTGAAGAACCTCCAAGTTCTCCACCAACAACAAAGCAGATCTCTAACCAAGTCCGATTATCTCCTTATCCGCAGAGGTTATCGGGCCCACCTAGGAAAGGAGATAGCATGCATGAAACATTGGAACTGTTTAGTAAGGTTCACATTAATATTCCACTTCTTGATGCTATTAGGCAAGTGCCTGCCTATGCCCGATTTTTGAAAGACCTTTGTACACAGAAGAGAAATTAACATGTTAACAAAAAGGTCTTTCTTACTGAGAATGTAAGCTCAATTCTGAAGCATAACACTCCTCCTAAAGTTAAAGATCCTAGATGTCCCACAATTTCATGTGTCATTGGTGAACATACCATCCAGAGAGCTCTTCTTGACTTAGGGGCAAGTGTGAATTTGCTTCCTTTCTTTGTGTGCCAGCAATTAAGTTTGGGGGAATTGAAGCCTACTCCCATCACACTTCAACTAGCTGACCATTCTGTCAAGATACCACAAGGAATAGTTGAAGATGTTTTGATAAAAGTGGACAAATTTCTGTTCCCGGTTGATTTCATTGTTCTTGATACAGAACCAGTAGTCAATGTGACCAACCAAATTCCTGTCATCCTAGGACGTCCCTTCTTAGCCACATCTAATGCTATCATTCATTGTAAAAGTGGTGAGTTGGAGTTGTCTTTTGGAAATTTTAAGGTCTCATTGAATGTATTTAATGTCGGGCACCACCCACTTGAGTCTGATGATCTGAGTCCTGCATTTAATATAGAAACTGTTATGCTTGATAACGAATCCACTCTTGAATCTTTTGAGTCTTGCATAACATCTTTAGACATGGACTATTTTGATGAGGAAACATATTTTTGAGAGCTTAATTCTTTACTCAATTCTGTACCTCTGTTGGAGGAAGCTTATGAGGTTATCACAACTGAACATCCACAGGATCTTCCTCTTGACTTGGACAAACCTCTTGAAACTTCCAAGCTAGACCTTAAGCCACTTCCTCCCACATTGAAGTATGCGTTCTTGGGACCCATGAACTCATTACCAATCATTATTTCCTCTTATTTGAGTACTGAGCAGGAGGAACAATTGACTGAAGTTTTACAAGCACACAGAGAGGCATTGGGGTGGACTCTTGATGCCTTAAAAGGGATTAGCCCCTCCATATGCATGCATCATATTCATTTGGAGGAGGGGACTAAAGCCTCACTTGAGATGCAACGTAGGTTAAATCCCCATATGCTAGAGGTTGTGAGAGAAGAAGTCATCAGGTTGCTTGTGATAGAAATCATTTACCCTATTTCCGATAGCACCTGAGTGAGTCCAATTCAAGTTGTCCCTAAGAAAGGGGGGATAACGATAATGAAAAATGAGAGTGGTGAATTGATTCCCACAAGAACTACCACCAAGTGGCGTGTCTGCATTGACTATAGAAAACTTAATTCCGCCACTAGGAAGGATCACTTCCCACTACCTTTCATTGATCAGGTACTAGAGCGATTGGCCAGCCACAATTTTTATTTCTTCTTAGATGGATACTCCGGCTACAATCAAATTCCCATTGCTCCAGAAGACCATGAAAAGACCACATTCACGTGTCCGTTTCGCACCTATGCTTACAGACGCATGCCTTTTGGTTTATGCAATGTGCCTGCCACTTTCCAACGGTGCATGATGAGTATCTTTTCTGACATGATTGGTGAATTTTTAGAGGTCTTTATGGATGACTTTTCTGTGTTTGACTCTAGTTTTGATACATGTCTGCACAATCTTTCACTCGTATTGTCCCGTTGCATTAAGTCCAATTTAGTCATGAATTGGGAAAAATGCCACTTCATGGTGAAAGAAGGAATTGTTTTAGGACATGTAGTGTCTGAGCGGGGTGTAGCAGTGGACAAAGCCAAGGTTGACCTAATTGCCAATCTGCCACCACCTACTTCTGTGAAGGGGGTGCATTCTTTCCTTGGTCATGCTGGGTTCTATAGGCGTTTCATTAAAGACTTTAGCAAAATTTCTCGTCCTTTGACGAATTTACTTGCTCAAGATGTTGCTTTCGCCTTTGATGATGCTTGTATTCATGCTTTTAAAACACTGAAGAAATGTTTGTCCACTGCACCCATTGTCCAACCCCCTATTTGGTCTTTGCCTTTTGAGTTGATGTGTGATGCCTCTGACTATGCATTGGGGGCTGTTTTGGGGCAAAAGACGGATAAAATGCCCTGTGTCATTCAATACGCTAGCCAAACTCTTCATGATGCTCAATTGAATTACACTACCACTGAGAAGGAGTTGCTAGCAGTTGTGTTTGCCTTGAACAAATTCAGATCATATCTGTTAGGGTCAAAGGTTATAGTGTTCATTGATCATTCTGCTTTGAAGTACTTATTATCCATCAAGGACACTAAACCTCACTTGATTAGATGGATCTTGCAATTGCAAGAATTTGACCTTGAGATTCAAGATAAGAAGGGTTGTGAGAATGTTGTTGCTGATCATCTATCTAGGAGCTGTGTAGTACTTTAGGAAGGATTCCTTCCTTTAAATGATTCCTTCCCTGATGAACAACTTCTCCAAGTATCCCAGTTGCCTTGGTTTGCTGACATAGTCAACTATCTTGTAACTCATAAGATTCCTGATTATTGGAGTAAACAAGATAGGTTGAAATTCTTTTCCCAAGTCAAACATTTTTTTTGGGATGACCCTTATTTGTTCAAGGTGTGTTCTGACCAAGTCATTAGGCGTTGTGTACATGAGCAAGACTTTTCCAACATTCTTGAATTTTGTCATTCCCACACATGTGGTGGACATTTTGGTGCTAGAAATACAGCGGCTAAAGTCTTGCAATGTGGTTTCTATTGGCCTTCATTATTTAGAGATGCCCATGATTTTTGTTAGGTGTGTGATAAATGCCAACGAACAGGTTGTTTGTCTAGGAAGAACATGATGCCTCTTAACCCCATTCTTATTGTTAAATTGTTTGATGTGTGGGGTATTGACTTCATGGGTCCTTTTCCTGTCTCGTTCGGCTATCTATACATCCTTGTTGCTGTTGAATATGTCTCTAAATGGATTGAAGCTATATCATGTAACACAAACGATCACAAAGTGGTGGTAAAGTTTTTAAAATAAAATATCTTTCATTGATTTGGTACCCCGAGAGCAATCATTAGTGATGGGGGATCTCATTTTTGTAACAGAGCATTTGAGTCCTTATTGAAGAAATATTCCATCACTCATCGGGTGTCCACTCCGTACCACCCGCAAACTTGTGGTCAAGTGGAAATCTCTAATAGGGAGATCAAATGGATTTTGGAGAAGTCGGTTCGCTTTGATAGGAAAGATTGGTCCACTCGATTGGACGATGCTTTATGGGCCTATCGAACCGCTTATAAGACTCCTATTGGGATGTCTCCATTTCGCCTAGTGTTTGGCAAAGCATGTCATCTACCTGTTGAGCTTGAGCATAGAGCTTATTGGGCCATTAAGGCTTTAAATTTTGATTTAACTCAAGCGGGCGAGGAGAGAAAGTTGCAATTGAATGCGTTGGAGGAGATACGTCATGATGCTTATGAGAATGCCAAATTGTATAAGAGCGAACAAAGCTTTTACATGATAAATCTATTTTTCACAAGTCTTTTACTGTTGGACAGAATGTTTGACTTTATAACTCACGATTGCATTTGTTTCCAGGGAAGCTAAGATCCAGGTGGTCCGATCCATTTGAAGTTACACAGGTGTTTCCTCATGGCGCTATTGAGATCTGCAATCACGGAGACGGGTCGATTTTCAAAGTTAACGGTCAGAGGCTCAAACCGTATCTTGAGAATGTCCCCACACCGGAGGAGGTGATGGTGATTTTCTTGTAGGAACCTGTCAATTCATCTTGAATGCGTCAGAGTCTTGCTTACGACTCTAAACTTAGCACATTGTGGGCAATCCCCACGTTTCTATCCCTTTGTACATTACATTTTTATTTTCATTTTATTTTTTTGGTTTATTCATACTCTCTTGCCGGCTGAGAGCATAAATGGTTCCGGTAGTCAATGACCAGACTTTTGGTCCCTAGTTTGAGAGGTCTGTACTCAAACAACCGTTCTGGGATTGACCAGTTCGATCTTGAAGTATTGAATGAAAACCTTATGGTGAGTAACTTAAGGACTTGTGTTTAGCGCGTGATTCCTGCTGCCTTCAATGGCCAGTCACACGGAGATTTCTTCAAAGTGTGATGTGGGATAGCGGTTTCATCTACGGATGATTACCTACGAGTACGGCTGATACGAGTAAATCTTCTTCGAGGGAGACTATGTATCATTCCTGGGGGTCTTTATTATTCTTTTTTTTTTGTAGTCGTTATAGTGTTTTAACTTTTCCCCATTGAGGACAATGTCAGGTTTAGGTTTGGGGGGCAATGACTCTTTTATGTCTTAGCAATAATTTTCTTTCGATTTTTGTTTGTGGTTTTCAAATTACTCCTCTTAGTATGTGGTTAACATTAGTAGAGTTAAAATAAGTTGCTCAAATGTGTTTCGAAAATGATCGTAAAACTGTGTAGAATATGCCTATTAGAAATCTGATATCATTTGTTGTGATCCATGAGAATTCAGTGGGATAACTTACTATTGCATTAGACTTGGAACTTAGTTGCAAAAGAGAACATGTAAATCTAGTGTTGATCTATGTTAGTCTGAATAGTCTTGTATGCCTGTTTGAACTCATTCCTTTTTATACCTAAGTGAAATTCCTTGTTGTAATGTATGAATGCAAATGGAAATGCTCTTGCTTGCAAAAAACAAATAACTTCAGAAACAGCCTGGGCAAACCCAGGGACATGCACCGGAACAGTCGATTACTTAAAAATAAGTGCATGTGCAGTGAAGACGAATACAAAATGGTGGTAATACCAAAAGTATTCAGTGAAACAAAAATTATGTTGGTAATAGCAAAATTGCACTGGTAATAGCGTAAAATGGTTTTAAATCTGGAAGCAATGATGTTTCTTTAACTTTAATGATGAATTGTAATTTGAAAGAAGTTGCAAGTCAAGATTGAAATTGGTATATTTCTTTTGTGAGATTGTAAGACAACAGACTTACTTTACTATTTTCTCTTAATTGTGATGTGACCAGGATTTTATTGTTATCTGCTGCCTCTTTGTTTTGTTGAAGTAATAGCTTATGGGTCACATTGGTTCAGGTGGAGTAACAATGAGTGTATTTGGATTGATAATAGGCTATATTTTACACAAGTTTTAATATTTCGCAAGATCTCATATGATTTTCAGATATTTTACGATACTAAGTGTTAGTCATATGCTAATGAGGAGTAAATTTTCTTCAGTTTTTCTTTTTATATTATTGATTTAGATGAATTTTGTGGGAAAATTCCATGCAAACCCTCACGAGACATAACTCATCCACTACTACAGAGTAGGGGTTTAACGGCTTGTTGCATGCGCTAAATGCAATCGTGCTCCCTACGAAAGTGGCATTTTGTTTTCCTAGGCTTAATTTTGGTTCGATTGTTGTTTTGCTAGGGACTAGCAAAGATTTAGGTTTGGGGGTGTGATAGATGCCATATTCTGACATGAGAACTAGGTTAATTATAATAGAATAATCTTTATAATTGTGTTAAAGGTGGTTACTTATCGATTTTCAAATGAAATGAGCATTTATTGAATTTGGCATTAATCACTGTCGATATTGCATATTTCTCTCTCCTGAATTATATTTCATTATTTTTTAGTTTTATTTCTTCCTGAAATACTTTTTATAGATTCAATTATGGAATTTCAGGAGAATTTGGGTGGAGAAGAAGATATTTACCAAAATGCCCTTAGTGAAATGGAGGTAATTTCTAGGGCAAATCGTTTTAAAATAAGAAATGTCATATTTAAAGCAAAGGGAAGCGTATAATGAAGGGGGTTGAAGGCAGCGTGAAGAGAAAACAGAAACGGAGACCAAAACAGAGGTTTTTGACCAGAAACAGGGGAGGACCCGAGAGGAGTTCCCCACCGTCGTTCGCTGGGTCAATACCTTTTGTCACGCCACCGTCGTCCACCATCGTCCACCGCCGTCCAGCAACCGAGAACAAACCCGAGGAGAGCTCGAGAGAGTCTCCGTCAAGGTGAGTTCGACAGTCGTCGCTCGCCAGGCCGAGAAGTCATCCGAGAGGGCTTCTCCGGTGCCAATCCCGCTTTCCGACCATCCTTTGGCATCTATCACATATTCCGACAAGTCCCGGAGCCATACCGACTCCAACCGAGACTCGAGAGAGCCGGTAAGAGAATGTCAGCTCTTTTTCGCTCTTCGCCGGACGTTACCTCCGTCCGTCGGCTTCTAACCGTCGTCACCGGCATCGTCTCTACCTCTGGCCACTCACTCTTGCCAACCCGAAGCCATTGATTTCGGGAAATTGCAGCACCCGTGAGAACGAGTTGCTGCCCGAGCGAGAGGACGAAGAAGGGGAGTAATTCATCATTATTGAATTTAGTTTTTATATAGTTTGAACTTAGGTTTTGAATGTTAATTGAATCTGATTTGATAATTAATGTTTATTGAATATTTGTTTTCTGGATATTTGATTAAATTAGCTAATTAGGTTAGGATTATAATTGAGGTTGGATTTTGGTATTTTAATCTGATTTCTATCTTTCACTCTATGCGCCCGAGAGGGGATAGACGCAAGGATTGAGAAATTGGATTTGTGGTTACGTGGCGCTCGAGAGAGGCACGAATAACCATAAAATCCAGAGTTGACGTTTCCTATTGTGCAAGTATTTAACCAGATGATTGCTTGATAATTTAGGATATAATTAGTGTTTAGTTCATATTAATTCATCATATTTGGTTAGGCTAGTTGATTTATGAATACACAAAATTCAGTCCTCCCTGTGGATATGACCCTCGCTTCCCGTTAAAAAAGTTTTGTTGTCCAAGTTTGGGAAATTCCACTAGGTCAACCCTAACAGCTTGGAATTTTATAAGAAAGTGATTTCCTCCACACATGCATAAAAAATGGATTTGCATGTTTAAAACATGTTAAAGATGCGAATCACCTATGGATCCAAAGCTTTTGAGGAGAATAACAAACACTCATTAAATTCTCAAGTGAACGTGTAGTGGGATATTTACCCGAGTCAAACAAGCCATTATTTTGCCCATCTACAAAAAGCTGACCCAACGATCATAGATGATTGTAAAGTGATTTATCATGCGTAACAGGCTATATTACCCTAAGAAATGACATATGGATTGGGGGTCAACACTCAGTTAAAAATCCCTGCTTCCCCCTTTTTCCCGATGATTGCAAAACCTGATATATAAAAACTAAAAAGACCTTAGAATCCCTAAAAATTACAGAAACTCTTTCGAATTATCTCGCTTTACATTTGTGCACTGTGCATTTTCATTTTAGCTGTACACTTTTTACATCAATCAAAACTTTGAGTTTTCGCTCTCCCTTCATCCCGTAAACCAAAAAGGAAAATAGATCACAACAAAATGAAAATTTAAGAGTTCATGTACGGAAAAAAATTTAAAATAATAAAAAATATAAGTAAAGAAAATTTATTCACACACTAGAAATGAATACAAAAGTTTTGTTGTCCAAGTTTGGGAAATTCCACTAGTTCAACCCTAACAACTTGGAATTTTATAAGAAAGAGATTTCCTCCACACATGCTTAAAAAAAGGATTTGCATGTTTGAAACATGTTAAAGATGCAAATCACCTATGGATCCAAAGCTTTTCGTGAGAATAACAAACACTCAATTCTCAAGTCAACGTGCGGTGGGATATTTACCCGAGTCTAACAAGCCATTATTTTGCCCATCTACAAAAAGCTGACCCAACGATCATAGATGATTGTAAAGTAATTTACCCTAAGAAATGACTTATGGATTGGGAGTGAACACTGAGTTAAAAATCCCTGCTTCCCCCTTTTTCCTGACGATTGCAAAACCTGATATATAAAAACAAAAAAGACCTTAGAATCCCAAAAAATTACAGAAACTCTTTGCAATTATCGCACTCAACATTTGTGCCCTGTGCATTTTCATTTTAGACGTACACTTTTTTCATATATCAAAACTTTGTGTTTTCGCTCTCCCTTCATCCCGTAAACCAAAAAGGCAAATAGATCACAACAAAATGAAAATTTTAGAATTCATGTACTGAAAAAAATTTAAAACAATAACAAATGTATGTAAAGAAAATTTATTCACACACCACAAATGAATACAAAAGTTTTGTTGTCCAAGTTTGGGAAATTCCACTAGTTCAACCCTAACTGCTTGGAATTTTGTAAGAAAGAGATTTCCTCCACACATGCTTTAAAAATGGATATGCATGTTTTAAACATGTTAACGATGCAAATCACCTATGGATCCAAAGCTTTTGAAGAGAATAACAAACGCTCATTAAATTCTCAATTGAATGCGGTGGGATATTTACTCGAGTCAAACAAGCCATTATTTTGCCCATAAGAAAAAAAGCTGACCCAACGATCATTGATGATTGTGAAGTGATTTATCATGCGTACCGGGCTATATTAACCTAAAAAATGACTTATGGATTTGGAGTCAACACTCAATTAAAAATCACTGCTTCCTCTTATTCCCGACGATTGCAAAACCTGATATATAAAAACTAAAAAGACCATAGAATCCCTTAAAATTACAGAAACACTTTGGAATTATCTCGCTCTACTTTTGTACACTGTGCATTTTCATTTCAGATGTACAATCCTTTCATAAATCAAAACTTTGAGTTTTCGCTCTCCCTTCATCCCGTAAACCAAAAAGGCAAATAGATCACAACAAAATGAAAATTTCAGAGTTCATGTACGGAAAAAAATTTAAAACAATAACGAATGTAAGTAAAGAAAATTTATTCACACACCAGAAATGAATACAAAAGTTTTGTTGTCCAAGTTTGGGAAATTCCACTAGTTCAACCCTAACAGCTTGGAATTTTATAAGAAAGAGATTTCCTCCACACATGCTTAAAAAATGGATTTGAATGTTTGAAACATGTTAAAGATGCAAATCACCTATGGATTCAAAGCTTTTGAAAAGAATAGCAAATGCTCATTAAATTCTCAAGTGAACGTGCGGTGGATATTTACCCGAGTCAAACAAGCCATTATTTGGTCGATCTACAAAAAGCTGACCCAACGATCATATATGATTGTAAAGTGATTTATCATGCGTAATGGGCTATATTACCCTAAGAAATGACTTATGGAGTGGGAGTCAACACTCAGTAAAAAATCCCTGCTTCCCGCTTTTTCCCGATGATTGCAAAACCTGATATATAAAAACTAGAAAGACCTTAAAATCCCTAAAAATTACAGAAACTCTTTGGAATTATCTCGCTCTATATTTTTGCACTGTGCATTTTCATTTTAGATGTACGCTTTTTTCATAAATCAAAACTTTGAGTTTTTGTTCTCCCTTCATCTCGTCAACCAAAAAGGCAAATAGATCACAACAAAATGAAAATTTTAGAGTTCATGTACGGAAAATAATTTAAAACAATAACCATTGTAAGTAAAGAAAATTTATTCACACACCACAAATGAATACAACAGTTTTGTTGTTCAAGTTCGGAAAATTCCACTATTTCAACCCTTACTACTTGGAATTTTATAAGAAAGAGATTTCCTCCACACATGCTTAAAAAATGGATTTTCATATTTGAAACATGTTAAAGATGCAAATCACTTATGGATCCAATGCTTTTGAAGAGAATAAAAAACGCTCATTAAATTCTCAAGTGAACGTGCGGTGGGATATTTACCCAAGTCAAACAAGCCATTATTTTGCCCATCTACAAAAATTTGACCCAACTATCATAGATGATTGTATAGTGATTTATCATGTGTAATGGGCTATATTACCCTAAGAAATGACTTATGGATTGGGAGTCAAGACTCAGTTAAAAATCCATGCCTCCCCCATTTTCCAGACGATTGCAAAACCTGATATAAAAAAACTAAAAAGAGCTTACAATACCTAAAAATTATAGAAACTCTTTGGAATTATCTCTCACTACATTTGTGCCTTGTGCATTTATTTTCTTGATGTACTCTTTTTTCTTAAAACAAAACTTTGAGTTTTCGCTCTTCCTTTATCCAGTAAATCAAAAAGGCAAACAGATCACAACAAAATGAAAATATTGGAGTTTAAAAATTTAAAACAACAACAAATGTAAGTAAAAATTTTTTTTTCACACACCACAAATGAACACAAAAGTTTTGTTGTCCAAATTTTGGAAATTCCACTAGTACAACCCTAACAGCTTGGAATTTTATAAGAAAGAGATTTCCTCCACAAAGGTTCAAAAATGGATATACATGTTTTAAACATGTTAAAGATGCAAATCACCTATGGATCCAAAGATTTTGAAGAGAATAACAAACGCTCATTAAATTCTCAAGTGAACGTGCGGTGGGATATTTACTCGAGTCAAACAAGCCATTATTTTGCCCATCCACAAAAAGCTGACCCAACGGTCATAGATGATTGTAAAGTGATTTATCATGCGTAACAGGCTATATTACCCTAAGAAATGACTTATGGATTGGGAGTCAACACTCAGTTAAAAATCCCTGCTTCCCCCTTTTTCCCGACGATTGCAAAACCTGAGTTTTCGCTTTCCCTTCATCCCGTAAACCAAAAAGGCAAATAGATCACAACAAAATGAAAATTTTAGAGTTCATGAGCGGAAAAAAATTTAAAACAATAACAAATGAAAGTAAAGAAAATTTATTCACGCACCACAAATGAATACAAAAGTTTGTTGTCCAAGTTTGGGAAATTCCACTAGTTCAACCCTAACATCTTGGAATTTTATAAGAAAGAGATTTCCTCCACACATGCTTAAAAAATGGATTTGCATGTTTGAAACATGTTAAAGAGGCAAATCACCTATTGATCCAAAGCTTTTTAAGAGAATACAAACGCTCATTAAATTCTCAAGTGAACGTGCAGTGGCATATTTACCCGAGTCAAACAAGCCATTATTTTGCACATCTACAAAAAGCTGACCCAATGATCATAGATGATTTTAAAGTGATTTATCATGCGTAACGGAATATATTACCTAAGAAATGACTTATGGATAGGGAGTCAACACTCAGTTAAAAATCCCTGCTTCCCCCTTTTTCCCGATGATTGAAAAACCTGATATATAAAAACTAAAACCACCTTAGAATTATCTAGCTCTACATTTGTGCACTATGCATTTTCAATTTAGATGTACACTTTTTACATAAATCAAAAGTTTGAGTTTTCGCTCTCCCTTCATCCCGTAAACCAAAAAGGCAAATAGATCACAACAAAATGAAAATTTTAGATTTCACGAGCGGAAAAAAATTTAAAACAATAACAAATGAAAGTAAAGAAAATTTATGCACACACCACAAATGAACACAAAAGTTTTGTAGTCCAAGTTTGGGAAATTCCACTAATTCAACCCTAACAGCTTGGAATTTGATAGAAAGAGGTTTCCTCCACACATGCTTAAAAAATGGATTTGCATGTTTTAAACATGTTAAAGATGCAAATCACCTATGGATCCAAAGCTTTTGAAGAGAATAACAAATGCTCATTAAATTCTCAAGTGAACGTGCGGTGGGATATTTACCCGAGTCAAACAAGCCATTATTTTTCCCATCTACAAAAAGTTGACCCAATGATCATGGATGATTGTAAAGTGTTTTATCATGCGTACCGGGATATATTACCCTAATAAATGACTTATGGATTGGGAGTCAAGAGTCAGTTAAAATTCCCTGCCTCCCCCTTTTTCCCGACGATTGCAAAACCTGATATATAAAAACTAAGAAGAGCTTACAATCCCTAAAAATTACAGAAACTCTTTGGAATTATCTCTCTCTAAATTTGTGCATTGTGCATTTCCATTCTACATGTACTCTTTTTTCTTAAAAAAAAACTTTGAGTTTTTGCTCTCCCTTCATCACGTAAACCAAAAAGGCAAATAGATCACAACAAAAAGAAAATTTTGGAGTTCAAGTACGGAAAAAATTTAAAACAATAACAAATGTAAGTAAAGAAAATTTATTCACACACCACAAATGAACACAAAAGTTTTGTTGTCCAAGTTTGGGAAATTCCACTAGTTCAACCCCAACAGCTTGGAATTTTATAGGAAAGAGATTTCCTCCGCATATGCTTTAAAAATGGATATGCATGTTTTAAACATGTTAAAGATGCAAATCACCTATGGATCTAGAGCTTTTGAAGAGAATAACAAACACTTATTAAATTCTCAACTGAACGTGCGGTGGGATATTTACCCGAGTCAAACAAGCCATTATTTTGCCCATCTACAAAAAGTAGACCCAACGATCATAGATGATTGTAAAGTGATTTATCATGCGTAACGGGCTATATTACCCTAAGAAATGACTTATGGATTGGGAGTCAACACTCAGTTAAAAATCCCTGCTTCCCCCTTTTTCCCGACGATTGCAAAACCTGATATATAAAAACTAAAAAGACCTTAGAATCCCTAAAAATTACAGAAACTCTTTGGAATTATCTCGCTCTACATTTGTGCACTGTGGATTTTCATTTTAGATGTACACTTTTTTCATAAATCAAAACTTTGGGTTTTCGCTCTCCCTTGATCCCGTAAACAAAAAAGGCAAATAGATCACAACAAAATGAAAATTTTGGAGTTCATGTACGGAAAAAAATTTAAAACAATAACAAATGTAAGTAAAGAAAATTTATTCACACAACAGAAATGAATACAAAATTTTTGTTGTCCACGTTTGGGAAATTCCACTTGTTCAACCCTAACAGCTTGGAATTTTATAAGAAAGAGATTTTCTCCACATATGCTTAAAAAATGGATTTGCATGTTTGAAACATGTTAAGCATGCAAATCACCTATGGATCCAAAGCTTTTGAGGAGAATAAAAAACGCTCATTAAATTGTCAAGTGAATGTTCGGTGGGATATTTACCCGAGTTCAACAAGCCATTATTTTGCCCATCTACAAAAAGCAGACCCAACGATCATAGATGTTTGTACAGTGATTTATCATGCATAACGGGCTATCTTACCCTAAGAAATGACTTATGGATTGGGAGTCAAGACTCAGTTAAAAATCCCTGCCTCCCCCTTTTTCCCGACGATTGCCAAACCTGATATATAAAAACTAAGAAGAGCTTACAATCCCTAAAAATTACAGAAACTCTTTGGAATTATCTCTGTCTACATTTGTGCATTGTGCATTTCCATTCTAGATGTACTCTTTTTTCTTGAAACAAAATTTTGAGTTTTCGCTCTCCCTTCATCCCGTAAACCAAAAAGGCAAATAGATCACAGGAAAATGAAAGTTTTGGAGTTAAAAAATTTAAAACAATAACAAATGTATGTAAAGAAAATTTATTCACACACCACAAATGAATACAAAAGTTTTGTTGTCCAAGTTTGGGAAATTCCACTAGTTCAACCCTAACAGCATGGAATTTTATAAGAAAGAGATTTCCTCCACACATGCTTAAAAAATGGATTTGCATGTTTGAAACATGTTAAAGATGCAAATCACTTATTGATCCATTGCTTTTGAAGAAAATAACAATCGTTCATTAAATTCTCAACTGAACGTGCGGTGGGATATTTACCCGAGTCAAACAAGCCATTATTTTGCCCATCTACAAAAAGCTGACCCAACGATCATAGATTATTGTAAAGTGATTTAACATGCGTAACGGGCAATATTACCCTAAGAAATGACTTATGGTTTGGGAGTCAAGAATCAGTTAAAAATCCATGCCTCCCCCATTTTCCCGACGATTGCAAAACCTGATATATAAAAACTAAAAAGAGCTTACAATTCCTAAAAATTATAGAAACTCTTTGGAATTATCTCTCACTACATTTGTGCCTTGTGCATTTATTTTCTTGTTGTACTCTTTTTTCCTAAAACAAAACTGTGAGTTTTCGCTCTGCCTTCATCCAGTAAAACAAAAAGGCAAACAGATCACAACAAAATGAAAATATTGGAGTTTAAAAATTTAAAACAACAAAAAATGTAAGTAAAGAAATTTTTTTCACACACCACAAATGAACGCAAAAGTTTTGTTGTCCAAATTTTGGAAATTCCACTAGTACAACCCTATCAGCTTGGAATTTTATAAGAAAGAGATTTCCTCCACAATGGTTCAAAAATGGATATGCATGTTTTAAACATGTTAAAGATGCAAATCACCTATGGATCCAAAGATTTTGAAGAGAATAACAAACGCTCATTAAATTCTAAAGTGAACGTGCGGTGGGATATTTACTCAAGTCAAACAAGCCATTATTTTGCCCATCTACAAAAAGCTGCCCAATGGTCATAGATGATTGTAAAGTGATTTATCATGCGTAACGGGCTATATTACCCTAAGAAATGACTTATGGATTGGGAGTCAACACTCAGATAAAAATCACTGCTGCCCCCTTTTTCCCGATGATTGCAAAACCTGACATATAAAAACTAAAAAGACCTTAGAATCCCTAAAAATTACTGAAAATATTTGGAATTATCTCGCTCTACTTTTGTATACAGTACATTTTCATTTTAGATGTACACTTTTTACATAAATCAAAACTTTGAGTTTTCGCTCTCCGTTCATCCCGTAAACCAAAAAGGCAAATAGATCACAACAAAATGAAAATTTTAGAGTTCATGAGCGAAAAAAAATTTAAAACAATAACAAATGAAAGTAAAGAAAATTTATTCACACACCACAAATGAATACAAAAGTTTCGTTGTCCAATTTTGGGAAATTTTACTAGTTCAACCCTAACAGCTTGGAATTTTATAAGAAAGAGATTTCCTCCACACATGCTTAAAAAATGGATTTGCATGTTTGAAACATGTTAAAGAGGCAAATCACCTATTGATCCATAGCTTTTTAAGAGAATACAAACGCTCATTAAATTCTCAAGTGAACGTGCGGTGGCATATTTACCGGAGTCAAACAAGACATTATTTTGCACATCTACAAAAAGCTGACCCAATGATCATAGATGATTGTAAAGTGATTTATCATGCGTAACGGAATATATTACCCTAAGAAATGACTTATGGATAGGTAGTTAACACTCAGTTAAAAATCCCTACTTCCCCCTTTTTCCTGATGATTGAAAAACCTGATATATAAAAACTAAAAAGACCTTAGACTCCCTTAAAATTACAAAAACTGTTTGGAATTATCTCGCTCTACATTTGTGCACTGTGCATTTTCATTTTAGATGTACACTTTTTGCATAAATTAAAACTTTGAGTTTTTGCTCTCCCTTCATCCCGTAAACCAAAAAGGCAAATAGATCACAATAAAATGAAAATTTCAGAGTTCATGAGCGGAAAAAAATTTAAAACAATAACAAATGAAAGTAAAGAAAATTTATTCACACACCACAAATGAACACAAAAGTTTTGTTGTCCAAGTTTGGGAAATTCCACTAGTCCAACCGTAACAGCTTGGAATTTGATAACAAAGAGGTTTCCTCCACACATGCTTAAAAAATGTATTTACATGTTTTAAACATGTTAAAGATGCAAATCACCTATGGATCCAAAGCTTTTGAAGAGAATAACAAACGCTCATTAAATTCTCAAGTGAACGTGCGGTGGGATATTTACCCGAGTCAAACAAGCCATTATTTTGCCCATCTACAAAAAGCAGATCCAACGATCATAGATAATTTTAAAGTGATTTATCATGCGTAACAGGCTATATTACCCTAAGAAATGACTTATGGATTGGGAGTCAACACTCAGTTAAAAATCCCTGCTTCCCCCTTTTTCCCGACGATTGCAAAACCTGATATATAAAAACTAAAAAGACCTTAGAATACCTAAAAAATACAGAAACTCTTCGGAATTATCTCGCTCTACTTTTGTGCACTGTGGATTTTCATTTTAGATGTACACTTTTTTCATAAATCAAAACTTTGGGTTTTCGCTCTCCCTTCATCCCGTCAACAAAAAAGGCAAATAGATCACAACAAAATGAAAATTTTAGAGTTCATGTATGGAAAAAAATTTAAAACAATAACAAATGTAAGTAAAGAAAATTTATTCACACACCAGAAATGAATACAAAAGTTTTGTTGTCTACGTTTTGGGAAATTCCACTAGTTCAACCCTAACAGCTTGGAATTTTATAAGAAAGATATTTCCTCCACACATGCTTAAAAAATGGATTTGCATGTTTGAAACATGATAAACATGCAAATCACCTTTGTATCCAAAGCTTTTGAGGAGAATAACAAACGCTCATAAAATTGTCAAGTGAACGTGGGGGGGGATATTTACCCGAGTCAAACAAGCCATTATTTGGCCCATCTACAAAAAGCAGACCCAACGATCATAGATGTTTGTATAGTGATTTATCATGAGTAATGGGCTCTATTACCCTATGAAATGACTTATGGATTGGGAGTCAAGACTCAGTTAAAAATCCCTGCCTCCCCCTTTTTCCCGACGATTGCAAAACCTGATATATAAAAACTAAGAAGAGCTTACAATCCCTAAAAATTACAGAAACTCTTTGGTATTATCTCTGTCTACATTTGTGCATTGTGCATTTCCATCCTAGATGTACTCTTTTTTCTTCAAACAAAACTTTGAGTTTTCGCTATCCCTTCATCCCGTAAACCAAAAAGGCAAATAGATCACAACAAAATGAAAGTTTTGGAGTTAAAAAATTTAAAACAATAACAAATGTATGTAAAGAAAATTTATTCACACACGACCAATGAACACAAAAGTTTTGTTGTCCAAGTTTGGGAAATTCCACTAGTTCAACCCTAACAGTTTGAAATTTTATAAGAAAAAGATTTCCTCCACACATGCTTTATAAATGGATATACATGTTTTAAACATGTTAAAGATGCAAATCACCTATGGATCCAAAGCTTTTGAAGAGAATAACAAACGCTCATTAAATTCTCAAGTGAACGTGCGGTGGGATATTTACCCGAGTCAAACAAGCCATTATTTTGCCCTTCTACAAAAAGCTGACCCAATGATCATGGATGATTGTAAAGTGTTTTATCATGTGTAACGGGCTATATTACCCTCATAAATGACTTATGGGTAGGGAGGCTAGACTCAGTTAAAAATCCCTGCCTCACCCTTTTTCCCGACGATTTCAAAACCGTATATATAAAAACTAAGAAGAGCTTACAATCCCTAAAAATTACAAAAAATCTTTGGAATTATCTCTCTCTACATTTGTGCATTGTGCATTTCCATTCTACATCTACTCTTTTTTATTAAAACAAAACTTTGAGTTTTCGCACTCCCGTCTTCCCGTAAACCTAAAAGGCAAATAGATCACAACATAAAGAAAATTTTCAAGTTCAATTACGGAAAAAATTTTAAAAAATAACAAATGTAAGTAAAGAAAATTTTCTCACACACCACAAATGAACTCAAAAGTTTTGTTGTCCAAGTTTGGGAAATTCCACTAGTTCAACACCAACAGCTTGCAATTTCATAGGATAGAGATTTCCTCCACACATGCTTTAAAAAGGGATATGCATGTTTTAAACCCATTAAAGATGCAAATCACCTATGGATCCAAAGCTTTTGAAGAGAATAACAAATGCTCATTAATTTCTCAAGTGAACGTGCGGTGGGATATTTACCCGAGTCAAACAAGCCATTATTTTGCCCATCTACAAAAAGCAGACCCAACGATCATTGATGATTGTAAAGTGATTTATCATGCATAATGGGCTATATTACCCTAAGAAATGACTTATGGATTGGGAGTCAACACTCAATTAAAAATCCCTGCTTCCCCCTTTTTCCCGACGATTGCAAAACCTGATATATAAAAACTAAAAAGACCTTAGAATCCCTAAAAATTACAGAAACTCTTTGGAATTATCTCGCTCTACATTTGTGCACTGTGCATTTTCATTTTAGATGTACACTTTTTTCATAAATCAAAACTTTGAGTTTTCGCTTTCCCTTCATCCCGTAAACGAAAAAGGCAAATAGATCACAACAAAATGAAAATTTTAGAGTTCATGTACAGAAAAAAATTTAAAACAATAAAAAATGTCAGTAAAGAAATTTTATTCACACACCAGAAATGAATACAAAAGTTTTGTTGTCCAAGTTTGGGAAATTCCACTAGTTAAACCCTAACAGCTTGGAATTTTATAAGAGAGAGATTTCCTGCACACATGCATAAAAAATGGATTTGCATGTTTGAAACATGTTAAACATGCAAATCACCTATGGATCCAAAGCTTTTGCGGAGAATAACAAACGCTCATTAAATTGTCAAGTGAACGTGCGATGGGATATTTTTCCGTGTCAAACAAGCCATTATTTTGCCCATCTACAAAAAGCAGACCCAACGATCAAAGATGTTTGTACAGTGATTTATCTTGCGTAACGGGCTATATTACCCTTAGAAATGACTTATGGATTGGGAGTCAAGACTCAGTTAAAAATCCCTGCCTCCCCCTTTTTCCCGATGATTGCAAAACCTGATATATAAAAACTTAGAAGAGCTTACAATCCCTAAAAATTAAAGAAACTCTTTGGAATTATCTCTGTCTACATTTGTGCATTGTGTATTTCCATTCTGGATGTACTCTTTTTTCATGAAACAAAACTTTGGGTTTCGCTCTCCCTTCATCCCGTAAACCAAAAAGGCAAATAGATCACAACAAAATGAAAGTTTTGGGGTTAAAAAATTTTAAAACAATAACAAATGTAAGTAAAGAAAATTTATTCACACACCACAAATGAATACAAAAGTTTTGTTATCCAAGTTTGGGAAATTCCACTAGTTCAACCCTAACAGTTTGGAATTTTATAAGAAAGAGATTTCCTCCACACATGCTTAAAAAATGGATTTGCATGTTTGAAACATGTTAAAGATGAAAATCACTTTTTGATCCAATGCTTTTGAAGAAAATAACAAACGCTGATTAAATTCTCAACTGAACGTGCGGTGGGATACTTACCCGAGTCAAACAAGCCATTATTTTGCCCATCTACAAAAAGTTGACCCAACGATCATAGATTATTGAAAAGTGATTTATCATGCGTAACGGGCTATATTACCCTAAGAAATGACTTATGGATTGGGAGTCAACACTCAATTAAAAATCCCTGCTTCCACCTTTTTCCTGACGATTGCAAAACCTGATATATAAAAACTAAAAAGACCGTAGAATTCCTAAAAATTACAGAAACTCTTTGGAATTATCTCGTTCTACATTTGTGCACTGTGCATTTTCATTTTAGATGTACACCTTTTTCATAAATAAAAACTTTGTGTTTTCGCTCTCCCTTCATCGCATAAACCAAAATGGCAAAGAGATCACAACAAAATGACAATTTTAGAGTTCATGTACGGAAAAAAATTTAAAACAATAACAAATGTAAGTATAGAAAATTTATTGACACACTACAAATGAACTCAAAAGTTTTGTTGTTCAATTTTGGGAAATTCCACTTGTTCAACCCTAACAGCTTGGAATTTTATAAGAAAGAGATTTCCTCCACACATGCTTAAAAAATGGATTTGCATGTTTGAAACATGTTACAGATGCGAATCACCAATGGATCCAAAGCTTTTGAAGAGAATAACAAACGCTCATTAAATTCTCAAGTGAACGTGTGGTGGGATATTTACCCAAGTGAAACAAGCCATTATTTTGCCCAACTACAAAAAGCTGACCCATCGATCATAGATGATTGTAAAGTGATTTATCTTGCGTAACGGGCTATATTACCCTAACAAATGACTTATGGATTGGGAGTCATGACTCAGTTAAAAATCCCTTCCTCCCCCATTTTCTCGACGATTGCAAAACCTTATATATAAAAACTAAGAAGAGCTTACAATCCCTAAAAATTACAAAAACTCTTTGGAATTATCTCTCTGTACATTTCTACCTTGTGCATTTCTTTTCTAGATGTACTCTTTTTTCTTAAAACAAAACTTTGAGTTTTCGCTCTCCCTTTCTCCAGTAAACAAAAAAGGTAAATAGATCACAACAAAGTGAAAATGCTGGAGTTAAAAAATTTAAAAAAATAACAAATGTAAGAAAAGAAAATTTATTCACACTCCACAAATGAACACAAAATTTTTGTTGTCCAAATTTGGGAAATTCCACTAGCTCAACCCAAACAGCTTAGAATTTTATAAGAAAGAGATTTCCTCCACAAATGCTTTAAAAACGGATATGCATGTTTTAAACATGTTCAAGATGTAAATTACCTATGGATCCAAAGCTTTTGAAGTGAATAACAAACGCTCATTAAATTCTCAAGTGAACGTGCGAAGGGATATTTACGCAAGTCAAACAAGACATTATTTTGCCCATCTACAAAAAGCTGACCCAACGATCATAGATGATTGTAAAATGATTTATCATACGTAACGGGCGATATTACCCTAAGAAATGACTTATGGATTGGGAGTCAAGACTCAATTAAAAATCCCTGCTTCCACCTTTTTCCTGACGATTGCAAAACCTGATATATAAAAACTAAAAAGACAGTAGAATTCCTAAAAATTACAGAAACTCTTTCGAATTATCTCGCTCTACATTTGTGCACTGTGCATTTTCATTTTAGATGTACACCTTTTTCATAAATAAAAACTTTGTGTTTTCGCTCTCCCTTCATCACATAAACCAAAATGGCAAATAGATCACAACAAAATGAAAATTTTAGAGTTCATGTACGGAAAAAAATTTAAAACAATAACAAATGTAAGTAAAGAAAATTTATTCGCACACTACAAATGAATTCAAAAGTTTTGTTGTTCAATTTTGGGAAATTCCACTTGTTCAACCCTAACAGCTTGGAATTTTATAAGAAAGAGATTTCCTCCACACATGCTTAAAAAATGGATTTGCATGTTTGAAACATGTTAAAGAGGCAAATCACCTATTGATCCATAGCTTTTTAAGAGAATACAAACGCTCATTAAATTCTCAAGTGAACGTGCGGTGGCATATTTACCGGAGTCAAACAAGCCATTATTTTGCACATCTACAAAAAGCTGACCCAATGATCATAGATGACTGTAAAGTGATTTATCATGCGTAATGGAATATATTACCCTAAGAAATGACTTATGGATAGGTAGTTAACACTCAGTTAAAAATCCCTGCTTCCCCCTTTTTCCCGATGATTGGAAAACCTGATATATAAAAACTAAAAAGACCTTAGACTCCCTTAAAATTACAAAAACTCTTTGGAATTATTTCGCTCTACATTTGTGCACTGTGCATTTTCATTTTAGATGTACACTTTTTACATAAATTAAAACTTTGAGTTTTTGCTCTCCCTTCATCCCGTAAACCAAAAAGGCAAATAGATCACAACAAAATGAAAATTTCAGAGTTCATGAGCGGAAAAAAATTTAAAACAATAACAAATGAAAGTAAAGAAAATTTATTCACACACCACAATTGAACACAAAAGTTTTGTTGTCCAAGTTTGGGAAATTCCACTAGTTCAACCGTAACAGCTTGGAATTTGATAACAAAGAGGTTTCCTCCACACATGCTTAAAAAATGGATTTGCATGTTTTAAACATGTTAAAGATGCAAATCACCTATGGATCCAAAGCTTTTGAAGAGAATAAAAAACGCTCATTAAATTCTCAAGTGAACGTGCGGTGGGATATTTACCCGAGTCAAACAAGCCATTATTTTGCCCATCTACAAAAAGCAGACCCAACGATCATAGATAATTTTAAAGTGATTTATCATGCGTAACAGGCTATATTACCCTAAGAAATGACTTATGGATTGGGTGTCAACACTCAGTTAAAAATCTCTGCTTCCCCCTTTTTCCCGACGATTGCAAAACCTGATATATAAAAACTAAAAAGACCTTAGAATACCTAAAAATTACAGAAACTCTTCGGAATTATCTCGCTCTACATTTGTGCACTGTGGATTTTCATTTTAGATGTACACTTTTTTCATAAATCAAAACTTTGGGTTTTCGCTCTCCCTTCATCCCGTCAACAAAAAAGGCAAATAGATCACAACAAAATGAAAATTTTAGAGTTCATGTATGGAAAAAAATTTAAAACAATAAAAAATGTTAGTAAAGAAAATTTATTCACACACCAGAAATGAATACAAAAGTTTTGTTGTCTACGTTTGGGAAATTCCACTAGTTCAACCCTAACAACTTGGAATTTTAAAAGAAAGATATTTCCTCCACACATGCTTAAAAAATGGATTTGCATGTTTGAAACATGATAAACATGCAAATCACCTATGGATCCAAAGCTTTTGAGGAGAATAACAAACGCTCATAAAATTGTCAAGTGAACGTGGGGTGGGATATTTACCCGCGTCAAACAAGCCATTATTTGGCCCATCTACAAAAAGCAGACCCAACGATCATAGATGTTTGTATAGTGATTTATCATGAGTAATGGGCTCTATTACCCTAAGAAATGACTTATGGATTGGGAGTCAAGACTCAGTTAAAAATCCCTACCTCCCCCTTTTTCCCGACGATTGCAAAACCTGATATATAAAAACTAAGAAGAGCTTACAATCCCTAAAAATTACATAAACTCTTTGGTATTATCTCTGTCTACATTTGTGCATTGTGCATTTCCATTCTAGATGTACTCTTTTTTCTTCAAACAAAACTTTGAGTTTTCGCTCTCCCTTCATCCCGTAAACCAAAAAGGCAAATAGATCACAAAAAAATGAAAGTTTTGGAGTTAAAAAATTTAAAACAATAACAAATGTATGTAAAGAAAATTTATTCACACACGACTAATGGACACAAAAGTTTTGTTGTCCAAGTTTGGGAAATTCCACTAGTTCAACCCTAACAGTTTGAAATTTTATAAGAAAGAGATTTCCTCCACACATGCTTTAAAAATGGATATACATGTTTTAAACATGTTAAAGATGCAAATCACCTATGGATCCAAAGCTTTTGAAGAGAATAACAAATGCTCATTAAATTCTCAAGTGAACGTGCGGTGGGATATTTACCCGAGTCAAACAAGCCATTATTTTGCCCATCTACAAAAAGCTGACCCAATGATCATGGATGATTGTAAAGTGTTTTATCATGCGTAACGGGCTTTATTACCCTCATAAATGACTTATCGGTTGGGAGTCAAGACTCAGTTAAAAATCCCTGCCTCACCCTTTTTCCAGACGATTTCAAAATCGTATATATAAAAACTAAGAAGAGCTTACAATCCCTAAAAATTACAAAAAATCTTTGGAATTATCTCTCTCTACATTTGAGCATTGTGCATTTCCATTCTACATCTACTCTTTTTTCTTAAAACAAAACTTTGAGTTTTCGCTCTCCCTTCATCCCGTAAACCTAAAAGGCAAATAGATCACAACAAAAAGAAAATTTTCGAGTTCAATTACGGAAAAAATTTAAAACAATAAAAAATGTAAGTAAAGAAAATTTTCTCACACACCACAAATGAACTCAAAAGTTTTGTTGTCCAAGTTTGGGAAATTCCAGTGGTTCAACACCAACAGCTTGCAATTTCATAGGATAGAGATTTCCTCCACACATGCTTTAAAAATGGATATGCTTGTTTTAAACACGTTAAAGATGCAAATCACCTATGGATCCAAAGCTTTTGAAGAGAATAACAAACGCTCATTAAATTCTCACCTGAACGTGCGGTGGGATATTTACCCGAGTCAAACAAGCCATTATTTTGCCCATCTACAAAAAGCAGACCCAACGATCATTGATGATTGTAAAGTGATTTATCATGCGTAACGGGCTATATTACCCTAAGAAATGACTTATGGATTGGGAGTCAACACTCAATTAAAAATCCCTGCTTCCCCCACTTTCCCGACGATTGCAAAACCTGATATATAAAAACTAAAAAGACCTTAGAATCCCTAAAAATTACAGAAACTCTTTGGAATTATCTCGCTCTACATTTGTGCACTGTGCATTTTCATTTTAGATGTACACTTTTTTCATAAATCAAAACTTTGGGTTTTCGCTTTCCCTTCATCCCGTAAACCAAAAAGGCAAATAGATCACAACAAAATGAAAATTTTAGAGTTCAAGTATGGAAAAAAATTTAAAACAATAACAAATGTCAGTAAAGAAAATTTATTCACACACCAGAAATGAATACAAAAGTTTTGTTGTCCAAGTTTGGGAAATTCCACTAGTTCAACCCTAACAGCTTGGAATTTTATAAGAGAGAGATTTCCTCCACACATGCTTAAAAAATGGATTTGCATGTTTGAAACATGTTAAACATGCAAATCACCTATGGATCCAAACCTTTTGAGGAGAATAACAAACGCTCATTAAATTGTCAAGTGAACGTGCGATGGGCAAATTTTCCCGTGTCAAACAAGCCATTATTTTGCCCATCTACAAAAAGCAGACCCAACGATCATAGATGTTTGTACAGTGATTTATCTTGCGTAACGGGCTATATTACTCTTAGAAATGACTTATGGATTGGGAGTCAAGACTCAGTTAAAAATCCCATCCTCCCCCTTTTTCCCGATGATTGCAAAACCTGATATATAAAAACTAAGAAGAGCTTAAAATCCCTAAAAATTACAGAAACTCTTTGGAATTATCTTTGTCTACATTTGTGCATTGTGTATTTCCATTCTAGATGTACACTTTTTTCATGAAACAAAACTTTGGGTTTTCGCTCTCCCTTCATCCCGTAAACCAAAAAGGCAAATAGATCACAACAAAATGAAAGTTTTGGGGTTAAAAAATTTTAAAACAATAACAAATGTAAGTAAAGAAAATTTATTCACACACCACAAATGAATACAAAAGTTTTGTTATCCAAGTTTGGGAAATTCCACTAGTTCAACCCTAACAGTTTGGAATTTTATAAGAAAGAGATTTCCTCCACACATGCTTAAAAAATGGATTTGCATGTTTGAAACATGTTAAAGATGAAAATCACTTATTGATCCAATGCATTGAAGAAAATAACAAACGCTGATTAAATTCTCAACTGAACGTGCGGTGGGATACTTATCCGAGTCAAACAAGCCATTATTTTGCCCATCTACAAAAATTTGACCCAACGATCATAGATTATTGTAAAGTGATTTATCATGCGTAGAAATGACTTATGGATTGGGAGTCAACACTCAATTAAAAATCCTTACTTCCACCTTTTTCCTGACGATTGCAAAACCTGATATATAAAAACTAAAAAGACCGTAGAATTCCTAAAAATTACAGAAACTCTTTGGAATTATCTTGCTCTACATTTGTGCACTGTGCATTTTCATAAATAAAAACTTTGTGTTTTCACTCTCCCTTCATCACATAAACCAAAATGGCAAATAGATCACAACAAAATGAAAATTTTAGAGTTCATGTACGGAAAAAAATTTCAAACAATAACAAATGTAAGTAAAGAAAATTTATTCACACACTACAAATGAATTCAAAAGTTTTGTTGTTCAATTTTGGGAAATTCCACTTGTTCAACCCTAACAGCTTGGAATTTTATAAGAAAGAGATTTCCTCCACACATGCTTAAAAAATGGATATGCATGTTTGAAACATGTTACAGATGCAAATCACCACTGGATCCAAAGCTTTTAAAGAGAATAACAAACGCTCATTAAATTCTCAAGTGAACGTGTGGTGGGATATTTACCCAAGTGAAACAAGCCATTATTTTGCCCATCTACAAAAAGCTGACCCATCGATCATAGATGATTGTAAAGTGATTTATCTTGCCTAACGGGCTATATTACCCTAAGAAATGACTTATGGATTGGGAGTCAAAACTCAGTTAAAAATCCATGCCTCCCCCATTTTCCCGACGATTGCAAAACCTTATATATAAAAACTAAGAAGAGCTTGCAATCCCTAAAAATTACAAAAACTCTTTGGAATTATCTCTCTGTACATTTCTGCCTTGTGCATTTCCTTTCTAGATGTACTCTTTTTTCTTAAAACAAAACTTTGAGTTTTCGCTCTCCCTTCCTCCAGTAATCAAAAAAGGCAAATAGATCAAAGAAAAATGAAAATGCTGGAGTTAAAAAATTTAAAAAAACAACAAATGTAAGAAAATAAAATTTATTCACACTCCACAAATGAACACAAAAGTTTTGTTGTCCAAATTTGGGAAATTCCACTAGCTCAACCCAAACAGCTTAGAATGTTATAAGAAAGAGATTTCCTCGACACATGCTTTAAAAATGGATATGCATGTTTTAAACATGTTCAAGATGTAAATTACCTACGGATCCAAAGCTTTTGAAGTGAATAACAAATGCCCATTAAATTCTCAAGTGAACGTGCGATGGGATATTTACGCAAGTCAAACAAGACATTATTTTGCCCATCTACAAAAAGCTGACCCAATGATCATAGATGATTGTAAAATGATTTATCATGCATAACGGGCGATATTACCGTAAGAAATGACTTATGGATTGGGAGTCAAGACTCAGTTAAAAATCCCTGCCCCCCCTTTTTTCTGTGGATTGCAAAACCTGATATATAAAAACTAAGAAGAGCTTAGAATCCCTAGAAATTACAGAAACTCTTCTGAATTATCTCGTTCTACATTTGTGCATTGAGCATTTCCATTCTAGATGTACTCTTTTTTCTTAAAACAAAACTTTGAGTTTTCGCTCTCCCTTCATCCTGTAAAACAAAAAGGCAAATAGATCCCAACAAAATGAAAATTTTGGAGTTAAAAAATTTAAAACTATAACAAATTTAAGTAAAGAAAACTAATTCATACACCACAAATGAACACAAAATTTATGTTGTCTAAGTTTGGGAAATTCCACTTGTTCAACCCTACCAACTTGGAATTTTATAAGAAAGAGATTTCCTCCACACATGCTTTAAAAATGTATATGCATGTTTTAAACAAGTTAAAGATGCAAATCACCTATGGATCCAAAGCTTTTGAAGAGAATAACAAACGCTCATTAAATTCTCAAGTGAATGTGCGGTGGGATATTTACCCGAGTCAAACAAGCTGTTATTTTGCCCATCTGCAAAAAGCTGACCAAACGATCATAGATGATTGTAAAGTGATTTATGCGTAACGGGCTATATTACCCTAAGAAATGACATATGGATTTGGAGTCAACACTCAGTTAAACATCACTGCTTCCCCCTTTTTCCCGACGATTGCAAAACCTGATATATAAAAATAAAAAGACCTTAGAATCACTAAAACTTACAGAAAATCATTGGAATTATCTCGCTCAACATTTGTACACTGTGCATTTTCATTTTATATGTACACCTTTTTCATAAATCAAAACTTTGAGTTTTCGCTCTCCATTCATCCCGTCAACCAAAAACGCAAATAGATCACAACAAAATGAAAATTTTGGAGTTCATGTACAGAAAAAAATTTAAACAATAACAAATGTAAGTAAAGAAAATTTATTCACACACCACAAATGAATACAAAAGTTTTGTTGTCCAATTTTGAAAAATTCCACTAGTTCAACCCTAACAGCATGGAATTTTATAAGAAAGAGATTTCCTCCACACATGCTTAAAAAATGGATTTGCATGTTTGAAACATGTTAAAGATGCAAATCACCTATGGATCCAAAGCTTTTGAAGAGAATAACAAACGCTCAATAAATTCTCAAGTGAACGTGTCGTGGGATATTTACGCAAATCAAACAAGCCATTATTTTCCCATCTACAAAATGCTGACCCAACGATCATAGATGATTGTAAAGTGATTTTTCATGCGTACCGGGCTATATTACCCTAAGAAATCACCTATGGATTGCGAGTCAAGACACAGTTAAAAATCCCTGCCTCCCCCTTTTTCCCGTGGATTGCAAAACCTGATATATAAAAACTAAGAAGAGCTTACAATCCCTAAAAATTACAGAAACTCTTTGGAATTATCTCTCTCTACATTTGTGGATTGTGCATTTCCTTTCTAGATGTACTCTTTTTTCTTAAAACAAAACTTTGAGTTTCCACTCTCCCTTCATTCCGAAAACCAAAAAGGCAAATAGATCACAACAAAATGAAAATTTTGGAGTTAAAAAATTTAAAACGAGAAAAAATGTAAGGAAAGAAAATTTATTCACACACCACAAATGAACCCAAAAGTTTTGTTGTCCAAGTTTTGGAAATTCCACTAGTTCAAACCTAACAGCTTTGAATTTTATAAGAAAGAGATTTCCTCCACACATGCTTTAAAAATGGATATGCATGTTTTAAACATGTTAAAGATACAAATCACCTATGTATCCAAAGCTTTAGAAGAGAATAACAAACACTCATTAAATTCTCAACTGAACGCGCAGTGGGATATTTACTCGAGTCAAACAAGCCATTATTTTGCCTATCTACAAAAAGTTGACCCAACGATCATAGATGATTCTAAAGTGAATTATCGTGCGTAACGGGCTATATTACCCTAAGAAATGACTTATGGAATGGGAGTCAACACTCAGTTAAAAATCCCTGCTTCCCCCTTTTTCCTGTCGATTGCAAAACCTGATATATAAAAACTAAAAAGACCTTAGAATCCTTAAAAATGACCAAAACTCTTTGGAATTATCTCGCTCTACATTTGTGCACTGTGCGTTTTCATTTTAGATGTACATTTTTTTCATAAATCAAAACTTTGAATTTTCGCTCTCCCTTCATCCCGTAAACCAAAAAGGCAAATATATCACAACAAAATGAAAATTTTAGAGTTCATGTACGGAAAAGAAATTTAAAACAATAACAAATGTAAGTAATGAAAATTTATTCACACACCACAAATGAGTACAAAAGTTTTGTTGTCCAAGTTTGGGAAATTCCACTAGTTCAACCCAAACATCTAGGAATTTTATAAGAAGAGATTTCCTCCACACATGCTTAAAAAATGTATTTGCATGTTTGAAACATGTTAAAGATGCAAATCTCCTATGGATCAAAAGCTTTTGAGGAAAATAACAAACGCTCATTAAATTGTCAAGTGAACGTGCGGTGGGATATTTACCCGAGTCAAACAAGCCATTATTTTGCCCTTCTACAAAAAGCTGACCCAACGATCATAGATGTTTGTAAAGTGATTTATCATGCGTAACGGGCTATATTACCCCAAGAAATGACTTATGGATTGGGAGTCAAGACTCAGTTAAAAATCCCTGCCTACCCCTTTTTCCCGACGACTGCAAAACCTAATATATAAAAACTAAGAAGAGCTTACAATCCCTAAAAATTAAAAAAACTCTTTGGAATTATCTCTGTCTACATTTGTGCATTGTGCATTTCCATTCTAGATGTACACATTTTTCTTAAAACAAAACTTTCAGTTTTCGCTCGCCCTTCATCCCGTAAACCAAAAAGGCAAATAGATCACAACAAAATGAAAGTTTTGGTGTTAAAAAATTTGAAACAATAACAAATGTAAGTAAAGAAAATTTATTCACACACCACAAATGAATACAAAAGTTTTGTTGTCCAAGTTTGGGAAATTCCACTAGTTCAACCCTAATAGCTAGCAATTTTATAAGAAAGAGATTTCCTCCACACATGCCTAATAAATGTATTTGCATGTTTGAAACATGTTAAAGATGCAAATCTCCTATGGATCCAAAGCTTTTGAGAAGAATAACAAACGCTCATTCAATTCTCAAGTGAACGTGCGGTGGGATATTTACCCGAGTCAAACAAGCTATTATTTTGCCCATCTACAAAAAGCTGACCCAATGATCATAGATGATTGTAAAGTGATTTATCATGCGTAATGGGCTATATTACCCTAAGAAATGACTTATGGATTGGGAGTCAACACTCAGTTAAAAATCCGTGCCTCCTCCTTTTTCCCGATGATTGCGAAACCTGATATATAAAAACTAAGAAGAGCTTACAATTCCTAAAAATTACAGAAACTCTTTGGAATTATCTCTGTCTATATTTGTGTATTGTGCATTTCCATTCTAGATGTACTCTTTTTTTTTAAAACAAAACTTTGAGATTTCGCTCTCCCTTGATCCCGTAAACCAAAAAGGCAAATAGATCACAACAAAATGAAAGTTTTGGAGGTAAAAAATTTAAAAAAATAACAAATTTATGTAAAGAAAATTTATTCCCACACGACAAATGGACTCGAAAGTTTTGTTGTCCAAGTTTGGGAAATTCCACTAGTTCAACCCTAACAGCTTGGAATTTTATAAGAAAGAGATTTCCTCCACACATGCTTTAAAAATGGATATGCATGTTTTAAACATGTTAAAGATGCAAATCACCTATGGATCCAAAGCTTTTGAAGAGAATAACAAACGCTCATTAAATTCTCAAGTGAACGTGCGGTGGGATATTTGCCAGAGTCAAACAAGCCATTATTTTGCGCATCTACAAAAAGCTGACCCAACGATTATAGATGATTGTAAAGTGATTTATCATGCGTAAAGGGCTATATTACCCTAAGAAATGACTTATGGATTGGGAGTCAACACTCAGTTAAAAATCCCTGCCTCCCCCTTTTTCCCGACGGATGCAAAACCTGATATATAAAAACTAAAAAGACCTTAGAATCCCTAAAAATTACATAAACTCTTTGGAATTATCTCGCTCTACATTTGTGACTTGTGCATTTTCATTTCAGATGTACAGTTTTTTCATATATCAAAACTTTGAGTTTTCGCTCTCCCTTCTTCCCGTAAACCAAAAAGGGAAATAGTTCAGAACAAAATGAAAATTTTAGAGTTCATGTATGGAAAAAAATTGAAAAAAATAAAAAATTTAAGTAAAGAAAATTTATTCACACACCACAAATGAATACAAAAGTTTTGTTGTCCAAGTTTGGGAAATTCCACTAGTTCAACCCTAACAGCATGGAATTTTATAAGAAAGACATTTCCTCCACACATGCTTAAAAAATGGATTTACATGTTTGAAACATATTAAAGATGCAAATCACCTATGGATCCAATGCTTTTGAAGTGAATAACAAAGGCTCATTAAATTCTCAAGTGAACGTGCAGTGGGATATTTACCCGAGTCAAATAAGCCATCATTTTGCCCATCTACAAAAAGCTGACCCAACGATCATTGATGATTGTATAGTGATTTATCATGCGTAACGGGCTATAATACCCTAAAAAATGACTTATGGATTGGGAGTCAAGACTCAGTTAAATATCCCTGCCTACCCCTTTTTCCCGACGATTGCAAAACCTGATATATAAAAACTAAGAAGAGCTTACAATCCCTAAAAATTAAAGAAACTCTTTGGAATTATCTCCTTATACATTTGTGCATTGTGCATTTCCATTCTAGATGTACTCTTTTTTCTTAAAACAAAAGTTTGAGTTTTCGTTTTCCCTTCATCCCGTAAACCAAAAAGGCAAATAGATCACAACAAAACGAAAAATTTGGAGTTAACAAATTTTAAACAATAACAAACGTAAGTAAAGAAAATTTATTCACACACCACTAATATACCCAAAAGGTTTGTTGTCCAAGTTCGGGAAATTCCACTAGTTCAACCCGAACAGCTCAGAATTTTATAATAAAGAGATTTCCTGCACAGATGCTTAAAAAATTGATTTGCATGTTTGAAACATGTTAAAGATGCAAATCACCTATACATCCAAAGATTTTGAAGAGAAGAACAAACGCTCATTAAATTCACAAGTGAACGTGCTGTGGGATATTTACCCGAGTCAAACAAGCCATTATTTTGCCCATCTACAAAAAGCTGACCCAACGATCATAGATGATTGTAAAGAGATTTATCATGTGTAACGGTCTATATTACCCTAAGAAATGACTTATGGATTGGGAGTCAAGACTCAGTTAAAAATCCCGGCCTCCCCCTTTTTCCCAACGATTGCAAAACATTATATATAAAAACTAAGAAGAGCTTACAATCCCTAAAAATTACCGAAACTCTTTGGAGTTATCTCTCTCTACATTTGTGCATTGTGCATTTCCATTCTAGATGTACTCTTTTTTCTTAAAACAAATCTTTGAGTTTTTGCTCTCCCTTCATCCCGTAAACTAAAAAGGCAAATAGATCACAACAAAATGAAAATTTTTGAGTTAAAAAATTTAAAAAAATAACAAATGTAAGTAAATAAAATTTATTCTCGCGCCACAAATGAATACAATAGTTTTGTTGTCAAAGTTTTGGAAATTCCACTAGAGCAACCATAACAGCTTGGAATTTTATTAGAAAGAGATTTCCTCCACACATGCTTTAAAAATGGATATGCATGTTTTAAACATGTTAATGATGCAAATCACCTATGGATCCAAAGCTTTTGACGAGAATAACAAATGCTCATTAAATTCTCAAGTGAACGTGCGGTGGGATATTTACTCGAGACAAACAAGCCATTTTTTTGCCCATCTACATAAATCTGACCTAACGATCATAGATGATTGTAAAGTGATTTATCATGCGTAACGGGCAATATTACCCTAAGAAATGACTTATGGATTGGGAGTCAAGCCTCTGTTAAAAATCCCTGCCTCACCCTTTTTCCCGACGATTGCAAAACATGATATATAAAAACTAAGAAGAGCTTACAATCGCTAAAAATTACAGAAACTCTTTGGAATTATCTCTCTCCACATTTGTGCATTGTGCATTACCATTCTACATGTACTCTTCTTTCTTAAAACAAAACTTTGAGTTTTCGCTCTACCTTCATCCCGTAAACCAAAAAGGAAACTAGATCACAATAAAATGCAAATTTTGGAGTTGAAAAATTTAAAACAATAAAAAATTTAAAAAAACAAAATTTATTCACACACCACAAATGAACACAAAAGCTTTGTTGTCCAAGTTTGGGAAATTCCACTAGTCCAACCCTAATAGCTTGGTATTTTATAAGAAAGAGATTTCCTCCACACATGCTTTAAAATTGGATATGCATGTTTTTAACATGTTAAAGATGAAAATCATCTATGGATCAAAAGCTTTTGAAGAGAATAACAAACGCTCATTAAATTCTCAAGTGAACGTGCGGTGGGATAATTACCCGAGTCAAACAAGCCATTATTTTGACCATATACAAAAAGCAGACCCAACGATCATACATGATTGTAAAGTGATTTATCATGAGTAACGGGCTATATTACCCTAAGAAATGACTTATGGTTTGGGAGTCAACACTCAGTTAAAAATCCCTGCTTCCCCCTTTTTCCTATCGATTGTAAAACCGGATATATAAAAACTAAAAAGACCTTAGAATCCATAAAAATTAAAGAAACTGTTTTTAATTATCTCGCTTTACATTTGTGCACTGTGCATTTTCATTTTAGATGTACTCTTTTTTCATAAATCTAAACTTTGAGTTTTCGCTCTCCCTTCATCCCGAAAACCAAAAAGGCAAATAGATCAGTACATAATAAAAATTTTGGAGTTCATGTATGAAAAAAAATTTAAAACA
Source organism: Aristolochia californica (assembly GCF_029961685.1). Classification (NCBI taxonomy): domain Eukaryota; kingdom Viridiplantae; phylum Streptophyta; class Magnoliopsida; order Piperales; family Aristolochiaceae; genus Aristolochia; species Aristolochia californica. The sequence goes on along the minus strand of NW_027181770.1, from coordinate 27,505,561 downwards.
ATAACAAATGTAAGTAAGGAAAATTTATTCACACACCACAAATGAACACAAAAGTTTTGTTGTCCAAGTTTGGGAAATTCCACTAGTTCAACCCTAACAGCTTGGAAATTTATAAGAAAGAGATTTCCTCCACACATGCTTAAAAAATGGATTTGCATGTTTGAAACATGTTAAAGATGCAAATCACCTATGGATCCAAAGCTTTTGAAGAGAATAACAAACGCTCATTAAATTCTCAAGTGAACGTGCGGTGGGATATTTACCCGAGTCAAACAAGCCATTATTTTGCCCATCTAAAAAAAGCTGACCGAACGATTATAGATGATTGTAAAGTGATTTATCATGCGTAACGGGCTATATTAGCCTCTGAAATGACTTATGGATTGGGAGTCAAGACGCAGTTAAAAATCTCTGCCTCCCCCTTTTTCCCGACGATTGCAAAACCTGATATTTAAAAACTAAGAAGAGCTTATAATCCCAAAAAATTAAAGAAACTCTTTCGAATTATCTCCCTCTACATTTGTGCATTGTGCATTTCCATTGTAGATGTACTCTTTTCTCTTAAAACAAAACTTTGAGATTTCGCTCTCCCTTCATCCCGTAAACCAAAAAGGCAACTAGATCACAACAAAATGAAAATTTTGGAGTTAAAAAATTTAACACAATAACAAATGTAAGTAAAGAAAATTTATTCACACACCACAAATAAACACAAAAGTTTTGTTGTCCAAGTTTGGGAAATTCCACCAGTTCAACCCTAACTGCTTGGAATTTTATAAGAAAGACATTTCCTCCACACATGCTTCAAAAATGAATATGCATGTTTTAAACATGTTAAAGATACCAATCACCAATGGATCCAATGCTTTTGAAGAAAATAACAAACGCTCATTAAATTCTCATGTGAACGTGCGGTGGGATATTTATCCGAGTCAAACAAGCCATTATTTTGCCCATCTACAAAAAGCTGCCCAACGATCATAGATGATTGTAAAGTGATTTATCATGCGTAACGGGCTATATTACCCAAAGAAATGACTTATGGATTGGGAGTCAAGACTCAGTTAAAAATCCCTGCCTCCCCCTTTTTCCCGATGATTGCAAAACCTGGTATATAAAAACTAAGAAGAGCTTACAATCCCTAAAAATTATAGAAACTCTTTGGAATTATCTCTCTCTACATTTGTGCATTGTACATTTCCATTCTAGATGTACACTTTTTTCTTAAAACAAAACTTTCAGTTTTCGCTCTCCCTTCATCCCGTTAACCAAAAAGGCAAGTAGATCACAAGAAAATGAAAATTTAGGAGTTAAAAAATTTAAAATAATAACAAATGTAAGTAAAGAAAATTTATTCACTCACCACAAATAAACACAAATGTTTTGTTGTCCAAGTTTGGGAAATTCCACCAGTTCAACCCAAGCTGCTTTGAATTTTATAAGAAAGACATTTCCCCCACACATGCTTTAAAAATGAATATGCATGTTTTAAACATGTTAAAGATGCAAATTAGCTATGGGTCCAAAGCTTTTGAAGAGAATAACAAACGCTCATTACATTCTCAAGTGAACATGCGGTGGGATATTTACCCGAGTCAAACAAGCCATTATTTTGCCCATCTACAAAAAGATGACCCAACGATCATAGATGATTGTAAAGTGATTTATCATGCGTAACGGACTATATTACGCTAAGAAATGACATATGGATTGGGTGCCAAGACTCAGTTAAAAATCCCTGCCTCCGCCTTTTTCCAGATGATTGCAAAACCTGGTATTTAAAAACTAAGAACAGCTTACAATGCCTAAAAATTACAGAATCTCTTTGGAATTATCTCTCTCTACATTTGTGCATTGTGCATTTCCATTCTAGATGTACTCTTTTTTCCTAAAACAAAACTTTGAGTTTTCGCTCTCCCTTCATCCCGTAAACCAAAAAGGCAACTAGATCATACCAAAATGAAAATTTTGGACTCAAAAAATTTAAAACAATAAAAAATGTAAGTAAAGAAAATTTATTCACCCACGAACACAAAAGCTTTGTTGTCCAAGTTTGGGAAATTCCACTAGTTCAACCCTAACAGCTTGGAATTTTATAAGAAAGAGATTTCCTCCACTCATGCTTTAAAAATTGATATGCAGGTTTTAAATATGTTAAAGATGCAAATCACCTATGGCTCCAAAGCTTTTGAAGAGAATAACAAACGCTCATTAAATTCTGAAGTGAACAAGCGGTGGGATACTTACCCGAGTCAAACAAGCCATTATTTTTCCCATGTACAAAAAGCTGACCCAACGGTCATAGATGATTATAAAGTGATTTATCATGCGTAACGGGCTATATTACCCTAAGAAAGGACTTATGATTTGAGAGTCAACACTCAGTTAAAAATCCCTGCTTCCCCCTTTTTCCTGAGGATTGCAAAACCTGATATATAAAAACCAGAAAGACTTAGAATCCATAAAAATTATAGAAACTCTTTGGAATTATCTCACTCTACATTTGTGCACTGTGCATTTTCTTTTTTGATGTACACTTTTTTCGTAAGTCAAAACTTTGAGTTTTCGCTCTCCCTTCATCCCGTAAACCAAAAAGGCAGATAGATCACAACAAAATGAAAATTTTAGAGTTCATGTAGGGAAAAAAAATTATAACAATAACAAATATAACCAAAGAAAATTTATTCACACACCACAAATGAATACAAAAGTTTTGTTGTCCAAGTTTGGGAAATTCCACAAGTTCAACCCTAACAGCTTGGAATTTTAAAAGAAAGAGATTTCCTCCACACATGCTTAAAAAATGGATTTGCATGTTTGAAACATGTTAAAGATGCAAATTACCTATGGATCCAAAGCTTTTGAAGAGAATAACAAACGCTCATTAAATTCTCAAGTGAACGTGTGGTGGGATATTTACCCGAGTCAAACAAGCCATTATTTTGCCCATCTACAAAAAGCTGACCCAATGATCATAGATGATTGTAAAGTGTTTTATCATGCGTAACGGGCTATATTACCCTAAGAAATGACTTTTGGATTGGGAGTCAAGACTCAGTTAAAAATCCCTACCTCCCCCTTTTTTCCAACGATTGCAAAACCTGATATATAAAAACTAAAATGAGCTTGCAGTCCCTAAAAAGTAAAGAAACACTTTGGAATTATCTCTCTCTACATTTGTGCGTTGTGCATTTCCATTCTAGATGTACTCTTTTTTCTTAAAACAAAACTTTGAGTTTTCACTCTCCCTTCATCCCGTAAACCAAAAAGGCAACTAGATCACAACAAAATGAAAATTTTGGAGTTAAAAAATTTAAAACAATAAAAAATGAAAGTAAAGAAAATTTATTCACACACCACAAATGAACACAAAAGTTTTGTTGTCCAAATTTTGGAAATTCCACTAGTTCAAACCTAACATCTGTGAATTTTATAAGAAAAAGATTTCCTCCACACATCCATTAAAAATGGATATGCATGTTTTAAACATGTTAAAGATGCAAATCACCTATGGATCCAAAGATTTTGAAGAGAATAACAAACCCTCATTAAATTCTGAAGTGAACATGCGGTGGGATATTGTCTCGAGTCAAACAAGCCATTATTTTTCCCATCCACAAAAAGCTGACCCAACGATCATAGATGATTGTAAAGTGATTTATCATGTGTAACAAGCTATATTACCCTAAGAAATGACTTATGGATTGGGAGTCAACACTCAGTTAAAAATCACTGCTTCCCCTTTTTCCCGACGATTGCAAAACCTGATATATAAAAACTAAAAGGACCTTAGAATCCCTAAAAACTACAGAAACTCTTTGGAATTATCTCTCTCAACTTTTATACACTGTGCATTTTCATTTTAGATGTACAGTTTTTTCATAAATCCAAACATTGAGTTTTCGCTCTCCCTTCATCCCGTAAACCAAAAAGGCAAAAAGATCACAACAAAATGAAAATTTTAGAGTTCATGTACTGAAAAAAATTTAAAACAATAAACAAGGTAAGTAAAGAAAATTTATTCACACACCACAAATGAATACAAAGGTTTTGTTGTCCAAGTTTGGGTAATTCCACTAGTTCAACCCTAACAGCTTGGAATTTTATAAGAAAGAGATTTCCTCCGCACATGCTTAAAAAATGGATTTGCATGTTTGAAACATGTTAATGATGCAAATCACCTATTGATCGAAAGCTTTTAAAGAGAATAACAAACACTCATTAAATTCTCAATTGAACCTGCAGTGGCATATTTACCCGAGTCAAACAAGCCATTATTTTGTCCATCTACAAAAAGCTGACCAAACGATCATAGATGATTGTAAAGTGATTTATCATGCGTTATGGGATATATTAGCATAAGAAATGACTTATGTTTTTGGAGTCAACACTCAGTTAAAAATCCATACTTCCCCCTTTTTCTTGACGATTGCAGAACCTCATATATAAAAACTAAAATGACCTTAGAATCTCTAAAAATTACAGAAACTCTTTGGAATTATCTCGCTCTACATATGTGCACTGTGCATTTTCATTTTAGATGTACTCTTTTTTCATAAATCAAAACTTTGATTTTTCGCTCTCCCTTCATCCCGTAAACCAAAAACGCAAATAGATCACAACAAAATGAAAATTTCAGAGTTGATGTACAGAAAAATAATTTAAACAATAAAAAATGTAATTAATGAAAATTTATTAACACACCACAAAAGAATACAAAAGTTTTGTTGTCCAAGTTTGGGAAATTCCACTAGCTCAACCCTAACAGCTTGGAATTTTACAAGAAAGAGATTTCCTCCACACATGCTTAAAAAATGGATTTGCATGTTTCAAACATGTTAAACATGCAAATCACCTATGGATCCAAAGCTTTTGAAGAGAATAACAAACTCCCATTAAATTCTCAAGTGAACGTGCGGTAGGATATTTACCCGAGTCAAACAAGCCATTATTTTTCCCATCTACAAAAAGGTGAGCGAACAATCATAGATGATTGTAAAGTGATTTATCATGCATAACGGGCTATATTACCCTAAGAAATGACTTAAGGATTGGGAGTCAAAACTCAGTTAAAAATCCCTGCCTCCCCCTTTTTCCCAACAATTGTAAAGCCTCATATAAAAAAACTATGAAGAGCTTACAATCCCTAAAAATTAAAGAAAATGTTTGGAATTATCTCCCTCTACATTTGTGCATTGTGCATTTCCATTCTAGTTGTACTCTTTTTTCTTAAAACAAAACTTTGAGTTTTCGCTCTTCCTTCATCCCGTAAACCAAAAAGGCAAATAGATCACAAAAAAATGAAAGTTTGGGAGTCCAAAAATTTAAAACAATAACAAATGTAGGTAAAAAAAATTTATTCACACACCACAAATGAACACAAAAGTTTTTTTGTCCCAGTTTGGGAAATTCCTGTAGTTCAACCCTAACAGCTTGGAATTTTATAAGAAAGATATTTCCTCCACACATGCTTTAAAAATGGATATGCATGTTTTAAACATGTTAAAGATGAAAATCACCTATGGATCCAAAGCTTTTGAAGAGACTAACAAACGCTCATTAAATTCTAAAGTGAACGTGCTGTGGTATATTTACCCGAGTCAAACAAGCCATTATTTTGCCCATCTACAAAAATCTGACCCAACGATCATAGTTGAATGTAAAGTGATTTATCATGTGTAACAGGCTATATTACCCTAAGAAATGACTTATGGATTGGGAGACAACACTCAGTTAAAAATCCATGCTTCCCCCTTTCTCCCGACAATTGCAAAACCTGATATATAAAAACTAAAAATACCTTAGAATCCCAAAAAATTACAAAAACTCATTCGAATTTTCTCGCTCTACATTTGTGCAATGTGCATTTTCATTTTAGATGTACACTTTTTTCATAAACCAAAACTTTCAGTTTTCGCTCTCCTTTCATCCCGTCAACCTAAAAGGCAAAAAGATCACAACAAAATGAAAATTTTAGAGTTCATGTACGGAAAAAAATTTAAAACAATAAAAAATGTTAATAAAGAAAATTTATTCACAGACCACAAATGAATATAAAAGTTTTATTGTCCAAGTTTGGGAAATTCCACTAGTTCAACCCTAACAGCTTGGAATTTTATAAGAAAGAGATTTCCTCCACACATGCTTAAAAAATGGATTTGCATGTTTGAAACATGAAAAAGACGCAAATCACCTATGGATCCAAAGCTTTTGAAGAGAATGACAAATGCTCATTAAATTCTCAAGTGAACGTGCGGTGGGATATTTACCCGAGTCAAACAAGCCATTATTTTGCCCATCTACAAAAAGTTGACCCAACGATCATCGATGATTGTAAAATTATTTTTCATGCGTAACGGGAAATATTACCCTAAGAAATGACTTATGGAATGGGAGTCAAGACTCAGCCAAAAATCCCTGCCTCCCCCCCCCCCCCCCCCCTTTTTCCCGACGATTGCAAAACCTGATATTTAAAAACTAAGAAGAGCTTACAATCCCTAAAAATTACAGAAACTCTTTGGAATTATCTCCCTCTACATTTGTGCATTGTGCATTTGCATTCTAGATGTACTCTTTTTTCATAAAACAAAACTTTGAGTTTTCACTCTCCCTTCATCCCATAAACCAAAAAGGCAAATAGATCACAATAAAATAAAAAGTTTGGAGTTAAAAACTTTAATACAATAACAAATGAAGTAAAGAAAATTTATTCACACACCACAAATGAACACAAAAGTTTTGTTGTCCAAGTTTTGGAAATTCCACTACTTCAACCCAAACAACTTGGAATTTTATTAGAAAGAGATTTCCTCCACACATGCTTTAAAAATGGATATGCATGTTTTAAACATGTCAGTGATGCAAATCACCTATGGCTCCAAAGCTTTTGAAGAGAATAATAAACGCTCTTTGAATTCTCATGTGAACGTGCGGTGGGATATTTACCCGAGTCAAACAAGCCATTATTTTGCGCATCTAAAAAAAGCTGACCCAACGATCATAGATGATTGTAAAGTGATTTATCATGCGTAACGGGCAATATTACCCTAAGAATTGACTTATGGATTTGGAGTCAACACTCAGTTAAAAATCCCTGCTTCCCCCTTTTTCCCGACGATTGCAAAACCTGAATTATAAAAACTAAAAAGACCATAGAATCCCTAAAAATTGCAGAAACTCTTTGGAATTATATCGCTCTTCATTTTTGCAATGTGCATTTTCATTTTAGATGTGCACTTTTTTCGTAAATTAAAACTTTGAGTTTTCGTTCTACCTTCATCCCGTAAACCAAAAAGGCAAATAGATCACAACAAAATGAAAATTTGAGAGTTCATGTAGGGAAAAAAATTAAAACAATAACAAATGTAAGCATAGAAAATTTATTCACACACCACAAAATGAATACAAAATTTTTGTGCTCCAAGTTTGGGAAATTCCACTAGTTCAACCATAACAGCTTGGAATTTGTTAAAAAAGAGATTTCCTCCACACATGCTTAAAAAATGGATTTGCATGTTTGAAACATGTTAAAGATGCAAATCACCTATGTATCCAAAGCTTTTGAAGAGAAAAACAAACGCTCATTAAATTCTCAAGTGAACATGTGGTGGGATATTTACCCGAGCCAAACAAGCCATTATTTTGCCTATCTACAAAAGCTGACCCAATGATCATAGATGATTGTAAAGTGTTTGATCATGCGTAACGGGCTATATTACCGGAAAAAATAACTTATGGATTGGGAGTCAAGACTCAGTTAAAAATCCCTGCCTCCCCCTTTTTCCCGACGATTGCAAAACCTGATATATAAAAACTAAGAAGAGCTTATAGTCCCTAAAAATTAATGAAACTCTTTGGAATTATCTCTCTCTACATTTGTGCATTGTGCATTTCCATTCTAGATGTACTCTTTTTTCTTAAAACAAAACTTTGAGTTTTCGCTCTCCGTTCATCCCGTAAACAGAAAAGGCAACTAGATCACAACAAAATGAAAATTTTGGAGTTAAAAAATTTAAAACAATAAAAAATGTAAGTAAAGAAAATTTATTCACACACCACAAATGAACACAAAAGTTTTGTTGTCCATGTTTTGGAAATTCCACTAGTTCAAACCGAACATCTTGGAATTTTATAAGAAAGAGATTTCCTCCACACATGCTTTAAAAATGGATATGCATGTTTTAAACATGTTAAAGATGCAAATCACCTATGGATCCAAAGCTTTTGAAGAGAATAACAAACGCTCATTACATTCTCAACTGAACGTGCGGTGGGATATTTACTCGAGTCAAACAAGCCATTACTTTGCCCATCAACAAAAAGTTGACCCAACAATCATAGATGATTGTAAAGTGATTTATCAAGCGTAATGGGCTATATTACCCTAAGAAATGACTTATGGATTGGGAGACAACACTCAGTTAAAAATCAGTGCTTCCTCCTTTTTCCCGACGATTGCAAAACCTGATATATAAAAGCTAAAAAGACCTTAGAATCCCTAAAAATTACAGAAACTCTTTGGAATTATCTCGCTCTACTTTTGTACACTGTGCATTTTCATTTTAGATGTACACTTTTTTCATAAATCAAAACATTGAGTTTTCGCTCTCCCTTCATCCCGTAAACCAAAAAGGCAAATAGATCACAACAAAATGAAAATTTTAGAGTTCATGTACGGAAAAAAATTTAAAACAATAACAAATGTAACTAAAGAAAATTTATTCACACACCACAAATGAATACAAAAGTTTTGTTGTCCAAGTTTGGGAAATTCTACTAGTTCAACCCTAACAGCTTGGATTTTTATAAGAAAGAGATTTCCTCCACACATGCTTAAAAAATGGATTTACATGTTTGAAACATGTTAATGATGCAAATCACCTATTGATCCAAAGCTTTTAAAGAGAATAACAAACGCTCATTAATTTCTCAAGTGAATGTGCGGTGGGATATTTACCCGAGTCAAACAAGCCATTATTTTGCCCATCTACAAAAAGCTGACCCAACGATCATAGATGATTGTAAAGTGATTTACCATGCGTAACGGGCTATATTACCCAAAGAAATGACTTATGGATTGGGAATTAACACTCAGTTAAAAATCCCTACTTCCCCCTTTTTCCCGACGATTGCAAAACCTCATATATATAAACTAAAAAGACCTTAGAATCCCTAAAAATTACAGAAACTCTTTGGAATTATCTCGCTCTACATTTGTGCACTGTGCATTTTAATTTTAGATGTACACTTTTTTCATAAATTAAAACTTTGAGTTTTCGCTCTCCCTTCATCCCGTAAACCAAAAAGGCAAATAGATCACAACAAAATGAAAATTTTAGAGTTCATGTACGGAAAAAAATTTAAAACAATAAAAAATGGAAGTAAAGGAAATTTATTCACACACCACAAATGAATACAAGAGTTTTGTTGTCCAAGTTTGGGAAATTCCACTAGTTCAACCCTAACAGCTTGGAATTTTATAAGAAAGAGATTTCCTCCACACATGCTTAAAAAATGGATTTACATGTTTGAAACATGTTAATCATGCAAATCACCTATTGATCCAAAGCTTTTAAAGAGAATAACAAACGCTCATTAAATTCTCAAGTGAACGTGCGGTGGGATATTTACCCGAGTCAAACAAGCCATTATTTTGCCCATCTACAAAAAGCTGACCCAACGATCATAGATGATTGTAAAGTGATTTACCATGCGTAACGGGCTATATTACCCAAAGAAATGACTTATGGATTGGGAATTAACACTCAGTTAAAAATCCCTGCTTCCCCCATTTTCCCGACGATTGCAAAACCTCATATATATAAACTAAAAAGACCTTAGAATCCCTAAAAATTACAGAAACTGTTTGGAATTATCTCGCCCTACATTTGTGCACTGTGAAATTTCATTTTAGATGTACACTTTTTTCATAACTTAAAACTTTGAGTTTTCGCTCACCCTTCATCCCGTAAACCAAAAAGGCAAATAGATCACAACAAAATGAAAATTTTAGAGTTCATGTATGGAAAAAATATAAAACAATAACAAATGTGAGTAAGGAAAATTTATTCACACACCACAAATGAATACAAAAGTTTTGTTGTCCAAGTTTGGGAAATTCCACTAGTTCAACCCTAACAACTTGGAATTTTATAAGAAAGAGATTTCCTCCACACATGCTTAAAAAATGGATTTGCATGTTTGAAACACGTTAAATATGCAAATCACTTATGGGTCCATTGCATTTGAAGAGAATAACAAACGCTCATTAAATTCTCAAGTGAACGTGCGGTGGGATATTTACGCGAGTCAAACAAGCCATTATTTTTCCCATCTACAAAAAGCTGACCCAACGATTATAGATGATTGTAAACTGATTTGTGATGCCTAACGGGCTATATTACCCTAAGAAATGACTTATGGATTGGGAGTCAACACTCAGTTAAAAATCCCTGCTTCCCCCTTTTTCCTGACGATTGCCAAACCTGATATATAAAAACTAAAAAGACCATAGAATCCCTTAAAATTACAGAAACTCTTTGGAATTATCTCGCTCTCCATTTGTGCACTGTGCATTTTCCTTTTAGATGTACACTTTTTTCATAAAGAAAAACTTTTTGTTTGCGCTCTCCCTTCATCCCGTAAACCAAAAAGGCTAATAGATCACAACAAAATAAAAATTTTAGAGTTCATGTACGGAAAAAAATTTAAAACAATAACAAATGTAAGTAAAGAAAATTTATTCACACACTACAAATGAATACAAAAGTTTTTTTGTCCCATTTTGGGAAATTCCACTAGTTCAACCCTAACAGCTTGGAATTTTGTAAGAAAGAGATTTCCTCCACACATGCTTAAAAAATGGATTTGCATGTTTGAAACATGTTAAAGATGCAAATCACCTATGGATCCAAACCTTTAGAAGAGAATAACAAACGCTAATTAAATTCATAAGTGAACGTGCGGTGGGATATTTACCCAAGTCAAACAAGCCATTATTTTGCCCATCTACAAAAAGTTGACCCAACGATCATAGATTATTGTACAATGATTTATCATGCGTAACGGGCTATATTACCCTATGAAATGACTTATGGATTGGGAGTGAAGACACAGTTAAAAATCCCTACCTCCCCCTTTTTCCCGTCAATTGCAAAACATTATATATAAAAACTAAGAAGAGCTTAGAATCCCTAAAAATTATAGAAACTCTTTGGAATTATCTCTCTCGACATTTGTGCATTGAGCTTTTCCATTCTAGATGTACTCTTTTTTTGTTAAAACAAAACTTTGAGTTTTCGCTCTCCCTTCATCCTATAAACCAAAAAGGCAAATAGATCACAACAAAATGAAAATTTTGGAGTTAAAAAATTTAAAAAAATAACTAATGTATGTAAATAAAATATAAAGCTTTTGAAGAGAATAACAAACGCTCATTAAATTCTCAAGTTAACGTGCGGTGGGATATTTACCCTAGTCATACAAGCCATTATTTTGCCCATCTACAAAAAATTGACCCAACAATCATAGATGATTGTAAAGTGATTTATCATGCGTAACGGGCTACCTTACCCTAAGAAATGACTTATGGATTGGGAGTCAACACTCAGTTAAAAATCCGTGCTTCCCCCTTTTTCCCGACGATTGCAAAACCTAATATATAAAAACTAAGAAGAGTTTACATTCCCTTTAAATTACAGAAACTCTTTGGAATTATCTCTTTCTACATTTGTGCATTGTGCATTTCCAATCATGATGTACTCTTTTTTATTAAAAAAAACTTTGAGTTTTCGCTCTCCCTTCATCTCATAAACAAAAAAGACAAATAGATCACAACAAAATGAATGTTTTGGAGTTAAAAAATTTTAAAAAATAAGAAATGTAAGTAAAGAAAATTTATTCACACACCACAAATGAATACAAAACTTTTGTTGTCCAAGTTTGGGAAATTCCGTTAGTTCAACACTAACAGCTTGGAGTTTTATAAGATAGAGATTTCCTCCACACATGCTAAAAAAATGGATTTGCATGTTTGAAACATGTTAAAGATGCAAATCACCTATGGATCCAAAGCTTTTGAGAAGAATAACAAACGCTCATTAAATTCTCAAGTGAACGTGTTGTGGGATATTTACCCGAGTCAAATCAGCCATTATTTTGCCCATCTACAAAAAGCTGACCCAACGATCATAGATGATTGTAAAGTGATTTATCATGCGTAACGGGCTATATGACCCTAAGAAATGACTTATGGATTGGGAGTCAAGACTCAGTTAAAAATCCCTGCCTCCCCCTTTTTCCCGACGATTGCAAAATCTGATATATAAAAACTAGGAAGAGCTTACAATCCCTAAAAATTGCAGAAACTCTTTGGAATTATCTCTGTCTACATTTGTGCATTGTGCATTTCCATTCTAGATGTACTCTTTTTTCTTAAAACAAAACTTTAAGATTTCGCTCTCCCTTCATCCTGTAATCCAAAAAGGCAAATAGATCACAAAAAAATGAAAGTTTTGGAGTTAAAAACTTTAAAACAATAACAAATGTAGGTAAAGAAAATTTATTCACACACCAAAAATGAACACAAAAGTTTTGTTGTCCATGTTTGGGAAATTCCACTAGTTCAACCCTAACAGCTTGGAATTTTATAAGAAAGAGATTTCCTCCACACATGCTTTAAAAATGGATATGCATGTTTTAATCATGTTAAAGATGCAAATCACCTATTGATCCAAAGCTTTTGAAGAGAATAACAAACGCTAATTAAATTCTCAAGTGAACGAGCGGTGGGATATTTACCCGATTCAAACAAGCCATTATTTTGCCCATCTAAAAAAAGCTGACCTAGCGATCATAGATGATTGTAAAGTGATTTATCATTCGTAACGGGCTATATTTGCCTAAGAAATGACTTATGGATTGGGAGTCAAAACTCAGTTAAAAATCCCTGCTTCCCCCTTTTTCCCGACGATTGCAAAACCAGATATATAAAAACTAAAAAGACCTTAGAATCCCTAAAAATTACAGAAACTCTTTGGAATTTTCTTAGTTAAAAAATTTAATACAATTAGAAATGTAAGTAAAGAAAATTTATTCACACACAAAAAATGAACACAAAAGTTATGTTGTCCAAGTTTGGCAAATTCTACTAGTTCAACCCTAACAGCTTGGAATTTTACAAGAGAGAGATTTCCTCCACACATGCTTTAAAAATGGATATGCTTGTTTGAAATATGTTAAAGATGCAAATCACCTATGGATCCAAAGCTTCTGAAGTGAATAACAAACGCTCATTAAATTCTCAAGTGAACGTGTGGTGGGATATTTACACGAGTCAAACAAGCCATTATTTTGCCCATCTTCAAAAATCTGACCCAACGGTCATAGATGGTTGTAAAGTGTTTTATCATGTGTAACGGGCTATATTACCCTAAGAAATGACTTATGGATTGGAAGTCAAGACACAGTTAAAAATCCCTGCGTCCCCCTTTTTTCCGAAGATTGCAAAACCTGATATATAAAAACTAAGAAGAGCTTACACTCCCTAAAAATTAAAGAAACTCTTTGGAATTATCTCCCTCTACATTTGTGCATTGTGCATTTCCATTCTAGATGTACTTTTTTTTCACAAAACAAAACTATGAGTTTTCGCTCTCCCTTCATCCCGTAAACCAAAAAGGGAAATAGATCACAACAAAATAAAAATTTTGGAGTTAAAAAATTTAAAACAATAACAAATGTAGGTAAAGAAAATTTATTCACACACCACAAATGAACACAAAAGTTTTGTTGTCCAACTTTGGGAAATTCCACTAGTTCAACCCTAACAACTTGGAATTTTATAAGAGAGAGATTTCCTCCAGACATGCTTTAAAAATGGATATGCATATTTTAAACTTGTTAAAGATGCAAATCACCTGTGGATCCAAAGCTTTCGAAGAGAATAACAAATGCTCATTAAATTCTCAAGTGAACGTGCGGTGGGATATTTACCCGAGTCAAACAAGGGATTATTTTGCCCATCTAGAAAAAGCTGACCCAACGATGATAGATGATTGTAAAGTGATTTATAATGCGTAACGGGCAATATTACCCTAAGAAATGACTAATGGATTGGGAGTCAAGACTCGGTTAAAAATCCCTGCATCCCCCCCTTTTCCCGACGATTGCAAAACCTGATATTTAAAAACTAAGAAGAGCTTACAACCCCTAAAAATTACAGAAACTCTTTGGAATTATCTCTCTCCAAATTTTTGCATTGTGCATTTCCATTCTAGATGTACTCGTTTTTCTTACAACAAAACATTGAGTTTTCGCTCACCCTTCATCCCGTAAACCAAAAAGTCAAATAGATCACAAAAAAATGAAAATTTTGGAGTTAAAAAATTTAAAACAATAACAAAAGTAAGTAATGAAAATTTATTCACACACCACAAATGAATACAAGTTTTGTTGTCCAAGTTTGGGAAATTCCACTAGTTCAACCCTAATAGCTTGGAATTTTATAAGAAAGAGATTTCCTCCACACATGCTTTAAAAATGGATATGCATGTTTTATACTTGTTAAAGATGAAAATCACCTATGGATCCGAAGCTTTTGAAGAGAATAACAAACGCCCATTAAATTCTCAAGTGAACGTGCGGTGGGATATTTACCCGACTCAAACTAGCCATTATTTTGCCCATCTACAAAAAGCTGACCCAACGATCATAGATGTTTGTACATTGATTTATCTTGCATAACGGGCTATATTACCCAAAGAAATGACTTATATATTGGGAGTCAAGACTCAGTTAAAAATCCCTGCATCCCCCTTTTTCCCAATGATTGCAAAACCTGATATATAAAAACTAAAAAGACCTTAGAATCCCTAAAAATTTCAGAAACTCTTTGGAATTATATCGCTCTACATATTTGCATTGTGAAATTTCATTTTAGATGTACTCTTTTTTCAAAAATCAAAACTTTGAGTTTTCGCTCTCCCTTCATCCCTTAAACCAAAAAGGCAAATAGATCACAACAAAATGAAAATTTTAGAGTTCATGTAGAAATGAAAATTTAAAACAATAACAAATGTAAGTAAAGAAAATTTATTCACACACCACAAATGAATACAAAATTTTTGCTGTCCAAGTTTGGGAAATTCCACTAGTTCAACCCTAACAGATTGGAAGTATATAAGAAAGAGATTTCCTCCACACATGCTTAAAAAATGGATTTGCATGTTTGGAACATGTTCAAATGAAAATCACCTATGGATCCAAAGCTTTTGAAGAGACTAACAAACGGTCATTAAATTCTCAAGTGAACGTGCGGTGGGATATTTAAAACAATAACAAATGTAAGTAAAGAAAATTTATTCACACACCACAAATGAATACAAAATTTTTGCTGTCCAAGTTTGGGAAATTCCACTAGTTCAACCCTAACAGCTTGGAATTATATAAGAAAGAGATTTCCTCCACACATGCTTAAAAAATGGATTTGCATGTTTGGAACATGTTCAAATGCAAATCACCTATGGATCCAACGCTTTTGAAGAGAATAACAAACGGTCATTAAATTCTCAAGTGAACGTGCGGTGGGATATTTACCCGAGTCAAACAAGCCATTATTTTGCCCATCTAAAAAAAGGTGATCCAACGATCATAGATGATTGTGAAGTGATTTATCAAGCGTAACTGGAAATATTACCCTAAGAAATGACTTATGGATTGAGAGTCAACACTCGCTTAAATATCCCTGCCTCCCCCTTTTTTTCCCGACGATTGCAAAACCTGATATTTAAAAACTAAGATGAGCATACAATCCCTAAAAATTACAGAAACTCTTTGGAATTATCTCTCTCCACATTTTTGCATTGTGCATTGCCATTCTAGCTGTACTCTGTTTTCTTAAAACAAAACTTTGAGTTTTCGCTCTCCCTTCATCCCGTAAACCAAAAAGGCAAATAGATCACAAGAAAATAAAAATTTTGGAGTTAAAAAATTTGAAACAATAACAAAAGTAAGTAAGGAAAATTTTTTCACACACCACAAATGAACACAAGTTTTATCGTCCAAGTTTGGGAAATTCCTCTAGTTCAACCCTAACAGCTTGGAATTTTATAAGAAAGAGATTTCCACCACACATGCTTTAAAACTGGATATGCATGTTTTATACAGGTTAAAGATGCAAATCACCTATGGATCCAAAGCTTTTGAAGAGAATAACAAACGCTCAGTAAATTCTCATGCGAACGTGCGGTGGGATATTTACCCAAGTCAAACAAGCCATTATTTTGCCCATCTAAAAAAACCTGACCCAATGATCATAGATGATTGTAAAGTAATTTATCATGCGTAACGGGCTATATTACCCTAAGAAATGACTTATGGATTGGGAGTCAAGACTCAGTTAAAAATCCCTGGTTCCCCCTTTTTCCCGACGATTGCAAAACCTGATATATAAAAACTAAAAAGACCTAGAATCCCTAAAAATTACAGAAATTCTTTGGAATTATCTGGCTCTACATTTGTTCACTGTGCATTTTCATTTTAGTTGTACTCTTTTTTCATCAATCAAAACTTTGAGTTTTCGCTCTCCCTTCATCCCGTAAACCAAAAAGGCAAATTGATCACAACAAAATGAAAATTTTAGAGTTCATGTATGGAAAAAAAATTTAAAAAATAACAAATGTAAGAAAAGAATATTTATTCACACATCACAAATGAATACAAAAGTTTTGTTGTCCAAGTTTGGGAAATTCCACTAGTTCAACCCTAATAGCTTGGAATTTTATAAGAAAGAGATTTCCTCCACACATGCTTAAAAAATGGATTTGCATGTTTGAAACATGTTAAAGATGCAAATCACCTATGGATCCAACACTCATTAAATTCTCAAGTGAACGTGCGGTGGGATATTTACCCGTGTCAAACAAGCCATTATCTTGCCCATCTACAAAAAGCTGATCGAACGATCATAGATGATTGTAAAGTGATTTATCATGCGTAACGGGCTATATTACCCTGAAAAATTACTTTTGGATTGGGAGTCAAGACTCAGTTAAAAATTCCTGCCTCCCCCTTTTTCCCGACAATTGCAAAACCTGATCTATAAAAACTAAGAAGAGGTTACAATTCCTAAAAATTATCTCGCTCTACATTTGTGCACTGTGCATTTTCATTTTAGATGTACTCTTTTTTCATCAATCAAAACTTTGAGGTTTCGCTCTCCCTTCATCCCGAAAACCAAAAAGGCAAATAGATCACAACAAAATGAAAATTTTAGCGTTCATGTACGGAAAAAAATTTAAAACAATAACAAATATAAGTAAAGGAAATTTATTCACACCCCACAAATGAATACAAAAGTTTTGTTGTCCAAGTTTAGGAAATTCCACTAGTTCAACCCTAACTGGTTGGAATTTTATAAGAAAGAGATTTCCTCCACACATGCTTAAAAAATGGATTTGCATGTTTGAAACATGTTAAAGATGCAAATCACCTATGGATCCTACACTCATTAAATTCTCAAGTGAACATGCGGTGGGATATTTACCCGTGCCAAACAAGCCTTTATTTTGCCCATCTACAAAAAGCTGATCGAACGATAATAGATGATTGTAAAGTGATTTATCATGGGTAACGGGCTATATTACCCTGAGAAATGACTTTTGGATTGGGAGTCAAGACTCAGTTAAAAATCCGTGCCTCCCCCTTTTTCCCGACGATTGCAAAGCCTGATTTATAAAAACTAAGAAGAGGTTACAATCCCTAAAAATTTAAGAAACTCTTTGGAATTATCTCCCTCTGCATTTGTGCATTGTGCATTTCCATTCTAGATGTACTCTTTTTTCTTAAAACAAAACTTTGAGTTTTCGCTCTCCCTTTATCCCGTAAACCAAAAAGGCAAATAGATCACAACAAAATGAAAGTTTTGGAGTCAAAAAATTTAAAACAATAACAAATGTAAGTAAAAAAAATTTATTCACACACCACAAATGAACACAAAAGTTTTGTTGTCCAAGTTTGGGAAATTCCAGTAGTTCGACCCTAACAGCTTGGAGTTTTATAAGAAAGAGATTTCCTCCACACATGCTTTAAAAATGGATATGCATGTTTTATACATGTAAAGATGCAAATCACCTATGGATCCAAAGCTTTTGAAGAGAATAACAAACGCTCATTAAATTCTCAAGTGAACGCGCGGTGGGATATTTACCTGAGTTAAAGAAGCCATAATTTTTCCCATCTACAAAAAGCTGACCCAACGATCATAGATCATTGTAAAGTGATTTGTCATGCGTAACGGGTTGTATTACCCAAAGAAATGACTTATGGATTGGGAGTCAACTCTGAGTTAAAAATCCCTGCTTCCCCCTTTTTCCTGATGATTGCAAAACCTGATATAAAAAAACTAAAAAGACCTTCAAATCCCTAAAAATTACAGAATCTCTTTGGAATTGTCTCGCTCTAAATTTGTGCATTGGGAAATTTCATTTTAGATGTACACATTTTTCAGAAATCAAAACTTTGAGTTTTCACTCTCCCTTCATCCCGTAAACCAAAAAGGCAATAGATCACAACAAAATGAAAATTTTAGAGTTCATGTACGGAAAAAAAATTAAAACAATAACAAATGTAAGCAAAGAAAATTTATTCACACTCCACAAATGAACACAAAAGTTTTGTTGGCCAAGTTTGGGAAATTCCACTAGTTCAACCCGAACAACTTTGAATTTTATAAGAGAGAGATTTCCTCCACACATGCTTTAAAAATGGATATGCATATTTTAAACATGTTAAAGATTCAAATGACCTATGGATCCAAATCTTTTGAAGAGAATAACAAACACTCATTAAATTCTCAAGTGAACGTGTAGAGGGATATTTTCCCGAGTCAAACAAGCCATTATTTTGCCCATGTACAAAATCCTGACCCAACGATCATAGATGATTGTGAAGTGATTTATCATGCATAACAGGCAATATTACCCTAAGAAATGACATATGGATTGGGAGTCAAGACTCGGTTAAAAATCCCTGCCTCCCCCCTTTTTCCCGACGATTGCAAAACCTTATATTTAAAAACTAAGAAGAGTATACAATCCCTAAAAATTACAGAAACTCTTTGGAATTATCTCTCTGCACATTTTTGCATTGTGCATTTCCATTCTAGAGGTACTCTTTTTTCTTAAAACAAAACTTTGAGTTTTCGTTCTCCCTTCATCCCGTAAACCAAAAAGGCAAATAGATCACAACAAAATTAAAATTTTGGAGTTAAAAAATTTAAAACAATTACAAATGTAACTAAAGAAATTTTATTCACACACGACTAATGAACACAAAAGTTTTGTTGTCCAAGTTTGGGAAATTCTACTAGTTCAACCCGAACAGCTTGGAATTTTATAAGAGAGAGATTTCCTCCACACATGCTTTAAAAATGGATATGCATGTTTGAAACATGTTAAACATGCAAATCACCTATGGATCCAAAGCTTTTGAAGAGAATAACAAACTCTCATTAAATTCTCAAGTGAACGTGTGGTGGGATATTTACCCGAGTCAAACAAGCCATTATTTTGCCCATCTACGAAAAGCTGACCGAACGATCATAGATGATTGTAAAGTGATTTATCATGTGTAACGGGCTATATTACCCTAAGAAATGACTTATGGATTGGCAGTCAAGACTTAGTTAAAAATCCATGCCTCCCCCTTTTTCCCGACGATTGCAAAACCTGATATAAAAAAACTAAAAGGACCTTCAAATCCCTAAAAATTACAGAATCTCTTTGGAATTATCTCGCTCTAAATTTGTGCATTGGGAAATTTCATTTTAGATGTACACATTTTTCAGAAATCAAAACTTTGAGTTTTCACTCTCCCTTCATCCCGTAAACCAAAAAGGCAATAGATCACAACAAAATGAAAATTTTAGAGTTCATGTACGGAAAAAAAATTAAAACAATAACAAATGTAAGCAAAGAAAATTTATTCACACCCCACAAATGAACACAAAAGTTTTGTTGGCCAAGTTTGGGAAATTCCACTAGTTCAACCCGAACAACTTTGAATTTTATAAGAGAGAGATTTCCTCCACACATGCTTTAAAAATGGATATGCATATTTTAAACATGTTAAAGATTCAAATGACCTATGGATCCAAATCTTTTGAAGAGAATAACAAACACTCATTAAATTCTCAAGTGAACGTGTAGAGGGATATTTTCCCGAGTCAAACAAGCCATTATTTTGCCCATCTACAAAATCCTGACCCAACGATCATAGATGATTGTGAAGTGATTTATCATGCATAACAGGCAATATTACCCTAAGAAATGACATATGGATTGGGAGTCAAGACTCGGTTAAAAATCCCTGCCTCCCCCCTTTTTCCCGACGATTGCAAAACCTGATATTTAAAAACTAAGAAGAGTATACAATCCCTAAAAATTACAGAAACTCTTTGGAATTATCTCTCTGCACATTTTTGCATTGTGCATTTCCATTCTAGAGGTACTCTTTTTTCTTAAAACAAAACTTTGAGTTTTCGTTCTCCCTTCATCCCGTAAACCAAAAAGGCAAATAGATCACAACAAAATTAAATTTTGGAGTTAAAAAATTTAAAACAATTACAAATGTAACTAAAGAAATTTTATTCACACACGACTAATGAACACAAAAGTTTTGTTGTCCAAGTTTGGGAAATTCTACTAGTTCAACCCGAACAGCTTGGAATTTTATAAGAGAGAGATTTCCTCCACACATGCTTTAAAAATGGATATGCATGTTTTATACATGTTAAAGATGAAAATCTCCTATGGATCCAAAGCTTTTGAAGAGAATAACAAACGCTAATTATATTCTCAAGTGAACGTGCGGTGGGATATTTACCCGAGTCAAACAAGCCATTATTTTTCCCATCTACAAAAAGCTAACCCAACGATCATAGATGATTGTAAAGTGATTTATCATGCATAACGGGCTATATTACACTAAGAAATGACTAATGGATTGGGAGTCAAGACTCAGTTAAAAATCCATGCCTCCCCCTTTTTCCCGACGATTGCAAAACCTGATATATAAAAACTAAAAAGAGCTTACAGTCTCTAAAAATTAAAGAAACTCTTTTGAATTATCTCCTTCTACATTTGTGCATTGTGCATTTCCATTCTACATGTACTTTTTTTCTCAATACAAAAATTTGAGTTTTCGCTCTCCCTTCATCCCGTAAACCAAAAAGGCAAATATATCACAACAAAATAAAAATTTTGGAGTTAAAAAATTTAAAACAAAAACGAATGTAAGTAAAGAAAATTTATTCACACACCACAAATAAACACAAAAGTTTTGTTGTCCAAGTTTGGGAAATTCCACTAGTTCAACCCTAACAGCTTGGAATTTTATAAGAGAGATTTCCTCCACACATGCTTTAAAAATGGATATCCATATTTTAAACATGTTAAAGATACAAATCACCTGTGGATCCAAAGCTTTTGCCGAGAATAAGAAACGCTCATTAAATTCTCAAGTGAACGTGCGGTGAGATATTTACCCGAGTCAAACAAGGGATTATTTTGTCCATCTAGAAAAAGCTGACCCAACGATGATAGATGATTGTAAAGTGATTTATCATGCGTAACGGGCAATATTACCCAAAGAAATGACTTATGGATTGGGAGTAAATACTCAGTTAAAAATCTCTGCTTCCCCCCCTTTTCCCGACGACTGCAAAACCTGATATTTAAAAACTAAGAAGAGCTTACAACCCCTAAAAATTATAGAAACTCTTTGGAATTACCTCTCCCTAAATTTGTGCATTGTGCATTTCCATTCTAGATGTACTCTTTTTTCTTATAACAAAACATTGAGTTTTCGCTCTCCCTTCATCCCGTAAACCAAAAAGGCAAATAGATCACAAAAAAATGAAAATTTTGGAGTTCAAAAATTTAAAACAATAATAAAAATGAGTAATGAAAATTTATTCACACAACACAAATGAATACATGTTTCTTTGTCCAAGTTTGGGAAATTTCACTAGTTCACCCCTAACAGCTTGGAATTTTATAAGAAAGAGATTTCCTCCACATGCTTTAAAAATGGATATGCATGTTTTATACATGTTAAAGATGAAAATATCCTATGGATCCAAAGCTTTTTAAGAGAATAACAAACGCTAATTATATTCTCAAGTGAACGTGCGGTGGGATATTTACCCGAGTCAAACAAGCCATTATTTTTCCCATCTACAAAAAGCTAACCCAACGATCATAGATGATTGTAAAGTGATTTATCATGCATAACGGGCTATATTACACTAAGAAATGACTAATGGATTGGGAGTCAAGACTCAGTTAAAAATCCCTGCATCCCCCTTTTTCCCAATGATTGCAAAACCTGATATATAAAAACTAAAAAGACCATAGAATCCCTAAAAATTTCAGAAACTCGTTGGAATTATCTCGCTCTACATTTTTGCACTGTGCAATTTCATTTTAGATGTACTCTTTTTTCATAAATCAAAACTTTGAGTTTTCGCTCTCCCTTCATCCCGTAAACCAAAAAGGCAAATAGATCACAACAAAATGAAAATTTTAGAGTTCATTTACAAAAAAAAATTTAAAACAAAAACAAATGTAAGTAAAGAAAATTTATTCACACACCACAAATGATTACAAAATTTATGTTGTCCATGTTTGGGAAATTCCACTAGTTCAACCCTAACAGCTTGGAATTATATAAGAGAGTGATTTCCTCAACACATGCTTTAAAAATGGATATGCATATTTTAAACATGTTAAAGATGCAAGTCACCTATGGATCCAAAGCTTTTGAAGAGAATAACAAACACTCATTAAATTCTCAAGTGAACGTGCAGAGGGATATTTTCCCGAGTCAAACAAGCCATTATTTTGCCCATCTACAAAAACATGACCCAACGATCATAGAAGATTGTGAAGTGATTTATCATGCGTAATAGGCAATATTACCCTATGAAATGACTTATGGATTGGAAGTCAAGACTCGGTTAAAAATCCCTGCCTCCCCCCTTTTTCCCGACGATTGGAAAACCTGATATTTAAAAACTAAGAAGAGCATACAATCCCTAAGTTACAGAAACTCTTTGGAATTATCTCTCTCTATATTTTTGCATTGTGCATTTCCATTTTGAGGTACTCTTTTTTCTTAAAACAAAACTTTGAGTTTTCGCTCTCCCTTCATCCCGTAAACCAAAAAGGCAAATAGATCACAACAAAATTAAAATTTTGGAGTTAAAAAATTTAAAACAATTAAAAATGTAAGTAAAGAAAATTTATTCACACACGACAAATGAACACAAAAGTTTTGTTGTCCAAGTTTGGAAAATTCTACTAGTTCCACCCTAACAGCTTTGAATTTTATAAGAGAGAGATTTCCACCACACATGCTTTAAAAATGGATATGCATGTTTGAAACATGTTAAAGATGCTTATCACCTATTGATCCAAAGCTTTTAAAGCGAATGACAAACGCTCATTAAATTCTCAAGTGAACGTGTGGTGGGATATTTACCCGAGTCAAACAAGCCATTACTTTGCCCATCTACGAAAAGCTGACCGAACGATCATAGATGATTGAAAAGTGATTTATCATGTGTAACGGGCTATATTACCCTAAGAAATGACTTATGGATTGGGAGTTAAGACTTAGTTAAAAATCCATGCCTCCCCCTTTTTCCCGACGATTGCAAAACCTGATATATAAAAACTAAGAAGAGCTTAAAGTCCCTAAAAATTAAAGAAACTTTTTGGAATTATCTCCCTCTACATTTGTGCATTGTGCATTTCCATTCTAGATGTACTTTTTTTCTCAAAACAAAACTTTGAGTTTTCGCTCTCCTTTCATCCCGTAAACCAAAAAAGCATATAGATCACAACAAAATAAAAATTTTGGAGTTAAAAAATTTAAAACAAAAATGAATGGAAGTAAAGAAAATTTATTCACACACCACAAATGAACACAAAAGTTTTGTTGTCCTAAGTTTGGGAAATTCCACTAGTTCAACCCTAACAGCTTGGAATTTTATAAGAGAGATTTCCTCCACACATGCTTTAAAAATGGATTAGCATATTTTAAACATGTTAAAGATGCAAATCACCTGTGGATCCAAAGCTTTTGAAGAGGATAACAAATGCTCATTAAATTCTCAAGTGAACGTGCGGTGGGATATTTACCCGAGTCAAACAAGGGATTATTTTGCCCATCTAGAAAAAGCTGACCCAACGATGATAGATGATTGTAAAGTGATATATCATGTGTAACGGGCAATATTACCCTAAGAAATGACTTATGGATTGGGAGTCAACACTCAATTAAAAATCCCTGCATCCCGCCCTTTTCCCGACGATTGCAAAACCTGATATTTAAAAACTAAGAAGAGATTACAACCCCTAAAAATTACAGAAACTCTTTGGAATTATCTCTCTCTAAATTTTTGCATTGTGCATTTCCATTCTAGATGTACTCTTTTTTCTTCCAACAAAACATTGTGTTTTCGCTCGCCCTTCTTCCCGTAAGCCAAAAAGCCAAATAGATGACAAAAAAATGAAAATTTTGGAGCTAAAAAATTTAAAACAATAACAAAAGTGAGTAATGAAAATTTATTCACACACCACAAATGAATAAAATTTTTGTTGTCCAAGTTTGGGAAATTCCACTAGTTCAACCCTAACAGCTTGGAATTTTATAAGAAAGAGATTTCCTCCACACATGCTTTAAATATGGATATGCATGTTTTATAGATGTTAAAGATGAAAATCACCTATGGATCCAAAGAATTTGAAGAGAATAACAAACGCTCATTAAATTCTCAAGTGAACGTGCGGTGGGATATTTACCCGAGTCAAACAAGGGATTATTTTGCCCATCTAGAAAAAGCTGACCCAACGATGATAGATGATTGTAAAGTGATTTATCATGCGTAACGGGCAATATTACCCAAAGAAATGACTTATGGATTAGGAGTCAACACTCAGTTAAAAATCCCTGCATCCCGCCCTTTTCCCGACAATTGCAAAACCTGATATTTAAAAAGTAAGAAGAGCTTAAAACCCCTAAAAATTAAAGAAACTCTTTGGAATTATCTCTCTCTAAATTTGTGCATTGTACATTTCCATTCTAGATGTACTCTTTTTTCTTACAACAAAACATTGAGTTTTCGCTCTCCCTTCATACCGTAAACCAAAAAGGCAAATAGATCACAACAAAATAAAAATTTTGGAGTTAAAAAATTTTAAAAAATAACAAAAGTAAGTAAAGACATTTTTTTCATACACCACAAATGAACACAAGTTTTGTTGTACAAGTTTGGGAAATTCCACTAGTTCAACCCTAATAGCTTGGAATTATATAAGAAAGAGATTTCCTCCACACATGCTAAAAAATGGATTTGAATGTTTGAAACATGTTCAAGATGCAAATCACCTATGGATCCAAAGCTTTTGAAGAGAATAACAATTGCTCATTAAATTCTCAAGTGAACGTGCGGTGGGATATTTACCCGAGTCAAACAAGCCATTTTTTTGCCCATCTACAAAAAGCTGATCCAACGATCATAGATGATTGTGAAGTGATTTATCATTCGTAACAGGAAATATTACCCTAATAAATGACTTATGGATTGAGAGTCAACACTCGGTTAAAAATCCTTGCCTCCCCCCTTTTTCCCGACGATTGCAAAACCGTATATTGAAAAACTAAGATGAGCATACAATCCCTAAACATTACAGAAACTCTTTGGAATTATCTCTCTCAACATTTTTACATTGTGCATTTCCATTCTAGTTGTAGACTTTTTTCTTAAAACAAAACTTTGAGTTTTCGCTCTCCCTTCATCCCGTAAACCAAAAAGGCAAATAGATCACAACAAAATAAAAATTTTGGTGCAAAAAAAATTAAAAAAATAACAAAAGTAAGTAAAGAAATTTTTTTCATACACCACAAATGAACACAAGTTTTATTGTCCAAGTTTTGGAAATTCCACTAGTTCAACCCTAACAGCTTGGAATTTTATAAGAAAGAGATTTCCTCCACACATGCTTTAAAACTGGATATGCATGTTTGATACAGGTTCAAGATGCAAATCACCTATGGATCCAAAGCTTTTGAAGAGAATAACAAACGTTCAGTAAATTCTCATGTGAACGTGCGGTGGGATATTTACCCGAGTCAAACAAGCCATTATTTTACCCATCTACAAAGAGGTGATCCAACGATCATAGATGATTGTAAAGTTATTTATCATGAGTAACGGGCTATATTACCCTAAGAAATGACTTATGGATTGGGAGTCAATACTCAGTTAAAAATCCATGCTTCCCCCTTTTTCCCGACGATTGCAATACCTAACATATATAAAATAAAAAGACCTTAGAATCCCTAAAAATTACAGAAACTCTTTGGAATTATCTCGCTATACATTTGTGCACTGTGCATTTTCATTTTAGATGTACTCTTTTTTCATCAATCAAAACTTTGAGTTTTCTCGCTCCCTTCATCCCGTAAACCAAAAAGGCAAATTGATCACAACAAAATGAAAATTTTAGAGTTCATGTATGGAAAAAGTTTTAAAAAAATAACAAATGTAAGAAAAGAATATTTATTCACACATCGCAAATGAATACAAAAGTTTTGTTGTCCAAGTTTGGGAAATTCCACTAGTTCAACCCTAACAGCTCGGAATTTTATAAGAAAGAGATTTCCTCCACACATGCTTAAAAAATGGATTTGCATGTTTGAAACATGTTAAAGATGCAAATCACCTATGGATCCAACACTCATTGAATTCTCAAGTGAACGTGTGGTGGGATATTTACCCGTGTCAAACAAGCCATTATTTTGCCCATCTACAAAAAGCTGATCGAACGATCACAGATGATTGTAAAGTGATTTATCATGCGTAGCGGGCTATATTACCTTGAGAAATGACTTTTGGATTGGGAGTCAAGACTCAGTTAAAAATCCCTGCCTCCCCCTTTTTCCCGACGATTGCAAAACCTGATCTATAAAAGCTAAGAAGAGGTTACAATCCCTAAAAATTTAAGAAACTCTTTGGAATTATCTCTCTCTACATTTGTGCATTGTGCATTTCCATTCTAGATGTACTCTTTTTTCTTAAAACAAAACTTTGAGTTTTCGCTCTCCCTACATCCCGTAAACCAAAAAGGCAAATAGATCACAACAAAATGAAAGTTTTGGAGTCAAAAAATTTAAAACAACAACAAATGTAGGTAAAGAAAATTTATTCACACACCACAAATGAACACAAAAGTTTTGTTGTCCAAGTTTGGGAAATTCCACTAGTTCAACCCTAACAGCTTGGAGTTTTATAAGATAGAGATTTCCTCCACACATGCTTTAAAAATGGATATGCATGTTTTATACATGTTAAAGATGCAAATCACCTATGGATCCAAAGCTTTTGAAGAGAATAACAAACGCACATTAAATTCTCAAG
Source organism: Aristolochia californica (assembly GCF_029961685.1). Lineage (NCBI taxonomy): Eukaryota > Viridiplantae > Streptophyta > Magnoliopsida > Piperales > Aristolochiaceae > Aristolochia > Aristolochia californica. The sequence continues at coordinate 27,478,080 of NW_027181770.1, read as the reverse complement.
TGAACGTGCGATGGGATATTTACCCGAGTCAAAGAAGCCATTATTTTTCCCATCTACAAAAAGCTGACCCAACGATCATAGATGATTGTAAAGTGATTTATCATGCGTAACGGGCTGTATTACCCAAAGAAATGACTTATGGATTGGGTGTCAACACTCAGTTAAAAATCCCTGCTTCCCCCTTTTTCCTGATGATTGGAAAACCTGATATATAAAAACTAAAAAGACCTTCGAATCCCTAAAAATTACAGAAACTCTTTGGAATTATCTCGCTCTACATTTGTGCACTGGGCATTTTCATTTTAAATTTACACTTTTTTCAGAAATGAAAACTTTGAGTTTTCGCTCTCCCTTGATCCCGTCAACCAAAAAGGCAAATAGATAACAAATGAAAATTTTAGAGTTCATGTACGGAAAAAAAATTAAAGCAATAACAAATGTAAGCAAAGAAAATTTATTCACACACCACAAATGAATACAAAAGTTTTGTTGTCCAAGTTTGGGAAATTCCACTAGTTCAACCCTAACAGCTTGGAATTTTAAAAGAAAGAGATTTCCTCCACACATGCTTAACAAATGGATTTGCATGTTTGAAACATGTTCAAGATGCAAATCACCTATAGATCCAAAGCTTTTGAAGAGAATAACAAACGCTCATTAAATTCTCAAGTGAACGTGTGGTGGTATATTTGCCTGAGTCAAACAAGCCATTATTTTGCCCATCTACAAAAAGCTGACCCAACGATCATAGACGATTGTAAAGTGTTTTATCTTGCGTAACGGGCTATATTACCCTAAGAAATGACTTATGGATTGGGAGTCAAGACTCAGTTAAAAATCCCTGCCTCCTCCTTTTTCCCGACAATTGTAAAACCTGATATATAAAAACTAAGCAGAGCATACAGTCCCTAAAAATTAAAGAAACTCTTTGGAATTATCCCCCTCTACATTTGTGCATTGTGGATTTCCATTCTAGATGTACTTTTTTTTCAAATCAAAACTTTGATTTTTCGCTCTCCCATCATCTCGTCAACCAAAAAGGCAAATAGATCACTACAAAATAAAAATTTTGGAGTTAAAAAATTTAAAACAATAACAATTGTAAGTAAAGAAAATTTATTCACACACCACAAATAAACACAAAAGTTTTGTTGTCAGTGTTTGGGAAATTCCACTAGTTCAACCCTATCAGGTTGGAATTTTATAAGACAGAGATTTCCTCCACACATGCTTTAAAAATGGATATGCATGTTTTAAACATGTTAAAGATGCAAATCACCTATGGATCTAAAGCTTTTGAAGAGAATAACAAACGCTCATTAAATTCTCAAGTGAACGTGCGGTGGGATATTTACCCGAGTCAAACATGCCATTATTTTGCGCATCTACAAAAAGCTGACCCAACGATCATAGATGATTGTAAAGTGATATATCATGCGTAACGGGCTATATTACCCTAAGAAATGACTTATGGATTGGGAGTCAACACTCGGTTAAAAATCCCTGCTTCCCCCTTTTTCCCGACGATTGCAAAACCTGATATATAAAAACTAAAAAGACCACAGAGTCCCTAAAAATTACAAAAACTATTTGGAATTATCTCGCTCTACATTTGTGCACTGTGCATTTTCATTTTAGATGTACACTTTTTTCGTTAATCAAAACTTTGAGTTTTCGCTCTCCCTTCATCCCGTAAACCAAAAAGGCAAATAGATCACAAAAATATGAAAATTTTAGAGTTCTTGTACAGAAAAAAAATTAAAAAAAAAAAAAAATTAAGCAAAGAAAATTTATTCACACACCACAAATGAATACAAAAGTTTTGTTCTCCAAGTTTGGAAAATTCCACTAGTTCAACCCTAACAGCTTGGAATTTTAAAAGAAAGAAATTTCCTCCACACATGCTTAACAAATGGATTTGCATGTTTGAAACATGTTAAAGATGCAAATAACCTATGGATCCAAAGCTTTTGAATAGAATAACAAACGCTCATTGAATTCTCAAGTGAACGTGTGGTGGGATATTTACCCGAGTCAAACAAGCCATTATTTCGCCCATCTACAAAAAGCTGACTCAACGATCATAGATGATTGTAAAGTGTTTTATCATGCATAACGGGCTATATTACCCTAAGAAATGACTTATGGATTGGGAGTCAAGACTCAGTTAAAAATCCATGCCTCCTCCTTTTTCCCGACAATTGTAAAACCTGATATATAAAAACTAAGCAGAGCATACCGTCCCTAAAAATTAAAGAAACTCTTTGGAATTATCTCCCTCTACATTTGTGCATTGTGCATTTCCATTCTAGATGTACTTTTTTTTCAAATCAAAACTTTGATTTTTCGCTCTCCCATCATCTCGTCAACCAAAAAGGCAAATAGATCACTACAAAATAAAAATTTTGGAGTTAAAAATTTAAAAAAATAACAAATGTAAGTAAAGAAAATTTATTCACACACCAAAAATTAAAACAAAAGTTTTGTTGTCCAAGTTTGGGAAATTTCACTAGTTCAACCCTAACAACTTGGTATTTTATAAGAGAGAGATTTCCTCCACACATGCTTTAAAAATGGATCTGCATGTTTTAAACATGTTAAAGATGCAAATCACCTATGGATCTAAATCTTTTGAAGAGAATAACAAACGCTCATTAAATTCTCAAGTGAACGTGCAGTGGGATATTTACCCGAGCCAAACAAGCCATTATTTTGTGCATCTACAAAAAGCTGACCCAACGATCATAGATGATTGTAAAGTGATTTATCATACGTAACGGGCTATATTACCCTAAGAAATGACTTATGGATTGGGAGTCAACACTCGGTTAAAAATCCCTGCTTCCCCCTTTTTCCAGACGAATTCAAAACCTGATATATAAAAACTAAAAAGACCATAGAGTCCCTAAAAATTACAGAAACTCTTTGGAATTATCTCGCTCTACATTTGTGCACAGTGCATTTTAATTTTAGATGTACACTTTTTTCGTTAATAAAAACTTTGTGTTTTCGATCTCCCTTCATCCCGTAAACCAAAAAGGCAAATAGATCACAACAATATGAAAATTTTCGAGTTCTTGTACGGAAAAAAAATTAAAACAATAACAAAAGTAAGCAAAGAAAATTTATTCACACACCACAAATGAATACAAAAGTTTTGTTCTCCAAGTTTGGGAAATTCCACTAGTTCAACCCTAACAACTTGGAATTTTAAAAGAAAGAGATTTCCTCCACACGTGCTTAACAAATGGATTTGCATGTTTGAAACATGTTAAAAATGCAAATCACCTATGGATCCAAAGCTTTTGAAGAGAATAAATAACGCTCATTAAATTCTCAAGTGAACGTAGGGTGGGATATTTACCTGAGTCAAACAAGCCATAATTTTTCCCATTTACAAAAAGCTGACCCAACGATCATACATGATTGTAAGGTGATTTATCATGCGTAACGGGCTATATTACCCAAATAAATGACTGATGGATTGCGAGTCAACACTCAGTTAAAAATCCCTGCTTCCCCCTTTTTTCCCGACGATTGCAAAACCTGATATATAAAAACTAAAAAGACCTTAGAATCCTAAAAAATTACAGAAACTCTTTGGAATTATCTCGCTCTACACATGTGCAATGTGCATTTTCATTTTAGATGTACACTTTTTTCATAAATCAAAACTTTGAGTTTTCGCTCTCCCTTCATCCCGTAATTCAAAAAGGCAAATAGATCACAACAAAATGAAAATTTAAGAGTTCATGTACGGAAAAAAAATTGAAACAATAACAAATGTAAGCAAAGAAAATTTATTCACACACCACAAATGAATGGAAAAGTTTTGTTGTCCAAGTTTGGGAAATTCCACTAATTCAACCCTAACAGTTTGGAATTTTAAAAGAAAGAGATTTCCTCCACACATGCTTAAAAAATGGATTTGCATGTTTGAAACATGTTAAAGATGCAAATCACCTATGAATTCAAAGCTTTTGAAGAGAATAACAAACGCTCATTAAATTCTCTAGTGAACGTGCGGTGGGATATTTACCCGAGTCAAACAAGCCATTATTTTGTGCATCTACAAAAGGCTGACCCAACGATCATAGATGATTGTAAAGTGATTTATCATGCGTAACAGGCTATATTACCCTAACAAATGACTTATGGATTGGGAGTCCAGTGTCAGTTAAAAATCCCTGCTTCCCCCTTTTTCCCGACGATTGCCAAACCTGATATATAAAAACTAAAAAGACCATAGAATCCCTAAAAATTACAGAAACTCTATGGAATTATCTCGCTCTACATTTGTGCACTGTGCATTTTCATTTTAGATGTACACTTTTTCATAAATCAAAACTTTGAGTTTTCGCCCTTCCTTCATCCCATAAACCAAAAAGGCAAATAGATCACAACAAAATGAAAATTTTAGAGTTCATGTACGGAAAAAATTTAAAACAATAAAAAATGTAAGTAAAGAAAATTTATTCACACACCACAAATGAATACAAAATTTTTGTTGTCCAAGTTTCGGAAATTCCACAAGTTCAACCCTAACAGCTTGGAATTTTATAAAAAAGAGATTTCCTCCACACATGCTTAAAAATTGGATTTGCATGTTTGAAACATCTTAAAGATGCAAATCACCTATGGATCCACAGCTTTGGAAGAGAATAGCAAATGCTCATTAAATTCTAAAGTGAACGTGCGGCGAATATTTACCCTAGTCAAACAAGCCATTATTTTACCCATCTACAAAAAGCTGACCCAACGATCATATATGATTGTAAAGTGATCTATCATGCGTAACGGGCTATATTACCCAAAGAAAGGACTAATGGATAGGGAGTCAACACTCAGTTAAAAATCCCTGCTTCCCCCATTTTCCTGACGATTGCAAAACCTAATATATAAAAACTAAAAAGACCTTAAAATCCATAAAAATTACAGAAACTCTTTGGAATTATCTTGCTCTAATTTTTGCACTGTGCATTTTCATTTTAGATGTACACTTTTTTCATAAATCAAAACTATGAGTTTTCGCTCTCCCTTCATCCCATAAACCAAAATGGCAAATAGGTCACAACAAAATGAAAATTTTAGAGTTCATGTACGAAAAAAAATTTAAAAAAATAATAAATATAAGTAAAGAAAATTTATTCACACACCACAAATGAATACAAAAGTTTTGTTGTTCAAGTTTGGAAAATTCCACTAGTTCAACCCTAACAGTTTCGAATTTTATAAGAAAGAGATTTCCACCAGACATGCTTAAAAAATGGATTTGCGTGTTTGAATCATGTTAAAGATGCAAATCACTTATGGATTCAATGCTTTTGAAGAGAATAACCAACGCTCATTAAATTTTCAAGTGAACGTGCGGTGGGATATTTACCCGAGTCAGACAAGCCATTATTTTGCCCATCTACAAAAGCCTGACCCAATGATCATAGATGATTGTAAAGTGATTTATCATGCGTAACGGGCTCTATTACCCTAAGAAATGACTTATGAATTGAGAGTCATCACTCAGATCAAAATCCATGCTTCCCCCTTTTTCCTGACGATTGCAAAACCTGATATATAAAAACTAAAAAGACCTTAGAATCCCAAAAAATTACAAAACTCTTTGGAATTATCTCGCTCTAAATTTGTGCACTGTGCATTTTCATTTTAGATGTAGACTTTTTTCATAAATCAAAACTTTGAGTTTTCGCTCTCCCTTCATCCCGTGAACCAAAAAGGCAAATAGATCACAACAAAATGAAAATTTAAAAGTTCATGTACGAAACAAAACTTAAAAAAATACCAAATATAAGTAAAGAAAATTTATTCACACACCACAAATGAATACAAAAGTTGTGTTGTTCAAGTTTGGAAAATTCCACTAGTTACCCCCTAACAGTTTGGAATTTTATAAGAAAGAGATTTCTTCCACACATGCTTAAAAAATGGATTTGCATGTTTGAAACATGTTAAAGATGCAAATCACTTATGTATCCAATGCTTATGAAGAGAACAACAAACACTCATTAAATTTTCAAGTGAACGTGCGGTGGGATATTTACCCGAGTCAAAAAAGCCATTATTTTGCCCATCTACAAAAACCTGACCCAACGATGATAGATAATTGTAAAGTGATTTATCATGAGTAACGGGCTATATTACCCTAAGAAATGACTTATGAATTGGGATTCAACACTTAGTTAAAAATCCCTGCTTCCCCCTTTTTCCAGAGGATCGCAAAACCTGATATATAAAAACTAGAAAGACCATGGAATCCCAAAAAATTACAAAACTCTTTGGAATTATCTCGCTCTACATTTGTGCACTGTGCATTTTCATTTTAGATGTACACTATTTTCATAAATCAAAACTTTGTGTTTTCGCTCTCCCTTCATCCCGTAAACCAAAAAGGCAAATAGATCACAACAAAATGAAAATTTTAGAGTTCATGTACGGAAAAAAATTCAAAACAATAACAAATGTAAGTAAAGAAAATTTATTCACACACCACAAATGAATACAAAAGTTTTGTTGTTCAAGTTTGGGAAATTCCACTAGTTCAACCCTAACAACTTGGAATTTATAAGAAAGAGAATCCTCAACACAAGCTTAAAACATGAATTTGCATGTTTGGAACATGTTAAAGATGCAAATCACCTATGGATCCAAAGCTTTTGAAGAGAATAACAAACGCTCATTAAATTCTCAAGTGAACGTGCGGTGGGATATTTACCCGAGTCAAACAAGCCATTATTTTGCCCATCTACAAAAAGCTGACCCAACGATCATAGATGATTGTGAAGTGATTTATCATGCGTAACGGGCAATATTACCCTAAGAAATGTCTTATAGATTGGGAATCAAGACTCGGTTAAAAATCCTTGCCTCTCCCCTTTTTCCCGACGATTGCAAAACCTGATATTTAAAAACTAAGAAGAGCATACAATTCCTATAAATTACAGAAACTCTTTGGAATTATCTCTCTCTATATTTTTGCATTTTGCATTTCGAATCTACTTGTACTCTTTTTTCTTAAAACAAAACTTTGAGTTTTCGCTCTCCCTCCATCCCGTAAACGAAAAAGGCCAATAGATCACAACAAAATAAAAATTTTGGAGAAAAAAATTTAAAACAATAAAAAAGTAAGTAAAGAAAATTTTTTCACGCACCACAAATGAACACAAGTTTTGTTATCCGAGTTTGGGAAATTCCACTAGTTCAACCCTAACAGCTTGGAGTTTTATAAGAAAGAGATATCCCCCACACATGCTTTAAAAATGGATATGCATGTTTTATACATGTTAAAGATGCAAATAACCTATGGAAACAAAGCTTTTGAATAGAATAACAAACGCTCATTAAATTCTCTAGTGAACGTGCGGTGGGATATTTACCCCAGTCAAACAAGCCATTATTTTACCCATCCACAAAAAGCTGACCCAACGATCATAGATGATTGTAAAGTGATTTATCATGCGTAATGGGCTATATTACCCTAAAAAATGACTTATGGATTGGGAGTCAAGACTCAATTAAAAATCCCTGCTTCCCCCTTTTTCCCTACGATTGCAAAACCTGATATATAAAAACTAAAAAGACCTTAGAATCCCTAAAAATTACAGAAACTCTTTGGAATTATCGCACTCTAAATTGTGCACTGTGCATTCTCATTTTAGATATACTCTTTTTTCATAAATCAAAACTTTGAGTTTTCGCTCTCCCTTCATCCCGTAAACCAAAAAGGCAAATAGATCACAACAAAATGAAAATTTTAGTGTTCATGTATGGAAAAAAATTTTAAACAATAACAAATATAAGTAAAGAAAATTTATTCACAAACCACAAATGAATACAAAAGTTTTGTTGTCCAAGTTTGGGAAATTCCACTAGTTCAACCCTAACAGCTTGGAATTTTATAAGAAAGAGATTTCCTCCACACATGCTTAAAAAATGGATTTGCATGTTTGAAACATCTTAAAGATGCAAATCACATATGGATCCAAAGCTTTTGAAGAGAATAACACACACTCATTAAATGCTCAAGTGAGCGTGCGGTGGGATATTTACCCGAGTCAAATAAGCCATTATTTTGCCCATCTACAAAAAGGTGAGCGAACGATCATAGATGATTGTAAAGTGATTTATCATGCGTAACGGGCTATATTACCCAGAGAAATGACTTTTGGATTGGGAGTCAATACTCAGTTAAAAATCTCTGCATCCCGCTTTTTCCCGACGACTGCAAAACCTGATATATAAAAACTAAGAAGAGCTTACAATCCCTAAAAAGTAAAGAAACTCTTTGGAGTTATCTCCCTCTACATTCATGCATTGTGCATTTCCATTCTAGATGTACATTTTTTTTAAAACAAAAATTTGAGTTTTCGCACTCCCTTCATCCTGTAAACCAAAGAGGCAAATAGATCACAACAAAATGAATGTTTTGGAGTCAAAAAATTTTAAACAATAACAAATGTAAGTAAAAAAAATTTATTCACATACCAAAAATGAACACAAAAGTTTTGTGGTCCAAGTTTGGGAAATTCCACTAGTTCAACCCTAACAGCTTGGAATTTTATAATAAAAGAGATTTCCTCCACACACGCTTTATAAAAGGATATGCATGTTTTATACATGTTAAAGATGCAAATCACCTATGGATCCAACGCTTTTGAAGAGAATAACAAACGCTCATTAAATTGTCAAGTGAACGTGCGGTGGGATATTTACCCGAGTCAAACAAGCCATAATTTTTCCCATCTACAAAAAGCTTACCCAACGATCATAGATGATTTTAAAGTGATTTATCATGCGTAACGGGCTATATTACCCAAAGAAATGTCTTATGGATTGGGAGTCGACACTCAGTTAAAAATCCCTGCTTCCCCCTTTTTCCCAACGATTGCAAAACCTGATATATAAAAACTAAAAAGACCTTAGAATCCCTAAAAATTACAGAAACTCTTTGGAATTATCTCGCTCTATATTTGTGCACTTTTTTCATAAATCAAAACTTTGAGTTTTCGCTCTCCCTTCATCCCGTAAACCAAAAAGGCAAATAGATCACAACAAAATGAAAATTTTAGAGTTCATGTATGAAAAAAAAATTAAAACAATAACAAATGTAAGAAAGAAAATTTATTCACATACCACAAAGGAATACAAAAGTTTTGTTGTCCAAATTTGGGAAATTCCACTAGTTGAACCCTAATGACTTGGAATTTTGAATGAAAGAGATTTCCTCCACACATGCTACAAAAATGGATTTGCATGTTTGAAACGTGTTAAAGATGCAAATCACCTATGGATACAAAGCTTTTGAAGAGAATAACAAACGCTCATTAAATTCTCAAGTGAACGTGGGTTGGTATTTACCCGAGTCAAACAAGCAGTTATTTTGCCCATCTACAAAATGCTGACCTAACGATCATAGATGATTGTAAAGTGTTTGACGACGCGTAACGGGCTATATTACCCTAAGAAATTACTTATGGATTGGGAGTCAAGACTCAGTTAGAAATCCTTGCCTCCCCCTTTTTCCCGACGATTCCAAAACCTGATTTATAAAAACTAAGAAGAGCTTACAGTCCCAAAAAATTGAAGAAACTCTTATGAATTATCTCCCTCTACATTTTGCATTGTGCATTTCCATTCTAGTTGTACCTTTTTTTCTTGAAACAAAACTTTGAGTTTTCGCTCTCCCTCCATCCCGTAAACCAAAAAGGCAAATAGATCACAACAAAATAAAAAATTTGAAGTTAAAAAATTTAAAACAATAACAAATGTAAGTAAAGAAAATTTTTTCACACACCACAAATGAACACAAAAGTTTTGTTGTCCAAGTTTGGGAAATTCGACTAGTTCAACCCTAACAGCTTGGAATTTTATAAGAAAGAGATTTCCTCCACACATGCTTTAAAAATGGATATGCATGTTTTAAACATGTTATAGATACAAATCACCTATGGATCCAAAGATTTTGAAGAGAATAACAAAAGCTCATTAAATTCTGAAGTGAACGTGCGGTGGGATATTTACCCGAGTCAAACAAGCCATTATTTTGCTCATCTACAAAAAGCTGACCCAACGATCATAGATGATTGTAAAGTGAATTATCATGCGTAACGGGCTATATTACCCTAAGAAATGACTTATTGATTGGCACTCAACACTCAGTTAAAAATCCCTGCTTCCCCTTTTTCCCGACGATTGCAAAACCAGATATATAAAAAGTAAAAAGACCATAGAATCCCAAAAAATTACAGAAATTCTTTGGAATTATCTCGCTCTATATTTGTGCATTGTGCTTTTCCACTCTAGATGTACTCTTTTTTCTTCAAACAAGACTTTGTGTTTTCGCTCTCCCTTCATCCTGTAAACCAAAAAGGCAAATAGATCATAACAAAATGAAAATTTTGGAGTTAAAAAATTAAAATAATAAAAAATGTAAGTAAAAAAAATTTATTCACGCACCACAAATAAATATAAAAGTTTTGTTGTCCAAATTTGGGAAATTCCACTAGTTCAACCCTAACAGCTTGGAATTTTATAAGAAAGAGATTTCCTCTACACATGCTTAAAAAATGGATTTGCATGTTTTAAACATGTTAAAGATGAAAATCACCTATGGATCCAAATCTTTTGAAGAGAATAGCAAACGCTCATTAAATTCTAAAGTGAACATGCGGTGGGATATTTACCCAAGTCAAACAAGCCATTATTTTGCCCATCTACAAAAAGCTGACCCAACGATCATAGATGATTGTAAAGTGATTTGTCATGCATAACGGGCTATATTACCCTAAGAAATGACTTATGGATTGGGAGTCAACACTTAGTTAAAAATTCCTTCTTCCCCCTTTTTCCCGACGATTGCAAAATCTGATATATAAAAACTAAAAAGACCTTAGAATCCCTAACAATTACAGAAACAGTTTGGAATTATCTCGCCCTAAATTTTTGCGTTGTGCATTTCCATTCTAGATGTACTCTTTTTTCTTAAAACAAGACTTTGAGTTTTCGCTCTCCCTTCATCCCGTAAACCAAAAAGGCAAATAGATCACAACAAAATGAATATTTTGGAGTAAAAAAATTTAAAACAATAAAAAAATATAAGTAAATAAAATTTATTCACATACCACAAATGAATATAAAAGTTTTGTTGTCCAAGTTTGGGAAATTCCACTAGTTCAACCCTAACAACTTGGAACTTTATAAGAAAGAGATTTCCTCCACACATGCTTGAAAAATGGATTTGCATGTTTGAAACATGTTAAAGATGCAAATCATCTATGGATCCAAAGGTTTTGACGAGAATAACAAACGCTCATTAAATTCTCAAGGGAACGTGCGGTGGGATATTTACCCGAGTCAAACGAGCGATTATTTTGCCCATCTACAAAAAGCTGACCCAACGATCGTAGAAGATTGTAAAGTGATTTATCATGCGTAATGGGCAATATTACCCTAAGAAATGACTTATGGATTGGGAGTCAAGACTCAGTTAAAAATCCCTGCCTCCCCCTTTTTCCCGACGATTGCAAAAGCTGATATTTAAAAACTAAGAAGAGCTTACAATACCTAAAAATTACAGAAACTCTTTGGAATTATCTCTCTCTACATTTGTGCATTGAGCATTTCCATTCTAGATGTACTCTTTTTTCTTAAAACAAAACTTCGAGTATTTGCTCTCCCTTCATCCCGTAAACCAAAAAGGTAAATAGATCACAACAAAATGAAAATTTTGGAGTTAAAAAATTTAAAACAATAACAAAAGTAAGTAAAGAAAATTTATTCACACACCACAAATGAACACAAAATTTTTGTTGTCATAATTTGGGAAATTCCACTAGTTCAACCCTAACAGCTTGGAATTTTATAAGAAAGAGATTTCCTCCACACAGGCTTTAAAAATGGATATGCATGTTTTATACATATTAAAGATGAAAATCACCTATGGATCCAAAGCTTTTCAAGAGAATAACAAACGCTCATTAAATTCTAAAGTGAACGTGCCGTGGGCTATTTACCCGAGTCAAACAAGCCATTATTTTGCCCATCTACAAAAAGCTGACCCAACGATCATAGATGATTGTAAAGTGATTTATCATGCGTAACGGGCTATATTACCCTAAGAAATGACTTATGGATTAGGAGTCAACACTCAGTTGAAAATCCCTGCTTCCCCCTTTTTCCCGATGATTGCAAAACCTGATATATAAAAACAAAAAAGACCTTAGAATCCCTAAAAATTACAGAAACTCATTGGAATTATCTCGCTCTACATTTGTGCATTGTGCATTTCCATTCTAGATGTACTCTTATTTCTTACAACAAAACTTTGAGTTTTCTCTCTCCCTTCTTCCCGTAAACCAAAAAGGCAACTAGATCAGAACAAAATGAAAATTATGGAGTTAAAAAATTTTAAAAAATTAAAAATGTAAGTAAAGAAAATTTATTCACAAACCACAAATGAATATAAAAGTTTTGTTGTCCAAGTTTGGGTAATTCCACTAGTTCAACCCAAACAGCTTGGAATTTTAAAAGAAAGAGATTTCTTCCACACATGCTTTAAAAATGGATATGCTTGTTTTAAACATGATAAAGATGAAAATCACCTATGGATCCAAAGCTTTTCAAGAGAATAACAAACGCTCATTAAATTCGAAAGTGAACGTGCGGTGGGATATTTACCCGAGTCAAACAAGCCATTATTTTGCCCTTCTACAAAAAGCTGACCCAACGATCGTAGATGATTGTAAAGTGATTTATCATGCCTAACGGGCAATATTACCCTTAGAAATGACTTATGGATTGGGAGTCAAGACTCAATTAAAAATCCCTGCCTCCCCCCTTTTTCTCGACGATTGCAAATCCTGATATTTAAAAACTAATAAGACCATACAATCCCTTAAAATTACAGAAACTCTTTGGAATTATCTCTCTCTAAAATTTTGCATTTTGCATTTCCATTCTAGAAGTACTCTTTTTTCTTAAAACAAAACTTTGAGTTTTCGCTCTCCCTTCATCCCGTAAACCAAAAAGGCAAATAAATCACAACAAAATGAAAGTTTTGGAGTTAAAAAATTTATAACAATAACAAATGTAAGTAAAGAAAATTTATTCACACACCACAATTGAACACAAAAGTTTTGTTATCCAAGTTTTGGAAATTCCACTAGTTCAACCCTAATAAATTGGAATTTTATAAGAAAGAGATTTCCTCCACACATGCTTTAAAAAAGGATATGCTTGTTTTAAACATGTTAAAGAGGAAAATCACCTATGGATCCAAAGCTTTTCAAGAGAATAACAAACGCTCATTAAATTCTAAAGTGAACATGCGGTGGGATATTTACCCGTGTCAAACATGCCATTATTTTGCCCATCTACAACAAGCAGACCCAACGATCATATATGATTGTAAAGTGATTTATCATGCGTAGCGGGCTATATTACCCTAAGAAATGACTAATGGATTGGGAGTCAACACTCAGTTAAAAATCCCTGCTTCCCCCTTTTTCCCGACGATTGGAAAAGCTGATATATAAAAACATAAATGACCTTAGAATCCCTAAATATTATAGAAACTCTTTGGAATTATCTCGCTCTACATTTGTGCATTGTGCATTTCCATTCTAGTTGTACTCTTTTTTCTTAAAACAAGACTTTGAGTTTTCGCTCTCCCTTCATCCCGTAAACCAAAAAGGCAACTAAATCAGAACAAAAAAAAAATTATGGAGTTAAAAAATTTAAAACAATAAAAAATGTAAGTAAAGAAAATTTATTCACACACCACAAATGAATATAAATGTTTTGTTGTCCAAGTTTGGGAAATTCCACTAGTTCAACCCAAACAGCTTGAAATTTTATAAGAAAGAGATTTCCTCCACACATGCTTAAAAAATTGATTTGCATATTTGAAACACGTTAATGATGCAAATCACCTATGGATCCAAAGCTTTTGAAGAGAATAAAAAACGTTCATTAAATTCTCAAGTGAACGTGCAGTGGGATATTTACCCGAGTCAAACAAGCCATTATTTTGCCCATCTACAAAAAGCTGACCCAACGATCGTAGATGATTGTAAAGTGATTTATCATGCCTAACGGGCAATATTACCCTTAGAAATGACTTATGGATTGGGAGTCAAGACTCAGTTAAAAATCCCTGCCTCCCCCCTTTTTCCCAACGATTGCAAAAGCTGATATTTAAAAACTAAGAAGACCATACAATCCCTAAAAATTACAGAAACTCTTTGGAATTATCTCTCTCTACAATTTTGCATTCTGCATTTCCATTCTAGAAGTACTCTATTTTCTTAAAACAAAACTTTGAGTTTTCACTCTCCCTTCATCCCGTAAACCAAAAAGGCAAATAAATCACAACAAAATGAAATTTTTGGAGTTAAAAAATTTATAACAATAACAAATGTAAGTAAATAAAATTTATTCACACACCACAATAGAACACAAAAGTTTCTTTATCCAAGTTTTGGAAATTCCACTAGTTCAACCGTAATAAATTGGAATTTTATAAGAAAGAGATTTCCTCCACACATGCTTAAAAAATGGATTTGCATGTTTGTTACATGTTAAAGATGCAAATCACCTATGGATCCAAAGCTTTTGAAGAGAATAACCAACGCTCATTAAATTCTCAAGTGAACGTGCGGTGGGATATTTACCCGAGTCAAACGAGACATTATTTTGCCCATCTAAAAAAAGCTGACCCAACGATCATAGATGATTGTAAAGTGATTTATCATGTGTAACGGGCAATATTACCCTAAGAAATGACTTATGGATTGGGAGTCAAGACTCAGTTAAAAATTCCTGCCTCCCCCCTTTTTCCCGACGATTGCAAAACCTAATATTTAAAAACTAAGTAGAGCTTACAATCCCTAAAAATTACATAAACTCTTTGTAATTATCTCTCTCTTCATTTGTGCATTGTGCAATTCCATTCTAGATGTATTCTTCTTTCTTAAAACAAAACTTTGAGTTTTCGCTCTCCCTTCATCCCGTAAACCGAAAAGGCAAATAGATCAAACCAAAATGAAAATTTTGGAGTTAAAAAATTTAAAAAAATAACCAAATTAAGTAAAGAAAATTTATTCACACACCACAAATGAACACAAGTTTTGTTGTCCAAGTTTGGGAAATTCCACAAGTTCAACCCTAACAGCTTGGAATTTTATAAGAAAGAGATTTCCTCCACACAGGCTTTAAAAATAGATATGCATGTTTTATACATGTTAAAGATGCAAATCACCTATGGATCCAAAGCTTTTGAAGAGAATAACAAATGCTCATTAAATTCTCAAGTGAACGTGCGATGGGATATTTACCCCAGTCAAACAAGCCATTATTTTGCACATCGACAAAAAGCTGACCCAACGATCATAAATGATTTTAAAGTGATTTATCATGCGTAATGGGCTATATTACCCTAAGAAATGACTTATGGATTGGGAGTCAAGACTCAGTTAAAAATCCTTACTTCCCCCTTTTTACCGACGATTGCAAAACCTGATTTATAAAAACTAAAGAGACCTTAGAATCCCTAAAAATTACAGAAACTCTTTGGAATTATCTCGCTCTACATTTGTGCACTGTGCATTTTCATTTTAAATGTACTCTTTTTTCATAAATCAAAACTTTGAGTTTTCGCTCTCCCTTCATCCCGGAAACCAAAAAGGCAAATAGATCACAACAAAATGAAAATTTTAGAGTTCATGTATGGAAAAAAATTTAAAACAATAACAAATGTAAGTAAAGAAAATTTATTCACACACCACAAATGAATACAAAAGTTTTGTTGTCCAAGGCTGGGAAATTCCACTAGTTCAACCCTAACAGCTTGGAATTTTATAAGAAAGACATTTCCTCCACGCATCGTTAAAAATGGATTTGCATGTTTGAAATATGTTAAAGATACAAATCACCTATGGATCCAAAGCTTTTGAATAAAATAACAAACGCTCTTTAAATTATCAAGTGAACGTGTGGTGGGATATTTACCCGAGTCAAACAAGCCATTATTTTGCACATCTACAAAAAGCAAACCCAACGATCATAGATGATTGTAAAGTGATTTATCATGCGGAACGGGCTATATTACCCTAAGAAATGACTTATGGATTGGTAGTCAAGACTTAGTTAAAAATCCCTGCTTCCCCCTTTTTCCCGACGACTGCAAAACCTGATATATAAAAACTAAGATGAACTTACAATCCCTAAAAATTAAAGAAACTCTTTGGAATTATCTCCTTCTACATTTGTGCATTGTGCATTTCCATTCTAGATGTACTCTTTTTACTTAAAACAAAACTTTGAGTTTTCGCTCTCCCTTCATCTCGTAAACCAAAAAGGCAAATTGATCACAACAAAATGAAAGTTTTGGAGTCAAAAAATTTTAAACAATAAAAAATTTAAGTAAAAAAAAATTATTCCCACACCACAAATGAACACAAAAATTTTGTTGTCCAAGTTTGGGAAATTCCACTAGTTCAACCCTAACAGCTTGGAATTTTATAAGAAAGAGATTTCCTCCACACATGCTTTAAAAATGGATATGCATGTTTTAAACATGTTAAAGATGAAAAGCACCTATGGATCCAAAGCTTTTGAAGAGAAAAACAAACGCTCATTAAATTCTAAAGTGAACGTGCGGTGGGATATTTACCTGAGTCAAACAAGCCATTATTTTTCCCATCTACAAAAATCTCTCCCACCGATCATAGATGATTGTAAAGTGATTGATCATGCGTGACGGGCTATATTACCCTAAGAAATGACTTATGGATTGGGAGTCAACACTCAGTTAAAACTACCAGCTTCCCCTTTTTTCCGGACGATTGCAAAACCTGATATGTAAAAACTAAAAAGACCTTAGAATCCCTAAAAATTACGAAAAATCTTTGGAATTATCTCGCTCTACATATGTGCAATGTGCATTTTCATTTTAGATGTACACTTTTTTCTTAAATCAAAACTTTGGGTTTTCGCTCTCCTTTCATCCCGTAAACCTAAAACTCAAATAGATCACAAAAAAATGAAAATTTTAGGGTTCATGTATGGAAAAAAATTTAAAACAATAACAAATGTTAGTAAAGAAAATTTATTTACACACGACAAATGAATAGAAAGGTTTCTTTGTCCAAGTTTGGGAAATTCCACTAGTTCAACCCTAATAGCTTGGAATTTTATAAGAAAGAGATTTCTTCCACACATGCTTAAAAAATGGATTTGCATGTTTGAAACATGTTAAAGATGCAAATCACCTATGGATCCAAAGCTTTTGAAGAGAATATCAAACGCTCATTAAATTCTACAGTGAGCATGCGGTGGGATATTTACCCGAGTCAAACAAGCCATTATTTTGCCCATCTACAAAATGCTGACCCAACGATCATAGATGATTGTAAAGTTATTTATCCTACGTAAAGGGAAATATTACCCTCAAAAATGACTTATGGATTGGGAGTCAAGACTCAGTTAAAAATCCCTGCCTCCCCCCTTTTTCGCGACAATTGCAAAACCTGATATTTAAAAACTAAGCAGAGCTTACAATCCTTAAAAATTATAGAAACTCTTTGGAATTATCTCTCCCTCCATTTGTGCATTGGATTTTCCATTCTAGATGTACACTTTTTTCTTGAAACAAAACTTTGAGTTTTTGCTCTCCCTTCATTCTGTAAGTTAAAAAGCCAAATAGATCACAAGAAAATCAAAGTTTTGGAGTTAAAAAATTCATAAAAATAACAAAATTAAGTAAAGAAAATTTATTCACACACCACAAATGAACACAAAAGTTTTGTTGTCCAAGTTTGGGAAATTCCACTAGTTCAACCCTAACAGCTTGGAATTTTATAAGAAAGAGATTTCCCCCACACATACTTTCAAAAAAGATATGGATGTTTTAAACATGTTAAAGATGCAAATCACCTATGGATCCAAAGCTTTTGAAGAGAATAACAAACGCTCATTAAATTATCAAGTGAATGTGCGGTGGGATATTTACTCGAGTCAGACAAGCCAATATTGTGCCCATCTACAAAAAGCTGACCCAACGATCATAGATGATTGTAAAGTGATTTATCATGTGTAACGGGATATATTACCCTTAGAAATGACTAATGGATTGAGAGTCAAGACTCAGTCAAAAATCCCTGCTTCCCCCTTTTTCCCGACGATTGCAAAACCTGATATATAAAAAAATAAAAGTCCATAGAATCCTTAAAAATTACAGAAACTCTTTGGAATTATCTCGCTCTACATTTGTGCACTGCGCATTTTCATTTTAGATGTACTCTTTTTTCATAAATCAAAACTTTGTGTTTTCGATCTCCCTTCATCCCGTAAACCAAAAAGGAAAATAGATCACAACAAAATGATAATTTTAGATTTCATGTACGGAAAAAAATTTAAAACAATAACAAATGTAAGTAAATAAAATTTATTCACACACCACAAATGAATACAAATGTTTTGTTGTCCAAGTTTGGGAAATTCCACTAGTTCAACCCTAACAGCTTGGAATTTTATAAGAAAGAGATTTGCTCCACACATGCTTAAAAAATGGATTTGCATGTTTGAAACATGTTAAAGAAGCAAATCACCTATGGATCCAAAGCATTTAAAGATAATAACAAATGGTCATTAAATTCTCAAGTGAACGTGCGGTAGGATATTTACCTGAGTCAAACAAGCCATAATTTTGCCCATCTATAAAACGGAGACCCAACGATCATAGATGATTTTAAAGTGATTTATCATGCGTAATGGGAAATATTACCCTAAGAAATGACTTATGGATTGGGAGTCATGACTCAGTTAAAAATACCTGCCTCCCCCCCCCCCCCCCCCCCCCCCCCCCCCCCTCTTTCCTGACGATTGCAAAACCTGATATTTAAAATCTAAGAAGATCTTACAATACCGAAAAATTACAGAAACTCTTTGGAATTATCTCTCTCTACATTTGTGCATTGTGCATTTCGAATCTAGATGTACTCTTTTTTCATAACACATTACTTTGAGTTTTCGCTCTCCCTTCATCCCGTAAACCAAAAAGGCAAATAGATCACAACAAAATGAAAATTTTGGAGTTAAAAAATTTCAAACAATAACAAAAGTAAGTAAATAAAATTTATTCACACACCACAAATGAACACAAAAGTTTTGTTGTCCAAGTTTGGGAAATTCCACTAGTTCAACCCTAACTGCTTGGAATTTTATAAGAAAAAGATTTCCTCCAAACATGCTTTAAAAATGGATATGCATGTTTTAAACATGTTAAAGATGAAAATCACCTATGGATCCAAAGCTTTTGATGAGAATAACAAACGCTCATTAAATTCTAAAGTGAACGTGCGGTGGGATATTTACCCGAGTCAAACAAGCCATTATTTTGCCCATCTACAAAAAGCTGACCCAACGATCATAGATGATGGTAAAATGATTTATCATGCGTAACGGGCTGTATTACCCTAAGAAATGACTTATGGATTGGGAGTCAACACTCAGTTGAAAATCCCTGCTTCCTCATTTTTCCCGACGATTGCAAAACCTGATATTTAAAAAATAAGAAGAGCTTGCAATCCCTAAAAATTACAGAAACTATTTGGAATTATCTCTCTTTACATTTGTGCATTGTGCATTTCCATTCTGGATGTACACTTTGTTCTTGAAACAAAACTTTGAGTTTTCGCGCTCCCTTCATCCCGTAAACCAAAAAGGCAAATAGATCACAAGAAAATGAAAGTTTTGGAGTTAAAAAGTTTAAAACAATAACAAAAGTAAGTAAAGAAAATTTCTTCACACACCACAAATGAACACAAAAGTTTTGTTGTCCAAGTTTGGGAAATTCCACTATATCAACCCTAACAGCTTGGAATTTTATAAGAAAGAGATTTCCTCCACACATCCAGTAAAAATGGATATGGATGTTTTAAACAAGTTAAGGATGGAAATCACATATGGATCCAAAGCTTTTGAAGAGAATAACAAACGCTCATTAAATTCTTAAGTGAACGTGAGGTGGGATATTTACCCGAGTCATACAAGCCATTATTTTGCCCATCTACAAAAAATTGACCCAACAATCATAGATGATTGTAAAGTGATTTATCATGTGTAACGGGCTATATTACCCTAAGAAATGACTTATGGATTGGGAGTCAAGACTCAGTTAAAAATCACTGCCTCCACCTTTTTCCCGACGATTGTAAAACCTGATATATAAAAAGTAAGATGAGCTTACAATCGCTAAAAATTAAAGAAACTCTTTTGAATTATCTCTCTCTACATTTGTGCATTGTGCATTTCCATTCTAGATGTAATCTTTTTTCTTAAAACAAAACTATGAGTTTCGCTCTCCCTTCATCCCGTAAACCAAAAAGGCAAGTAGATCACAACCAAATAAAAGTTTTGGAGTTAAAAAATTTAAAACAATAAAAAATGTAAGTAAAGAAAATTTATTCACACACCACAAATGAACACAAAAGTTTTGATGTCCATGTTTGGGAAATTCCACTAGTTCAACTCTAACAGCTTGGAATTTTATAAGAAATAGATTTCCTCCACACATGCTTTAAAAATGGATATGCATGTTTTAAACATGTTAAAGATGCAAATCACCTATGGATCCAAAGCTTCTGAAGGGAATAACAAACGCTCATTAAATTCTCAAGTGAACGTGCGGTGGGATATCTACCCGAGTCAAACAAGCCGTAATTTTGCCCATCTAGAAAAAGCTGACCCAACGATCATAGATGATTGTAAAGTGATTTATCATGTGTAACGAGTTATATTTATCTAAGAAATGACTTATGGATTGGGAGACAATACTCAGTTAAAAATCCCTGCTTCCCCCTTTTTCCCAACGATTGCAAAACCTGATATATAAAAACTAAAAAGACCATAGAATCCCTAAAAATTAAAGAAACTCTTTGGAATTATTTTGCTCTACATTTGTGCACCATGCATTTTCATTTTAGATGTACACTTTTTTCGTAAATCAAAACTATGAGTTTTCGCTCTCCCTTAATCCCGTGAAACAAAAAGGCAAATAGATCACAACAAAATGAAAATTTTAGAGTTCATGTACGGAAAAAAATTTAAAACAATAAAAAATCGTGGAGAAGAAGATTTATTCACACACCACAAATGAATATAAAAGTTTTGTTGTCCAACTTTGGGAAATTCCACTAGTTCAACCCTAACAGCTTGGAATTTTATAAGAAAGAGATTTCCTCCACACATGCTTAAAAAAAGGATTTGCATGTTTGAAACATGTTAAAGATGCAAATAATCCAAGGATCCAAAGCTTTTGAAGAGAATAACAAACGCTCATTAAATTTTCAAGTGAATGTGCGGTGGTATATTTACCCGAGTCAAACAAGCCATTATTTTGCCCATCAACAAAAAGCTGACCCAACGATCATAGATGATTGTAAAGTGATTTATCATGCGGAACGGGCAATATTACCCTAAGAAATGACTTATGGATTGGGAGTGAAGACTCAGTTAAAAATCCCTGCCTCCCCTTACTTCCCGACGATTGCAAAACCTGATATATAAATACTAAGAAGAGCTTACAATCCCTAAAAATTACAGAAAATCTTTGGAATTGTCTCTTTCAACATTTGTGCGTTGTGCATTTCAATTCTAGAGGTACTTTTTTTTCTTAAAACAAAACTTTGAGTTTTCGCTCTCCCTTCAACCCGTAAACCAAAAAGGCAAATAGATCACAACAAAATGAAAGTTGTGGAGTTAAAAAATTTAAAACAATAACAAATGCAAGTAAAGAAAATTTATTCACACACCGCAATTGAACAGAAAAGTTTTGTTGTCCAAGTTTTGGAAATTCCACTAGTTCAACCCTAACAGCTTGGAATTTTATAAGAAAGAGATTTCCGCCACACATGCTTTAAAAATGGTTATGCATGTTTTAAACAAGTTAAAGTTGAAAATCACCTATGGATCCAAAGCTTTTGAAGAGAATAACAAACGCTCATTAAATTCTAAACTGAACGTGCGGTGGGATATTTAGCCGAGTCAAACAAGCAATTATTTTTCCCATCTACAAAAAGCTGACCCAACGATCATAGATGATTGTAAAGTGATTTATCATGCATAACAGGCTATATTACCCTAAGAAATGACATATGGATTGGGAGTCAACACTCAGTTCAAAATCCTTGCTTCCCCCTTTTTCCCGACGATTGGAAAACCTGATATATAAAAACTAAAAAGACCTTAGAATCCCTAAAAATTACAGAAACTCTTTGGAATTATTTCTCTCTACAGTTGTGCAATGTGCATTTTCATTTTAGATGTACACTTTTTTCATAAATAAAAACTTTGAGTTTTCGCTCTCCATTAATCCCGTAAACCAAAAAGGCAAATAGATCACAACAAAATGAAAATTTTAGAGTTCATGTACGGAAAAAAATTTAAAACAATAAAAAATGTTAGAGAAGAAGATTTATTCACACACCACAAATGAATATAAAAGTTTTGTTGTCCCAGTTTCGGAAATTCCACTAGTTCAACCCTAACAGCTTGGAATTTTATAAGAAAGAGATTACCTCCACACATGCTTTAAAAATGGATATGGATGTTTTAAACAAGTTAAGGATGAAAATCACATATGGATCCAAAGCTTTTGAAGAGAATAACAAACGCTCATTAAATTCTCAAGTTAACGTGCGGTGGGATATTTACCCTAGTCATACAAGCCATTATTTTGCCCATCTACAAAAAATTGACCCAACAATCATAGATGATTGTAAAGTGATTTATCATGCGTAGCGGTCTATATTACCCTAAGAAATGACTTATGGATTGGGAGTCAAGACTCAGTTAAAAATCACTGCCTCCACCTTTTTCCCGACGATTGCAAAACCTGATATATAAAAACTAAGAAGAGGTTTCAATCGCTAAAAATTACAGAAACTCTTTTGAATTATCTCTCTCTAAATTTGTGCATTGTGCATTTCCATTCTAGATGTAATCTTTTTTCTTAAAACAAAACTATGAGTTTCGCTCTCCCTTTATCCCGTAAACCAAAATGGCAAGTAGATCACAATCAAATAAAAATTTTGGAGTTAAAAATACTAAAACAATAAAAAATGTAAGTAAAGAAAATTTATTCACACACCACAAATGAACACAAAAGTTTTGATGTCCATGTTTGGGAAATTCCACTAGTTCAACTCTAACAGCTTGGAATTTTATAAGAAATAGATTTCCTCCACACATGCTTTAAAAATTTATATGCATGTTTTAAACATGTTAAAGATGCAAATCACCTATGGATCCAAAGCTTCTGAAGGGAAAAACAAACGCTCATTAAATTCTCAAGTGATCATGCGATGGGATATTTACCAGAGTCAAACAAGCCGTAATTTTGCCCATCTACAAAAAGCTGACCCAACGATCATAGATGATTGTAAAGTGATTTATCATGCATAACGGGCAATATTACCCTAAGAAATGACTTATGGATCGGGAGTCAACGCTCAGTTAAAAATCCCTGCCTCCCCTTATTTCCCGATGATTGCAAAACCTGATATATAAAAACTAAGAAGAGGTTACAATCCCTAAAAATTACAGAAAATCTTTGGAATTATCACTTTCTACATTTGTGCATTGTGCATTTCAATTCTAGAGGTACTCTTTTTTCTTAAAACAAAACTTTGAGTTTTCTCTCTCCCTTCATCCTGTAAACCAAAAAGGCAAATAAATCACAACAAAATGAAAGTTGTGGAGTTAAAAAATTTAAAACAATAACAAATGTAAGTAAAGAAAATTTTTTCACACACCACAAATGAACACAAAATTTTTGTTGTCCAAGTTTGGGAAATTCCATGAGTTCAATCCTAACAGCTTGGAATTTTATAAGAAAGAGATTTCCACCACACATGCTTTAAAAATGGTTATGCATGTTTTAAACATGTTAAAGATGAAAATCACCTATGGATCCAAAGCTTTCGAAGAGAATAACTAACGCTCATTAAATTCTAAACTGAACTTGCGGTGGGATATTTACCCGAGTCAAACAAGCAATTATTTTGCCCATCTACAAAAAGCTGACCCAACTATCATAGATGATTGTAAAGTGATTTATCATGTGTAACGGGCTATATTACCCTAAGAAATGATTTATGGATTGGGAGTCAACACTTAGTTAAAAATCCTTGCATCCCCCTTTTTCCCGACGATTGGAAAACCTGATATATAAAAACTAAAAAGACCTTAGAATCCCTAAAAACTACAGAAACTCTTTGTAATTATCTCGCTCTACATTTGTGCAATGTGCATTTTCATTTTAGATGTACACTTTTTTCATAAATAAAAACTTTGAGCTTTCGCTCTCCCTTGATCCCGCAAACCAATAAGGCAAATAGATCACAACAAAATGAAAATTTTAGAGTTCATGTACGGAAAAAAATTTAAAACAATAAAAAATCGTGGAGAAGAAGATTTATTCACACACCACAAATGAATATAAAAGTTTTGTTGTCCAACTTTGGGAAATTCCACTAGTTCAACCCTAACAGCTTGGAATTTTATAAGAAAGAGATTTCCTCCACACATGCTTAAAAAATGGATTTGCATGTTTGAAACATGTTAAAGATGCAAATCACCTATGGATCCAAAGCTTTTGAAGAGAATAACAAATGCTCATTAATTCTCAAGTAAACGTGCGGTGGGATATTTACCCGAGTCAAACAACCCATTATTCGTCCCATCTACAAAAAGCTGACCCAAAGATCATCGATGACTGTAAAGTGATTTATCATGCGTAATGGGCAATAATACCGTAAGAAATGAGTGAAAGATTCGGAGTTAATACTCAGTTAAAAATCCATGCCTCCCCCTTTTTCTCGACGATTGCAAAACCTGATATTTAAAAACTAAGAAGAGCTTACAATCCCTAAAAATTACCGAAACTCTTTGGAATTATCTCTCTC
The DNA here is from genome assembly GCF_029961685.1 of Aristolochia californica. Lineage (NCBI taxonomy): Eukaryota > Viridiplantae > Streptophyta > Magnoliopsida > Piperales > Aristolochiaceae > Aristolochia > Aristolochia californica. The sequence continues at coordinate 27,453,106 of NW_027181770.1, read as the reverse complement.
TACATTTGTGCATTGTGCATTTCCATTCCAGATGTACTTTTTTTTCTTAATACAAAACTTTGAGTTTTCGCTCTCCCTTCATCCCGTAAACCAAAATGGCAAATAAATCACAACAAAATGAAAATTTTGGAGTTAAAATATTTAAAACAATAACAAATGTAAGTAAAGAAAATTTATTCACACACCACAAATGAATACAAAAGTTTTGTTGCCAAAGTTTTGGAAATTCCTCTAGTTCAACCCTAACAGCTTGAAATTTTATAAGAAAGATATTTTCTCCACACATGCTTTAAAATGGATATGGACATTTTAAACAAGTTAAGGATGCAAATCACCTATGGATCCAAAGCTTTTGATGAGAAAAACAAACGCTCATTTAATTCTCAAGTGAACGAGCGGTGGGATATTTACCCGAGTCATACAAGCCATTATTTTGCCCATCTACAAAAAATTGACCCAACGATCATAGATGATTGTAAAGTGATTTATCATGTAGACTCAGTTAAAAATCACTGCCTCCCCATTTTCCCGACGATTGCAAAACCTGATATATAAAAACTAAAGAGAGCTTACAATCGCTAAAAATTACAGAAACTCTTTTGAATTATCTTTCTCTTCATTTCTGCATTGTGCATTTCCGTTCTAGATGTAATCTTTTTCCTTAAAATAAAACTATGAGTTGCGCTCTCCCTTCATCACGTAAACAAAAAAGGCAAGTAGCTCACAACCAAATAAAAATTTTGGAGTTAAAAAATTTAAAACAATAAAAAATGTAAGTAAAGAAAATTTATTCACACACCACAAATGAACACAAAAGTTTTGATGTCCATGTTTGGGAAATTCCACTAGTTCAACCCTAACAGCTTGGAATTTTATAAGAAATAGATTTCCTCCACACATGCTTTAAAAATTGATATGCATGTTTTAAACATGTTAAAGATGGAAATCACCTATGGATCCAAAGCTTCTGAAGGGAATAACAAACGCTCATTAAATTCTCAAGTGAACGTGCTGTGGGATATTTACCCTAGTCAAACAAGCCATAATTTTGCCCATCTACAAAAAGCTGACCCAACGATCATAGATGATTGTAAAGTGATTTATCATGCGTAACGGGTTATATTACCCTAAGAAATGACTTATGGATTGGGAGTCAACACTCAGTTAAAAATCCCTGCTTCCCCCTTTTTCCCGATGATTGCAAAACCTGATATATAAAAACTAAAAAGACCATTGAATCCCTAAAAATTTCAGAAACTCTTTGGAATTATTTCGCTCTACATTTGTGCACCGTGCATTTTCATTTTAGATGTACACTTTTTTCGTAAATCAAAACTTTGAGTTTTTGCTCTCCCTTAATCCCGTGAACCAAAAAGGCAAATAGATCACAACAAAATGAAAATTTTAGATTTCATGTACAAAAAAAAATATAAAACAATAATAAATATAAGTAAAGAAAATTTATTCACACACCACAAATGAATACAAAATTTTTGTGTCCAAGTTTGGGAAATTCTTCAAGTTCAACCCTAACAGCTTGAAATTTTATAAGAAAGAGATTTCCTCCACACATGCTTAAAAAATGGATTTGTATGTTTGAAACATGTTAAAGATGCAAATAATCTACGGATCCAAAGCTTTTCAAGAGAATAACATACGCTCATTAAATTTTCCAGTGAATGTGCGGTGGCATATTTACCCGAGTCAAACAAGCCATTATTTTGCCCATCTACAAAAAGCTGACCCACCGATCATAGATGATTGTAAAGTGATTTACCATGCGTAATGGGCGATATTACCCTAATAAATGACTTATGGATTGGGAGTGAAGACTCAGTTAAAAATCACTGCCTCCCCCATTTTCCCGACGATCGCAAAACCTGATATATAAAAACTAAGAAGAGCTTACAATCCCTAATAATTACAGAAAATATTTGGAATTATCTCACACTACATTTTTGCATTGTGCATTTCCATTCTAGATGTACTCTTTTTTCTTAAAACTAAACTTTGAGTTTTTGTTCTCCCTTCATCCGGTAAACCAAAAAGGCAAATAGATCACAAAAAGTGAAAATTTTGGTGTTAAAAAATTTAAAACAATAACAAATGTAGGTAAATAAAATTTATTCACACACCACAAATGAACACAAAAGTTTTGTTGTCCAAGTTTGGGAAATTCCACTAGTTCAACCCTAACAGCTTGGAATTTTATAAGAAAGAGATTTCCTCCACACATGCTTTAAAAATGGATATGGATGTTTTAAACAAGTTAAGGGTGCAAATCACCTCTGGATCCAAAGCTTTTGAAGAGAATAAAAAACGCTCATTAAATTCTCAAGTGAACGTGCGGTGGGATATTTACTCGAGTCAAACAAGCCATTATTCGTCCCATCTACAAAAAGCTGACCCAACGATCATAGATGATTGTAAAGTGATTTATCATGCGTAACGGGCGATATTACCCTAAGAAATGACTTATGGATTGGGAGTCAACACTCAGTCAAAAATCCTTGCTTCCCCCTTTTTCCCGACGATTGGAAAACCTGATATATAAAAACTAAAAAGACCTTAGAATACCTAAAAATTACAGAAACTCTTTGGAATTATCTCGCTCTACATTTGTGCAATGTTCATTTTCATTTTAGATGTACACTTTTTTCATAAATAAAAACCTTGAGCTTTCGTTCTCCCTTCATCCCCTAAACCAAAAAGGCAAATAGATCACCACAAAACGAAATTTTAGAGTTCATGTACGGAAAAAAATTTAAAACAATAAAAAATGTTAGAGAAAAAGATTTATTCACACACCACAAATGAATATAAAAGTTTTGTTGTCCAAGTTTGGCAAATTCCACTAGTTCAACCCTTGGTGCTTGGAATTTTATAAGAAAGAGATTTCCTCCACACATGCTTAAAAAATGGATTTGCATGTTTGAAACAAGTTAAAGATGCAAATCACCTATGGATCCAAAGCTTTTGAAGAGAATCACAAATGCTCATTAAATTCTCAGGTGAACAAGCGGTGAGATATTTACCCGAGTCAAACAAGCCATTATTTTGCCCTTCTACAAAAAGCTGCCTAACTATCATAGATGATTGTAAAGTGATTTATCATGCGTAACAGGCTATATTACCCTAAGAAATGACTTATGGATTGGGAGTCAACACTCAGTTAAAAATCCTTGCTTCCCCCTTTTTCCCGACGATAGCAAAACCTGATATGTAAAAACTAAGAAGAGCTTACAATCCCTAAAAATTACAGAAACTCTTTGGAATTATCTCGCTCTACATTTGTGCAATGTCCATTTTCATTTTAGATGTACACTTTTTTTCAGAAATCAAAACTTTGAGTTTTCGCTCTCCCTTCATCCCGTAAACCCAAAAAGGCAAATAGATCACTACAAAAAGAAAATTTTAGAGTTCATCTACAAAAAAAAATTTAAAAAAATAACAAATGTAAGTAAATTAAATTTATTCACACACCACAAATGAATACAAAAGTTTGTTTTCCAAGTTTGGGAAATTCAACAAGTTCAACCCTAACAGCTTGGAATTTTACAAGAAAGAGATTTCCTCCACACATGCTTGAAAAATGGATTTGCATGTTTGAAACATGTTAAAGATGCAAATAATCTATGGATCCAAAGCTTTTGAAGGGAATAACATACGCTCATTAAATTTTCCAGGGAATGTGCGGTGGGATATTTACCCGAGTCAAACAAGCCATTATTTTGCCCATCTACAAAAAGCTGACCCAACGATCGTAGATGATTGTAAAGTGATTTATCATGCATAATGGGCAATATTATCATAAGAAATGACTTATGGATTGGGAGTGAAGACTCAGTTAAAAGTCCCTGCCACCCCCTTTTTCCCGACGATTGCAAAACCTGATATATAAAAACTAAGAAGAGCTTACAATCCCTAAAAATTATAGAAAATCTTAGGAATTATCTCTCTCTACATTTGTGCATTGTGCATTTCCATTCTAGAGGTACTCTTTTTCCTTAAAACAATACTTTGAGTTTTCGCTCTCCCTTCATCCCGTAAACCAAAAAGGCAAATTGATCACAACAAAATGAAAGTTGTGGAGTTAAAAAATTTAAAACAATAAAAAATGTAAGTAAAGAAAATTTATTCACATACGACAAATGAACACAAAAATTTTGTTGTCCAAGTTTGGGAAATTCCACTAGTTCAACCCTAACAGCTTGAAATTTTATAAAAAAGAGATTTCCTCCACACATGCTTAAAAAATGGATTTGCATGTTTTAAACATGTTAAAGATGCAAATCACCTATGGATCCAAAGCTTTTGATACAAATGCTCATTAAATTCTCAAGTGAATGTGCGGTGGGATATTTACCCGAGTCAAACAATCCATTATTCGTCCCATCTAAAAAACGCTAACCCAAAGATCATCAATGACTGTAAAGTGATTTATCATGCGTAATGGGCAATAATAACCTAAGAAATGACTGATAGATTGGGAGTTAATACTCAGTTAAAAATCCATGCCTCCCCCTTTTCCTCGATGATTGCAAAACCTGATATTTAAAAACTAAGAAGAGCTTACAATCCCTAAAAATTACAGAAACTCATTGGAATTATCTCTCTCTACATTTGTGCATTGTGCATTTCCATTCTAGATGTACTCTTTTTTTTTTAAAACAAAACTTTGAGTTTTTGCTCTCCCTTCATCCCGTACACCAAAAAGCCAAATAGATCACAACAAAATGAAAATTTTGGATTTAAAATATTTAAAACAATAACAAATGTAAGTAAATAAAATTTATTCACACACCACAAATGAATACAAAAGTTTTGTTGCCCAAGTTTTGGAAATTCCACTAGTTCAACCCTAACAGCTTGGAATTTTATAAGAAAGAGATTTCCTCCACACATGCTTTAAAATGGATATGGATGCTTTAAACAAGTTAAGGATGCAAATCACCTATGGATCCAAAGCTTTTGAAGAGAACAACAAACGCTCATTAAATTCTCAAGTGAACGTGCGGTAGGATATTTACCGGAGTCATACAAGCCATTATTTTGCCCATCTACAAAAAATTGACCCAACGATCATAGATGATTGTAAAGTGATTTATCATGCGTAACGGGCTATATTACCCTAAGAAATGACTTATGGATTGGGAGTCAACACTCAGTTAAAAATCACTGCCTGCCCTATTTTCCCGACGATTGCAAAACCTGATATATAAAAACTAAGAAGAGCTTACAATCGCTTAAAATTACAGAAACTCTTTTGAATTATCTCTCTCTTCATTTGTGCATTGTGCATTTCCATTCTAGATGTAATATTTTTTCTTAAAACAAAACTATGAGTTGCGCTCTCCCTTCATCCCGTAAACCAAAAAGGCAAGTAGATCACAACCAAATAAAAATTTTGGAGTTAAAAAATTTAAAACAATAAAAAATGTAAGTAAAGAAAATTTATTCACACACCACAAATGAACACAAAAGTTTTGATGTCCATGTTTAGGAAATTCCACTAGTTCAACCCTAACAGCATGGAATTTTATTAGAAATAGATTTCCTCCACACATGCTTTAAAAATTGATATGCATGTTTCAAACATGTTAAAGATGCAAATCACCTATGGATCCAAAGCTTCTGAAGGCAATAAGAAACGCTCATTAAATTCTCAAGGGAATGTTCGGTGGGATATTTACCCGAGTCAAACAAGCTATAATTTTGCCCATCTACAAAAAGCTGACCCAACGATCATAGATGATTTTAAAGTGATTTATCATGCGTAACAGGTTATATTACCCAAAGAAATGACATATGGATTGGGAGCCAACACTCAGTTAAAAATCCCTGCATCCCCCTTTTTCCCGACGATTGCAAAACCTGATATGTAAAAACTAAAAGGACCTTAGAATCCCTAAAAATTACAAAAACTCTTTGGAATTATCTCGCTCTACATTTGTGCAATGTGCATTTTCATTTTAGAAGTACACTTTTTTCAGAAATCAAAACTTTGAGTTTTCGCTCTCCCTTCATCCCGTAAACCAAAAAGGCAAAAAGATCACAACAAAATGAAAATTTTAGAGTTCATCTACAAAAAAAAAAATTAAAACAATAACAAATGTAAGTAAAGAAAATTTATTCACACACCACAAATGAATACAAAAGTTTTGTTGTCCAAGTTTGGGAAATTCCACAAGTTCAACCCTAACAGCTTGGAATTTTATAAGAAAGAGATTTCCTCCACACATGCTTAAAAAATGGATTTGCATGTTTGAAACATGTTAAAGATGCAAATCACCTATGGATCCAAAGCATTTGAAGAGAATAACAAACGCTCATTAAATTCTAAAGTGAACGTGCGGTGGGATATTTACCCGAGTCAAACAAGCCATTATTCGTCCCATCAACAAAAAGCTGACCCAACGATCATCGATGACTGTAAACAGATTTATCATTCGTAACGGGCAATAATACCCTAAGAAATGACTGATAGATTGGGAGTTGAGACTCATTTAAAAATCCTTGCCTCCCCCTTTTTCTCGACGATTGCAAAACCTGATATTTAAAAACTAAGAAGAGCTTACAATCCCTAAAAATTACAGAAACTCTTTGGAATTATCTCTCTCTACATTTGGGCATTGTGCATTTCCATTCCAGATGTACTCTTTTTTCTTAATACAAAACTTTGAGCTTTCGCTCTCCCTTCATCCCGTAAACCAAAAAGGCGAATAGATCACAACAAAAAGAAAATTTTGGAGTTAAAAAATTTAAAACAATAACAAATGTAAGTAAATAAAATTTATTCACACACCACAAATGAACACAAAAGTTTTGTTGTCCAAGTTTGGGAAATTCCACTAGTTCAACCCTAACAGCTTGGAATTTTATAAGAAATAGATTTCCTGCACACATGCTTAAAAAATGGATTTGCATGTTTTAAACAGGTTAAAGATGCAAATCACCTTTGGATCCAAAGGTTTTGAAGAGAATAACAAAAGCTCATTATATTCTCAAGTGAACGTGCGGTGGGATATTTACCCGAGTCAAACAAGAAATTATTTTCCTATCTACAAAAAGCTGCCCAACGATCATAGATGATTGTAAAGTTATTTACCATGCGTAACATGCTCTATTACCCTTAGAAATGACTTATGGATTGGGAGTCAACACTCAGTTAAAAATCCCTGTTGCCCCCATTTTCTCGACGATTGCAAAACCTGATATATAAAAACTAAAAACACGTTAGAATCCCTAAAAATTACAGAAACTCTTTGGAATTTTCTCGCTCTACATTTGTGCAATGTTCATTTTCATTTTAGTTGTACACTTTTTTTATAAATCAAAACTTTGAGTTTTCGCTCTCGCTTCATCCCGTAAACCAAAAAGGCAAATAGATCACAACAAAATGAAACTTTTAGAGTTCATGTACAGAAAAAAAATTAAAACAATAACAAATGTAATTAAAGAAAATTTATTCACTCACTACAAATGAATACAAAAGTTTTGTTGTCCAAGTTTGGGAAATTCCACTAGTTCAACCCTAACAGTTTGGAATTTTATAAGAAAGAGATTTCCTCCACACATGCTTAAAAAATGGATTTGCATGTTTGAAACATGTTAAAGATGCAAATCACCTATTGATCCAAACCTTTTGAAGAGAATAAAAAACGCTCATTAAATTCTCAAGTGAACGTGCAGGGGGATTTTTACCCGAGTCAAACTAGCCATTATTTGGCCCATCTACAAAAAGCTAACCCAACGATCATAGATGATTGGAAAGTGATTTATCATGCGTAACTGGCAATATTAGCCTAAGAAATGACTTATGGATTGGGAGTCAACACTCAGTTAAAAATCCCAGCTGCCCTCTTTTGCCCGATGATTGGAAAACCTGATATATAAAAACTAAAAAGACCTTACAATCCCTAAAAAATACAGAAACTCTTTGGAATTATCTCGCTCTACATTTGTGCAATGTTCATTTTCATTATAGATGTACACTTTTTTCATAAATCAAAACTTTGAGTTTTCGCTCTCCCTTCATCCCGTAAACCAAAAAGGCAAATAGATCACAACAAAATGAAAGTTTTAGAGTTCATGTATAGAAAAAAATTTAAAACAATAAAAAATGTAAGTAAAGAAAATTTATTCACTCACCACAAATGAATACAAAAGTTTTGTTGTCCATGTTTGGGAAATTCCACTAGTTCAACCTTAACAGCTTGGAATTTTATAAGAAAGAGATTTTCTCCACACATGCTTAATAAATGGATTTGCATGTTTGAACCATGTAAAAGATTCAAATCACCTATTGATCCAAAGCTTTTGAAGACAATAACAAATGCTCATTAAATTCTCAAGTGAACGTGCGGTGGGTTTTTTACCCGAGTCAAACTAGCCATTATTCGTCCCATCTACAAAAAGCTGACCCAACGATCATAGATGATTGTAAAGTGATTCATCATGCTTAATGGACAATATTACCATAAGAAATGATTTATGGATTGGGAGTCAAGACTCAGTTAAAAATCCCTGCTTCCCACATTTTTCCCGACGATTGCAAAACCTGATATTTAAAAACAAAGAAGAGCTTACAATCCCTAAAAATTACAGAAACTCTTTGGAATTATCTCTCTCTACATTTGTGCATTGTGCATTTCCATTCTAGATGTACTCTTTTTTCTTGATACAAAACTTTGAGTTTTCGCTCTCCCTTCATCCCGTAAACCAAAAAGGCAAATAGGTAACAGCAAAATGAAAATTTTGGAGTTAAAAAATTTCAAACAATAAAAAATGTAAGTAAAGAAAATTTATTCAAACACCACAAATGAACACAAAAGTTTTGTTGTCAAAGTTTGGGAAATTCCACTAGTTCAACCCTAACAGCTTGGAATTTTATAAGAAATAGATTTCCTGCACACATGCTGAAAAAATGGATTTGCATGTTTTAAACATGTTAAAGATGCAAATCACCTATGGATCCAAAGCTTTTGAAGAGAATAACAAACGCTCATTAAATTCTCAAGTGAACGTGCGGTGGGATATTTACCCGAGTCAAACAACCCATTATTTTGCCCATCTACAAAAAGTTGACCCAACGATCATGGATGATTGTAAAGTGATTTATCAAGCGTAACGGGCTATATTACTCTAAGAAATGACTTATGGATTGGGAGTCAATACTTAGTTGAAAATCCCTGCCTCCCCCTTTTTCCCGACGATTGCAAAATCTGATATATAAAAATTAAAAAGAGCTTACAATCCCTAAAAATTACAGAAACTCTTTTGAATTATTTGTCTCTACATTTGTGCATTGTGCATTTCCATTCTAGATGTACTCTTTTTTCTTAAAACAAACTTTGAGTTTTCGTTCTCCCTTCATTCCGTAAACCAAAAAGGCAAATAGATCACAACAAAATGAAAATTTTGGTGTTAAAAAATGTACTACAATAACAAAAGTAAGTAAAGAAAATTTATTCACACACGACAAATGAACACAACAGTGTTGTTGTCCAAGTTTGGAAATTCCACTCGTTCAACCCTAACAACTTGGAATTTTATAAGAAACTGATTTCCTCCACACATGCTTTAAAAATGGATATGCATGTTTGAAACATGTTAAAAATGCAAATCACCTATGGATCCAAAGCTTTTCAAATGAATAACAAACGCTGATTAAATTCTCAAGTGAACATGCGGTGGGATATTTACCCGAGTCAAACTAGCCATTATTTTGCCCATCTACAAAAAGATGACCCAACGATCATAGATGATTGTATATAGATTTATCAAATGTAACGGGCTATATTACCCTTAGAAATATCTTATGGATTAGGAGTCAAGACTCAGTTAAAAATCTCTGCTCCCCCTTTTTCCCGACAATTGCAAAACCTGATATATAAAAACTAAAAAGACCATAGAATCCCTAAAAATTACAGAAACTCTTTGAAATTATCTCGCTCTATATTTGTGCACTGCGCATTTTTTTTTAGATGTACACTATTTTCATAAATCAAAACTATGAGTTTTCGCTCTCCCTTCATCCCGTAAACAAAAAAGGCAAATAGATCACAGCAAAATGAAAAGTTTAGAGTTCATGTACGGAAAAAATTTTAAAACAACAAAAAATGTATGTAAATAAAATTTATTCACACAGCACAAATGAATACAAAAGTTTTGTTGTCCAAGTTTGGGAAATTCCACTAGTTCAACCCTAACTGCTTGGAATTTTATAAGAAAGAGATTTCCTCCACACATGCTAAAAAATGGATTTGCATGTTTGAAACATGTTAAAGATGCAAATCACCAATGGATCCAAAGCTTTTGTAGAGAATAACAAACGCTGATTAAATTCTCAACTTAACGTGCGGTGGGATATTTACCCGAGTCAAACAAGCCATTATTTTGCCCATCTACAAAAAGCTGACCCAACGAACATAGATGATTGTAAAGTGATTTATCATGCGTAACGGGTTATATTACCCTAAGAAATGACTTATGGATTGGGAGTCAACACTCAGTTAAAAATCCCTGCTTCCCCCTTCTTCCCGACGATTGCAAAACCTGATATATAAAAACTAAGAAGAGCTTACAATCCTTAAATATTACAAAAACTCTTAGGAACTATCTGTCTCTACATTTATGCATTGTGCATTTCCAATCTCGATGTACTCTTTTTTCTTAAAAGAAAAATTTGAGTTTTCGTTCTCCCTTCATCCCGTAAACCAAAAAGGCAAATAGATCACAACAAAATGAAAATTTTAGAGTTCATGTACGGAAAGAAATTTAAAAAAATAACAAATCTAAGTAAATAAAATTTATTCACACACCTCAAATGAATACAAAAGTTTTGTTGTCCAAGTTTGGGAAATTCCACTAGTTCAACCCTAACAGCTTGGAATTTTACAAGAAAGAGATTTCCTCCACACGTGCTTAAAAAATGGATTTGCATGTTTCAAACATGTTAAAGATGCAAATCACCTATGGATCCAATGCTTTTGAAGAGAATAACAAACACTCATTAAATTCTCAACTGAACGTGCGGTGGGATATTAACCGAGTCAAACAAGCCATTATTTTGCCCATCTACAAAAAACTGACACAACGATCATAGATGTATGTAAAGTGATTTATCATGCGTAATGGGCGATATTACCCTAAGAAATGACTTATGGATTGGGAGTCAAGACTTAGTTAAAAATCCGTGCCTCCCCCTTTTTCCCGACGATTACAAAACTTGATATATAAAAACTAAGAAGAGCTTACAATCTCTAAAAATTATAGAAACTCTTTGGAATTATCAGTCTCTACATTTGTGCATTGTGCATTTCCATTTTCGATGTACTCTTTTTTCTTAAAAATAAACTTTGAATTTTCGCTCTGGCTTCATCCCGTAAACCAAGAAGGCAAATAGATCACAACAAAATGAAGGTTTTGGAGTTAAAAAATGTAAAACAATAACAAATGTAAGTAAAGAAAATTTAATCACACACAACAAATGAACACAAAAGTTTTGTTGTCCAAGATCTGGAAATTCCTCTAGTTAAACCCTAACATCTTGGAATTTTATAAGAAAGATATTTCCTCCACACATGCTTTAAAAATGGATATGCATGTTTTAAACATGCTAAAGATGAAAATCACCTATGGATCCAAAGCTTTTGAAGAGAATAACAAAAGTTCATTAAATTCTCAAGTGAACGTGCGGTGGGATATTTACCCGAGTCAAACAAGCCATTATTTTGCCCATCTACAAAAAGTTGACCCAACGATCATAGATGATTGTAAAGTGATGTATCATGCGTAACGGGTTATATTACCCTAAGAAATGACTGATGGATTGGGAGACAACACTCAGTTAAAAATCACCTATGGATCCAAAGCTTTTGAAGAGAATAACAAAAGTTCATTAAATTCTCAAGTGAACGTGCGGTGGGATATTTACCCGAGTCAAACAAGCCATTAATTTGCCCATCTACAAAAAGTTGACCCAACGATCATAGATGATTGTAAAGTGATGTATCATGCGTAACGGGCTATTTTACCCTAAGAAATGACTTATGGATTGGTAGTCAACACTCAGTTAAAAATCCCTGCTTCCCCCTTTTTCCCGACGATTGAAAACCTGATATATAAGAACTAAAAAGACCTTAGAATCCCTAAAAATTTCTGAAACGCTTTGGAATTATCTCGCTCTACATTTGTGCACTGCGCATTTTCATTTTAGATGTACACTTTTTTCATAAATCAAAACATTGAGTTTTTGCTCTCCCTTCATCTCGTAAACCAAAAAGGCAAATAGATCACAACAAAATGAAAATTTTAGAGTTCATGTACGGAAAAAAGTTTAAAACAATAACAAATGTAGGTAAATAAAATTTATTCACACACCACAAATGAATACAAAAGTTTTGTTGTCCAAGTTTGGGAAATTCTAGTAGTTCAACCCTAATTGCCTGGAATTTATAAGAAAGAGATTTCCTCCACACATGCTTAAAAAATGGATTTGCATGTTTGAAACATGTTAAAGATGGAAATCACCAATGGATCCAAAGCCTTTGAAGAGAATAACAAACGCTCATTAAATTCTCAACTGAACATGCGGTGGGATATTTACCCGAGTCAAACAAGCCATTATTTTGCCCATCTACAAAAAGCTGACAAAACGATCATAGATGATTGTAAAGTGGTTTATCATGCGTAACGAGCGATATTACCCTAAGAAATGACTTATGGATTGGGAGTCAAGACTCAGTTAAAAATCCCTGCCTCCCCCTTTTTTGCGACGATTACAAAACCTGATATATAAAAACTAAGAAGAGCTTACAATCCCAAAAAATTACAGAAACTCTTTGGAATTATCTCTCTCTACAGTTTTTCATTGTGCATTTCCATTCCTGATGTACACTTTTCCTTCAAACAAAACTTTGAGTTTTCGCTCTCCCTTCATCCCGTAAACCAAAAAGGCAAATTGATCACAACAAAATGAAAATTTTGGAGTTCAAGTACGGAAAAAATTTAAAACAATAACAAATGTAAGTAAAGAAAATGTATTCACACACCACAAATGAACACTAAAGTTTTGTTGTCCAAGTTTAGGAATTCCACTAGTTCAACCCTAACAGCTTGGAATTTTATAAGAAAGATATTTCCTCCACACATGCTTTAAAAATGGATATGCATGTTTTAAACATGTTAAAGATGCAAATCACCTATGGATCCAAAACTTTTGGAGAGAATAACAAAAGCTCATTAAGTTCTCGAGTGAACCTGTGGTGGGATATTTACCCTAGTCAAACAAGCCATTATTTTGCCCATCTACAAAAAGTTGACCCAACGATCATAGATGATTGTAATGTGATGTATCATGCGTAACGGGCTACATTACCCTATGAAATGATTTATGGAATGGGAATCAACACTCAGTTAAAAATCCCTGCTTCCCCCTTTTTCCCAACGATTGCAAAACCTGATATAAAAACTAAAAAGACTCTAGAATCCCTAAAAATTACAGAAACTCTTTGGAATTATCTCGATCTACATTTGTGCACTGCACATTTTCATTTTAGATGTACACGTTTTTCATAAATCAAAACATTGAGTTTTCGCTCTCCCTTCATCTCGTAAACCAAAAAGGCAAATAGATCACAAAAAATGAAAATTTCATAGTTCATGGACGGAAAAAAATTTAAAAAATAACAAATGTAAGTAAATAAAATTTATTCACACACCAAAAATGAATACAAAAGTTTTGTTGTCCAAGTTTGGGAAATTCCACTAGTTCAACCCTAACAGCTTGGAATTTTATAAGAAATAGATTTCCTGCACACATGCTTTAAAAATTGATATGCATGTTTTAAACATTTTAAAGATGCAAATCACCTATGGATCCAAAGCTTCTGAAGGGAATAACAAACGCTCATTAAATTCTCAAGTGAACGTGCGGTGGGATATTTACCCGAGTCAAACAAGCCATAATTTTGCCCATCTACAAAAAGTTAACCCAACGATCATAGATGATTGTAAAGTGATTTATCACGCGTAATGGGTTATATTACCCTAAGAAATGACTTATGGATTGGGAGTCAACACTCAGTTAAAAATCCCTGCTTCCCTCTTTTTCCCGACGATTGCAAAACCTGATATATAAAAACTAAAAAGACCATTGAATCCCTAAAAATTAAAGAAAATATTTGGGATTATTTCGCTCTACATTTGTGCACCGTGCATTTTTATTTTAGATCTACACTTTTTTCATAAATCAAAACTTTGAGTTTTCGCTCTCCCTTAATCCCGTGAACCAAAAAGGCAAATAGATCACAACAAAATGAAAATTTTAGATTTCATGAACATAAAAAAATTTAAAACAATAACAAATGTAACTAAAGAAAATTTATTCACTCACCACAAATGAATACAAAAATTTTTGTTGTCCAAGTTTGGGAAATTCTACAAGTTCAACCGTAACTGCTTGGAATTTTATAAAAAAGAAATTTCCTCCACACATACTTAAAAAATAGATTTGCATGTTTCAAACATGTTAAAGATGCAAATAATCCATGGATCCAAAGCTTTTGAAGAGAATAACATACGCTCATTAAATTTTCCAGTAAATGTGCGGTTGGATATTTACCCGATTCAAACAAGCCATTATTTTGCCCATCTAAAAAAAGCTGACCCAATGATGACAGATGATTGTAAAGTGATTTATCATGCGTAACGGGTAATATTACCCTAAGAAATGACTTATGGATTGGGATCAAGACTCAGTTAAAAATCCTTGCATCCCCCCTTTTTCTCGACGATTGCAAAACCTGATATTTAAAAACAAAGAAGAGCTTACAATCCCTAAAAATTATAGAAACTCTTTGGAATTATCTCTCTCTACAATTGTGCATTGTGCATTTCCATTCTAGAGGTACTCTTTTTTCTTAAAAGAAAACTTTGAGTTTTCTCTCTCCCTTCATCCTGTAAACCAAAAAGGCAAATAAATCACAACAAAATGAAAATTTTGGAGTTAAAAAATTTAAAACATTAACAAAAGTAAGTAAAGAAAATTTATTCACACACCACAAATCAACACAAAAGTTTTGTTGTCCAAGTTTTGGAAATTCCACTAGTTCAACCCTAATAGCTTGGAATTTTATAAGAAAGTGATTTCCTCCACACATGCTTTAAAAATAGATATGCATGTTTTAAACATGTTAAAGATGCAAATCACCTATGGATCCAAAGATTATCAAGAGAATAACAAATGCTCATTAAATTCTCAAGTGAACAAGCGGTGGGATATTTACCCGAGTCAAAGAAGGCATTATTTTGCCCTTCTACAAAAAGCTTCCCAACTATCATAGATTATTGTAAAGTGATTTATCATGCGTAATGGGCTATATTACCCTAATAAATGACTTATGGATTGGGAGTCAACACTCAGTTAAAAATCCATGCTTCCCCCTATTTCCCGACGATTGCAAAACCTGATATGTAAAAACTAAAAGGACCTTAGAATCCCTATAAATTACAGAAACTCTTTGGAATTATCTCGCTCTACATTTGTGCATTGTGCATTTTCATTTTTGATGTACACTTTTTTCAGAAATCAAAACTTTGAGTTTTCGCTCTCTCTTCATCCCGTAAACCAAAAAGGCAAATAGATCACAACAAAATGAAAATTTTAGAGTTCATCTACTAAAAAAAAATTAAAACTATAAAAAATGTAAGTAAAGAAAATTTATTCACACACCACAAATGAATACAAAAGTTTTGTTGTCCAAGTTTCGGAAATTCCACTAGTTCAACCCTAACAGCTTGGAATTTTATAAGAAAGAGATTTCCTCCACACATGCTTAAAAAATGGATTTGCATGTTTGAAACATGTTAAAGATGCAAATCACCTATGGATCCAAAGCTTTTGAAGAGAATAACAAATGCTCATTAAATTCTCAAGTGAACAAGCAGTGGGATATTTACCCGAGTCAAAGAAGCCATTATTTTGCCCTTCTACAAAAAGCTGCCCAACAATCATAGATGATTGTAAAGTGATTTCTCATGCATAATGGGCTATATTACCCTAAGAAATGACTTATGGATTGGAAGTAAACACTCAGTTAAAAATCCCTGCTTCCCCCTATTTCCCGACGATTGCAAAACCTGATATGTAAAAACTAAAAGGACCTTAGAATCCCTAAAAATTACAGAAACTCTTTGGAATTATCTCGCTCTACATTTTCCAATGTGCATTTTCATTTTCGATGTACACTTTTTTCAGAAATCAAAACTTTGAGTTTTCGCTCTCTCTTCATTCTGTAAACCAAAAAGGCAAATAGATCACAACAAAATGAAAATTTTAGAGTTCATCTACAGAAAAAAATTAAAACTATAACAAATGTAAGTAAAGAAAATTTATTCACAAACCACAAATGAATACAAAAGTTTTGTTGTCCAAGTTTGGGAAATTCCACAAGTTCAACCCTAACAGCTTGGAATTTTATAAGAAAGAGATTTCCTCCACACTTGCTTAAAAAGTGGATTTGCATGTTTGAAACATGTTAAAGATGCAAATCACCTATGGATCCAAAACATTTGAAGAGAATAACAAACGCTCATTAAATTCTCAAGTGAACGTGCGGTGGGATATTTACCCGAGTCAAACAAGCCATTATTCGTCCCATCCACAAAAAGCTGACCCAATGATCAATGATGACTGTAAAGTGATTTATCATGCATAATGGGAAATAATACCCTAAGAAATGACTGATAGATTGGGAGTTGAGACTCAGTTAAAAATCCTTGCCTCCCCCTTTTTCACGACATTGCGAAACCTGATATTTAAAAACTAAGAAGAGCTTACAATCCCTAAAAATTACAAAAACTCTTTGGAATTATCTCTCTCTACATTTTTGCATTGTGCATTTCCATTCTAGAGGTACTCTTTTTTCTTAATACAAAACTTTGAGTTTTCGTTCTCCCTTCATCCCGTAAACCAAAAAGGCAAATAGATCACAACAAAATGAAAATTTTGGAGTTAAAAAATTTAAAACAATAACAAATGTAAGTAAAGAAAATTTATTCACACACCACAAATCACAAAAGTTTTGTTGTCCAAGTTTTGGAAATTCCACTAGTTCAACCCTAACTGCTTGGAATTTTATAAGAAATAGATTTCCTACACACATGCTTAAAAAATGGATTTGCATGTTTTAAACATGTTAAAGATGCAAATCACCTATGGATCCAAAGCTTTTGAAGAGAATAACAAACGCTCATTAAATTATCAAGTGAACGTGCGGTCGGATAATTACCCGAGTCAATCAACCCATTATTTTGCCCATCAACAAAAAGCTGACCCAACGATCATGGATGATTGTAAAGTGATTTATCATGCGTAACGGGCTATATTACTCTAAGAAATGACTTATGGATTGGGAGTCAAGACTCAGTTAAAAATCCTTGCCTCCCCCTATTTCCCTTCGATTCTAAAACCTGATATATAAAAACTAAGAAGAGCTTATAATCCCTAAAAATTACAGAAACTCTTTGGAATTATCTGTCTCTACATTTGTGCATTGTGCAGTTCCATTCTAGATCTACTCTTTTTTCTTAAAACAAAACTTTGTGTTTTCGTTCTCCCTTCATCCCATAAACCAAAAAGGCAAATAGATCACAACAAAATGAAAATTTTGGAGTTAAAAAATGTAATACAGTAACAAAAGTAAGTAAAGAAAATTTATTCACACACGACAAATGAACACAACAATTTTGTTGTCCAAGTTTTGGAAATTCCACTAGTTCATCCCTAGCAGCTTCGAATTTTATAAGAAAGTGATTTCCTCCACACATGCTTTAAAAATGGATATGCATGTTTGAAACATGGTAAAGATGCAAATCACCTATGGATCCAAAGCTTTTGAAGAGAATAACAAACGCTCATTAAATTCTCAAGTGAACGTGCGGTGGGATATTTACCCAAGTCAAACTAGCCATTATTTTGCCCATCTACAAAAAGCTGACCCAAAGATCATAGATGATTGTAAAGTGATTTATCATGCATAACGGGCAATATTACCCTAAGAAATGACTTATGGATTGGGAGTCAAGACTCAGTTAAAAATCCCTGCCTCCCCCCTTTTTCCCGACGATTGCAAAACCTGATATTTAAAAACTTAGAAGAGCTTACAATCCCTAAAAATTACAGAAACTCTTTGGAATTATCTCTCTCTACAATTGTGCATTGTGCATTTCCATTCTAGAGGTACTCTTTTTTCTTAAAACAAAACTTTGAGTTTTCACTCTACCTTCATCCCGTAAACCAAAAAGGCAAATAGATCACAACAAAATTAAAATTTTAGAGTTATAAAATTTAAAACATTAACAAAAGTAAGTAAAGAAAATTTATTCACACACCACAAATGAACACAAAAATTTTGTTGTCCAAGTTTTGGAAATTCCACTAGTTCAACCCTAACAGGTTGGAATTTTGTTAGAAATTGATTTCCTCCACACATACTGTAAAAAATGGATATGCATGTTTTATACATGTTAAAAATGCAAATCACCTATGGATCCAAGGCTTTTGAAGAGAATAACAAACGCTCATTAAATTCTCAAGTGAACGTGCGGTGGGATATTTACTCAAGTCAAACAAGCCATTATTTTGCCCATCTACAAAAAGCTGACCCAACGATCATAGATGAATGTAAAGTGATTTATCATGTGTAACGGGTGATTACCCTAAGTAATGACTTATGGATTGGGAGTCAAGACTCAGTTAAAAATCCATGCCTCCCCCTTTTTCCCGACGATTACAAAACCTGATATATAAAAACTAAGAAGAGCTTAGAATCTCTAAAAATTAATGAAACTTTTTGGAATTATCTGTCTCAACATTTGTTCATTGTGCACTTCCATTTTCGATGTACTCTTTCTTCTAAAAAATAAACTTTGAGTTTTCGCTCTGCCTTCATCCCGTAAACCAAAAAGGCAAATAGACCACAACAAAATGAAGGTTTTGGAGTTAAAAAATTTAAAACAATAACAAATGTACGTAAAGAAAATTTAATCACACACCACAAATGAACACAAAAGTTTTGTTGTCCAAGTTTTGGAAATTCCACTAGTTAAACCCTAACAGCTTGGAATTTTATACGAAAGATATTTCCTCCACACGTGTTTTTAAAATGGATATGCATGTTTTAAACATGTTAAAGATGCAAATCACATATGGATCCAAAGCTTTTGAAGAGAATAACAAAAGCTCATTAAAATCTCAAGTGAACGTGCGGTGGGATATTTACCCGAGTCAAACAAGCCATTATTTTGCCCATCTACAAAAAGTTGACCCAACGATCATAGATAATTGTAATGTGATGTATCATGCGTAACGGGCTATATTATCCTAAGAAATGACTAATGGAATGGGAGTCAACACTCAGTTAAAAATCCCTGCTTCCCCCTTTTTCCCGACGATTGCAAAACCTGATATATAAAAAGTAAAATGACCATTGAATCCCTAAAAATTACAGAAACTCTTTGGAATTATCTCGATCTACATTTTTGCACTGCGCATTTTCATTTTAGATGTACACTTTTTGCATAAATCAAAACATTGAGGTTTCGCTCTCCCTTCATCTCGTAAACCAAAAAGGCAAATAGATCACAACAAAATGAAAATTTTAGAGTTCATGTACGTAAAAAAATTTAAAACAATAACAAATGTAAGTAAATAAAATTTATACCCACACCACAAATGAATACAAAAGTTTTGTTGTCCAAGTTTGGGAAATTCCACTAGTTCAACCCTAACTGCTTGGAATTTTATAAGAAAGAGATTTCCACCACACATTCTTAAAAAATGGATTTGCATGTTTGAAACATGTTAAAGATGCAAATCACCAATGGATCCAAAGCCTTTGAAGAGAATAACAAACGCTCGTTAAATTCTCAACTGAACGTGCGGTGGGATATTTGCCCGAGTCAAACAAGCCATTATTTTGTCCATCTACAAAAAGCTGCCCAACGATCATAGATGATTGTAAAGTGATTTATCATGCGAAACAGGCTATATTATCTTAAGAAATGACTTATGGATTGGGAGTCAACACTCAGTTAAAAATCCCTACTGCCCCCCATTTTCCCGACTATTGCAAAACCTGATATATAAAAACTAAAAAGACCTTAGAATTCCTAAAAATTACCCAAACTCTTTCGAATTATCTCGCTCTACATTTGTGGAATGTGCATTTTCATTTTAGATGTACACTTTTTTCATAAATGAAAACTTTGAGTTTTCGCTCTCCCTTCATCCCGTAAACCAAAAAGGCAAATAGATCACAACAAAATGAAACTTTTAGAGTTCATGTACAAAAAAAAATTTAAAACATTGACAAATGTAAGTAAAGAAAATTTATTCACTCACCACAAATGAATACAAAACTTTAGTTGTCCATGTTTGGGAAATTCCACTAGTTCAACCCTAACAGCTTGGAATTTTAGAAGAAAGAGATTTCCTCCACACATGCTTAAAAAATGGATTTGCATGTTTGAAACATGTTAAAGATGCAAATCACCTATTGATCCAAAGCTTTTGAAGAGAATAACAAACGCTCATTAAATTCTCAAGTGAACGTGCGGTGGGATATTTACCCAAGTCAAACAACCCATTATTTTGCCCATCTACAAAAAGCTGACCCAACGATCATGGATGATTGTAAAGTGATTTATCATGCGTAACGGGAAATATTACCCTAAGAAATGACTTATGGATTGGGAGGCAAGACTCAGTTAAAAATCCATGCCACCCCCTTTTTCCCGAAGATTGCAAAACCTGATATTTAAAAAGAAAGAAGAGCTTACAATCCCTAAAAATTACAGAAACTCTTTGGGATTATCTCTCTCTACAATTGTGCATTGTGCATTGTGCATTTCCATTCTAGATGTACCCTTTTTTCTTAAAAGAAAACTTTGAGTTTTCGCTCTCCCTTCATCCCGTCAAACAAAAAGGCAAATAAATCACAACAAAATGAAAATTTTGGTTTTAAAAAATTAAAAGCATTAACAAAAGTAAGTAAAGAAAATTTATTCACACACCACAAATGAACACAAAAGTTTTGTTGTCCAAGTTTTGGAAATTCCACTAGTTCAACCCTAACATCTTGAAATTTTGTAAGAAAGTGATTTCCTCCACACATGCTTTAAAAATGTATATGCATGTTTGAAACATGTTAAAGATGCAAATCACCTATGGATCCAAAGCTTTTCAAGAGAATAACAAACGCTCATTAAACTCTCAATTGAACGTGCGGTGGGATATTTACCCGAGTCAAACAAGCCATTATTTTGCCCATTTACAAAAAGCTAACCCAACGAACATATATGATTGTAAAGTTATTTATCATGCGTAACGGGCTATATTAACCTAAGAAATGACTTATGGATTGGGAGTCAATACTCAGTTAAAAATCCCTGCTTCCCCCTTTTTCCCGACGATTGCAAAACCTGATATATAAAAACTAAAAAGACCTTAGAATCCCTAAAAATTACAGAAACTCTTTGGAATTATCTCGCTCGACATTTGTGCACTGTGCATTTTCATTTTAGATGTACACTTTTTTCATAAATCAAAACTTTGAGTTTTCACTCTCCCTTCATCCCGTAAACCAAAAAGGCAAATAGATCACAACAAAATGAAAATTGTAGAGTTCACGTACGGAAAAAAATTTTAAACATTAACAGATGTAAGTAAATAAAATTTATTCACACACCACAAATGATTACAAAAGTTTTGTTGTCCAAGTTTGGGAAATTCCACCAGTTCAACCCTCACAACTTGGAATTTTATAAGAAAGAGATTACCTCCACACATGCTTTAAAAATGGATATGCATGTTTGAAACATGTTAAAGATGCAAATCACCTATGGATCCAAAGCTTTTGAAGAGAATAACAAACGCTCATTAAATTCTCAAGTGAACCTGCGGTGGGATATTTACCCGAGTCAAACAAGCCATTACTTTGCCCATCTACAAAAAGCTGCCCAACGATCATAGATGGTTGTGAAGTGATTTATTATGCGTAACGGGCTATATTACCCAAAGAAATGACTTATGGATTGGGAGTCCACACTCAATTAAAAATCCCTTCCTCCCCCTTTTTCCTGACGATTGCAAAACTTAATATATAAAAACTAAGAAGAGCTAACAATCCGTGAAAATTACAGAAACTCTTTGGAATTATCACTCTCTACATTTGTGCATTGTGCATTTTCATTCTAGATGTACACTTTTTTCATAAATAAAAACTTTGAGATTTCGCTCTCCCTTCATCCGTAAACCAAAAAGGCAAATAGATCACAACAAAATGAAAATTTAAGTGTTCATGTATGGAAAAAAATTAAAACAATAACAAATGTAAGTAAAGAAAATATATTCACTCACCACAAATGAATACAAAAGTTTTGTTGTCCAAGTTTGGGAAATACCACTAGTTAACCCCTAACAGCTGGGAATTTTACAAAAATGAGATTTCCTGCACACATGCTTAAAAAATGGATTTGCGTGTTTTATACATGTTAAAGAAGCAAATCACCTATGGATCCAAAGCTTTTGAAGAGAATAACAAACGCTCATTAAATTCTCAAGTGAACGTGCGGTGGGATATTTACCCGAGTCAAACAAGCCATTATTTTGCCCATCTAAAAAAAGCTGAACCAACGATCATAGATTATTGTAAAGTAATTGATCATGCGTATTGGGCAATATTACCCTAAGATATGACTTATGGATTGGGAGTCAAGACTCAGTTAAAAATCCATGCTTCCCCCTTTTTCTCGATGATTGCAAAACCTGATATTTAAAAACTAGGAAGAGCTTACAATCCCTAAAAATTACAGAAACTCTTTGGAATTATCTCTCTCAACATTTGTGCAATGTGCATTTCCATTCTAGATGTACTCTTATTTCTTAAAACAAAAGTTTGAGTTTTCTCTCTCCCTTCATCCCGTAAACCAAAAAGGCAAATAGATCACAACAAAATTAAAATTTTCGAGTTAAAAAATTTAAAAAAAAAACAAAAGTAAGTAAAGAAAATTTATTCACACACCACAAATGAACACAAAAGTTTTGTTGTCCAAGT
The DNA here is from genome assembly GCF_029961685.1 of Aristolochia californica. Taxonomy (NCBI): domain Eukaryota; kingdom Viridiplantae; phylum Streptophyta; class Magnoliopsida; order Piperales; family Aristolochiaceae; genus Aristolochia; species Aristolochia californica. The sequence goes on along the minus strand of NW_027181770.1, from coordinate 27,429,986 downwards.
TTGGGAAATTCCACTAGTTCAACCCTAACAGCTTGGAATTTTATAAGAAAGAGATTTCCTCCACACATGCTTTAAAAATGGATATGCATGTTTTATACATGTTAAAGAATCATATCACCTATGGATCCAAAGCTTTTGAAAAGAATAACAAACGCTCATTAAATTCTCAAGTGAACGTGCGATCGGATATTTACTCGAGTCAAACAAGCCATTATTTTGCCCATCTACAGAAATCTGACCCAACGATCATAGATGATTGAAGTGATTTATCATGCGTAACGGGCAATATTACCCTAAGAAATGACTTATGGCTTGGGAGTCAAGACTCCGTGAAAAACCCCTGCCTCCCCCCTATTTCTCGTCGATTGCAAAACCTGATATTTAAAAACTAAGAAGAGCTTACAATCCCTAAAAATTACAGAAACTCATTGGAATTATCTCTCTCTAAATTTATGCATTGTCCATTTCCATTCTAGATGTACACTTTTTTCTTAAAACAAAACTTTGAGTTTTCGCTCTCCCTTCATCCCGTAAACCAAAAAGGAAAATAGATCACAACAAAATGAAAATTTTGGAGTTAAAAAATTTAAAAAAATAACAAAAGTAACTAAAGAAAATTTATTCACACACCACAAATGAACACAAAAGTTTTGTTGTCCAAGTTTTGGAAATTCCACTAGTTCAACCCTAAAAGTTTGGAATTTTATAAGAAAGAGATTTCCGCCACACATGCTTAAAAAATGGATATGCATGTTTTAAACATGTTAAAGATGCAAATCACCTATGGATCCAAATCTCTTGAAGAGAATAACAAACGCTCTTAAATTCTCAAGTGAACGTGCGGTGGGATATTTACCCGAGTCAAACCAGCCATTATTTTGCCCATCTACAAAAAGCTTACCCAACAATCATAGATGATTGTAAAATGATTTATCATGCATAACGGGCAATATTACCCTAAGAAATGACTTATGGTGTGGGAGTCAAGACTCGGTGGAAAATCCCTGCCTCCCCCCTTTTTCCCGTTGATTGCAAAACCTGATATTTAAAAACTAAGAAGAGCTTACAATCCCTAAAAATTATAGAAACTCTTTGGAATTATCTCTCTCTACATTTGTGCATTGTCCATTTTCATTCTAGATGTACACCTTTTTCTTAAAACAAAACTTTGAGCTTTCGCTCTCCCTTCATCCCGTAAACCAAAAAGGCAAATAGATCACAACAAAATCAAAATTTTGGAGTTAAAAAATTTTAAAACAATAACAAATGTAAGTAAAGAAAATTTATTCACACACCACAAATGAATACAAAATTTTTTTTGTCCAAGTTCTGGAAATTCCACTAGTTCAACCCTAACAGCTTGGAATTTTATAAGCAAGAGATTTCCTCCACACATGCTTAAAAAATGGATTTGCATGTTTGAAACTTGTTAAAGATGCAAATCACCTATGGATCCAAAGCTTTTGAAGAAAATAACAAATGCTCATTAAATTCTCAACTGAACGTTCGGTGGGATATTTACCCGAGTCAAACAAGCCATTAGTTTGCCCATGTACAAAAACCTGACACAACGATCATAGATGATTGTAAAGTGATTTATCATGCGTAACGAGGGATATTACCCTAAGAAATGACTTATGGATTGGCAGTCAAGACTCAGTTAAACATCCATGCCTCCCCCTTTTTCCCGACGATTACAAAATTTGATATAAAAAACTAAGAAGAGCTTACAATCCCTAAAAATTACAAAAACTCATTGAAATTATCTGTCTCTACATTTGTACATTGTGGATTTCCATTTTCGATGTACACTTTTTTCTTAAAATAAAACTTTGAGTTTTCGCTCTGCCTTCATCCCGTAAACCAAAAAGGCAAATAGATGACAACAAAATGAAGGTTTTAGAGTTAAAAAATTAAAAAAAATAACAAAAGTAAGTAATGAAAATTTAATCACACACCACAAATGAACACAAAAGTTTTGTTGTTCAAGTTTTGGAAATTCCACTAGTTCAACCCTAAAAGCTTGGAATTTTATAAGAAAGAGATTTCCTCCACACATGCTTTAAAAGTGGATATGCATGTTTTAAACATGTTAAAGATGCACATAACCTATGGATCCAAAGCTTTTGAAGAGAATCACAAACGCTCATTAAATTCTCAAGTGAACGTGCGATGGGATATTTACCAGAGTCAAATAAGCCATTATTTTGCCCATCTACAAAAAGCTAACCCAATGATCATAGATGATTGTAAAGTGATTTATCATGCGTAACGGGCTATATTACCCTAAGAAATGACTTATGGATTGGGAGTCAACACTCAGTTAAAAATCCCTGCTTCCCCCTTTTTCCCGACGATTGGAAAACCTGATATATAAAAACTAAAGAGACCATAGAAAACCTAAAAATTACAGAAACTGTTTGGAATTATCTCGCTCTACATTTGTGCACTGCACATTTTCATTTTAGATGTACACTTTTTTCATAAATCAAAAATTTGAGTTTTCGCTCTCCCTTCATCACGTAAACCAAAAAGGAAAATAGATCACAACAAAATGAAAATTTTAGAGTTCATGTACGGAACAAAATTTAAAACAATAACAAATGTATGTAAATAATTTTTTTTTACACACCACAAATGAATACAAAAGTTTTGTTGTCCTAGTTTGGGAAATTCCACTAGTTTGTCCTAACAGCTTGGAATTTTATCAAAAAGAGATTTCCTCCACATATGCTTAAAAAAAGGATTTGCATGTTTTATAAATGTCAAAGATGCAAATCACCTATGGATCCAAAGCTTTTGAAGAGAATAAAAAATGCTCATTAAATTTTCAAGTGAACGTGCGGTGGGATATTTACAAGAGTCAAACAAGCCATTATTTTGCCCATCTACAAAAAGCTGACCCAATGATCATAGATGATTGTAAAGTGATTTATCATGCGTAACGGGCAATATTACCCTAAGAAATGACTTATCAATTGGGAGTCAAGACTTAGTTAAAAATTCCTGCCTCCCCCCTTTTTCCCGACGATTGCAAATCCTCAAATTTAAAAATTAAGAAGAGCTTACAATCCCTAAAAATTACAGGAACTCTTTGGAATTATCTCTCTCTACATTTGTGCATTGTGCATTTTCATTCTAGATAAACACTTTTTTCTTAAAATAAAACTTTGACTTTTCGCTCTCCCTTCATCCCGTAAACCAAAAAGGCAAATAGATCATAACAAAATGAAAATTTTAGTGTTCATATACGGAAAAAAATTTAAAACAATAACAAATGTAAGTAATGAAAATTATTCACACGCCACAAATGAATACAAAAGTTTTGTTGTCCAAGTTTGGGAAATTCCTCTAGTTCAACCCTTACATCTTGGAATTTTATAAGAATGAGATTTCCTCCACACTTGCTTAAAAAATGGATTTGCATGTTTGAAACATGTTAAAGATGCAAATCACCTATGGATCCAAAGCTTTCGAAGAGAATAACAAACGCTCATTAAATTCTCAAGTGAACGTGCGATGGGATATTTACTCGAGTCAAACAAGCCATTATTTTGCCCATCTACAAAAAGCTGACCCAACGATCATAGAAGATTGCAAAGTGATTTATCATGCGTAACTGGCTATATTACCCTAAGAAATGACTTATGGATTGGGAGTCAAGACTCAGTTAAATATTCCATGCTCCCCCATTTTCTCGACGATTGCAAAACCTGATATATAAAAACTAAGAAGAGCTTACAATCCCTAAAAATTACAGAAACTCTTTGGAATTATCTCTCTCAACATTTGTGCGTTGTGAATTTCAATTCTAGGTGTACTCTTTTTTCTTAACACCAAACTTTGAGTTTTCGCACTCCCTTCATCCCGTAAACCAAAAAGGCAAATAGATTACAAAAAAATAAATATTTTGCAGTTAAAAAATATAAAACAATAAAAAAAGTAAGTAAAGAAAATTTATTCACACACCACAAATGAACACAAAAGTTTTGTTGTCCATGTTTGGGAAATTTCACTAGGTCAACCCTAATAGCTTGGAATTTTATAAGAAAGAGATTTCGTCCACACAAGTTTTAAAAATAGATATGCATGTTTTATACTTGTTAAAGATGCAAATAACCTATGGATCCAAAGCTTTTGAAGAGAATAACAAATGCTCATTAAATTCTCAAGTGAACGTGCGGTGGGATATTTACCCGAGTCAAAAAAGCCATTATTTTGCCCATCTACAAAAAGCTGACCCAACGATCATAGATGATTGTAAAGTGATTTATCATGCGTAACAGGCAATATTACTCTATGAAATGACTTATGGATTGGGAGTCAAGACTGAGTTATAAATCCCTGCTTCCCCCTTTTTCCTGATGATTGCAAAACCGGATATATAAAAACTAAAAAGACCTTAGAATCCCTAAAAATTACAGAAACTCTATGGAATTATCTCGCTCAACATTTGTACACTACGCATTTTCATTTTAGATGTACGCTTTTTTCATAAATCAAAACTTTTAGTTTTCTCTCTCCCTTCATCCCGTAAACCAAAAAGGCAAATAGATCTCAACAAAATGAAAATTTTATAGTCCATGTACGGAAAAAAATTTAAAACAAAAAAAAATTTAAGTAAATAAAATTTATTCACACACCACAAATGAAAACAAATGTTTTGTTGTCCAAGTTTGGGAAATTCCACTAGTTCAACCCTAACAGCTTGGAATTTTATAAGAAAGAGATTTCCTCCACACATGCTTAAAAAATGGATTTGCATGTTTGAAACATTTTAAAGATGCAAATCACCTACGGATCCAAAGCTTTTGAAGAGAATAACAAACGCTCATTAAATTCTCAAGTGAACATGCGGTGGGATATTTACCTGAGTCAAACAAGCCATTATTTTGCCCATCTACAAAAAGCTGACCCAACGATCATAGATGATTGTAAAGTGAGTTATCATGCGTAACGGGCTATATTACCCTAAGAAATTACTTATGGATTGGGAGTCAAGTCTCAGATAAAAATCCTTGCCTCCCCCTTTTTCCTGACAATTACAAAACCTGATATATAAAAACTAAGAAGAGCTTACAATTCCAAAAAATTACAAAAACTCTTTGGAATTATCTCTCTCTACTTTTGTGCATTGTGCATTCCCATATTAGATGTACTCTTTTTTCTTAAAACAAAATTTTGAGTTTTCGCTCTGCCTTCATCATGTAAACCAAAAAGGCAAATAGATCACAATAAAATGAAGGGTTTGGAGTTAAAAAATGTAAAAAAATAACAAATGTAAGTAAAGAAAATTTAATCACACACCACAAATGAACAGAAAAGTTTTATTGTCCAAGTTTGGGAAATTCCACTAGTTCAACCCTAACAGCTTGGAATTTTATAAGAAAGAGATTTCCTCCACACATGCTTTAAAAATGGATATGCATGTTTTAAACATGTTATAGATGCAAATCACCTATGGATCCAAAGCTTTTGAAGAGAATAACAAACGCTCATTAAATTCTCAAGTGAACGTGCGGTGGGATATTTACCCGAGTCAAACAAGCCATTATTTTGCCCATCTGCAAAATGCCGACCCAACGATCATAGATGATTGTCAAGTGATTTAGCATGCGTAACGGGCTATATTTCCCTAAGAAATGACTTATGGATTGCGAGTCAAGACTCAGTTAAAAATCCCAACTTCCCCCTTTTTCCCGACGATTGCAAAACCTGATATATAAAAACTAAAAAGACCTTAGAATCCCTAAAAATTATAGAAACTCTTTGGAATTATCTCGCTCTACATTTGTGCACTGCGCATTTTCATTTTAGATGTACACTTTTTTCATAAACCAAAACTTTGAGTTTTCACTCTCCCTTCATCCTGTAAACCAAAAAGGCAAATAGATCAGAACAAAATGAAAATTTTAGAGTTCATGTACGGAAAAAAATTTAAAACAATAACAAATGTAAGTAAATAAAATTTATTCACACACCACAAATAAATACAAATGTTTTGTTGTCCAAGTTTCGGAAATTCCACTAGTTCAACCCTAACAGTTTGGAATTTTATAAGAAAGAGATTTCGTCCACTCATGCTTAAAAAATGGATTTGCATTTTTGAAACATGTTAAAGATGCAAATCACCTATGGATCCAAAGCTTTTGAAGAGAATAACAAACGCTCATTAAATTCTCAACTGAACGTGCGGTGGGATATTTACCCATGTCAAACAAGCCATTTTTTTGCCCATCTTCAAAAAGCTGACCGAACAATCATATATGATTGTAAAATGATTTATCATGCATAACGGGCTATATTACCGTAATAAATGACTTATGGATTGGGAGTCAACACTCAGTTAAAAATCCCTGCTTCCCCTTTTTTCCCAACGATTGCAAAACCTGATTTATAAATACTAAAAAGACCTTAGAATCCCTAAAAATTACCCAAACTCTTTGGAATTATCTCGCTCTACATTTGTGCACTATGCATTTTCATTTTAGATGTACACTTTTTTCATCATTCAAAACTTTGAGTTTTCGCTCTCCCTTCATCCTGTAAACCAAATAGGCAAATAGATCACAACAAAATGAAAATTTTAGATTTCATGTACGGAAAAAAATTTAAAACAATAACAAATGTAAGTAAATAAAATTTATTCACACACCACAAATCAATACAAAAGTTTTGTTGTCCAAGTTTGGGAAATTCCACTAGTTCAACCCTAACAGCTTTGAATTTTATAAGAAAGAGATTTCCTCCACACATGCTTAAAAAATGGAGTTGTATGTTTGAAACATGTTAAAGATGCAAATCACTTATGGATCCAAAGCTTTTGAAGAGAATTACAAACGTTCATTAAATTCTCAACTGAACGTGCGGTGGGATATTTACCCGAGTCAAACTAGCCATTATTTTGCCCATCTATAAAAAGCTGACCCAACGATCATAGATGATTGTAAAGTGATTTATCATGCGTAACGGGCTATATTACCCGATGAAATGACTTATGGATTGGGAGTCAAGACTCAGTTAAAATTCCTGGCCTCCCTCTTTTCCCCGACGTTTGCAAAACCTGATATATAAAAACTAAGAAGAGCTTACAATCCGTAAAAATTACAAAAACTCTTTGGAATTATCTCTCTCTACATTTGTGCACTGTGCATTTCCATTCTAGCTGTTCTCTTTTTTCTTAAAACAAAAGTTTGAGTTTTCGCTCTCCCTTCATCCCGTAAACCAAAAAGGCAAATAGATCACAACAAAATGAAAATATTGGGGTTAAAAAATTTAAAACAATAACAAATGTAAGTAAAGAAAATTTATTCAAAATCCACAAATGAACACAAAAGTTTTGTTGTCCATGTTTGGGAAATTCCACTAGTTCAACTCTAACAGCTTGGAATTTTATAAGAAAGAGATTTCCTCCCCACATGCTTTAAAAATGGATATGCATGTCTTAAACATGTTAAACATGCAAATCACCTATTGATCCAAAGCTTTTGAAGAGACAAACACTCATTAAATTCTCAAGAGAACGTGCGGTGGGATATTTACCCGAGTCAAACATGCCATTGTTTTTCCCATCTACAAAAAGCTGACCCAACGATCATAGATGATTGTAAAATGATTTATCATGTGTAACGAGCTATATTACCCTAAGAAATTACTTATGGATTGGGAGTCAACACTCAGTTAAAAATCCCTGCTTCCCCCTTTTTCCCGATGATTGCAAAACCTGATATAAAAAAACTAAAAAGACCTTAGAATCCCTAAAAATTGCAGAAACTCTTTGGAATTATCTCTCTCTAAATTTGTGCATTGTGAATTTTCATTCTAGATATACACTTTTTTCTTAAAATTAAACTTTGACTCTTCTCTCTCCCTTCATCCTGTAAACCAAAAAAGCAAATAGATCACAACAAAATGAAAATGTTAGAGTTCATGATCAAAAATATTTTAAAAAAATAACAAATTTAAGTAAATAAAAATTATTCACACACCACAAATGAATACAAAAGTTTATTTGTCAAAGTTTGGGAAATTCCACTAGTTCAACCTTAACAACTTGGAATTTTATAAGAAAGAGATTTCCTCCACACATGCTTTAAAAATGGACATGCATGTTTTAAACATGTTAAAGATGCAAATCACCTATGGATCCAAAGCTTTGGAAGAGAATAAGAAACGTTAATTAAATTCTCAATTGAACGTGCGTTGGGATATTTACCCGAGTCAAACAAGCCATTATTTTGCCCATCTATAAAAAGCTGACCCAACGATCATAGATGATTGTAAAGTTATTTATCATGCGTAACGGGCTATATTACCCTATGAAATGACTTATGGATTGGGAGTCAAGACTCAGTTAAAAATCCTTGCCTCCCCTTTTTTCCTGACGATTGCATAACCTGATATATAAAAACTAAGAAGAGCTTACAATCCATAAAAATTACAGAAACTCTTTGGAATTATCTCCCTCTATATTTGTGCACTGTGCATTTCCATTCTAGTTGTTCTCTTTTTTCTTAAAATAAAACTTTGAGTTTTCGCTCTGCCTTCATCCCGTAAACCAAAAAGGCAAATAGATCACAAAAAAATGAAAATTTTGAAGGTAAAAAATTAAAAACAATAACAAATGTAAGTGAAGATAATTTATTCACACACCACAAATGAACACAACAGTTTTGTTGTCCAAGTTTGGGAAACTCCACTAGTTCAACCCTAACAGCTAGGAATTTTATAAGAAAGAGATTTCCTCCACACATGCTTTAAAAAAGGATATGCATGTTTGAAATATGTTAAAGATGCAAATCACCTATGGATCCAAAGTTGTTGAAGAGAATAACAAACGCTCATTAAATTCTCAAGTGAATGTGCGGTGGGATATTTACCCGAGTCAAACAAGCCATTATTTTGCCCTTCTACAAAAAGCTGACCCAACGATCATAGATGATTGTAAAGTGATTTATCATGTGTAACGGGCTATTTTACCCTAAGAAATGATTTATGGATTCGAAGTCAAGACTCAGTTAAAAATCCCTGCCACCCCCTTTTTCCCGACGATTGCAAAACATGATATTTAAAAATTAAGAAGAGCTTACAATCCCCAAAAATTACAGAAACTCTTTGGAATTATCTCTCTCTACATTTGTGCATTGTGCATTTCCATTCTAGATGTACTCTTTTTTCTTAAAACAAAATTTTGCGTTTTCGCTCTCCCTTCTTCCCGTAAACCAAAAAGGCAAATAGATCACAACAAAATGAAAATTTTTGAGTGAAAAAATTTAAAACAATAACAAATGTAAGTAAAGAAAATTTATTCACACACCACAAATGAACACAAAGGTTTTGCTATCCATGTTTGGGAAATGCCACTAGCTCAACCCTAACAGCTGGGAATTTTATAAGAAAGAGATTTCCTCCACACATGCTGAAAAAATGGCTTTGCAAGTTTGAAACATGTTAAAGATGCAAATCAGCTATGGATCCAAAGCTTTTGAAGAGAACTACAAACCCTCATTAAATTTTCAAGTGAACATGCGGTGGGATATTTACCCGAGTCAAACAAGCCATTATTTTGCCCATCTATAAAAAGTTGACCCAACGATCATAGATGATTGTAAAGTGATTTATCATGTGTAACAGCTAATATTACCCTAAGAAATGACTTATGAAGTGGGAGTCAAGACTCAGTTAAAAATCCATGCCTCCCCCTTTTTCTCGACGATTGCAAAACCTGATATATAAAAATTAAGAAGAGCTTACAAACCCTAAAAATTACAGAAACTCTTTGGAATTATCTCTCTCTACATTTGTGCATTGTGCATTTCCATTCTAGATGTACTCTTTTTTCTTAAAACAAAACTTTTAGTTTTCGCTCTCCCTTCATCCCGTAAACATAAAATGGCAAATAGATCACAGCAAAATGAAAGTTTTGTAGTTAAAAAATTTAAAACAATAACACAAGTAACTAAAGAAAATTTATTCACACACCACAAATGATCACAAAAGTTTTGTTGTCCAAGTTTGGGAAATTCCACTAGTTCAACCCTAACAGCTTGGAATTCTATAAGAAAGAGATTTCCTCCACACATGCTTTAAAAATGGATATGCATGTTTTAAACATGTTAAAGATGCAAATCACCCATGGATCCAAAGCTTTTGAAGACAATAACAAATGCTCATTAAATTCTCAAGTGAACGTGCGGTGGGATATTTACCCGAGTCAACCAAGCCATTATTTTGCCCATCTACAAAAAGCTGACCCAACGATCATAGATGGTTGTAAATTAATTTGTCATGCGTAACGGGCTATATTACCCTAAGAAATGACTTATGGATTTGGAGTCAAGAATCAGTTAAAAATCCCTGCTTCCCCCTCTTTTCCTGACGATTGCAAAACCTGATATATAAAAACTAAAAAGACCTTAGAATCCGTAAAAATTACAGAAACTCTTTCGAAGTACCTCGCTCTACATTTGTGCACTGTGCATTTCCATTTTAGATGTAAAATTTTTTCATAAATCAAAACTTTGAGTTTTCGCTCTCCCTTCATTTCGTAAACCAAAAAGGCAAATAGATCACAACAAAATTAAAATTTATTCACACACAACAAATGAATACAAAAGTTTTGTAGTCCTAGTTTGGGAAATTCCACTAGTGCAACCATCTATAAAAAGCTGACCCAACGATCATAGATGATTGTAAAGTTATTTATCATGCGTAACGGGCTATATTACCCTATGAAATGACTTATGGAGTGGGAGTCAAGACTCAGTTAAAAATCCCTGCCTCCCCCTTTTTCCCCACGATTGCAAAACCTGATATATAAAAACTAAGAAGAGCTTACAATCCCTAAAAATTACAGAAACTCTTTGGAATTATCTCTCCCTACAATTGTGCATTGTGCTTTTCCATTCTAGATGTACTATTTTTTCTTAAGACAAAACTTTGAGTTTTCGCTCTCCCTTCATCTCGTAAACCAAAAACGTAAATAGATCACAACAAAATGAAGGTTTTGGATTTAAAAAATTAAAAACAAGAAAAAATGTAAGTGAATAAAATTTATTCACACACCACAAATGAACACACCAGTTTTATTGTCCAAGTTTGGGAAATTCCACTAGTTCAACCTTAACAGCTTGGAATTTTAAAAGAAAAAGATTTCCTCCACACCTGCTTTAAAAAAGGATATGCATGTTTGAAACATGTTAAAGATGCAAATCACCTATGGATCCAAACTTGTTGAAGAGAATAACAAACGCTCATTAAAATCTCAAGTGAACGTGCGGTGGGATATTTACCCGAGTCAACACAAGCCATTATTTTGCCCTTCTACAAAAAGCTGACCCTATGATCATAGATGATTGTAAAGTGATTTATCATATGTAACGGGCTATTTTACCCTAAGAAATGATTTATGTATTGGGAGTCAACACTCATTTAAAAATCCGTGCCTCCCCCTTTTTCCCGACGATTGCAAAACCTGATATTTAAAAATTAAGAAGAGCTTACAATCCCCAAAAATTACAGAAACTCTTTGGAATTATCTCTCTCTACATTTGTGCATTGTGCATTTCCATTCTAGGTGTACTCTTTTTTATTAAAACAAAGTTTTGCGTTTTCGCTCTCCCTTCATCCCATAAACTAAAAAGGCAAATAGATCACAACAAAATGAAAATTTTTGAGTAAAAAATTTAAAAAAATAACAAAGGTAAGTAAAGAAAATTTATTCACACACCACAAATGAACACAAAAGTTTTGTTGTCCATGTTTGGGAAATTCCACTAGCTCAACCCTAACAGCTGGGAATTTTATAAGAAAGAGATTTCCTCCACACATGCTGAAAAAATGGCTTTGCAAGTTTGAAAAATGTTAAAGATGCAAATCACCTATGGATCCAAAGCTTTTGAAGAGAACAACAAATGCTCATTAAATTTTCAAGTGAACATGCGGAGGGATATTTACCCGAGTCAAACAAGCCATTATTTTGCCCATCTATAAAAAGCTAACCCAACGATCATAGATGATTGTAAAGTGATTTATCATGTGTAACGCGCTATATTACCCTAAGAAATGACTTATGGAGTGGGAGTCAAGACTCAATTAAAAATCCATGCCTCCCCCTTTTTCTCGACGATTGCAAAACCTGATATATAAAAACTAAGAAGAGCTTACAAACCCTAAAAATTACAGAAACTCTTTGGAATTATCTCTCTCTACATTTGTGCATTGTGCATTTCCATTCTAGATGTACTCTTTTTTCTTAAAACAAAACTTTGAGTTTTCACTCTCCCTTCATCCCGTAAACATAAAAAGGCAAATAGATCACAACAAAATGAAAGTTTTGTAGTTAAAAAATATAAAAAAATAACAGAAGTAACTAAAGAAAATTTATTCACACACCACAAATGAACACAAAAGTTTTGTTGTCCAAGTTTGGGAAATTCCACTAGTTCAACCCTAACAGCTTGGAATTCTATAAGAAAGAGATTTCCTCCACACATACTATAAAAATTGATATGCATGTTTTAAACATGTTAAAGATGCAAATCACCCATGGATTCAAAGCTTTTGAAGAGAATAACAAATGCTCATTAAATTCTCAACTGAACGTGCGGTGGGATATTTACCCGAGTCAACCAAGCCATTATTTTGCCCATCTACAAAAAGCTGACCCAATGATCATAGATGGTTGTAAATTAATTTATCATGCGTAACGGGCTATATTACCCTAAGAAATGACTCATGGATTTGGAGTCAAGAATCAGTTAAAAAGCCCTGCTGCCCCCTCTTTCCCGACGATTGCAAAACATGATATATAAAAACTAAAAAGACCTTAGAATCCCTAAAAAATACAGAAACTCTTTGGAATTATCTCGCTCTACATTTGTGCACTATGCATTTCCATTTTAGATGTACAATTTTTTCATAAATCAAAACTTTGAGTTTTCGCTCTCCCTTCAGCCCGTAAACCAAAAAGGCAAATACATCACAACAAAATGAAAATTTTGGAGTTAAAAAATTTAAAACAACAAAAAATGTAAGCAAAGAAAATTTATTCACACACCACAAATGAACAAAAAAGTATTGTTGTCCAAGTTTTGGAAATTCCACTAGTTCAACCCTAACAGCTTGGAATTTTATAAGAAAGAGATTTCCTCCACACATGCTTTAATAATGGATTTGCATGTTTGAAACATGTTAAAGATGCAAATCACCTATGGATCCAAAGCATTTGAAGAGAATAACAAACGCTCATTAAATTCTCAAGTGAACGTGCGGTGGGATATTTACCCGAGTCAAACAAGCCATTATTTTGCCCATCTACAAATAGTTGACCCAACAATCATATATGACTGTAAAGTGATTTATCAAGCGTGACGGGCTATATTACCGGAAGAAATGACTTATGGATTGGGAGTCAAGACTCCGTTAAAAATCCCTGCCTCCCCCTTTTTCCCAACGATTGCTAAACCTGATATATAAAAACTAAGAAGAGCTTACAATCCCTAAAAATTACAGAAACTCTTTGGAATTATCTCTCCCTACAATTGTGCATTGTGCTTTTCCATTCTAGATGTACTCTTTTTTCTTAAAACAAAACTTTGAGTTTTCGCTCTCCCTTCATCTTGTAAACCAAAAACGCAAATACATCACAACAAAATGATGCTTTTGGAGTTAAACAATTAAAAACAATAAAAAATGTAAGTGAAGAAAATTTAGTCACACACCACAAATGAACACAACAGTTTTGTTGTCCAAGTTTGGGAAATTCCACTAGTTCAACCCCAACAACTTGGAATTTTATAAGAAAGATATTTCCTCCACACATGCTTTAAAAAGGGTATGCATGTTTGAAACATGTTAAAGATGCAAATCACCTATGGATCCAAAGTTGTTGAAGAGAATAACAAACGCTCATTAAATTCTCAAGTGAACGTGCGGTGGGATATTTACTCGAGTCAAACAAGCCATTATTTTTCCCATCTACAAAAAGCTGACCCAATGATCATAGAGGATTGTAAAGTGATTTATCATGCGTAACGGGCTATATTACCCTAGGAAATGACTTATGGATTGGGAGTCAACACTCAGTTAAAAATCCCTGCTTCCCCCTTTTTCCCAACGATTGCAAAACCTGATATATAAAATCTAAAAAGACCATAGAATCCAAAAAAATTACGGAAACTCTTTAGAATTATCTCGCTCTACATTTGGGCTCTGTGCATTTCCAATTTAGATGTAGACTTTTTTCATAAATCAAAACTTCTAGTTTTCGCTCTCCCTTCATCCCGGAGACCAAAAAGGCAAATAGATCACAACAAAATTAAAATTTTAGAGTTCATGTATGGAAAAAAAAATTAGAAACATAACAAATGTAAGTTAAGAAAATTTATTCACACGCCACAATTGAATACAAAAGTTTGTTGACCAAGTTTGGGAAATTCCACTAGTTCAACCCTAACGGCTTGGAATTTTATAAGAAAGAGATTTCCGCCACACATGCTTAAAAAATGGATTTGGATGTTTGAAACATGTTAAAGATGCAAATCACCTATGGATCCAAAGCTTTTGAAGAGAACAAAAAACGCTCATTAAATTCTCAAGTGAATGTGCGGTGGGATATTTACCCGAGTCAACCAAGCCATTATTTTGCCCATCTACAAAAAGCTGATCCAACGATCATAGATGATTGTAAATTGATTTATCATGCATAACGGGCTATATTACCCTAAGAAATGACGTATGGATTGGGAGTCAAGACAAAGTTAAAAATCCCTGCCTCCCCCTTTTTCTCGACGATTGCAAAACCTCATATTTAAAAACTAAGAAGGGCTTACAATCCCTATAAATTACCGAAAATATTTAGAATTATCTCTCTCTACATTTTTGCATTGTGCATTTCCATTCTAGAGGTACACTTTTTTCTTAAAACAAAACTTTGAGTTTTCGCACTCCCTTCTTCCCGTAAACCAAAAAGGCAAATCGATCACAAAAAAATGAAAATTTTGGAGTTAAAAAATTTAAAACAATAACAAATGTAAGTAAAGAGAATTTATTCACACACCACAAATAAACACAAAAATTTTTGTTGTCCAAGTTTGGGAAATTCCACTAGTTCAACCCTAACAGCTTGGAATTTTATATGAAAGAGATTTCCTCCACACATGCTTTAAAAATGGATATGCATGTTTTAAACATGTTAAAGATGCAAATCACCTATGAATCCAAAGCTGTTGAAGGGAATAACAAACGCTCATTAAATTCACAACTGAAAGTGCGGTTGTATATTTACCCGAGTCAAACAAGCCATTATTTTGCCCATCTACAAAAAGCTGACCCAACGATCATAGAGGATTGTAAAGTGATTTATCATGCGTAACGGGCTATATTACCCCAAGAAATGACTTATGGATTGGGAGTCAACACTCAGTTAAAAATCCCTGCTTCCCCCTTTTTCCTGACGATTGCAAAACCTGATATATAAAAACTAAAAAGACCTTAGAATCCAAAAAAATTATAGAAACTCTTTGGAATTATCTCGCTCTACATTTATGCACTGTGCATTTCCATTTTAAATGTACAACTTTTTCATAAATCAAAACTTTGAGTTTTCGCTCTCCGTTCATCCCGTAAACCAAAAAGGCAAATAGATCACAACAAAATTAAAATTTTAGAGTTCATGTACAGAAAAAAATTTTAAACAATAACAAATGTAAGTAAAGAAAATTTATTCACACACAACAAATGAATACAAAAGTTTTGTTGTCCAAGTTTGGGAAATTCCGCTAGTGCAACCCTAACAGCTTGGAATTTTATAAGAAACAGATCTCCTCCTTACATGCTTAAAAAATGGATTTGCATGTTTGAAAAATGTTAAAGATGCAAATCACCAATGGATCCAAAGCTTTTGAAGAGAATAACAAACGCTCATTAAATTCTCAAGTGAACGTGCGGTGGGATATTTACCCGAGTCAAACAAGCCATTATTTTGCCCATCTACAAAAAGCTAACCCAACGATCATAGATGATTGTAAAGTGATTTATCATGCGTAACGGGCTATATTACCCTAAGAAATGACTTATGGATTGGGAGTCAAGACAAAGTTAAAAATCCCTGCCTCCCCCTTTTTCCCGACGATTGCAAAACCTGATATATAAAAACTAAGAAGAGCTTACAATCCCTAAAAATTACAGAAACTCTTTGGAATTATCTCTCTACATTTGTTCATTGTGCTTTTGCATTCTTGAAGTACTCTTTTTTCTTAAAAAAAAACTTTGAGTTTTCGCTCTCCCTTCATCTTGTAAACCAAAAACACAAATAGATCATAACAAAATGATGGTTTTGGAGTGAAAAAATTAAAAAAAATAACAAATTTCAGTGAAAAAAATTTATTCACACACCACAAATGAACACAACAGTTTCTTTGTCCCAGTTTGGGAAATTCCACAAGTTCAACCCTAACAGCTTGGAATTTTAAAAGAAAGAGATTTCCTCCACACATGCTTTAAAAAAGGATATGCATGTTTGAAACATGTTAAAGATGCAAATCACCTATGGATCCAAAGTTGTTGAAGAGAATCACAAACGCTCATTAAATTCTCAAGTGAACGGGCGGTGGGATATTTACCCGAGTCAAGCAAGCCATTATTTTGCCCATCTACAAAATGTTAACCCAACGATCATAGATGATTGTAAAGTGATTTATCATGTGTAACGGGATATATTACCCTAAGAAATGACTTATCGATTGGAAGTCAAGACAAAGTTAAAAATCCCTGCCTCCCCCTTTTTCCCCACGATTGCAAAACCTGATATATAAAAACTAAGAAGAGCTTACAATCCCTAAAAATTACAGAAACTCTTTGGAATTATCTCTCCCTACAATTGTGCATTGTGCTTTTCCATTCTAGATGTACTATTTTTTCTTAAGACAAAACTTTGAGTTTTCGCTCTCCCTTCATCTCGTAAACCAAAAATGTAAATAGATCACAACAAAATGAAGGTTTTGGATTTAAAAAATTAAAAACAAGAAAAAATGTAAGTGAATAAAATTTATTCACACACCACAAATGAACACACCAGTTTTATTGTCCAAGTTTGGGAAATTCCACTAGTTCAACGTTAACAGCTTGGAATTTTAAAAGAAAAAGATTTCCTCCACACCTCCTTTAAAAAAGGATATGCATGTTTGAAACATGTTAAAGATGCAAATCACCTATGGATCCAAACTTGTTGAAGAGAATAACAAACGCTCATTAAATTCTCAAGTGAACGTGCGGTGGGATATTTACCCGAGTCAACACAAGCCATTATTTTGCCCTTCTTCAAAAAGCTGACCCTATGATCATAGATGATTGTAAAGTGATTTATCATATGTAACGGGCTATTTTAACCTAAGAAATGATTTATGGATTGGGAGTCAAGACTCATTTGAAAATCCCTGCCTCCTCCTTTTTCCCGACGATTGCAAAACCTGATATTTAAAATTAAGAAGAGCTTACAATCCCCAAAAATTACAGAAACTCTTTGGAATTATCTCTCTCTACAATTGTGCATTGTGCATTTCCATTCTAGGTGTACTCTTTTTTCTTAAAACAAAATTTTGCGTTTTCGCTCTCCCTTCATCCCGTAAACCAAAAAGGCAAATAGATCACAACAAAATGAAAATTTTTGAGTAAAATATTTAAAAAAATAACAAAGGTAAGTAAAGAAAATTTATTCACACACCACAAATGAACACAAAAGTTTTGTTGTCCATGTTTGGGAAATTCCACTAGCTCAACCCTAACAGCTGGGAATTTTATAAGAAAGAGATTTCCTCCACACATGCTGAAAAAATGGCTTTGCAAGTTTGAAAAATGTTAAAGATGCAAATCACCTATGGATCCAAAGCTTTTGAAGAGAACAACAAACGCTCATTAAATTTTCAAGTGAACATGCGGAGGGATATTTACCCGAGTCAAACAAGCCATTATTTTGCCCATCTATAAAAAGCTAACCCAACGATCATAGATGATTGTAAAGTGATTTATCATGTGTAACGCGCTATATTACCCTAAGAAATGACTTATGGAGTGGGAGTCAAGACTCAATTAAAAATCCATGCCTCCCCCTATTTCTCGACGATTGCAAAACCTGATATATAAAAACTAAGAAGAGCTTACAAACCCTAAATATTACAGAAACTCTTTGGAATTATCTCTCTCTACATTTGTGCATTGTGCATTTCCATTCTAGATGTACTCTTTTTTCTTAAAACAAAACTTTGAGTTTTCGCTCTCCCTTCATCCTGTAAACATAAAAAAGCAAATAGATCACAACAAAATCAAAGTTTTGTAGTTAAAAAATTTAAAACACTAACAGAAGTAAGTAAAGAAAATTAATTCACACACCACAAATGAACACAAAAGTTTTTTTGTCCAAGTTTAGGAAATTCCTCTAGTTCAACCCTAACAGATTGGAAGTCTATAAGAAAGAGATTTCCTCCACACATGCTTTAAAAATGGATATGCATGTTTTAAACATGTTAAAGATGCAAACGACCTATGGATCAAAATCTTTTGAAGAGAATAACAATTGCTCATTAAATTCTCAAGTGAACGTGCGGTGGGATATTTACCCGAGTCAACCAAGCCATTATTTTCCCATCTACAAAAAGCTGACCCAAAGATCATAGATGGTTGTAAATTAATTTATCATGCGTAACGGGCTATATTATCCTAAGAAATGACTAATGGATTTGGAGTCACGACTCAGTTAAAAATACCTGCCTCCCCCTCTTTCCCGACGATTGCAAAACCTGAGATATAAAAACTAAGAAGAGCTTACAGTCCCTAAAAATTATAGAAACTCTTTGGAATTATCTCTCCCTACAATTGTGCATTGTGCTTTTCCATTCTAGATGTACTCTTTTTCTTAAAACAAAACTTTGAGTTTTCTGCTCTCCCTTCATCTCGTAAACCAAAAACGCAAATAGATCACAACAAAATGAAGGTTTTGGAGTTAAAAAATTAAAAACAATAACAAATGTAAATGAATAAAATTTATGTACACACCACAAATGAACACAACAGTTTTGTTGTCCAAGTTTGGGAAATTCCATTAGTTCAACCCTAACAGCTTGGAATTTTATAAGAAAGAGATTTGCTCCACACATGCTTTAAAAAAGGATATGCATGTTTGAAACATGTTAAAGATGCAAATCACCTATGGATCCAAAGTCGTTGAAGAGAATAACAAACGCTCATTAAATTCTCAAGTGAACGTGCGGTGGGATATTTACCCGAGTCAAACAAGCCATTATTTTGCCCATCTACAAAAAGCTGACCCAATGATTATAGAGAAATGTAAAGTGATTTATCATGCGTAACGGGCTATATTACCCTAGTAAATGACTTATGGATTTGTAGTCAACACTCAGTTAAAAATCCCCGCTCCCCCCTTTTTCCCGACGATTGCAAAACCTGATATATAAAAACTAAAAAGACCTTAGAATCCAAAAAAATTACGGAAACTCTTTGGAATTATCTCGCTCTATATTTGTGCTCTGTGCATTTCCATTTTAGATGTACAATTTTTTCATAAATCAAAACTTTGAGTTTTCGCTCTCCCTTCATCCCGTAAACCAAAAAGGCAAATAGATCACAACAAAATTAAAATTTTAGAGTTCATGTACGGAAAAAAATTTAAAACAATAAAAAATGTAAGTAAAGAAAATTTATTAACACACCACCAATGAATAAAAAAGGTTAGTTGTCCAAGTTTGGGAAATTCCACTTGTTCAACCCTAAGTGCTTGGAATTTTATAAGAAAGAGATTTCCTCCACACATACTTAAAAAATGGATTTGCTTGTTTGACATGTTAAAGATGGGAATCACCTATGGATCCAAAGCTTTTGAAGAGAATAACAAACGCTCATTAAATTCTCTAGTGAACGTGTGGTGGGATATTTACCGAAGTCAAACAAGCCATTATTTTGCCCTTCTACAAAAAGTTGACCCAACGATCATAGATGATTGTAAAGTGATTTATCGTGTGTAACGGGCTATTTTACCCTAAGAAATGATTTATGGATTGGGAGTCAAGACTCAATTAAAAATCCCAGCCACCCCCTTTTTCCCGATGATTGCAAAACCTGATATTTAAAAATTCAGAAGAGCTTACAATCCCCAAAATTTACAGAAACTCTTTGGAATTATCTCTCTCTACATTTGTGCATTGTGCATTTCCATTCTAGATGTACTCTTTTTTCTTAAAACAAATTTTTGTGTTTTCGCTCTCCCTTCATCTCGTAAACCAAAACGGCAAATAGATCACAACAAAATGAAAATTTTGGAGTTAAAAAATTTAAAACAATAACAAATGTAAGTAAAGAAAATTTATTCACACACCACAAATGAACACAAAAGTTTTGTTGTCCATGTTTGGGAAATTCCACTAGCTCAACCCTAATAGCTGGGAATATTATAAGAAAGAGATTTCCTCCAAACTTGCTTTAACAATGGATATGCATGTTTTAAACATGTTAAAGATGCAAATCACCTATGGATCCAAAGCTTTTGAGGAGAATAACAAACGCTCAATAAATTCTTAAGTGAACGTGTGGTGGGATATTTACCTGAGTCAAACAAGCCATTATTTTGCCCATCTAGAAAAAGCTGACCCAACGATCATATATGATTGTAAAGTGATTTATCATGTGTAACAGGCTATATTACCCTAAGAAATGACTTATGGATTGGGAGTCAAGACTCAGTTAAAAATCCCATCTTCCCCCTTTTTTTCGACGATTGCAAAACCTGATATATAAATACTAAAAAGACCTTAGAAACCCTAAATATTACAGAAACTCTTAGGAATTATCTCGCTTTACATTTGTGCACTATGCATTTTCATTTTAGATGTACACCTTTTTCATAAATCAAAACTTTGAGTTTTCGTTCTCCCTTCATCCCGTAAACCAAAAGGGCAAATAGATCACAACAAAATGAAAATTTTAGAGTTCATGGACGGAAAAAACATTTTAAACAATAACAAATGTAAGTAAAGAAAATTTATTCACACACAACAAATGAATACAAAAGTTTTGTTGTCCATGTTTTGAAATTCCACTAGTGCAACCCTAACAGCTTGGAATTTTATAAGAAACAGATTTCCTCCTCACATGCTTAAAAAATGCAATTGCATGTTTGAAACATGTTAAAGATGCAAATCACCTATGGATCCAAAGCTTTTGAAGAGAATAACAAACGCTCATTAAATTCAGAAGTGAACGTGCGGTGGGATATTTACCCGAGTCAAACAAGCCATTATTTTGCCCATCTAGAAAAAGCTGACCCAAGGATCATAGATGATTGTAAAGTGATTTATCATGCGTAATGGGCTATATTACCCTAAGAAATGACTTATGGATTGGGAGTCAAGACAAAGTTAAAAATCCCTGCCTCCCCCTTTTTCCCGACGATTACAAAACTTGATATATAAAAACTAAGAAGAGCTTACAATCCCTAAAAATTACCGAAACTCTTTAGAATCATCTCTCTCTACATTTGTGCATTGTGCATTTCCATTCTAGATGTACACTTTTTTCTTAAAACAAAACTTTGAGTTTTCGCACTCCCTTAATCCCGTAAACCAAAAAGGAAAATAGATCACAACAAAATGAAAATTTTAGAGTTCATGTACGGAAAAAACGTTTAAAACAATAACAAATGTAAGTAAAGAAAATTTATTCACACACAACAAATGAACACAAAAAGTTTTGTTGTCCAAATTTGGGAAATTCCACTAGTTCAACCCTAACAGCTTGGAATTTTATATGAAAGAGATTTCCTCCACACAGGCTTAAAAAATGGATTTGCATGTTTTAAACATGTTAAAGATGCAAATCACCTATGGATCCAAAGGTTTTGAAGAGAATAACAAACGCTCATTAAATTCTAGAGTGAACGTGCGGTGGAATATTTACCCGAGTCAAACAAGCCATTATTTTGCCCATCTATAAAAAGCTAACCCAACGATCATAGATGATTGTAAAGTGATTTATCATGTGTAACGCGCTATATTACCCTAAGAAATGACTTATGGAGTGGGAGTCAAGACTCAATTAAAAATCCATGCCTCCCCCTTTTTCTCGACGATTGCAAAACCTGATATATAAAAACTAAGAAGAGCTTATAAACCCTAAAAATTACAGAAACTCTTTGGAATTATCTCTCTCTACATTTGTGCATTGTGCATTTCCATTCTAGATGTACTCTTTTTTCTTAAAACAAAACTTTGAGTTTTCGCTCTCCCTTCATCCCGTAAACATAAAAAAGCAAATAGATCACAACAAAATCAAAATTTTGTAGTTAAAAAATTTAAAACAATAACAGAAGTAACTAAAGAAAATTAATTCACACACCACAAATTAACACAAAAGTTTTGTTGTCCTAGTTTGGGAAATTCCACTAGTTCAACCCTAACAAATTGGAATTCTATAAGAAAGAGATTTCCTCCACACATGCTTTAAAAATGGATATGCATGTTTTAAACATGTTAAAGATGCAAATGACCTATGGATCAAAAGCTTTTGAAGAAAATAACTATTGCTCATTAAATTCTCAAGTGAACGTGCGGTGGGATATTTACCAGAGTCAACAAAGCCATTATTTTGCCCATCTACAAAAAGCTGACCCAGAGATCATAGATGGTTGTAAATTAATTTATCATGCATAACGGGCTATATTACCCTAAGAAATGACTAATGGATTTGGAGTCAAGAATCAGTTAAAAATCCCTGCTTCCCCCTCTTTCCCAACGATTGCAAAACCTGATATATAAAAAATAAAAAGACCTTAGAATCCCTAAAAATTACAGAAACTCTTTCGAATAATCTCGCTCTACATTTGTGCACTGTGCATTTTAATTTTAGATGTACAACTTTTTCATAAATCAAAACTTTGAGTGTTCGCTCTCCCTTCATCCCGTAAACCAAAAAGGCAAATACATCACAACAAAATAAAAATTTTGGAGTTAAAAAATTTAAAACAATAACAAATGTAAGTAAAGAAAATTTATTCACACACCACAAATGAACACAAAAGTTTTGTTGTCCATGTTTGGGAAATTCCACTAGCTCAACCCTAATAGCTAGGAATTTTATAAGAAAGAGATTTCCTCCAAACTTGCTTTAACAATGGATATGCATGTTTTAAACATGTTAAAGATGCAAATCACCTATGGATCCAAAGCTTTTGAAGAGAATAACAAACGCTCAATAAATTCTTAAGTGAACATGTGGTGGGATATTTACCTGAGTCAAACAAGCCATTATTTTGCCCATCTAGAAAAAGCTGACTCAACAATCATATATGATTGTAAAGTGATTTACCATGGGTAACAGGCTATATTACCCTAAGAAATGACTTATGGATTGGGAGTCAAGACTCAGTTAAAAATCCCTTCTTCCCCCTTTTTTTCGACGATTGCAAAACCTGATATATAAATACTAAAAAGACCTTAGAAACCCTAAATATTAGAGAAACTCTTAGGAATTATCTCGCTCTACATTTGTCTACTATGCATTTTCATTTTAGATGTACACCTTTTTCATAAATCAAAACTTTATGTTTTCGCTCTCCCTTCATCCTGTAAACCAAAAAGGCAAATAGATCACAACAAAATGAAAATTTTAGAGTTCATGTACGGAAAACATATTTTAAACAATAAAAAATGTAAGTAAAGAAAATTTATTCACACACAACAAATGAATACAAAAGTTTTGTTGTCCAAGTTTTGAAATTCCACTAGTGCAACCCTAACAGCTTGGAATTTTATAAGAAACAGATTTCCTCCTCACATGCTTAAAAAATGGATTTGCATGTTTAAAACATGTTAAAGATGAAAATCACCTATGGATCCAAAGCTTTTGAAGAGAATAACAAACGCTCATTAAATTCTCAAATGAACGTGCGGTGGGATATTTACCAGAGTCAAACAAGCCATTATTTTGCCCATCTAGAAAAAGCTGACCCAATGATCATAGATGATTGTAAAGTGATTTATCATGCGTAATGGGCTATATTACCCTAAGAAATGACTTATGGATTGGGAGTCAAGACAAAGTTAGAAATCCTTGGCTCCCCCTTTTTCCCGACGATTGCAAAACTTGATATATAAAAACTAAGAAGAGCTTACAATCCCTAAAAATTACGGAAACTCTTTAGAATCATCTCTCTCTTCATTTGTGCATTGTGCATTTCCATTCTAGATGTACTCTTTTTTCTTAAAACTAAACTTTGAGTTTTTGTTCTCCCTTCATCCGGTAAACCAAAAAGGCAAACAGATCACAAAAAGTGAAAATTTTGGAGTTAAAAAATTTAAAACAATAACAAATGTAGGTAAAGAAAATTTATTCACACACCACAAATGAACACAAAAGTTTTGTTGTCCAAGTTTGGGAAATTCCACTAGTTCAACCCTAACAGCTTGGAATTTTAGAAGAAAAAGATTTCCTCCACACATGCTTTAAAAATGGATATGCATGATTTAAACATGTTAAAGATGCAAGTCACCTATGGATCCAAAGCTTTTGAAGAGAATAAGACTCGCTCATTAAATTCTCAAGTGAACGTGAGGTGGGATATTTACCCGAGTCAAACAAGCCATTATTTTGCCCATCTACAAAAAGCTGACCCAACGATCACAGATGATTGTAAAGTGATTAATCATGCGTAATGGGCTATATTACCCTATGAAATGACTTATGGAT
This sequence comes from Aristolochia californica, assembly GCF_029961685.1. Taxonomy (NCBI): domain Eukaryota; kingdom Viridiplantae; phylum Streptophyta; class Magnoliopsida; order Piperales; family Aristolochiaceae; genus Aristolochia; species Aristolochia californica. Next base: position 27,405,236 of record NW_027181770.1, on the reverse strand, counting down.
TGGGACTGAACACTCAGTTAAAAATCCCTGCTTCCCCCTTTTTTCCCGACGATTGCAAAACCTGATATATAAAAAGTAAAAAGACCTTAGAATCCCTAAAAATTACAGAAACTCTTTGGAATTATTTCGCGCAACATTTGTGCATTGTGCATTTTCATTTTAGATGTAGTCTTTTTTCATAAATCAAAACTTCTAGTTTTCGCTCTCCCTTCATCCCATAAACCAAAAAGGCAAATAGATCACAACAAAAATAAAATTTTAGAGTTCATGTACGGTAAAAAAATTTAAAAAATTAACAAATGTAAGTAAAGAAAATTTATTCACACACCACAATTGAATAGAAAAGTTTTGTTGACCAAGTTTGGGAAATTCCACTAGTTCAACCCTAACGGCTTGGAATTTTATAAGAAAGAGATTTCCACCACACATGCTTAAAAAATGGATTTGCATTGTTAAAACATGTTAAAGATGCAAATCACCTATGGATCCAAAGCTTTTGTAGAGAATAACAAACGCTCATTAAATTCTCAAATGAACGTGCGGTGGGATATTTACCCGAGTCAAACAAGCCATTATTTTGCCCATCTAGAAAAAGCTGACTCCAATGATCATAGATGATTGTAAATTGATTTATCATGTGTAACGGGCTATATTACCCTAAGAAATGACTTATGGATTGGGAGTCAAGACAAAGTTAAAAATCCTTGCCTTCCCCTTTTTCCCGACGATTGCAAAACCTGATATATAAAAACTAAGAAGAGCTTACAATCCCTAAAAATTACCGAAAATCTTTAGAATTATCTATCTCATCATTTTTGCATTGTGCATTTCCATTCTAGATGTACGCTTTTTTCTTAAAACAAAACTTTGAGTTTTCGCACTCCCTTCATCCCGTAAACCAAAAAGGCAAATCGATCACAAAAAAATGAAAATTTTGGAGTTAAAAAATTTAAAACAATAACAAATGTAAGTAAAGAAAATTTATTCACACACCACAAATGAACACAAAAAGTTTTGTTGTCCAAGTTTGGGAAATTCCACTAGTTCAACCCTAACAGCTTGGAATTTTATATGAAAGAGATTTCCTCCACACATGCTTTAAAAATGGATATGCATGTTTTAAACATGATAAAGATGAAAATCACCTATGAATCCAAAGCTGTTGAAGAGAATAACAAACGCTTATTAAATTCTCAACTGAACGTGCGGTGGTATATTTACCCGAGTCAAACAAGCCATTATTTTGCCCATCTACAAAAAGCTGACCCAACGATCATAGAGGATTGTATAGTGATTTATCATGCGTAACGGGCTATATTACCCCAAGAAATGACTTATGGATTGGGAGTCAACACTCAGTTAAAAATCCCTTCTCCCCCCTTTTTCCCGACGATTGCAAAACTTGATATATAAAAACTAAAAAGACCTTAGAATCCAAAAAAATTATAGAAACTCTTTGGAATTATCTCGCTCTACATTTGTGCACTGTGCATTTCCATTTTAGTTGTACAATTTTTTCATAAATCAAACTTTGAGTTTTCGCTCTCCCTTCATCCCGTAAGCCAAAAAGGCAAATTGATCACAATAAAATTAAAATTTTAGAGTTCATGTATGGAAAAAAATTTTAAACAATAGAAAATGTAAGTAAATAAAATTTATTCACACACCACAAATGAATACAAAAATTTTGTAGTCCAAGTTTGGGAAATTCCACTAGAGCAACCCTAACAGCTGGAAATTTTATAAGAAACAGATTTCCTCCTCACATGCTTAAAAAGTGGATTTGCATGTTTTAAACATGTTAAAGATGCAAATCACCAATGGATCCAAAGCTTTTGAAGAGAATAATAAACGCTCATTAAATTCTCAAGTGAACGTGCGGTGGAATATTTACCCGAGTCAAACAGGCCATTATTTTGCCCTTCTACAAAAACCTGACCCAACGATCATAGATGATTTTAAAGTGATTTATCATGTGTAACGGGCTATTTTACCCTAAGATATGATTTATGGATTGGGAGTCAAGACTCAGTTAAAAATCCCTGCCTCCCCCTTTTTCCCGACGATTGCAAAACCTAATATTTAAAAATTAAGAAGAGCATACAATCCCCAAAAATTACAGAAACTCTTTGGAATTATCTCTGTCTACATTTGTGCATTGTGCATTTCCATTCTAGATGTACTCTTTTTTCTTAAAACAAAATTTTGCGTTTTCGCTCTCCCTTCATCCCGTAAACCAAAAAGGCAAATAGATCATAACAAAATGAAAATTTTGGAGTTAAAAAATTTAAACCAATAACAAATGTAAGTAAAGAAAATTTATTCACACACCACAAATGAACACAAAAGTTTTGTTGTCCATGTTTGGGAAATTCCACTAGCTCAACCCTAACAGCTAGGAATTTTATAAGAAAGAGATTTCCTCCACACATGCTGAAAAAATGGCTTTGCAAGTTTGAAACATGTTAAAGATGCAAATCACCTATGGATCCAAAGCTTTTGAAGAGAATAACAAACGCTCATTAAATTCTCAAATGAACGTGCGGTGGGATATTTACCCGAGTCAAACAAGCCATTATTTTGCCCATCTATAAAAAGCTGACCCAACGATCATAGATGATTGTAAAGTGATTTATCATGTGTAACGGGCTATATTACCCTAAGAAATGAGTTATGGAGTGGGAATCAAGACTCAGTTAAAAATTCATGCATCCCCTTTTTTCTTGACGATTGTAAAACCTGATATATAAAAACAAAGAAGAGCTTGCAAACCATAAAAATTACAGAAACTCTTTGGAATTATCTCTCTCTACATTTGTGCATTGTGCATTTCCATTCTAGATGTACTCTTTTTTCTTAAAACAAAACTTTTAGTTTTCGCTCTCCCTTCATCCCGTAAACATAAAAAGGCAAATAGATCACAACAAAATGAAAGTTTTGTAGTTAAAAAATTTAAAACAATAACAGAAGTAACTAAAGAAAATTTATTCACACACCACAAATGAACACAAAAGTTTTGTTGTCCAAGTTTGGGAAATTCCACTAGTTCAACCCTAACAGCTTGGAATTCTATAAGAAAGAGATTTCCTCCACACATGCTTTAAAAATGGATATGCATGTTTTAAACATGTTAAAGATGCAAATCACCCATGGATCCAAAGCTTTTGAAGAGAATAACAAATGCTCATTAAATTTTCAAGTGAACGTGCGGTGGGATATTTACCCGAGTCAACCAAGCCATTATTTTGCCCATCTAAAAAAAGCTGACCCAACGATCATAGATGGTTGTAAACTAATTTATCATGCGTAACGGGCTATATTACCCTAAGAAATGACTTATAGATTTGGACTCAAGAATCAGTTAAAAATCCCTGCTTCCCCCTCTCTCCCGACGATTGCAAAACCTGATATATAATAACTAAAAAGTCCTTAGAATCCCTAAAAAATAGAGAAACTCTTTCGAATTATCTCGCTCTACATTTGTGCACTGTGCATTTTAATTTTAGATGTAAAATTTTTTCATAAAACAAAACTTTAAGTTTTCGCTCTCCCTTCATCCAGTAAGCCAAAAAGGCAAATACATCACAATAAATTGAAAATTTTGCAGTTAAAAAATTTAAAACAATAACAAATGTAAGTAAATAAAATTTATTCACACACCACAAATGAACACAACAGTTTTGTTGTCCAAGTTTGGGAAATTCCACTAGTTCAACCCTAACAGCTTGGAATTTTACAAGAAAGAGATTTCCTCCACACATGGTTTAAAAAAGGATATGCATGTTTGGAAAATGTTAAAGATGCAAATCACCTATGGATCCAAAGTTGTTGAAGAGAATAACAAACGCTCATTAAATTCTCAAGTGAACGTGCGGTGGGATATTTACCCGAGTCAAACAAGCCATTATTTTGCCCATCCACAAAAAGCTGACCCAACGATCATGGAGGATTGTAAAGTGATTTATCATGCGTAACGGGCTATATTACCCTAGGAAATGACTTATGGATTCGGAGTCAAGAGTTAGTTAAAAATCCCTGCTTCCCCCTTTTTCCCGACGATTGCAAAACCTGATATATAAAAACTAAAAAGACCTTAGAATCCAAAAAAATTACGAAAACTCTTTGGAATTATCTCGCTCTACATTTGTGCTCTGAGCATTTCCATTTTAGATGTACAATTTTTTCATAAATCAAAACTTTGAGTTTTCGCCCTCCCTTCATCCCGTAAACCAAAAAGGCAAATAGATCACAACAAAATTAAAATTTTAGAGTTCATGTATGGAAAAAAATTTAAAACAATTAAAAATGTAAGTAAAGAAAATTTATTCACACACCACAAATTAATACAAAAGTTTAGTTGCCCAAGTTTGGGAAATTTCACTAGTTCAACCCTCACTGCTTGGAATTTTATAAGAAAGAGATTTCCTCCACACATTCTTAAAAAATGGATTTGCATGTTTGACATGTTAAAGATGGAAATCACCTATGTATCCAAAGCTTTTGAAGAGAATGACAAACGCTCATTAAATTCTCAAGTGAACGTGTGGTGGGATATTTACCCGAGTCAAACAAGCCATTATTTTGCCCTTCTACAAAAACTTGACCCAACGATCATAGATGATTGTAAAGTGATTTATCATGTGTAACGGGCTATTTTACCCTAAGAAATAATTGATGGATTGGGAGTCAAGACTCAGTTAAAAATCCCTGCCTCCCCCTTTTTCCCGACGATTGCAAAACCTGATATTTAAAAATTAAGAAGAGCTTACAATCCCCAAAAATTACAGAAACTCTTTGGAATTATCTCTGTCTACATTTGTGCATTGTGCATTTCCATTCTAGATGTACTCTTTTTTCTTAAAACAAAATTTTGCGTTTTCGCTCTCCCTTCATCCCGTAAACCAAAAAGGCAAATAGATCACAACAAAATGAAAATTTTGGAGTTAAAAAATTTAAAACAATAACAAATGTAAGTAAAGAAGATTTATTCACACACCACAAATGAACACAAAAGTTTTGTTGTCCATGTTTGCGAAATTCCAGTAGCTCAACCTTAACAACTAGGAATTTTATAAGAAAGAGATTTCCTCCACACATGCTGAAAAAATGGCTTTGCAAGTTTGAAACATGTTAAAGATGCAAATCACCTATGGATCCAAAGCTTTTGAAGAGAATAACAAACGCTCAATAAATTCTTAAGTGAATGTGTGGTGGGATATTTACCCGAGTCAAACAAGCCATTATTTTGCCCATCTATAAAAAGCTGACCCAACGATCATAGATGATTGTAAAGTGATTTATCATGTGTAACGGGCTATATTACCCTAAGAAATGAGTTATGGAGTGGGAATCAAGACTCAGTTAAAAATCCATGGATCCCCCTTTTTCTTGACGATTGCAAAACCTGATATATAAAAACAAATAAGAGCTTACAAACCATAAAAATTACAGAAACTCTTTGGAATTATCTCTCTCTACATTTGTGCATTGTGCATTTCCATTCTAGATGTACTCTATTTTCTTAAAACAAAACTTTTAGTTTTCGCTCTCCCTTCATCCCGTAAACATAAAAAGGCAAATAGATCACAACAAAATGAAAGTTTTGTAGTTAAAAAATTTAAAACAATAACAGAAGTAACTAAAGAAAATTTATTCACACACCACAAATGAACACAAAAGTTTTGTTGTCCAAGTTTGGGAAATTCCACAAGTTCAACCCTAACAGCTTGGAATTCTATAAGAAAGAGATTTCCACCACACATGCTTTAAAAATGGATTTGCATGTTTTAAACATGTTAAAGATGCAAATCTCCTATGGATCCAAAGCTTTTGAAGAGAATAACTAATGCTCATTAAATTCTCAAGTGAATGTGTGGTGGGATATTTACCCGAGTCAACCAAGCCATTATTTTGCCCATCTACAAAAAGTTGATCCAATGATCATAGATGATTGCAAATTGATTTATCATGCGTAACGGGCTATATTACCCTAAGAAATGACTTATGGATTGGGAGTCAAGACAAAATTAAAAATCCCTGCCTCCCCCTTTTTCCCGACGATTGCAAAACCTGATATATAAAAACTAATAAGAGCTTACAATCCCTAAACAGTACCGAAACTCTTTGGAATGATCTCTCCCAACATTTTTGCATTGTGCATTTCCATTCTAGATGTACTCTTTTTTCTTAAAACTAAACTTTGAGTTTTTGTTCTCCCTTCATCCGGTAAACCAAAAAGGCAAATAGATCACAAAAAGTGAAAATTTTGGTGTTAAAAAATTTAAAACAATAACAAATGTAGGTAAAGAAAATTTATTCACACACCACAAATGAACACAAAAGTTTTGTTGTCCAAGTTTGGGAAATTCCACTAGTTCAACCCTAACAGCTTGGAATTTTATAAGAAAAAGATTTCCTCCACACATGCTTTAAAAATGGATATGCAAGTTTTAAACATGTTAAAGATGCAAATCACCTATGGATCCAAAGCTTTTGAAGAGAATAAAAATCGCTCATTAAATTCTCAAGTGAACATGCGGTGGGATATTTACCCGAGTCAAACAAGCCATAATTTTGCCCATCTACAAAAAGCTGACCCAACGATCATAGATGATTGTAAAGTGATTAATCATATGTAACGGGCTATATTACCCTATGAAATGACTTAGGGATTGGGAGTGAACACTCAGTTAAAAATACCTGCTTCCCCCTTTTTTCCCGACGATTGCAAAACTTGATATATAAAAAGTAAAAAGACCTTAGAATCCCTAAAAATTACAGAAACTCTTTGGAATTATCTCGCGCTACATTTGTGCATTGTGCATTTTCAATTTAGATGCAGACTTTTTTCATAAATCAAAACTTCTAGTTTTCGCTCTCCCTTCATCCCGTAAACCAAAAAGGCAAATAGATCACAACAAAACTAAAATTTTAGAGTTCATGTACGGAAAAAAAATTTTAAAAATTAACAAATGTAAGTCAAAAAAATTTATTCACACACCACATTTGAATACAAAAGTTTTGTTGACCAAGTTTCGGAAATTCCACTAGTTCAACCCTAACAGCTTGGAATTTTATAAGAAAGAGATTTCCACCACACATGCTTAAAAAAAGGATTTGCATGTTTGAAACATGTTAAAGATGAAAATCACCTATGGATCCAAAGCTTTTGAAGAGAAAAAAAAAACTCTCATTAAATTCTCAAGTGAATGGGCGGTGGGATATTTACCCGAGTCAACCAAGCCATTATTTTGCCCATCTACAAAAAGTTGATCCAACGATCATAGATGATTGTAAATTGATTTATCATGCGTAATGGGCAATATTACCCTAAAAAATTACTTATGGATTGGGAGTCAAGACAAAGTTAAAAATCCCTGCCTCCCCCTTTTTCTCGACGATTGCAAAACCTGATATATAAAAACTAAGAAGAGCTTACAATCCCTAAAAATTACCGAAAATCTTTAGAATTATATCTCTCTACATTTTTGCATTGTGCATTTCCATTCTAGATGTACGCTTTTTTCTTAAAACAAAACTTTGAGTTTTCGCACTCCCTTCATCCCGTAAACCAAAAAGGCAAATCTATCACAAAAAATGAAAATTTTGGAGTTAAAAAATTTAAAACAATAACAAATGTAGGTAAAGAAAATTTATTCACACACTACAAATGAACACAAAAAGTTTTGTTGTCCAAGTTTGGGAAATTGCACTAGGTTAACCCTAACAGCTTGGAATTTTATATGAAAGAGATTTCCTCCACACATGCTTTAAAAATGGATATACATGTTTTAAACACGTTAAAGATGCAAATCACCTATGAATCCAAAGCTGTTGAAGAGAGTAACAAACGCTCATTAAATTCTCATCTGAACGTGCGGTGGTATATTTACCCGAGTCAAACAAGTCATTATTTTGCCCATCTACAAAAAGCTGACCCAACGATCACAGAGGATTCTAAAGTGATTTATCATGCGTAACCGGCTATATTACCCCAAGAAATGACTTATGGATTGGGAGTCAACACTCAGTTAAAAATCCCTGCTTCCCCCTTTTTCCTGACGATTGCAAAACCTGATATATAAAAACTAAAAAGACCTTAGAATCCAAAAAAATTATAGAATATCTTTGGAATTATCTCGCTCTATATTTGTGCACAGTGCATTTCCATTTAAGATGTACAATTTTTTCATAAATCAAAACTTTGAGTTTTCGTTTTCCCTTCATCCCGTAGACCAAAAAGGCAAATAGATCACAACAAAATGAAAATTTTAGAGTTCATGTACGGAAAAAAATTTTAAACAATAACAAATGTAAATAAAGAAAATTTATTCACACACAACAAATGAATACAAAAGTTTTGTTGTCCAAGTTTGGAAAATTCCACTAGTGCAACCCTAACAGCTTGGAATTTTATTAGAAACAGATTTCCTCCTCACGTGCTTAAAAAATGGATTTGCATGTTTGAAGCATGTTAAAGATGCAAATCACCAATGGATCCAAAGCTTTTGAAGAGAATAACAAACGCTCATTAAATTCTCAAGTGAACGTGCGGTGGGATATTTACCCGAGTCAAACAAGCCATTAGTTTGCCCATCAACAAAAAGCTAACCCAATGATCATAGATGATTGTAAAGTGATTTATCACGCGTAACGGGCTATATTACCCTAAGAAATGACTTATGGATTGGGGGTCAAGACAAAGTTAAAAATCCCTGCCTCCCCCTTTTTCCCGACGATTGCAAAACCTGATATATAAAAACTAAGAAGAGCTTACAATCCCTAAAAATTACAGAAACTCTTTGGAATTATCTCTCCCTACAATTGTGCATTGTGCTTTTCCATTCTAGATGTACTCTTTTTTCTTAAAACAAAATTTTGAGTTTTCGCTCTCCCATCATCTCGTAAACCAAAAACGCAAATAGATCACAACAAAATGAAGGTTTTGGAGTTAAAAAATTAAAAACAATAACAAATGTAAGTGAAGAAAATTTATTCACACACCACAAATGAACACAACAGTTTTGTTGTCCAAGTTTGGGAAATTCCACTTGTTCAACCCTAACAGCTTGGAATTTTAAAAGAAAGGCATTTTCTCCACACATGCTTTAAAAAAGGATATGCATGTTTGAAACATGTTAAAGATGCAAATCACCTATGGATCCAAAGTTGTTGAAGAGAATAACAAACGCTCATTAAATTCTCAAGTGAACTTGCGGTGGGATATTTACCCTAGTCAACACAAGCCATTATTTTGCCCTTCTACAAAAAGCTGACCCAACGATCATAGATGATTGTAAAGTGATTTATCATGTGTAACGGGATATTTTACCCTAAGAAATGATTTATGGATTGGGAGTCAAGACTCAGTTAAAAATCCCTGCCTCCCCCTTTTTCCCGACGATTGCAAAACCTGATACTTAAAAATTAAGAAGAGCTTACAATCCCCAAAAATTCCATAAACTCTTTGGAATTATCTCTCTCTACATTTTTGCATTGTCAATTTCCATTCTAGATGTACTCTTTTTTCTTAAAACAAAATTTTGCTTTTTCGCTCTCCCTTCATCCTGTAAACCAAAAAGGCAAATAGATCACAGCAAAATGAAAATTTTGGAGTTAAAAAATTTAAAACAATAACAAATGTAAGTAAAGAAAATTTAATCACACAGAACAAATGATTACAAAAGTTTTGTTGTCCATGTTTGGGAAATTCCACTAGCTCAACCCTAACTGCTGGGAATTTTATAAGAAAGAGATTTCCTCCACACATGCTGAAAAAATTGCTCTGCAAGTTTGAAACATGTTAAAGATGCAAATCACCTATGGATCCAAAGCTTTTGAAGATCACAACAAACGCTCATTAAATATTCAAGTGAACATGCGATGGGATATTTACCCGAGTCAAACAAGCCATTATTTTGGCCATCTATAAAAAGCTGACCCAACGATCATAGATGATTGTAAAGTGATTTATCATGTGTAACGGGCTATATTACCCTAAGAAATGACTTATGGATTGCGAGTCAAGACTCAGTTAAAAATCCCAACTTCCCCCTTTTTTCCTGACGATTGCAAAACCTGATATATAAAAACTAAAAAGACCTTAGAATCCCTAAAAATTACAGAAACTCTTTCGAAGTACCTCGCTCTACATTTGTGCACTGTGCATTTCCATTTTAGATGTAAAATTTTTTCATAAATCAAAACTTTGAGTTTTCGCTCTCCCTTCATTTCGTAAACCAAAAAGGCAAATAGATCACAACAAAATTTAAATTTATTCACACACAACAAATGAATACAAAAGTTTTGTAGTCCTAGTTTGGGAAATTCCACTAGTGCAACCATCTATAAAAAGCTGACCCAACGATCATAGATGATTGTAAAGTTATTTATCATGCGTAACGGGCTATATTACCCTATGAAATGACTTATGGAGTGGGAGTCAAGACTCAGTTAAAAATCCATGCCTCCCCCTTTTTCTCGACGATTGCAAAACCTGATAAATAAAAAATAAGAAGAGCATACAAACCCTAAAAATTACAGAAACTCTTTGGAATCATCTCTCTCTACATTTATGCATTGTGCATTTCCATTCTAGATGTACTCTTTTTTCTTAAAACAAAACTTTGAGTTTTCGCTCTCCCTTCATCCCGTAAACATAAAAAGGCAAATAGATCACAACCAAATGAAAGTTTTGTAGTTAAAAAATTTAAAACAATAACAGAAGTAACTAAAGAAAATTTATTCACACACCACAAATGAACACAACAGTTTTGTTGTCCAAGTTTGGGAAATTCCACTAGTTCAACCCTAACAGTTTGGAATTTTATAAGAAAGAGATTTCCTCCACACATGCTTTAAAAAAGGATATGCATGTTTGGAACATGTTAAAGATGCAAATCACCTATGGATCCAAAGTTGTTGAAGAGAATAACAAACGCTCATTAAATTCTTAAGTGAACGTGCGGTGGGATATTTACCCGAGTCAACCAAGCCATTATTTTGCCCATCTAAAAAAAGCTGACCCAACGATCATAGATGGTTGTAAATTAATTTATCATGCGTAACGGGCTATATTACCTTAAGAAATGACTAATGCATTTGGAGTCAAGAATCAGTTAAAAATCCCTGCTTCCCCCTCTTTCCCGACGATTGCAAAACCTGATATATAATAACTAAAAAGACCTTAGAATCCCTAAAAATTAGAGAAACTCTTTCGAATTATCTCGCTCTACATTTGTGCACTGTGCATTTTAATTTTAGAAGTAAAATTTTTTCATAAAACAAAACTTTAAGTTTTCGCTCTCCCTTCATCTAGTAAACCAAAAAGGCAAATACAACACAATAAATTGAAAATTTTGGAGTTAAAAAATTTTAAAAAATAACAAATGTAAGTAAAGAAAATTTATTCACACACCACAAATGAACACAACAGTTTTGTTTTCCAAGTTTGGGAAATTCCACTAGTTCAACCCTAACAGCTTGGAATTTTACAAGAAAGAGATTTCCTCCACACATGGTTTAAAAAAGGATATGCATGTTTGGAACATGTTAAAGATGCAAATCACCTATGGATCCAAAGTTGTTGAAGAGAATAACAAACGCTCATTAAATTCTCAAGTGAACGTGCGGTGGGATATTTCCCCGAGTCAAACAAGCCATTATTTTGCCCATCCACAAAAAGCTGACCCAACGATCATGGAGGATTGTAAAGTGATTTATCATGCATAACGGGCTATATTACCCTAGGAAATGACTTATGGATTGGGAGTCAAGAGTTAGTTAAAAATCCCTGCTTCCCCCTTTTTCCCGACGATTGCAAAACCTGATATATAAACACTAAAAAGACCTTAGAATCCAAAAAAAATACGAAAACTCTTTGGAATTATCTCGCTCTACATTTGTGCTCTGAGCATTTCCATTTTAGATGTACAATTTTTTCATAAATCAAAACTTTGAGTTTTCGCTCTCCCTTCATCCCGTAAACCAAAAAGGCAAATAGATCACAACAAAATTAAAATATTAGAGTTCATGTATGGAAAAAAATTTAAAACAATAAAAAATGTAAGTAAAGAAAATTTATTCACACACCACAAATGAATACAAAAGTTTAGTTGTCCAAGTTTGGGAAATTCCACTAGTTCAACCCTCACTGCTTGGAATTTTATCAGAAAGAGATTTCCTCCACACATGCTTAAAAAATGGATTTGCATGTTTGACATGTTAAAGATGGAAATCACCTATGGATACAAAGCTTTTGAAGAGAATAACAAACGCTCATTAAATTCTCAAGTGAACGTGTGTTGGGATATTTACCCGAGTCAAACAAACCATTATTTTGCCCTTCTACAAAAACTTGACCCAACGATCATAGATGATTGTAAAGTGATTTATCCTGTGTAACGGGCTATTTTACCCTAAGAAATGATTTATGGATTGGGAGTCAAGACTCAGTTAAAAATCCCTGTCTCCCCCTTTTTCCCGACGATTGCAAAACCTGATATTTAAAAATTAAGAAGAGCTTACAATCCCCAAAAATTACAGAAACTCTTTGAAATTATCTCTGTCTACATTTGTGCATTGTGCATTTCCATTCTAGATGTACTCTTTTTTCTTAAAACAAAATTTTGCGTTTTCGCTCTCCCTTCATCCCGTAAACCAAAAAGGCAAATAGATCACAACAAAATGAAAATTTTGAAGTTAAAAAATTTAAAACAATAACAAATGTAAGTAAAGAAAATTTATTCACACACCACAAATGAACACAAAAGTTTTGTTGTCCATGTTTGGGAAATTCCACTACCTCAACCCTAACAGCTGGGAATTTTATAAGAAAGAGATTTCCTCCAAACTTGCTTTAACAATGGATATGCATGTTTTAAACATGTTAAAGATGCAAATCACCTATGGATCTAAAGCTTTTGAAAAGAATAACAAACTCTCAATAAAATCTTAAGTGAAGGTGTGGTGGGATATTTACCTGAGTCAAACAAGCAATTATTTTGCCCATCTACAAAAAGCTGACCCAACGATCATAGATGATTGTAAAGTGATTTATCATGCGTAACGGGCTATATTACCCAAAGAAATGACTTATGGATTGGTGGTCAAGACTCAATTAAAAATCCCTACTTCCCCCTTTTTTTCGACGATTGCAAAACCTGATATATAAATACTAAAGAGACTTTAGAATCCCTAAAAATTATGGAAACTCTTTGGAATTATCTCGCCCTACATTTGTGCACTATGCATTTTCATTTTAGATGTGCACCTTTTTCATAAATCAAATCTTTGAGTTTTCGCTCTCCCTTCATCCCGTAAACCAAAAAGGCAAATAGATCACAACAAAATGAAAATTTTAGAGTTCATGTACGGAAAAAAATTTAAAACAATAACAAATGTAAGTAAAGAAAATTTATTCACACACAACAAATGAATAGAAAAGTTTTGTTGTCCAAGTTTGGAAATTCCACTAGTGCAACCCTAACAGCTTGGAATTTTATAAGAAACAGATTTCCTCCTCGCTTAAAAAATGGATTTGCACGTTTGAGACATGTTAATGATCCAAATCACCTTTGGATCCAAAGCTGTTGAAGAGAATAAAAAACGCTCATGAAATTTTCAAGTGAACGTGTGGTGGGATATTTACCCGAGCCAACCAAGCCATTATTTTGCCCAACTACAAAAAGCTGATCCAATGATCATAGATGATTGTAAATTGATTTATCATGCGTAACGGGCTATATTACCCTAAGAAATGACTTATGGATTGGGAGTCAAGACAAAATTAAAAATCCCTGCCTCCCCCTTTTTCCCGACGATTGCAAAACCTGATATATAAAAATTAAGAAGGGCTTACAATCCCTAAACAGTACCGAAAATCTTTGGAATTATCTCTCCCTACATTTTTGCATTGTGCATTTCCATTCTAGATGTACTCTTTTTTCTTAAAACTAAACTTTGAGTTTTTGTTCTCCCTTCATCTGGTAAACCAAAAAGGCAAATAGATCACAAAAAGTGAAAATTTTGGTGTTAAAAAATTTAAAACAATAACAAATGTAGGTAAAGAAAATTTATTCACACACCACAAATGAACACAAAAGTTTTGTTGTCCAAGTTTGGGAAATTCTACTAGTTCAACCCTAACAGCTTGGAATTTTATAAGAAAAAGATTTCCTCCACACATGCTTTAAAAATGGATATGCATGTTTTAAACATGTTAAAGATGCAAATCACCTATGGATCCAAAGCTTTTGAAGAGAATAGAAATCGCTCATTAAATTCTCAAGTGAACATGCGGTGGGATATTTACCCGAGTCAAACAAGCCATAATTTTGCCCATCTACAAAAAGCTGACCCAACGATCATAGATGATTGTAAAGTGATTAATCATGCGTAACGGGCTATATTACCCTATGAAATGACTTATGGATTGGGAGTGAACACTCAGTTAAAAATACCTGCGTCCTCCTTTTTTCCCGACGATTGCAAAACCTGATATATAAAAAGTAAAAAGACCTTAGAATCCCTAAAAATTACAGAAACTCTTTGGAATTATCTCGCGCTACATTTGTGCATTGTGCATTTTCAATTTAGATGCAGACTTTTTTCATAAATCAATACTTCTAGTTTTCACTCTCCCTTCATCCCGTAAACCAAAAAGGCAAATAGATCACAACAAAACTAAAATTTTAGAGTTCATGTACGGAAAAAAAATTTAAAAAATTAACAAATGTAAGTCAAAAAAATTTATTCACACACCACATTTGAATACAAAAGTTTTGTTGACCAAGTTTCGGAAATTCCACTAGTTCAACCCTAACAGCTTGGAATATTATAAGAAAGAGATTTCCACCACACATGCTTAAAAAATGGATTTGCATGTTTGAAACATGTTAAAGATGAAAATCACCTATGGATCCAAAGCTTTTGAAGAGAAAAAAAAACTCTCATTAAATTCTTAAGTGAACGGGGCGGTGGGATATTTACCCGAGTCAACCAAGCCATTATTTTGCCCATCTACAAAAAGCTGATCCAACGATCATAGATGATTGTAAATTGATTTATCATGCGTAATGGGCAATATTGCCCTAAAAAATTACTTATGGATTGGGAGTCAAGACAAAGTTAAAAATCCCTGCCTCCCCCTTTTTCCCGACGATTGCAAAACCTGATATATAAAAACTAAGAAGAGCTTACAATCCCTAAAAATTACCGAAAATCTTTAGAATTATCTCTCTCTACATTTTTGCATTGTGCATTTCCATTCTAGATGTACGCTTTTTTCTTAAAACAAAACTTTGAGTTTTCGCACTCCCTTCATCCCGTAAACCAAAAAGGCAAATCGATCACAAAAAATGAAAATTTTGGAGTTAAAAAATTTAAAACAATAACAAATGTAAGTAAAGAAAATTTATTCACACACTACAAATGAACACAAAAAGTTTTGTTGTCCAAGTTTGGGAAATTCTACTTGTTCAACCCTAACAGCTTGGAATTTTATATGAAAGAGATTTC
The DNA here is from genome assembly GCF_029961685.1 of Aristolochia californica. NCBI lineage: Eukaryota > Viridiplantae > Streptophyta > Magnoliopsida > Piperales > Aristolochiaceae > Aristolochia > Aristolochia californica. The sequence continues at coordinate 27,389,720 of NW_027181770.1, read as the reverse complement.
CTCCACACATGCTTTAAAAATGGATATACATGTTTTAAACATGTTAAAGATGCAAATCACCTATGAATCCAAAGCTTTTGAAGAGAAAAAAAAACTCTCATTAAATTCTCAAGTGAACGGGCGGTGAGATATTTACCCGAGTCAACCAAGCCATTATTTTGCCCATCTACAAAAAGCTGATCCAACGATCATAGATGATTGTAAATTGATTTATCATGCGTAATGGGCAATATTACCCTAAAAAATTACTTATGGATTGGGAGTCAAGACAAAGTTAAAAATCCCTGCTTGCCCCTTTTTCCTGACGATTGCAAAACCTGATATATAAAAACTAAAAAGACCTTAAAATCCAAAACAATTATAGAAAATATTTGGAATTATCTCGTTCTATATTTGTGCAAAGTGCATTTCCATTTAAGATGTACAATTTTTTCATAAATCAATACTTTGAGTTTTCGTTCTCCCGTCATCCCGTAGACCAAAAAGGCAAATAGATCACAACAAAATTAAAATTTTAGAGTTCATGTACGGAAAAAAATTTTAAACAATAACAAATGTAAATAAAGAAAATTTATTCACACACAACAAATGAATACAAAAGTTTTGTTGTCCAAGTTTGGAAAATTCCACTAGTGCAACCCTAACAGCTTGGAATTTTATTAGAAACAGATTTCCTCCTCACATGCTTAAAAAATGGATTTGCATGTTTGAAACATGTTAAAGATGCAAATCACCAATGGATCCAAAGCTTTTGAAGAGAATAACAGACGCTCATTAAATTCTCAAGTGAACGTGCGGTGGGATATTTACCCGAGTCAAACAATCCATTATTTTGCCCATCTACAAAAAGCTAACCCAACGATCATAGATGATTGTAAAGTGATTTATCATGCGTAACGGGCTATATTACCCTAAGAAATGACTTGTGGATTGGGAGTGAAGACAAAGTTAAAAATCCCTGCCTCCCCCTTTTTCCCGACGATTGCAAAACCTGATATATAAAAACTAAGAAGCGCTTACAATCCCTAAAAATTATAGAAACTCTTTGGAATTATCTATCCCTACAATTTTGCATTGTGCTTTTCCATTCTAGATGTACTCTTTTTTCTTAAAACAAAACTTTGAGTTTTCGCTCTCCCTTCATCCCGTAAACACAAAAAGGCAAATAGATCACAACCAAATGAAAGTTTTGTAGTTAAAAAATTTAAAACAATAACAGAAGTAACTAAAGAAAATTTATTCACACACCACAAATGAACACAAAAGTTTTGTTGTCCAAGTTTGGGAAATTCCACTAGTTCAACCCTAACAGCTTGGAATTCTATAAGAAAGAGATTTCCTCCACACATGCTTTAAAAATGGATATGCATGTTTTAAATATGTTAAAGATGCAAATAACCTATGGATCCAAAGCTTTTGAAGAGAATAACAAATGCTCATTAAATTCACAAGTGAACGTGTGGTGGGATATTTACCCGAGTCAACCAAGCCATTATTTTGCCCATCTACAAAAAGCTGACCCAACGATCATAGAGGATTGTAAATTAATTTATCATGCATAATGGGCTATATTACCCTAAGAAATGACTAATGGATTTGGAGTCAAGAATCAGTTAAAATCCCTGCTTCCCCCTCTTTCCCGACGATTGCAAAACCTGATATATAATAACTAAAAAGACCTTAGAATCCCTAAAAATTACAGAAACTCTTTGGAATTATCTCGCTCTACATTTGTGCATTGTGCATTTAAATTTTAGATGTACAATTTTTTGATAAATCAAAACTTTGAGTTTTCGCTCTCCCTTCATCCCATAAACCAAAAAGGCAAATACATCACAACAAAATGAAAATTTTGGAGTTAAAAAATTTAAAACAATAACAATAGTAAGTAAAGAAAATTTATTCACACACCAGAAATGAGCACAAAACTTTTGTTGTCCAAGTTTGGGAAATTCCACTTGTTCAACCCTAACAACTTGGAATTTTATAAGAAAGAGATTTCCTCCACACATGCTTTAATAATGGATTTGCATGTTTGAAACATGTTAAAGATGCAAATCACCTATGGATCCAAAGCTTTTGAAGAGAATAACAAACGCTCATTAAATTCTCAAGTGAACGTGCGGTGGGATATTTACCCGAGTCAAACAAGCCATTATTTTGCCCATCTACAAATAGTTGATCACACGATCATAGATGACTGTAAAGTGATTTATCACGCGTAACGGGCTATATTACCTAAAGAAATGACTTATGGATTGGGAGTCAAGACTCAGTTAAAAATCCCTGCCTCCCCTTTTTCCCGACGATTGGAAAACCTGATATATAAAAACTAAGAAGAGCTTACAATCCCTAAAAATTACAGAAACTCTTTGGAATTATCTCTCCCTACAATTGTGCATTGTGCTTTTCCATTCTAGATGTACTCTTTTTTATTAAAACAAAACTTTGAGTTTTCGCTCTCCCTTAATCACGTAAACCAAAAGCGCAAATAGATCACAACAAAATGAAGGTTTTGGAGTTAAAAAATTAAAAACAATAAAATATGTAAGTGAAGAAAATTTATTCACACACCACAAATGAACACAAAAGTTTTGTTGTCCAAGTTTGGGAAATTCCACTAGTTCAACCCTAACAGTTTGGAATTTTATAAGAAAGAGATTTCCTCCACACATGCTTTAAAAAAGGATATGCATGTTTGGAACATGTTAAAGATGCAAATCACCTATGGATCCAAAGTTGTTGAAGAGAATAACAAATGCTCATTAAATTCTCAAGTGAACGTGCGGTGGGATATTTACTCGAGTCAAACAAGCCATTAATTTGCCCATCTACAAAAAGCTGACCCAACAATCATAGAGGATTGTAAAGTGATTTATCATGCGTAACAGGCTATATTACCCTAGGAAATGACTTATGGATTGGGAGTCAACACTCAGTTAAAAATCCCTGCTTCCCCCTTTTTCCCGACGATTGCAAAACCTGATATATAAAAACTAAACAGACCATAGAATCCAAAAAAATTACGGAAACTCTTTGGAATTATCTCGCTCTACATTTGTTCTCTGTGCATTTCCATTTTAGATGTTCAATCTTTTCATAAATCAAAACTTTGAGATTCGCTCTCCCATCATCCCGTAAACCAAAAAGGCAAATAGATGACAACAAAATTAAAATTTTAGAGTTCAGGTACGGAAAAAAATTTAAAACCATAAAAACTATAAGTAAAGAAAATTTATTCACACACCACAAATGAATACAAAAGTTTAGTTGTCCAAGTTTGGGAAATTCCACTAGTTCAACCCTAACTGCTTGGAATTTTATAAGAAAGAGATTTCCTCCACACATACTTAAAAAATGGATTTGCATGTTTGACATGTTAAAGATGGAAATCACCTATTGATCCAAAGCTTTTGAAGAGAATAACAAACGCTCATTAAATTCTCAAGTGAACGTGTGGCGGGATATTTACCTGAGTCAAACAAGCCATTATTTTGCCCTTCTACAAAAAGTTGACCCAACGATCATAGATGATTGTAAAGTGATTTATCATGCGTAACGGGCTATTTTACCCTAAGAAATGATTTATGGATTCGGAGTGAAGACTAAGTTAAAAATCCCTGCCTCCCCCTTTTTCCCGACGATTGCAAAACCTGATATTTAAAAATTAAGAAGAGCTTACAATCCCCAAAAATTACAGAAATTCTTTGGAATTATCTCTCTCTAAATTTGTGCATCGTGCATTTCCATTCTAGATGTACTCTTTTTTCTTAAAACAAAATTTTGCATTTTCGCTCTCCCTTCATCCCGTAAACCAAAAAGTCAAATAGATCACAACAAAATGAAAATTTTGGAGTTAAAAAATTTAAAACAATAACAAATGTAAGTAAAGAAAATTTTCAACACACCACAAATCAACATAAAAGTTTTGTTGTCCATGTTTGGGAAATTCCACTAGCTCAACCCTAACAGCTGGGAATTTTATAAGAAAGAGATTTCCTCCAAACTAGCTTTAAAAATGGATATGCATGTTTTAAACATGTTAAAGATGCAAATCACCTATGGATCCAAAGCTTTTGAAGAGAATAACAAACGCTCAATAAATTCTTAAGTGAACATGTTGTGGGATATTTACCTGAGTCAAACAAGCCATTATTTTGCCCATCTACAAAAAGCTGACCCAACGATATATATGATTGTAAAGTGATTTATCATGGGTAACGGGCTGTATTACCCTAAGAAATGACTTATGGATAGGGAGTCAAGACTCAGTTAAAAATCCCTGCTTCCCCCTTTTTTTCGACGATTGCAAAACCTGATATATAACTACTAAAAAGACCTTAGAATCCCTAAAAATTACAAAACTCTTTGGAATTATCTCGCTCTACATTTGTGCACTATGCATTTTTATTTTAGATGTACACCTTTTTCATAAATCAAAACTTCGAGTTTTCGCTCTCCCTTCATCCCGTAAACCAAAAAGGCAAATAAATCACAACAAAATGAAAATTTTAGAGTTCATGTAAGGAAAAAAATTTTAAACAATAACAAATGTAAGTAAAAAAAATTTATTCACACACAACAAATGAATACAAAAGTTTTGTTGTCCAAGTTTGGGAAATTCCACTAGTGCAACCCTAACAGCTTGCAATTTTATAAGAAACAGATTTCCTACTCACATGCTTAAAAAATGGATTTGCATGTTTGAAACATGTGAAAGATGCAAGTCACCTATGGATCCAAAGCTTTTGAAGAGAATAACAAACGCTCATTAAATTCTCAAGTGAACGTGCGGTGGGATATTTACCCAAGTCAAACAAGCCATTATTTTGCCCATCTACAAAAAGCTGACCCAACGATCATAGATGATTGTAAAGTGATTTATCATGCGTAACGGGCTATATTACCCTAAGAAATGACTTATGGATTGGGAGTCAAGACAAAGTTAAAAATCCCTGCCTCCCCCTTTTTCCCGACGATTGCAAAACCTGATATATAAAAACTAAGAAGAGCTTACAATCCCTAAAAATTACCGAAACTCTTTAGAATTATCTCTCTCTACATTTGTGCATTGTGCATTTCCATTCTAGATTCACACTTTTTTCTTAAAACAAAACTTTGAGTTTTCGCACTCCCTTCATCCCGTAAACCAAAAAGGCAAATAGATCACAACAAAATGAATATTTTGGAGTTAAAAAATTTAAAACAATAACAAATGTAAGTAAAGAAAATTTATTCACACACAAAAAATGAACACAAAAAGTTTTGTTGTCCATGTTTGGGAAATTCCACTAGTTGAACCCTAACAGCTTGGAATTTTATATGAAAGAGATTTCCTCCACACATGCTTTAAAAATGGATATGCATATTTTAAACATGTTAAAGATGCAAATCATCTATGGATCCAAAGTTGTTGAAGAGAATAACAAACGCTCATTAAATTCTCTAGTGAACGTGTGGTAGGAAATTTACCCGATTCAACCAAGCCATTATTTTGCCCATCTACAAAAAGCTGACCCAATGATCATAGAGGATTGTAAAGTGATTTATCATGTGTAACGGGCTATATTACCCTAAGAAATGACTTATGGTTTGGGAGTCAACACTCAGTTAAAAATCCTTGCTTCCCCCTTTTTCTCGACGATTGAAAAACCTAATATATAAAAACTAAAAAGACCTTAGAATCCAAAAAAAATTACAGAAACTCTTTGGAATTTTCTCGCTCTACATTTGTGCACTGTGCATTTCCATTTTAGATGTACAATTTTTTGATAAATCAAAACTTTGAGTTTTCGCTCTCCCTTCATCCCGTAAACCAAAAAGGCAAATAGATCACAACAAAATTAAAATTTCAGAGTTCATGTACGGAAAAAAATTTAAACCAATAACAAATGTAAGTAAAGAAAATTTATTCACACACCACAAAAGAATACAAAAGTTTAGTTGTCCAAGTTTGGGAAATTCCACTAGTTCAACCATAACAGCTTGGAATTTTATAAGAAAGAGATTTCGTCCACGCAAGCTGAAAAAATGGCTTTGCAACTTTGAAACATTTTAAAGATGCAAATCACTATGGATCCTAAGCTTTTGAAGAGAATAACAAACGCTCATTAAATTCTCAAGTGAACGTGCGGTGGGATACTTACCCGAGTCAAACAAGCCATTATTTTGCCCATCTACAAAAAGCTGACCCAACGATCATAGATGATTGTAAAGTGATTTATCATGCGTAACGGGCTATATTACCCTAAGAAATAACTTATGGATTGGGAGTCAAGACAAAGTTAAAAATCCCTGCCTCCCCCTTTTTCCCGACGATTGCAAAACCTGATATATCAAAACTAAGAAGAACTTACAATCCCTAAAAATTACCGAAACTCTTTCGAATTATCTCTCTCTGTATTTGTGCATTGTGCATTTCCATTCTAGATGTACTCTTTTTTCTTATAACAAAACTTTGAGTTTTCGCACTCCCTACATCCTGTAAACCAAAAAGGCAAATAGAATACAACAAAATGAAAATTTTGGAGTTAAAAAATTTAAAACAATAACAAATGTAAGTAAAGAAAATTTATTCACACACCGCAAATGAACACAAAAAGTTTTGTTGTCCAAGTTTGGGAAATTCCACTAGTTCAACCCTAACTACTTGGAATTTTATATGAAAGGGATTTCCTCCACACATTCTTTAAAAATGGATATGCATGTTTTAAACATGTTAAAGATGCAAATCACCTATGGATCCAAAGCTTTTGAAGAGAATAACAAACGCTCATTAAATTCTAAAGTGAACGTGTGATGGGATATTTACCCGAGACAAACAAGCCATTATTTTGCCCATCTACAAAAAGCTGAGCCCATAACAATAGATGATTGCAAAGTGATTTATCATGCGTAACGGGCTATACTACCCAAAGAAATGACTTATGGATTGGGAGTCAAGACTCATTTAAAAATCCCTGCTTCCCCCTTTTTCCAGACGATTGCAAAACCTGATACATAAAAACTAAGAAGAGCTTACAATCCCTAAAAACTACTGAAACTTTTTCGAATTATCTTGCTCTATATTTGTACATTGTGCATTTTCATTTTAGATGTACTCTTTTTTCATAAATCAAAACTTTGAGTTTTTGCACTCCCTTCATCCCGTAAACCAAAAAGGCAAATAGATCACAACAAAATGAAAATTTTGGAGTTAAAAAATTTAAAAAAATAACAAATGTAAGTAAAGAAAATTTATTCACACACCTAAAATGAACACAAAAAGTTTTGTTGTCCAAGTTTGGCAAATTCCACTTGTTCAACCCTAACAGCTTGGAATTTTATATGAAAGAGATTTCCTCCACACATGCTTTTAAAAATGGATATGCATGTTTTAAACATGTTAAAGATGCTAATCACCTATGGATACAAAACTTTTGAAGAGAATAACAAATGCTCATTTAATTCTAAAGTGAACGTGCGGTGGGATATTTACCGGAGACAAACAAGCCATTATTTTGCCCGTTTACAAAAAGCTGACCCAATGATCATAGATGATTGTAAAGTGATTTGTCATGCGTAACGAGATATATTACCCTAGGAAATGACTTATGGATTGGGAGTCAAGACTCAGTTAAAAATACCTGCTTCCCCATTTTTCCCAACGATTGCAATACCTGATATATAAAAACTAAGAAGAGGTTACAATCCCTAAAAATTACAAAAACTCTTAGGCATTATCTCTCTCTACCTTTGTGTGTTGTGCATTTCCATTCTAGATGTACTCTTCTTTCTTAAAAAAAAACTTTGAGTTTTCGCTCTCCCTTCATCCCGTAAACCAAAAAGGCAAATAGATCCCAACAATATGAAAATTTTGGAGTTAAAAAATTTAAAACAATAAAAAATGTAAGTAAAGTAAATTTATTCACACACCACAAATGAACACAAAAGTTTTGTTGTCCAAGTTTGGGAAATTCCACTAGTTCAACCCTAACAGCTTGGAATTTTATAAGAAAGAGATTTCCTCCACACATGCTATAAAAATGGATATGCATGTTTTAAACATGTTAAAGATGCAAATCACCTCTGGATCCAATGCTTTGGAAGAGAATAACAAACGCTCATTAAATTCCCAAGTGAACGTGCGGTGGGATATTTACCCGAGTCAAACAAGCCATTATTTTGCTCATCTACAAAAAGCTGACCCAACGATCATAGATGATTGTAAAGTGATTTATCATGCTTAACGGGCTCTATTACCCTAAGAAATGACTTATGGATTGGGAGTCAACACTCAGTTAAAAATCCCTGCTTCCCCCTTTTTCCCGACGATTGGAAAACCTTATATATAAAAAATAAAAAGACCTTTAAATCCCTAAAAAATAATGAAACTCTTTTGAATTATCTTGCTCTACATTTTTGCACTGTTCATTTTCATTTTAGATGTACACTTTTTTCATAAATCAGAACTTTGAGTTTTCGTTCTCTCTTCATCCTGTAAACCAAAAAGGCAAATAGATCACAACAAAATGAAAATTTTAGAATTCACGCACGAAAAAAAATTTAAAACAATAACAAATGTAAGTAAAGAAAATTTATTCGCTCACCACAAATGAACACAAAAGTTTTGTTGTCCAAGTTGTGGAACTTCCACTAGTTCTACCCTAACAGCTTGGAATTTTATATGAAAGAGATTTCCTCCACACATGCTTTAAAAATGGATATGCATGTTTTAAACGTGTTAAAAATGCAAATCACCTATGGATCCAAAGCCTTTGAAGAGAATAACCAATGCTCATTAAATTCTCAAGTGAACCTGCGGTGGGATATTTACCCGAGTCAAACAAGCCATTATTTTGCCCATATACCAAAAGCTGACCCAACGATCATAGAGGATTGTAAAGTGATTTATCATGCGTAACGGGCTATATTACCCTAAGAAATGACTTATGGATTGGGAGTCAACACTTAGTTAAAAATCCCTGCATCCCCCTTTTTCCCGACGATTGCAAAACCTGATATATAAAAACTAAAAAGACCTTAGAATCCAAAACAATTACAGAAACTCTTTGGAATTTTCTCGCTCTACATTTGTGCACTGTGCACTTCCATTTTAGATGTAAAATTTTTTCATAAATCAAAACTTTGAGTTTTCGCTCTCCCTTCATCACATAAACCAAAAAGGCAAATAGATCACAACAAAATTAAAATTTCAGAGTTCATGTACGGAAAAAAATTTACAACAATAAAAAATGTAAGTAAATAAAATTTATTCACACGCCACAAATGAATACAAAAGTTTAGTTGTCCAAGTTTGGGAAATTCCACTAGTTCAACTGTAACAGCTTGGAATTTTATAAGAAAGAGATTTCGTCCACACATGCTGAAAAAATGGCTTTGCAACTTTGAAACATGTTAAAGATACAAATCACTGTGGATCCAAAGCTTTTGAAGAGAATAACAAACGCTCATTAAATTTTCAAGTGAAGATGCAGTGGGATATTTAGCCGAGTCAAACAAGCCATTATTTTGCCCATCGGTAAATAGCTGACCCAATGATCATAGATGATTGTAAAGTGATTTATCATGTGTAAAATGCTATATAACCCTATGAAATGACTTATGGATTGGGAGTAAACACAAAGTTAAAAATCCTTGCCTCCCCCTTTTTCCCGACGATTGCAAAACCTGATATATAAAAACTAAGAAGAGCTTACAATTCCGAAAAATTACTGAAACTCTTTCGAATTATCTCTCTCTATATTTTTGCATTGTGCATTTCCATTCTAGATGTACTCTTTTTTCTTAAAACAAAACTTTGAGTTTTCGCACTCCCTTCATCCCGTAAACCAAAAAGGCAAATAGATTACAACAAAATGAAAATTTTAGAGTTAAAAAATTTTAAAAAATAACAAATGTAAGTAAAGAAAATTTATTCGCACACCACAAATGAACACAAAAGTTTTGTTGTCCAAGTTGTGGAACTTCCACTAGTTCTACCCTAACAGCTTGGAATTTTATATGAAAGAGATTTCCTCCACACATGCTTTAAAAATGGATATGCATGTTTTAAACATGTTAAAAATGCAAATCACCTATGGATCATAAGCCTTTGAAGAGAATAACCAACACCCATTAAATTCTCAAGTGAACCTGCGGTGGGATATTTACCTGAGTCAAACAAGCCATTATTTTGCCCATATACCAAAAGCCGACCCAATGATCATAGAGGATTGTAAAGTGATTTATCATGCGTAACGGCCTATATTACCCTAAGAAATGACTTATGGATTGGGAGTCAACACTTAGTTAAAAATCCCTGCATCCCTCTTTTTCCCGACGATTGCAAAACCAGATATATAAAAACTAAAAAGACCTTAGAATCCAAAAAAATTACAGAAACTCTTTGGAATTTTCTCGCTCTACATTTGTGCACTGTGCATTTCCATTTTAGATGTACAATTTTTTCATAAATCAAAACTTTGATTTTTCGCTCTCCCTTCATCCATTAAACCAAGAAGGCAAATAGATCACAACAAATTTAAAATTTTAGAGTTCATGTACAGAAAAAAATTTAAAACAATAAAAAATGTAAGTAAAGAAAATTTATTCACACACCAAAAATGAATACAAAAGTTTAGTTGTCCAAGTTTGGGAAATTCCTCTAGTTCAACCCTTACAGCTTGGAATTTTATGAGAAAGAGATTTCCTCCACACATGCTGAAAAAATGGCTTTGCAACTTTGAAACATGTTAAAGATGCAAATCACCTATGGATCCAAAGCCTTTGAAGAGAATAACAAAGGCTCATTAAATTTTCAAGTGAACATGCAGTGGGATATTTAGCCGAGTCAAACAAGCCAGTATTTTGCCCATCTATAAAAAGCAGACCCAACGATCATAGATGATTGTAAAGTTATTTATCATGTGTAACGGGCTATATTACCCTAAGAAATGACTTATGGATTGGGAGTCAAGACAAAGTTAAAAATCCCTGCCTCCCCCTTTTTCCCGACGATTGCAAAACCTAATATATAAAAACTAAGAGGATCTTACATTCCCTAAAAATTACCGAAACTCTTTAGAATTATCTCTCTCTACATTTGTGCATTGTGCATTTCCATTATAGATGTACTCTTTTTCTTCAAACAAAACTTTGCGTTTCCGCACTCCCTTCATCCCGTAAACCAAAAAGGCAAATAGATCACAACAAAATGAAAATTTTGGAGTTAAAAAAATTTAAAACAATAACAAATGTAATTAAAGAAAATTTATTCACACACCACAAATGAACACAAAAATTTTTGTTGTCCAAGTTTGGGAAATTCCACTAGTTCAACCCTAACATCTTGGAATTTTATATGAAAGAGATTTCCTCCACACATGCTTTAAAAATGGATATGCATGTTTTAAACATGTTAAAGATGCTTATCACCTATGGATCCAAAAATTTTGAAGAGAATAACAAACGCTCATTTAATTCTAAAGTTAATGTGCGGTGGGATATTTACCCGAGACAAACAAGCCATTATTTTGCCCATTTACAAAAAACTGACCCAATGATCATAGATGATTGCAAAGTGATTTATCATGCGTGACGGGCTCTATTACCCTAAGAAATGCCTTATGGATTGGGAGTCAAGACTCAGTTAAAAATCCCTGCTTCCCCCATTTTCCAGACTATTGCAAAACCTGATATATAAAAACTAAGAAGAGCTTACAATCCCTAAAAGTTACAGAAACACTTTGGAATTATCTCTCTCTAAATTTGTGCATTGTGCATTTCCATTCTAGATGTACTCTTTTTTCTTAAAACAAAACTTTGAGTTTTCGCTCTCCCTTCATCCCGTAAACCAAAAAGGCAAATAGATCAAAACAAAATGAAAATTTTGGAGTTAAAAAATTTTAAACAAAACAAATGTAAGTAAAGAAAATTTATTCACACACCACAAATGAACACAAAAGTTTTGTTGTCCAAGTTTGGGAAATTGCACAAGTTCAACCCTAACAGCTTGGAATTTTATAAGAAAGAGATTTCCTCCACACATGCTTTAAAAATGGATTTGCATGTTTTAAACATGTTAAAGATTAAAATCACCTATGGATCCAAAGTTTTTGAAGAGAATAAGAAACGCTCATTAAATTCTCAAGTGAACGTGCGGTGGGATATTTATGCGAGTCAAACAAGCCATTATTTTGCTCATCTGTAAAAAGCTGACCCAATGATCATTGATGATTGTAAAGTAATTTATCATGCCTAACGGGCTATATTACCCAAAGAAATGACTTATGGATTGGGATACAACACTCAGTTAAAAATCCCTGCTTCCCCCTTTTTCCCGATGATTGCAAAACCTGATATATAAAAACTAAAAAGACCTTAGAATCCCTAAAACTTATAGAAACTATTAGGTATTATCTCGCTCTACATTTGTGCACTGTGCATTTTCATTTTAGGTGTACACTTTTTTCATAAATCAAAACTTGAATTTTCATTCTCCCTTCATCCCGTGAACTAAAAAGGCAAATAGATCACAAAAAAATGAAAATTTTGGAGTTCATGTACGGTAAAAAATTTAAAACAATAACAAATGTAAGTAAAGAAAATATATTCACACACCACAAATGAATACAAAAGTTTTGTTGTCCATGTTTGGGAAATTCCACTAGTTCACAGCTTGGAATTTTATAAGAAAGAGATTTCCTCCACACATGCTTAAAAAATGGATTTGCATGTTTGAAACATGAAAAAGATGAAAATCACCTATGGATCCGAAGCTTTTGAAGAGAACAACAAGCGCTCATTAAATTCTCAAGTGAACGTACGGTGGAATATTTACCCGAGTCAAACAAGCCATTATTTTTCCCATCTACAAAAAGCTGACCGAATGATCATAGATGATTGTAAAGTGATTTATCATGCGTAACGGGCTATATTACCCAAAGAAATGACTTATGGATTGGGAGCCAAGACTCAGTTAAAAATCCCTGCATCCCTCTTTTTCCAGACTATTGCAAAACCTAATATATAAAAATTAAGAAGATCTTACAATCCCTAAAAATTAAAGAAACTCTTTGAAATTATCTCTCTCTACATTTGTGCACTCTGCATTTCCCTTCTAGATGTACTCTTTTTTCTTAAAACAAAACTTTGAGTTTTCGCTCTCCCTTCATCCCGTAAACCAAAAAGACAAATAGATCACAACAAAATGAAAATTTTGGAGTTAAAAAATTTCAAAAAAATAACAAATGTAAGTAAAGAAAATTTATTCACACACCACAAATGAACACAAAAGTTTTGTTGTCCAAGTTTGGGAAATTCCACTAGTTCAACCCTAACAGCTTTGAATTTTATATGAAAGAGATTTCCTCCACACATGCTTTAAAATTGGATATGCATCTTTTAAACTTGTTAAAGATGAAAATCACCTATGGATCCAAAACTTTTGACGAGAATAACAAACGCTCATTAAATTCTCAAGTGAACGTGCGGTGGGATATTTACTCGAGACAAACAAGCCATTATTTTGCCCATCTACAAAAATCTGACCCAATGATCCTAGATGAATGTAAAGTGATTAATAATGCGTAACAGGCTATATAACCCTAAGAAATGACTTATGGATTGAGAGTCAGCACTCAATTAAAAATCCCTACTTCCCCCTTTTTCCCGATGATTGCAAAACCTGATATATAAAAACTAAGAAGAGCTTAAAATCCCTAAAAATTAGAGAAAGTCTTTGGAATTATCTCTCTCTACATTTGTGCATTGTGCATTTCCATTCTAGATGTACTCTTTTTTCTTGAAATAAAACTTTGAGTTTTCGCTCTCCCTTCATCCCGTAAACCAAATAGGCAAATTGATCACAACAAAATAAAAATTTTGAAGTTAAAAAATTTAAAACAATAACAAATGTAAGTAAAGAAAATTTATTCACACACCACAAATGAACACAAAAGTTTTGTTGTCCAAGTTTGGGAATTTCCACTCATTCAACCCTAACAACTTTGAATTTTATAAGAAAGAGATTTCCTCCACACATGCTTAAAAAAAGGATTTTCATGTTTGAAACATGTTAAAGATGCAAATCACCTATGGATCAAAAGATTTTGAAGAAAATAACAAACGCTCATTAAATTCTCAAGTGAACGTGCGGTGGAATATTTACCCGAGTCAAACAAGCCATTATTTTGCCCATCTACAAAAAGCTGACCCAACAATCATAGATGATTGTAAAGTGATTTATCATACGTAATGGGCTATATTACCCTAAGAAATGACTTATGGATTGGGAGTCAAGAGTCAGTTAAAAATCCATGCATCCCTCTTTTTCCCGACGATTGCAAAACCTGATATATAAATATTAAGAAGATCTTACAATCCCTAAAAGTTAAAGAAACTCTTTGGAATTATCTATCTCTACATTTGTGCATTATGCATTTCCATTCTAGATGTACTCTTTTTTCTTAAAACAAAACTTTGAGTTTTCGCTCTCCCTTCATCCCGTAAACCAAAAAGGCAAATAGATCACAACAAAATGAAAATTTGGGAGTTAAAAAGTTTAAAACAATAACAAATGTAAGTGAAGAAAATTTATTCACACACCACAAATGAACACAACAGTTTTGCTGTCAAGTTTGGAAAATTCCACTAGTTCAACCCTAACAGCTTGGAATTTTATAAGAAAGAGATTTCCTCCACTCATTCTTTAAAAAATGATATGCATGTTAGAAACATGTTAAAGATGCAAATCACCTGTGGATCCAAAGTTGTTGAAGAGAATAATAAACGCTCATTAAATTCTCAAGTGCACGTGCGGTGGGATATTTACCCGAGTCAAACAAACCATTATTTTCCCATCTACAAAAAGCTGACCCAACGATCATAGAGGATTGTAAAGTGATTTATCATGCGTAACGGGCTATATTACCCTAGGAAATGACTTATGGATTGGGAGTCAAGAGTCAGTTAAAAATCCATGCATCCCTCTTTTTCCCGACGATTGCAAAACCTGATATATAAATATTAAGAAGATCTTACAATCCCTAAAAGTTAAAGAAACTCTTTGGAATTATCTATCTCTACATTTGTGCATTATGCATTTCCATTCTAGATGTACTCTTTTTTATTAAAACAAAACTTTGAGTTTTCGCTCTCCCTTCATCCCGTAAACCAAAAAGGCAAATAGATCACAACAAAATGAAAATTTGGGAGTTAAAAAGTTTAAAACAATAACAAATGTAAGTGAAGAAAATTTATTCACACACCACAAATGAACACAACAGTTTTGCTGTCAAGTTTGGGAAATTCCACTAGTTCAACCCTAACAGCTTGGAATTTTATAAGAAAGAGATTTCCTCCACTCATTCTTTAAAAAATGATATGCATGTTAGAAACATGTTAAAGATGCAAATCACCTGTGGATCCAAAGTTGTTGAAGAGAATAATAAACGCTCATTAAATTCTCAAGTGCACGTGCGGTGGGATATTTACCCGAGTCAAACAAACCATTATTTTCCCATCTACAAAAAGCTGACCCAACGATCATAGAGGATTGTAAAGTGATTTATCATGCGTAACGGGCTATATTACCCTAGGAAATGACTTATGGATTGGGAGTCAAGAGTCAGTTAAAAATCCATGCATCCCTCTTTTTCCCGACGATTGCAAAACCTGATATATAAATATTAAGAAGATCTTACAATCCCTAAAAGTTAAAGAAACTCTTTGGAATTATCTATCTCTACATTTGTGCATTATGCATTTCCATTCTAGATGTACTCTTTTTTATTAAAACAAAACTTTGAGTTTTCGCTCTCCCTTCATCCCGTAAACCAAAAAGGCAAATAGATCACAACAAAATGAAAATTTGGGAGTTAAAAAGTTTAAAACAATAACAAATGTAAGTGAAGAAAATTTATTCACACACCACAAATGAACACAACAGTTTTGCTGTCAAGTTTGGGAAATTCCACTAGTTCAACCCTAACAGCTTGGAATTTTATAAGAAAGAGATTTCCTCCACTCATTCTTTAAAAAATGATATGCATGTTTTAAACATGTTAAAGATGCAAATCACCTATGGATCCAAAGCTTTTGAAGAGAATAACAAAAGCTCAATAAATTCTTAAGTGAACGTGTGGTGGGATATTTACCTGAGTCAAACAAACCATTATTTTGCCCAGCTACAAAAAGCTGACCCAACGATCATATATGATTGTAAAGTGATTTATCATGCGTAACGGGCTATATTACCCTAAGAAATTACTTATGGATTGGGAGTCAAGACTCAGTTAAAAATCCCTGCTTCCCCCTTTTTTTCGACGATTGCAAAACCTGATATGTAAATACTAAAAAGACCTTAGAATCCCTATAAATTACGGAACTCTTTGGAATTATCTCGCTCTACATTTGTGCACTATGCATTTTCATTTTAGATGTACACCTTTTTCATAAATCAAAACTTGGAGTTTTCGCTCTCCCTTCATTCCGTAAACCAAAAAGGCAAATAGATCACAACAAAATGAAAATTTTAGAGTTCATGTACGGAAAAAAAATTTAAACAACAACAAATGTAAGTAAAGAAAATTTATTCAGACACAACAAATGAATACAAAAGTTTTGTTGTCCAAGTTTGGGAAATTCCACTAGTGCAACCCTAACAGCTTGGAATTTTATAAGAAACAAATT
Source organism: Aristolochia californica (assembly GCF_029961685.1). Lineage (NCBI taxonomy): Eukaryota > Viridiplantae > Streptophyta > Magnoliopsida > Piperales > Aristolochiaceae > Aristolochia > Aristolochia californica. The sequence continues at coordinate 27,373,049 of NW_027181770.1, read as the reverse complement.
TCCTGCTCACATGCTTAAAAAATGGATTTGCATGTTTGAAACAAATGAAAGATGCAAGTCACCTATGGATCCAAATCTTTTGAAGAGAATAACAAACGCTCATTAATTTCTCAAGTGAACGTGCGGTGGGATATTTACCCGAGTCAAACAAGCTATTATTTTGCCCATCTACAAAAAGTTGACCTAACGATCATAGATGATTGTAAAGTGATTTATCATGCGTAACGGGCTCTATTACCCTAAGAAATGACTTATGGATTGGGAGTCAAGACAAAGTTAAAAGTCCCTGCCTCCCCCTTTTTCCCGACGATTACAAAACCTGATATATAAAACTAAGAAGAGCTTACAACCCCTAAAAATTACCGAAACACTTTAGAATTATCTCTCTCTACATTTGTGCATTGTGCATTTCCATTCTAGATGTACACTTTTTTGTTAAAACAAAACTTTGATTTTTCGCACTCCCTTCATCCCGTAAACGAAAAAGGCAAATAGATCACAACAAAATGAAAATTTTGGAGTTAAAAAATTTAAAACAATAACAAATGTAAGTAAAGAAAATTTATTCACACACAACAAATGAACACAAAAAGTTTTGTTGTCCAAGTTTGGGAAATTCCACTAGTTAAACCCTAACAACTTGGAATTTTATATGAAAGAGATTTCCTCCACACATGCTTTAAAAATGGATATGCATGTTTTAAACATGTTAAAGACGCAAATCACCTATGGATCCAAAGCTGTTGAAGAGAATAACAAACGCTCATTAAATTCTCAAGTGAACGTGTGGTGGGATATTTACCCGATTCAACCAAGCCATTATTTTCCCATCTACAAAAAGCTTACCCAACGATGATAGAGGATTGTAAAGTGATTTATCATGCGTAACGGGCTATATTACCCTAAGAAATGACTTATGGTTTGGGAGTCAACACTCAGTTAAAAATCCCTGCTTCCCCCTTTTTGCTGACGATTGCAAAACCTCATATATAAAAACTAAAAAGACCTTAGAATCCAAAAAAATTATAGAATCTCTTTGGAATTATCTCGCTCTACATTTGTGCACAATGCATTTCCAATTTAGATGTACAATTTTTTCATAAATCAAAACTTTGAGTTTTTGCTCTCCCTTCATCCCGTAAACCAAAAAGGCAAATAGATCACAACAAAATTAAAATTTTAGATTTCATGTACGGAAAAAAATTTTAAACAATAAAAAATGTAAGTAAACTGACTTTATTCACACACCACAAATGAATACAAAAGTTTAGTTGTCCAAGTTTGGGAAATTCCACTTGTTCAACCCTAACAGCTTGGAATTTTATAAGAAAGCGATTTCAACCACACATGCTAAAAAAATGGCTTTGCAAGTTTGAAACATGTTAAAGATGCAAATCACCTATGGATCCAAAACTTTTGAAGAGAATAACAAACCCTCATTAAATTTTCAAGTGAACATGCGGTGGGATATTTAGCCGAGTCAAACAAGCCATTATTTTGCCCATCTATAAAAAGCTGACCCAACGATCATAGATGATTGTAAAGTGATTTATCATGTGTAACGGGCTATATTACCCTAAGAAATGACTTAAGAATTGGGAGTCAAGACAAAGTTAAAAATCCCTGCCTCCCCCTTTTTCCCGACGATTGCAAAACCTGATATATTAAAACTAAGATGAGCTTACAATCCTTAAAAATTACCGAAACTCTTTAGAATTATCCCTCTCTACATTTGTGCATTGTGCATTTCCATTCTAGATGTACTCTTTTTTCTTATAACAAAACTTTGAGTTTTCGCACTCCCTTCATCACGTAAACAAAAAAGACAAATAGATCACAACAAAATGAAAATTTTGGAGTTAAAAACTTTAAAACAATAACAAATGTAAGTAGAGAAAGTTTATTCACACACAACAAATGAACACAAAAATTTTTGTTGTCCAAGTTTGGGAAATTCCACTAGTTCAACCCTAAGAGCTTGGAATTTTATATGAAAGAGATTTCCTCCACACAAGATTTAAAAATGGATATGCACGTTTTAAACATGTTAAAGATGCAAATCACCTATGGATCCAAAGCTTTTGAAGAGAATAACAAACGCTCATTAAATTCTCAAGTGAACGTGTTGTGAGATATTTACCCGAGTCAAACAAGCCATTATTTTGCCCATATACCAAAAGATGACCCAACGATCATAGAGGATTGTAAAATGATTTATCATGCGTAATGGGCTATATTACCCAAAGAAATAACTTATGGATTGCCAGTCAACACTTCGTTAAAAATCCCTGCTTCCCCCTTTTTCCCGACGATTGCAAAACCTGATATATAAAAACTAAAAAGACCTTAGAATCCAAAAAAATCACAGAAACTCTTTGGAATTTTCTCGCTCTACATTTGTGCACTGTGCATTTCCATTTTAGATTTATAATTTTTTCATAAATCAAAACTTTGATTTTTCGCTCTCCCTTCATCCCGTAAAACAAAAAGACAAATAGATCACAACAAAATTAAAATTTCAGATTTCATGTACGGAAAAAAATTTAAAAAAATAAAAAATGTAAGTAAAGAAAATTTATTCACACACCACAAATGAATACAAAAGTTTAGTTGTCCAAGTTTGGGAAATTCCACTAGTTCAACCGTAACAGCTTGGAATTTTATAAGAAAGAGATTTTCTCCACACATGCTGAAAAAATGGCTTTGCAACTTTGAAACATGTCAAAGATGCAAATCACTATGGATCCAAAGCTTTTGAGGAGAATAAAAAACGCTCATTAAATTTTCAAGTGAAGATGCAGTGGGATATTTAACCGAGTCAAACAAGCCATTATTTTGCCCATCTATAAAAAGCTAACCCAACGATCATAGATGATTGTAAAGTGATTTATCATGTGTAACGGGCTATATTACCCTAAGAAATGACTTATGCATTGGGAGTCAAGACAAAGTTAAAAATCCCTGCCGGCCCCTTTTTCCCGATGATTGCAAAACCTGATATATAAAAACTAAGAAGAGCTTACAATCCCTAAAAAATACCGAAACTCTTTCGAATTATCTCTCTCTATATTTGTGCATTGTGCATTTCCATTCTAGATGTACTCTTTTTTCTTAAAACAAAACTTTGAGTTTTAGCACTCCCTTCATCCCGTAAACCAAAAAGGCAAATAGATCACAACAAAATGAAAATTTTGGAGTTAAAAAATTTAAAACAAAAACAAATGTAAGTAAAGAAAATTTATTCACACACCACAAATGAACACAAAAAGTTTTGTTGTCCAACTTTGGGAAATTCCACTAGTTCAACCCTAACAACTTGGAATTTTATATGAAAGGGATTTCCTCCACACATTCTTTATAAATGGATATGCATGTTTTAAACATGTTAAAGATGCAAATCACCTATGGATCCAAAGCTTTTGAAGAGAATAACAAACGCTCATTAAATTCTAAAGTGAACGTTTGATAGGATATTTTCTCGAGACAAACAAGCCATTATTTTGCCCATCTACAAAAAGTTGAGCAAATAATCATAGATGATTGCAAAGTGATTTATCATGCCTAACGGGCTATATTACCCAAAGAAATGACTTATGGATTGGGAGTCAAGACTCATTTAAAAATCCCTACTTCCCCCTTTTTCCAAACGGTTGCAAAACCTGATATATAAAAACTAAGAAGAGCCTACAATCCCTAAAAATTACTAAAACTCTTTGGAATTATCTCGCCCCACATTTGTACACTATGCATTTTCATTTTAGATGTACTCTTTTTTCATAAATCAAAACTTTGAGTTTTCGCACTCCATTCATCCCGTAAACCAAAAAGGCAAATAGATCACAAAAAAATGAAAATTTTGGAGTTAAAAAATTTAAAAAAATAAAAATGTAAGTAAAGAAAATTTATTCACACACCACAAATGAAGACAAAAATTTTTGTTGTCCAAGTTTGGCAAATTCCACTTGTTCAACCCTAACAGCTTGGAATTTTATATGAAAGAGATTTCCTCCACACATGCTTTTAAAAATCGATATGCATGTTTTAAACATGTTAAAGATGCTAATCACCTATGGATCCAAAACTTTGGAAGAGAATAAAAAACGCTCATTTAATTCTAAAGTGAACGTGCGGTGGGATATTTACCCGAGACAAACAAGCCATTATTTTGCCCGTTTACAAAAAGCTGACCCAATGATCATAGATGATTGCAAAGTTATTTGTGATGCGTAACGAGATATATTACCCTAGGAAATGACTTATGGATTGGGAGTCAAGACTCAGTTACAAATACCTGCTTCCCCCTTTTCCCCGACGATTGCAATACCTGATATATAAAAACTAAGAAGAGCTTAAAATCCCTAAAATTTACAGAAACTCTTAGGAATTATCTCTCTCTAAATTTGTGCGTTGTGCATTTCCATTCTAGATGTACTCTTCTTTCTTAAAAAAAAACTTTGAGTTTTCGCTCTCCCTTCATCCCGTAAACCAAAAAGGCAAATAGATCACAACAAAATGAAAATTTTGGAGTTAAAAAATTTAAAACAATAAAAAATGTAAGTAAAGTAAATTTATTCACACACCACAAATGAACACAAAAGTTTTGTTGTCCAAGTTTGGGAAATTCCACTAGTTCAACTCTAACAGCTTGGAATTTTATAAGAAAGAGATTTCCTCCACACATGCTTTAAAAATGGATATGCATGTTTTAAACATGTTAAAGATGCAAATCACCTTTGGATCCAATGCTTTTGAAGAGAATAACAAACGCTCATTAAATTCCCAAGTGAACGTGCGGTGGGATATTTACCCGAGTCAAACAAGCCATTATTTTACTCATCTACAAAAAGCTGACCCAACGATCATAGATGATTGTAAAGTGATTTATCATGCGTAATGGGCTTTATTACCCAAAGAAATGACTTATGGATTGGGTGTCAACACTCAGTTAAAAATCCCTGCTTCCCCCTTTTTCCCGACGATTGGAAAAACTTATATATAAAAACTAAAAAGACCTTTAAATCCCTAAAAATTAAAGAAACTCCTTGGAATTATCTCGCTCTACATTTTTGCACTGTTCATTTTTATTTTAGATGTACACTTTTTTCATAAATCAAAACTTTGAGTTTTCGCTCTCTCTTCATCCTGTAAACCAAAAAGGCAAATAGATCACAACAAAATGAAAATTTTAGAGTTCACGCACGGGAAAAAATTTAAAACTATAAACAATGTAAGTAAAGAAAATTTATTCGCACACCACAAATGAACACAAAAGTTTTGTTGTCCAAGTTGTGGAACTTCCACTAGTTCTACCCTAACAGCTTGGAATTTTATATGAAAGAGATTTCCTCCACACATGCTTTAAAAATGGATATGCATGTTTTAAACGTGTTAAAAATGCAAATCACCTATGGATCCAAAGCCTTTGAAGAGAATAACCAACGCTCATGAAATTCTCAAGTCAACCTGCGGTGGGATATTTACCCGAGTCAAACAAGCCAGTATTTTGCCCATATACCAAATGCTGACCCAACGATCATAGAGGATTGTAAAGTGATTTATCATGCGTAAAGGGCTATATTACCCTAAGAAATGACTTATGGATTGGGAGTCAACACTTAGTTAAAATTCCCTGCATCCCCCTTTTTCCCGACGATTGCAAAACCTGATATATAAAAACTAAAAAGACCTTAGAATCCAAAAAAATTAATGAAACTCTTTGGAATTTTCTCCCTCTACATTTGAGCACTGTGCATTTCCATTTTAGATGTACACTTTTTTCATAAATCAAAACTTTGATTTTTCGCTCTCCCTTGATCCATTAAACCAAGAAGGCAAATAGATCACAACAAAATTAAAATTTTAGAGTTCATGTACAGAAAAAAATTTAAAACAATAAAAAATGTAAGTAAAGAAAATTTATTCAGACACCACAAATGAATACAAAAGTTTAGTTGTCCAAGTTTGGGAAATTCCACTAGTTCAACCCTCACAGCTTGGAATTTTATAAGAAAGAGATTTCCTCCACACATGCTGAAAAAATGGCTTTGCAACTTTGAAACATGTTAAAGATGCAAATCACCTATGGATCCAAAGCCTTTGAAGAGAATAACAAACGCTCATTAAATTTTCAAGCGAACATGCAGTGGGATATTTAGCCGAGTCAAACAAGCCATTATTTTGCCCATCTATAAAAAGCTGACCCAACGATCATAGATGACTGTAAAGTGATTTATCATGTGTAACGGGCTATATTACCCTAAGAAATGACTTATGGATTGGGAGTCAAGACAAAGTTAAAAATCCCTGCCTCCCCCTTTCTCCCGACGATTGCAAAACCTAATATATAAAAACTATGAAGAGATTACATTCCCTAAAAATTACCAAAACTCTTTCCAATTATCTCTCTCTACATTTGTGCATTGTGCATTTCCATTCAAGATGTACTCTTGTTTCTTCAAACAAAATTTTGCGTTTCCGCACTCCCTTCATCCCGTAAACCATAAAGGCAAATAAATCACAACAAAATGAAAATTTTGGAGTTAAAAAAATTTAAAACAATAACAAATGTAAGTAAAGAAAATTTATTCACACACCACAAATGAACACAAAAAGTTTTGTTGTCCAAGTTTGGGAAATTCCACTAGTTCAACCCTAACAGCTTGGAATTTTATATGAAAGAGATTTCCTCCACACATGCTTTAAAAGTGGATATGCATTTTTTAAACATGTTAAAGATGATAATCACCTATGGATCCAAAAATTTTGAAGAGAATAACAAACGCTCATTTAATTCTAAAGTGAATGTGCGGTGGGATATTTACCAGAGACAAACAAGCCATTATTTTGCCCTTTTACAAAAAACTAACCCAATGATCATAGATGATTGCAAAGTGATTTATCATGCGTAACGGGCTATATTACCCTAAGAAATGACTTATGGATTGGGAGTCAAGACTCAGTTAAAAATCCATGCCTCCACCTTTTTGCAGATGATTGCAAAACCTGATATATAAAAACTAGGAAGAGCTTACAATCCCTAAAAATTACAGAAACTCTTTGGAATTATCTCTCTCTACATTTGTGCATTGTGCATTTCCATTCTAGATGTACTCTTTTTTCTTAAAGAAAAACTTTGAGTTTTCGCTCTCCCTTCATCCCGTAAACCAAAAAGGCAAATAGATCACAACAAAATGAAAATTTTGGAGTTAAAAAATTTAAAACAATAACAAATGTAAGTAAAGAAAATTTATTCACACACCACAAATGAACACAAAAGTTTTGTTGTCCAAGTTTGGGAAATTCCACAAGTTCAACCCTTACAGCTTGGAATTTTATTAGAAAGAGATTTCCTCCACACATGCTTTAAAAATGGATTTGCATGTTTTAAACATGTTAAAGATGCAAATCACCTATGGATCCAAAGCTTTTGAAGAGAATAAAAAATGCTCATTAAATTCTCAAGTGAACGTGCGGTGGGATATTTTAGCGAGTCAAACAAGCAATTATTTTGCCCATCTGTAAAAAGCTGACCCAATGATCATTGATGATTGTAAAGTGATTTATCATGCCTAACGGGCTATATTACCCAAAGAAATGACTTATGGATTGGGAGTCAACACTCAGTTAAAAATCCCTGCTTCCCCCTTTTTCCCGATGATTGCAAAACCTGATATATAAAAACTAAAAAGACCTTAGAATCCCTAAAAATTACAGAAACTCTTAGGAATTATCTCGCTCTACATTTGTGCACTGTGCATTTTCATTTTAGGTGAACACTTTTTTCATAAATCAAAACTTTGAGTTTTTGTTCTCCCTTCATCCCGTGAACTAAAAAGGCAAATAGATCACAAAAAAGTGAAAATTTTAGAGTTGATGTACGGTAAAAAATTTAAAACAATAACAAATGTAAGTAAAGAAAATTTATTCACACACCACAAATGAATACAAAAGTTTTGTTGTCCATGTTTGGGAAATTCCACTAGTTCAACCCTAACAGCTTGGAATTTTATAAGAAAGAGATTTCCTCCACACATGCTTAAAAAATGGATTTGCATGTTTGAAACATGTAAAAGATGAAAATCACCTATGGATCCAAAGCTTTTGAAGAGAATAACAAATGCTCATTAAATTCTCAAGTGAACGTGCAGTGGAATATTTACCCGAGTCAAACAAGCCATTATTTTTCCCATCTACAAAAAGCTGACCGAACGATCATAGATGATTGTAAAGTGATTTATCATGCGTAACGGGCTCTATTACCCAAAGAAACGACTTATGGATTGGGAGTCAAGTCTCAGTTAAAAATCCCTGCATCCCTCTTTTTCTAGACAATTGCAAAACCTAAAAACTAAGAGGATCTTACCATCCCTAAAAATTAAAGAAACTCTTTGAAATTATCTCTCTCTACATTTATGCATTCAGCATTTCCCTTCTAGATGTACTCTTTTTTCTTAAAACAAAACTTTGAGTTTTCGCTCTCCCTTCATCCAGTAAACCAAAAAGGCAAATAGATCACAACAAAATGAAAATTTTGGAGTTAAAAAATTTAAAACAATAACAAATGTAAGTAACGAAAATTTATTCACACACCACAAATGAACACAAAAGTTTTGTTGTCCAAGTTTGGGAAATTCCACTAGTTCAACCCGGACAGCTTGGAATTTTATATGAAAGAGATTTCCTCCACACATGCTTTAAAATTGGATATGCATCTTTTAAACTTGTTAAAGATGAAAATCACCTATGGGTCCAAAACTTTTGACGAGAATAACAAACGCTCATTAAATTCTCAAGTGAACGTGCGGTGGGATATTTACTCGAGACAAACAAGCCTATATTTTGCCCATCTACAAAAATCTGACCCAATGATCCGAGATGATTGTAAAGTGATTAATAATGCGTAACAGGCTATATAACCCTAATAAATGACTTATGGATTGGGAGTCAGCACTCAGTTAAAAATCCCTACTTCCCCCTTTTTCCCGATGATTGCAAAACCTGATATATAAAAACTAAGAAGAGCTTACAATCCCTAAAAATTAGAGAAATTCTTTGGAATTATCTCTCTCTACATTTGTGCAATGTGCATTTCCATTCTAGATGTACTCTTTTTTCTTAAAATAAAACTTTGAGTTTTTGCTCTCCCTTCATCCCGTAAACCAAAAAGGCAAATTGATCACATCAAAATAAAAATTTTGAAGTTAAAAAATTTAAAACAATAACAAATGTAAGTAAAGAAAATTTATTCACACACCACAAATGAACACAAAAGTTTTGTTGTCCAAGTTTGGGAAATTCCACTCGTTCAACCCTAACAACTTTGAATTTTATAAGAAAGAGATTTCCTCCACACAGGCTTAAAAAATGGATTTGCATGTTTTAAACATGTTAAAGATGCAAATCACCTATGGATCAAAAGCTTTTGAAGAGAATAACAAACGCCCATTAAATTCTCAAGTGAACGTGCGTTGGGATATTATGCGAGTCAAACAAGCCATTATTTTGCCCATCTGCACAAAGCTGACCCAATGATCATTGATGATTGTAAAGTGATTTATCATGCCTAATGGGCTATATTACCCAAAGAAATGACTTATGGATTGGGAGTCAACACTCAGTTAAAAATCCTTGCTTCCCCCTTTTTCCTAATGATTGCGAAACCTGATATATAAAAACTAAAAAGACCTTAGAATCCCTAAAAATTACAGAAACTCTTTGGAATTATCTCGCTCTACATTTGTGCACTGTGCATTTTCATTTTAGGTGTACACTTTTTTCATAAATCAAAACTTTGAGTTTTCGTTCTCCCTTCATCTCGTGAACTAAAAAGGCAAATAGATCACAAAAAAATAAAAATTTTAGAGTTCATGTACAGTAAAAAATTTAAAACAATAACAAATGTAGGTAAAGAAAATTTATTCACACACCACAAATGAATACAAAAGTTTTGTTGTCCATGTTTGGGAAATTCCACTAGTTTAACCCTAACAGCTTGGAATTTTATAAGAAAGAGATTTCCTCCACACATGCTTAAAAAATGGATTTGCATATTTGAAACATGTAAAAGATGACAATCACCTATGGATCCAAAGCTTTTGAAGAGAATAACAAACGCTCATTAAATTCTCAAGTGAACGTGCGGTGAAATATTTACCCGAGTCAAACAAGCCATTATTTTTCCCATCTACAAAAAGTTGACCGAACGATCATAGATGAATGTAAAGTGATTTATCATGCGTAACGGGCTATATTACCCAAAGAAATGACTTATGGATTGGGAGTCAAGACTCAGTTAAAAATCCCTGCATCCCTCTTTTTCCAGACGATTGTAAAACCTAATTTATAAAAATTAAGAAGATCTTACAATCGCTAAAAATTAAAGAAACTCTTTGAAATTATCTCTATCAACATTTGTGCATTCTGCATTTCCCTTCTAGATGTACTCTTTTTTCTTAAAAGAAAACTTTGAGTTTTCGCTCTCCCTTTATCCCGTAAACCAAAAAGGCAAATAGATCACAACAAAATAAAAATTTTGGAGTTAAAAAATTTTAAACAATAACAAATGTAAGTAAAGAAAATTTATTCACACACCACAAATGAACACAAAAGTTTTGTTGTCCCAGTTTGGGAAATTCCACTAGTTCAACTCTAACAGCTTGGAATTTTATATCAAAGAGATTTCCTCCACACATGCTTTAAAATTGGATATGCATCTTTTAAACTTGTTAAAGATGAAAATCACCTATGGATCCAATACTTTTGACGAGAATAACAAACGCTCATTAAATTCTCAAGTGAACGTGCAATGGGATATTTACTCGAGACAAACAAGCCATTAATTTGCCCATCTACAAAAATCTGACCCAATAATCCTAGATGATTGTAAAGTGATTAATAATGCGTAACAGGCTATATAACCCTAAGAAATGACTTATGGATTGGGAGTCAGCACTCTGTTAAAAATCCCTACTTCCCCCTTTTTCCCGATGATTGCAAAACCTGATATATAAACTAAGAAGAGCTTACAATCCCTAAAAATTAGAGAAACTCTTTGGAATTATCTCTCTCTACATTTGTGCATTGTGCATTTCCATTCTAGATGTACTCTTTTTTCTTAAAGTAAAACTTTGAGTTTTGGCTCTCCCTTCATCCCGCAAACCAAAAAGGCGAATTGATCACAACAAAATAAAAATTTTGAAGTTAAAAAATTAAAAACAATAACAAATGTAAGTAAAGAAAATTTATTCACACACCCCAAATGAACACAAAAGTTTTGTTGTCCAAGTTTGGGAAATTCCACTCGTTCAACCCTAACAGCTTTGAATTTTATAAGAAAGAGATTTCCTCCACACATGCTTAAAAAATGGATTTGCATGTTTGAAACATGTTAAAGATGCAAATCACCTATGGATCAAAAGCTTTTGAAGAAAATAACAAACGCTCATTAAATTCTCAAGTGAACGTGCGGTGGAATATTTACCCGAGTCAAACAAGCCATTATTTTGCCCATCTACAAAATGCTGACCCAACAATCATAGATGATTGTAAAGTGATTTATCATACGTAACGGGCTATATTACCCTAAGAAATGACTTATGGATTGGGAGTCAAGAGTCATTTAAAAATCCATGCATCCCTCTTTTTCCTGACGATTGCAAAACCTGATATATAAATAGAAAGAAGATCTTACAATCCCTAAAAATTAAAGAAACTCTTTGGAATTATCTCTCTCTACATTTGTGCACTATGTATTTCCATTCTAGATGTACTCTTTTTTCTTAAAACAAAACTTTGAGGTTTCGCTCTCCCTTCATCCCGTAAACCAAAAAGGCAAATAGATCACAACAAAATGAAAATTTTGGAGTTAAAAAAATTTAAAACAATAACAACTGTAAGTAAAGAAAATTCCTTCACACACCACAAATGAACACAAAAGTTTTGTTGTCCAAGTTTGGGAAATTCCACTAGTTCAACCCTAACAGCTTGGAATTTTATAAGAAGGAGATTTCCTCCACACATGCTTTAAAAATGGATATGCATGTTTTAAACATGTTAAAGATGCAAATCACCTATGGATCCAAAGCTTTTGAAGAGAATAGAAAACGCTCATTAAATTCTCAAGTGAACGTGCAGTGGGATATTTACCCGAGTCAAACAAGCCATTATTTTTCCCGTCTACGAAAAGCTAACCCAACGATCATAGATGATTGCAAAGTGATTTATCATGCGTAACGGGCTATATGACCCCAATAAATGACTTATGGATTGGGAGTGAACACTCAGTTAAAAATCCCTGTTTCCCCTTTTTTTGCCGACGATTGCAAAACCTGATATATAAAAAGTAAAAAGACTTAGAATCCCTAAAAATTACAGAAACTCTTTGCAATTATCTCATTCCACATTTGTCCACTGTGCATTTTCATTTTAGATGTACACTTTTCTCATAAATCAAAACTTTGAGTTTTCGCTCTCCCTTCATCCCGTAAACCAAAAAGGCAAATAGATCACAACAAAATGAAAATTTTAGAGTTCATGTACGGAAAAAAATTTAATACAATAAAAAATGTAAGTAAATAAAATTTATTCACACACTTCAAATAAATACAAAAGTTTTGTTGTCCAAGTTTGGGAAATTCCACTAGATCAACCCTAACAGTTTGGAATTTTATAAGAAAGAGATTTCCTCCACACATGCTTTAAAAAGGGATATGCATGTTTTAAACATGTTAAAGATGCAAATCACCTATGGATCCAAAGCTTTTGAAGAGAATAACAAACGCTCATTAAATTCTAGAGTGAACGTGCGGTGGAATATTTACCCGAGTCAAACAAGCCATTATTTTGCCCATCCGCAAAAAGCTGACCCAATGATCATAGATGATTGTAAAGTGATTTATCATGCGTAACGGGCTATATTACCCTAAGAAATGACTTATGGATTGGGAGTCAAGACTCAGTTAAAAATCCCTGCTTCCCCCTTTTTCCCGCTGATTGCAAAACCTGATATTTAAAAACTAAAAAGACCTTAGAATCCCTAAAAATTACAGAAACTCTTAGGAATTATCTCGCTCTACATTTGTTCACTGTGCATTTTCATTTTAGGTGTACACTTTTTTCATAAATAAAAACTTTGTGTTTTCGCTCTCCCTTCATCCCGTGAACTATAAAGGCAAATAGATCACATAAAAATGAAAATTTTAGAGTTCATGTACGGTAAAAAATTTAAAACAATAACAAATGTAAGTAAGAAAATTTATTCACACACCACAAATTAGTACAAAAGTTTTGTATTCTAAGTTTGGGAAATTCCATGAGTTCAACCCTAACACCTTGGAATTTTATAAGAAAGAGATTTCCTCCACACATGCTTTAAAAATGGATATGCTTGTTTTTTTGCCGACGATTGCAAAACCTGATATATAAAAAGTAAAAAGACTTAGAATCCCTAAAAATTACAGAAACTCTTTGCAATTATCTCATTCCACATTTGTCCACTGTGCATTTTCATTTTAGGTGTACACTTTTTTCATAAATAAAAACTTTGTGTTTTCGCTCTCCCTTCATCCCGTGAACTATAAAGGCAAATAGATCACATAAAAATGAAAATTTTAGAGTTCATATATGGAAAAAAATTTAAAACAATAACAAATGTAAGTAATGAAAATTTATTCACAAACCACAAATGAATACAAAAGTTTTGTTGTCCAAGTTTGGGAAATTCCCCTAGTTCAACCCTAACAGCTTGGAATTTTATAAGAAAGAGATTTCCTCCACACATGCTTAGAAAATGGATTTGCATGTTTGAAACATGTTAAAGATGCAAATCACGTATGGATCCAAAGATTTTGAAGAGAATAACAAAAGCTCATTAAATTCTCAAGTGAACGTGCGGTGGGATATTTACCCGAGTCAAACTAGCCATTATTTTGCCCATCTAGAAAAACCTGACCCAATGATCATAGATGATTTTAAAGTGATTTAGCATGCGTAACGGGCTATATTACCCGATGAAATGACTTATGGATTGGGAGTCAAGACTCAGTTAAAAATCTGTCTCCCCCTTTTTCCCGACGATTGCAAAACCTGATATATAAAAACTAAGAAGAGCTTACAATCCGTAAAAACTGTTCATTTTCATTTTAGATGTACACTTTTTTCGTAAATCAAAACTTTAAGTTTTCGCTCTCTTCATCCCGTAAACCAAAAAGGCAAATAGATTACACCAAAATGAAAATTTTAGAGTTCATGTATGGAAAAAAATTTAAAACAATAAAAAATGTAAGTAAATAAAATTTTTTCACACACCACAAATGAACACAAAAATTTTGTTGTCCAAGTTTGGGAAATTCCACTAGTTCAACCCTAACAGCTTGGAATTTTATAAGAAAGTGATTTCATCCACACATGCTTTAAAAATGGATATGCATGTTTTAAACATGTTAAAGATGGAAATCACCTATGAATCCAAAGCTTTTGAAGAGAATAACAAATGCTCATTAAATTCTCTAGTGAACGTGCGGTGGGAGATTTACGCGAGTCAAACAAGCCATTATTTTGCCCATCCACAAAAAGCTTACCCAATGATACTAGATGTTTGTAAAGTGATTTATCATGCGTAACAGGTTATATTACCCTAAGAAATGACTTATGGATTGGGAGTCAAGATTCAGTTAAAAATCCCTACTTCCTCCTTTTTCCTGACGATTGCAAAACCTGATAAATAAAAACTAAAAAGACCTTAGAATCCCTAAAAATTATAGAAACTCTTTGGAATTATCTCGCTCTACATTTGTGCACTGTGTATTTTAATTTTAGATGTACACTTTTTTCATAAATCAAAACTTTGAGTTTTCGCTCTCCCTTCATCCCGTGAACCAAAAAGGCAAATAGATCACAACAAAATGAAAATTTTAGATTTCATGTGCGGAATAAAATTTAAAAAAATAAAAAATTGAAGTAAAGAAATTTTATTCACACACCACAAATGAATACAAAATTTTGTTGTTCAAGTCTGGGAAATTCCACTACTTCAACCCTAGCAGCTTGGAATTTTATAAGAAAGAGATTTCCTCCACACATGCTTAAAAAATGGATTTGCATGTTTGAAACATGTTAAAGATTCAAATCAGCTATGGATCCAAAGCTTTTGAAGAGAATAACAAACGCTCATTAAATTTTCAAGTGAACGTGCGGTGGGATATTTAACCGAGTCAAACAAGCCATTATTTTGCCCATCTACAAAAAGCTAACCCAACGATCATAGATGATTGTAAGCTGATTTATCATGCGTAACGGGCTATATTACCCTAAGATATGACTTATGGATTGGGAGTCAAGACTCAGTTACAAATCCCTGCCTCCCCATTTTTCCTGACGATTGTGAAACCTGATATATAAAAACTAAGAAGAGCTTACAATCCCTAAAAATTACACAAACTCTTTGGAATTATCTCTCTCTACATTTGTGCAATGCGCATTTCCATTCTAGAAGGACACCTTTTTCTTAAAACAAAACTTTGAGTTTTCGCTCTCCCTTCATCCCGTAAACCAAAAAGGCAAATAGATCACAACAAAATCAAAATTTTGAAGTAAAAATTTTAAAACAATAACAAATGTAAGTAAAGAATATTTATTCACACACCAGAAATGAACACAAAAGTTTTGTTGTCCAAGTTTGGGAAATTCCACTAGTTCAACCCCAACAACTTGGAATTTTATATGAAAGGGATTTCCTCCACACATTCTTTAAAAATGGATATGCATGTTTGAAACATGTTAAAGATGCAAATCACCTATGGATCCAAATCTTTTGAAGAGAATAACAAACGCTTATTAAATTCTCAAGTGAACGTGCGGTGGGATATTTACCCGAGTCAAACAAGCCATTATTTTTCCCATCTACAAAAAGCTGACCCAACGATCATAGATGATTGTAAAGTGATTTATCATGCTTAACGGGCTATGTTACCCTAAGAAATGACTTATGGATTGGGAGTCAAGACTCAGTTAAAAATCCCTGCCTCCCCCTTTTTCCCGACGATTGCAAAACCTGATATATAAAAACTAAGAAGAGCTTACAATCCCTAAAAATTTTAGAAACTATTTGGAATTATTTCTCTCTACATTTGTGCATTGTGCATTTCCATTGTAGATGTACTCTTTTTTCTTAAAACAAAATTTTGAGTTTTCGCTCTCCCTTCATCCCGTAAACAAAAAAGGCAAACAGATCACAACAAAATGAAAATTTAGAGTTAAAAAATTTTAAACAATAACAAATATATGTAAAGAAAATTTATTCACACACCACAAATGAACACAAAAGTTTTGTTGTCCAAGTTTGGGAAATTCCACTAATTCAACCCTAACAGCTTGGAATTTTATAAGAAAGAGATTTCCTCCACACATGCTTTAAAAATGGATATGCATGTTTTAAACATGTTAAAAATGCAAATCACCTATGGGTCCAAAGCTTTTGAAGAGAATAACAAACGCCCATTAAATTCTCAAGTGAACGTGCGGTGGGATATTTACTCGAGTCAAACAAGCCATTATTTTGCCCATGTATAAAAAGCTGACCCAATGATCATAGATGATTGTAAAGTGATTTATCATGCATAACGGGCTATATCACCCTTAGAAATGACTTATGGATTGGGAGTCAACACTCAGTTAAACATCCCTGCTTTCCCCTTTTTCCCGACGATTGCATAACCTTATATATGAAACCTAAAAAGACCTTAAAATCCCTAAAAATTTGTTACGGTCCCGGATCTGACACGTGGATTCTTTGGGTGGATCTGGGTCTGCCACGGATTACGAGTCTTCCAAGCATTATCGTAGGGGTAGTAGGAAGACATGGGGAACATGAAAACGAAAGATCAAGCCTAAGGGAAGCTTGATAACCTAGAGCTCGTTGAGGAGAACTCTAAGCCTCTTTACGCTAGATTTAACCTAATTCTTAATACTTCAATGCTTTCTTTTCTCATTACTCTTACGCCTTAAATAGGGTTCACCCTGTTAGGGTTTAATAAAATATTATAGAAATATCCCTATGAATAAAATATTCTAAAATTATCCCTATTAATAAATAATTCCAAAAATACCCCTATGGCCTAAAACTAAAATATAATAAAGTAAATTAAATAAAACAACTAAAATAATAATGTTATTGCGTGCATAACATTACACCCCTCTTGGAGGACGAGCATGTCCTCAAGCTCGGAAGTAGTGTTGGTATGCCGACGTATCCACCGGTGCCGACGTAGCATCTGTGATAGCTATAAGCCCCTTCAGGACGCCATTTTTTTTCCCGGTCCGAGTTAACCTGGGTTGACTCGGTTCAGGAACCCGGTCCGGCGCACGACTCAGCGGACCGGGCCGATTAAATTTTCCTAAGTTAGGAAAATTTAATTGGGAGTCGTCTTCTTCCTTCGGCTCCCGAACTCTGCAGCCGGCGGTTCCGTTCCTCACGACACTGACAAAGTCCGGCGACGGGTGTCTCCTTCCTCTCTCCCGGCACCGACGGAATCGCCTAATGTTCTGGTGGCGAATCCCAGCCCGTAGGGGCTTCGCCGCTGGATAGTTTCTGAGACAGAGGGGTCTCGAAAACTTGTGAATCGTCGTTGCTCAGCCTCCCGGAACCGAGATCCCTTGCAGAAAAGTTGCTTACGGCGCCGATGAACTATCCTGCTTCGCCGGTGGCGACGAGAAGCCCGTTGGGGCTTCGCCGCTAGGAGCATTGCCGAGATAGAGAACCTTTGTTTCTCAGCGCACCCCCCCCCCCCCCCCCCCCCGAACAGAGGCCAGCGGAAATTTCGCTTACGGCGCCGACGAAATTTTCAATTCCCCTTCAATTTCAGATTTTCGGTCATCCCAAAATCCTCTGGTGCCGACGATTTCGGGATTTCCTCTTTTAGGAAATCACCTCCCCGCTGCAGCTTCGGTTAAAGAGATACGTACGACGTCCATTGGGACAGGGTGAGCCTCTTCCATTTTTGAAATTCCGGTGTATCCGCCATCGGATTTTGGATTTTTGGAGAGCTTTCTCGAGATAGTCTTCTGTTCGTCCGAGAGAGCTTCTGCTTCTTCTATGCGGCAGTCGTGCTCGGCAAATTCAAGTCGTGTGACCTGTTTTGCGGCAGTGCGTGGTTCCCTTATCAAGCATTCCATGAAAATTTCATACAATGCTCGTGCTTCTCCAAATTCTTTGCACAGTTTGTCCGCAGAATTGTATACCTTCCCCATGCGAGCTTGTGTTCCTTCTTGAGATATAGAATAATTCATTGTGTTCCCGCTCTGATACAAGTTGTTACGCTCCCGGATCTGACACGTGGATTCTTTGGGATGATCTGGGGTCTGCCACAGATTACGAGTCTTCCAAGTATTACCGTAGGGGTAGTAGGAAGACATGGGGAAGATGAAAACGAAAGATCAAGCCTAAGGGAAGTTTGATAACCCTAGAGCTCATTGAGGAGAACTCTAAGCCTCTTTACGCTAGATTTAACCTAATTCTTAATACTTCAATGCTTTCTTTTCTCATTACTCTTACCCCTTAAATAGGGTTCACCCTGTTAGGGTTTAATAAAATATTACAGAAATATCCCTATGAATAAAATATTCTAAAAATAACCCTATTAATAAATAATTCCAAAAATAACCCTATGGCCTAAAACTTAAATAAAATAAAGTAAATTAAATAAAACAACTAAAATAATAATGTTATTGCGTGCATAAAAAAATTACAGAAACTCTTTGGAATTATCTCGCTCTATATTTGTGCACTGTGCATTTTCATTTCAAATGTACACTTTTTTCATAAATCAAAACTTTGAGTTTTCGCTCTCTCTTCATCCCGTAAACCAAAAAGGCAAATAGATCACAACAAAATGAAAATTTTAGAGTTCATGTACGGAAAAAAATTTAAAACAATAACAAATTTAAGTAAAGAAAATTTATTCACACACCACAAATGAACAGAAAAGTTTAGTTGTCGGTGTTCGGGAAATTCCACTAGTTCAACCCTAACAGCTTGGAATTTTATATGAAAGAGATTTCCTCCACACATGCTTTAAAAATGGATATGCACGTTTTAAACATGTTAAAGATGTAAATCACCTATGGATCCAAAGCATTTGAAGAGAATAACAAATGCTCATTAAATTCTCAAGTGAACATGCGGTGGGATATTTACCCGAGTCAAACAAGCCATTATTTTGCCCATCTACAAAAAACTGACCCAATGATCATAGATGATTGTAAAGTGATTTATCATGCATAACGGCTATATTACCCTAAGAAATGACTTAAGGATTGGGAGTCAAGACTTAGTTAAAAATCCCTGCTTCCCCCTTTTTCCCGACGATTGCAAAACCTGATATATAAAACCTAAAAAGACCTTCGAATACCTAAAAATTACAGAAACTCTTTGGAATTATATCGCTCTAAATTTGTGGACTGTGCATATTCATTTTAGGTGTACACTTTTTTCATAAATCAAAACTTTGAGTTTTCGCTTTCCCTTCACCCCGTGAACTTAAAAGGCAAGAGTTCATGTATGGTAAAAAATTTAAAACAATAACAAATGTAAGTAAAGAAAATTTATTCACACACCACAAATGAATACCAAAGTTTTTTTGTGCAAGTTAGGGAAATTCCACTAGTTCAACCATAACAGCTTGGAATTTTGTAAGAACGAGATTTCCTCCACACATCCTTAAAAAATAGATTTGCATGTTTGAAACATGTTAAAGATGCAAATCACCTATGGATACAAATATTTTGAAGAAAATAACAAACGCTCTTTAAATTCTCAAGTGAACGTGCTGTGGAATATTTACCCGAGTCAAACAAGCCATTATTTTGCCCATCTACAAAAAGCTGACCCAACGATCATAGACAATTTTAAAGTGATTTATCATGCGTAACGAGCTATATTACCCCAAGAAATGACTAATGGATGGGGAGTCAAGACTCAGTTAAAAATTCCTGCATCCCTCATTTTCCCGATGATTGCAAAACCTGATATATAAAAATTAAGAAGATCTTACAATCCCTAAAAATTAAAGAAACTCTTTGGAATTATCTCTCTCTACATTTGTGCATTCTGCATTTCCATTCTAGATGTACTCATTTTTCATAAAACAAAACTTTGAGTTTTCGCTCTCCCTTCATCCCTTAAACCAAAAAGGCAAATAGAACACAACAAAATGAAATTTTGGAGTTAAAAATTTAAAACAATAACAAATGTAAGTAAAGAAAATTTATTCACACACCACAAATGAACACAAAAGTTTTGTTGTCCAAGTTTGGGAAATTCCACTAGTTCAACCCTAACAGCTTGGAATTTTATAAGAAAGAGATTTCCTCCACACATGCTTTAAAAATGGATAAGGATGTTTCAAACATGTTAAAGATGCAAATCACCTATGTATCCAAAGATTTTGAAGAGAAAAACAAACGCTTATCAAATTCTCCAGTGAACGTGCGTTGGGATATTTACCTGAGTGAAACAAGCCATTATTTTTCCCATCCACAAAAAGCTGACCCAACGATCATAGATGATTGTAAAGTGATTTATCTTGCTTAACGGGCTATATTACCCTAAGAAATGACTTATGGATTGGGAGTCAAGACTCAGTTAAAAATCCCTGCCTCCCCCTTTTTCCCGACGATTGCAAAACCTGATATATAAAAACTAAGAAGAGCTTACAATCCCTAAAAATTACAGAAACTATTTGGAATTATCTCTCTTTACATTTGTGCATTGTATATTTACATTCTGGATGTACACTTTTTTCTTAAAACACAACTTTGAGTTTTCGCTCTCCCGTCATCCCGTAAACCAAAATGGCAAATAGATCACAACAAAATGAAAATTTTGGAGTTAAAAAATTAAAACAATAACAAAAGTAAGTAAATAAAATTTATTCACAAACCACAAATGAACACAAAAGTATTGTGGTCCATGTTTGGGAAATTCCACTAGTACAACCCTAACTGGTTGGAATTTTATAAGAAAGAGATTTCCACCACACCTGCTTTAAAAATGGATATGCATTTTTAAACATGTTAAAGATGTAAATCACCTATGGATCCAAAGCTTTTGAAGAGAATAACAAACGCTCATTAAATTCTCAAGTGAAAGTGCGGTGAGATATTTACCCGAGTCAAACAAGCCATCATTTTGCCCATCTACAAAAAGCTGACCCAACGATCATAGATGATTGTAAAGTGATTTGTCATGCGTAACGGGCTACATTACCCTAAGAAATGACTTATGGATTGGGAGTCAACACTCAGTTAAAAATCCCTGCTTCCCACCTTTTCCCGACGATTGCGAAACCTGATATATTCTTAAGAAGTGCTTACAATCCCTAAAAATTACAGAAACTCTTTGCAATTATATCTCTCAACATTTTGTGCACTGTGGATTTCGATTCTAGATGTACTCTTTTTTTTTGAAACAAAATTTTGAGTTATCGCTCTCCCTTCATCCACTAAACCAAAAAGACAAATAGATTACAACAAAATGAATATTTTCGAGTTAAAAAATTTAAACAATAACAAATGTAAGTAAAGAAAAATTTTTCGCACACCACATATGAACACAAAAGTTTTGTTGTCCATGTTTGGGAAATTCCACTAGTTCAACCCTTACTTCTTGGAATTTTATAAGAAAGAGATTTCCTCCACAGATGCTTTAAAAATGGATGTGCATGTTTTAAACATGTTAAAGATGCAAATCACCTATGGATCCAAAGCTTTTGAAGAGAATAACAAACTCTTATTAAATTCTCTAGTGAACGTGCGGTGGGATATTTACCCGAGTCGAACAAGCCATTATTTTTTCCAGCTACAAAAAGGTCACCCAACGATCATAGATGATTGTAAAGTGATTTATCATGCTTAACGGGCTATATTACCCTAAGAAATGACATATGGATTGGGAGTCAAGACTCAGTTAAAAATCCCTGCCTCCCCCTTTTTCCCGATGATTGCAAAACCTGATATATAAAAACTAAGAAGAGCTTACAATCCCTAAAAATTACAGAAACTTTTTTGAATTATCTCTCTTTACATTTGTGCATTGTGCATTTCCATTCTAGATTTACTCTTTTTTCTTAAAACAAAACCGTGAGTTTTTGCTCTCTCTTCATCCCATAAACCAAAAAGGCAAATAGATCACAACAAAATGAAAATTTTGGAGATAAAAATTTATAACAATAACAAATGTAAGTAAATAAAATTTATTCACACTCCACAAATGAACACGAAAGTTTTGTTGTCCAAGTATGGGAAATTCCACTGGTTCAACCCTAACTACTTGGAATTTTATAAGAAAGAGATTTCCTCCACACATGCTTTAAAATGGATACGCATGTTTTAAACATGAAAAAGATGCAAATCACCTATGGATCCAAAGCTTTTGAAGAGAATAACAAACGCTCAATAAATTCTCAAGTGAATGTACGGTGGGATATTTAGCCGAGTCAAACAAGCCATTATTTTGCCCATCTAAAAAAAGCTGAACCAATGATCATAGATGATTGTAAAGGGATTTATCATGCATAACGGGCTATATTACCCTAAAAAATGACTTATGGATTGGGAGTCAAGACTCAATTAAAAATCCCTGCTTCCCCCATTTTCCCGACGATTGCTAAAACCTGATATATAAAAACTAAAAAGACCTTAGAATCCTTAAAAATTAAAGAAACTCTTTGGAATTATTGAGCTCTACATTTGTGCACTGTGCATTTTCTTTTTAAATGTACACTTTTTTCATAAATCAAAACTTTGAGTTTTCGCTCTCCCTTCATCCCGTAAACATAAAAGGCAAATAGATCACAACAAAATGAAAATTTTAGAGTTCATGTACGAAAAAAAAATTGAAACATTAACAAATGTAAGTAAGAAAATTTATTCACACACCACAAATTAATACAAAAGTTTTGTTGTCCAAGTTTGGGAAATTCTACTAGTTCAACCCTAACAGCTTGGAATTTTATAAGAAAGAGATTTCCTCCACACATGCTTAAAAAATGGATTTGCATGTTTGAAACATGTTAAAGATGAAAATCACTTATGGAACCAAAGCTTTTGAAGAGAATAACATACGCTCATTAGCTTCTCAAGTGAACGTGCGGTGGAATATTTACCCAAGTCAAACAAGCCATTATTTTACCCATCTTCAAAAAGATGACCCAACGATCATAGATGATTGTAAAGTGATTTATCATGCGTAACGGGTTATATTACCCTAAGAAATGACTTATGGATTGGGAGTCAAGAGTCAGTTAAAAATCCCTGCCTCCCCTTTTTTCCCGACGATTGCAAAACCTGATATATAAAAATTAGGAAGAGCTTACAATCCCTAAAAATTCCAGAAACTCTTTGGAATTATCTCTCTCTACATTTTTTTTCATTGTGCATTGCCATCTTTCATGTACTCTTTTTTCTTAAAACAAAACTTTGAGTTTTCGCTCTCCCTTCATCCCGTAAACCAAAAAGTCAAATAGATCACAACAAAATGAAAATTTTGGAGTTAAAAAAAATTAAAACAATAACAAATGTAAGTAAAGAAAATTTATTCACACACCACAAATGAACACAAAAGTTTTGTTGTCCAAGTTTGGGAAATTCCACTAGTTCAACACTAACAACTTGGAATTTTATAAGAAAGAGATTTCTCCACACATGCTTAAAAAATGGATTTGCATGTTTGAAACATGTTAAAGGTACAAATAACCTATCGATCCAAAGGTTTTTAAGAGAATAAAAAATGCTCATTAAATTCTCAAGTGAACGTGCGGTGGGATATTTAGCCGAGTCAAACAAGCCATTATTTTGCCCATCTACAAAAGGCTGACCCAACGATCATAGATGATTGTAAAGTGATATATCTTGTGTAACGGGCTATATTACCCTAAGAAAAGACTTATTGATTGGGAGTCAACACTCAATTAAAAATCCCTACTTCCCCCTTTTTCCCGACGATTGCAAAACCTAATAAATAAAAACTAAAAAGACCTTAGAATCCCAAACATTTACAGAAACTCTTTGGAATTATCTCGCTCTACATTTGTGCATTGTGCATTTTCATTTTAGATGTACACTCTTTTCATAAATCAAAACTTTGAGTTTTCGCTCTCCCTTCATCCCGTAAACCAAAAAGGCAAACTAAACACAACAAAATGAAAATTTTAGAGTTCAAGTACGGAAAAAAATTTAAAACAATAAAAAATACAAGTAAAGAAATTTTATTCACGCACCACAAATGAATACAAAAGTTTTGTTGTCCAAGTTTGGGAAGTTCCACTAGTTCAACCCTAACAGCTTGGAATTTATAAGAAAGAGATTTCCTCCACACATGCTTAAAAAATGGATTTGCATGTTTGAAACATGTTAAAGATGCAAATCACTTATGGATCCAAAGCTTTTGAAGAGAATAACAAACGCTCATTAACTTCTCAAGTGAACGTGCGGTGGAATATTTACCCGCGTCAAACAAGCCATTATTTTGCCCATCTACAAAAACCTGATCCAACGATAATAGATTATTGTAAAGTGATTTATCATGCGTATCGGGCTATATTACCCTAAGAAATGACTTATGGATTTGGCGTCAAGACTAAGTTAAAAATCCCAGCCTCCCCCTTTTTCCCGACGATGGCAAAACCTGATATATAAAAATTAAGAAGAGCTTACAATCCCTAAAAATTACAGAAACTCTTTGGAATTATCTCTCTCTACATTTGTGCATTGTGCATTTCCATTCTAGTTGTACTCATTTTTCTTAAAACAAAACTTTGATTTTTCGCTCTCCTTTCATCCCGTAAACCAAAAAGGCAAATAGATCACAACAAAATGAAAATTTTGGAGTTAAAAAATTTAAAATAATAACAAATGTAAGTAAAGAAAATTTAATCACACACCACAAATGAACACAAAAGTTTTGTTGTCCAAGTTCGGGAAATTCCACTAATTCAAGCCTGACTGCTTGGAATTTTATATGAAAGAGATTTCCTCCTCACATGCTTTAAAAATGGATATTCATGTTTTAAACATGTTAAAGATGCAAATGACCTATGGATCCAAAGCATTTGAAGAGAATAACAAACGCTTATTAAATTCTAAAGTGAACGTGCGGTGGGATATTTACCCGATTCAAACAAGCCACTATTTTGCCCTTCTACAAAAACCTGACCCAATGATCATAGATGATTGTAAAGTGATTTATCATGCGTAACGGGCTATATTACCCTAAGAAATGACTGATGGATTGGGTGTCAAGACTCAGTTAAAAATCCCTGCTTCCCCCTTTTTCCTGGCGATTGCAAAACCTGATATATAAAAATTAAAAAGACCTTAGAATCCCTAAAAATTACAGAAACTCTTTGGAATTATCTCGCTCTACATTTGTGGACTGTGCATTTTCATTTTAGGTGTACACTTTTTTCATAAATCAAAACATTGAATTTTCGCTCTCCCTTAATCCCGTGAACTTAAAACGCAAATAGATCACAAAAAAATGAAAATTTTAGAGTTCATGTACGGTTAAAAATTTAAAAAAATAACAAATGTAAGTAAAGAAAACTTATTCACACACCACAAATGAATACAAAAGTTTTTTTGTGCAAGTTAAGGAAATTCCACTAGTTCAACCCTAACAGCTTGGAATTTTATAAGAACGAGACTTCCACCACACATGCTTAAAAAATAGATTTGCATGTTTGAAACATGTTAAAGATGCAAATCACCTATGGATCCAATGATTTTGAAGAGAATAACAAACGCTCATTAAATTCTCAGGTGAACGTGTTGTGGAATATTTACCCGAGTCAAACAAGCCATTATTTTGCCCATCTACAAAAAGCAGACCCAACGATCATAGATGAATGTAAAGTTATTTATCATGCGTAGCGAGTTATATTACCCTAAGAAATGACTTATGGATGGGAGTCAAGACTCAGTTGAAAATCCTTGCGTCCCTATTTTTCCCGACGATTGGAAAACCTGATATATAAAAATTAAGAAGATCTTACAATCCCTAAAAATTAAAGAAACTCTTTGGAATTATCTCTCTCTACATTTGTGCATTCTGCATTTCCATTCTAGATGTACTCTTTTTTCATAAAACAAAACTTTGAGTTTTCGCTCTCCCTTCATCCCTTAAACAAAAGGCAAATAGATCACAACAAAATGAAAATTTTGGAGTTAAAAAATTTAAAACAATAACAAATGTAAGTAAAGAAAATTTATTCACACACCACAAATGAACACAAAAGTTTTGTTGTCCAAGTTTGGGAAATTCCACTAGTTCAACCCTTACAGCTTGGAATTTTATAAGAAAGAGATTTCCTCCACACATGCTTTAAAAATGGATATGCATATTTTAAACATGTTAAAGATGCAAATCACTTATGAATCCAAAGCTTTTGAAGAGAATAAAAAACGCTTATTAAATTCTCAAGTGAACGTGCGGTGGGATATTTACCCGAGTCAAACAAGCTATTATTTTGCCCATCTACAAAAAGGTGACCCAACGATCATAGATGATTGTAAGTTGACTTATCATACATAACAGGCTATATTACCCTAAGAAATGACATATGGAATGGGAGTCAAGACTCAGTTAAAAATCCCTGCCTCCCCCTTTTTCCCGACGATCGCAAAACCTGATATATAAAAACTAAGAAGAGCTTACAATCCCTAAAAATTACTGAAACTCTTTTGAATTATCTCTCTTTACATTTGTGCATTGTGCATTTCCATTCTAGATGTACTCTTTTTTCTTAAAACAAAACTTTGAGTTTTCGCTATCCCTTCATCCCGTAAACCAAAAAGGCAAAATAGATCACATCAAAATGAAAATTTTGGAGTTAAAAAATTTAAAATAATAAAAAATGTAAGTAAATAAAATTTATTCACACTCCACAAATGAACACGAAAGTTTTGTTGTCCAAGTATGGGAAATTCCACTAGTTCAACCCTAACTACTTGGAATTTTATAAGAAAGAGATTTCCTCCACACATGCTTTAAAAATGGATACGCATGTTTTAAACATGTAAAACATGCAAATCACCTATGGATCCAAAGCTTTTGAAGAGAATAACAAACGCTCAATAAATTCTCAATTGAACGTGCGGTGGGATATTTATCTGAGTCAAACATGGCATTATTTTGCCCATCTACAAAAAGCTGAACCAATGATCATGGATGATTGTAAAGGGATTTATCATGCGTAACGGGCTATATTAACCTAAGAAATGACTTATGGATTGGGAGTCAAGACTCAGTTAAAAATCCCTGCTTCCCCCATTTTCCCGACGATTGCTAAAACTTGATATATAAAAACTAAAAAGACCGTAGAATCCCTAAAAATTACAGAAACTCTTTAGAATTATCTCGCTCAACATTTGTGTACTGTGCATTTTAATTTTGGATGTACACTTTTTTCATAAATCAAAACTTTGAGTTTTCGCTCTCCCTTCATCCCGTAAACCAAAAAGATAAATAGATCACAACAAAATGAAAATTTTAGTTTTCATGTACGGAAAAAAATTTAAAACAATAACAAATATAAGTAAGAAAATTTATTCAGACACCACAAATGAATACAAAAGTTTTGTTGTCCAAGTTTGGGAAATTCTACTAGTTCAACCCTAATAGCTTGGAATTTTATAAGAAACAGATTTACTCCACACACACTTTAAAAATTGATATGCATGTTTTAAACATATTAAAGATGCAAATCACCTATGGATCCAAAGATTTTGAAGAGAATAACAAACGCTCATTAAATTCTCAAGTGAACGTGCGGTGGCATATTTAGCCGAGTCAAACAAGCCATTATTTTGCCCATCTACAAAAAGCTGGCTCAACCATCATAGATGATTGTAAAGTGAATTATCATGCGGCATGGGCTACAATACCTTAAGAAATGACTTATGGATTGGGAGTCAAGATTCAGTTAAAAATCCCTGCTTCCCCCTTTTTCCCGACGATTGCAAAACTTGATATATAAAAACCAAAATGACCTTAGAATCCCTAAAAATTACAGAAACTCTTTGGAATTATCTCGCTCTACATTTGTGTACTGTTGATTTTCATTTTAGATTTACACTTTTTTCTTAAATCAAAACACTGAGTTTTCGCTCTCGCTTCATCACGTAAACCAAAAAGGCAAATAGATCACAACAAAATGAAAATTTTAGAGTTCATGTACGGAAAAAAAATTTAAAAAATAAAAAATATAAGTAAAAAAAATTTATTCACACACCACAAATGAGTACAAAAGTTTGTTGTCCAAGTTTGGGAAATTCCACTAGTTCAACCCTAACAGCTTGGAATTTTATGATAAAGAGATTTCCACCTCACATGCTTAAAAAATGGATTTGCATGTTTGAAACATGTTAAAGATAAAAATCACCTATGGATCCATTGCTTTTGAAGAGAATAACAAACACTCATTAAATTCTCAAGTGAACGTGCGGTGGAATATTTACCCGAGTCAAACAAGCCATTATTTTGCCCATCTACAAAAGGCTGACCCAACGATCATAGATGATTGTAAAGTGATTTATCATCCGTAACAGGCTATATTACTCTAAGAAATGACTTATGGATTGGGAGTCAAGACTCAGTTAAAAATCCCTGCCTCCCCCTTTTTCCCGACAATTGCAAAACATGATATATAAAAATTAAGAGGAGCTTACAGTCCCTAAAAATTATAGAAACTCTTTGGAATTATCTCTCTCTACATTTGTGCATTGTGCATTTCTATTCTAGATGTACACTTTTTTCTTAAAACAAAACTTTGAGTTTTTGCTCTCCCTTCATCCCGTAAACCAAAAAGGCAAATAGGTCACCACAAAATGAAAATTTTGTAGTTAAAAAATTTAAAACAATAACAAATGTACGTAAATAAAATTTATTCACACACCACAAATGAACACAAAAGTTTTGTTGTCCAAATTTGGGAAATTCCACTAGTTCAACCCTAACTGCTTGGAATTTTATAAGAAAGAGATTTCCTCCACACATGCTTTAAAAATGGATATGCATGTTTTAAACATGTTAAAGATGCAAAACACCTATGGATCCAAAGCTTTTTAAGAGAATAACAAACGCTCATTAAATTCTCAAGTGAACGTGTGGTGGAATATTTACCCGAGTCAAACAAGCCATTATTTTGCCCATCTACAAAAAGCTCACCCAACAATCATGGACGAATGTAAAGTGATTTATCATGCGTAACGGGCCACATTACCCTAAGGAATGACTTATGGATTGGGAGTCAACACTCGGTTAAAAATCCCTGCTACCCCCTTTTTCCCGACGATTGCAAAACCTGATATATAAAAACTAAGAAGAGCTTACAATCCCTAAAAATTACAAAAACTCCTTGGCATTATATCTCTCTACATTTTGTGCATTGTGCATTTCTATTCTCGATGTACTCTTTCTTCTTAAAACAAAACTTTGAGTTATCGCTCTCCCTTCATTCCGTAAACCAAAAAGGCAAATAGATCACAAAAAAATGAATAATTTCGAGTTAAAAATTTTAAAACAATAACAAATGTATGTGAAGAAAATTTATTCACACACCACAAATGAACACAAAAGTTTTGCTGTCCAAGTTTGGGAAATTCCACTAGTTCAACCATAACATCATGGAATTTTATAAGAAAGAGATTTCCTCCACACATGCTTTAAAAATGGATATGCATGTTTTAAACATGTTAAAGATGCAAATCACCTAAGGATCCAAAGCTTTTGAAGAGAATAACAAACGCTCATTAAATTCTCAAGTGAACGTGCGGTGGGATATTTACCTGAGTCAAACAAGCCATTATTTTGCCCATCCACAAAAAGCTGACCCAACGATCATATATGATTCTAACGTGATTTATCATGCGTAACGGGCTATATTACCCTAAGAAATGACTTATGGATTGGGAGTCAACACTCAGTTAAAAATCCCAGCTTCCCCCTTTTTCCCGACGATTGCAAAACCCAATATATAAAAACTAAAAAGACCTTAGAATCCCTAAAAATTACA
Organism: Aristolochia californica; assembly: GCF_029961685.1. Taxonomy (NCBI): domain Eukaryota; kingdom Viridiplantae; phylum Streptophyta; class Magnoliopsida; order Piperales; family Aristolochiaceae; genus Aristolochia; species Aristolochia californica. The sequence continues at coordinate 27,342,987 of NW_027181770.1, read as the reverse complement.
GAAACTCTTTGGAATTATCTCACTCTACATTTGTGCACTGTGCATTTTCATTTTAGATATACACTCTTTTCATAAATCAAAACTTTGAGTTTTCGCTCTCCCTTCATCCTATAAACCAAAAAGGCAAACAAATCACAACAAAATGAAAATTTTAGAGTTCATGTATGGAAATAATATGAAACAATAACAAATGTAAGTAAATAAAATTTATTCACACACCACAAATGAATACAAAAGTTTTGTTGTCCAAGTTTGGGAAATTCCACTAGTTAAACCCAAACTGCTTGGAATTTTATAAGAAAGAGATTTCCTCCACACATGCTTAAAAATGGATTTGCATGTTTGAAACATGTTAAAGATGCAAATCACCCATGGATCCAAAGCTTTTGAAGAGAATAACAAACGCTCATTAAATTCTCAAGTGAACGTGCGGTGGGATATTTATCCGAGTCAAACAAGCCATTATTTTGCCCATCTACAAAAAGCTGACCCAACGATCCTTGATGATTGTAAAGTGATTTATCATGCGTAACGGGCTATATTACCCTAAGAAATGACTGATGGATTGGGAGCCAACACTCAGTTAAAAATCGCTGCTTACCCCTTTTTTCGATGATTGCGAAACCCGATATATAAAAACTAAGAAGAGCCTACAATGCCTAAAAATTACAGAAACTCTTTGAAATTATCTCTCTCTACATTTCTGCACTTTGCATTTCCATTCTAGATGTACTCTTTTTTCTTAAAAAAAACTTTGAGTTTTTGTTCTCCCTTCATCCCGTAAACCAAAAAGGCAAAAAGATCAAAACAAAATGAAAATTTTAGAGTTCATGTACGGAAAAAATTTAAAACAATAACAAATGCAAGTAAAGAAAATTTATTCACACACCACAAATGAATACAAAAGTTTTGTTTTCCAAGTTTGGGAAATTCTACTAGTTCAACCCTAACATGTTGGAATTTTATAAGAAAGAGATTTCCTCCACACATACTTAAAAAAATTGATTTGCATGTTTGAAACATGTTAAAGATGCAAATCACCTATGGATCCAAAAATTTAGCAGATAATAACAAACGCTCATTAAATTCACAAGTGAACATGAGGTGGGATATTTACCCGAGACAAACAAGCCATTATTTTGCCCTTCTACCAAAAGCTGACCCAACGATCATAGATGATTGTAAAGTTATTTATCATACGTAACGGGCTATATTACCCTAAGAAATCACTTATGGATTGGGAGTCAAGACTCAGTTAAAAATCCCTGCCTCCCCCTTTTTCCCGACGATTGCAAAACCTGAAATATAAAAATGAAGAAGAGCTTACAATCCCTTAAAATTACAGAAACTCTTTGGAATTATCTCTCTCTACATTTGTGCATTGTGCATTTCCATTCTAGATGTACTCTTTTTTTTTTAAAACAAAACTTTGAGTTTTCGCTCTTCCTTCATCCCGTAAACCAAAATGGCAAATAGATCACAACAAAATGAAAATTTGGAGTTAAAAACTATAAAAAAATATAAAATGTAAGTAAAGAAATTTTATTCACACACCACAAATTAACACAATAGTTTTGTTGTCCAAGTTTTGGAAATTCCACTAGTTCAACCCTCACAGCTTGGAATTTTATAACAAAGAGATTTCCTCCACACACGCTTTAAAAATGGATATGCACGTTTTAAACATGTTAAAGATGCAAAGCACCTTTGGATCCAAAGCTATTGAAGAGAATAACAAATGCTCAATAAATTCTCAAGTGAACGTGCGGTGGGATATTTACCCGAGTCAAACAAGCCATTATTTTGCCCATCCACAAAAAGCTGTCCCAACGATCATAGATGATTGTAAAGTGATTTATCATCCGTAACGGGCTATATTACCCTAAGAAATGACTTATGGATTGGGACTCAAGACTCAGTTAAAAATCCCTGCCACCACTTTTTTCCCGACGATTTGCAAAACCTGATATATAAAAACTAAGAAGAGCTTACAATCCCTAAAAATTACATAAATTCTTTGGAATTATCTCTCTCTACGTTTGTGCATTGCGCATTACTATTCTAGATGTACTCTTTTTTCTTTAAACAAAACTTTGAGTTTTCGCTCTCCCTTCATCCCATAAACCAAAAAGGCAAATAGATCACAGCAAAAAGAAAATTTTGGAGTTCAAAAATTTAAAACAACAACAAATGTAAGTAAAGAAGATTTATTCACACACCACAAATTAACACAAAAGTTTTGCGGTCCAAGTTTGGGAAATTCCACTAGTTCAACCCAAACAGCATGGAATTTTATAAGAAAGAGATTTCCTCCACACATGCTTAAAAAATGGATTAGCATGTTTGAAACATGTTAAAGATGCAAATCACCTATGGATCCAAAGCTTTTGAAGAGAATAACAAATGCTCATTAAATTCTCAAGTGAGCGTGCGGTGGGATATTTACCCAAGTCAAACAAGCCATTATTTTGCCCATCTACAAAAACCTGACCCAACGATCATAGATGATTGTAAAGTGATTTATCATGCATAACGGGCTATATTACCCTAAGAAATGACTTATGGATTGGGAGTCAACACTCAGTTAAAAATCCCTGCTTCCCCCTTTTTCCCGACGATTGCAAAACCTGATATATAAAAATTAAAAAGACCTTAGAATCCCTAAAAATTACAGAAACTCTTTGGAATTATCGCGCTCCACATTTGTGCACTGAGCATTTTCATTTTAGATGTACAAATCAAAACTTTGAATTTTTCGCTCTCCCTTCATCTTGTAAACCAAAAATGCAAATAGATCACAACAAAATGAAAATTTTAGAGTTCATGTATGGAAAAATTTAAACCAATAACAAATGTAAGTAAAGAAAATTTATTCACACACCACAAAAGAATACAAAAGTTTTGTTGTCCAAGTTTTGGAAATTCCACTAGTTCAACCCTAACAGCTTGGAATTTTATAAGGAAGAGATTTCCTCCACACATGCTTAAAAAATGGATTTGCATGTTTGAAACATGTTAAAGGTGAAAATCACCTATGGATCCAAAGCTTTTCCAGAGAATAACAAACGCTCATTAAATTCTCAAGTGAACCTGCGGTGGGATATTTACCTGAGTCAAACATGCCATTATTTTGCCCATCTACAAAGAGCTGACCCAACGATCACAGATGATTGTAAGGTGATTTATCATGCGTAACAGACTATAATACCCTAAGAAATGACTTACGGATTGCGAGTCAACACTCAGTTAAAAATCCCTGCTTCCCCCTTTTTTCCGACGATTGAGAAACCTGATATATAAAAACTAAAAAATCCTTAGAATCCCTAAAAATTACAGAAACTCTTTGGAATTATCTCGCTCTACATTTGTGCATTGTGAATTTTTATTTTAGATGTACACTCTTTTCATAAATCAAAACTTAGAGTTTTCGCTCTCCCTTCATCCCGTAATCCAAAAAGGCATATAGATCACAACAAAATGAAAATTTTAGAGTTCATGTATGGAAAAAATATAAAACAAAAACAAATGTAAGTAAAGAAAATTTATTCACACCACAAATGAATACAAAAGTTTTGTTGTCCAAGTTTGGGAAATTCCACTAGTTCAACCCAAACAGCTTGGAATTTTAGAAGAAAGAGTGTACATCTAAACCGGATTACCATGTTTGAAACATGTTAAAGATGCAAATCACCTATGGATCCAAAGATTTTGTAGAGAATAACAAACACTCATTAAATTCTCAAGTGAACGTGCGGTGGGATATTTACCCGAGTCAAACAAGCCATTATTTTGCCCATCTACAAAAAACTGACCCAACGATCATAGAAGATGGTAAAGTGATTTATCATACGTAACGGGCTATATTACCCTAAGAAATGACTTATGGATTGGGAGTCAACACTCAGTTATAAAACCCTGCTTCCCCCTCTTTCCCGACGATTGTAAAACATGATACATAAAAATTAAAAAAACCTTAGAATCCCTAAAAATTACTGAAACTCTTTGGAATTATCTCGCTCTACATTTGTGCACTATGCATTTTCATTTCAGATGTACACTCTTTTCATAAATAAAAACTTTGAGTTTTCGCTCTCCCTTCATCCCGTAAACCAAAAAGGCAAATAGATTACAACAAAATGAAAATTTCAGAGTTCATGTACAGGAAAAATTTAAAACAATAACAAATGTAAGTAAAAAAAATTTATTCACACACCACAAATGAATACCAAAGTTTTGTTGTCCAAGTTTAGGAAATTCCACTAGTTCAACCCAAACAACTTCGAATTTTATAAGAAAGAGATTTCCGCCACACATGCTTAAAAAATGGATTAGCATGTTTGAAATATGTTAAAGATGCAAATCACCTATGGATCCAAAGCATTTGAAGAGAATAACAAACACTTATTAAATTCTCAACTGAACGTGCTGTGGGATATTTACCCGAGTCAAACAAGCCATTATTTTGCCCATCTACGAAAAGTTGACCCGACGATCATAGATTATTGTAAAGTGATTTATCATGCGTAATGGGCTATATTACACTAAGAAATGACATATGGATTGGGAGTCAACACTCAGTTAAAAATCACTGCTTCCCCCTTTTTCACGACGATTGGAAAACCTGATATATAAAAATAAGAAAGACCTTAGAATCCCTAAAAATTACAGAAACTCTTAGGAATTATCTCGCTCTACAATTGTGCACTGTGCATTTTCATTTTAGATGTACACTCTTTTCATAAATCAAAACTTTGAATTTTTCGCTCTCTCTTCATCCCGTAAACCAAAAAGGCAAATAGATGACAATAAAATGAACATTTTAGAGTTCATGTACGGAAAAATTTAAACCAGTAACAAATGTAAGTAAAGAAAATTTATTCACACACCACAAATGCATACAAAAGTTTTGTTGTCCAAGTTTGGGAATTTCCACTAGTTCAACCCTAACAGCTTGGAATTTTATAAGAAAGAGATTTTCTCCACACATGCATAAAAAATGGATTTGCATGTTTGAAACATGTTAAAGATGCAAATCACCTATCGATCCAAAGCTTTTGAAGAGAATAACAAACGCTCATTAAATTCTCAAGTGAACGTGCGGTGGGATATTTACCCGAGTCAAACAAGCCAATATTTTTCCCATCTATAAAAAGCAGACCCAACGATCATAGATCATTGTAAAGTGATTTATCATGCGTAACGAGCTACATTACCCTATGAAATGACTTATGGATTGGGAGTCAACACTCAGTTAAAAATCCCTGCTTCCCCCTTTTTCCCAACGATTGCAAAACCTGATATATAAAAACTAAAAAAACCATAGAATCCCTAAAAATTACAGAAACTCTTTGGAATTATCTCGCTCTACATTTGTGCACTGTGCATTTTCATTTCAGATGTACACTCCTTTTATAAATCAAACCTTTGAGTTTTTGCTCTCAGTTCATCCCGTAAACCAAAAAGGCAAATAGATCACTACAAAATGAAAATTTCAGAGTCCATGTACGGAAAAAATTTAAAACAATAACAAATGTAAGTAAAGAAAATTTATTCACATACCACAAATGAATACAAAAGTTTTGTTATCCAAGTTTGGGAAATTCCACTAGTTCCAACCCAAACAGCTTGGAATTTTATAATACGGAGATTTCCACCACACAAGCTTAAAAAATGGATTAGCATGTTTGAAACATGTTAAAGATGCAAATCACCTATGGATCCAAAGCTTTTGAACAGAATAACAAATGCTTAATAAATTCTCAAATGAACGTGCGATTGGATATTTATCCGACACAAAAAAACCTTATTTTGCCCATCTACAAAATGTTGACCCAATGATCATAGATGATTGTAAAGTGATTTATCATGCGTAACGGGCTATATTACCCGAAGAAATGACTTATGGATTGGGAGTCAACACTCAGTAAAAATCCCTGCTTCCCCCTTTTTCCCGACGATTGCAAAACCTGATATATAAAAATTAAAAAGACCTTAGAATCCCTTAAAATTACAGAAACACTTTGGAATTATCTCGCTCTACATTTGTGCACTGTGAATTTTCATTTTAGATGTACACTCTTTTCATAAATCAAAACTTTGAATTTTTCGCTCTCCCTTCATCCCGTAAACCAAAAATGCAAATAGATCACAACAAAATGAAAATTTTAGAGTTCATGCACGGAAAAAATTTAAACCAATAAAAAATGTAAGTAAAGAAAATTTATTCACACACCACAAAAGAATTCAAAAGTTTTGTTGTCCAAGTTTTGGAAATTCCACTAGTTCAACCCTAACAGCTTGGAATTTTATAAGAAAGAGATTTCCTCCACACATGCTTAAAAAATGGATTTCATGTTCGAAACACGTTAAAGGTTAAAATCACCTATGGATCCAAAGCTTTTGAAGAGAATAACAAACACACATTAAATTCTCAAGTGAACGTGCGGTGGGATATTTACCCGAGTCAAACATGCCATTATTTTGCCTATCTACAAAGAGCAGACCCAAAGATCATAGATGATTGTAAGGTGATTTATCACGCGTAACGGGCTATATTACCCTAAGAAATGACTTATGGATTGGGAGTCAAGACTCAGTTAAAAATCCCTGCCTTCCCCTTTTTCCCGACGATTCCAAAACTGGATATATAAAAACTAAGAAGAGCTTACAATCCCTAAAAATTACAGAAACTCTTTGGAATTATCTCGCTCTACATTTGTGCACTGTGCATTTTCATTTTAGAGGTACACTCTTTTCAACAATCAAAACTTTGAGTTTTCGCTCTCCCTTCATCCCGTAAACCAAAAAGGCAAATAGATCACAACAAAATGAAAATTTTGGAGTTCACAAATTTATAAGAATAACAAATGTAAGTAAAGAAAATTTATTCACACACCACAAATTAACACAAAAGTTTTGTTGTTCATGTTTGGGAAATACCACTAGACTCTAACAGCTTGGAATTTTATGAGAAAGAGATTTCCTCCACCCATGCTTTAAAAATGGATATGCATGTTTTAAATATGTTAAAGATGCAAATCACCTATCTATCCAAAGCTTTTGAAGAGAATAACAAACGCTCATTAAATTCTCAAGTGAACGTGCGTTGGGATATTTACCCGAGTCAAACAAGCTATTATGTTGCCCATCTACAAAAAGCTGACCCAACGATCATAGATGATTGTAAAGTGATTTATCATGCATAACGGGCTATATTACCCTAAGAAATGACTTATGGATTGGGAGTCAACACTCAGTTAAAAATCCCTGCTTCCCTCTTTTTCCGGACGATTACAAAACCTCATATATAAAAATAAAAAAGACCTTATAATCCCTCAAAATTACAGAAACTCTTTGGAATTATCTCGCTCTACATTTGTGCACAGTGCATTTACATTTTAGATGTACAGTCTTTTCATAAATCAAAACTTTGAATTTTCGCTCTCCCTTCATCCCGTAAACCAAAAGGCAAATAGATCACAACAAAATGAAAATTTTAGAGGTCATGTACGGAAAAAATTTAAACCAGTAAGAAATATAAGTAAGAAAATTTATGAACGCACCACAAATGAATACAAAAGTTTTGTTGTCCAAGTTTGGGAAATTCCACTAGTACAACCCTAACAGCTTGGAATTTTATAAGAAAGAGATTTCCTCCACACATGCTTAAAAAATGGATTTGCATGTTTGAAACATGTTAAAGATGAAAATCACCTATGGATCCAAAGCTTTTGAAGACAATAACAAACGCTCATTAAATTTTCAAGTGAACGTGCGGTGGGATATTTACCCGAGTCAAATATGTGATTATTTTGCGCATCAACAAAGAGCTGACCCAATGATCATAGATGATTGTAAAGTGATTTTTCATGCGTAATGATCTATATTACCCTAAGAAATGACTTATGGATTGGGAGTCAAGACTCAGTTAAAAAACCCTGCCTCCCCCTTTTTCCGGACGATTCCAAAACCTGATATATAAAAACTAAGAAGAGCATACAATCCCTAAAAATTATAGAAACTCTTTAGAATTATCTCGCTCTACATTTGTGCATTGTGCATTTTAATTTTAGATGTACACACTTTTCATAAATCAAAAGTTTAAATTTTTGCTCTCCCTTCATCCCGTAAACTAAAAACACAAATAGATCACAACAAAATGAAAATTTCAGAGTTCAGGTACTGAAAAAATTTAAACCAATAACAAATGTAAGTAAAGAAAATTTATTCACACACCACAAATGAATACAAAATTTTTATTGTCCAAGTTTGGGAAATTCCACTAGTTCAACCCTAACAACTTGGAATTTTATAAGAAAGAGATTTCCTCCACACATGCTTAAAAAATGGATTTACATGTTTGAAACATGTTAAAGATGCAAATCACCTATGGATCCACAGCTTTTGAAAAGAATAAGAAACGCTCATTAAATTCTCTAGTGAACGTGCGGTGGGATATTTACCCAAGTCAAACAAGCCATTATTTTACCCATCTACAAAAACTGACCCAATGATCGTAGATGATTGTAAAGTGATTTATCATGTGTAACGGGCTATATTACCCTAAGAAATGACTTATGGATTGGGAGTCAAGACTGAGTTAAAAAATCCCTGCTTCCCCCTTTTTCCCGACGATTGCAAAACCTGATATATAAAAACTAAGAAGAGCTTACAATCCCTAAAAATTACAGAAACTCTTTGGAATTATCTCTCTCTACATTTGTGCACTGTGCATTTCCATTCTGTATGTACTCTTTTTTCTTAAAACAAAAGTTTAAGTTTTCGCTCGCCCTTCATCCCGTAAAGCAAAAAGGCAAATAGATCACAACAAAATGAAAATTTTGGATTTCAAAAATTTAAAACAATAACAAATGTAAGTAAAGAAAATTTATTCACAAACCACAAATTGACACAAATGTTTGGTTTTCAGTGTTTGGGAAATTCCACAAGTTCAACCCTAACAGCTTGGAATTTTATGAGAAAGAGATTTCCTCCACACATTCTTTAAAAATGGATATGCATGTTTTAAAAATGTTAAAAATGCAAATCACCTATGGATCCAAAGCTTTTGAAGAGAATAACAAACGCTCATTAAATTCTCAAGTGAACGTGCGATTGGATATTTACCCGAGTAAAAATAGCCATTATTTTGCCAATCTACAAAATGCTGACCCAACGATCATAGATGATCGTAAAGTGATTTATCATGCGTAACGGGGCCATATTACCTAAGAAATGACCTATGGATTGGGAGTCAACACTCAGTTAAAAATCCCTGCTTCCCCCTTTTTCCCAACGATTGCAAAACCTGATATATAAAAATAAAAAAGATGCTAGAATCCCTAAAAATTACAGAAAATCTTTGGAATTATCTCACTCTACATTTGTGCACTGTGCATTTTCATTTTAGATTTACACTCTTTTCATAAATAGAAACTTTGAATTTTTGCTCTCCCTTCATCCCATAAACCAAAAAGTCAAATAGATCACAATAAAATGAAAATTTTAGAGTTCATGTACGGAAAAAATTTAATCCACTAACAAATTTAAGTAAAGAAAATTTATTCACACACCACAAATGAATACAAAAGTTTTGTTGTCCAAGTTTGAGAAATTCCACTAGTTCAACCCTAACAGCTTGGATTTTATAACATAGAGATTTCCTCCACATATGCTTAAAAAGTGGATTTGCTTGTTTGAAACATGTTAAAGATGAAAATCACCTATGGATCCAAACCTTTTGAAGAGAATAACAAACGCTCGTTAAATTCTCAAGTGAATGTGCGGTGGGAAATTTACCCGAGTCAAACATGCCATTATTTTGCCCATCTACAAAGAGCTAACCCAACGATCATAGATGATTGTAAAGTGATTTATCATGTGTAACGGGCTATATTACCCTAAGAAATGACTTATGGATTGGGAGTCAAGACTCAGTTAAAAACTTCTGCCTCCCCCTTTTTCCCGACGATTGCAAAACCTGATATATAAAAATTAAAAAGACCTTAGAATCCCTAAAACTTACTGAAACTCTTTGGAATTATCTCGCTCTACATTTGTGCACTGTGCATTATCATTTTAGATGTACACACTTTTCATAAATCAAAACTTTGAATTTTCGCACTCCCTTCATCCTGTAAACCAAAAAGGCAAATAGATCACAACAAAATCAAAATTTCAGAGTTCATGTGCGGAAAAAATTAAACCAATAAAAAATGTAAGTAAAGAAAATTTATTCACACACCACAAATTAATACAAAAGTTTTGTTGTCCACATTTGGGAAATTTCACTAGTTCAACCCTAACAGCTTGGAATTTTATAAGAAAGAGATTTCCTCCACACATGCTTAAAAAATGGATATGCACGTTTTAAACATGTTAAAAATGCAAATCACCCATGGATCCAAAGCTTTTGAAGAGAATAACAAACACTCATTAAATTCTCATGTGAACATGTGGTGGGATATTTACCCGAGTCAAAAAAGCCATTATTTAGCCCATCTTCAAAAAGCTAACCCAACGATCATGGTTGATTGTAAAGTGATTTATCATCCGTAACGGGCTATATTACCCTAAGAAATGACTTATGGATTTGGAGTCAACACACAGTTAAAAATCCTTGCTTCCCCCTTTTTCTCGACGATTGCAAAACCTGATATATAAAAACTAAAAAAACCTTAGAATCCCTAAAAATTAAGGAAACTCTTTGGAATTATCTCGCCCTACATTTGTGCACTGTGCATTTTCATTTCATATGTACACTCTTTTCATAAATCAAAACTTTGAGTTTTCGCTCTCCGTTCATCCCGTAAACCAAAAAGGCAAATAGATCACAACAAAATGAAAATTTCAGAGTTCATGTACGGAAAAAATTTATAACAATAACAAATGTAAGTAAAGAAAATTTATTCACATACCACAAATGAATACAAAAGTTTTGTTGTCCAAGTTTGGGAGATTCCACTAGTTCCAACCCAAACAACTTGGAATTTTATAATAAGGAGATTTCCTCCACACATGCTTAAAAAATGGATTAGCATGCTTGAAACATGTTATAGATGCAAATCACCTATGGATCCAAAGCTTTTGAAGAGAATAACAAACGCTCATTAAATTCTGAAGTGAACATGCGGTGGGATATTTACCCGAGTAAAACAAGACATTATTTTGCCCATGTACAAAATGTTGACCCAACGATCATAGATGATTGTAAAGTGATTTATCATGCGTAACGGGCTATATTACCCTAAGAAATGACTTATGGATTGGGAGTCAACACTCAGTTAAAAATCCCTGCTTAACCCTTTTTCCCGACGATTGCAAAACCTGATATATAAAAATTAAAAATACCTTAGAATCCCTAAAAATTATAGAAACTCTTTGGAATTATCTCGCTCTACAATTGTGCAATGCGTATTTTCATTTTAGATGTACACTCTTTTCATAAATCAAAACTTTGAATTTTTCGCTCTCCCTTCATCCCATAAACCAAAAAGGCAAATAGATCACAACAAAATGAAAATTTTAGAGTTCATGTACGAAAAAATTTAAACAGTTAACAAACGTAAGTAAAGAAAATTTATTCACACACCACAAATGAATACAAAATTTTTGTTGTCCATGTTTTGGAAATTCCACTAGTTCAACCCTAACAGCTTGGAATTTTATAAGAAAGAGATTTCCTCCACACATGCTTAAAAAATGGATTTGCATGTTTGAAACATGTTAAAGATACAAATCACCTACGGATCCACAACTTTTGAAAAAAATAACAAACGCTCATTAAATTCTCAAGTGAACGTGCGGAGGGATATTTACCTGAGTCAAACAAGACATTATTTTGCTCATCTACAAATAGCTGACCCAACGATCATAGATGATTGTAAAGTGATTTATCATGCATAACGGGCTATATTACCCTATGGAATGACTTATGGATTGGGAGTCAACACTCAGTTATAAATCCCTGCTTCCCCCTTTTTCCCGACGATTGCAAAACATGATATATAAAAACTAAAAAAACCTTAGAATCCCTAAATATTATAGAAACTCTTTGGAATTATCTCGCTCTACATTTGTGCACTGTCCATTTTCATTCCAGATGTACAGTCTTTTCATAAATCAAAACTTTGAGTTTTCTCTCTCCCTTCATCCCGTAAACCAAAAAGGCAAAGAGATTACAACAAAATGAAAATTTCAAAGTTCATGTACGGGAAAAATTTAAAACAATAACAAATGTGAGTAAAGAAAATTTATTCACACACCACAAATGAATTCCAAAGTTTTGTTGTCCAAGTTTGGGAAATTCCACTAGTTCAACCCAAACAGCTTCGAATTGTATAAGAAAGAGATTTCCGCCACACATGCTTAAAAAATAGATTAGCATGTTTGAAACATGTTCAAGATGCAAATCACCTATAGATCCAAAGCTTTTGAACAGAATAACAAATGCTCATTAAATTCTCAAGTGAACGTGCGGTGGGATATTTACCACAGTCAAACAAGCCATTATTTTGCCCATCTACAAAAATTTGACCCAACGATCATAGATTATTGTAAAGTTATTTATCATGCGTAACGGGCTATATTACCCTAAGAAATGACATATGGATTGGGAGTCAACACTCAGTTAAAAATCCCTGCTTCCCCCTTTTTCCCGATGATTGCAAAACCTGATATATAAAAATTAGAAAGACCTTAGAATCCATAAAAATTACAGAAACTCTTAGGAATTATCTCGCTCTACAATTCTGCACTGTGCATTTTCATTTTAGATGTACACACTTTTCATAAATCAAAACTTTGAATTTTTCGCTCTCCCTTCATCTCGTAAACCAAAAAGGTAAATAGATCACAACAAAATGAAAATTTTAGAGTTCATGTACGGAAAAATTTAAACCAATAACAAATGTAAGTAAAGAAAATTTATTCACACACCATAAATGAATACAAAAGTTTTGTTGTCCAAGTTTTGGAATTTCCACTAGTTCAACCCTAACAGCTTGGAATTTTATAAGAAAGAGATTTTCTCCACACATGCATAAAAAATGGATTTGCATGTTTGAAACATATTAAAGGTGAAAATCACCTATGGATCCAAAGCTTTTGAAGAAAATAACAAACACTCATTAAATTCTCAAGTGAACGTGCGGTGGGATATTTACCCGAGTCAAACATGTAATTATTTTGCCCATCTACAAAGAGCTGACCCAACGATCATAGATGATTGTAAGGTGATTTATCATGCGTAACAGGCTGTATTACACTAAGAAATGACTTATGGATTAGGTGTCAAGACTCAGTTAAAAATCCCTGCCTCCCCCTTTTTCCCGACGATTCCAAAACCGGATATATAAAAACTAAGAAGAGCTTACAATCCCTAAAAATTACAGAAACTCTTTGGAATTATCTCGCTCTACATTTGTGCACTGTGCATTTTCATTTTAGATGTACACTCTTCTCAACAATCAAAACTTTGAGTTTTCGCTCCACCTTCATCCTGTAAACCAAAAAGGCAAATAGATCACAACAAAAAGAAAATTTTGGAGTTCAAAAATTTATAACAATAACAAATGTAAGAAAGAAAATTTATTCACACACCAAAAATTAACTCAAAAGTTTTGTTGTTCATGTTTGGGAAATACCACAAGACTCTAACAGCTTGGAATTTTATGAGAAAGAGATTTCCTCCACACATGCTTCAAAAATGGATATGCATGTTTTAAATATGTTAAAGATGCAAATGACCTATGTATCCCATGCTTTTGAAGAGAATAACAAACGCTCATTAAATTCTCAAGTGAACGTGCGTTGGGATATTTACCCGAGTCAAACAAGCTATTATGTTGCCCATCTACAAAAAGCTGACCCAACGATCATAGATGATTGTATAGTGATTTATCATGCATAATGGGCTATATTACGCTAAGAAATGACTTATGGATTGGGAGTCAACACTCAGTTAAAAATCCCTGCTTACCTCTTTTTCCCGACGATTGCAAAACGTCATATATAAAAATAAAAAAGACCTTAGAATCCCTAAAAATTACAGAAAGTCTTTGGAATTATCTCGCTCTACATTTGTGCACTGTGCATTTACATTTTGGATGTACAGTATTTTCATAAATCAAAACTTTGAATATTCGCTCTCACTTCATCCCGTAAACCAAAAAGGCAAATAGATCACAACAAAATGAAAATTTTAGAGTTCATGTACGGAAAAAATTTAAACCAATAACAAATGTAAGTAAGAAAATTTATTCACACACCACAAATGAATACAAAAGTTTTGTTGTCCAAGTTTGGGAAATTCCACTAGTACAACCCTAACAGCTTGGAATTTTATAAGAAAGAGATTTCCTCCACACATGCTTAAAAAATGGATTTGCATGTTTGAAACATGTTAAAGATGAAAATCACCTATGGATCCAAAGCTTTTGAAGAGAATAACAAACGCTCATTAAATTATCAAGTGAACGTGCGGTGGGATATTTACCCGAGTCAAACATGTCATTATTTTGCGCATCTACAAACAGCTAACCCAAAGATCATAGATGATTGTAAAGTGATTTATCATGCATAACGATATATATTACCCTAAGAAATGACTTATGGATTGGGAGTCAATACTCAGTTAAAAATCCCTGCCTCCCCCTTTTTCCCGACGATTCCAAAATCTGATATATAAAAACTAAGAAGAGCTTACAATCCCTAAAAATTACAGAAACTCTTTGGAATTATCTCGCTCTACATTTGTGCACTGTGCATTTTCATTTTAGATATACACTCTTTTCATAAATCAAAAGAGTGAATTTTTGCTCTACCTTCATCCCGTAAACTAAAAACGCAAATAGATCACAACAAAATGAAAATTTTAGAGTTCAGGTACTTAAAAAATTTAAACCAATAAAAAATGTAAGTAAACAAAATTTATTCACACACCACAAATGAATACAAAAGTTTTGTTGTCCAAGTTTGGGAAATTGCACTAGTTCAACCCTAACAGCTTGGAATTTTATAAGAAAGAGATTTCCTCCAGACATGCCTAAAAAATGGATTTGCATGTTTGAAACATGTTAAAGATGCAAATCACCTATGGATCCACAACTTTTGAAAACAATAAGAAACGCTCATTAAATTCTCTAGTGAACGTGCAGTGGGATATTTACCCGAGTCAAACAAGCCATTATTTTTCCCATCTACAAAAAGTTGACCCAACGATCATGGATGATTGTAAAGTGATTTATCATGCGTAACGGGCTATATTACCCTAAGAAATGACTTATGGATTGGGAGTCAAGACTCAGTTAAAAATCTCTGCCTCCCCCTTTTTCCTGACGATTGCAAAACCTGATATATAAAAACTAAGAAGAGCTTACAATCCCTAAAAATTACCGAAACTCTTTGGAATTATCTCCCTCTACATTTGTGCACTGTGAATTTCCATTCTAGATGAACTCTTTTTTCTTAAAACAAAACTTTGAGTTTTCGCTCTCCCTTCATCCCGTAAAGCAAAAAGGCAAATAGATCACAACGAAATGAAAATTTTGGATTTAAAAAATTTAAAACAATAACAAATGTAAGCAAAGAAAATTTATTCACACACCACAAATTAACACAAAAGTTTGGTTGTCCAAGTTTGGGAAATTCCACAAGTTCAACCCTAACAGCTTGGAATTTTATGCGAAAGAGATTTCCTCCACACGTTCTTTCAAATTGGATACGCATGTTTTAAACATGTTAAAAATGAAAATCGCTCATTAAATTCTCAAGTGAACGTGCGATTGGATATTTACCCGAGTAAAAAAAGCCCTTATTTTGCCAATCTACACAAAGCTGACCCAACGATCATAGATGATTGTAAAGTGATTTATCATGCGTAACGCGGCCATATTACCCTAAGAAATGACTTATGGATTGGGAGTCAACAATTAGTTAAAAATCCCTGCTTCCCCCTTTTTCCTGATGATTGCAAAACCTGATATATAAAAACTAAAAAAACCTTAGAATCCCTAAAAATTACCGAATCTCTTTGGAATTATCTCGCTCTATATTTGTGCACTGTGAATTTTCATTTTAGATGTACACTCTTTTAATCAATCAAAACTTTGAGTTTGCGCTCTCCCTTCATCCCGTAAACAAAAAGGCAAATAGATCACAACAAAATGAAAATTTTAGAGTTCATGTACGAAAAAAATTTAAAACTATAACAAATGTAAGTAAAGAAATTTTATTCACACACCACAAATGAATTCAAAAATTTTTTTGTTCATGTTTGGGAAATTCCACTTGTTCAACCCAAACAGCTTGGAATTTTATAAGAAAGGGATTTCCACCACAAATGCTTAAAAATTGGATTAGCATGTATGAAACAAGTTAAAGATGCAAATCACCTATGGATCCAAAGCTTTTGAATAGAATAAAAAACGCTCATTAAATTCTCAAGTGAACGTGCGGTGGGATATTTACCCGAGTCAAACAAGCCATTATTTTGCCCATCTACAAAAAGCTGACCCAACGATCTTAGATGATTGTAAAGTGATTTACCATGTGTAACGGGCTATATTACCCTTAGAAATTACTTATGGATTGGGAGTCAACACTCAGTTAAAAATCCCTGCTTCCCCCTTTTTCCCGATGATTGCAAAACATGATATATAAAAATTAAAAAGACCTAAGAATCCATAAAAATTGCAGAAACTCTTTGGAATTATCTCGCTCTACATTTGTGCACTGTCCATTTTCATTTTAGATGTACACTCTTTTCATGAATCAAAACATGGAATTTTCGCTCTCCCTTCATCCCGTAAACCAAAAACGCAAATAGATCACAACAAAATGAAAATTTCAGAGTTCATGTACGGAAAAAATTTAAAACAATAACAAATGTAAGTAAAAAAAATTTATTCGCACACCACAAATGAATACAAAAGTTTTGTAGTCCAATTTTGGGAAATTCCACTAGTTCAACCCTAACAGCTTGGAATTTTATAAGAAAGAGATTTCCTCCACACATGCTTAAAAATTGGATTAGCATGTTTGAAACATGTTTAAGATGCAAATCACCTATGGATGCAAAGCTTTTGAAGAGAATAACAAACGCTCATTAAAATCTCAAGTGAACGTGCGTTGGGATATTTACTCGAGTCAAACATGGTATTATGCTGACGATCTCCCAAAAGCTGACCCAACGATCATAGATGATTGTATAGAAATTTATCATGCATAACGGGCTATATTACCCTAAGAAATAACTTATGGATTGGGAGTCAACACTCAGTAAAAAATCCTTGCTTCCCCCTTTTTCCCAACGACTGCAAAACCTGATATATAAAATTAAAAAAGACGTTAGAATCCCTAAAAATTACAGAAAATCTTTGGAATTATCTCGCTCTACATTTGTGCACTGTGCATTTTCATTTTAGATGTACACTCTTTTGATAAATAGAAACTTTGAATTTTCGCTCTCCCTTCATCTCGTAAACAAAAAAGGCAAATAGATCACAACAAAATGAAAATTTTAGATTTTAAGTACGTAAAAAATTTGAACCAATAACAAATTTAAGTAAAGAAAATTTATTCCCATACCACAAATGAATACAAAAGTTTTGTTGTCTAAGTTGGAGAAATTCCACTAGTTCAACCCTAACAGCTTGGAATTTTATAACATAGAGATTTCCTCCACACATGCTTAAAAAATGGATTTGCTTGTTTGAAACATGTTAAAGATGAAAATCACCTATGGATCCAAACCTTTTGAAGAGAATAACAAACGCTCATTAAATTCTCAAGTGAACGTGCGGTGGGATATTTACCCGAGTCAAACATGCCATTATTTTGCCCATCTACAAAGAGCTAATCCAATGATCATAGATGATTGTAAAGTGATTTATCATGCGTAACGGGCTATATTACCCTAAGAAATGACTTATGGATTGGGAGTCGAAACTCAGTTAAAAATCCCTGCCTCCCCCTTTTTCTCCACGATTCCAAAACCTGATATATAAAAATTAAAAAAACCTTAGAATCCCTAAAAATTACAGAAACTCTTTGGAATTATCTCACACTACATTTGTGCACTGTGGATTTTCATTTTAGATGTACACACTTTTCATAAATCAAAACTTTGAATTTTCGCTCTCCCCACATCCCGTAAACCAAAAAGGCAAATAGATCACAACAAAATAAAAATTTTAGAGTTCATGTACGGAAAAAATTTAAACCAATAACAAATGTAAGTAAAGAAAATTTATTCACACTCCACAAATTAATATAAAAGTTTTGTTATCCAAGTTTTGGAAATTCCACTAGTTCAACCCTAGCAGCTCGGAATTTTATAAGAAAGAGATTTCCTCCACACATGCTTAAAAAATGGATATGCATGTTTTAAACATGTTAAAGATCCAAATCACGTATGGATCCGAAGCTTTTGAAGAGAATAACAAACGCACATTAAATTCTCAAGCGAACGTGCGGTGGGATATTTTCCCGAGTCAAAAAAGCCATTATTTTGCCCATCTACAAAAAGCTGACCCAACAATCATAGATGATTCTAAAGTGATTTATCATGCGTAACGGGCTACATTACCGTAAGAAATGACTTATGGATTGGGAGTCAACACTCAATTAAAAATCCTTGCTTCCCCCTTTTTCCCGACGATTGCAAAACCTGATATATAAAAACTAAAAACACCTTAGAATCCCTAAAAATTAAGCAAACTCTTTGGAATTATCTTGCTCTACATTTGTGCACTGTGCATTTTCATTTCATATGTACACTCTTTTCATAAATCAAAACTTTGAGTTTTCGCTCTCCGTTCATCCCGTAAACCAAAAAGGCAAATAGATCACAACAAAAGGAAAATTTCAGAGTTCATGTACGGAAAAAATTTATAACAATAACAAATATAAGGAAAGAAAATTTATTCACACACCACAAATGAATACAAAAGTTTTGTTGTCCAAGTTTGGGAAATTCCACTAGTTCCAACCCATACAGCTTGGAATTTTATAATAAGGAGATTTCCTCCACACATGCTTAAAAAATGGACTAGCATGTTTGAAACATGTTAAAGATGCAAATCACCTATGGATCCAAAGCATTTGAAGAGAATAACAAACGCTCATTAAATTCTCAAGTGAACGTGCGGGGGGATATTTACCCGAGTAAAACAAGTCATTATTTTGCCCATCTACAAAATGTTGACCCAACGATCATAGATGATTGTAAAGTGATTTATCATGCGTAACGGGCTATATTACCCCTAAGAAATGACTTATGGATTGGGAGTCAACACTCAGTTAAAAATCCCTGCTTATCCCTTTTTCCCGACGATTGCAAAATCTGAGATATAAAAATTAAAAATACCTTAGAATCCCTAAAAATTACAGAAACTCTTTGGAATTATCTCGCTCTACAATTGTGCAAAGCGCATTTTCATTTTAGATATACACTCTTTTCATAAATCAAAAATTTGAATTTTTCGCTCTCCCTTCATCCCGTAAACCAAAAAGGCAAATAGATCACAACAAAATGAAAATTTTAGAGTTCATGTACGGAAAAAATTTAAACCAAAAACAAATGTAAGTAAAGAAAATTTATTCACACACCACAAATTAATACAAAATTTTTGTTGTCCAAGTTTGGGAAATTCCACTAGTTCAACCCTAACAGCTTGGAATTTTATAAGAAAGAGATTTCCTCCACACATGCATAAAAAATGGATTTGCATGTTTGAAACATGTTAAAGATGCAAATCACCTATGGATCCACAGCTTTTGAAGAGAATAACAAACACTCATTAAATTCTCAAGTGAACGTGCGGTGGGATATTTACCCAAGTCAAACAAGTCATTATTTTGCTCATCTACAAATAGCTGACCCAACGATCATTGATGATTGTAAAGTGATTTATCATGCATAACGGGCTATATTACCCTAAGAAATGACTTATGGATTGGGAGTCAAGACTCAGTTAGAAATCCCTGCCTCCCCCTTTTTCCCGACGATTGCAAAACCTGATATATAAAAACTAAGAAGACCTTACAATCCGTAAAAATTATAGAAACTCTCTTGAATTATCTCTCTCTACATTTGTGCATTATGCATTTTCATTCTAGATGTACTCTTTTTTCTTAAAACAAAACTTTGAGTTTTCGCTCTGCCTTCATCCTGTAAACCAAAAAGGCAAATAGATCACAACAAAATGAAAATTTGGGAGTTAAAAAATTTAAAAAAATAACAAATGTAAGTAAAGAAAATTTATTCACACACCACAAATGAACACAAAAGTTTTGTTGTCCGAGTTTGGGAAATTCCACTAGTTCAACCCTAACAGCTTGGAATTTTATAAGAAAGAGATTTCCTCCACACATGCTTTAAAAATGGGTATGCATGTTTTAAACAAGTTAAAGATGGAAATAACCTATGGATCCAATGCTTTTGAAGAGAATAACAAACGCTCATTAAATTCTCAAGTGAATGTGCGGTTGGATATTTACCCGATTTAAACAAGCAATTATTTTTACCATCTACAAAAAGCTGACCCAACGATCATAGATGATTGTAAAGTGATTTATCATGCATAACAGGCTATATTACCCTAAGAAATGACTTATGGATTGGGAGTCAAGACTCAGTTAAAAATCACTGCCTCCCCCTTTTCCCAACGATTGTGAAACCTGATATATAAAAACTAAGAAGATCTTACAATCGCTAAAAATTAAAGAAACTCTTTTGAATTATCTCTCTCTACATTTGTGCATTGTGCACTTTCATTTTAGATGTACACTCTTTTCATAAATCAAAACTTTAAATTTTCCCTCACCCTTCATCCCGTAAACAAAAAAGGCAAATTGATCACAAGAAAATGAAAAGTTTAGAGTTCTTGTATGTAAAAAATTTAAAACAATAACAAATGTAAGTAAAGAAAATTTATTCACACACCACAAATGAATACAAACGTTTTGCTGTCCAAGTTTGGGAAATTCCACTAGTTCACCCTTACATCTTGGAAATTTATAAGAAAGAGAATTCGTCCACACATGCTTAAAAAATGGATTTTCATGTTTGAAACATGTTAAAGATATAAATAACCTATGGATCCAAAGCTTTTGAAGAGAATAACAAACGCTCCTTAAATTCTCAAGTGAACGGGCGGTGGGATATTTACCCATGTCAAACAAGCCATTATTTTGTCCATCTACAAAAAGCTGACCCAACGATCATAGATGATTGTAAAGTGATTTATCATGCGTAACGGCTATATTACCCTAAAAAATAACTTATGGATTGGGAGTCAAGACTCTGTTAAAAATCCGTACCTCCCCCTTTTTTCCACAATTGCAAAACCTGATATAAAAAAACTAAGAAGAGCTTACAATCCCTAAAAATCACTGAAACTCTTTTGAATTATCTGTCCCTAAATTTGTGCATTGTGCATTTTAATTCTAGATGTACTCTTTTTTCTTAAAAGAAAACTTTGAGTTTTCGCTCTCCTTTCATCTCCTAAACCAAAAAGGCAAATAGATCACAACAAAATGTAAATTTTGGAGTTAAAAAATTTAAAACAATAACAAATGTAAGTAAAGAAAATTTATTCACACACCACAAATGAACACAAAAGTTTTGTTGTCCAAGTTTGGGAAACTCCACTAGTTCCAACCCATACAACTTGGAATTTTATAATAAGGAGATTTCCTACACACATGCTTAAAAAATGGATTAGCATGTTTGAAACATGTTAAAGATGCAAATCACCTATGGATCCAAAGCTTTTGAAGAGAATAACAAACGCTCATTAAATTCTCAAGTGAACGTGCGGTGGGATATTTACCCGAGTAAAACAAGCCATTATTTTGCCCATCTACAAAATGTTGACCCAACGATCATAGATGATTGTAAAGTGATTTATCATGCGTAACGGGCTAT
This sequence comes from Aristolochia californica, assembly GCF_029961685.1. NCBI lineage: Eukaryota > Viridiplantae > Streptophyta > Magnoliopsida > Piperales > Aristolochiaceae > Aristolochia > Aristolochia californica. Next base: position 27,321,059 of record NW_027181770.1, on the reverse strand, counting down.
ATTACCCCTAAGAAATGACTTATGGATTGGGAGTCAACACTCAGTTAAAAATCCCTGCTTATCCCTTTTTCCCGACGATTGCAAAACCTGATATATAAAAATTAAAAATACCATAGAATCCCTAAAAATTACACAAACTCTTTGGAATTATCTCGCTCTACAATTGTGCAATGCGCATTTTCATTTTAGATGTACACTCTTTTCATAAATCAAAACTTTGAATTTTTCGCTCTCCCTTCATCCCGTAAACCAAAAAGGCAAATAGATCACAACAAAATGAAAATTTTAGAGTTCAAGTACGGAAAAAATTTAAACCAATAACAAATGTAAGAAACAAAATTTATTCACACACCACAAATGAATACAAAATTTTTGTTGTGCAAGTTTGGGAAATTCCACTAGTTAAACCCTAAGAGCTTGGAATTTTATAAGAAAGAGATTTCCTCCGCACATGCTTAAAAAATGGATTTGCATGTTTGAAACATGTTAAAGATGCAAATCACCTACGGATCCACAACTTTTGAAGATAATAACAAACACTCATTAAATTCTTAAGTAAAGGTGCGGTGGGATATTTACCCGAGTCAAACAAGCCATTATTTTGCCCATCTACAAAAAGCTAACCCAACGATCACGGATGATTGTAAAGTGATTTATCAAGCGTAACGGGCTATATTACCCTAAGAAATGACTTATGGATTGGGAGTCAACACTCAGTTAAAAATCCCTGATTCCCCCTTTTTCCCGACGATTGCAAAACATGATATATAAAAACTAAAAAGACCTTAGAGTCCCTAAAAATTACAAAAACTCTTCTGAATTATCTCGCTCTACATTTTTGCATTTCCATTCTAGATGTACTCTTTTTTCTTAAAAGAAAACTTTGAGTTTTCGCTCTCCCTACATCCCGTAAACCAAAAAGGCAAATAGATCACAACAAAATGAAAATTTTGGAGTAAAAAAATTTAAAACAATAACAAATGTAAGTAAAGAAATTTTATTAACACATCACAAATGAACACAAAAGTTTTGTTGTCCAAGTTTGGGAAATTCCACTAGTTCAACCCGAACAGCTAGGAATTTTATAAGAAAGAGATTTCTTCCACACATGCTTTAAAAATGGATATGCATGTTTTAAACATGGTAAACATGCAAATCACCTATAGATCCAAACCGTTTGAAGAGAATAACAAACTCGCATTAAATTCTCAAGTGAACGTGCGGTGGGATATTTACCCGAGTCAAACAAGGCAATATTTTGCCCATCTACAAAAAGCTGACCCAACGATCATAGATGATTGTAATGTGATTTATCATGCGTAACGGGCTACATTACTCTAAGAAATGACTGATGGATTGGGGGTCAAGACTTAGTTAAAAATCCCTGCCTCCCCCTTTTTCTGGATGATTGCAAAACCTGATATATAAAAACTAAGAAGACCTTACAATCCCTAAAAATTACAGAAACTCTTTCGAATTATCTCTCTCTACATTTGTGCATTGTGCATTTCCATTCAAGATGTACCCTTTTTTCTTAAAACAAAACTTTGAGTTTTCGCTCTCCCTTCATCCCGTAAACCAAAAAGGCAAAGAGATCACAACAAAAAGAAAATTTCGGAGTTCAAAAATTTAAAACAATAACAAATGTAAGTAAACAAAATTTATTCACACACCACAAATGAGTACAAAAGTTTTGTTTTCCAAGTTTGGGAAATTCCACTAGTGAAACCCAAACTGCTTGGAATTTTATAAGAAAGAGATTTCCTCCACACATGCTTAAAAATGGATTTGCATGTTTGAAACATGTTAAAGATGCAAATCACCTATGGATCCAAAGCTTTTGAAGAGAATAACAAACGCTCATTAAATTCTCAAGTGAACGTGCAGTGGGATATTTACCCGAGTCAAACAAGCCATTATTTTTCCCATCTACAAAAAGTTAACCCAACGATCATAGATGATTGTAAAGTGATTTATTATGCGTAACGGGCTATATTACCCTAAGAAATGAGTTATGGATTGGGAGTCAACACTCATCTAAAAATCCCTACTTCACCCTTTTTCTCGACGATTGTGAAACCTGATATATAAAAACTAAAAAAAGCTTACAATCCCACACAATTACAGAAACTCTTAGGAATTATCTCTCTCTACATTTGTGCACTGTGCACTTCCAATCTAGATATACTCTTTTTTCTTAAAACAAAACTTTGAGTTTTCGCTCTCCCTTCATTTCGTAAACCAAAAAGGCAAATAGATCACAACAAAATGAAAATTTAGGAGTTAAAATTTTTTTAAAAATAACAAAAGTGAGTAAAGAAAATTTTTTCACACACCACAAATGAACACAAAAGTTTTGTTGTCCAAGTTTGGGAAATTCCACTAGTTCAACCCTAACAGCTTGGAATTTATAAGAAAGAGTTTTCCTCCACATATGCTTTAAAAATGGATATGCATGAGTTAAACATGTTAAAGATGCAAATGACCTATGGATCCAAAGCTTTTGAAGACAATAACAAACGCTCATTAAATTCTCAAGTGAACGTACGGTGGGATATTTACCCGAGTCAAACAAGCCATTATTTTGCCCATCTACAAAAAGCTGACCCAACGATCATAGATGATTGTAAAATTATTAATCATGCATAATGGGCTACATTACCGTAAGAAATGAATTATGGATTGGGAGTCAAGACTCAGTTAAAAATCCCTGCCTCCCCCTTTTTCCTGACGATTGCAAAACCTGATATATAAAAACTAAGAAGAGCTTACAATCCCTAAAAATTACAGAAACTCTTTCGAATTATCTTTCTCAACATTTGTACATTGTTCATTTCCATTCTAGATGTACTCTTTTGTCTTAAAACAAAACTTTGAGTTTTCGCTCTCCCTTTATCTCGTAAACCAAAAAGCCAAATAGATCACAACAAAATGAAAATTTTGGAGTTAAAAAATTAAAAACAATAACAAATGTAAGTAAAGAAAATTTATTCACACACCACAAATGAACACAAAAGTTTTGTTGTCCAAGTTTGGGAAATTCCACTAGTTCAACCCTAATAGTTTGGAATTTTATCAAAATGAGATTTCCTCCACACATGCTTTAAAAATGCATTTGCATGCTTTGAACATGTTAAAGATGCAAATCACCTATGGATCCAAAGCTTTTGAAGAGAATAACAAACGCTCATAAAATTCTCAAGTGAACGTGCAGTGGGAAATTTAACCGAGTCAAACAAGCCATTATTTTTCCCATCAACAAAAAGCTGACCCATCGATCATAGATGATTGTAAAGTGATTTATCATGCGTAACGGGCTGTATTACCCTAAGAAATGACCTATGGATTGGGAGTCAAGACTCAGAAAAAAATCCCTGCCTCCCCCTTTTTCCCGACGATTGCAAAACCTGATATATAAAAACAAAGTAGAGCGTACAATCCCTAAAAATTACAGAAACTCTTTGGAATTATCTCTCTCTACATTTGTGCATTGTGCATTTCCATTCTAGATGTACTCTTTTTTCTTAAAACAAAACTTTGAGTTTTTTCGCTCTCCCTTCCTCCCGTAAACCAAAAACGCAAAAAGATCACAACAAAATGAAAATTTTGGAGTTTAAAAATTTATATAACAACAAATGTAAGAAAAGAAAATTTATTCACACACCACAAATGAACCCAAAAGTTTTGTTGTCCAATTTTGGGAAATTCCACTAGATCAACCCTAACAGCTTGGAATTTTATAAGAATGAGATTTCCTCCACACATGCTTTAAAAATGGATATGAATGTTTTAAATATGTTAAAGATGCAAATCACCTATGGATCCAAAGCTTTTGAAGAGAATAACAAACGCTCATTAAATTCTAGAGTGAACGTGCGGTGGGATATTTACCCGAATCAAACAACCCATTATTTTTCCCATCTACAAAAAGCTGACCCAACGATCTTAGATGATTGCAAAGTGATTTATCATGCGTAACGGGCTATATCACCCTCAGAAATGGCTTATGGATTGGGAGTCAAGACTTAGTTAAAAATCCCTGCCTGCCCCTTTTTTCCGACGATTGGAAAAGCTGATATATAAAAACTAAGAAGAGCTTAAAATCCCTAAAAATTACAGAAACTCTTTGGAATTATCTCTCTCTACATTTGTGCATTGTGCATTTCCATTCTAGATGTACTCTTTTTTCTTAAAAGAAAACGTTGAGTTTTCGCTCTCCCTTCATCCCGTAAACCAAAAAGGAAAATAGATCACAACAAAATGAAAATTTTGGAGTTAAAAAATTTAAAACAATAACAAATGTAAGTAAAGAAAATTTATTCACAAACGAAAAATGAACACAAAAGTTTTGTTGTCCAAGTTTTGGAAATTCCACTAGTTCAACCCTAACAACTTGGAATTTTATAAGAAAAAGATTTCCTCCACACATGCTTTAAAAATGGATATGCATGTTTTAAACATGTTAAAGATGCAAATCACCTATGGATCGAAAGCTTTTGAAGAGAATAACAAATGCTCATTAAATTCTCAAGTGAACGTGAGGTGGGATATTTACCCGTGTCAAACACGCCATTATTTTGCCCATCTACAAAAAGCTGACCCAACGATCATTGATGATTGTAAAGTGATTTATCATGCGTAACGGGCTATATTACCCTTAGAAATAACTTATGGATTGGGAGTCAAGACTCAGCGAAAATTCCTTGCCTCCCCCTTTTTCCAGACGATTGCAAAACCTGATATATAGAAACTAAGAAGAGCTTACAATCCTAAAAAATTACAGAAACTCGTTCGAATTATCTCTCTCTACAGTTGTGCATTGTACATTTCCATTCTAGATGTACTCTTTTTTCTTAAAACAAAACTTTGAGTTTTCGCTATCCCATGATTCCATAAACCAAAAAGGCAAATAGATCACAACAAAATGAAAATTTTGGAGTTAAAAAATTTAAAACAATAACAAATGTAAGTAATGAAAATTTATTCACACACCATAAATGAACACAAAAGTTTTGTTGTCCAAGTTTGGGAAATTCCACTAGTTCAACCCTAACAGCTTGGAATTTTATAAGAAAGAGATTTCCTCCACACATGCTTTAAAAATGGATATGCATGTTATAAACATGTTAAAGATGCAAATCACCTAAGGATCCAAAGCTTTTGAAGAGAATAACAAACGCTCATTAAATTCACAAGTGAACGTGCGGTGGGATATTTACCTGAGTCAAACAAGCCATTATTTTGCCCATCGACAAAAAGCTTTCCCAATGATCATAGATGATTGTAAAGTGATTTATCATTCGTAACGGGCTATATTACCCTAAGAAATGACTTATGGATTGGGAGTCAACACTCCTTTAAAAATCTCTCCTTCCCCTTTTTCCCGACGATTGCAACACCGAATATATAAAAACTAGAAAGACTTTAGAATCCCTAAAAATTACAGAAACTCTTTGGAATTATCTCTCTTTACATTTGTGCACTGTGTATTTTCATTTTAGATGTACACACTTTTCATAAATCAAAACTTTGAGTTTTCGCTCTCCCTTCATCCCGTAAACCAAAAAGGCAAATAGATCACAACAAAATAAAAAGTTTAGAGTTCATGTATGGAAAAAATTTAAAACAATAACAAATGAGAGTAAAGAATTTTTATTCACACACCACCAATGAATACAAAAGTTTCGTTGTCCAAGTTTGGGAAATTCCACTAGTTCAACCCTAACAGCTTGGAATTTTATAAGAAAGAGATTTCCTCCACACTTGCTTAAAAAATGGATTTGCATATTTGAAACATGTTAAAGATGCAAATCACCTATGGATCCAAAGCTTTTGAAGAGAATAACAAACGCTCATTAAAATCTCAAGTGAACGTGGGGTGGGATATTTACCCAACTCAAACAAGCCATTATTTTGCCCATCTACAAAAAGCTGACCCAACGATCATAGATGATTGTAAAGTGATTTATCATGCGTAACAGGCTATATTACCCTAAGAAATGACTTATGGATTGGGAGTCAAGACTCGGTTAAAAATCCCCGCCTCCCCCTTTTTTCTGACGATTGCAAAACCTGATATATAAAAACTTTGAAGAGCTTACAATCCCTAAAAATTATAGAAACTCTTTGGAATTATCTCTGTCTATATTTGTGCATCGTGCATTTCCATTCTAGATGTACTCTTTTTTCTTAAAACAAAACTTTGAGTTTTCGTTCTCCCTTCATCCCGTAAACCAAAAAGGCAAATAGATTGCAACAAAAAGAAAATTTTGGAGTTAAAAAATTTAAAACAATAACAAATGTATGTAAAGAAAATTTATTCACTCACCACAAATGAACACAAAAGTTTTGTTGTCCAAGTTTGGGAAATTCCACTAGTTAAACCCTAACAGCTTGGAATTTCATAACAAAGAGATTTCCTTCACACATGCTTTAAAAATGGATATGCATGTTTTAAACATGTTAAAGATGCAAATCACCTATGGATCCAAAGCTTTTGAAGAGAATAACAAACACTCATTAAATTCTCAAGTGAACGTGCGATGGGATATCTACCCGACTCAAACAAGCCATTATTTTGGCCGTCTACAAAAAGTTGACCCAATGATCAAAGATGATTGTAAAGTGATTTATCATGTGTAACGGGCTATATTACCCTAAGAAATGACTTATGGATTGGGAGTCAAGACTCAGATAAAAATCGCTGCCTCACCCTCTTTCCCAACGATTGCAAAACCTGATATATAAAAACTAAGTAAGAGCTTACAATCCCTAAAAATTAGAGCATCTCTTTGGAGTTATCTCTCTCTACATTTGTGCATTGAGCATTTCCATTCTAGATGTACTCTTTTTTCTTAAAACAAAACTTTGAGTTTTTGCTCTCCCTTCATCCCGTAAACATAAAAGGCAAACAGATCACAACAAAATGAAAATTTTGGAGTTAAAAATTTAAAACAATAACAAATGTAAGTAAAGAAAATTTATTCACACACAACAAAAGAACACAAAATTTTTGTTGTCCAAGTTTGGGAAATTCCACTAGTTCAACCCTAACAGATTGGAATTTTATAAGAAAGAGATTTCCTCCACACATCCTTAAAAACTGGATATGCATGTTTTAAACATGTTAAAGATGGAAATCACCTATGGACCAGAAGCTTTTGAAGAGAATAACAAACGCTCATTAAATTCTTAAATGAACGTGCGGTGGGATATTTACCGGAGTCAAACATACCCTTATTTTGCCCGTCTTCAAAAAGCTGACCCAACGACCATAGATGATTGTAAAGTGATTTATCATGTGTAACGGGCTATATTACCCTAAGAAATGACTTATGGATTGGGAGTCAACACTCAGTTAAAAATCCCTGCTTCCGCCTTTTTCCCGACGATTGAGAAACCAGATATACAAAAACTAAAAAGACCTTAGAATCCCTAAAAATTACAGAAACTCTTTGGAATTATCTCACTCCAGATTTGTGCACTGTGTATTTTAATTTTAGATGAACACTCTTTCCATAAATCAAAACTTTGAGTTTTCACACTCCCTTCATCCCTTAAACCAAAAAGACAAATGATCACAATGAAATGAAAATTTTAGAGTTCATGTACTGAAAAAATTTAAAAAAATAACAAATGTAAGTAAAGAAAATTTATTCACACACCACAAATAAAAACAAAAGTTTTCTTGTCCAAGTTTGGGAAATTCCACTAGTTCAACCCTAACTGCTTGGAATTTTATCAGAAAGAGATTTCCTCCACACATGCTTTAAAAATGGATATGCATGTTTTAAACATGTTAAAGATGCAAATCACCTTCGGATCCAAAAATTTTGAAGAGAATAACAAACGCTCATTAAATTCTCAAGTGAACATGCGGTGGGATATTTACCCTAGTCAAACAAGCCATTATTTTACCCATCTACAAAAAGCTAACCCAACGATCATAGATGATTGTAAAGTGATTTACCATGTGTAACGGGCTATATTACCCTAAGAAATGACTTATGGATTGGGATTCAAGACTCAGTTAAAAATCCCTGCCTCCCCCTTTTTCCCGACGATTGCAAAACCTGATAAATAAAAACTAAGAAGAGCTTACAATCCCTAAAAATTACACAAACTCTTTGGAATTATCTTTCTCTACATTTGTGCATTGTACATTTACATTCTAGATGTACTCTTTTTTCTTAAAACAAAACTTTGAGTTTTCACTCTCACTTCATCCCGTAAACCAAAAAGGCAAATAGATCACAATAAAATGAAAATTTTGAAGTTAAAAAATTTAAAACAATAACAAATGTAAGTAAAAAATATTTATTCGCACACCACAAATGAACACAAAAGTTTTTTTGTCTAAGTTTGGGAAATTCCACTAGTTCAACCCTAACGGCTTGGAATTTTATAAGAAAGAGATTTCCTCCACACATGCTTTAAAAATGGATATGCATGTTTTAAACATTTTAAAGAGAATAACAAACGCTCATTAAATTCTCAAGTGAACGTGTGGTGGGATATTTACCCGAGTCAAAAGAGCCATTATTTTGCCCATCTACAAAAAGCTGAGCCAACGATCAAAGATGATTGTAAAGTGATTTATCATACGTAACGGGCTATATTACCCAAAGAAATGACTTATGGATTGGGAGCCAACACTCAGTTAAAAATCCCTGCTGCTCCCTTTTTCCCGACGATTGCAAAACCTGATATATAAAAACTATAAAGACTTTAGAATCTCTAAAAATTACAGAAACTCTTTGGAATTATCTCGCTCTATATTTGTGCACTGTGCATTTGCATTTTAGATGTACACTTTTTTCATAAATCAAAACTTTGAGTTTTCGCTCTCCCTTCATCCCGTAAACCAAAAAGGCAAATAGATCACAACGAAACGATAATTTTAGCATTCTTGTACGGAAAAAATTTAAAACAATAACAAATGTAGGTAAAGAAAACTTATTCACACACCACAAATGAATATAAAAGTTTTGTTGTCCAAGTTTGGGAAATTCCACTAGTTCAACCCCAACAGCTTGGAATTATATAAGAAAGAGAATTCCTCTACACATGCTTAAAAAATGGCTTTGCATGTTTGAAACTTGTTAAAGATGCAAATCACCTATGGATCCAAAACTTTTGAAGAGAATAACAAACGCTCATTAAATTCTCCAGTGAGCGTGCTGTGGGATATTCACCCGAGTCAAACAAACCATTATTTTGCCCATCTACAAAAAGCTGACCTAACGATCATGGATGATTGTAAAGTGATTTATCATGTGTAACGGGATATATTACCATAAGAAATGACTTATGGATTGGGAGTTAGGACTCAGTTAAAATCCCTGCCTCCCCTTTTTCCCGACGATTGCAAAACCTGATATATAAAAACTAAGAAGAGCTTACAATCCCTAAAAATTACAGAAACTCTTTGGAATTATCTCTCTCTACATTTGTGCAATGAGCATTTCCATTCTAGATGTACTCTTTTTTCTTAAAACAAAACTTTCAGTTTTCGTTCTCCCTTCATCCCGTAAATATAAAAGGCAAACAGATGACGACAAAATGAAAATTTTGGAGTTAAAAATTTAAAACAATAACAAATGTAAGTAAAAAAAATTGATTCACACACCACAAATGAACACAAAAGTTTTGTTGTCCAAGTTTGGGAAATTCCACTAGTTCAACCCTAACAGATTGGAATTTTATAAGAAAGAGATTTCCTCCACACATGCTTAAAAACTAGATATGCATGTTTTAAACATGTTAAAGATGCAAATCACCTATTGATCCGAAGCTTTTGAAGAGAATAACAAACGCTCATTAAATTCTCAAATGAACTTGCGGTGGGATATTTACCCGAGTCAGACAAGCCATTATTTTGCCGAGCTACAAAAAGCTGACCCAACGATCTTAGATGATTGTAAAGTGATTTATCATGTGTAACGGGCTATATTACCCTAAGATATGTCTTATGGATTGGGAGTCAACACTCAGTTAAAAATCCCTGCTTCCCCCTTTTTCCCGACGAATGCAAAACCTGAAATATAAAAACTAAAAGGACGTTAGAATCCCTAAAACTTACAGAAATTCTTTGGAATTATCTTGCTCAACATTTGTGCACTGTGCATTTTCATTTTAGATGTACACTTTTTTCATAAATCAAAACTTTGAGTTTCCGCTCTCCCTTCATCCCGTAAACCAAAAAGGCAAATGGATCACAACAAAATGAAAATTTTAGTGTTCATGTACGGAAAAAATTTAAAACAATAACAAATGTTAGTAAAGAATTTTTATTCACACACCACCAATGAATACAAAAGTTTTGTTGTCCAAGTTTGGGAAATTCCACTAGTTCAACCCTAACAGCTTGGAATTTTATAAGAAAGAGATTTCCTTCACATATGCTTTAAAAATGGATATGAATGTTTTAAACATGTTAAGAATGCAAATCACCTATGGATCCAAAGCCATTGAAGAGAATAACAAACGCTTATTAAATTCTCAAGTGAACGTGCGGTGGAATATTTACCCAAGTCCAACAAGCCTTTATTTTGCCCATCTACAAAAAGCTGACCCAACGATCATAGATGATTGTAAAGTGATTTATCATGCGTAACGGGCTATATTACCCTAAGAAATGACTTCTGGATTGGGAGTCAACACTCAGTTAAAAATCCTTGCTGCCCCCTTTTTCCCGACGATTGCAAAACCTAATATATAAAAACTATAAAGACTTTAGAATCCCCAAAAATTACTGAAACTCTTTGGAATTATCTTGCTGTACATTTGCGCACTGTGCATTTTCATTTTAGATGTACACTTTTTTCATAAATCAAAACTTTGAGTTTTCGCTTTCCCTTCATCCCGTAAACAAAAAAGGCAAATAGATCACAACAAAATGAAAATTTTAGAGTTCATGTAGGGAAAAAATTTAAAACAATAACAAATGTAAGTAAACAAAATTTATTCACACACCACAAATGAGTACAAAAGTTTTGTTGTCCAAGTTTGGGAAATTCCACTAGTTAAACCCAAACTGGTTGGAATTTTATAAGAAAGAGATTTCCTCCACACATGCTTAAAAATGGATTTGCATGTTTGAAACATGTTAAAGATGCAAATCACCTATGGATCCAAATCTTTTGAAGAGAATAACAAACGCTCATTAAATTCTCAAGTGAACGTGCGGTGGGATATTTACCCGAGTGAAACAAGCCATTATTTTGCCCATCTACAAAAAGCTGACCCAACGATCATAGTTGATTATAAAGTGATTTATCATGCGTAACGGTCTATATTACCCTAACAAATGACTTATGGATTGGGAGTCAACACTCAGTTAAAAATCCCTGCCTCCCCCATTTTTCCGATGATTGCAAAACCTGATATATAAAAACTAAGAAGAGCTTACATTCCCTAAAAATTACAGAAACTCTTAGGAATTATCTCTCTCTACATTTGTGCATTGTGCACTTCCATTCTACATGTATTATTTTTGCTTAAAACAAAACTTTGAGTTTTGGTTCTCCCTTCATCCCGTAAACATAAAAGGCAAACAGATCACAACAACATGAAAATTTTGGAGTTAAAAGTTTAAAACAATAACAAATGTAACTAAAGAAAATTTATTCTCACACAACAAATGAACAAAAAAGTTTTGTTTTCCAAGTTTGGGAAATTCCAATAGTTCAACCCTAACAGATTGGAATTTTATAAGAAAAAGATTTCCTCCACACATGCTTAAAAACTGGATATGCATGTTTTGAACATATTAAAGATGCAAATCACTTATGGATCCGAAGCTTTTGAAGAGAATAAAAAACGCTCATAGATGATTGTAAAGTGATTTACCATGTGTAACGGGCTATATTACCCTAAGAAATGACTATGGATTGGGAGTCAACACTCAGTTAAAAATCCATGGTTCCCCCTTTTTCCAGACGATTGCAATACCTGAAATATAAAAACTAAAAAGACGTTAGAATCCCTAAAAATTACAGAAATTCTTTGGAATTATCTCGCTCAACATTTGGGCACAGTGCATTTTCATTTTAGATGTACACTCTTTTCATAAATATAAACTTTGAGTATTCGCTCCCCCTTCATCCCCTCAACCAAAAAGGCAAATAGATCACAACAAAATTAAAATTTTAGAGTTCATGTATGGAAAAAATTTAAAACAATAACAAATGTAAGTAAAGAATTCTTATTCACACACCACCAATGAATACAAAAGTTTTGTTGTCCAAGTTTGGGAAATTCCACTAGTTCAACCCTAACAGCTTGGAATTTTATAAGAAAGTGATTTCCTCCACACATTCTTAAAAAATGGATTTGCATATTTGAAACATGTTAAAGATCCAAATCACCTATGGATCGAAAGCTTTTGAAGAGAATAATAAACGCTCATTAAATTCTCAACTGAACGTGGGGTGGGATATTTACCCAAGTCAAACAAGCCATTATTTTGCCCATCTACAAAAAGCTGACCCAACGATCATAGATGATTGTAAAGTGATTTATCATGCGTAACGGGCTATATTACCCTAAGATATTACTTATGGATTGGGAGTCAAGACTCGGTTAAAAATCCCTGCCTCCCCCTTTTTCCCGACTATTGCAAAACCTGATATATAAAAACTAAGAAGAGCTTACAATCCCTAAAAATTACAGAAACTCTTTGGAATTATCTCTCTCTACATTTGTGCATTGTACATTTCCATTCAAGATGTACTCTTTTTTCTTAAAACAAAACTTTGAGTTTTCACTCTCCCTTCATCCCGTAAACCAAAAACGCAAATAGATCACAACAAAATGAAAATTTTGGAGTTAAAAAATTTAAAACAATAACAAATCTAAGTAAACAATATTTATTCACACACCACGAATGAACACAAAATTTTTGTTGTCCAAGTTTCGGAAATTCCACTAGTTCAACCCAAACAGCTTGGAATTTTATAAGGAAGAGATTTCCTCCACACATGCTTTAAAAATGGATATGCATGTTTTAAACATGTTAAAGAGAATAACAAACGCTCATTAAATTCTCTAGTGAACGTGCGGTGAGATATTTACCCGAGTAAAACAAGCCATTATTTTGCCCATCTACAAAAAGTTGACCCAACGATCATGGATGATTGTAAAGTGATTTATCATGCGTAACGGGCTATATTACCCTAAGAAATTACTTATGGATTGGGAGTCAAGACTCAGTTAAAAATCCCTGCCTCCCCCTTTTTCCCGACGATTGCAAAACCTGATATATAAAAACTAAGAAGAGCATACAATCACTAAAAATTACCGAAACTCTTTGGAATTATCTCTCTCTACATTTGTCCAATGAGCATTTCCATTCTAGATGTACTCTTTTTTCTTAAAACAAAACTTTGAGTTTTCGTTCTCCCTTCATCCCGTAAACATAAAAGGCAAATAGGTCACAACAAAATGAAAATTTTGGAGTTAAAAATTTAAAACAATAACAAAAGTAACAAAAGAAAATTTATTCACACACAACAAATGAACACAAAAGTTTTGTTTTCCAAGTTTGGGAAATTCCACTAGTTCAACCCTAACAGATTGAAATTTTATAAGAAAAAGATTTCCTCCACACATGCTGAAAAATTGAATATGCTTGTTTTAAACATGTTAAAGATGCAAATCGCCTATGGATCCGAAGCTTTCGAAGAGAATAACAAACGCTCATTAAATTCTCAAATGAACTTGCGGTGGGATATTTACCTGAATAAAACAAGCCATTATTTTGCTCGTTTTCAAAAAGCTGACCCAACGATCATAGATGATTGTAAAGTGATTTATCATGCGTAACGGGCTATATTATCCTAAGAAATGACTTATGGATTGGGAGTCAACACTCCTTTAAAAATCTCTCCTTCCCCTTTTTCCCGACGATTGCTAAACCTGATATTTAAAAACTAAAAAGACCTTAGAATCCCAAAAAATTACAGAAACTCTTTGGAATTATCTCGCTCTACATTTGTGCACTGTGCATTTTCATTTTAGATGTACACTTTTTTCATAAATCAAAACCTCGAGTTTTCGCTCTCCCTTCATCCTATAAACCAAAAAGGCGAATAGATCATATCAAAATGAAAATTTTGGAGTTCATGTACGGAAAAAATTTAAAACAATAACAAATGTTAGTAAAGAAAATTTATTCACACACCAGAAATGAATACAAAACTTTTGTTGTCCAAGTTTGGGAAATTCCTCTAGTTCAACCCTAACAGCTTGGAATTTTATAAGAAAGAGATTTCCTCCACACATGCTAAAAAAATGGGTATGCATGTTTTAAACATGTTAAAGAAGCAAATCACCTATGGATCCAAAGCTTTTGAAGAGAATAACAAGCGCTCATTAAATTCTAAAGTGAACATGCGGTGGGATATTTACCTAAGTCAAACAAGCCATTATTTTGCCCATCTACAAAAAGCTAACCCAACAATCATAGATGATTCTAAAGTGATTTATCATGCGTAACACACCATATTACCCTAATAAATGTCTTATAGATTGGGAGTCAACACTCAGTTAAAAATCCCTGCTTCCGCCTTTTTCCCGACGATTGCAAAACCTGATATATAAAACTTAAAAAACCATAGAATCCCTCAAAATTACATAAACTCTTTGGAATTATCTCGCTCTACATTTGTGCACTTAGTTTTTTCATTTTAGATGTACACTTTTTTCATAAATCAAAACTTTGAGTTTTGCTATCCCTTCGTCCCGTAAACCAAAAAGGCAAATCAATCAAAACAAAATGAAAATTTTAGAGTTCATGTACGGAAAAAATTTAAAACAATAAGATAAGTAAGTAAAAAAAATTTATTCACACACCACGATTGAATACAAAAGTTTTCTTGTCCAAGTTTGGGAAATCCGACTAGTTCAACCCTAACTGCTTGGAATTTTATAAGAAAGAGATTTCCTCCACACATGCTTTAAAAATTGATATGCATGTTTTAAACATGTTAAAGATGCAAATCACCTATGGATCTAAAGTTTTTATCATGCGTAACGGGCTATATTACCCTAAGAAATGACTTATGGATTGGGAGTCAAGACTCAGTTAAAAATCCATACCTCCCCCTTTTTCCCGACGATTGCAAAACCTGATATATAAAAACTAAGAAGAGCTTACAATCCCTAAAAATTACAGAAACTCTTTGGAATTATCTCGCTCTACATTTGTGCACTGTGCATTTTCATTTTAGATGTAAAATTTTTTCATAAATCAAAACTTTGAGTTTTCGCTCTCCCTTCATCCCGTCAACAAAAAAGTCAAATTGATCACAGCAAAATGAAAATTTTAGAGTTCATGTACGGAAAAAAATTTAAAACAATAACAAAAGTAAGTAAAGAAAATTTATTGACACACCACAAATGAACACAAAAGTTTTGTTGTCCAAGTTTGGGAAATTCCACTTGTTCAACCCCAACAGCTTGGAATTTTATAGGAAAGTGATTTCCTACACACATGCCTTAAAAATGGATGTGCATGTTTTAAACATGTTAAAGATGCAAATCACCTATGGATCCAAAGCTTTTGAAGAGAATATCAAACGTTCATTAAATTCTCAATTGAACGTGCGGTGGGATATTTACCCGAGTCAAACAAGCCATTATTTTGCCCATCTACAAAAAGCTGACCCAACGATCATGGATGATTGTAAAGTGATTTATCATGCGTAACGGGCTATATTACCCTAAGAAATGACCTATAGATTGGGAGTCAAGACTCAGTTAAAAATTCCTGCCTCCCCCTTTTTCCCGACGATTGCAAAACCTGATATATAAAAACTAAGAAGAGCTTACAATCCCTAAAATTTACAGGAACTCTATGGAATTATCTCGCTCTACATTCGTGCACTGTGCATTTTCATTTTAGAAGTACACTTTTTTCTTAAATAAAAACTTTGAGTTTTCGCTCTCCCTTCATCTAGTAATACAAAAAGGCAAATAAATCACAACAAAATAAAAATTTTAGAGTTCATGTAAGGAAAAAAAATTAAATCACTAACAAATGTAAGTAAAGAAAATTTATTCACACACCACAAATGAACACAAAAGTTTTGTTGTCCAAGTTTGGGAAATTCCACCACTTCAACCCTAACAGCTTGGAATTTTATAAGAAAGAGATTTCCTCCACATATGCTTAAAAAATGGATTTGCATGTTTTAAACATGCTAAAGATGCAAATCACCTATGGATCCATAGCTTTTGAAGAGAATAACAAATACTCATTAAATTCTCAACTGAACGTGCGGTGGGATTTACCCGAGTCAAACAAGCCATTATTTTGCCCATCTACAAAAAGCTGACCCAACGATCATGGATGATTGTAAAGTGATTTATCATGCGTAACGGGCTATATTACCCTAATAAATGACTTATGGATTGGGAGTTAAGACTTAGTTAAAAATCCCGGCTTCCACCTTTTTCCCGACGATTGCAAAACCTGATATATAAAAACTAAGAAGAGTTTACAATCCCTAAAAATTACAGAAACTCTTTAGAATTATCTCTCTGTACGTTTGTGCATTGTGCATTTCCATTCTACATGTACTCTTTTTTCTTAAAATAAAAGTTTTAGTTTTCTCTCTCCCTTCATCCCGTAAACCAAAAAGGCAAAAAGATCACAACAAAATGAAAATTTTGGAGTTCAACTACAGAAAAACTTTAAAACAATAACAAATGTAAGTAAAGAAAATTTATTCACACACCACAAATGAACACAAAAGTTTCGTTGTCCAAGTTTGGGAAATTCCACTAGTTCAACCCTAACAGCTTGGAATTTTATACGAAAGAGATTTCCTCCACACATGCTTTAAAAATGATATGCGTGTTTTAAA
This sequence comes from Aristolochia californica, assembly GCF_029961685.1. NCBI lineage: Eukaryota > Viridiplantae > Streptophyta > Magnoliopsida > Piperales > Aristolochiaceae > Aristolochia > Aristolochia californica. Next base: position 27,304,191 of record NW_027181770.1, on the reverse strand, counting down.
CATTTTAAAGATGCAAATCACCTATGGATCCAAAGCTTTTTAAGAGAATAACCGACGCTCATTAAATTCTCAAGTGAACGTGCGGTGGGATATTTACACGAGTCAAACAAGCCATTATTTTACCCATCTACAAAAAGCTGACCCAACGATCATGGATGTTTGTAAAGTGATTTATCATGTGTAACGGGCTATATTACCCTAAGAAATGACTTATGGATTGGGAGTAATGACTCAGTTAAAAATCCCTACCTCCCCCTTTTTCCCGACGATTGCAAAACCTGATTGATAAAAACGCTTACAATCCCTAAAAATTACAGAAACTCTTTGGAATTATCTCGCTCTACATTTGAGCACTGTGCATTTTCATTTTAGATGTACACTTTTTTCATAAATCAAAACTTTGAGTTTTCGCTCTCCCTTCATCTCGTAAACCAAAAAAGGCAAATAGATCACAACAAAATGAAAATTTTAGTGTTCATGTATGGAAAAAAATTTAGAACAATAACAAATGTAAGTAAAGAAAATTTATTCACACACCACATATGAACACAAAAGTTTTTTTGTCCAGGTTTGGGAAATTCCACTAGCTCAACCCTAACAACTTGGAATTTTATAAGAAAGAGATTTCCTCCACACATGCTTAAAAAATGGATTTGCATGTTTTAAACATGTTAAAGATGCAAATCACCTATGGATCCATAGCTTTTGAAGTGAATAACAAACGCTCATTAAATTCTCAACTGAACGTGCGGTGGGATTTACCCGAGTCAAACAAGCCATTATTTTACCCATCTACAAAAAGCTGACCCAACGATCATGGATGATTGTATAGTGATTTATCATGTGTAATAGTCTATATTACCCTCAGAAATGACTTATGGATTGGGAGTCAAGACTCAGTTAAAAATCCCTGCCTCCCCCTTTTTCCCGATGATTGCAAAACCTGATATATAAAAACTAAGAGGAGCTTACAATCCCTCAAAATTACAGAAGCTCTTTGGAATTATTTTGCTCTACATTTTTGCACTGTGCATTTTTATTTTAGATGTACACTTTTTTCATAAATCAAAACTTTGATTTTTCGCTCTCCCTTCATCCCGTAAACCAAAAAGGCAAATAAATCACAACAAAATGAAAATTTTGGAGTTCAAGTATGAAAAAAATTTAAAACAATAACAAATGTAAGTAAATTAAATTTATTCACACACCAAAATTGAACACAAAAGTTTTGTTGTCCATGTTTGGGAAATTCCACTAGTTCAACACCAAGAGCTTGGAATTTTATAGGAAAGAGATTTCTTCCACACATGCTTTGAAAATGGATATGCATGTTTTAAACATGTTAAAGGTGCAAATCACCTATGGATCCAAAGCTTTTGAAGAGAATAACAAACGCTCATTAAATTCTCAAGTGAACGTGCGGTGGGATATTTTCCCGAGTCAAACAAGCCATTATTTTGCCCATTTACAAAATGCTTACCCAATGATCATGGATGATTGTAAAGTGAGTTATCATGCATAATGGCCTATATTACCCTAAGAAATGACTTATGGATTGGGATTCAAGACTCAGTTAAAAATCCCTGCCTCCCCCTTTTTCCCGACGATTGCAAAACCTGATATATAAAAACTAAGTAGAACTTAAAATCCCTAAAAATTACAGAAACTCTTATGGAATTATCTCTCTCTACATTTGTGCATTGTGCATTTCCATTCTACATATACACTTTTTTCATAAATCAAAACTTTGAGTTTTCCCTATCCCTTTATCCCATAAACCAAAAAGGCAAATAGATCACAACAAAATGAAAATTTTAGAGTTGATGTACGGAAAAAAATTTAAAACAATAACAAATGTAAGTAAAGAAAATTTATTCACACACCACAAATGAACACAAAAGATTTGTGTTCGAAGTTTGGGAAATTCCACTAGTTCAACCCCAAGAGCATGGAATTTTATAGGAAAAAGATTTCCTCCACACATGCTTTAAAAATGGATATGCATGTTTTAAACATGTTAAAGATACAAATCACCAATGGGTCCATTTGGTTTTGAAGAGAATAACAAACGCTCATTAAATTCTCAAGTGAACGTTCGGTGCGATATTTACCCGAGTCAAACAAACCATTATCTTGCCCATCTACAAAAAGCTGACCCAAGGATCATGGATGATTGTAAAGTGATTTATCATGCGTAACGGGCTATATTACCCTAAGAAATGACTTATGGATTTGGAGTCAAGACTCAGTTAAAAATCCCTGCCTCCCCCTTTTTCCCGACGATTGCAAAACCTGATATATAAAAACTAAGAAGAGCTTACAATCCCTAAAAATTACAGAAACTCTTTGGAATTATCTCTCTCTACATTTGTGCATTGTGCATTTTAATTTTAGCCATACACCTTTTTCATAAATCAAAACTTTGAGTTTTCGCTCTCCTTTTATCACATAAACCAAAAAGGCAAATAGATCACAACAAAATGAAAATTTTAGAGTTCATGTATGGAAAAAAATTTTAAACAATAACAAATGTAAGTAAAGAAAATTTATTCACACGCCACAAATGAACAGAAAAGTTTTGTTGTCCATGTTTCGGAAATTCCACTAGTTCAACACCAACAGCTTGAAATTTTATAAGCAAGAGATTTCCTCCACACACGCTTAAAAAATGGATTTGCATGTTTTAAACATGTTAAAGATGCAAATCACCTATGGATCCAAAGCTTTTGAAGAGAATAACAAATGCTCATTAAATTCTCAAATGAACGTGCAGTGGGATATTTACTAGAGTCAAACAAGCCATTATCTTGCCGATCTACAAAAAGCTGACCCAACGATCATGGATGATTGTAAAGTGATTTATCATGCGTAACGGGCTATATTACCCTCAGAAATGACTTATGGATTGGGAGTCAAGACTCAGTTAAAAATCCCTGCCTCCCCCTTTTTCCCGACGATTTCAAAACCTGATATATAAAAACTAAGAGGAGCTTACAATCCCTCAAAATTACAGAAACTCTTTGGAATTATTTTGCTCTACTTTTTTGCACTGTGCATTTTCATTTCAGATGTACACTTTTTTCATAAATCAAAACTTTGATTTTTCGCTCTCCCTTCATCCTGTAAACCAAAAAGGCAAATAAATCACAACAAAATGAAAATTTTAGAGTTCATGTACGGAAAAAAATTCAAAACAATAAAAATGTAAGTAAAGAAAATTTATTCACACACCACAAATGAACACAAAATTTTTGTTGTCCAAGTTTGGGAAATTTCACTAGTTCAACCCCAACAGCTTGGAATTTTATAGGAAAGAGATTTCCTCCACACATGCTTTAAAAATTGATATGCATGTTTTAAACATGTTAAAGATGCAAATCACCTATGGATCTAAAGTTTTTGAAGAGAATAACAAACGCTCATTAAATTCTCTAGTGAACGTGCGGTGGGATATTTACTCGAGTCGAACAACCCATTATCTTGCCCATTTACAAAAAGCTGACCCAACGATCATGGATGATTGTAAAGTGATTTATCATGCGTAAGGGGCTATATTACCCTAAGAAATTACTTATGGATTGGGACTCAAGACTCAGTTAAAAATCCCTACCACCACCTTTATCCCGACGATTGCAAAACCTAATATATAAAAGCTAAGAAGAGCTTACAATCCCTAATAATTACAGAAACACTTTGGAATTATCTCACTCTACATTTGTGCACTATGCATTTTCATTTTAGATGTACACTTTTTTTATAAATCAAAACTTTGAGTTTTCACTCTCCCTTCATCCCGTAAACCAAAAAGGCAAATAGATCAGAACAAAATGAAAATTTTAGAGTTCATGTACGGAAAAAAATTGAAAACAACAGCAAATGTAAGTAAAGAAAATTTATTCACACACCAGAAATGATAACAAACGTTTAGTTGTCCAAGTTTGGGAAATTCCACTAGTTCAACCCAAACAGCTTGGAATTTTATAAGAAAGAGATTTCCTCCACACATGCTTAAAAAATGGATTTGCATGTTTTAAACATGTTAAAGATGAAAATCACCTATGGATCCAAAGCTTCTGAAGAGAATAACAAACGCTCATTAAATTCTCAAGCGAACGTGCAGTGGGATATTTACTTGAGTCTTACAACCCATTATTTTCCCTTCTACAAAAAGCTGACCCAACGATCATGGACGATTGTCAAGTGATTTATCATGCATAACGGGCTATATTACCCTAAGAAATGACTTATGGATTGGGAGTCAAGACTCAGTTAAAAATTCATACCTCCCCCTTTTTCCCGACGATTGCAAAACCTGATATATAAAAACTAAGAAGAGCTTACAATCCCTAAAAATTAGAGAAACTCTTTGGAATTATCTCGCTCTACATTTGTACACTGTGCATTTTCATTTTAGATGTAAACTTTTTTTATCAATCAAAACTTTGAGTTTTCGGTCTCCCTTCATACCGTCCACCAAAAAGGCAAATTGATCACAACAAAATGAAAATTTTAGAGTTCATGTACGGAAAAAAAATTAAAAGAATAACAAATGTAAGTAAAGAAAATTTATTGACACACCACAAATGAACACAAAAGTTTTATTGTCCAAGTTTGGGAAATTCCACTAGTTCAACCCCAACAGCTTGGAATTTTATAAGAAAGAGATTTCCACCACACATGCATAAAAAATGGATTTGCATGTTTTAAACATGTTAAAGATGGAAATCACCTATGGATCCAAATCATTTGAAGAGAATAATAAACGCTCATAAAATTCTCAAGTGAACGTGTGGTGGGATATTTACCCGAGTCAAACAAGGCAATAGTTTGCCCATCTACAAAAAGCTGACCCAACGATCATGGATGATTGTAAAGTGATTGATCATGCGTAACAGGCTATATTACCCTAAGAAATGACTTATGGATTGGGAGTCAAGACTCAGTTAAAAAGCCATGCCTCTCCCTTTTTCCCGACAATTGCAAGACCTGATATATAAAAACTAAGTAGAGCTTACAATCCCTAAAAAACACAGAAACTCTTTTGGAATTATCTCCCTCTACATTTGTACATTGTGCATTTCCATTCTACATATACTCTTTCTTCTTAAAAAAAAACTTTGAGTTTTCGCTCTCCCTTCATCCCTTAAACCAAAAAGGCAAATAGATCACAACAAAATGAAAATTTTGGAGTTCAAGTATGGAAAAAATTGCAAACAATAACAAATGTAAGTAAAGAAAATTTTTTCACACACCACAAATGAACACAAAAGTTTTGTTGTCCAAGTTGGGGAAATTCCACTTGTTCAACCCCAACAGCTTGGAATTTTATAGGAAAGTGATTTCCTACACACATGCCTTAAAAATGGATGTGCATGTTTTAAACATGTTAAAGATGCAAATCACCTATGGATCCAAAGCTTTTGAAGAGAATATCAAACGTTCATTAAATTCTCAATTGAACGTGCGGTGGGATATTTACCCGAGTCAAACAACCCATTATTTTGCCCATCGACAAAAATCTGACCCAACGATCATGGATCATTATAAAGTGATTTATCATGCGTAACAGGCTATATTACCCTAAGAAATGACTTATGGATTGGGAGTCAAGACTCAGTTAAAAATCCCTGCCTCCCCCTTTTTCCCGACGATTGCAAAAACTGATATATAAAAACTAAGAAGAGCTTACAATCCCTAAAATTTACAGGAACTCTATGGAATTATCTCGCTCTACATTTGCGCACTGTGCATTTTCATTTTAGATGTACACTTTTTTCATAAATAGAAACTTTGAGTTTTCGCTCTCCCTTCATCCCGTAATACAAAAGGCAAATTGATCACAACAAAATAAAAATTTTAGAGTTCATGTACGGAAAAAAATTTAAAACAATAACAAATGTAAGTAAAGAAAATTTATTCACACACCACAAATGAACACAAAAGTTTTGTTGTCCAAGTTTGGGGAATTCCACTAGTTCAACCCTAACAGCATGGAATTTTATAAGAAAGATTTCCTCCACACATGCTTAAAAAATGGATTTGCATGTTTTAAACTTGTTAAAGATGCAAATCACCTATGGATCCATAGCTTTTGAAGAGAATAACAAACGCTCATTAAATTCTCAACTGAACGTGCGGTGGGATTTACCCGAGTCAAACAAGCCATTATTTTGCCCATCTACAAAAAGCTGACCCAACGATCATGGATGATTGTAAAGTGATTTATCATGCGTAACGGGCTATATTACCCTAATAAATGACTTATGGATTGGGAGTCAAGACTCAGTTAAAAATCCCGGCCTCCTCCTTTTTCCCGACGATTGCAAAACCTGATATATAAAAACTAAGAGGAGTTTACAATCCCTAAAAATTACAGAAACTCTTTGGAATTATCTCTCTGTACATTTGTGCATTGTGCATTTCCATTCTACATGTACTCTTTTTTCTTAAAACAGAACTTTTAGTTTTCGCTCTCCCTTCATCCCGTAAACCAAAAAGGCAAATAGATCACAACAAAATGAAAATTTTGGAGTTCAACTACAGAAAAAATTTAAAACAATAAAAAATGTAAGTAAATAAAATTTATTCATACACCACAAATGAACACAAAAGTTTCGTTGTCCAAGTTTGGGAAATTCCACTAGTTCTACCCTAACAGCTTGGAATTTTATAGGAAAGAGATTTCCTCCACACATGCTTCAAAAATGATATGCGTGTTTTAAACATGTTAAAGATGCAAATCACCTATGGATCCAAAGCTTTTGAAGAGAATAACCAACGCTCATTAAATTCTCAAGTGAACGTGCGGTGGGATATTTACCCGAGTCAAACAAGCCATTATTTTGCCCATCTATAAAAAGCTGATCTAACGATCATGGATGATTGTAAAGTGATTTATCATTCGTAATGGGCTATATTACCCTAAGAAATGACTAATGGATTGGGAGTAAAGACTCAGTTAAAAATCCATGCCTCCCCCTTTTTCCCAACGATTGCAAAACCTGATTGATAAAAACTAAGAAGCGCTTACAATCCGTAAAAATTAAAAAAACTCTTTGGAATTATCTCGCTCTGCATTTGAACACTGTGCATTTTCATTTTAGATATACACTTTTTTCATAAATCAAAACTTTGAGTTTTCGCTCTCCCTTCATCACGTAAACCAAAAAGGCAAATAGATCACAACAAAATGAAAATTTTAGTGTTCATGTACGGAAAAAAATTTAGAAGAATAACAAATGTAAGTAAAGAAAATTTATTCACACACCGCAAATGAACACAAAAGTTTTGTTGTCCAAGTTTGGGAAATTCCACTAGTTCAACCCTAACAGCTTGGAATTTTAAAAGAAAGAGATTTCCTCCACACATGCTTAAAAAATGGATTTGCATGTTTTAAACATGTTAAAGATGCAAATCACCTATGGATCCAAAGCTTTTGAAGAGAATAACAAACGCTCATTAAATTCTCAACTGAACGTGCAGTGGGATATTTACCCGAGTCAAACAAGCCATTATTTTGCCCATCTACAAAAAGGTAACCCAACGATCATGGATGATTGTAAAGATATTTATCATGCGTAACGGGCTATATTACCCTAATAAATGACTTATGGATTGGGAGTCAAGACTCAGATAAAAATCCCTACCTCCCCCTTTTTCCCGACGATTGCAAAACCTGATATATAAAAACTAAGAAGAGCTTACAATCCCTAAAAATTACAGAATCTCTTTGGAATTATCTCTCTCTACATTTGTGCATTGTGCATTTCCATTCTACATGTACTCTTTTTGCTTAAAACAAAACTTTGTGTTTTCGCTCGCCCTTCATCCCGTAAACCAAAAACACGAATAGATCACAACAAAATGAAAATTTTTGAGTTCAAGTACTGAAAAAATTTAAAACAATATCAAATGTAAGTAAAAGAAATTTATTCACACACCACAAATGAACACAAAAGTTTTGTTGTCCAAGTTTGGGAAATTCCACTAGTTTAACCCCAACAGTTTGGAATTTTACAGGAAAGAGATTTCCTCCACACATGCTTTAAAAATGGATATGCATGTTTTAAACATTTTAAGGATGCAAATCACCTATGAATCCAAAGCTTTTGACGAGAATAACAAACGCTCATTAAATTCTCAAGTGAACGTGCGATGGGATATTTACCCGAGTCAAACAACCCATTATTTGCCCTTCTACAAAAAGGTGACCCAACGATTATGGATGATTGTAAAGTGATTTATCATGCATAACGGGCTATATTACCATAATAAATGACTTATGGATTTGGAGTCAAGACTCAGTTAAAAATCCCTGCCTCCCCCTTTTTCCCGACGATTACAAAACCCGATATATAAAAACTAAGATGAGCTTACAATCCCTAAAAATTACAGAAACTCTTTGGAATTATCTCTCTCTACATTTGTGCATTGTGCATTTCCATTCTACATGTACTCTTTTTTCTTAAAACAAAACTTTGATTTTTAGCTCTCCCTTCATCCCGTAAACCAAAAAGGCAAATAAATCACAACAAAATCAAAATTTTGGAGTTGAAATACGGAAAAAATTTTAAAAAATAACAAATGTAAGTAAAGAAAATTTATTCACACAACACAAATGAACACAAAAGTTTGTTGTCCAAGTTTGGGAAATTTCACTAGTTCAACCCCAACAACTTGGAATTTTATAGGAAAGTGATTTCCTACACACATGCTTTAAAAATGGATATGCATGTTTTAAACATGTTAAAGAAGCAAATCACCTATGAATCCAAATCTTTTGAAGAGAATAACAAACGCTCATTAAATTCTCAAGTGAACGTGCGGTGGGATATTTACGCGAGTCAAACAACCCATTATTTTGCCCATCTACAGAAAGCTGACCCAATGATCATGGATGATTTTAAAGTAATTTATTATGCATAACGGGCTATATTACCCTAATAAATGACTTATCAATTGGGAGTCAAGACTCAGTTAAAAATCCCTGCCTCCCCCTTTTCCCAACGATTGCAAAACCTGATATATAAAAACTAAGAAGAGCTTACAATACCTTAAAAGTACAGAAACTCTTTGGAATTATCTCTCTCTACAATTGTGCATTGTGCATTTCCTTTTTACATGTACTCTTTTTGCTTAAAACAAAACTTTGCGTTTTCGCTCTCCCTTCATCCCGTAAACTAAAAGGGCAAATAGATCACAATAAAATCAAAATTTTAAAGTTCATGTACGGAAAAAAATTTAAAACAATAAAAAATGTAAGTAAAGAAAATTTATTCACACACCACAAATGAACACAAAAGTTTTGTTGTCCAAGTTTGGGAAATTCCACTAGTTCAACCCTAACAGCTTGCAATTTTATAAGAAAGAGATTTCCTCCACACATGCTTAAAAAATGGATTTGCATGTTTTAAACTCGTTGAAGACGCAAATCACCTATAGATCCAAAGCTTTTGAAGAGAATAACAAACGCTCATTAAATTCTCAAGTGAATGTGCAAAGGGATATTTACCCGAGTGAAACAACCCATTATTTTGCACATCTACAAAAAGCTGACCCAACGATCATGGATGATCGTAAAGTGATTTATCATGCGTAAGGGGCTATATTACCCTATGAAATGACTTACTGATTGGGAGTCAAGACTCAGTTAAAAATCCCTGCCTCCCCCTTTTGCCCGACGATTGCAAAACCTTATATATAAAAACTACGAAGAGCTTACAATCCCTAAAAATTACAGAAACTCTTTGGAATTATCTCTCTCTACATTTGTGCATTGTGCATTTCCATTCTACATGTACTCTTTTTGCTTAAAACAAAACTTTGAGCTTTCGCTCTCGCTTCATCCTGTAAACCAAAAAGGCGAATAGATCATAACAAAAAGAAAATTTTGGAGTTCAAGTACTAAAAAATTTAAAAAAATAACAAATGTAACTAAAGAAAATTTATTCACACATCACAAATGAACACAAAAGTTTTGTGTTCCAAGTTTGGGAAATTCCACTAGTTCATCCCTAACAGCTTGGAGTTTTATAAGAAAGAGATTTCCTCCACACATGCTTAAAAAATGGATTTGCATGAGCTTTTGAGGAGAATAACAAACGCTCATTAAATTCTCAAGTGAACGTGCGGTGGGATATTTACCCGAGTGAAACAAGCCATTATTTTGCCCATCTACGAAAAGTTGTCCCAACGATCACGGATGATTGTAAAGTGATTTATCTTGCTTAACGGGCTATATTACCCTAATAAATGACTTATGGATTGGGAGTCAAGACTCAGTTAAAAATCCCTGCCTCCCCCTTTTTCCCGACGATTGCAAAACCTGATATATAAAAACTAAACAGAGCTTACAATCCCTAGAAATTACAGAAACTCTTTGGAATTATCTCTCTCTACATTTGTGCATTGTGCATTTCCATTCTACATGTACTCTTTTTTCTTAAAACAAAACTTTGAGTTTTCGCTCTCCCTTCATCCCGCAAACCAAAAAGGCGAATAGATCACAACAAAATGAAAATTTTGGAGTTCAAGTACGGAAAAAATTTAAAACAATAATAAATGTAAGTAAAGAAAATTTATTCACACACCACAAATGAACACAAAAGTTTGTTCTCCAAGTTTGGGAAATACCACTAGTTCAACCCCAACAGCTTGGAATTTTATAGGAGAGTGATTTCCTACACACATGCTTTAAAAATGGATATGCATGTTTTAAACATGTTAAAGATGCAAATCACCTTTGGAACCAAAGCTTTTGAAGAGAATAACAAACACTCATTAAATTCTCACATGAACGTGAGGTGGGATATTTACCCGAGTCAAACAACCCATTATTTTGCCCATATACAAAAAGCTGACCCAACGATCATAGATAATTGTAAAGTAATTTATCATGCGTAACAGGCTATATTACCCTAATAAATGACTTATGGATTGGGAGTCAAGACTCAGTTAAAAATCCTTGCCTCCCCCTTTTTCCCGACGATTGCCAAACCTGATATATAAAAACTAAGAAGAGCTTACAATCCCTAAAAATTACAGAAACTCTTTGGAATTATCTCTCTCTACATTTGTACATTGTGCATTTCCATTCTACATGTACTCTTTTTGCTTAAAACAAAACTTTGAGTTTTCGCTCTCCCTTCATCCCGTAAACCAAAAGGCAAATAGATCACAACAAAATCCAAATTTTAGAGTTCATGTACGGAAAAAAAATTTAAAACAATAACAAATGTACGTAAAGAAAATTTATTCACACACCACAAATGAACACAAAAGTTTTGATGTCCAAGTTTGGGAAACTCCACTAGTTCAACCATAACAGCTTGGAATTTTATAAGAAAGAGATTTCCTCCACACATGCTTAAAAAATGGATTTGCATGAGCTTTTGAAGAGAATAACAAACGCTCATTAAATTCTCAAGTGAACGTGCGGTGGGATATTTACCCTTGTCAAACTAGCCATTATTTTGCCCATCTACAAAAACCTGTCCCAATGATCATGGATGATTGTAAAGTGTTTTATCTTGCTTAAAGTGCTATATTACCCTAATAAATGACTTATGGATTGGGAGTCAAGACTCAGTTAAAAATCAATGTCTCACCCTTTTTCCTTTTTCCCAACGATTGCAAAACCTGATATATAAAAACTAAGAAGAGCTTACAACCGCAAAAAATTACAAAAACTCTTTGGAATTATCTCTCTCTACATTTGTGCATTGTCCAATTCCATTGTACATGTACTCTTTTTTCTTAAACCAAAACTTTGTGCTTTCGCTCTCCCTTCATCCTGTAAACCAAAAAGGCGAATAGATCACAACAAAATGAAAAATTTGGAGTTCAAGTACGGAAAAAACTTAAAACAATAAAAAATGTAAGAAAATAAAATTTATTCACACACCACAAATGAACACAAAAGTTTGTTGTCCACGTTTGGGAAATTCCACTAGTTCAACCCCAACAGCTTGGAATTTTATAGGAAAGTGATTTCCTACACACATGCTTTAAAAATGGATATCCATGTTTTAAACATGTTAAAGATGCAAATCACCTAAGGATCTAAAGCTTTTGAAGAGAATAACATACGCTCATTAAATTCTCAAGTCAACGTGCGGTGGGATATTTACCCGAGTCAAACAACCCATTATTTTGCCCATCTACAAAAAGATAACCCAAAGATCATGGATGATTGCAAAGCAATTTATCATGCATAACGGGCTATATTACCCTAATAAATGACTTATGGATTGGGAGTCAAGACTCAGTTAAAAATCCCTGCCTCCCCCTTTTTCCCTAAGATTACAAAACCTGATATATAAAAACTAAGAAGAGCTTACAATCCCTAAAAATTACAGAAACTCTTTGGAATTATCTCTCCCTACATTTGTGCATTGTGGATTTCCATTCTACCTGTACTCTTTTTGCTTAAAACAAAACTTTGAGTTTTTGCTCTTCCTTCATCCCGTAAACCAAAAAGGCAAATAGATCACAACAAAATGAAAATTTTAGAGTTCATGTACGGAAAGAAATTTAAAACAATAACAAATGTAAGAAAAGAAAATTTATTCACACACCACAAATGAACACAAAAATTTGTTGTCCAAGTTTGGGAAATTCCACTAGTTCAACCCCTACAGCTTGGAATTTTATAGGAAAGAGATTTCCTCCACCCATGCTTTAAAAATGGATATGCATGTTTTAAACATGTTAAAGATGCAAATCACCTATGGATCCAAAGCTTTTGAAGAGAATAAAAAACGCTCATTAAATTCTCAAGTGAACGTGCGGAGGGATATTTACCCGAGTCAAACAACCCGTTATTTTGCCCATCTACAAAAAGCTGACCCAACGATCATGGGTGATTGTAAAGTGATTTATCATGCTTAACGGGCTATATTACCCTAATAAATGACTTATGGATTGGGAGTCAAGACTCAGTTAAAAATCCCAGCCTCACCCATTTTCCCGACGATAGCAAAACCTGATATATAAAAACTAAGAAGAGATTACAATCCCTAGAAATTACAGAAACTCTTTGGAATTATCTCTCTCTACATTTGTGCATTGTGCATTTCCATTCTACATGTACTCTTTCTTCTTAAAACAAAACTTTTAGTTTTCGCTCTCCCTTCATCCCGTAAACCAAAAAGGCGAATAGATCACAACAAAATGAAAATTTTGGAGTTCAAGTACAGAAAAAATTTAAAACAATAACAAATGTAAGTAAATAAAATTTCTTCACACACCACAAATGAACACAGAAGTTTTGTGTTCCAAGTTTGGGAAATTCCACTAGTTCATCCCTAACAGCTTGGAATTTTATAAGAAAGAGATTTCCTCCACACATGCTTAAAAAATGGATTTGCATGTGCTTTTGTAGAGAAAAACAAACGCTCATTAAATTCTCTAGTGAACGTGCGGTGCGATAATTACCCGAGTCAAACAAGCCATTATTTTTCCCATCTACAAAAAGCTGAGCCAACGATCTTGGATGATTGTAATGTGATTTATCATGCTTAACGGGCTATATTACCCTAATAAATGACTTATGGATTGGGAGTCAGGACTCAGATAAAAATCCCTACATCCCCCTCTTTCCCGACGATTGCAAAACCTGATATATAAAAACTAAGAAGAGCTAACAATCCCTAAAAATTACAGAAACTCTTTGGAATTATCTCTCTCTACATTTGTGCATTGTGCATTTCCATTCTACATGTACTTTTTTTTCTTAAACAAAACTTTTAGTTTTCGCTCTCCCTTCATCCCGTAAACCAAAAACGCGAATAGATCACAACAAAATGAAAATTTTGGAGTTCAAGTACAGAAAAAATTTAAAACAATAACAAATGTAAGTAAAGAAAATTTATTCACACACCACAAATGAACACAAAAGTTTTGTTGTCCAAATTTGGGAAATTCCACTTGTTCAACTCCAACAGTTTGGAATTTTAGAGGAAAGACATTTCTTCCACACATGCTTTAAAAATGGATATGCATGTTTTAAAGATGTTAAAGATGCAAATCACATGTGGATCCAAAGCTTTTGAAGAGAATAACAAACGCTCATTAGATTCTCAAGTGAAAGTGCAGTGGGATATTTACCCGAGTCAAACAACCCATTATTTTGCCCATCTACAAAAAGCTGACCAAACGATCATGGATGTTTGTAAAGTGATTTATCATGCGTAATGGGCTATACCCTAATAAATGACTTATGGATTGGGAGTCATGACTCAGTTAAAAATCCCTGCCTCCCCCTTTTTCCCGACGATTGCAAAACCTGATATATAAAAACTAAGAAGAGCTTACAATCCCTAAAAATTACAGAAACTCTTTGGAATTATCTCTCTCTACATTTGTGCATTGTGCATTTCCATTCTACATGTACTCTTTTTACTAAACAAAACTTTCAGTTTTCGCTCTCCGTTCATCCCGTAAACCAAAAAGGCGAGTAGATCACAACAAAATGAAAATTTTGAAGTTCAAGTACGGAAAAAATTTAACAAAATAACAAATATAAGTAAAGAAAATTTATTCACACACCACAAATGAACACAAAATTTTTATTGTCCAAGTTTGGGAAATTCCACTTGTTCAACCCCAACAGCTTGGAATTTTATAAGAAAGAGATTTCCTCCACACATGCTTTAAAAATGGATGTGCATGTTTTAAACATGTTAAAGATGCAAATCACCTATGGATCCAAAGCTTTTGAAGAGAATAATAAACGCTCATTCAATTCTCAAGTGAACGTGTGGTGGGATATTTTCCCGAGTCAAACAACCCATTATTTTGCCCATCTACAAAAAGCTGACCCAACGATCATGGATGATTGTAAAGTAATTGATCATGTGTAACAGGCTATATTACCCTAATAAATGACTTATGGATTGGGTGTCCAGACTCAGTTAAAAATCCCTGCCTCCCCCTTTTTCCCGATGATTGCAAAACCTGATATATAAAAACTAAGAAGAGCTTATCATCCCTAAAAATTACAGAAACTCTTTTGAATTATCTCTCTCTACATTTGTGCATTGTGCATTTCCATTCTACATGTAGTCTTTTTGCTTAAAACAAAACTTTGAATTTTCTCTCTCCCTTTATCCCGCAAACCAAAAAGGCAAATAGATCACAACAAAATCAAAATTTTGGAGTGCATGTTCCAAAAAAAATTTAAAACAAATATAAATGTAAGTAAAGAAAATTTATTCACACACACACAAATGAACACAAAAGTTTTGTTGTCCAAGTTTGGGAAATTCCACTAGTTCAACCCCAACAGCTTGGAATTTTATAGGTAAGAGATTTCCTCCACACGTGCTCTAAAAATGGATATGCATGTTTTAAACATGTTAAAGATGCAAATCACCGATGGATCCAAATCTTTTGAAGAGAATAACAAACGCTCATTTAACTCTCAAGTGAACGTGCGGTGGGATATTTACCCGAGTCAAACAAGCCAATATTTTGCCCATCTACAAAATGCTGTCCATACGATCATGGATGATTGTAAAGTGATTTATCATGCTTAACGGGCCATATTACCCTAACAAATGACTGATGGATTGGGAGTCAAGACTCAGTTAAATATCCCTGCCTCCCCTTTTTTCCCGACGATTGCAAAACCTGATATATAAAAACTAAGAAGAGCTTACAATCCCTAAAAATTACAGAAACACTTTGGAATTATCTCTTTCTACATTTGTGCATTGTGCATTTCCATTCTACATGTACTCTTTTTTCTTAAAAAAAAAAACTTTGAGTTTTCGCTCTCCCTTCATCCCGTAAACCAAAAAGGCAAAAAGATCACAACAAAATGAAAATTTTGGAGTTCAAGTGCGGAAAAAATTTAAAACAATAACAAATGTAAGTAAATAAAATTTATTCACACCCCACCAATGAAAACAAAAGTTTTGTTGTCCAAGTTTGGAAAAATCCACTAGTTCAACCCCAACAGCTTGGAATTTTATAGGAAAGAGATTTCCTCGACACATGCTTTAAAAATGGATATGCATGTTTTAAACATGTTAAAGATTCAAATCACCTATGGATCCAAAGCTTTTGAAGAGAATAACAAACGCTCATTAAATTCTCAAGTGAACGTGCGGTGGGATATTTACCCGAGTCAAACAACCCATTATTTTGCCCATCTAAAAAAAGCTGACCCAACGATCATGGATGATTGTAAAGTGATTTATCATGCGTAACGGGCTATATTACCCTAATAAATGACTTATGGATTGGGAGTCAAGACTCAGTTAAAAATCCCTGCCTCCCCCTTTTTCACGACGATTGCAAAACTTGATATATAAAAACTAAGAAGAGCTTACAATCCCTAAAAATTACGGAAACTCTTTGCTATTATCTCGCTCTACATTTGTGCATTGTGCACTTCCATTCTACATGTACTCTTTTTTCTTAAAACAAAACTTTGAGTTTTCGCTCTCCCTTCATCCCCTAAACCAAAAAGGCCAATAGATCAGAACAAAATGAAAATTTTGGAGTTCAAGTACGGAAAAAATTTATAACAATAACAAATGTAAGTAAAGAAAATTTATTCACACACCTCAAATGAACACAAAAGTTTTGTTGTCCAAGTTTGGGAAATTCCACTAGTTAAACCCCAACCGCTTGGAATTTTATAGGAAAGAGATTTCGTGCACACATGCTTTAAAAATGGATATGAATGTTTTAAACATGTTAAAGATGCAAATCACCTATGGATCCAAAGCTTTTGAAGAGAATATCAAACGCTCTTTAAATTCTCAAGTGAACTTGCGGTGGGATACTTACCCGAGTCAAACAACCCATTATTTTACCCATCTACAGAAAGCTGACCCAACGATCATGGATGATACTAAAGTGACTTATCATGCATAACTGAATATATTACCCAAAGAAATGACTTATGGATTGGGAGTCAAGACTCAGTTAAAAATCCCTGCCTCCCCCTTTTTCTCGACGATTGCAAAACCTGATATATAAAAACAAAGAAGAGCTTAAAATCCCTAAAAATTACAGAAACTCTTTGGAATTATCTCCCTCTACATTTGTGCATTGGGCATTTCCATTCTACATGAACACTTTTAGCTTAAAACAAAACATTGTGTTTTCGCTCTGCCTTCATCCCGTAAACCAAAAAGGAAAATTGATCACAACAAAATCAAATTTTTAGAGTTCATGTACGGAAAAAAATTTAAAACGATCACAAATGTAAGTAAAGAAAATTTATTCACACACCACAAATGAACACGAAAGTTTTGTTGTCCAAGTTTGGGAAATTCCACTAGTTCAACCCTAACAACTTGGAATTTTATATGAAAGATATTTCCTCCACACATGCTTAAAAAATGGATTTGCATGTTTTAAACATGTTAAAGATGGAAATCACCTATGGATCCAAAGCTTTATAAGAGAATAACAAACGCTCATTAAATTCTCAAGTTAATGTGAGGTGGGATATTTGCCCGAGTCAAACAACCCATTATTTTGCCCACCTACAAAAAGTTGACCCAACGATCATGGACGATTGTAAAGTGATTGATCATGTGTAACGGGCTATATTACACTAATAAATGACTTATGGATTGGGAGTCAAGACTCAGTTAAAAATCCGTGCCTCCCCCTTTTTCCCGAGGATTGCAAAACCTGATATATAAAAACTAAGAAGAGCTTAAAATCCCTAAAAATTATAGAAACTCTTTGGTATTATCTCTCTTTCCATTTGTGCATTGTCCATTTCCATTCTACATGTACACTTTTTTCTTAAAAAAAAACTTTGAGTTTTCGCTCTCCCTTCATCCCGCAAACCAAAAAGGCGAATAGATCACAATATAATGAAAATTTTGGAGTTCAAGTACGGAAAAAATTTAAAACAATAACAAATGTAAGTAAAGAAAATTTATTCACACACCACAAATGAACACAAAATTTTTGTTGTCCAAGTTTGGGAAATTCCACTAGTTCAACCCCAACAGCATGGAATTTTATAGGAAAGAGATTTCCTCCACACAAGCTTAAAAAATGGATTTGCATGTTTTAAGCATGTTAAAGATGCAAATCACCAATGGATCCAAAGCTTTTCAGGAGAATAACAAACACTCATTAAATTCTCAAGTGAACTTGCGGTGGGATATTTACCCGAGTCAAACAACCCATTATTTAGCCCATCTACAAAAAGCTGACCCAACGATCATGGATGATTGAAAAGTGATTTATCATGCATAATGGGCTATATTACCCTAATAAATGACTTATGGATTGGGAGTCAAGACGTATTTAAAAATCCCTGCCTCCCCCTTTTTCCCGACGATTGCAAAACCTGATATATAAATACTAAGAAGAGCTTACAAAGCCTAAAAATTACTGAAACTCTTTGGAATTATCTCACTCTACATTTGTGCACTGTGCATTTTCATTTTAGATGTACACTTTTTTCATAAATCAAAACTTTGAGTTTTCGCTCTCCCTTCATCCCGTAAACAAAAAACGCAAATAGTTCACAACAAAATGAAAATTTTAGAGTTCAAGTACGGAAAAAATTTAAAACAATAACAAATGTTAGTAAAGAAAATTTATTCACACCCCACAAATGAACACAAAAGTTTGTTGTCCAAGTTTGGGAAATTCCACTAGTGCAACCCAACAGCTTGGAATTTTATAGGAAAGTGATTTCCTACACACATGCTTGAAAAATGGATATGCATGTTTTAAACATGTTAAAGATGCAAATCACCGATGGATCCAAAGCTTTTGAAGGGAATGACAAACGCTCATGAAATTCTCAAGTGAACGTGAGGTGGGATATTTACCTGAGTCAAACAACCCATTATTTTGCCCATCTACAAAAAGCTGACCCAACGATCATGGATGATAGTAAAGTAATTTATCATGCGTAACGGGCTATATTACCCTAATAAATGACTTATGGATTGGGGGTCAAGACTCATTTAAAAATCCCTGCCTCCCCCTTTTTCCCGACGATTGCAAAACCTGATATATAAATACTAAGAAGAGCTTACAATCCCTAAAAATTACAGAAACTCTTTGGAATTATCTCTCTCTACATTTGTGCATTGTGCATTTCCATTCTACATGTACTCTTTTTTCTTAAAACTAAACTTTGAGTTTTCACTCTCCCTTTCTCCCGTAAACCAAAAAGGCGCGAATAATTTTGGAGTTAGAGTAAGGAAAAAATTTAAACAATAACAAATGTAGGTAAATAAAAATTTATTCACACACCCGAGTCAAACAACCCATTATTTTGTCCATTCTACATGTACTCTTTTTTCTCCAAAAAAACTTTGTGTTTTCGCTCTCCCTTCATCCCGTAAACCAAAAAATGCAAATAGATCACAACAAAATGAAAATTTTGGAGTTCAAGTACGGAAAAAATTTAAAAAAATAACAAATGTAAGTAAGAAAATTTAGTCACACACCACAAATGAACACAAAAGTTTTGTTGTCCAATTTTGGGAAATTCCACTAGTTCAACCCCAACAGCTTGGAATTTTATATGAAAGAGATTTCCTCCACACATGCTTAAAAAATGGATTTGCATGATTTAAACATGTTAAAGATGCAAATCACCTATGGATCCAAAGCTTTTGAAGAGAATAACAAACGCTCATTAAATTCTCAAGTGAATCTGCTATGGGATATTTCCCCGAGTCAAACAACCCATTATTTTGCCCATCTTCAAAAAGCTGACCCAACGATCATGGATGATTGTAAAGTGATTTATCATGCGTAATGGGCTATATTACCCTAATTAATGACTAATGGATTGGGACTCAAGACTCATTTTAAAATCCCTGCCTCCCCCTTTTTCCCGACGATTGCAAAACCTGATATATAAAAACTAAGAAGAGCTTACAATCCCTCAAAATTACAGAAACTCTTTGGAATTATCTCTCTCAACGTTTGTGCATTGTGCATTTCCATTCTACATGTACTCTTTTTTCTTAAAACAAAACTTTGAGTTTTCGCTCTCCCTTCATCCCGTAAACCAAAAAGGCGAATAGATCACTACAAAATGAAAATTTTGGAGTTCAAGTACGGAAAAAATTTAAAACAATAACAAATGTAAGTCAAGAAAATTTATTCACACACCACAAATGAACACAAAAGTTTTGTTGTCCAAGTTTGGGAAATTCCACTAGTTCAACCCCAACAGCTTGGAATTTTATATGAAAGAGATTTCCTACACACATGCTTTAAAATTGGATATGCATGTTTTAAACATGTTAAAGATGCAAATCACCTATGGATCCAATGCTTTTGTAGAGAATAACAAACGCTCATTAAATTCTCAAGCGAACGTGCGGTGGGATATTTACCCGAGTCAAACAACCCATTATTTTGCCCATCTACAAAAAGTTGACCCAATGATCATGGATGATTGTAAAGTGATTTATCATGCATAACGGGCTATATTACCATAATAAATGACTTATGGATTGGGAGTCCATACTCAGTTAAAAATCCCTTCCTCCGCCTTTTTCCCCAGGATTGCAAAACCTGATATATAAAAACTAAGAAGAGCTTACAATCCCTAAAGATTACAGAAACTCTTTGGAATTATCTCTCTCTACGTTTGTGCATTGTGCATTTCCATTCTACTTGTACTCTTTTTTCTTAAAACAAAACTTTGATTTTTTGCTCTCCCTTCATTCCGTAAACTAAAAAGGCAAATAGATCACAACAAAATGAAAATTTTTGAGTTCAAGTACGGAAAAAATTTAAAACAATAACAAATGTAAGTAAAGAAAATTTATTCACACACCACAAATGATCACAAAAGTTTTGGAAATTCCACTAGTTCAACCCCAACAGCTTTGAATTTTATAGGAAAGAGATTTCCTACACACATGCTTTAAAAATGGATATGCAAGTTTTAAACATGTTAAAGATGCAAATCACCTATGGATCCAAAGCTTTTGAAGAGAATAATAAACGCTCATTAAATAATCAAGAGAACGTGCGGTGGGATATTTACTCGAGTAAAACAACGCATTATTTAGCCCATCTACAAAAAGCTGACCCAACGATCATGGATGATTGTAAAGTGATTTACCATGCGTAACGGGCTATATTACCCTAGGAAATGACTTATGGATTCGGAGTCAAGACTCAGTTAAAAATCCCTGCCTCCCCCTTTTTCCCGGTGATTGCAAAACGTGATATATAAAAACTAAGAAGAGCTTACAATCCCTAAAAATTACAGAAACTCTTTGGAATTATCTCGCTCTATATTTGTGCACTATGTATTTTCATTTTAGATGTACCCTTTTTTCATAAATCAAAACTTTGAGTTTTCGCTCTCCCTTCATCCCGTAAAGAAAAAAACCAAATAGATCACAACAAAATGAAAATTTTAGAGTTCATGTACGGAAAAGATTTAAAACAATAACAAATGTAAGTAAAGAAATTTTATTCACACACCACAAATGAACACAAAAGTTTTGTGTTCCAAGTTTGGGAAATTCCACTTGTTCAACCCTAACAGCTTGGAATTTTATAAGAAAGAGATTTCCTCCACACATGCTCTAAGAATGGATTTGCATGAGATTTTGAAGAGAATAACAAATGCTCATTAAATTCTCTAGTGAACGTGCGGTGGGATATTTACATGAGTTAAACAAACAATTATTTTGCCCATCTACAAAAAGTTGTCCCATCGATCATGGATGATTGTAAAGTTATTTATTATGCTTATGGATTGGGAGTCAAGACTCAGTTAAAAATCCCTGCTTCCCCCTTTTTCCCGACAATTGCAAAACCTGATATATAAAAACTAAGAAGAGCTTACAATCCCTAAAAATTACAGAAACTATTTGGAATTATCTATCTCTACATTTGTGCATTGTGCATTTCCATTCTACATGTACTCTTTTTTCTTAAAACATAACTTTGAGTTTTCGCTCTCCCTTCATCCCGTAAACCAAAAAGGTGAATAGATCACAACAGAATGAAAATTTTAGAGTTCAAGTACGGAAAAAATTTAAAACAATAACAAATGTAAGTAAAGAAAATGTATTCACACACCACAAATGATAAAAAAAGTTTGTTGTCCAAGTTTGGGAAATTCCGTAGTTTGACCCCTCCATCTTGGAATTTTATAGGAAAGTGATTTCCTACACACATGCTTTAAAAATGGATATGCATGTTTTAAACATGTTAAAGATGCAAATCACCTATGGATCCAAAGCTTTTGAAGAGAATAACAAACGCTCATTAAATTCTCGAGTGAACGTGCGGTGGGATATTTACCCGAGTCAAACAAGCCATTATTTTGCCCATCTACATAAAACTGACCCAACTATCATGGATTATTGTAAAGTGATTTATCATGCGTAACGGGCTATATTACCATAATAAATGACTTATGGATTGGGAGTCAAGACTCAGTTAAAAATCCCTGCCTCCCCCTTTTTCCCGACGATTGCCAAACCTGATATATAAAAACTAAGAAGAGCTTACAATCCATAAAAATTACAGAAACTCTTTGTAATTATCTCTCTCTAAATTTGCGCATTGTGCATTTCCTTTCTACATGTGCTCTTTCTTCTTAAAACAAAACTTTGTGTTTTCACTCTCGCTTTTTCCCGTAAACCAAAAAGGCACGAATAGATCACAACAAAATGAAAATTTTGGAGTTCATGTACGGAAAAAATTTAAAACAATAACAAATGTAAGTAAAGAAAATTTATTCACACACCACAAATGAACACAAAAGTTTTCTTGTCCAAGTTTGGGAAATTCCTCTAGTTCAACCCCAACTGCTTGGAATTTTATAGGAAAGAGATTTCCTACACACATGCTTTAAAAATGGATATGCATGTTTTAAACATGTTCAAGATGCAAATCACCTATGGATCCAAATCTTTTGAAGCGAATAACAAACGCTCATTAAATTCTCAAGAGAACGTGCGGTGGGATATTTACCCGAGTCAAACAACCCATTATTTTGCCCATCTACAAAAAGCTGACCCAACGATCATGGATGATTGTAAAGTGATATACCATGCTTAACGGACTACATTACCCTAGCAAACGACTTATGGATTGCTAGTCAAGACTCAGTTAAAAATCCCTGCCTCCCCCTTTTTCCCGCCGATTGCAAAACCTAATATATAAAAACTAAGAAGAACTTACAATCCCTAAAAATTACAAAAACTCATTGGAATTATCTCTCTCTACATTTGTGCATTGTGCATTTCCATTCTACATGTACTCTTTCTTCTTAAAAAAAACTTTGAGTTTTCGCTCTCCTTTCATCCCGTAAACCAAAAAATGCAAATAGATCACAACAAAATGAAAATTTTGGAGTTCAAGTACGGAAAAAATTTAAAACAATCACAAATGTAAGTAAAGAAAATTTAGTCACACACCACAAATGAACACAAAAGTTTTGTTGTCCAACTTTGGGAAATTCCACTAGTTCAACCCCAATAGATTGGAATTTTATAAGAAAGAGATTTCCTCCACACATGCTTAAAAAATGGATTTGCATGTTTTAAACATGTTAAAGATGCAAATCACCTATGGATCCAAAGCTTTTGAAGAGAATAACAAACGCTCATTAAATTCTCAAGTGAATCTGCTGTGGCATATTTACCCGAGTCAAACAACCCATTATTTTGCCCATCTACAAAAAGCTGACCCAACGATCATGGATGATTATAAAGTGATTTATCATGCGTAATGGGCTACATTACCCTAACAAATAACTGATGGATTGGGACTCAAGAATCATTTAAAAATCCCTGCCTCCCCCTTTTTCCCGATGATTGCAAAACCTGATATATAAAAACTAAGAAGATCTTACAATCCCTAAAAATTACAGAAACTCTTTGGAATTATCTCCCTCTACATTTGTGCATTGTGCATTTCCATTCTATATGTACTCTTTTTTCTTAAAACAAAACTATGACTTTTCACTCTCCCTTTCTCCCGTAAACCAAAAAGGCGCGAATAGATCTCAACAAAATGAAAATTTTGGAGTTCAAGTAAGAAAAAAATTTAAAACAATAACAAATGTAGGTAAATAAAAATTTATTCACACACCACAAATGAACACAAAAGTTTTCTTGTCCAAGTTTGGGAATTTCCTCTAGTTCAACCCCAACAGCTTGGAATTTTATAGGAAAGAGATTTCCTACACACATGCTTTAAAAATGGATATGCATGTTTTAAACATGTTCAAGATGCAAATCACCTATGGATCCAAAGCTTTTGAAGAGAATCACAACCGCTCATTAAATTCTCAAGAGAACGTGCGGTGGGATTTTTACACGAGTCAAACAACCCATTATTTTGTTCATCTACAAAAAGCTGACCCAACGATCATGGATGATTGTAAAGTGATTTATCATGCTTAACGGGCTTTATTACCCTAACAAATGACTTATGGATAGGGAGTAGAGACTCAGTTAAAAATCCATGCCTCCCCCTTTTTCCTGACGATTGCAAAACCTGATACATAAAAACTAAGAAGAGCTTACAATCCCTAAAAATTACAAAAACTCTTTGGAATTATCTCTCTCAACATTTGAGCATTGTGCATTTCCATTCTACATGTACTCTTTTTTCTTAAAAAAAACTTTGAGTTTTTGCTCTCCCTTCGTCCCGTAAACCAAAAAATGCAAATAGATCACAACAAAATGAAAATTTTGGAGTTTAAGTACGGTAAAAATTTAGAACAATAACAAATGTAAGTAAAGAAAATTTAGTCACACACCAAAAATGAACACAAAATTTTGGTTCCAATTTTGGAAAATTCCACTAGTTCAACCCCAACAGTTTGGAATTTTATAAGAAAGAGATTTCCTCCACACATGCTTAAAGAATGGATTTGCATGTTTTATACATGTTAAAGATGCAAATCACCTATGGATCCAAAGCTTTTGAAGAGAATAACAAATGCTCATTAAATTCTCAAGTGAATCTGCTGTGGGATATTTACCCGAGTCAAACAACCCATTATTTTGCCCATCTACAAAAAGCTGACCCAACGATCATGGGTGATTGTAAAGTGATTTATCATGCTTAACGGGCTATATTGCCCTAATAAATGACTTATGGATTGGTAGTCAAGACTCAGTTAAAATCCCTGCCTCCCCCTTTTTCCCGACGATTGCAAAACCTTATAGATAAAAACTAAGAAGAGCTTACAATCCCTAAAGATTACAGAAACTCTTTGGAATTATCTCTCTCTACATTTGTGTATTGTGCATTTCCATTCTACATGTACACTTTTTTCTTAAAACAAAACTTTGAGTTTTCGCTCTCCCTTCTTCCCGTAAACCAAAAAGGCGAATAGATCACAACAAAATGAAAATTTTGGAGTTCAAGTACGGAAAAAATTTAAAACAATAACAAATGTAAGTAAAGAAAATTTATTCACACACCACAAATGAACACAAAAGTTTGTTGTCCAAGTTTGGGAAATTCCACTAAGTCGACCCCAACAGCTTGGAATTTTATAGAAAGTGATTTCCTACACGCATGCTTTAAAAATGGATATGCATGTTTTAAACATGTTAAAGATGCAAATCACATATGGATCCAAAGCTTTTGAAGAGAATAACCAACGCTCATTAAGTTCTCAAGTGAATGTGCGGTGGGATATTTACATGAGTCAAAAAAGCCATTATTTTCCCATCTACCAAAAGCTGACCCAACGATCATGGATGATTGTAAAGTGATTTATCATGTGAAACGGGTTATACTACCCTAATAAATGACTTATGGATTGGGAGTCAAGACTCAGTTGAAAATCCCTGCCTCCCCCTTTTCCCCTAAGATTGCAAAACATGATATATAAATACAAAGAAGAGCTTACAATCCCTAAAAATTACAGAAACTCTTCAGAATTATCTCCCACTACATTTGTGCATTGTGCATTTCCATTCTCCATGTACCCTTTTTTCTTAAAACAAAACTTTGAGTTTTCAGTCTCCCTTCTTCCCGTAAACCAAAAAGGCGAAGAGATCACAACAATATGAAAATTTTCAAGTTCAAGTACGGAAAAAATTTAAAACAATAACAAATGTAAGTAAAGAAAATTTATTCACACACCACAAAAGAACACAAAAGTTTTGTTGTCCAAGTTTTGGAAATTCCACTAGTTCAACCCCGACAGCTTGGAATTTTATACGAAAGAGATTTCCTCCACACATGCTTTAAAAATGGATATGCATGTTTTAAACATGTTAAATATGCAAATCACCTATGGATCCAAAGCTTTTGAAGAGAATAACAAACGCTCATTAAATTCTCAAGTGAACGTGCGGTGGGATATTTACGCGAGTCAAACAACCCATTATTTTGCCCATCTACAAAAAGCTGACCCAACGATCATGGATGATTTGAAAGTGATTTATCATGCGTAATGGGCTATATTACCCCAAGAAATGACTTATGGATTGGGAGTCAAGACTCAGTTAAAAATCCCTGCCCCCCCCTTTTTCCCGACGATTGCAAATCCTGATATATAAAAACTAAGAAGAGCCTACAATCCCTAAAAATTACAGAAACTCTTTGGAATTATCTCGCTCTACATTTGTGCACTGCGCATTTTGATTTTAGATGTACTCTTTTTTTGTAACTAAAAACATTGAGTTTTCGCTCTCCCTTCATCCCTTAAACCAAAAACGCAAATAGATCACAACAAAATGAAAATTTTAGAGTTCAAGTACGAAAAAAAATTTAAAACAGTAACAAATGTAAGTAAAGAAAATTTAGTCACACACCACAAATGAAGACAAAAGTTTTGTTGTCCAATTTTGGGAAATTCCACTAGTTCAACCCCAATAGCTTGGAATTTTATAAGAAAGAGATTTCCTCCACACATACTTAAAAAATGGATTTGCATGTTTTAAACATGTTAAAGATGCAAATCACCTATGGGTCCAAAGCTTTTGAAGAGAATAACAAACGCTCATTAAATTCTCAAGTGAATCTGCTGTGGCATATTTACTCGAGTCAAACAACCCATTATTTTGCCCATCTACAAAAAGCTGACCCAACGATCATGGATTATTGTAAAGTGATTTATCATGCGTAATGGGCTATATTACCCTAACAAATAACTGATGGATTGGGACTCAAGAATCATTTAAAAATCCCTGCCTCCCCCTTTTTCCCGACGATTGCAAAACCTGATATATAAAAACTAAGAAGATCTTACAATCCCTAAAAATTACAGAAACTCTTTGGAATTATCTCTCTGTACATTTGTGCATTGGGCATTTCCATTCTACATGTACTCTTTTTTCTTAAAACAAAACTATGACTTTTCACTCTCCCTTTCTCCAGTAAACCAAAAAGGCGCGAATAATTTTGGAGTTCAAGTAAGGAAAAAATTTAAAACAATAACAAATGTTGGTAAATAAAACTTTATTCACACACCAAAATGAAAATTTTGGAGTTCAAGTAAGGAAAAAATTTAAAACAATAACAAATGTAGGTAAATAAAAATTTATTCACACACCACAAATGAACACAAAAGTTTTCTTGTCCAAGTTTGGGAAATTCCTCTAGTTCAACCCCAACAGCTTGGAATTTTATAGGAAAGAGATTTCCTACACACATGCTTTAAAAATGGATATGCATGTTTTAAACATGTTCAAGATGCAAATCACCTATGGATCAAAAGCTTTTGAAGAGAATAACAACCGCTCATTAAATTCCCAAGAGAACGTGCGGTGGGATTTTTACCCGAGTCAAACAACCCATTATTTTGTTCATCTACAAAAAGCTGACCCAACGATCATGGATGATTGTAAAGTGATTTATCATGCTTAACGGGCTTTATTACCCTAACAAATGACTTATGGATTTGGAGTAGAGACTCAGTTAAAAATCCCTGCCTCCCCCTTTTTCCCGACGATTGCAAAACCTTATATATAAAAACTAAGAAGAGCTTACAATCCCTAAAAATTACAAAAACTCTTTGGAATTATCTCTCTCTACATTTGAGCATTGTGCATTTCCATTCTACATGTACTCTTTTTTCTTAAAAAAAACTTTGAGTTTTTGCTCTCCCTTCATCCCGTAAACCAAAAAATGCAAATCGATCACAACAAAATGAAAATTTTGGAGTTTAAGTACGGTAAAAATTTAGAACAATAAAAAATATAAGTAAGGAAAATTTAGTCACACACCAAAAATGTACACAAAATTTTGGTTCCAATTTTGGGAAATTCCACTAGTTCAACCCCAACAGTTCGGAATTTTATAAGAAAGAGATTTCCTCCACACATGCTTAAAAAATGGATTTGAATGCTTTAAACATGTTAAAGATGCAAATAACCTATGGATCCAAAGCTTTTGAAGAGAATAACAAACGCTCATTAAATTCTCAAGTGAATCTGCTGTGGGATATTTACCCGAGTCAAACAACCCATTATTTTGCCCATCTACAAAAAGCTGACCCAACGATCATGGATGATTGTAAAGTGATTTATCATGCGTAACGGGCTATATTACCCTAATAAATGACTGATGCATTGGGACTCAAGACTCATTTAAAACTCCCTGCCTCCCCCTTTTTCCCGACGACTGCAAAACCTGATATATAAAAACTAAGAAGATCTTACAATCCCTAAAAATTACAGATACTCTTTGGAATTATCTCTCTCTACATTTGTGCATTGTGCATTTCCATTCTACATGTACTCTTTTTTCTTAAAACAAAACTTTGAGTTTTTGCTCTCCCTTCATCCCGTAAACCAAAAAGGCGGAAAGATCACAACCAAATGAAAATTTTGGAGTTCAAGCACGGAAAAAATTTAAACCAATAACAAATATAAGTAAAGAAAATTTATTCACACACCACAAATGAACACAAAAGTTTGTTGTCCAAGTTTGGGAAATTGCACTAGTTCAACCCCAGCAGCTTGGAATTTTATAGGAAAGAGATTTCCTCCACACATGCTTTAAAAATGGATATGCATGTTTTTAACATGTTAAAGATGCAAATCACCTATGGATCCAAAATTTTTGAAGAGAATAACAAACACTCATTAAATTCTCAAGTGAATGTGTGGTGGGATATTTACTCGAGTCAAACAAGCCATTATTTTGCCCATCTACAAAAAGCTGACCCTACGATCATGGATGATTGTAAAGTGATTTATCATGCTTAATGGGCTATATTGCCCTAATAAATGACTTATGGATTGGTAGTCAAGACTCAGTTAAAAATCCCTGCCTCCCCCTTTTTCCCGACGATTGCAAAACCTGATATATAAATACTAAGAAGAGCTTACAATCCCTAAAAATTACAGAAACTCTTCGGAATTATCTCCCTCTACATTTGTGCATTGTGCATTTCCATTCTACATGTACCCTTTTTTCTTAAAACAAAACTTTGAGTTTTCACTCTCCCTTCTTCCCGTAAACCAAAACGGCGAAGAAGTCACAACAATATGGAAATTTTCAAGTTCAAGTACGGAAAAAATTTAAAACAATAACAAATGTAAGTAAAGAAAATTTCTTCACACACCACAAATGAACACAAAAGTTTTGTTGTCCAAGTTTTGGAAATTCCACTAGTTCAACCCCAACAGCTTGGAATTTGATACGAAAGAGATTTCCTCCACACATGCTTTAAAAATGGATATGCATGTTTTAAACATGTTAAAGATGCAAATCACCTATGGATCCAAAGCTTTTGAAGAGAATAACAAACGCTCATTAAATTCTCAAGTGAACGTGCGGTGGGATATTTACGCGAGTCAAACAACCCATTATTTTGCCCATCTACAAAAAGCTGACCCAACGATCATGGATGATTTGAAAGTGATTTATCATGCGTAATGGGCTATATTACCCCAAGAAATGACTTATGGATTGGGAGTCAAGACTCAGTTAAAAATCCCTGCCCCCCCCCTTTTTCCCGACGATTGCAAATCCTAATATATAAAAACTAAGAAGAGCCTACAATCCCTAAAAATTACAAAAACTCTTTGGAATTATCTCGCTCTACATTTGTGCACTGCGCATTTTGATTTTAGATGTACTCTTTTTTTGTAAATAAAAACATTGAGTTTTCGCTCTCCCTTCATCCCTTAAACCAAAAACGCAAATAGATCACAACAAAATGAAAATTTTAGAGTTCAAGTACGAAAAAAAATTTAAAACAGTAACAAATGTAAGTAAAGAAAATTTAGTCACACACCACAAATGAACACAAAAGTTTTGTTGTCCAATTTTGGGTAATTCCACTAGTTCAACCCCAATAGCTTGGAATTTTATAAGAAAGAGATTTCCTCCACACATACTTAAAAAATGGATTTGCATGTTTTAAACATGTTAAAGATGCAAATCACCTATGGGTCCAAAGCTTTTGAAGAGAATAACAAACGCTCATTAAATTCTCAAGTGAACGTGCGGTGGGATATTTACGCGAGTCAAACAACCAATTATTTTGCCCACATACAAAAAGCTGACCCAACGATCATGGACGATTTTAAAGTGATTCATCATGCGTAATGGGCTATATTACCCCAAGAAATGACTTATGGATTGGGAGTCAAGACTCAGATAAAAATCCCTGCCCCCCCCCCCCCCCCCCCCCCCCCCCCACCTTTTTCCAGACGATTGCAAATCCTGATATATAAAAACTAAGAAGAGCCTACAATCCCTAAAAATTACAGAAACTCTTTGGAATTATCTCGCTCTACATTTGTGCACTGCGCATTTTGATTTTAGATGTACACTTTTTTTGTAAGTAAAAACATTGAGTTTTCGCTCTCCCTTCATCCCTTAAACCAAAAACGCAAATGGATCACAACAAAATGAAAATTTTAGAGTTTATGTACGAAAAAAAATTTAAAACAGTAACAAATGTAAGTAAAGAAAATTTAGTCACACACCACAAATGAACACAAAAGTTTTGTTGTCCAATTTTGGGAAATTCCACTAGTTCAACCCCAATAGCTTGGAATTTTATAAGAAAGAGATTTGCTCCACACATACTTAAAAAATGGATTTGCATGTTTTAAACATGTTAAAGATGCAAATCACCTATGGATCCAAAGCTTTTGAAGAGAATAACAAACGTTCATTAAATTCTCAAGTGAATCTGCTGTGGCATATTTACCCGAGTCAAACAACCCATTATTTTGCCCATCTACAAAAAGCTGACCCAACGATCATGGATGATTGTAAAGTGATTTATCATGAGTAATGGGCTATATTACCCTAACAAATAACTGATGGATTGGGACTCAAGACTCATTTAAAAATCCCTGCCTCCACCTTTTTCCCGACGATTGCAAAACCTGATATATAAAAACTAAGAAGAGCTTACAATCCCTAAAAATTACGAAAACTCTTTGGAGTTATCTCTCTACATTTGAGCATTGTGCATTTCCATTCTACATGTACTCATTTTTCTTAAAAAAAACTTTGAGTTTTTGCTCTCCCTTCATCCCGTAAACCAAAAAATGCAAATAGATCACAACAAAATGAAAATTTTGGAGTTTAAGTATGGTAAAAATTTAGAACAATAACAAATGTAAGTAAAGAAAATTTAGTCACACACCAAAAATGAACACAAAATTTTGGTTCCAATTTTGGGAAATTCCACTAGTTCAACCCCAACAGTTTGGAATTTTATAAGAAAGAGATTTCCTCCACACATGCTTAAAAAATGGATTTGCATGTTTTAAACATGTTAAAGATGCAAATCACCTATGGATCCAAAGCTTTTGAAGAGAATAACAAACGCTCATTAAATTCGCAAGTGAATCTGCTGTGGGATATTTACCCGAGTCAAACAACCCATTATTTTGCCCATCTACAAAAAGCTGATCCAACGATCATGGATGATTGTAAAGTGATTTATCATGCGTAACGGGCTATATTACCCTACTAAATGACTAATGGATTGGGACTCAAGACTCATTTAAAACTCCCTGCCTCCCCCTTTTTCCCGACGATTGCAAAACCTGATATATAAAAACTAAAAAGATCTTACAATCCCTAAAAATTACAGATACTCTTTGGAATTATCTCTCTCTACATTTGTGCATTGTGTATTTCCATTCTACATGTACTCTTTTTTCTTAAAACAAAACTTTGAGTTTTTGCTCTCCCTTCATCCCGTAAACCAAAAAGGCGGAAAGATCACAACAAAATGAAAATTTTGGAGTTCATGTACGGAAAAAATTTAAACCAATAACAAATATAAGTAAGAAAATTTATTCACACACCACAAATGAACACAAAAGTTTGTTGTCCAAGTTTGGGAAATTCCACTAGTTCAGCCCCAACAGCTAGGAATTTTATAGGAAAGAGATTTCCTCCACACATGCTTTAAAAATGGATATGCATGTTTTAAACATGTTAAAGATGCAAATCACCTATGGATCCAAAATTTTTGAAGAGAATAACAAGCACTCATTAAATTCTCAAGTGAATGTGTGGTGGGATATTTATCCGAGTCAAACAAGCCATTATTTTTCCCATCTACAAAATGCTGACCCTACGATCATGGATGATTGTAAAGTGATTTATCATGCTTAATGGGCTATATTGCCCTAATAAATGACTTATGGATTGGTAGTCAAGACTCAGTTAAAAATCCCTGCCTCCCCCTTTTTCCCGACGATTGCAAAACCTGATATATAAATACTAAGAAGAGCTTACAATCCCTAAAAATTACAGAAACTCTTCGGAATTATCTCCCTCTACATTTGTGCATTGTGCATTTGCATTCTACATGTACCCTTTTTTCTTAAAACAAAACTTTGAGTTTTCACTCTCCCTTCTTCCCGTAAACCAAAACGGCGAAGAAGTCACAACAATATGGAAATTTTCAAGTTCAAGTACGGAAAAAATTTAAAACAATAACAAATGTAAGTAAAGAAAATTTTTTCACACACCACAAATGAACACAAAAGTTTTGTTGTCCAAGTTTTGGAAATTCCACTAGTTCAACCCCAACAGCTTGGAATTTTATACGAAAGAGATTTCCTCCACACATGCTTTAAAAATGGATATGCATGTTTTAAACATGTTAAAGATGCAAATCACCTATGGTTCCAAAGCTTTTGAAGAGAATAACAAACGCTCATTAAATTCTCAAGTGAACGTGCGGTGGGATATTTACGCGAGTCAAACAACCCATTATTTTGCCCATCTACAAAAAGCTGACCCAACGATCATGGATGATTTGAAAGTGATTTATCATGCGTAATGGGCTATATTACCCCAAGAAATGACTTATGGATTGGGAGTCAAGACACAGTTAAAAATCCCTGCTCCCCCCTTTTTCCCGATGATTGCAAATCCTGATATATAAAAACTTAGAAGAGCCTACAATCCCTAAAAATTACAGAAACTCTTTGGAATTATCTCGCTCTACATTTTGTGCACTGCGCATTTTGATTTTAGATGTACTCTTTTTTTGTAAATAAAAACATTGAGTTTTCGCTCTCCCTTCATCCCTTAAACCAAAAACGCAAATAGATCACAACAAAATGAAAATTTTAGAGTTCAAGTACGAAAAAAAATTTAAAACAGTAACAAATGTAAGTAAATAAAATTTAGTCACACACCACAAATGAACACAAAAGTTTTGTTGTCCAATTTTGGGAAATTCCACTAGTTCAACCCCAATAGCTTGGAATTTTATAAGAAAGAGATTTCCTCCACACATACTTAAAAAATGGATTTGCATGTTTTAAACATGTTAAAGATGCAAATCACCTATGGGTCCAAAGCTTTTGAAGAGAATAACAAACGCTCATTAAATTCTCAAGTGAACGTGCGGTGGGATATTTACGCGAGTCAAACAACCCATTATTTTGCCCATATACAAAAAGCTGACCCAACGATCATGGACGATTTTAAAGTGATTCATCATGCTTAATGGGCTATATTACCCCAAGAAATGACTTATGGATTGGGAGTCAAGACTCAGTTAAAAATCCCTGCCCCCCCCTTTTTCCCGACGATTGCAAATCCTGATATATAAAAACTAAGAAGAGCCTACAATCCCTAAAAATTACAGAAACTCTTTGGAATTATCTCGCTCTACATTTGTGCACTGCGCATTTTGATTTTAGATGTACACTTTTTTTGTAAATAAAAACATTGATTTTTCGCTCTCCCTTCATCCCTTAAACCAAAAACGCAAATAGATCACAACAAAATGAAAATTTTAGAGTTCATGTATGAAAAAAAATTTAAAACAGTAACAAATGTAAGTAAAGAAAATTTAGTCACACACCACAAATGAACACAAAAGTTTTGTTGTCAAATTTTGGGAAATTCCACTAGTTCAACCCCGATAGCTTGGAATTTTATAAGAAAGAGATTTCCTCCACACATACTTAAAAAATGGATTTGCATGTTTTAAACATGTTAAAGATTCAAATCACCTATGGATCCAAAGCTTTTGAAGAGAATAACAAACGTTCATTAAATTCTCAAGTGAATCTGCTGTGGCATATTTACCCGAGTCAAACAACCCATTATTTTGCCCATCTACAAAAAGCTGACCCAACGATCATGGATGATTGTAAAGTGATTTATCATGCGTAATGGGCTATATTACCCTAACAAATAACTGATGGATTGGGACTCAAGACTCATTTAAAAATCCCTGCCTCCCCCTTTTTCCCGACGATTGCAAAACCTGATATATTTTTATATATCTTACAATCCCTAAAAATTACAGAAACTCTTTGGAATTATCTCTCTGTACATTTGTGTATTGTGCATTTCCATTCTACATGTACTCTTTTTTCTTAAAACAAAACTATGACTTTTCACTCTCCCTTTCTCCCCTAAACCAAAAAGGCGCGAATAGATCTCAACAAAATGAAAATTTTGGTGTTCAAGTAAGGAAAAAATTTAAAACAATAACAAATGTCGGTAAATAAAAATTTATTCACACACCACAAATGAACACAAAAGTTTTCTTGTCCATGTTTGGGAAATTCCTCTAGTTCAACCCCAACATCTTGGAATTTTATAGGAAAGAGATTTCCTACTCACATGCTTTAAAAATGGATATGCATGTTTTAAACATGTTCAAGATGCAAATCACCTATGGATCCAAAGCTTTTGAAGAGAATAACAACCGCTCATTAAATTCTCAAGAGAACGTGCGGTGGGATTTTTACCCGAGTCAAACAACCCATTATTTTGTTCATCTACAAAAATCTGACCCAACGATCATGGATGATTGTAAAGTGATTTATCATGCTTAACGGGCTTTATTACCCTAACAAATGACTTATGGATTGGGAGTAGAGACTCAGTTAAAAGTCCCTGCCTCCCCGTTTTTCCCGACGATTGCAAAACCAGATATATAAAAACTAAGAAGAGCTTACAATCCCTAAAAATTACAAAAACTCTTTGGAATTATCTCTCTCTACATTTGAGCATTGTGCATTTCCATTCTACATGTACTCTTTTTTCTTAAATAAAACTTTGAGTTTTTGCTCTCCCTTCATCCCGTAAACCAAAAAATGCATATAGATCACAACAAAATGAAAGTTTTGGAGTTTAAGTACGGTAAAAAGTTAGAACAATAACAAATGTAAGTACAGAAAATTTAGTCACACACCACAAATGAACACAAAATTTTGGTTCTAATTTTGGGAAATTCCACTAGTTCAACCCCAACAGTTTGGAATTTTATAAGAAAGAGATTTCCTCCACACATGCTTAAAAAATGGATTTGCATGTTTTAAACATGTTAAAGATGAAAATCACCTATGGATCCAAAGCTTTTGAAGAGAATAAAAAATGCTCATTAAATTCTCAAGTGAATCAGCTGTGGGATATTTACCCGAGTCAAACAACCCATTATTTTGCCCATCTACAAAAAGCTGATCCAACGATCATGGATGAATGTAAAGTGATTTATCATGCGTGACGGGCTATATTGCCCTAATAAATGACTGATGGATTGGGACTCAAGACTCATTTAAAACTCCCTGCCTCCCCCTTTTTCCCAACGATTGCAAAACCTGATATATAAAAACTAAGAAGATCTTACAATCCCTAAAAATTGCAGATACTCTTTGGAATTATCTCTCTCTACATTTGTGCATTGTGCATTTCCATTCTAAATGTACTCTTTTTTCTTAAAACAAAACTTTGAGTTTTTGCTCTCCCTTCATCCCGTAAACCAAAAAGGCGGAAAGATCACAACAAAATGAAAATTTTGGAGTTCAAGCACGGAAAAAATTTAAACCAATAACAAATATAAGTAAAGAAAATTTATTCACACACCACAAATTAACACAAAAGTTTGTTGTCCAAGTTTGGGAAATTCCACTAGTTCAACCCCAATAGCTTGGAATTTTATAGGAAAGAGATTTCCTCCACGCATGCTTTAAAAATGGATATGCATGTTTTTAACATGTTAAAGATGCAAATCACCTATGGATCCAAAATTTTTGAAGAGAATAACAAACACTCATTAAATTCTCAAGTGAATGTGTGGCGGGATATTTACCCGAGTCAAACAAGCCATTATTTTGCCCATCTACAAAAAGCTGACCCTACGTTCATGGATTATTGTAAAGTGATCTATCATGCTCAACGGGCTATATTGCCCTAATAAATGACTTATGGATTGGTAGTCAAGACTCAGTTAAAAATCCCTTCTTCCCCCTTTTTCCCGATGATTGCAAAACCTTATATATAAAAACTAAGAAGAGCTTACAATCCCTAAAGATTACAGAAACTCTTTGGAATTATCTCTCTCTACATTTGTGTATTGTGCATTTCCATTCTACATGTACACTTTTTTCTTAAAACAAAACTTTGAGTTTTCGCTCTCCCTTCTTCCCGTAAACCAAAAAGGCGAATAGATCACAACAAAATGAAAATTTTGGAGTTCAAGTACGGAAAAAATTTAAAACAATAAAAAATGTAAGTAAAGAAAATTTATTCACACACCACAAATGAACACAAAAGTTTTGTTGTCCAAGTTTGGGAAATTCCACTAAGTCGACCCCAACAGCTTGGAATTTTATAGAAAGTGATTTCCTACACGCATGCTTTAAAAATGGATATGCATGTTTTAAACATGTTAAAGATGCAAATCACCTATGGATCCAAAGCTTTTGAAGAGAATAACCAACGCTCATTAAGTTCTCAAGTGAATGTGCGGTGGGATATTTACATGAGTCAAAAAAGCCATTATTTTCCCATCTACCAAAAGCTGACCCAACGATCATGGATGATTGTAAAGTGATTTATCATGTGAAACGGGTTATACTACCCTAATAAATGACTTATGGATTGGGAGTCAAGACTCAGTTAAAAATCCCTGCCTCCCCCTTTTCCCCTACGATTGCAAAACCTGATATATAAAATACTAAGAAGAGCTTACAATCCCTAAAAATTACAGAAACACTTCGGAATTATCTCCCTCTACATTTGTGCAATGTGCATTTCCATTCTACATGTACCCTTTTTTCTTAAAACAAAACTTTGATTTTTCACTCTCCCTTCTTCCCGTAAACCAAAAAGGTGAAGAGATCACAACAATATTAAAATTTTCAAGTTCAAGTACGAAAAAAATTTAAAACAATAACAAATGTAAGTAAAGAAAATTTATTCACACACCACAAATGAACACAAAAGTTTTGTTGTCCAAGTTTTGGAAATTCCACTAGTTTAACCCCAACAGCTTGGAATTTTATACGAAAGAGATTTCCTCCACTCATGCTTTAAAATTGGATATGCATGTTTTAAACATGTTAAAGATGCAAATCACCTATGGATCCAAAGCTTTTGAAGAGAATAACAAACGCTCATTAAATTCTCAAATGAACGTGCGGTGGGATATTTACGTGAGTCAAACAACCCATTATTTTGCCCATCTACAAAAAGCTGACCCAACGATCATGGATGATTTTAAAGTGATTTATCATGCGTAATGGGCTATATTACCCCAAGAAATGACTTATAGATTGGGAATCAAGACTAAGTTAAAAATCCCTGCCTCCCCCTTTTTCCCGACGATTGCAAATCCTGATATATAAAAACTAAGAAGAGCCTACAATCCCTAAAAATTACAGAAACTCTTTGGAATTATCTCGCTCTACATTTGTGCACTGCGCATTTTGATTTTAGATGTACACTTTTTTTGTAAATAAAAACATTGAGTTTTCGCCTCCCTTCATCCCTTAAACCAAAAACGCAAATAGATCACAACAAAATGAAAATTTTAGAGTTCATGTACGAAAAAAAATTTAAAACAGTAACAACTGTAAGTAAAGAAAATTTAGTCACACACCACAAATGAACACAAAAGTTTTGTTGTCCAATTTTGGGAAATTCCACTAGTTCAACCCCAATAGCTTGGAATTTTATAAGAAAGAGATTTCCTCCACACATACTTAAAAAATGAATTTGCATGTTTTAAACATGTTAAAGATGCAAATCACCTATGGATCCAAAGCTTTTCAACAGAATAACAAACGCTCATTAAATTCTCAAGTGAAACTGCTGTGGCATATTTACCCGAGTCAAACAACCCATTATTTTGCCCATCTACAAAAAGCTGACCCAACGATCATGGATGATTGTAAAGTGATTTATCATGCGTAATGGGCTATATTACCCTAACAAATAACTGATGGATTGGGACTCAAGACTCATTTAAAAATCCCTGCCTCCCGCTTTTTCCCGACGACTGCAAAACCTGATATATAAAAACTAAGAAGATCTTACAATCCCTAAAAATTACAGAAACTCTTTGGAATTATCTCTCTCTACATTTTTGTATTGTGCATTTCCATTCTACATGTACTCTTTCTTCTTAAAACAAAACTATGACTTTCACTCTCCCTTTTTCCCGTAAACCAAAAAGGCGCGAATAGATCTCAACAAAATGAAAATTTTGGAGTTCAAGTAAGGAAAAAATTTAAAACAATAACAAATGTAAGTAAATAAAAATTTATTCACACACCACAAATGAACACAAAAGTTTTCTTGTCCAAGTTTGGGAAATTCCTCTAGTTCAACCCCAACAGCTTGGAATTTTATAGGAAAGAGATTTCCTACACACATGCTTTAAAAATGGATACGCATGTTTTAAATATGTTCAAGATGCAAATCACCTATGGATCCAAAGCTTTTGAAGAGAATAACAACCGCTCATTAAATTCTCAAGAGAACGTGCGGTGGGATTTTTACCCGAGTCAAACAACCCATTATTTTGTTCATCTACAAAAAGCTGACCCAACGATCATGGATGATTGTAAAGTGATTTATCATGCTTA
Organism: Aristolochia californica; assembly: GCF_029961685.1. Taxonomy (NCBI): domain Eukaryota; kingdom Viridiplantae; phylum Streptophyta; class Magnoliopsida; order Piperales; family Aristolochiaceae; genus Aristolochia; species Aristolochia californica. The sequence goes on along the minus strand of NW_027181770.1, from coordinate 27,264,922 downwards.
ACGGGCTTTATTACCCTAACAAATGACTTATGGATTGGGAGTCAAGACTCAGTTAAAAATCCCTGCCTCCCCCTTTTTCCCGATGATTGCAAAACCTGATATATAAAAACTAAGAAGAGCTTACAATCCCTAAAAATTACAAAAACTCTTTGGAATTATCTCTCTCTACATTTGTGCATTGTGCATTTCCATTCTACATGTACTCTTTTTTCTTAAAAAAAACTTTGAGTTTTTGTTCTCCCTTCATCCCGTAAACCAAAAAATGCAAATAGATCACCACAAAATGTAAATTTTGGAGTTCAAGTACGGTAAAAATTTAGAACAATAACAAATTTACAAGTAAATAAAATTTAGTCACACACCACAAATGAACACAAAATTTTGGTTCCAATTTTGGGAAATTCCACTAGTTCAACCCCAACAGTTTGGAATTTTATAAGAAAGAGATTTCCTCCACACTTGCTTAAAAAATGGATTTGCATGTTTTAAACATGTTAAAGATGCAAATCACCTATGGATCCAAAGCTTTTGAAGAGAATAACAATCGCTCATTAAATTTTCAAGTGAATCTGCTGTGGGATATTTACCCGAGTCAAACAACCCATTATTTTGCCCATCTACAAAAAGCTAACCCAACGACCATGGATGATTGTAAAGTGATTTATCATGCGTAACGGGCTATATTACCCTAATAAATAACTGATGGATTGGGACTCAAGACTCATTTAAAACTCCCTGCATCCCCCTTTTTCCCGACGATTGCAAAACCTGATATATAAAAACTAAGAAGATCTTACAATCCCTACAAATTACAGATACTCTTTGGAATTATCTCTCTCTACATTTGTGCATTGTGCATTTCCATTCTACATGTACTCTTTTTTCTTAAAACAAAACTTTGAGTTTCTGCTCTCCCTTCATCCCGTAAACCAAAAAGGCGGAAAGCTCACAACAAAATGAAAATTTTGGAGTTCAAGTACGGAAAAAATTTAAACCACTAACAAATATAAGTAAAGAAAATTTATTCACATACCACAAATGAACACAAAAGTTTGCTGTCCAAGTTTGGGAAATTCCACTAGCTCAACCCCAACAGCTTGGAATTTTATAGGAAAGAGATTTCCTCCACACATGCTTTAAAAATGGATATGCATGTTTTTAACATGTTAAAGATGCAAATCACCTATGGATCCAAAATTTTTGAAGAGAATAACAAACGCTCATTAAATTCTCAAGTGAATGTGTGGTGGGATTTTTACCCGAGTCAACCAAGCCATTATTTTGCCCATCTACAAAAAGCTGACCCTACGATCATGGATGATTGTAAAGTGATTTATCATGCTTAACGGGCTATATTGCCCTAATAAATGACTTATGGATTGGTAGTCAAGACTCAGTTAAAAGTCCCTGCCTCCCCCTTTTTCCCGACGATTGCAAAACCTTATATATAAAAACTAAGAAGAGCTTAAAATCCCTAAAGATTACAGAAACTCTTTGGAATTATCTCTCTCTACATTTGTGCATTGTTCTTTTCCATTCTTCATGTACACTTTTTTCTTAAAACAAAACTTTGAGTTTTCGCTCTCCCTTCTTCCCGGAAACCAAAAAGGCGAATAGATCACAACAAAATGAAAATTTTGGAGTTCAAGTACGGAAAAAATTTAAAACAATAACAAATGTAAGTAAAGAAAATTTATTCACACACCACAAATGAACACAAAAGTTTGTTGTCCAAGTTTGGGAAATTCCACTAGTTCAACCCCAACAGCTTGGAATTTTATAGAAAGTGATTTCCTACACACATGCTTTAAAAATGGATATGCATGTTTTAAACATGTTAAAGATGCAAATCACCTATGGATCCAAAGCTGTTGAAGAGAATAACCAACGCTCATTAAGTTCTCAAGTGAATGTGCGGCGGGATATTTACTTGACTCAAAAAAGCCATTATTTTCCCATCTACAAAAAGCTGACCCAACGATCATGGATGATTGTAAAGTGATTTATCATGCGAAACGGGTTATACTACCCTAATAAATGACTTATGGATTGGGAGTCAAGACTCAGTTAAAAATCCCTGCCTCGCCCTTTTCCCCTGCGATTGCAAAACCTGATATATAAATACTATGAAGAGCTTACAATCCCTAAAAATTACAGAAACTCTTTGGAATTATCTCTTTCTAAATTTGTGCATTGTGGATTTCCATTCTACATGTACCCTTTTTTATTAAAACAAAACTTTGAGTTTTCGCTCTCCCTTCATCCCGTAAACCAAAAAGGCGAAGAGATCACAACAATATGAAAATTTTCAAGTTCAAGTACGGAAAAAATTTAAAACAATAACAAATTTAAGTAAAGAAAATTTATTCACACACCACAAATGAACACAAAAGTTTTGTTGTCCAAGTTTTGGAAATTCCACTAGTTCAACCCCAACAGCTTGGAATTTTATATGAAATAGATTTCCTCCAAACATGCTTTAAAATGGATATGCATGTTTTAAACATGTTAAAGATGCAAATCACCTATGGATCCAAAGCTTTTGAAGAGAATAACAAACGCTCATTAAATTCTCAAGTGAACGTGCGGTGGGATATTTACGCTAGTCAAACAACCCATTATTTTGCCCATCTACAAAAAGCTGACCCAACGATCATGGATGATTGTAAAGTGATTTATCATGCGTAACGGGCTATATTACCTTAAGAAATGACTTATGGATTGGGAGTCAAGACTCAGTTAAAAATCCCTGCCTCCCCCTTTTTCCCGACGATTGCAAATCCTGATATATAAAAACTAAGAAGAGCCTACAATCCCTAAAAATTACAGAAACTCTTTGGAATTATCTCGCTCTACATTTGTGCACTACGCATTTTGATTTTAGATGTACACTTTTTTCGTCAATAAAAACATTGAGTTTTCGCTCTCCCTTCATCCCTTAAACCAAAAACGCAAATAGATCACAACAAATTGAAAATTTAAGAGTTCATGTACAAAAAAAAATTTAAAACAATAACAAATGTAAGTAAATAAAATTTAGTCACACACCACAAATGAACACAAAAGTTTTGTTGTCCAATTTTGGGAAATTCCACTAGTTCAACCCCAACAGCTTGGAATTTTATAAGAAAGAGATTTCCTCCACACATGCTTAAAAAATGGATTTGCATGTTTTAAACATGTTAAAGATGCAAATCACCTATGGATCCAAAGCTTTTGAAGAGAATAACAAACGCTCATTAAATTCTCAAGTGAATCTGCTGTGGGATATTTACCCGAGTCAAACAACCCATTATTTTGCCCATCTACAAAAAGCTGACCCAACGATCATGGATGATTGTAAAGTAATTTATCATGTGTAACGGGCTATATTACCCTATTAAATGACTTACGGATTGGGACTCAAGACTCATTTAAAAATCCCTGCGTCCCCTTTCTCCCGACGATTGCAAAACCTGATATATAAAAAGTAAGACGATCTGACAATCCCTAAAAATTACAGATACACTTTGAAATTATCTCTCTCTACATTTGTGCATTGAGCATTTCCATTCTACATGTACTCCTTTTGCTTAAAACTAAACTTTGAGTTTTCGCTCTCCCTTCATCTCATAAACCAAAAAGGCCAATAGATCACAACAAAATCAAAATTTTAGAGTTCATGTACGGAAAAAAATTTAAAACAATAACAAATGTAAGTAAAGAAAATTTATTCACACGCCACAAATGAACACAAAAGTATGGTTGTGCAAGTTTGGGAAATTCCACTAGTTCAACCCCAACAGATTGGAATTTTATAGGAAAGAGATTTCCTCCACACATGCTTTAAAAATGGATATGCATGTTTTTAACATGTTAAAGATGCAAATTTCCTATGGATCCAAAGCTTTTGAAGAGAATAACAAACACTCATTAAATTCTCAAGTGAATGTGCAGTGGGATATTTACCCGAGTCAAACAAGCCATTATTTTGCCCATCTACAAAAAGCTAACCCTACGATCAGGGATGATTGTAAAGTGATTTATCATGCTTAACGGGCTATATTTCACTAATAAATGACTTATGGATTCGGAGTCAAGTCTCAGTTAAAAATCCCTGCCTCCCCCTTTTTCTCGACGATTGCAAAACCTGATATATATAAAAATTTAGAAGAGCTTACAATCCCTAAAGATTACAGAAACTCTTTGGAATTATCTCTCTCTACATTTGTGCATTGTGCATTTCCATTCTACATGTACTCTTTTTTCTTAAAACAAAACTTTGAGTTATCGCTCTCCCTTGTTCCCGTAAACCAAAAAGGCGAATAGATCACATCAAAATGAAAATTTTGGAGTTCAAGTACGAAAAAAATTTAAAACTATAACAAATGTAAGTAAAGAAAATCTATTCACACACCACAAATGAACACAAAAGTTTGTTGTCCAAGTTTGGGAAATTCCACTGGTTCAACCCCAACAGCTTGGAATTTTATAGAAAGTGATTTCCTACACAAATGCTTTAAAAATGGATATGCATGTTTTAAACATGTTAAAGATTCAAATCAGCTATGGATCCAAAGCTTTTGAAGAGAATAACCAACGCTCATTAAGTTCTAGAGTGAATGTGCGGTGGGATATTTACATGAGTCAAAAAAGCCATTATTTTGCCCATCTACAAAAAGCTGACCCAACAATCTTGGATGATTGTAAAGTGATTTATCATGCAAAACGGGGTCTACTACCCTAATAAATGACTTATGGATTTGGAGTCAAGACTCAGTTAAAAATACCTGCCTCCCCCTTTTCCCCGACTATTGCAAAACCTGATATATAAAAACTAAGAAGAGCTTTCAATCCCTAAAAATTATAGAAACTCTTTGGAATTATCTCTCTCTACATTTGTGCATTGTGCATTTCCATTCTACATATACCCTTTTTTCTTAAAACAAAACTTTGAGTTTTCGCTCTCCCTTCATCCCGTAAACCAAAAAGGCGAAGAGATCACAACAATATGAAAATTTTGAAGTTCAAGTACGGAAAAAATTTAAAACAATAACAAATGTAAGTAAAGAAAATTTATTCACACACCACAAATGAACACAAAAGTTTTGTTGTCCAAGTTTGGGAAATTCCACTAGTTCAACCCCAACAGCTTGGAATTTTATACGAAAGAGATTTCCTCCACACATGCTTTAAAAATGGATATGCATGTTTTAAACATGTTAAAGATGCAAATCACCTATGAATCCAAAGCTTTTGACGAGAATAACAAATGCTCATTAAATTCTCAAGTGAACGTGCGGTGGGATATTTACCCGAGTCAAACAACCCATTATTTTGCCCATCGACAAAAAGCTGACCCAACGATCATGGATGATTGTAAAGTGATTTATCATGCGTAACGGGCTATATAACCCTAGGACATGACTTATGGATTGGAAGTCAAGACTCAGTTAAAAATTCCTGCCTCCCCCTTTTTCCCGACGATTGCAAATCCTAATATATAAAAACTAAGAAGTGCCTACAATCGCTAAAAATTACTGAAACTCTTTGGAATTATCTCACTCTACATTTGTGCACTGTGCATTTTCATTTTAGATGTACACTTTTTTCATAAATAAAAACATTGAGTTTTCGCTCTCCCTTCATCCCTTAAACCAAAAACGCAAATAGATCACAACAAAATGAAAGTTTTTGAGTTCAAGTACAGAAAAAATTTAAAACAATAACAAATGTAAGTAAAGAAAATTTATTCACACACCACAAATGAACACAAAAGTTGTTGTCCAAGTTTGGGAAATTCCACTAGTTCAACCCTAACAGCTTGAAATTTTATAAGAAAGAGATTTCCTCCACACATGTTTAAAAAATGGATATGCATGTTTTAAACATGTTAAAGATGCAAACACCTATGGATCCAAAGCTTTTGAAGAGAATAACAAACGCTCATTGAATTCTCAAGTGAACGTGCGGTGGGATATTTACCCGAGTCAAACAACCCATTATTTTGCCCATCTACAAAAAGTTGATCCAACGATCATGGATGATTCTCAAGTGGTTTATCATGCGTAACGGGCTATATTACCCTATGAAATGACTTATGGATTGGGAGTCAAGACTCAGTTAAAAATCCCCGCCTCCTTCTTTTTCCCGACGATTGCAAAACCTGATATATAAAAACTAAGAAGAGCTTACAATCCCTAAAAATTACAGAAACTCTTTGGAATTATCTCGCTCTACATTTGTGCACTGTGCATTTTCATTTTAGATGTGCACTTTTTTCATAAATTAAAACTTTGAGTTTTCGCGCTTCCTTCATCCCGTAAACAGAAAACGCAAATAGATCACAACAAAATGAAAATTTTAGAGTTCATGTACGGAAAAAAATTTAAAACAATAACAAATGTAAGTAAAGAAAATTTATTCACACACCACAAATGAACACAAAAGTTTTGTGTTCCAAGTTTGGTAAATTCCACTAGTTCAACCCTAACAGCTTGGAATTTAATAAGAAAGAGATTTCCTCCACACATGCTTAAAAAATGGATTTGCACGAGCTTTTGAATAGAATAACAAACGCTTATTAAATTCTCAAGCGAATGTGCGGTGGGACATTTACCCGAGTCAAACTAGCCATTATTTTTCCCATCTACAAAAAGTTGTCCCAACGATCATGGATGATTGTAAAGTGATTTATCATGCTTAACGGGCTATATTACCCTAATAAATGACTTATGGATTGGGAGTCAAGACTCAGTTAAAAATCCCTGCTTCCCCCTTTTTCCCGATGATTGCAAAACCTGAAATATAAAAACTAAGAAGAGCTTACGATCCCTAAAAATTACAGAAACTCTTTGGAATTATCTCTCATGTACGTTTGTGCATTGTGCATTTCCATTCTGCATGTACTCTTTTTTCTTAAAACAAAACTTTGAGTTTTCGATCTCCCTGCATCCCGTAAACCAAAAAGGCGAATAGATCACAACAAAATGAAAATTTTGGAGTTCAAGTACGAAAAAAATTTAAAACAATAACAAATGTAAGTAAAGAAAATTTTTTCACACGACAAATGAACACAAAAGTTTGTTGTCCAAGTTTGGGAAATTCCACTAGTTCAACCCCAACAGCTTGGAATTTTATACGAAAGTCATTTCCTACACACATGCTTTAAAAATGGATACGCATGTTTTAAACATGTTAAAGATGCAAATCACCTATGGAACCAAAGTTTTTGAAGAGAATAACAAACACTCATTAAATTCTCAAGTGAACGTGCGGTGGGATATTTACCCGAGTCAAAAAACCCATTATTTTGCCCATCTACAAAAAGCTGACCCAACGATCATGGTTGATTGTAAAGTGATTTATCATGCATAACGAGCTATATTACCCTAAGAAATGACTTAAGGATTGGGAATCAAGACTCAGTTAAAAATCCCTGCCTCTCCCTTTTTCCCGACGATTGCAAAACCTGATATATAGAAACTAAGAAGACCTTACAATCCCTAAAATTTACAGAAACTCTTTGGAATAATCTCTCTCTACGTTTGTGCATTGTGCATTTCCATTCTACATGTACTCTTTTTTCTTAGAAAAAACTTTGAGTTTTCACTCTCCCTTCATCCCGTAAACCAAAAAGGCAAATAGTTCACAACAAAAGGAAAATTTTAGAGTTCAAGTACGGAAAAAATTTAAAACAATAAAAAATGTAAGTAAAGAAAATTTATTCACACACCACAAATGAACACAAAATTTTTCATGTCCAAGTTTGGGAAATTCCACTAGTTCAACCCCAACAGCTTGGAATTTTATATAAAAGAGATTTCCTACACACATGCTTTAAAAATGGATATGCATGTTTTAAACATGTTAAAGATGCAAATCACCTATGGATCCAAAGCTTTTGAAGAGAATAACAAACACTCACTAAATTCTCAAGTGAAAGTGCGGTGGGATATTTACCCGAGTCAAACAAGCCATTATTTTGGCCATCAACAAAAAGCTAACCCAACGATCATGGATGATTGTAAAGTAATTTATCATGCGTAACGGGCTATATTACCATAATAAATGACTTATGGATTGGGACTCAAGACTCATATAAAAATCCCTTCCTTCCCCTTTTTCCTGACGATTGCAAAACTTGATATATAAAAACTAAGTGGATCTTACAATCCCTAAAAATTACAGATACTCTTTGGAATTATCTCTCTCTACATTTGTGCGTTGTGCATTTCCATTCTACATGTACTCTTTTTTATTAAAACAAAAATTTGAGTTTTCGCTCTCCATTCATCCCGTAAACCAAAAAGGTGAATAGATCACAACAAAATGAAAAATTATGAGTTCAAGTACAGAAAAAATTTAAAACAATAACAAATGTAAGTAAAGTAAATTTATTCACACACCACAAATGAACACAAAACTTTTGTTGTCCAAGTTTGGGAAATTCCACTAGTTCAACTCCAACAACTTGGAATTTTATACGAAATAGATTTCCTCCACACATGCTTTAAAAATGGATATGCATGTTTTAAACATGTTAAATATGAAAATCACCTATGGAACCAAAGCTTTTTACGAGAATAACAAACGCTCATTAAATTCTCAAGTGAACGTGCGTGGGATATTTACCCGAGTCAAACAACCCATTATTTTGCCCATCTACAAAAAGCTGACCCAATGATCATGGATGATTGTAAAGTCATTTATCTTGCGTAACGGGCTATATTAACCTAAGAAATGACTTATGGATTTGGAGTCAAGAATCAATTAAAAATCCCTGCCTCCCCCTTTTTCCCGACGATTGCAAATCCTGATATATAAAAACTAAGAAGAGCTTACAATCCCAAAAAATTAAATTAACTCTTTGGAATTATCTCTCTCTACGTTTGAGCATTGTGCATTTCCATTCTACATGTACTCTTTTTTCTTAAAACAAAAGTTTGAGTTTTCGCTCTCCCTTGATCCCGTAAACCAAAAAGGCAAATAGATCACAACAAAATGAAAATTTTGGAGTTGAAGTACGGAAAAAATTTTAAACAATAACAAATGTAAGTAAAGAAAATTTATTCACACACCACAAATGAACAGAAAAGTTTTCTTGTCCAAGTTTGGGAAATTCAACCAGTTCAACCCCAATTGGTTGGAATTTTATAGGAAAGAGATTTCCTATACACATGCTTTAAAAATGGATATGCATATTTTAAACATGTTAAAGATGCAAATCACCTGTGGATCCAAAGCTTTTGAAGAGAATAACAAACGATTATTAAATTCTCAAGTGAATGTGCGGTGGGATATTTACCCGTGTCAAACAAGCCATTATTTTGCCCATTTACAAAAAGCTGACCCAACGATCAAGGATGATTGTAAGTGATTTATCATGCATAACGTCCTATATTACCCTAATAAATTACTTATGGATTGGGAGTCAAAACTCTGTTAAAAATCCCTGCCTCCCCCTTTTTCTCGACTATTACAAAACCTGATATATAAAAACTAAGAAGATCTTACAATCCCTAAAAATTACAGATACTCTTTGGAATTATCTCTCTCTACGTTTGTGCATTGTGCATTTCCATTCTACATGTACTCTTTTTTCTTAAAACAAAACCTTGAGTTTTCGCTCTCCCTTGATCCCGTAAACCAAAAAGGCAAATAGATCACAACAAAATGAAAATTTTGGAGTTCAAGAACGGAAAAAATTTAAAACAATTACAAATGTAAGTAAAGAAAATTTACTCACACACCACAAATGAACACAAAATTTTTGTTGTCCAAGTTTGGGAAATTCCACTAGTTCGACCCCAACAGCTTGGAATTTTAAAAGAAAGAGATTTCCTCCAGACATGCTTAAAAATGTATTTGAATGTTTTAAACATGTTAAATATGCAAATCACCTATGGATCCAAAGCTTTTGAAGAGAATAACAAACGCTCATTAAATTCTCAAGTGAATCTGCGGTGGGATATTTACCCGAGTCAACCAACCCATTATTTTGCCCATCTACAAAAAGCTGACCCAACGATCATGGATGATTGTAAAGTGATTTATCATGTGTAACGGGCTATATTACCCTAATAAATGACTTATGGATTGGGACTGAAGACTCATTTAAAAATCCCTGCCTGCCCCTTTTTCCCGACGATTGCATAACCTGATATATAAAAACTAAGAAGATCTTACAATCCCTAAAAATTACAGATACTCTTTGGAATTATCTCTCTCTACATTTGTGCATTGTGCATTTCCATTCTACATGTACTCTTTTTTCTTAAAACAAAACTTTGAGTTTTCGCTCTCGCTTCATCCAGTAAACCAAAAAGGCGAATAGATCACAACAAAATGAAAATTTTGGAGTTGAAGTACAGAAAAAATTTAAAACAATAACAAATGTAAGTAAAGAAAATTGATTCACACACCACAAATGAACACAGAAGTTTGTTGTCCAATTTTAGGAAACTCCACTAGTTCAAGCCCAACAGCTTGGAATTTTATAGGAAAGTGATTTCCTACACACATGCTTTAAAATTGGATGTGCATGTTTTAAACATGTTAAAGATGCAAATCACCTATGGATCCAAAGCTTTTGAAGAGAATAACAAACGCTCAGTAAATTCTCGAGTGAACGTGCGGTGGGATATTTACCCGAGTCAAACAACCCATTATTTTGCCCATCTACAAAAAGCTGACCCAACGATCATGGATGATTGTAAAGTAATTTATCATGCGTAACGGGCTCTATTACCCTAATAAATGACTTATGGATTGGGACTCAAGACTCATTTAAAAATCCCTGCCTCCCCCTTTTTCCTGACGATTGCAAAACCCGACATATAAAAACTAAGAAGATCTTACAATCCCTAAAAATTACAGACACTCTTTGGAATTATCTCTCACTACATTTGTGTATTGTGCATTTCCATTCTACAGGTACTCTTTTTGCTTAAAACAAAAGTTTGAGTTTTAGCTCTCCCTTCATCTCGTAAACTAAAAAGGCCAATAGATCACAACAAAAACAAAATTTTAGAGTTCATGTACGGAAAAAAAATTTAAAACAATTACAAATGAAAATAAAGAAAATTTATTCAGACACCACAAATGAACACAAAAGTTTTGAAGTCCAAGTTAGAGAAATTCCACTAGTTCAACCCCAACAACTTGGAATTTTATAGGAAAGAGATTTCCTCCACACATGCTTTAAAAATGGATTTGCATGTTTTTAACATGTTAAAGATGAAAATCACCTATGGATCCAAAGCTTTTGAAGAGAATAACAAACGCTCATTAAATTCTCAAGTGAATGTGCGGTGGGATATTTACCCGAGTCAAGCATGCCATTATTTTGCCCATCTACAAAAAGTTGACCCAACGATCATGGATGATTCTAAAGTGATTTATCATTATTAATGGCCTATAATGCCCTAATAAATGACTTATGTATTGGGAGTCAGGACTCAGGTAAAAATCTTTGCCTCCCCCTTTTTCCCGACGATTGCAAAACCTGATATATAAAAACTAAGAAGAGCTTACAATCCCTAAAAATTACAGAAACTCTTTGGAATTATCTCTCTCTACATTTGTGCGTTGTGCATTTCCATTCTACATGTACTCTTTTTTCTTAAAACAAAAATTTGAGTTTTCGCTCTCCATTCATCCCGTAAACCAAAAAGGTGAATAGATCACAACAAAATGAAAAATTATGAGTTCAAGTACAGAAAAAATTTAAAACAATAACAAATTTAAGTAAAGTAAATTTATTCACACACCACAAATGAACACAAAACTTTTGTTGTCCAAGTTTGGGAAATTCCACTAGTTCAACTCCAACAACTTGGAATTTTATACGAAATAGATTTCCTCCACACATGCTTTAAAAATGGATATGCATGTTTTAAACATGTTAAATATGAAAATCACCTATGGAACCAAAGCTTTTTACGAGAATAACAAACGCTCATTAAATTCTCAAGTGAACGTGCGTGGGATATTTACCCGAGTCAAACAACCCATTATTTTGCCCATCTACAAAAAGCTGACCCAATGATCATGGATGATTGTAAAGTCATTTATCTTGCGTAACGGGCTATATTAACCTAAGAAATGACTTATGGATTTGGAGTCAAGAATCAATTAAAAATCCCTGCCTCCCCCTTTTTCCCGACGATTGCAAATCCTGATATATAAAAACTAAGAAGAGCTTACAATCCCAAAAAATTAAATGAACTCTTTGGAATTATCTCTCTCTACGTTTGAGCATTGTGCATTTCCATTCTACATGTACTCTTTTTTCTTAAAACAAAACTTTGAGTTTTCGCTCTCCCTTGATCCCGTAAACCAAAAAGGCAAATAGATCACAACAAAATGAAAATTTTGGAGTTCAAGTACGAAAAAAATTTAAAACAATAAAAAATGTAAGAAAGAAAATTTATTCACACACCACAAATGAACACAAAAGTTTTGTTGCCCAAGTTTGGGAAATTCCACTAGTTCAACCCCAACAGCTTTGAATTTTATAGGAAAGAGATTTCCTACACACATCCTTTAAAAATGGATATGCATGTTTTAAACATTTTAAAGATGCGAATCACCTATGGATCCAAAGCTTTTGAAGAGAATAACAAACGCTCATTAAATTCTCAAGTGAACGTGAGGTGGGATATTTACCCGAGTCAAACAAGCTATTATTTTTCCCATCTACAAAAAGCTGACCCAACGATCATGGATGATTGTAAAGTGATTTATCATGCGTTACGGGCTATATTACCCTAATAAATGACGTATGGATTGGGAGTCAAGAGTCAGTTAAAATTCTCTGTCTCCTCCTTTTTCCCGACGAAAGCAAAACCTGATATATAAAAACTAAGAAGAGCTTACAATCCCTAAAAATTAAATTAACTCTTTGGAATTATCTCTCTCTACGTTTGAGCATTGTGCATTTCCATTCTACATGTACTCTTTTTTCTTAAAACAAAACTTTGAGTTTTCGCTCTCCCTTGATCCCGTAAACCAAAAAGGCAAATAGATCACAACAAAATGAAAATTTTGGAGTTCAAGCACGGAAAAAATTTAAAACAATAACAAATGTAAGTAAAGAAAATTTATTCACACACCACAAATGAACACAAAAGTTTTGTTGTCCAAGTTTGGGAAATTCCACTAGTTCAACCCCAACAGCTTGGAATTTTATAGGAAAGAGATTTCCTACACACATCCTTTAAAAATGGATATGAAGGTTTTAAACATTTCAAAGATGCAAATAACTTATGGATCCAAAGCTTTTGAAGAGAATAATAAACGCTCATTAAATTCTCAAGTGAACGTGCCGTTCGATATTTACCCGAGTCAAACAAGCCATTATTTTGCCCATCTACGAAAAGCTGACCCAACGATTATGGATGATTGTAAAGTGATTTATCATGCTTAACGGGCTATATTACCCTAACAAATGACTTATGGATTGGGAGTCAAGACTCAGTTAAAAATCCCTGCCTCCCCCTTTTTCCCGACATTAGCAAAACCTGATATATAAAAACCAAGAAGAGCTTACAATTATTAAAAATTACAAAAACTCTTTGGAATTATCTCTCTCGGTATTTTTGCACTGTGTATTTTCATTTTAGATGTACACTTTTTTCATAAATCAAAACTTAGAGTTTTCGCTCTCCCTTCATCCCGTAAACCAAAGACGCAATTAGATCACAACAAAATGAAAATTTTAGAGTTCATGTACGAAAAAAATTTAAAACAATAACAAATGTAAGTAAAGAAATTTTATTCACACACCACAAATGAACAAAAAAGTTTTCTTGTCCAAGTTTGGGAAATTCCACTAGTTCAACCCTAACCGCTTGGAATTTTATAAGAAAGAGATTTCCTCCACACATTCTTAAAAAATGGCTTTGCATGTTTGAAGCATGTTAAAGATGCAAATCACCTATGGATCCATAGCTTTTGAAGAGAATAACAAACGCTCATTAAATTCCCAAGTGAAAGTGCGGTGGGATATTTACCCGAGTCAAACAACCCATTATTTTGCCCATCTACAAAAAGCTAACCCAATGATCATGGATGATTGTAAAGATATTTATCATGTGTAACGGGCTATATTACCCTAATAAATGACTTATGGTTTAGGAGTCAAGACTTAGTTAAAAATCCCTGCCTCCCTCTTTTTCCCGACGATTGCAAAACCTGATATATAAAAACTAAGAAGAGCTTACAATCCCTAAAAATTACAGAAAATATTTAGAATTATCTCTCTTATTTTGTGCATTGTGCATTTCCAATCTACATGTACACTTTCTCCTTATAACAAAACTTTCAGTTTTCGCTCTCCCTTATCCAGTAACCCAAAAAGGCAAATAGATCACAACAAAATGAAAATTTTGGAGTTCAAGTACGTAAAAAATTTAACACAATAACAAATGTAAGTAAAGAAAATTTATTCACACACCACAAATAAACACAAAAGTTTGTTGTCCAAGTTTGGGAAATTCCACCAGTTCAACCCCAACAGCTTGGAATTTTATAGGAAAGTGATTTCCTACACACATGCTTTAAAAATGGATATGCATATTTCAAACATGTTAAAGATGCAAATCACTTGTGTATCCAAAGCTTTTGAGGAGAATAAAAAACGCTCATTAAATTATCAAGTGAACGTGCGTTGGGATATTTACCCGAGTCAAACAACCCATTATTTTGCCCATCGACAAAAAGCTGACCCAACGATCATGGATGATTGTAAAGTGATTTATCATGCATAACGGGCTATATTACCCTAATAAATGACTTATGGATCTGGAGTCAAGACTCAATTAAAAATCCTTGCCTCCCCCTTTTTCCCGACGATTGCAAAACCTGATATATAAAAACTAAGAAGAGCTTACAATCCCTAAAAATTACAGAAACTCTTTCTAATTATCTCCCTTTACATTTGTGCATTTCCATTTTACATGTACACTTTTTTCTTAAAACAAAACTTTGAGTATTCGCTCTCCCTTCATCCCGTAAACCAAAAAGGCGAATAGATCACAACAAAATGAAAATTTTGGAGTTCAAGTACGGAAAAAATTTAAAACAATAACAAATGTAAGTAAAGAAAATTTATTCACATACCACAAATGAACACAAAAGTTTTGTTGTCCAAGTTTGGGAAATTCCAGTAGTTCACCCCAACAGCTTGCAATTTTAGAGGACAGTGATTTCCTACACACATGCTTTAAAAATGGATATGCATGTTTTAAACATGTTAAAGATGCAAATCACCTATGGATCCAAAGCTTTTGAAGAGAATAACAAACACTCATTAAATTCTCAATTGAACGTGCGGTGGTATATTTACCCGAGTAAAAAAACCCATTATTTTGCCAATCTACAAAAAGCTGACCCAACGATCATGGAAGATTGTAAAGTGATTTATCATGCGTAACGGGCTTTATTACCCTAAGAAATGACTTATGGATTGGGAGTCAAGACTCAGTTAAAAATCTCTTCCTCCCCTCTTTCCCAACAATTGCAAAACCTGATATGTAAAAATTAAGAAGAGCTTACAATCCCTTAAAATTACAGAAACTCTTTGGAATTATCTAGCTCTACATTTGTGCACTGTGCATTTTCATTTTAGATGTTCACTTTTTTCATAAATCAAAACTTTAAGTTTTCGCTCTCCCTTCATCCCGTAAACCAAAAACGCCAATAGATCACAACAAAATGAAAATTTTAGAGTTCATGTATGGAAAAAAATTTAATACAATAACAAATGCAAGTAAATAAAATTTATTCACACACCACAAATGAACACAAAAGTTTTGTTGTCCAAGTTTGGGAAATTCTACTAGTTCAACCCTAAAAACTTGGAATTTTATAAGAAAGAGATTTCCACCACACATGCTTAAAAAATGGATTTGCATGTTTTAAACATGTTAAAGATGCAAATCACCTATGGATCCATAGCTTTTGAAGAGAATAACAAACGCTCATTAAATTCTAAAGTGAACATGCGGTGGGATATTTACCCGAGTCAAACAAGCCATTATTTTGCCCATCTACAAAAAGCTCACCCAACGATCATGGATAATTGTAAAGTGATTTATCATACTTAATGGGCTATATTACCCTAATAAATGACTTATGGATTGGGAGTCAAGACTCAGTTAAAAATCCCTGCCTGCCCCTTTTTCCCGACGATTGCAAAACCTGATATATAAAAACTAAGAAGAGCTCACAATCCCTAAAAGTTACAGAAACACTTTGGAATTATCTCTCTCTAAATTTGTGCATTGTGCATTTCCACTCTATATGTACACTTTTTTCTTAAAACAAAACTTTGAGTTTTCGCTCTCCCTTCATCCCGTAAACCAAAAAGGCGAATAGATCACAACAAAATGAAAATTTTGGAGTTCAAGTACGGAAAAAATTTAAAACAATAACAAATGTAAGTAAAGAAAAATTATTCACACACCACAAATGAACACAAAAGTTTTGTTCTCCAAGTTTGGGAAATTCCACTAGATCAACCTAACAACTTGGAATTTTATTAGAAAGAGATTTCCTCCACACATGCTTAAAAAATGGATTTGCATGTTTGAAACATGTTAAAGATGCAAATCACCTATGGATCCATAGCTTTTGAAGAGAATAACAAACGCTCATTAAATTCTCAAGTGAAAGTGCAGTGGGATATTGACCCGAGTAAAACAACCCATTATTTTGCCCATCGACAAAAAGCTGACCCAACGATCATGGATGATTGTAAAGTGATTTTTCATGCGTAATGGGCTATATTACCCTAATAAATGACTTATGGATTGGGAGTCAAGACTCAGTTAAAAATCCTTGCCTTCCCCTTTTTCCCGACGATTGCAAAACCTGATATATAAAAACTAAGAAGAGCTTACAATCTCTAAAAATTACAGAAACTCTTTGGAATTATCTCCCTCTACATTTGTGCATTGTGCATTTCCATTCTACATGTACTCTTTTTTCGTAAAACAAAACTTTGAGTTTTCGCTCTCCCTACATCCCGTAAACCAAAAAGGCGAATAGATCTCAACAAAATGAAAATTTTGGAGTTCAAGTACGGAAAAAATTTAAAACAATAAAAAATTTAAGTAAAGAAAATTTATTCACACACCACAAATGAACACAAAAGTTTTCTTGTCCAAGTTTGGGAAATTCAACTAGTTCAACCCCTACAGCTTGGAATTTTATAGGAAAGAGATTTCCTACACACATGCTTTAAAAATGGATATGCATGTTTTAAACATGTTAAAGATGCAAATCACCTATGGATCCAAAGCTTTTGAAGTGAATAACAACCGCTTATTAAATTCTCAAATGAACGTGCAGTGGGATATTTACCCGAGTCAAAAATCCCTTTATTTTGCCCATCAACAAAAAGTTGACCCAACGATCATGGATGATTGTTAGGTGATTTATCATGCGTAACGGGCTATATTACCCTAAGAAATGACTTATGGATTGGGAGTCAAGACTCAGTTAAAAATCCCTTCCTTCCACTTTTTCCCAACAATTGCAAAACCTGATATATAAAAACAATGAAAAGCTTACAATCCCTTAAAATTACAGAAACTCTTTGGAATTATCTCCATCTACATTTGTGCACTATGGATTTTCATTTTAGATGTTCACTTTTTTCATAAATCAAAACTTTGAGTTTTTGCTCTCCCTCCATTCTGTAAGCAAAAAACGCAAATAGATCACAACAAAATGAATATTTTAGAGTTCATGTACGAAAAAAAATTTAAAACAATAACAAATGTAAGTAAATAAAATTTATTCACACACCACAAATGAACACAAAACTTTACTTGTCAAGTTTGGGAAATTCCACTAGTTCAACACCAACAGCTTGGAATTTTATAGGAAAGAGATTTCCTACACACATGCTTTAAAAATGGATACGAATGTTTTAAAAATGTTAAAGATCCAAATCACCTATGCATCCAAAGCTTTTTAAGTGAATAACAAACGCTCATTAAATTCTCAAGTGAACGTGCGATGCGATATTTACCCGAGTCAAACATGCTATTATTTTGCCCATCTACAAAAAGCTGACCCAACGATCATGGATGATTGTAAAGTGATTTATCAA
This sequence comes from Aristolochia californica, assembly GCF_029961685.1. Taxonomy (NCBI): domain Eukaryota; kingdom Viridiplantae; phylum Streptophyta; class Magnoliopsida; order Piperales; family Aristolochiaceae; genus Aristolochia; species Aristolochia californica. The sequence continues at coordinate 27,246,822 of NW_027181770.1, read as the reverse complement.
GCGTAACGGGCTATATTACCCTAATAAATGACTTATGGATTGGGAGTCAAGACTCAGCTAAAAATCCCAGCCTCCCCCTTTTTCCCGACGATTGCAAAACCTGATATATAAAAACTAAGAAGATCTTACAATCCCTAAAAATTACAGATACTCTTGGGAATTATCTCTCTCTATATTTGTGCATTGTGCATTTCCATTCAACATGTACTCTTTTTTCTTAAAACAAAACTTTGAGCTTTCGTTCTCCCTTCATCCCGTAAACCAAAAAGGCGAATAGATCACAACAAAATGAAAATTTTGGAGTTCAAGTAGGGAAAAAATTTAAAACAATACCAAATGTATGTAAAGAAAATTTATTCACACACCACAAATGAACACAAAAGTTTGTTGTCCAGGTTTGGGAAATTCCACTAGTTCAACCCCAACAGCTTGGAATTTTATAGGAAAGTGATTTCGTACACACATGCTTTAAAAATGGATATGCAGGTTTTAAACATGTTAAAGATGCAAATCATCTATGGATGTTAAGCTTTTGAAGAGAATAACGAACGCTCATTAAATTTTGAAGTGAACGTGCGGTGGGATATTTACCCGAGTCAAACAACCCAATATTTTGCCCATCGACAAAAATCTGACCCAACGATCATGGATGATTGTAAAGTGATTTATCATGCGTAACGAACTATATTACCCTAATAAATGACTTATGGATTGGGAGGCAAGACTCAGTTGAAAATCCCTGCCACCCCCTTTTTCCCGACAATTGTAAAACCAGATATATAAAAACTAAGAAGAGCTTACAATCCCTAAAAATTATAGAAACTCTTTGGAATTATCTCTCTCTACATTTGTGCATTGTGCATTTCCATTCTACATGTACTATTTTTTCTTAAAAAAAAACTTTGAGTTTTCGCTCTCCCTTCATAATCCAAAAAGGCGAATAGATCACAACAAAATGAAAATTTTGGAGTTCAAGTACGGAAAAAATTTAAAACAATAACAAATATAAGTAAATAAAATTTATTCACACACCACAAATGAACACAAAAGCTTTGTTGTCCGAGTTAGGGAAATTCCACTGGTTCAACCCCAACAGCTTGGAATTTTATAGGGAAGAGATTTCCTACACAGATGCTTTAAAAATGGATATGCAAGTTTTAAACATGATAAAGATGATAATCACTTCAAGATCCAAAGCTTTTGAAGAGAATAACAAATGCTCATTAAATTTTCAAGTGAACATGCGATGCGATATTTACCCGAGTCAAACAAGCCATTATTTTGCCCATCTACAAAAAGCTGACCCAACGATCATGGATGATTGTAATGTGATTTATCATGCGTAACGAGCTATATTACCCTAAGAAATGACTTATGGATTGGAACTCAAGACTCAGTTAAAAATCCCAGCCTCCCCCTTTTTCCCAACAATTGCAAAACCTGATATATAAAAACCAAGAAGAGCGTACAATCCCTAAAAATTACAGAAACTCTTTGGAATTATCTCGCTCTACATATGTGCACTGTGCATTTTCATTTTAGATGTACAGCTTTTTCATAAATCAAAACTTTGAGTTTTCACTCTCCCTTCATCTAGTAAACCAAAAAGGCAAATAGATCACAACAAAATGAAAATTTTAGAGTTCATGTACGAAAAAAAATTTAAAACAATAAAAAATTTAAGTAAAGAAAATTTATTCTCATACCACAAATGAACACAAAAGTTTTGGTTTCCAAGTTTGGGAAATTCCACTAGTTCAACCCTAACAGCTTGGAATTTTATAAGAAAGAGATTTCCTTCACACATGCTTAAAAAAAGGATTTGCATGTTTTAAACATGTTAAAGATGCAAATCACATATGGATCCATAGCTTTTGAAGAGAATAACAAACGCTCATTAAATTCTCAAGTGAACGTGCGGTGGGATATTTACCCGAGTCAAACAACCCATTATTTTGCCCATCTACAAAAAGCTGACCCAACGATCATGGATGATTGTAAAGTGATTTATCATGCGTAACGGGCTATATTACCCTAATAAATGACTTATGGATTGGGAGTCATGACTCAGTTAAAAATCCGTGCCTCCCCCTTTTTCCCGACGATTGCAAAACCTGATATTTAAAAACTAAGAAGATATTACAATCCCAAAAAATTACACATACTCTTTGGAATTATCTCTCATGTGCGTTTGTGCATTGTGAATTTCCATTCTACATGTACTCTTTTTTCTTAAAACAAAACTTTGAGTTTTCGCTCTCCCTTCATCCCGTAAACCAAAAAGGCGAATAGATCTCAACAAAATGAAAATTTTGGAGTTCAAGTACGGAAAAAATTTAAAACAATAACAAATGTAAGTAAAGAAAATTTATTCCAACACCACAAATGAACAGAAAAGCTTTGTTGTCCAAGTTTGGGAAATTCCACTAGTTCAACCCCAACCGCTTGGAATTTTATAAGAAAGAGATTTCCTCCCCACATGCTTAAAAAAATGGATTTGCATGTTTTAAACATGTTAAAGATGCAAATCACCTATGGATCCAAAGATTTTGAAGAGAATAACAAACACTCATTAAATTCTCAAGTGAACGTGCGGTGGGATATTTACCCGAGTCAAACAAGCTATTATTTTCCCATCTACAAAAAGCTTACCCAACGGCCATGGATGATTGTAAAGTGATTTATCATGCGTAACGGGCTATATTACCATAATAAATGTCTTATGGATTGGTAGTCAAGACTCAGTTAAAAATCCCTGCCTCCCCCTTTTTCCCGACGATTGCAAAACCCGATATATAAAAACTAAGAAGAGCTTACAATCCCTAAAAATTACAGAAACTCTTTGGAATTATCTCTCTTTACGTTTGTGCATTGTGCATTTCCATTCTACATGTAGTCTTTTTTCTTAAAACAAAACTTTGAGTTTTTGTTCTCCCTTCATCCCGTAAACCAAAAAGGCAAATACATCAGAAAAAAATGAAAATTTTGGAGTTCAAGTATGGAAAAAATTTAAAACAATAACAAATGTAAGTAAAGAAAATTTATTCACACACCACAAATGAACACAAAAGTTTTGTTGTCCAAGTTTGGGAAATTCCACTAGTTCAACCCCAACAGCTTCGAATTTTATTGGAAAGAGATTTCCTACACACATGCTTTAAAAATGGATATGCATGTTTTAAACATGTTAAAGATGCAAATCGCCTATGGATCCAAAGCTTTTGAAGAGAATAACAAACGCTCATTAAATTCTCAAGTGAACGTGCGGTGGGATATTTACCCTAGTCAAACAAGCCATTATTTTGCCCATCTACAAAAAGCTGACCCAACAATCATGGATGATTGTAAATTGATTTATCATGTGTAACAGGCTATATTACCCTAATAAATGACTTATGGATTGGGAGTCAAGACTCAGTTAAAAATCCCTGCCTCCCCCTTTTTCCCGACGATTGCAAAACCTGATATATAAAAACTGAGAAGAGCTTACAATCCTTAAAAATTACAGAAACTCTTTGGAATTATCTCTCTCTATGTTTGTGCATTGTGCATTTCCATTCTACATGTACTCTTTTTTCTTAAAACAAAACTGTGAGTTTTCGCTCTCCCTTCATTCCGTAAACCAAAAAGGCAAAGAGATCACAACAAAATGAAAATTTTGGAGTTCAATTTCGGAAAAAATTTAAAAAAATAACAAATGCAAGTAATGAAATTTTATTCACACACCACAAATGAACACAAAAGTTTTGTTGTCCAAGTTTTGGAAATTCCACTGGTTCAACCCCAACAACTTGGAATTTTATTGGAAAGAGATTTCCTAAACACATGCTTTGAAAATGGATATGCATGTTTTAAAAATATAAAAGATGCAAATCACATATGGATCCGAAGCTTTTGAGGAGAATAATAAACGCTCATTAAATTCTCAAGTGAACATGCGGTGGGATATTTACCCAAGTCAAACAAGCCATTATTTTGCCCATCTATAAAAAGCTGACCCAACAATAATGGATGATTGTAAAGTGATTTATCATGCTTAACGGGCTATATTACCCTAATAAATGACTTATGGATTGGGAGTCAAGACTCAGGTAAAAATCCCTGCCTCGCACTTTTTCCCGACGATTGCAAAACCTGATATATAAAAACTAAGAAGAGCTTACAATCCCAAAAAATTATAGAAACTCTTTGGAATTATCTCTCTTTACGTTTGTGCATTGTGCATTTCCACTCTACATGTACAATTTTTTATTTAAACAAAACTTTGAGTTTGCGCTCTCCCTTCATCCCCTAAACCAAAAAGGCAAATACATCACAACAAAATGAAAATTTTGGAGTTCAAGTATGGAAGAAATTTAAAACAATAAAAAATGTAAGTAAAGAAAATTTAATCACACACCACAAATGAACACAAAAGTTTTTGTTGTCCAAGTTTGGGAAATTCGACTAGTTCAATGCTAACAGCTTGGAATTTATAAGAAAGAGATTTCCTCCACACATGCTTAAAAAATGGATTTGCATGTTTTAAACATGTTAAAGATGCAAATCACCTATGGATCCATAGCTTTTGAAGAGAATAACAAACGCTCATTAAATTCTCAAGTGAACGTGCGGTGGGATATTTACCCGAGTCAAACAAGCCATTATTTTCCCATCTACAAAAAGCTGACCCAACGAACATGGATGATTGTAAAGTGATTTATCATGCTTAACTGGCTATATTACCCTAATAAATGACTTATGGATTGGGAGTCAAGACTCAGTTAAAAATCCCTGCCTCCCCCTTTTTCCCGACAATTGCAAAACCTGATATATAAAAACTAAGAAGAGCTTACAATCCCTAAAAATTATAGAAACTCTTTGGAATTATCTCTCTCTAAGTTTGTGGATTGTGCATTTCCATTCTACATGTACACTTTTTTCTTAAAAAAAAACTTTAAGTTTTCACTCTCCCTTCATCCCGTAAACCAAAAAGGCGAATACATCACAACAAAATGAAAATTTTGGAGTTCAAGTACAGAAAAAATTTAAAACATTAAAAAATGTAAGTAAAGAAAATTTATTCACACACCACAAAAGCACACAAAAGTTTTGTTATCCAAGTTTGGGAAATTCCACTAGTTCAACCCCAACAGCTTGGAATTTTATAAGAAAGAGATTTCCTTCACACATGCTTAAAATATGGATTTGCATGTTTTAAACATGTTAAAGATGCAAATCACCTGTGGATCAAAAGCTTTTGAAGAGAAGTACAAAAGCTCATTAAATTCTCAAGTGAACGTGCGGTGGGATTTTACCCGAGTCAAACAACCCATTATTTTGCCCATCTACAAAAAGCTAACCCAACGATCATGGATGATTGTAAAGTGATTTATCATGCATAACGGGCTATATTACCCTAATACATGACTTATGGATTGGGAGTCAAGACTCAGTTAAAAATCCTTGCCTCCCCCTTTTTCCCGACGATTGCAAAACCTGATACATAAAAACTAAGAAGATCTTACAATCCCTAAAAATTGCACATACTCTTTGGAATTATCTCTCATGTACGTTTGTGCGTTGTGCATTTCCATTCTGCATGTACACTTTTTTCTTAAATCAAAACTTTGAGTTTTCGCTCTCCCTTCATCCCGTAAACCAAAAAGGCGAATAGATCACAACAAAATGAAAATTTTGGAGTTCAAGTACGGAAAAAATTTAAAACAATAACAAATGTAAGTAAAGAAAATTTATTCCAACACCACAAATGAACACAAAAGTTTTGTTGTCCATGTTTGGGAAATTCCACTAGTTCAACCCCAACAGCTTGGAATTTTATAAGAAAGAGATTTCCTCCCCACACGCTTAAAAAAATGGATTTGCATGTTTTAACATTGTTAAAGATGCAAATCACCTATTGATCCAAAGCTTTTGAAGAGAATAAGAAATGCTCATTAAATTCTCAAGTGAACGTGCGGTGGGATATTTACCCGAGTCAAACAAGCCATTATTTTCCCATCTACAAAAAGCTGACCCAACGATCATGGATGATTGTAAAGTGATTTATCATGTGTAACGGGCTATATTACCCTAATAAATGTCTTGTGGATTGGGAGTCAAGACTCAGTTAAAAATCCCTGCCTCCCCCTTTTTACCGACGATTGCAAAACCCGATATATCAAAACTAAGAAGAGCTTACAATCCCTAAAAATTACAGAAACTCTTTGGAAATATCTCTCTTTACGTTTGTGCATTGTGGATTTCCATTCTACATGTACTCTTTTTTCTTAAAAGAAAACTTTGAGTTTTCGCTCTCCCTTCATCCCGTAAACCAAAAAGGCGAATACATCACAACAAAATGAAAATTATGGAGTTCAAGTACAAAAAAAAATTAAAACATTAAAAAATGTAGGTAAATGAAATTTATTCACACACCACAAAAGAACACAAAAGTTTTGTTATCCAAGTTTGGGAAATTCCACTAGTTCAACCCCAACAGCTTGGAATTTTATAAGAAAGAGATTTCCTCCACACATGCTTAAAATATGGATTTGCATGTTTTAAACATGTTAAAGATGCAAATCACCTATGGATAAAAAGCTTTCGAAGAGAATAACAAACGCTCATTAAATTCTCAAGTGAACGTGCGGTGGGATTTTACCCGAGTCAAACGACCCATTATTTTGCCCATCTACAAAAAGCTAACCCAACGATCATGGATGGTTGTAAAGTGATTTATCATGCGTAATGGGCTATATTACCCTAATAAATGACTTATGGATTGGGAGTCAAGACTCAGTTAAAAATCCTTGCCTCCCCCTTTTTCCCGACTATTGCAAAACCTGATATAAAAAAACTAAGAATATCTTACAATCCCTAAAAATTACACATATTCTTTGGAATTATCTCTCATGTACGTTTGTGCATTGTGCATTTCCATTCTGCATGTACTCTTTTTTCTTAAATCAAAACTTTGAGTTTTCGCTCTCTCTTCATCCCGTAAACCAAAAAGGCGAATAGATCACAACAAAATGAAAATTTTGGAGTTCAAGTACGGAAGAAATTTAAAACAATAACAAATGTAAGTAAAGAAAATTTATTCCAACACCACAAATGAACACAAAAGTTTTGTTGTCCAAGTTTGGCAAATTCCACTAGTTCAACCCCAACAGCTTGGAATTTTATAAGAAAGAGATTTCCTCCCCACATGCTTAAAAAAATGGATTTGCATGTTTTAACATTGTTAAAGATGCAAATCACCAATGGATCCAAAGCTTTTGAAGAGAATAATGAATGCTCATTAAATTCTCAAGTGAACGTGCGGTGGGATATTTACCCGAGTCAAACAAGCCATTATTTTCCCATCTACCAAAAGCTGACCCAACGATCATGGATGATTGTAAAGTGATTTATCATGTGTAACGGGCTATATTACCCTAATAAATGTCTTGTGGATTGGGAGTCATGACTCAGTTAAAAATCCCTGACTCCCCCTTTTTACCGACGATTGCAAAACCCGATATATATAAACTAAGAAGAGCTTACAATCCCTAAAAATTACAGAAACTCTTTGGACATATCTCTCTTTACGTTTGTGCATTGTGGATTTCCATTCTACATGTGCTCTTTTTTCTAAAAAGAAAACTTTGAGTTTTCGCTCTCCCTTCATCCCGTAAACCAAAAAGGCAAATACATCACAACAAAATGAAAATTTAGGAGTTCAAGTACAGAAAAAATTTAAAACATTAAAAAATGTAAGTAAAGAAAATTTATTCACACACCACAAAAGAACACAAGTTTTGTTATCCAAGTTTGGGAAATTCCACTAGTTCAACCCCAACAGCTTGGAATTTTATAAGAAAGAGATTTCCTCCACACATGCTTAAAATATGGATTGCATGTTTTAAACATGTTAAAGATGCAAATCACCTATGGATAAAAAGCTTTCAAAGAGAATAACAAACGCTCATTAAATTCTCAAGTGAGCGTGCGGTGGGATTTTACCCGAGTCAAACAACCCATTATTTTGCCCATCTACAAAAAGCTAACCCAACGATCATAGATGGTTGTAAAGTGATTTATCATGCGTAATGGGCTATATTACCCTAATAAATGACTTATGGATTGGGAGTCAAGACTCAGTTAAAAATCCTTGCCTCCCCCTTTTTCCCGACTATTGCAAAACCTGATATATAAAAACTAAGAATATCTTACAATCCCTAAAAATTACACATATTCTTTGGAATTATCTCTCATGTACGTTTGTGCATTGTGCATTTCCATTCTGCATGTACTCTTTTTTCTTAAATCAAAACTTTGAGTTTTCGCTCTCTCTTCATCCCGTAAACCAAAAAGGCGAATAGATCACAACAAAATGAAAATTTTGGAGTTCAAGTACGGAAGAAATTTAAAACAATAACAAATGTAAGTAAAGAAAATTTATTCCAACACCACAAATGAACACAAAAGTTTTGTTGTCCAAGTTTGGCAAATTCCACTAGTTCAACCCCAACAGCTTGGAATTTTATAAGAAAGAGATTTCCTCCCCACATGCTTAAAAAAATGGATTTGCATGTTTTAACATTGTTAAAGATGCAAATCACCAATGGATCCAAAGCTTTTGAAGAGAATAACAAATGCTCATTAAATTCTCAAGTGAACGTGCGGTGGGATATTTACCCGAGTCAAACAAGCCATTATTTTCCCATCTACCAAAAGCTGACCCAACGATCATGGATGATTGTAAAGTGATTTATCATGTGTAACGGGCTATATTACCCTAATAAATGTCTTGTGGATTGGGAGTCATGACTCAGTTAAAAATCCCTGACTCCCCCTTTTTACCGACGATTGCAAAACCCGATATATATAAACTAAGAAGAGCTTACAATCCCTAAAAATTACAGAAACTCTTTGGACATATCTCTCTTTACGTTTGTGCATTGTGGATTTCCATTCTACATGTACTCTTTTTCTAAAAAGAAAACTTTGAGTTTTCGCTCTCCCTTCATCCCGTAAACCAAAAAGGCAAATACATCACAACAAAATGAAAATTTAGGAGTTCAAGTACAGAAAAAATTTAAAACATTAAAAAATGTAAGTAAAGAAAATTTATTCACACACCACAAATGAACACAAGTTTTGTTATCCAAGTTTGGGAAATTCCACTAGTTCAACCCCAACAGCTTGGAATTTTATAAGAAAGAGATTTCCTCCACACATGCTTAAAATATGGATTGCATGTTTTAAACATGTTAAAGATGCAAATCACCTATGGATAAAAAGCTTTCAAAGAGAATAACAAACGCTCATTAAATTCTCAAGTGAGCGTGCGGTGGGATTTTACCCGAGTCAAACAACCCATTATTTTGCCCATCTACAAAAAGCTAACCCAACGATCATGGATGGTTGTAAAGTGATTTATCATGCGTAACGGGCTATATTACCCTATAAATGACATATGGATTGGGAGTCAAGACTAAGTTAAAAATCCTTGCCTCCCCCTTTTTCCAGACGATTGCAAAACCTAATATATAAAAAGTAGGAAGATCTTACGATCCCTAAAAATTACACATACTCTTTGGAATTATCTCTCATGTACGTTTGTGCATTGTGCATTTCCATTCTGCATGTACTCTTTTTACTTAAATCAAAACTTTGAGTTTTCGCTCTCCCTTCATCCTGTAAACCAAAAAGGCGAATAGATCACAACAAAATGAAAATTTTGGAGTTCAAGTACGGAAAAAATTTAAAACAATAACAAATGTAAGTAAAGAAAATTTATTCCAACACCACAAATGAACACAAAAGTTTTGTTGTCCAAGTTTGGAAAATTCCACTAGTTCAACCCCAACAGCTTGGAATTTTATAAGAAAGAGATTTCCTCCCCACATGCTTAAAAAAATGGATTTGCATGTTTTAACATTGTTAAAGATGCAAATCACCTATGGATCCAAAGCTTTTGAAGAGAATAACAAACGCTCATTAAATTCTCAAGTGAACGTGCGGTGGGATATTTACCCAAGTCAAACAAACCATTATTTTCCCATCTTCAAAAAGCTGACCCAACGATCATGGATGATTGTAAAGTGATTTATCATGTGTAACGGGCTATATTACCCTAATAAATGTCTTGTGGATTGGGAGTCAATACTCATTTAAAAATCCCTGCCTCCCCCTTTTTACCGACGATTGCAAAACCCGATATATAAAAACTAAGAAGAGCTTACAATCCATAAAAATTACAGAAACTCTTTGGAAATATCTCTCTTTACGTTTGTGCATTGTGGATTTCCATTCTACATGTACTCTTTTTTCTTAAAAGAAAACTTTGAGTTTTCGCTCTCCCTTCATCTCGTAAACCCAAAAGGCAAATACATCACAACAAAATGAAAATTTTGGAGTTCAAGTACGGAAAAAATTTAAAACAATAACAAATGTAAGTAAAGAAAATTTATTCACACACCACAAATGAACACAAAAGTTTTGTTGTCCAAGTTTGGGAAATTCCACTAGTTCAACCCCAACAGCTTCGAATTTTATTGGAAAGAGATTTCCTACACACATGCTTTAAAAATGGATATGCATGTTTTAAACATGTTAAAGATGCAAATCACCTATGGATCCAAAGATTTTGAAGAGAATAACAAATGCTCATTAAATTCTCACGTGAACGTGCGGTGGGATATTTACCCGAGTCAAACAAGCCATTATTTTGCCTATCTACAAAAAGCTAACCCAACGATCATGGATGATTGTAAAGTGATTTTTCATGCGTAACGGGCTATATTACCCTAATAAATGACTTATGGATTGGGTGTCAAGACTCAGTTAAAAATATTTGCCTCCCCCTTTTCCCGACGATTGCAAAACCTGATATATAAAAGCTAAGAAGAGCTTTCAATCCCTAAAAATTACAGAAACTCTATGGAATTATCTCTCTCTACGTTTGTGCATTGTTCATTTCCATTCTACATGTACTTTTTTTTCCTAAAACAAAACTGTGACTTTTCGCTCTCCCTTCATCCCGTAAACCAAAAAGGCAAAGAGATCACAACAAAATGAAAATTTATGAGTTCAATTTCGGAAAAAATTTAAAACATTAAAAAATGTAAGTAATGAAATTTTATTCACACACCAAAAATGAACACAAAAGTTTTGTTGTCCAAGTTTTGGAAATTCCACTAGTTCAACCCCAACAGCTTAGAATTTTATAGGAAAGAGATTTCCTACACACATGATTTGAAAATGGATATGCATGGTTTAAAAATGTTGAAGATGCAAATCACATATGGATCCGAAGCTTTTGAAGAGAATAACAAACGCTCATTAAATTCTCAAGTGAACTTGCAGTGGGATATTTACCGAAGTCAAACAAGCCATTATTTTGCCCATCAATAAAAAGCTGACCCAACAACAATGGATGATTGTAAAGTGATTTATCATGCTTAACGGGCTATATTACCCTAATAAATGACTTATGGATTTGGAGTCAAGACTCAGTTAAAAATCCCTGCCTCGCCCTTTTTCCCGACGATTGCAAAACCTAATATATAAAAACTAAGAAGAGCTTACAATCCCTAAAAATTACAGAAACTCTTTGGAATTATCTCTCTTTACGTTTGTGCATTGTGCATTTCCATTCTACATGTACTCTTTTTTCTTAAAACAAAACTTTGAGTTTGCACTCTCCCTTCATCCCGTAAACCAAAAAGGCAAATACATCACAACAAAATGAAAATTTTGGAGTTCAAGTGCGGAAAAAATTTAAAACAATAACAAATGTAAGTAAAGAAAATTTAATCACACACCACAAATGAACACAAAAGTTTTGTTGTCCAAGTTTGGGAAATTCGACTAGTTCAATCCTAACAGCTTGGAATTTTATAAGAAAGAGATTTCCTCCACACGTGCTTAAAAAATGGATTTGCATGTTTTAAACGTGTTAAATATGCAAATAACCTATGGATGCATAGCTTTAGAAGGGAATAACAAGCGCTCATTAAATTCTCAAGTGAACGTGCGGTGGGATATTTACCCGAGTCAAACAAGCCATTATTTTGCCCATCTACAAAAAGCTGACCCAACGATCGTGGATGATTGTAAAGTGATTTATCATGCTTAACTGGCTATATTACCCTAATAAATGACTTATGGATTGGGAGTCAAGACTCAGTTAAAAATCCATGCCTCCCCCTTTTTCCCGACGATTGCAAAACCTGATATATAAAAATTAAGAAGAGCTTACAATCCCTAAAAATTACAAAAAATCTTTGGAATTATCTCTCTCTCAGTTTGTGGATTGTGAATTTCCATTCTACATGTACTCTTTTTTCTTAAAACAAAGCATTTGAGTTTTCGCTCTCCGTTCATCCCGTAAACCAAAAAGGCAAATACATCACAACAAAATGAAAATTTTGGAGTTCAAGTTCGGAAAAAATTTAAAACAATAATTAATGTATGTAAAGAAAATTTATTCACACACCACAAATTAACTCAAAAGTTTTGTTGTCCATGTTTTGGAAATTCCACTAGTTCAACCCCAACAGATTGGAATTTTATAGGAAAGAGATTTCCTACACACATGCTTTGAAAATGGATTTGCATGTTTTAAACATGTTAAAGATGCAAATCACCTATGGATCCAAAGCTTTTGAAGAAAATAACAAACCCTTATTAAATACTCAAGTAAATGTGCGGTGGGATATTTACACGAGTCAAATTACCCATTATTTTGCCCATCTACAAAAAGCTGACCCAACGATCATGGATGATTGTAAAGTGATCTATCATACGTAACGGGCTATATCACCCTAATAATTGAGTTATGGATTGGGAGTCAAGACTCAGTTAAAAATCCCTGCCTCCCCCTATTTTTAGACGATTGCAAAACCTGATATATAAAATCTAAGAAGATCTTACAATCCCTAAAAGTTACAGATACTCTTTGGAATTATCTCTCTCTACATTTGTGCATTGTGCATTTCAATTCTACAGGTACTCTTTTTCCTAAAAACAAAACTTTGAGTTTTCGCTCTCCCTTCATCCCGTAAACCAAAAAGGGGAATAGATCACAACAAAATGAAAATTTTGGAGTTCAAGTACGGAAAAAATTTTAAAAAATAGCAAATGTAATAAAAGAAAATTTATTCACACACCACAAATGAACACAAAAGTTTTGTTGTCCAAGTTTGGAAAATTCCACTAGTTCAACCCCAACAGGTTAGAATTTTATAAGAAGGCGATTTCCTCCACACATGCTTTAAAAATGCATTTGCATGTTTTAAACATGTTAAAGATGCAAATCACCTATGGATCCAAAACTTTTGAAGAAAATAACAAACCCTTATTAAATACTCAAGTAAATGTGCGGTGGGATATTTACACGAGTCAAATTACCCATTATTTTGCCCATCTACAAAAAGCTGACCCAACGATCATGGATGATTGTAAAGTGATCTATCATACGTAACGGGCTATATCACCCTAATAATTGAGTTATGGATTGGGAGTCAAGACTCAGTTAAAAATCCCTGCCTCCCCCTATTTTTAGACGATTGCAAAACCTGATATATAAAATCTAAGAAGATCTTACAATCCCTAAAAGTTACAGATACTCTTTGGAATTATCTCTCTCTACATTTGTGCATTGTGCATTTCAATTCTACAGGTACTCTTTTTTCTAAAAACAAAACTTTGAGTTTTTGCTCTCCCTTCATCCCGTAAACCAAAAAGGGGAATAGATCACAACAAAATGAAAATTTTGGAGTTCAAGTACGGAAAAAATTTTAAAAAATAGCAAATGTAATAAAAGAAAATTTATTCACACACCACAAATGAACACAAAAGTTTTGTTGTCCAAGTTTGGGAAATTCCACTAGTTCAACCCCAACAGGTTAGAATTTTATAAGAAGGCGATTTCCTCCACACATGCTTTAAAAACGCATTTGCATGTTTTAAACATGTTAAAGATGCAAATCACCTATGGATCCAAAGCTTTTGAAGAGAATAAAAAACGCTCATTAAATTCTCAAGTGAATGTGCGGTGGGATATTTACCCGAGTCAAACAACCCATTATTTTACCCATCGACAAAAAGCTGAACCGATGATCATGGATGATTGTAAAGTGATTTATCATGTGTAACGGGCTATATTACCCTAATAAATGACTTATGGATTGGGAGTCAAGACACAGTTAAAAATCCCTGCCTCCCCTTTTTTCCCAAAGATTGCAAACCCTAATATATAAAAACTAAGAAGTGCTTCCAATCCCTAAAAATTACAGAAACTCTTTGGAATTATCTCTCTTTACGTTTGTGCATTGTGCATTTCTATTCTACATGTACTCTTTTTTCTTAAAACAAAACTTTGAGTTTTCGCTCTCCCTTCATCCTGTAAACCGAAAAGGCAAATAGATCACAACAAAATGAAAATTTTAGAGTTCATGTACGGAAAAAAATTTAAAACAATAACTAATGTAATTAAAGAAAATTTATTCACACACCACAAATGAACACAAAAGTTTTGTTGTCCAAGTTTAGGAAATTCCACTAGTGCAACCCTAATAGCTTGGAATTTAATAAGAAAGAGATTTCCTTTACACATGCTTAAAAAATGGATTTGCATGTTTTAAACATGTTAAAGATGCAAATCACCTATGTATCCATAACTTCTGAAGAGAATAACAAACGCTCATTAAATTCTCAAGTGAACGTCCGGTGGGATATTTACCCGAGTCAAACAAGCCATTATTTTGCCCATCTACAAAAATCTGACCCAACGATCATGGATGATTGTAAAGTGATTTATCATGCGTAATGGACTATATTACCATAATAAATGACAAATGGATCTGGAGTCAAGACTCAGTTAAAAATCCCTGCCTCCCCCTTTTTCCCGACGATTGCAAAACCTGATACATAAAACATAAGAAGAGCTTACAATCCCTAAAAATTACAGAAACTCTTTGGAATTATCTCACTCTACATTAGTGCACTATGCATTTTCATTTTAGATGTACACTTTTTTCATAAATCAAAACTTTGAGTTTTCGCTCTCCCTTCATCCCGTAAACCAAAAAGGCAAATAGATCACAACAAAATGAAAATTTTAGAGTTCATGTACGGAAAAAAAATTTAAAACAATAACAAATGTAAGTAAAGAAAATTTATTCACACACCACAAATGAACAAAAAAGTTTTGTTGTCCAAGTTTGGGAAATTCCACTTGTTCAACCCTAACAGCTTGGAATTTTATAAGAAAGAGATTTCCTCCACACATGCTTAAAAAATTGATTTGCATGTTTTAAACATGTTAAAGATGCAAATCACATAAGGATCCAAAACCTCATTAAATTCTCAAGTGAACGTGTGGTGGGATATTTGCTGAGTCAAACAAGCCATTTTTTTGCCCATCTACAAAAAGCTGACCCAACGATCTTGGATGATTGTAGAGTGATTTATCATGCGTAACGGGCTATATTACCCTAATAAATGACTTATGGATTGGGAGTCATGACTCAGTTAAAAATCCCTACCTCCCCCTTTTTCCCGACGATTGCAAAACCTGATATATAAAAACTAAGAACATCTTACAATCCCTAAAAATTACAGAAACTCTTTGGAATTATCTCTCTCAATGTTTGTGCATTGTGCATTTTCATTCTACATGTACTCATTTTTCTTCAAACAAAACTTTGAGTTTTCGCTCTCCCTTCATCCCATAAACCAAAAAGGCCATTAGATCACAACAAAATGAGAATTTTGGAGTTCAAGCACGGAAAAAATTTTAAAAAATAACAAATGCAGGTAAAGAAAATTTATTCACACACCACAAATGAACACAAAATTTTTGTTGTCCATGTTTAGGAAATTCCACTAGTTCAACCCCAACAAATTGGAATTTTATAGGAAAGAGATTTCCTACACACATGCTTTAAAAATGGATTTGCATGTTTCAAACATGTTAAAGATGCAAATCACCTATGGATCCAAAGCTTTTGAAGAGAATAACAAATGCTCTTCAAATTCTCAAGTGAACATGCAGTGGGATATTTACCCGAGTCAAACAAGCCATTATTTTTCCCATCTACAAAAAGCTGACCCAACGATCATGGATGATCTTAAAGTGATTTATCATGCGTAATGGGCTATATTACCCTAAGAGATGACTTATGGATTGGGAGTCAAGACTCAGTTAAAAATCCCTGCGTCCCCCTTTTTCCCGACGACTGCAAAACCTGATATATAAAAACTAAGAAGAGCTTACAATCCCTAAAAATTACAGAAACTCTTTGGAATTATCTCGCTCTATATTTGTGCACTGTGCATTTTCATTTTAGACGTACACTTTTTTTAATAAATCAAAACTTTGAGTTTTCGCTCTCCCTTGATCCCGTAAACCAAAAATGCATATAGATCACAACCAAATGAAAATTTTAGAGTTCATGTAAGGAAAAAAATTTAAAACTATAATAAAAGTAAGTAAAGAGAATTTATTTAGACAGCACAAATGAACACAAAAGTTTTGTTGTCCAAGTTTGGGAAATTCCACCAGTTCAACCCCAACAGCTTGGAATTTCATAGGAAAGTGATTTCCTGCACACATGATTTAAAAATGGATATCCATGTTTTAAACATGTAAAAGATGCAAATCACCTATGGATCCAAAGCTTTTGAAGAGAATAACAAACGCTTATTAAATTCTCAAGTGAACGTGCGGTGGGATATTTACCCGAGTAAAACAACTCATTATTTTGCCCATCTACAAAAAGCTGACCCAACGATCTTGGATGATTGTAAAGTGATTTATCATGCGTAACGTGCTATATTACCCCAACAAATGACATATGGATTGGGAGTCAAGACTAAGTTAAAAATCCCTGCCTCCCCCTTTTTCCCGACGATTGCAAAACCTGATATATAAAAACTCTTTGGAATTATCTCGCTCTACATTAGGGCACTGTCCATTTTCATTTTAGATGTATAATTTTTTCATAAATCAAAACTTTGAGTTTTCGCTCTCCCTTCATCCCGTAAACCAAAAAGGCAAATAGATCACAACAAAATGAAAATTTTAGAGTTCATGTACGAAAGAAAATTTAAGACAAAAACAAATGTAAGTAAAGAAAATTTATTCACACACCACAAATGAACACAAAATTTTTGTTGTCCATGTTTGGGAAATTCCACTAGTTCAACCCTATCAGTTTGGAATTTTATAAGAAAGAGATTTCCTCCACACTTGCTTAAAAAATGGATTTACATGTTTTAAACATGTTAAAGATGCAAATCACCTATGGATCCAAATCTTTTGAAGAGAATAACAACGCTCATTAAATTCTCAAGCGAACGTGCGGTGGGATATTTACCCGAGTCAAACAAGCTATTATTCTGCCCATCTACAAAAGGCTGACCCAATGATCATGGATGATTGTAAAGTGATTTATCATGCGTAACGGGTTATATTACCCTAATAAATGACTTATGGATCGGGAGTCATGACTCAGTTAAAAATACCTGCCTGGTACTTTTTCCCGACGATTGTAAAACCTGATATATAAAAACTAAGAAGAGCTTACAATCCCTAAAAATTACAAAAAGTCTTTGGAATTATCTCTCTCTACGTTTGTGCATTGTTCATTTCCATTCTACATGTACTCTTTTTTCTTCAAACAAAACTTTGAGTTTTCGCTCTCCCTTCATCCTGTAAACCAAAAAGGCAAATAGATCACAACAAAATGAAAATTTTGGAGTTCAAGTACGGAAAAAATTTAAAACAATAACAAATGTAAGTAAATAAAATTTATTCACACACCACAAATGATCACAAAAGTTTATTTGTCCAAGTTTGGGAAATTCCACTAGTTCAACCCCAACAGCTTGGAATTTTATAGGAAAGAAATTTCCCACACACATGCTTTAAAAATGGATATGCATGTTTTAACCATGTTAAAGATGCAAATCACCTATGGATCCTAAGCTTTTGAAGAGAATAACAAATGCTCATTAAATTCTGAACTGAATGTGCGGTGGATATTTACCCGATTCAAACAAGACATTATTTTGCCCATCTACGAAAAACTTACGCAACGATCATGGATGACTGTAAAGTGATTTATCATGCGTAATGGGCTATATTACCCTAATAAATGACTTATGGATTGGGAGTCAAGACTCAGTTAAAAATCCCTGCCTCCCTCTTTTTCCCGACGATTGCAAAACCTTATATTTAAAAACTAAAAATAGCTTACAATCCCTAAAAGTCATCCTGTAAACCAAAAAGTCAAATACATTACAACAAAATGAAAATTTTGGAATTTAAGTACAGAAAAAATTTAAAAAAATAACAAATGTAAGTAAAGAAAATTTATTCATACACCACAAATGAACACAAAACTTTTGTTGTCCAAGTTCAGGAAATTCCACATCTTCAACCCCAACAGTTTGGAATTTTATAGAAAAGTGCTTTCCTGCACTCATGCTTTAAAAATGGATATCAATGTTTTAAACATGTTAAAGATGCAAATCACCAATGGATCCAAAGCTTTTGAAGAGAATAACAAACGCTCATTATATTCTCAAGTGAACATGCGGTGGGATATTTACCCGAGTCAAACAACCCATTATTTTGCCCATCTACAAAAAGCTGACCCAACGATCATGGTTGATTGTAAAGTGATTTATCATGCACAACGGGCTATATTACCCGAAGAAATGATATATGGATTGGGAGTCAAGATTCTGTTAAAAATCCCTGCCTCCCCCTTTTTGCCGACGATAGCAAAACCTGATATATAAAAACTAAGAAGAGTTTACAATCCCTAAAAATTACAAAAACTCTTTGGAATTATCTCACTCTACATTAGTGCACTGTGCATTTTCATTTTAGATGTACACTATTTTCATAAATCAAAACTTTGAGTTTTCGCTCTCCCTTCATCCCGTAAACCAAAAACGCAAATAGGTCACAACAAAATGAAAATTTTAGAGTTCATGTACGGAAAAAAATTTAATACAATAAAAAATGGTAGTAAAGAAAATTTATTCACACACCACAATTGAACACAAAAGTTTAGTTGTCCAAGTTTGGGAAATTCCACTAATTCAACCCTAACAGCTTGGAATTTTATAAGAAAGAGATTTCCTCCACACATGCTTAAAAAATGGATTTGTATGTTTTAAACATGTTAAAGATGCAAATCACATATGGATCCAAAGCTTTTGAAGAGAATAACAAACGCTCATTAAATTCTCAAGTGAACGTGCGGTGGGATATTTACCCGAGTCAAACAAGCCATTGTGTTGCCCATCTACAAAAACCTGACCCAACGATCATGGATGATTGTAAAGTGATTTATCATGTGTAACGGGCTATATTACCCTAACAAATAACTTATGGATTGGGAGTCATGAATCAGTTAAAAATCCCTGCCTCCCCCTATTTCCCGATGATTGCAAAACCTGTTATATAAAAACTAAGAAGGGCTTACAATCCCTAAAAATTACAGAAACTCTTTGGAATTATCTCTGTCTACGTTTGTGCATTGTGCATTTCCATTCTACATGTACTCTTTTTTCTTCAAACAAAACTTTGAGTTTTCGCTTTCCCTTCATCCTGTAAACCAAAAAGGCAAATAGATCACAACAAAATGAAAATTTTGGGGTTCAAGTATGGAAAAAATTTAAAACAATAACAAATGTATGTAAAGAAAATTTATTCACACACCACAAATGAACTCAAAAGTTTTGTTGTCCAAGTTTGGGAAATTCCACTAGTTCAACCCCAACAGCTTGGAATTTTATAGGAAAGTCATTTCCTACACACATGCTTTAAAAATGGATATAAATGTTTTAAACATGTTAAAGATGCAAATCACCTATAGATCCAAAGCTTTTGAAGAGAATAACAAACGCTCATTAAATTCTGAACTGAACGTGCGGTGGGATATTCACCCGAGTCAAACAACCCATTATTTTTCCCATTTACAAAAAGCTGACCCAACAATCCTGGATGATTGTAAAGTGATTTATTGTGTAATGGGCTATATTACCCTATGAAAAGACTTTTGGATTGGGAGTCAAGACTCAGTTAAAAATCCCTACTTCCCCCTTTTTCCCTACGATTGCAAAACCTGATATATAAAAACTAAGAATAGCTTACAATCCCAAAAAATTACAGAAACTCTTTTGAATTATCTTGCTCTACATTAGTGAACTGTGCATTTTCATTTTAGATGTACACTTTTTTCATAGATCAAAACATTGAGTTTTCACTCTGCCTTCATCCCGTAAACGAAAAAGGCAAATAGATCACAACAAAATGAAAATTTTAGAGTTCATGTACGAAAAAAAATTTAAAACAATAACAAATGTAAGTAAATAAAATATATTCACACACCACAAATGAACACAAAAGTTTTGTTGTCCAAGTTTGGGAAATTCCACTAGTTCAACCCTAACAGCTTGGAATTTTATAAAAAAGTGATTTCCTCCACACATGCTTAAAAAATGGATTTGCATGTTTTAAACATGTTAAAAATGCAAATCACCTATGGATCCAAAGCTTTTGAAGAGAATAAAAAATGCTCATTAAATTCTCAAGTGAACGTGCGGTGGGATATTTACCCGAGTCAAACAACCCATTATTTTTCCCATATACAAAAAGCTGACCCAACGATCATGGATAATTGTAAAGTGATTTATCATGCGTAACGGGCTATATTTCCCTAATAAATGACTTATGGATTGGGAGTCATGAATCAGTTAAAAATCCTTGCCTCCCCTTTTTTCAAGACGATTGCAAAACCTGATATATAAAAACTAAGAAGAGCTTACAATCCCTAAAAATTACAGAAACTCTTTGGATTTATCTCTCTCTATGTTTGTGCATTGTGCATTTCCATTCTACATGTACTATTTTTTCTTCAAACAAAACTTTGAGTTTTCGCTCTCCCTTGATCCCGTAAACCAAAAAGTCAAATTGATCACAACAAAATGAAAATTTTGAAGTTCAAGTACGGAAAAAATTTAAAACAATAACAAATGTAAGTAAAGAAAATTTATTCACACAGCACAAATCAACACAAAAGTTTTGTTGTCCAAGTTTGGGAAATTCCTCTAGTTCAACCCCAATAGCTTGGAATTTTATCGGAAAGTGATTTCCTCCACACATGCTTTAAAAATGGATATCCATGTTTTAAACATGTTAAAGATGCAAATCACCTATGGATCCAAAGCTTTTGAGGAGAATAACAAACGCTCATTCAATTCTCAAGTGTACGTGCGGTGGGATATTTACCCGAGTCAAACAACCTATTATTTTGCCCATCTACAAAAACCTGACCCAACGATCACGGATGATTGTAAAGTGATTTATCATGCGTAACGGGCTATATTATCCAAAGAAATGACATATGGATTGGGAGTCAAGACTCAGTTAAAAGTCCCTGCCTCCCCCTTTTTCCCGACGATTGCAAAACCTGATATATAAAAACTAAGCAGAGCTTACAATCCCTAAAAATTACAGAAACTCTTTGGAATTATCTCGCTCTACATTAGTGCACTCTGCATTTTCATTTTAGATGTACACTTTTTTTATATATCAAAACTTTGAGGTTTCGCTCTCCCTTCATCCCGTAAACCAAAAAGGCAAATAGATCACAACAAAATGAAAATTTTATAGTTCATGTACAGAAAAAATTTTAAAACAATAACAAATGTAAGTAAAGAAAATTTATTCACACACCACAAATGAACGCAAAAGTTTTGTTGTCCAAGTTTGGGAAATTCCACTAGTTCAACCCTAACAGCTTGGAATTTTATAAGAAAGAGATTTCCTCCACACATGCTTAAAAAATGGATTTGCATGTTTTAAACATGTTAAAGATGCAAATAACCTATGGATCCATAGCTTTTAAAGAGAATAACAAACGCTCATTAAATTCTCAAGTGAACGTGTGGTGGGATATTTACCCGAGTCAAACAAGCCATTATTTTGCACATCTACAAAAAGTTGACCCAACGATCATGGATGATTGTAAAGTGATTTATCATGTGTAACGGGCTATATAACCCCAATAAATGACTTATGGATTGGGAGTCATGACTCAGTTAAAAATCCCTGCCTCCCCCTTTTTCACGACGATTGCAAAACATGATATATAAAAACTAAGAAGAGCTTACAATCCCTAAAAATTATAGAAACTCTTTGGAATTATCTCGCTCTACATTTGTGCACTCTGCATTTTCATTTTAGATGTACACTTTTTTCATAAATCAAAACTTTGAGCTTTCGCTCTCCCTTCATCCCGTAAACCAAAAAGGCAAATAGATCACAACAAAATGAAAATTTTTGAGTTCATGTACGGAAAAAAATTTAAAACAATAAAAAATTTAAGTAAAGAAAATTTATTCACACACCACAAATGAACTCAAAAGTTTTGTTGTCCAAGTTTGGGAAATTCCACTAGTTCAATCCTAACAGATTGGAATTTTATAAGAAAGAGATTTCCTCCACACATGCTTAAAAAATGGATTTGCATGTTTTAAACATGTTAAAGATGCAAATCACCTATGGATCCAAAGCTTTTGAAGAGAATAACAAACGCTCATTAAATTCTCAAGTGAACGTGCGGTGGGATATTTACCCGAGTCAAACAACCCATTATTTTGCCCATCTACAAAAAGCTGACCCAACGATCATGGATGATTGTAAAGTAATTTATCATGCGTAACGGGCTAAATTATCCTAATAAATGACATATGGATTGGGAGTCAAGACTCAGTTAAAAATCCCTGCCTCCCCCTTTTTCCCGAAGATTGCAAATCCTGATATATAAAAACTAAGCAGTGCTTACAATCCCTAAAAATTACAGAAACTCTTTGGAATTATCTCGCTCTACATTAGTGCACTCTGCATTTTCATTTTAGATGTACACTTTTTTCATAAATCAAAACTTTGAGTTTTTGCTCTCCCTTCATCCCATAAACAAAAAAGGGCAAATAGATCACAAGAAAATGAAAATTTTAGAGTTCATGTTCGGAAAAAAATTTAAAACAATAAAAAAAGTAAGTAAAGAATATTTATTCACACACCACAAATGAACACAAAAGTTTTGTTGTCCAAGATGGGAAATTTCACTAGTTCAACCCTAACAGCATGGAATTTTATAAGAAAGAGATTTCCTCCACACATGCTTAAAAAATGGATTTGCATGTTTTAAACATGTTAAAGATGCAAATCACCTATGGATCCATAGCTTTTGAAGAGAATAACAAACGCTCATTAAATTCTCAAGTGAACGTGCGGTGGGATATTTACCCGAGTCAAGCAAGCCATTATTTTGCACATCTACAAAAAGTTTACCCAACGATAATTGATGATTGTAAAGTGATTTATCATGTGTAACGGGCTATATTACCCTAATAAATGACTTATGGATTGGGAATCATGACTCAGTTAAAAATCCCTGCCTCCCCTATTTTCCCGACGATTGCAAAACCTGATATATAAAAACTAAGAAGAGCTTACAATCCCTAAAAATTACAGAAACTCTTTGGAATTATCTCGCTCTACTTTTGTGCACTGTGCATTTTCATTTGAGATGTACACTTTTTTATTAAATCAAAACAGTTTTCGTTCTACCTTCATCCCGTAAACCAAAAAGGCAAATAGATCACAACAAAATGAAATTTTTTGAGTTCATGTACGGAAAAAAATTTAAAACAATAACAAATGTAAGTAAAGAAAATTTATTCACACACCACAAATGAACACAAAAGTTTTGTTGTCCAAGTTTGGAAAATTCCACTAGTTGAACACTAACAGTTTGGAATTTTATAAGAAAGAGATTTCCTCCACACATGCTTAAAAAATGGATTCGCATGTTTTCAACATGTTAAAGATGCAAATCACCTATTAATCCAAAGCTTTTGAAGAGAATAACAAACGCTCATTAAAT
Organism: Aristolochia californica; assembly: GCF_029961685.1. Classification (NCBI taxonomy): domain Eukaryota; kingdom Viridiplantae; phylum Streptophyta; class Magnoliopsida; order Piperales; family Aristolochiaceae; genus Aristolochia; species Aristolochia californica. Next base: position 27,222,880 of record NW_027181770.1, on the reverse strand, counting down.
TCTCAACTGAACGTGCGATGGGATATTTACCCGAGTCAAACAAGCCATTATTTTGCCCATCTACAATAAGCTGACCCAACGAGCATGGATGAATGTAAAGTGAATTATAATGCATAACGGGCTATATTACCCTAATAAATGACTTATGGATTGGGAGTCAAGGCTCAATTAAAAATCCCTGCCTCCTCCTTTTTCCCGATGATTGCAAAACCTGATATATAAAAACTAAGAAGAGATTACAATCCCTAAAAATTACAGAAACTCTTTGGAATTATCTCTCTCTACGTTTGTGCATTGTGCATTTCCATTCTACATGTACTCTTTTTTCTTCAAACCAAACTTTGAGTTTTCGCTCTCCCTTCATCCTGTAAACCAAAAAGGCAAATAGATCACAAAAAAATGAAAATTTTAGACTACATGTGTGTTACGGTCCCTAGCCATGGATCTAGTAACTCGGCGAGTTGAATATGAATCCAGCACTGTTTGAGGGTTTCTTATCACGTTTTTGAGAAAAGAACTCCCTTATACTTCTCCTTTCACGTTAGGATTGAAAAGGATTTTCCTTTTTTCAATTATAGATGTAACCAGCAAGTTAAAGGACTGTTTAAGCACTTAGATATGAAACCCCTCTTTTGTGGCTCACGTCAAGGTAGGGTTTCCAATTTCATGCAGCACTGGTTCCTTACGTAAAAGAGAAACATAAATCTAATCTTAATGCTTGGAATAAGATTAGCAAATACCTCTTGACGTCAACACCAATCCAGCAACCAGAATTCATCCTCCTTCCTGGTTAGCTCACTTCAAGACCTCTCCTTTTTTGGAATTTTCGTGGAAGAGATGACCTTCTCTTGCAGCTCGAAAGAGAAAGGTAATTCCTCTTCCTTTTCCTTCCAAGATCTCCTCAAAGACTCCCCAATGGATGCAACAAACCCCCAAGAGAGTTCACACCAAGAACCCTAGAATAGAAAGCCTAGAAGGAACCTAAATTACCCTAGTTTATGCTAATTCCGAACTTGCTTTATTTCTCCATCCTTACCCCTTAAATAGGGTAATTAACATCAACATAGGTTAGGGTTATAAAACCCAATTCTAGCCCTACCTTTAAGTCTTATTACAAATCAATAAAATTCGAAATTAAAAGCAACATAAATAATAAAAGTAAAGTAGATGACTCAGTGTTATTGAGTCCATAACATCTGCCCCCCCTTGAAGATCGAGCTTGTCCTCAAGCTCGGAAGCAGGGTAGACCTGGTGGAAGTTGTCAAGCCGCTCCCATTCTGCGTAGTTGTGGCTGATTGATGCCGAGTAATGGCATGCAGGGAGATGTCCAGTGGTTCTTCCTCAATCATATCCTCTATCACCTCGATATCCTCATCTTCAACCTTATCGATCAAAAACAATCTTTTGAATTGATGCCCAACCCGATATGGTTCATCACAGTTGTAACACAGATTCTTAGCCCGTCGTTCCGCCATCTCAGCACTTGTCAATTTTTATATATAAGGAGGTGTAGGATGACTAGATCTCGGATCCCCAGTCAAAGTAATACCTGGGTTGTTTCTCGGAGGAATGCGCTCCCCTGACCATGGAGGTCGTCTGTGCTATGCTTGTTGTGGCAGTTCTAAACCACGAGTTATATTCATAGCACTGGATAAGTCAACAGGTGCATAGAGCTCCACCTCAAGTTTTAACGCCTCAGTCAGTCCTGTTGTAAACAACGCAACTTGTTGATCCACTTGTACCATACTGCTGGCTCGTGCTAATTTTTCCTGGAACAATTTTTGATATTGCTCCATGGCCCCAGTTTGGCGTAATAAAACCAAATCTCCCAAAGGGTTACTGTAAGCCGGAGGACCAAAACGGAGAGAGCATAGTCGTTTAAATTCATCCCAATCTACCACCTCGCTATCAACCTCAACTAGCTGGTACCAAAGTTGTGTTTCCCCTAGTAAGTGGAAAACAGCTACGTTGACTCGGTCATAGGTTGGGACTCGCTGATGGCTAAATTTTTTTTCACATCGATACAACCATATCAAAGGGTCTTCTGACCCACTATAAGTAGGGAATTCCATTTTAGTATACCTCGGAACAGTGCCTCCCCCCTGGTAGAAGTGTCCACCCGGAATGAGGGGTCCTTGCTGTCCCAAGAAACTAGTGCACCTTGGAAATTCATCTCCCCATCTGTCATACGAATGGTCCCCTCCTCTTTGATCTGGAATGAGAGGTACAGTGCCTCCCCCCTGGTTGAGGTGTCCCCCCGGAATGAAGGGTCCTTGCTGACCCCAGAAACTCGTGTGTCTAGAAAACTCATCTCCCCCTCTGATTTGCGAATGGTCTCCTAGAATTGGGTTCTTGCCAGTGCTCAGACCAGTCTCCATGCTATCCATCCTTCCTTTCAAAGTTTCCAAACTGAGAGTGAACTTCTCCTCCAATGCAGCAAATTTCTTGCCAGTAGTTAGACCATTCTCCATGCTATCCATCCTTCCCTTCAAGGTCTCCATATCGATATCAATTTTTGAGAACCTCTCTAGGACAGTATCAAATTTTCTTTCAAGCAATTCAAAGTATTCATTGGTGCTTCTCTCTAACGGGTTACCCTTCTCTGATACCAAGTTGTTACGGTCCCTAGCCATGGATCTAGTAACTCGGCGAGTTGAATATGAATCTAGCACTATTTGAGGGTTTCTTATCACATTTTTGCGAAAAGAACGCCCTTATACTTCTCCTTTCACGTTAGGATTGAAAAGGATTTTCCTTTTTTCAATTATAGATGTAACCAGAAAGTTAAAGGACTGTTTAAGCACTTAGATATGAAACCCTTTTTTGTGGCTCACGTCAAGGTAGGGTTTCCAATTTCATGCAGCACTGGTTCCTTACGTAAAAGAGAAACATAAATCTAATCTTAATGCTTGGAATAAGATTAGCAAATACCTCCTGATGTCAACACCAATCCAGCAACCAGAATTCGTCCTTCTTCCTGGTTAGCTCACTTCAAGACCTCTCCTTATTTGGAATTTTCGTGGAAGAGATGACCTTCTCTTGCAGCTCAAAAGAGAAAGGTAATTCCTCTTCCTTTTCCTTCCAAGATCTCCTCAACGACTCCCCAATGGATGCAACAAACCCCCAAGAGAGTTCACACCAAGAACCCTAGAATAGAAAGCCTAGAAGGAACATAAATTACCCTAGTTTATGCTAATTCTGAACTCGCTTTATTTCTCCATCCCTACCCCTTAAATAGGGTAATTAACATCAACATAGGTTAGGGTTATAAAACCCAATTCTACCCCTACCTTTAAGTCTTATTAAAAATCAATAAAATTCGAAATTAAAAGCAACATAAATAATAAAAGTAAAGTAGATGACTCAGTGTTATTGAGTCCATAACAATGTACGGAAAAAAATTTAAACCAATAACAAATGTAAGTAAAGAAAATTTATTCACACACCACAAATGAACACAAAAGTTTTGTTGTCCAAGTTTGGGAAATTCCACTAGTTCAACCCTAACAGCTTGGAATTTTATAAGAAAGAGATTTCCTCCACACATGCTTAAAAAATGGATTTGCACGTTTTAAACATGTTAAACATGAAAATCACCTATGGATCCAAAGCTTTTGAAGAGAATAACAAACGCTCATTAAATTCTCAAGTGAACGTGCGGTGGGATATTTAACCGAAACAAGCTATTATTTGCCCATCTACAAAAAGCTTACCCAAAGATCATGGATGATTGTAAAGTGATTAATCATGCATAACGGACTATATTACCCTAATAAATGACTTATGGATTGGGAATCATGACTCAGTTAAAATTCCCTGCCTCCCCCTTTTTCCAGACGATTGCAAAACCTGATATATAAAAACTAAGAAGAGCTTACAATCCCTAAAAATTACAGAAACTCTTTGGAATTATCTCTCTTTACATTAGTGCACTATGTATTTTCATTTTTGATGTACACTTTTTTCATAAATAAAAACTTTGAGTTTTCGCTCTCCTTGCTTCCCGTAAACCAAAAAGGCAAATAGATCACCACAAAATGAAAATTTTAGAGTTCAAGTACGGAAAAAAATTTAAAACTATAACAAATATAATTAAAGAAAATTTATTCACACTCCACAAATGAACACAAAAGTTTTGTTGTCCAAGTTTGGGAAATTCCACTAGTTACACCCTAACAGCTTGGAATTTTATAAGAAAGAGATTTCCTCCACACATGCTTTAAAAATGGATTTGCCTGTTTTAAACATGTTAAAGATGCAAATCACCTATGGATCCAAAGCTTTTGAAGAGAATAACAAACGCTCATTAAATTCTCAAGTGAACGTGCGGTGGGATATTTACCCGAGTCAAACAAGCCATTATTTATCCCATCTACAAAAAGCTGACCCAACGATCATGGATGATTGTAAAGTGATTTATCATGCGTAAGGGGCTATATTACCCTAATAAATGACTTAAGGATTGGGAGTCATGACTCAGTTAAAAATCCCTGCCTCCCCCTTTTTCCTGACGATTGCAAAACCTGATATAAAAACTAAGAAGAGCTTACAATCCCTAAAAATTGCAGAAACTCTTTGGAATTATCTCTCTCTTTTTTCTTCAAACAAAACTTTGAGTTTTTGCTCACCCTTCATCCCGTAAACCAAAAAGGCAAATAGATCACAACAAAATGAAATTTTTGGAGTTCAAGTACGGAAAAAATTTAAAACAATAACAAATGTAAGTTAAGAAAATTTATTCACACACCACAAATGAACACAAATGTTTTTTTCTCCAAGTTTGGGAAATTCCTCTAGTTCAACCCCAAGAGCATGGAATTTTATAGGAAAGTGATTTCCTACACACATGCTTTAAAAATGGATATCCATGTTTTAAACATGTTAAAGATGCAAATCAGCTACGGATCCAAAGCTTTTGAAGAGAATAACAAACGATCATTAAATTCTCAAGTGAACGTCCGGTGGGATATTTACCTGAGTCAAACAACCCATTATTTTCCCCATCTACAAAAAGCTGACCCAATGATCATGGATGATTGTAAAGTTATTTATCATGCGTATCGGGCTATATTACCCTAAGAAATGACTTATGGATTGGGAGTCAAAACTCAGTTAAAAATCCCTGCCTCCCCCTTTTTCCCGACGATTGCAAAACCTGATATATAAAAACTAAAAAGAGCTTACAATCCCTGGAATTATCTTGCACAACATTTGTGCACTGTGCATTTTCATTTTAGATGTCCACTTTTTTCATAAATCAAAACTTTGAGTTTTCACTCTCCCTTCATCCCATAAACCAAAAAGGCAAATAGATCACAACAAAATGAAAATTTTAGAGTTCATGTACAGAAAAAAAATTTAAAACAATAACAAATGTAAGTAAAGAAAATTTATTGACACACCACAAATGAACACAAAAGTTTTGTTGTCCAAGTTTGCGAAATTCCACTAGTTAAACCCTAACAGCTTGGAATTTTATAAGAAAGAGATTTCCCCCACACATGCATAAAAAATGGATTTGCATGTTTTAAACATGTTAAAGATGCAAATCACCTATGGATCCATTGCTTTTGAAGAGAATAAAAAATGCTCATTAAATTCTCAACTGAACGTGCGATGGGATATTTACCCAAGTCAAACAAGCCATTATTTTGCCCTTCTACAAAAAGCTGACCCAACGAATGATCATGGATGATTGTAAAGTGATTTATCATGCGTAACGGACTATATTACCCTAAGAAATGACTTATGGATTGGGAGTCAAGACTCAGTTAAAAATCCCTGCCTCCCCTTTTTTCCCGACGATTGCAAAACCTGATATATAAAAACTCAGAAGAGCTTACAATCCCTAAAAATTACAGAAACTCTTTTGAATTATCTTGTTCTACATTAGTGCACTGTGCATTTTCATTTTAGATGTACACTTTTTTCATAAATCAAAACTTTGAGTTTTCTCTATCCCTTTATCCCGTAAACCAAACAGGCAAATAGATCACAACAAAATGAAAATTTTAGAGTTCATGCACGGAAAAAAATTTAAAACAATAAAAAATGTAAGTAAAGAAAATTTATTCACACACCACAAATGAACACAATTTTTGTTGTCCTATTTTGGGTAATTTCACTAGTTCAACCCTAACAGCTTGGAATTTTATAAGAACGAGATTTCCTCCACACGTGCTTAAAAAATGGATTTGCATGTTTTAAACAAGTTAAAGATGCAAATCACCTATGGATCCAAAGCTTTTGAAGAGAATTATAAAGGCTCATTAAATTCTCAACTGAATGTGCAGTGGGATATTTACCCGAGTCAAACAAGCCATTATTTTGCCCATCTACAAAAAGCTGACCCAACGATAATGGATGATTGTAAAGTGATTTATCATGCGTAACAGGCTATATTACCATAAGAAATTACTTATGGATTGGGAGTCAAGACTCAGTTAAAAATCCATGCCGCCGCCTTTTTCCCGACGATTGCAAAACCTCATATATAAAAACTAAGAAGAGCTTACAAGACCTAAAAATTGCCGAAACTCTTTGGAATTAATTCGCTCTACATTAGTGCATTGTGCATTTTCATTTTAGATGTAGTCTTTCTTCATAAATCAAAACTTTGAGTTTTCGCTCTCTCTGCATCCCGTAAAACAAAAAGGCAAATAGATCACAACAAAATGAAAATTTTAGAGTTCATGTACGGAAAAAAATTTAAAACAATAAAAAACGTAAGTAAAGAAAATTTATTGACACACCACAAATGAACACAAAAGTTTTGTTGTCCAAGTTTGGGAAATTCCACTAGTTCAACCCTAACAGCTTGGAATTTTATAAGAAAAAGATTTCCTCCACACATGCTTAAAAAATGGATTTGCATATTTTAAACATGTTAAAGATGCATATCACCTATGGATCCAAAGCTTTTGAAGAGAATAACAAATGCTCGTTAAATTCTCAAGTGAACGTGCGGTGGGATATTTACCCGAGTCAAAAAGCCATTATTTTGCCCATCTACAAAAAGCTGACCCAACGATCATAGATGATTGTAAAGTGATTTATCATGCGTAACGGGCTATATTACCCTAAGAAATGACTTATGGATTCGGAGTCAAGACTAAGTTAAAAAACCCTGACTCACCCTCTTTGCCGATGATTGCAAAACCTGATATATAAAAACTAAGAAGAGCTTACAATCCCTAAAAATTACAGAAACTCTTTGGAATTATCTCTCTCTATGTTTGTGCAATCTGCATTTCCATTCTACATGTACACTTTTTTCTTAAAACAAAACTTTGAGTTTTCGCTCCCCCTTCATCCCGTAAACCGAAAAGGCAAATAGATCACAACAAAATGAAAATTTTTGAGTTCATGTACGGAAAAAAATTTAAAACAATAACAAATGTAAGTAAAGAAAATTTATTCACGCACCACAAATGAACACAAAATTTTTGTTGTCCAAGTTTGGGAAATTCCACTAGTTCAACCCTAACAGCTTGGAATTTTATAAGAAAGAGGTTTCCTCGACACATACTTAAAAAGTGGATTTGCATGTTTTAAACATGTTAAAGATGCAAATAACCTATGGATCCAAACCTTTTGAAGAGAATAAAAAACTCTCTATAAATTCTCAACTGAACGTGTGGTGGGATATTTATCCGAGTCAGACAAACCATTATTTTGCCCATCTACAAAAAGCTGACCAAACGATCATGGGTGATTGTAAAGTGATTTATCATGCGTAACGGGCTATATTACCCTTAGAAATGACTTATGGATTGGGAGTCAAGACTCAGTTAAAAATCCCTGCCACCTCCTTTTTCCCGACGATTGCAAAACCTGATATATAAAAACTAAGAAGAGCTTACAATCCCTAAAAATTACAGAAACTCTTTGGAATTATCTCGCTCTACATTAGTGCACTGTGCATTTTCATTTTAGATGTACTCTTTTTTCATAAATCAAAACTTTGGGTTTTCGCTCTCCCTGCATCCCGTTAAACAAAAAGGCAAATAGATCACAAGAAAATGAAAATTTTAGAGTTCATGTACAGAAAAAAATTTAAAACAATAACAAATGTAAGTAAAGAAAATTTATTCACACACCACAAATGAACACAAAAGTTTCGTTGTCCGTGTTTGGGAAATTCCACTAGTTCAACCCTAACAGCTTGGAATTTTATAAGAAAGAGATTTCCTCCACACATGCTTTAAAAATGGATTTGCATGTTTTAAACATGTTAAAGATGCAAATCACCTATGGATCCAAAGCTTTTGAAGAGAATAACAAACGCTCATTAAATTCACAAGTGAACGTGCGGTGGGATATTTACCCGAGTCAAACAACCCAATATTTTGCCCATCTACAAAAGGCTGACCCAATGATAATGGATGAATATAAAGTGGTTTATCATGCGTAACGGGGTATATTACCCTAAGAAATGACTTATGAATTGGGAGTCAAGACTCAGTTAAAAAACCCTTACTCACCATCTTTGCTGACGATTAGAAAACCTGATATATAAAAACTAAGAATAGTTTACAATCCCAAAAAATTATAGAAACTCTCTGGAATTATCTCGCTCTACATTTGTCCACTCTGCATTTTCATTTTTGATGTACACTTTTTTCATAAATCAAAACTTTGAGTTTTCGCTCTCCCTTCATCCCGTAAACCAATAAGGCAAACAGATCAGAAAAAAATGAAAATTTTAGAGTTCATGTACGAAAAAAATATATAAAACAATAACAAATGTAAGTAAAGAAAATTTATTCACACACCACAAATGAGCACAAAAATTTTGTTGTCCAAGTTTGCGAAATTCCACTGGTTCAACCCAAACAAATTGGAATTTTATAAGAAACAGATTTCCGCCATACATGCTTAAAAAATGGATTTGCATATTTTAAACATGTTAAAGATGAAAATATCCTATGGATCCAAGGCTTTTGAATAGAATAACAAACGCTCATTAAATTCTCAAGTGAACGTTCGGTGGGATATTTACCTGAGTCAAACAACCCATTATTTTGCCCATCTACAAAAAGCTGACCCAACGATCATGGATGATTGTAAAGTGATTTATCATGCGTAACGGGCTATATTACCCTTAGAAATGACTTATGGATTGGGAGTCAAGACTCAGTTAAAAATCCCTGCCACCTCCTTTTTCCCGACGATTGCAAAACCTGATATATAAAAACTAAGAAGAGCTTACAATCCCTAAAAATTACAGAAACTCTTTGGAATTATCTCACTCAACATTAGTGCACAGTGCATTTTCATTTTAGATGTACTCTTTTTTCATAAATCAAAACTTTGAGTTTTCGCTTTCCCTGCATCCCGTTAAACAAAAAGGCAAATAGATCACAAGAAAATGAAAATTTTAGAGTTCATGTACGGAAAAAAATTTAAAACAATAAAAAATGTAAGTAAAGAAAATTTATTCACACACCACAAATGAACACAAAAGTTTTTTTGTCCATGTTTGGGAAATTCCTCTAGTACAACCCCAACAGATTGGAATTTTATAAGAAAAAGATTTCCTCCACACATGCTTAAAAAATGGATTTGCTTTTTTTAAACATGTTAAAGATGCACATCACCTATGGATCCAAAGCTTTTGAAGAGAATAACAAACGCTCATTAAATTCTCAACTGAACGTGCGGTGGGATATTTACCCGAGTCAAACAAGCCATTATTTTGCCCATCTACAAAATGCTGAACCAATAATCATGGATGATTGTAAAGTGATTTATCATGCGTAACGGGCTATATTACACTAATAAATGACATACGGATTGGGAGTCAAGACTCAGTTAAAAATCCCTGCCTCCCCCTTTTTCCCGACGTTTGCAAAACCTGATATATAAACACTAAGAAGAGCTTACAATCCCTAAAAATTACAGAAACTCTTTGGAATTATCTCTCTCTACATTTGTGCATTGTGCATTTTCACTCTACATGTACTCTTTTTTCTTAAAACAAAACTTTGAGTTTTCGCTCTCCCTTCATCCCCTAAACCAATAAGGCAAATAGATCACAACAAAATGAAATTTTTGGAGTTCAAGTACGGAAAAAATTTAAAACAATAACAAATGTAAATAAAGAAAATTTATACACACGCAACAAATGAACACGAAAGTTTTGTTGTCCATGTTTGGGAAATTCCACTAGTTCAACCCTAACAGCTTGGAATTTTATAAGAAAGAGATTTCCTCCACACATGCTTTAAAAATGGATTTTCATGTTTTAAACATGTTAAAGATGCAAATCACCTATGGATCCAAAGCTTTTGAAGAGAATAACAAACGCTCATTAAATTCTCAAGTGAACGTGCGGTGGGATATTTACCCGAGTCAAACAACCCATTATTTTGCCCATTTACAAAAAGCTGACCCAACGATAATGGATGATTGTAAAGTGATTTATCATGCGTAAGGGGCTATTTTACCCTAATAAATGACTTATGGATTGGGAGTCATGACTCAGTTGAAAATCCCTGCCTCTCCCTTTTTCCTGACGGTTGCAAAACCTGATATATAAAAACCTAAGAAGAGCTTACAATCCGTAAAAATTACCGAAAATCTTTGGAATTATCTCTCTCTACGTTTGTGCATTTACATTTCCATTCTACATGTACTCTTTTTTCTTCAAACAAAACTTTGAGTTTTTGCTCACCCTTCATCCCGTAAACCAAAAAGGAAAATAGATCACAACAAAATGAAATTTTTGGAGTTCAAGTACGGAAAAAATTTAAAACAATAACAAATGTAAGTAAAGAAAATTTATTCACACACCACAAATGAACACAAATGTTTTTTTCTCCAAGTTTGGGAAATTCCACTAGTTCAACCACAACAAGTTGGAATTTTATAGGAAAGAGATTTCCTACACTCATGCTTTCAAAATGGATATGCATGTTTTAAACATGTTAAAGATGCAAATCACCTATGGATACAAAGCTTTTGAAGAGAATAACAAACGCTCATTAAATTCTCAAGTGAACGTGCGGTGGGATATTTACCCGAGTCAAAAAGCCATTATTTTGCCCATCTACAAAAAGCTGACCCAACGACCATGGATGATTGTAAAGTGAATTATCATGCATAATGGGCTATATTACCCTAATAAATGACATATGGATTGGGAGTCAAGACTCAGTTAAAAATCCTTGCCTCCCCGTTTTTCCCGACGATTGCAAAACCTGACATATAAAAACTAAGAAGAGCTTACAATCCCAAAAAATTATAGAAACACTTTGGAATTATCTCGTACTACATTTGTGCACATTGCATTTTCATTTTAGATGTACACTTTTTTCATAAATCAAAACTTTGAGTTTTCACTCTCCCTTCATCCCGTAAACCAAAAAGGTAAATAGATCACAACAAAATAAAAATTTTAGAGTTCATGTACGGAAAAAAAATAAACAAAAATAACAAATGTAAATAAAGAAAATTTATTCTCACACCACAAATGAACGCAAAATTTTTGTTGTCCAAGTTTGCGAAAATCCACTAGTTCAACCCTAACAGCTTGGAATTTTATAAGAAAGAGATTTCCCCCACACATGCTTAAAAAATGGATTTGCATGTTTTAAACATTTTAAAGATGCAAATCACCTATGGATCCATTGCTTTTGAAGAGAATAAAAAACGCTCATGAAATTCTCAACTGAACGTGCGATGGGATATTTACCCGAGTCAAACAAGGCATTATTTTGCGCATCTACAAAAAGCTGACCCAACGATCATGGATGATTGTAAAGTGATTTATCATGTGTAACGGGCTATATTACCCTAGAAATCACTTATAGATTGGGAGTCAAGACACAGTTAAAAATCCCTGCCACCCCCTTTTTCCCGACGATTGCAAAACCTGATATATAAAAACTAAGAAGAGCTTACAATCCCTAAAAATTACAGAAACTCTTCGGAATTATCTTGCTCTGCATTAGTGCACTGTGCATTTTCATTTTAGATGTACACTTTTTTCATAAATCAAAACATTGAGTTTTCGCTCTCCCTTCACAACTGAATGAAAATTTTAGTGTTCATGTACAGAAAAAAATTTAAAACAATAACAAATGTAAGTAGATAAAATTTATTCACACACCACAAACGAACACAAAAGTTTTGTTGTCCAAGTTTGGGAAACTCCACTAGTTCAACCCCAACAGCTTGGAATTTTATCGGAAAGTGATTTCCTACACACATGCTTTAAAAATGGATATCCATGTTTTAAACATGTTAAAGATGCAAATCACCTATGGATCCAAAGCTTTTGAAGAGAATAAAAAATGCCCATTAAATTCTCAAGTGAAGTGCGGTGGGATATTTACCCAAGTCAAAAAACCCAATATTTTGCCCATCTACAAAAAGCTGACCCAACAATAATGGAGATTGTAAAGTGATTTATCATGCGTAACGGGCTATATTACCCTAAGAAATGACTTATGGATTGGGAGTCAAGACCCAGTTAAAAAACCCTGACTCCCCCTCTTTGCCGACGATTGCAGAACCTGATATATAACAACTAAGAATAGCTTACAATCCCTAAAAATTATAGAAACTCTCTGGAATTATATCGCTCTACATTTGTACACTGTGCATTTCCATTTTAGATGTACACTTTTTTCATAAATCAAAACTTTGAGTTTTCACTCTCCCATCATCCCATAAACCAAAAAGGCAAACAAATCACAACAAAATGAAAATTTTAGAGTTCATGTACGGAAAAAAATATAGAACAATAACAAATGTAAGTAAAGAAAATTTATTCACACACCACAAATGAACACAAAAGTTTTGTTGTCCAAGTTTGGGAAATTCCACTAGTTCAACCCTAACAGATTGGAATTTTATAAGAAAAAGGTTTCCTCCACACATGCTTAAAAAATGAATTTGCATGTTTTAAACATGTTAAAGATGCAAATCCCCTATGGATACATAGCTTTTGAAGAGAATAAAAAACTCTCATCAAATTCTCAATTGAACGTGCGGTGGGATATTTACCCGAGTCAAACAAGCCATTATTTTGCCCATCTACAAAAAGCAGACCCAACGATCATGGATGATTGTAAAATGATTTATCATGCGTAACGGGCTATATTACCCTAAGAAATTACTTATGGATTTGGAGTCAAGACTCAGTTAAAAATCCCTGCCTCCCCCTTTTTCCCGACGATTGCAAAACCTGATATATAAAAACTAAGAAGAGATTACAATCCTTAAAAATTATAGGAACTCTTTGGAATTATCTCTCTCTACATTTGTGCATTGTGTATTTCCACTCTACATGTACTCTTTTTTCTTAAAACAAAACTTTGAGTTTTCGCTCTCCCTTCATCCCGTAAACCAAAAAGGCAAATAGATCACAACAAAATGAAAATTTTGCAGTTCAAGTACCGAAAAAATTTAAAACAATAACAAATGTAAGTAAAGAAAATTTATACACACACCACAAATGAACACAAAAGTTTTGTTGTCCAAGTTTGGGAAATTCCACTAGTTCAATCCCAACAGCTTGGAATTTTATAGGAAAGAGATTTCCTCCACACTTGCTTTAAAAATGGATATGCATGTCTTAAATATGTTAAAGATGCAAATAACCTAAGGATCCAAAGCTTTTGAAGAGAATAACAAACGCTCATTAAATTCTCAAGTGAACGTGCGGTGGATATTTACCCGATTCAAACAAGCCATTATTTTGCCCATCTACAAAAAGCTGACCCAACGATCATGGATGATTGTAAAGTGATTTATCATGCGTAACGGGGTATATTACCCTAAGAAATGACTTATGGATTGGGAGTCAAGACTCAGTTAAAAGTCCCTGCTTCCCCCTTTTTCCCGACGATTGCAAAACCTGATATATAAAAACTAAGAAGAGCTTACTATCCCAAAAAATTACAGAAACTCTTTGGAATTATCCCGCTCTACATTTGTGCTCTGTGCATTTTCATTTTAGATGTACACTTTTTTCAATAATCAAAACTTTTAGATTTCGCTCTCCCTTCATCCCGTAAACCAAAAAGGCAAATAGATCACAACAAAATGAAAATTTTAGAGTTCATGTACGGCAAAATATTTAAAACAATAACAAATGTAAGTAAAGAAAATTTATTAGCACACCACAAATGAACACAAAAGTTTTGTTGTCCAAGTTTGGGAAATTCCACTAGTTCAACCCCAACAGCTTGGAATTTTATAGGAAAGTGATTTCCTACACACATGCTTTAAAAATGGATATCCATGTTTTAAACATGTTAAAGATGCAAATAACCTATGGATCCAAAGCTTTTGAAGAGAATAACAAACGCCCATTAAATTCTCAAGTGAACGTGCGGTGGGATATTTACCCGATTCGAACAAGCCATTATTTTGCCCATCTACAAAAAGCTGACCCAACGATCATGGATGATTGTAATGTGATTTATCATGCGTAATGGGCTATATTACCCTAAGAAATGACTTATGGATTGGGAGTCAAGACAAAGTTAAAAATCCCTTCCTCCCCCTTTTTCCTGACGATTGCAAAACCTGATATATAAAAACTAAGAAAAGCTTACAATCCCTAAAAATTACCGAAACTCTTTGGAATTATCTCTCTCAACATTTGTGCATTGTGCATTTCCACTCTACGTGTACTCTTTTTTCTTAAAACATAACTTTGAGTTTTCGCTCTCCCTTCATCCCGTAAACCAAAAAGGCAAATAGATCACAACAAAATGAAAATTTTGGAGTTCATGTACGGAAAAAATTTAAAACAATAACAAATGTAAGTAAATAAAATTTACTCACACACCACAAATGAACACAAAAGTTCTGTTGTCTAAGTTTGGGAAATTCCACTAGTTCAATCCCAACAGCTTGGAATTTTATAGGAAAGAGATTTCCTCCACACTTGCTTTAAAAATGGATATGCATGTTTTAAATATGTTAAAGATTCAAATCACCTATGGATCCAAAGCTTTTGAAGAGAATAACAAACGCTCATTAAATTCTACATTGAACGTGCGGTGGATATTTACACGATTCAAACAAGCCATTATTTTGCCCATCTACAAAAAGCTGACCCAACGATCATGGATGATTGTAATGTGATTTATCAAGCGTAACGGGCTATATTACCCTAAGAAATGACTTATGGATTGGGAGTCAAGACTCAGTTAAAAATCCCTGCCTCCCCCTTTTTCACGACGATTGCAAAACCTGATATATAAAAACTAAGAAGAGCTTACAATCCCTAAAAATTACAGAAACTCTTTGGAATTATCTCTTTCTACATTTGTGCATTTGCATTTCCATTCTACATATACTCTTTTTTCTTAAAACAAAACTTTGAGTTTTTGCTCTCCCTTCATCCCGTAAACCGAAAAGGCAAATAGATCACAACAAAATGAAAATTTTGGAGTTGAAGTACGTAAAAAATTTAAAACAATAACAAATGTAAGTAAAGAAAATTTATTCACATACCACAAATGAACACAAAAGTTTTGTTGTCCAAGTTTGGGAAATTCCACTAGTTCAATCCCAACAGCTTGGAATTTTATAGGAAAGAGATTTCCTCCACACTTGCTTTAAAAATGGATATGCATGTTTTAAATATGTTAAAGATGCAAATCACCTATGGATCCAAAGCTTTTGAAGAGAATAACAAACGCTCATTAAATTCTCAACTGAACGTGCGGTGGCTATTTACCCGATTCAAACAAGCCATTGTTTTGCCCATCTACAAAAAGCTGACCCAACGATCATGGATGATTGTAAAGTGATTTATCATGCGTAACGGGCTAAATTACCCTAAGAAATGACTTATGGATTGGGAGTTAAGACTCTGTTAAAAATCCCTGCTTCTCCCTTTTTCCCGACGATTGCAAAACCTGATATATAAAAACTAAGAAGAGCTTCCAATCCCTAAAAATTACAGAAACTCTTTGGAATTATCTCGCTCTACATTTGTGCACTGTGCATTTTAATTTTAGATCTACACTTTTTTCATCAATCAAAACTTTTAGTTTTCGCTCTCCTTTCATCCCGTAAACCAAAAAGGGAAATAGATCACAACAAAAGGAAAATTTTAGAGTTCAAGTACGGAAAAAAATTTAATACAATAAAAAATGTAAGGAAAGAAAATTTATTCACACACCACAAATGAACACAAAAGTTTTGTTGTCCAAGTTTGGGAAATTCCACTAGTTCAACCCGAACAGCTTGGAATTTTATAAGAAAGAGATTTCCTCCACACTTGCTTAAAAAATGGATTTGCATGTTTTAAACAAGTTAAACATGCAAATCACCTTTGGATCCAAAGCTTTTGAAGAGAATAACAAACGCTCATTAAATTCTCAACTGAACTGCGGTGCTTTTTACCCGATTCCAACAAGCCATTATTTTGCCCATCTACAAAAGGCTGACCCAACGATCATGGATGATTGTATAGTAATTTATCATGCGTAACGGGCTATATTACCCTAAGAAATGACTTATGGATTGGGAGTCAAGACTCAGTTAAAAATCCCTGCTTCCCCCTTTTTCCCAACGAATAGAAAACCTGATATATAAAAAGTAAGAAGAGCTTACAATCCCTAAAAATTACAGAAACTCTTTGGAAATATCTTTCTCTACGTTTGTGCATTGTGTATTTCCATTCTACATATACTCTTTTTTCTTAAAACAAAACTTTGAGTTTTCGCTCTCCCATCATACCGTAAACATAAAAGGCAAATAGATCACAACAAAATGAAAATTTTGGAGTTCATGTACGGAAAAGATTTAAAACAATAACAAATGTAAGTAAAGAAAATTTATTCACACACCACAAATGAACACAAAAATTTTGTTGTCCAAGTTTGTGAAATTCCACTAGTTCTATCCCAACAGCTTGGAATTTTATAGGAAAGAGATTTCCTCCACACTTGCTTTAAAAATGGATATGCATGTTTTAAATATGTTAAAGATGCATATCACCTATGGATCCAAAGCTTTTGAAGAGAATAACAAACGCTCATTAAATTCTCAAGTGAACGTGCGGTGGATATTTACCCGATCTAAACAAGCCATTATTTTGCCCATCTACAAAAATCTGACCCAACGATCATGGATGATTGTAATGTGATTTATCATGCGTAACGGGCTATATTACCCTAAGAAATTACTTATGGATTTGGAGTCAAGACTCAGTTAAAAATCCCTGCCTCCCCCTTTTTCATGACGATTGCAAAACTTGATATATAAAAACTAAGAAGAGCTTACAATCCCTAAAAATTACAGAAACTCTTTGGAATTATCTCTGTCTACATTTGTGCATTGTGCATTTCCATTCTACACGTACTCTTTTTTTCTTAAAAGAAAACTTTGAGTTTTCGTTCTCCCTTCATCCCGTAAACCAAAAAGGCAAATAGATCACAACAAAATGAAAATTTTGGAGTTGAAGTACGGAAAAAATTTAAAACAATAACAAATGTAAGTAAAGAAAATTTATTCACACAGCACAAATGAACACAAAAGTTTTGTTGTCCAAGTTTGGGAAATTCCAATAGTTCAATCCCAACAGCTTGGAATTTTATCGGAAAGAGATTTCCTCCACACTTGCTTTAAAAATTGATATGCATGTTTTAAATATGTTAAAGAAGCAAATCACCTATGGATCCAAAGCTTTTGAAGAGAATAACAAACGGTCATTAAATTCTCAACTGAACTTGCGGTGGATATTTACCTGATTCAAACTAGCCATTATTTTGCCCATCTACAAAAAGCTAACCCAACGATCATGGATAATTCTAATTTGATTTATCTTTCGTAACGGGCTATATACCCTAAGAAATGACTTATGGATTGGGAGTCAATACTCAGTTAAAAATCCATGCCTCCCCCTTTTTCCCTACGATTGGAAAACCTGATATATAAAAACTAAGAAGAGCTTAAAATCCCTAAAAATAACAGAAACTCTTTGGAATTATCTCGCTCTTCATTTGTGCACTGTGCATTTTCATTTTAGATGTACACTTTTTTCATAAATCAAAACTTTGAGTTTTCACTCTCCCTTCATCCCGTAAACCAAAAAGGCAAATAGATCACAATAAAATAAAAATTTTAGAATTCATGTACGGAAAAAAATTTAAAACAATAACAAATTTAAGTAAAGAAAATTTATTCACACACCACAAATGAACACAAAAGTATTTTTGTCCAAGTTTGGGAAATTCCACTAGTTAAATCCCAATAGCTTGGAATTTTATAAGAAAGAGATTTCCTCCACACTTGGTTAAAAAATGGATTTGCATGTTTTACAAATGTTAAAGATGAAAATCACCTATTGATCCAAAGCTTTTGAAGAGAATAACAAACGCTCATTAAATGCTCAAGTGAACGTGTGGTGGGATATTTACCCGAGTCAAACAAGCTATTATTTTTTCCATCTACAAAAAGCTGACCCAACGATCATGGATGATTGTAAAGTGATTTATCATGCGTAACGGGCTATATTACCCTAATAAATGACTTACGGATTGGGAGTCATGACTCAGTTAAATATCCCTGCCTCCCCCTTTTTCCCCACGATTGCAAAACCTGATATATAAAAACTAAGAAGAGCTTACAATCCCTAAAAAGTACAGAAATTCTTTGAAATTATCTCTCTCTACATTTGTGCATTGTGCATTTCCATTCTACATGTACTCTTTTTTCTTAAAACAAAACTTTGAGTTTTCGCTCTCCCTTACTCCCGTAAACCAAATAGGCAAATAGATCACAACAAAATGAAAATTTTGGAGTTCATGTACGGAAAAAATTTAAAACAATAACAAATGTAAGTAATGAAAATTTATTCACCCACCACAAATGAACACAAAAGTTTTGTTGTCCAACTTTGGGAAATTCCACTAGTTCAATCCCAACAGCTTGGAATTTTATAGGAAAGAGATTTCCTCCACACTTGCTTTAAAAATGGATATGCATGTTTTAAATATGTTAAAGATGCAAATCACCTATTGATCCAAAGCTTTTGAAGAGAATAACAAACACTCATTAAATTCTCAACTGAACGTGCGGTGGATATTTACCCGATTCAAACAAGCCATTATTTTGCCCATCTACAAAAAGTTGACCCAACGATCATGGATGATTGTAATGGCATTTATCATGCATTACGGGGTATATTACCCTAAGAAATGACTTATGGATTGGGAGTCAAGACTCAGTTAAAAATCCCTGCCTCCCCCTTTTTCCCGACGATTGCAAAACCTGATATATAAAAACTAAGAAGAGCTTACAATCCCTAAAAATTACAGAAACTCCTTGGAATTATCTCTCTCTACGTTTGTGCATTGTGCATTTCCATTCTACATGTACTCTTTTTTCTTCAAACAAAACTTTGAGTTTTCGCTCTTCCTTCATCCCGTCAACCAAAAAGGCAAATAGATCACGACAAAATAAAAATTTCGCAGTTCAAGTACGGAAAAAATTTAAAACAATAACAAATGTAAGTAAAGAAAATTTATTCACACACCGCAAATGAACACAAAAGTTTTGTTGTCCAAGTTTGGGAAATTCCACTAGTTCAATCCCAACAGCTAGGATTTTGATAGGAAAGAGATTTCCTCCACACTTGCTTTAAAAATGGATATGCATGTTTTAAATATGTTAAAGATGCAAATCACCTATGGATCCAAAGCTTTTGAAGAGAATAAGAAATGCTCATTAAATTCTCATCTGAATGTGCGGTGGATATTTACCCGATTCAAACAAGCCATTATTTTGCCCATCTACAAAAAGCTGACCCAACGATCATGGATGATTGTAATGTGATTTATCATGCGTAACGGGCTATATTACCCTAAGAAATGACTTATGGATTGGGAGTCAAGACTCAGTTAAAAATCCCTACCTCCCCCTCTTTCCGGACGATTGCAAAACCTGATATATAAAAACTAAGAAGAGCTTACAATCCCTGAAAATTGCAGAAACTCTTTGGAATTATCTCTCTCCGTTTCTGCATTGTGCATTACCATTCTACATGTACGCTTTTTTCTTCAAACAAAACTTTGAGTTTTCGCTCTCCGTTCATCCCGTAAACCAAAGAGGCAAATAGATCACAACAAAATGAAAATTTGGAGTTCAAGTACGGAAAAAATTTAAAACAACAAAAAATGAAAGTAAATAAAATTTATTGACACACCACAAATGAACACAAAAGTTTTGTTGTCCAAGTTTGGGAAATTCCACTAGCTCAACCCCAACAGCTTGGAATTTTATAGGAAAGGGATTTCCCACACACATGCTTTAAAAATGGATATGCATGTTTTAAACATGTTAAAGATGCAAATCACCTATGGATCCAAAGCTTTTGAAGAAAATAACAAACGCTCATTAAATTCTCAAGTGAACGTGCGGTGGGATATTTACCCGAGTCAAACAACCCATTATTTTGCCCATCTACAAAAAGCTGACCCAACGATAATGGTTGATTGTAAAGTGATTTATCATGCATAACGGGCTATATTACCCTAAGAAATGATTTCTGTATTGGGAGTCAAGACTCAGTTAAAAATCCCTGCCTCCCCCTTTTTCCCGACGATTGCAAAACCTGATATATAAAAACTAAGAAGAGCTTACAATCCCTAAAAATTACAGAACTCTTTGGAATTATCTTTCTCTACATTTGTGCATTGTGCATTTCCATTCTACATGTACTCTTTTTTCTTAAAACAAAACTTTGAGTTTTCGCTCTCTATTCATCCTGTAAACCAAGAAGGCAAATAGATCACAACAAAATAAAAAATTTGGAGTTCAAGTACGGAAAAAATTTAAAACAATAACAAATGTAAGTAAAGAAAATTTATTCACACACCACAAATGAACGCAAAAGTTTTGTTGTCCAAGTTTGGGAAATTCCACTTGTTCAATCCCAAGAACTTGGAATTTTATAGGAAAGAGATTTCCTCCACACTTGATTTGAAAATGGATATGCCTGTTTTAAATATGTTAAAGATGCAAACTACCTATGGATCCATAGCTTTTGAAGAGAATAACAAACGCTCATTAAATTCTCAACTGAATGTGCGGTGGATATTTACCCGATTCAAACAAGCCATTATTTTGCCCTTCTACAAAAAGCTGACCCAACGATCATGGATGATCGTAATTTGATTTATCTCTCATAACGGGCTATATTACCCTATGAAATGACTTATGGATTGGGAGTCAATACACAGTTAAAAATCCCTGCCTCCCCCTTTTTCCCGACGATTGGAAAACCTAATATATAAAAACTAAGAAGAGCTTACAATCCCTAAAAAGTACAGAAACTCTTTGAAATTATCTCTCTCTAAATTTGTGCATTGTGCATTGCCATTCTACATGTACTCTTTTTTCTTAAAACAAAACTTTGAGTTTTCGCTCTCCCTTCATCCCGTAAACCAAAAAGGCAAATAGATCACAACAAAATGAAAATTTTGGAGTTCATGTACGGAAAAAATTTAAAAAAATAACAAATGTAAGTAAAGAAAATTTATTCACACACCACAAATGAACACAAAAGTTTTGTTGTCCAAGTTTGGGAAATTCCACTAGTTCAATCCCAACAGCTTGGAATTTTATAGGAAAGAGATTTCCTCCACACTTGCTTTAAAAATGGATATGCATGTTTTAAATATGTTAAAGATTCAAATCACCTATGGATCCAAAGCTTTTGAAGAGAATAACAAACGCTCATTAAATTCTCAACTGAACGTGCGGTGGATATTTATCCGATTCAAACATGCCATTATTTTGCCCATCTACAAAAAGCTGACCCAACGATCATGGATGACTGTAATGGGATTTATCATGCGTAACGGGGTATATTACCCTAAGAAATGACTTATGGATTGGGAGTCAAGACTCAGTTAAAAATCCCTGCCTCCCCCTTTTTCCCTACGATTGCAAAATCCTGATATTTAAAAACTAAGAAGAGCTTACAATCCCTAAAAATAACAGAAACTCTTTGGAATTATCTATCTCTACGTTTGTGCATTGTGCATTTCCATTCTACATGTACTCTTTTTTCTTCAAACAAAACTTTGAATTTTCGCTCTTCCTTCATCCTGTAAAAAAAAAAGGCAAATAGATCACAACAAAATGAAAATATCGCAGTTGAAGTACGGAAAAAATTTAAAACAATAACAAATGTATGGAAAGAAAATTTATTCACACACCGCAAATGAACACAAAAGTTTTGTTGTCCAAGTTTGGGAAATTCCACTAGTTCAATCCCAACAGCTTGGAATTTGATAGGAAAGAGATTTCCTCCACACTTGCTTTAAAAATGGATGTGCATGTTTTAAATATGTTAAAGATGCAAATCACCTATGGATCCAAAGCTTTTGAAGAGAATAACAAACGCTCATTAAATTCTCAACTGAACGTGCGGTGGATATTTACCCGATTCAAACAACCCATTATTTTGCCCATCTACAAAAAGTTGACCCAACGATCATGGATGATTGTAATGTGATTTATCATGCGTAACAGGCTATATTACCCTAAGACATGACTTATGGCTTGGGAGTCAAGACTCAGTTTAAAATCCCTGCCTCCCCCTTTTGCACGATGATTGCAAAACCTGATATATAAAAACTAAGAAGAGCTTACAATCGCTAAAAATAACAGAAACTCTTTGGAATTATCTCGCTCTACATTTGTGCACAGTGCCTTTTCATTTTAGATGTAAACTTTTCCATAAATCAAAACTTTGAGTTTTCGCTCTCCCTTCATCCCGTAAACCAAAAAGGCAAATAGTTCACAACAAAATGAAAATTTTAGAGTTTATCTAAGGAAAAAAATTTAAAACAATAACAAATGTAAGTAAGGAAAATTTATTCACACACCACAAATGAACACAAAAGTTTTGTTGTCCAAGTTTGGGAAAATCCACTAGTTCAACCCTAACAGCTTGGAATTTTAAAAGAAAGAGATTTCCTCCACACATGCTTAAAAAATGGATTTGCATGTTTTACACATGTTAAAGATGAAAATAACCTATGGATGCAAAGCATTTGAAGAGAAAAACAAACGCTCATTAAATTCTCAAGTGGGATATTTACCCGAGTCAAACAAGCCATTATTTTGCCCATCTACAAAAAGCTGACCCAACGATCATGGATGATTGTAAAGTCATTTATCAAGCGTAACGGGCTATATTACCCTAATAAATGACTTATGGATTGGGAGTCATGACTCAGTTAAAAATCCCAGCCTCCCCCTTTTTCCCGACGATTGCAAAACCTGATATATAAAAATTAAGAAGAGCTTACAATCCCTTAAAATTATAGAAACTCTTTGGAATTATCTCTCTCTACGTTTGTGCATTGTGCATTTCCATTCTACATGTACTCTTTTTTCTTGAAACAAAACTTTGAGTTTTCGCTCTCCCTTCATCCCGTAAACAAAAAAGTCAAATAGATCAGAACAAAATGAAAATTTTGGAGTTCAAGTAAGGAAAAAATTTTAAACAATAACAAATGTAAGTTAAGAAAATTTATTCACACACCACAAATGAACACAAAAGTTTTGTTGTCCAAGTTTGGGAAATTCCACTAGTTCAACCCCAACTGCTTGGAATTTTATAGCAA
The DNA here is from genome assembly GCF_029961685.1 of Aristolochia californica. NCBI lineage: Eukaryota > Viridiplantae > Streptophyta > Magnoliopsida > Piperales > Aristolochiaceae > Aristolochia > Aristolochia californica. The sequence continues at coordinate 27,199,271 of NW_027181770.1, read as the reverse complement.
AGTGATTTCCTACACAGATACTTTAAAAATGGATATCCATGTTTTAAACATGTTAAAGATGCAAATCACCTATGGATACAAAGCTTTTGAGGAGAATAACAAACGCTCATTAAATTCTCAAGTGAACGTGCGGTGGGATATTGACCCGAGTCAAACAACCCATTATTTTGCCCATCTACAAAAAGCTGACCCAATGATCATGGAAGAGATTTCCTCCACACTTGCTTTAAAAATGGATATGCATGTTTTAAATATGTTAAAGATGCAAATCACCTATTGATCCAAAGCTTTTGAAGAGAATAACAAACACTCATTAAATTCTCAACTAAACGTGCGGTGGATATTTACCCGATTCATACAAGCCATTATTTTGCCCATCTACAAAAAGTTGACCCAACGATCATGGATGATTGTAATGGCATTTATCATGCATTACGGGGTATATTACCCTAAGAAATGACTTATGGATTGGGAGTCAAGACTCAGTTAAAAATCCCTGCCTCCCCCTTTTTCCCGACGATTGCAAAACCTGATATATAAAAACTAAGAAGAGCTTACAATCCCTAAACATTACAGAAACTCTTTGGAATTATCTCTCTCTACGTTTGTGCATTGTGCATTTCCATTCTACATGTACTCTTTTTTCTTCAAACAAAACTTTGAGTTTTCGCTCTTCCTTCATCCCGTAAACCAAAAAGGCAAATAGATCACGACAAAATGAAAATTTTGCAGTTCAAGTACGGAAAAAATTTAAAACAATAACAAATGTAAGTAAATAAAATTTATTCACACACCGCAAATGAACACAAAAGTTTTGTTGTCCAGGTTTGGGAAATTCCACTAGTTCAATCCCAACAGCTTGGATTTTGATAGGAAAGAGATTTCCTCCACACTTGCTTTAAAAATGGATATGCATGTTTTAAATATGTTAAAGATGCAAATCACCTATGGATCCAAAGCTTTTGAAGAGAATAACAAATGCTCATTAAATTCTCATCTGAACGTGCGGTGGATATTTACCCGATTCAAACAACCCATTATTTTGCCCATCTACAAAAAGCTGACCCAACGATCATGGATGATTGTAATGTGATTTATCATGCGTAGCGGGCTATATTACCCTAAGAAATGACTTATGGATTGGGAGTCAAGACTCAGTTAAAAATCCATGCCTCCCCCTTTTTCACGATGATTGCAAAACCTGATATATAAAAACAAAGAAGAGCTTAGAATCCCTCAAAATAATAGACACTCTTTGGAATTATCTCGCTCTACATTTGTGCACTGTGCCTTTGCATTTTACATGTAAACTTTTTTCATAAATCAAAACTTTGAGTTTTCGCTCTCCCATCATGTCGTAAACCAAAAAGGCAAATAGATCACAACATAATGAAAATTTTAGAGTTCATGTAAGGAAAAAAATTTAAATAAAATAACAAATGTAAGTAAAGAAAATTTATTCACACACCCCAAATGAACACAAAAGTTTTGTTGTCCAAATTTGGGAAATTCCACTAGTTCAACCCTAACTGCTTGGAATTTTATAAGAAAGAGATTTCCTCCACACATGCTTAAAAAATGGATTTGCATGTTTTACACATGTCAAAGATGAAAATCACCTATGGATGCAAAGCTTTTGAAGAGAAAAACAAATGCTCATTAAATTCTCAAGTGGGATATTTACCCGAGTCAAACAAGCCATTATTTTGCCCATCTACAAAAAGCAGACCCAACGATCATGGATGATTGTAAAGTGATTTATCAACCGAAACGGGCAATATTACCCTAATAAATGACTTATGGATTGGGAGTCAAGACTCAGTTTAAAATCCCTACCTCCCCCTTTTTCCCGACGATTGCAAAACCTGATATATAAAAATTAAGAAGAGCTTACAATCCGTTAAAATTACAGAAACTCTTTGGAATCTCTCTCTATGTTTGTGCATTGCGCATTTCCATTCTACATGTACTCTTTTTTCTTGAAACAATACTTTGAGTTTTCGCTCTCCCTTCATCCCGTAAACAAAAAAGTCAAATAGATCACAACAAAATGAAAATTTTGGAGTTCAAGTACGGAAAAAATTTAAAACAATAACAAATGTAAGTAAAGAATATTTATTCACACACCACAAATGAACACAAAAGTTTTTTTGTCCAAGTTTGGGAAATTCCACTAGTTCAACCCCAATAGCTTGGAATTTTATAGGAAAGTTATTTCCTACATAGATACTTTAAAAATGGATATCCATGTTTTAAACATGTTAAAGATGCAAATCACCTATGGATACAAAGCTTTTGAGGAGAATAATAAACGCTCATTAAATTCTCAAGTGAACGTGCGGTGGGATATTGACCCGAGTCAAACAACCCATTATTTTGCCCATCTACAAAAAGCTGACCCAATGATCATGGAAGATTGTAAAGTGATTGAACATGCGTAACGGGCTATATTACCATAAGAAATGGCATATGGATTGGGACTGAAGACTCAGTAAAAAATCCATGCCTCCGCCTTTTTCCCGACGATTGCAAGACCTGATATATATATAAAGTAAGAAGAGCTGACAATCCCTAAAAAATACAGAAACGCTTTGGAATTATCTCCCTCCACATTAGTGCACTGTGCTTTTTCATTTTAGATGTACACTTTTTTCATAAATAAAAACTTTGAGTTTTCGCTCTCCCTTCATCCCGTAAATCAAAAAGGCAAATAGATCACAACAAAATGAAATTTTAGAGTTCATGTACGAAAAAAAATTTAAAACAATAACAAATGTAAGTAAAGAAAATTTATTCACACACCACAAATGAACACAAAAGTTTTGTTGTCCAAGTTTGGGAAATTCCACTAGTTCAACCCTAACAGCTTCGAATTTTATAAGAAAGAGATTTCCTCCACACATGGTTAAAAAATGGATTTGCATGTTTTAAACATGTTAAAGATGCAAACTACCTATGGATCCAAAGCTTTTGAAGAGAATAACAAACGCTCATTAAATTCTCAAGTGAACGTGCTGTGGGATATTTACTCGAGTCAAACAAACCATTATTTTGCCCATCTAAAAAAAGTTGACCCAACGATCATGGATAATTGTAAAGTGATTTATCATGCGTAATGGGCTATACTACCCTAATAAATGACTTATGGATTGGGAGTCAAGACTCAGTTAAAAATCCCTACCTCCCCCTCTTTCCCGACGATTGCAAAACCTGATATATACAAACTAAGAAGAGCTTACAATCCCTGAAAATTGCAGAAACTCTTTGGAATTATCTCTCTCCGTTTCTGCATTGTGCATTACCATTCTACATGTACGCTTTTTTCTTCAAACAAAACTTTGAGTTTTCGCTCTCCGTTCATCCCGTAAACCAAAGAGGCAAATAGATCACAACAAAATGAAAATTTGGAGTTCAAGTACGGAAAAAATTTAAAACAACAAAAAATGAAAGTAAATAAAATTTATTGACACACCACAAATGAACACAAAAGTTTTGTTGTCCAAGTTTGGGAAATTCCACTAGCTCAACCCCAACAGCTTGGAATTTTATAGGAAAGGGATTTCCTACACACATGCTTTAAAAATGGATATGCATGTTTTAAACATGTTAAAGATGCAAATCACCTATGGATCCAAAGCTTTTGAAGAAAATAACAAACGCTCATTAAATTCTCAAGTGAACGTGCGGTGGGATATTTACCCGAGTCAAACAACCCATTATTTTGCCCATCTACAAAAAGCTGACCCAACGATAATGGTTGATTGTAAAGTGATTTATCATGCATAACGGGCTATATTACCCTAAGAAATGATTTCTGTATTGGGAGTCAAGACTCAGTTAAAAATCCCTGCCTCCCCCTTTTTCCCGACGATTGCAAAACCTGATATATAAAAACTAAGAAGAGCTTACAATCCCTAAAAATTACAGAACTCTTTGGAATTATCTTTCTCTACATTTGTGCATTGTGCATTTCCATTCTACATGTACTCTTTTTTCTTAAAACAAAACTTTGAGTTTTCGCTCCCTCTTCATCCCGTAAACCAAGAAGGCAAATAGATCACAACAAAATAAAAAATTTGGAGTTCAAGTACGGAAAAAATTTAAAACAATAACAAATGTAAGTAAAGAAAATTTATTCACACACCACAAATGAACGCAAAAGTTTTGTTGTCCAAGTTTGGGAAATTCCACTTGTTCAATCCCAACAACTTGGAATTTTATAGGAAAGAGATTTCCTCCACACTTGATTTGAAAATGGATATGCCTGTTTTAAATATGTTAAAGATCCAAACTACCTATGGATCCATAGCTTTTGAAGAGAATAACAAACGCTCATTAAATTCTCAACTGAATGTGCGGTGGATATTTACCCGATTCAAACAAGCCATTATTTTGCCCATCTACAAAAAGCTGACCCAACGATCATGGATGATCGTAATTTGATTTATCTTTCATAACGGGCTATATTACCCTATGAAATGACTTATGGATTGGGAGTCAATACACAGTTAAAAATCCCTGCCTCCCCCTTTTTCCCGACGATTGGAAAACCTAATATATAAAAACTAAGAAGAGCTTACAATCCCTAAAAAGTACAGAAACTCTTTGAAATTATCTCTCTCTAAATTTGTGCATTGTGCATTGCCATTCTACATGTACTCTTTTTTCTTAAAACAAAACCTTGAGTTTTCGCTCTCCCTTCATCCCGTAAACCAAAAAGGCAAATAGATCACAACAAAATGAAAATTTTGGAGTTCATGTACGGAAAAAATTTTAAAAAATAACAAATGTAAGTAAAGAAAATTTATTCACACACCACAAATGAACACAAAAGTTTTGTTGTCCAAGTTTGGGAAATTCCACTAGTTCAATCCCAACAGCTTGGAATTTTATAGGAAAGAGATTTCCTCCACACTTGCTTTAAAAATGGATATGCATGTTTTAAATATGTTAAAGATTCAAATCACCTATGGATCCAAAGCTTTTGAAGAGAATAACAAACACTCATTAAATTCTCAACTGAACGTGCGGTGGATATTTATCCGATTCAAACATGCCATTATTTTGCCCATCTACAAAAAGCTGACCCAACGATCATGGATGACTGTAATGGGATTTATCATGCGTAACGGGGTATATTACCCTAAGAAATGACTTATGGATTGGGAGTCAAGACTCAGTTAAAAATCCCTGCCTCCCCCTTTTTCCCTACGATTGCAAAATCCTGATATTTAAAAACTAAGAAGAGCTTACAATCCCTAAAAATAACAGAAACTCTTTGGAATTATCTATCTCTACGTTTGTGCATTGTGCATTTCCATTCTACATGTACTCTTTTTTCTTCAAACAAAACTTTGAATTTTCGCTCTTCCTTCATCCTGTACAAAAAAAAGGCAAATAGATCACAACAAAATGAAAATATCGCAGTTGAAGTACGGAAAAAATTTAAAACAATAACAAATGTATGGAAAGAAAATTTATTCACACACCGCAAATGAACACAAAAGTTTTGTTGTCCAAGTTTGGGAAATTCCACTAGTTCAATCCCAACAGCTTGGAATTTGATAGGAAAGAGATTTCCTCCACACTTGCTTTAAAAATGGATATGCATGTTTTAAATATGTTAAAGATGCAAATCACCTATGGATCCAAAGCTTTTGAAGAGAATAACAAACGCTCATTAAATTCTCAACTGAACGTGCGGTGGATATTTACCCGATTCAAACAACCCATTATTTTGCCCATCTACAAAAAGTTGTCCCAACGATCATGGATGATTGTAATGTGATTTATCATGCGTAACGGGCTATATTACCCTAAGACATGACTTATGGCTTGGGAGTCAAGACTCAGTTTAAAATCCCTGCCTCCCCCTTTTGCATGATGATTGCAAAACCTGATATATAAAAACTAAGAAGAGCTTACAATCCCTAAAAATAACAGAAACTCTTTGGAATTATCTCGCTCTACATTTGTGCACTGTGCCTTTTCATTTTAGATGTAAACTTTTTCCATAAATCAAAACTTTGAGTTTTCGCTCTCCCTTCATCCCGTAAACCAAAAAGGCAAATAGATCACAACAAAATGAAAATTTTAGAGTTTATCTAAGGAAAAAAATTTAAAACAATAACAAATGTATGTAAGGAAAATTTATTCACACACCACAAATGAACACAAAAGTTTTGTTGTCCAAGTTTGGGAAAATCCACTAGTTCAACCCTAACAGCTTGGAATTTTAAAAGAAAGAGATTTCCTCCACACATGCTTAAAAAATGGATTTGCATGTTTTACACATGTTAAAGATGAAAATAACCTATGGATGCAAAGCATTTGAAGAGAAAAACAAACGCTCATTAAATTCTCAAGTGGGATATTTACCCGAGTCAAACAAGCCATTATTTTGCCCATCTACAAAAAGCTGACCCAATGATCATGGATGATTGTAAAGTCATTTATCAAGCGTAACGGGCTATATTACCCTAATAAATGACTTATGGATTGGGAGTCATGACTCAGTTAAAAATCCCAGCCTCCCCCTTTTTCCCGACGATTGCAAAACCTGATATATAAAAATTAAGAAGAGCTTACAATCCCTTAAAATTATAGAAACTCTTTGGAATTATCTCTCCCTACGTTTGTGCATTGTGCATTTCCATTCTACATGTACTCTTTTTTCTTGAAACAAAACTTTGAGTTTTCGCTCTCCCTTCATCCCGTAAACAAAAAAGTCAAATAGATCAGAACAAAATGAAAATTTTGGAGTTCAAGTACAGAAAAAAATTTAAACAATAACAAATGTAAATAAAGAAAATTTATTCACACACCACAAATGAACACAAAAGTTTTGTTGTCCAAGTTTGGGAAATTCCACTAGTTCAACCCCAACAGCTTGGAATTTTATAGGAAAGTGATTTCCTACACAGATGCTTTAAAAATGGATATCCATGTTTTAAACATGTTAAAGATACAAATCACCTATGGATACAAAGCTTTTGAGGAGAATAACAAATGCTCATTAAATTCTCAAGTGAACGTGCGGTGGGATATTGACCCGAGTCAAACAACCCATTATTTTGCCCATCTACAAAAAGCTGACCCAATGATCATGGAAGATTGAAAAGTGATTGAACATGCGCAATGTGCTATATTACCCTATGAAATGGCATATGGATTTGGAGTGAAGACTCAGTTAAAAATCCATGCCTCCGCCTTTTTCCCGACGATTGCAAGACCTGATATATATAAACTAAGAAGAGCTTACAATCCCTAAAAATTACAGAAACTCTTTGGAATTATCTCCCTCTATATTAGTGCACTGTGCATTTTCATTTTAGATGTACACTTTTTTCATAAATCAAAACTTTAAGTTTTCGCTCTCCCTTCATCCCGTAAACCAAAAAGGCAAATAGATCACAACAAAATGAAATTTTAGAGTTCATGTACGAAAGAAAATTTAAAATAATAACAAATGTAAGTAAAGAAAATTTATTCACACACCACAAATGAACACAAAAGTTTTGTTGTCCATGTTTGGGAAATTCCACTTGTTCAACCCTAACCGCTTGGAATTTTATAAGAAAGAGATTTCCTCCACACATGCTTAAAAAATGGATTTGCATGTTTTATACATGTTAAAGATGCAAATCACCTATGGATCCAAAGCTTTTGAAGAGAATAACAAACGCTCATTAAATTCTCAAGTGAACGTGCTGTGGGATATTTCCCCGAGTCAAACAACCCATTATTTTGCCCATCTACAAAAAGCTGACCCAACGATCATGGATAATTGTAAAGTGATTTATCATGCATAATGGGCTATACTACCCTAATAAATGACTTATGGATTGGAAGTCAAGAGTCAGTTAAAAATCCCTACCTCCCCCTTTTTCCCGACGATTGGAAAAAATGATATATAAAAACTAAGAAGAGCTTACAATCCCTGAAAATTGCAAAAACTCTTTGGAATTATCTCTCTCTACGTTAGTGTATTGTGCATTTCCATTCTACATGTACTCTTTTTTCTTCAAACAAAACTTTGAGTTTTCACTCTCTGTTCATCCCGTAAACCAAAAAGGCAAATAGATCACAACAAAATGAAAATTTGGAGTTCAAGTACGGAAAAAATTTAAAACAATAAGAAATGTAAGTAAAGAAAATTTATTCACACACCACAAATGAACACAAAAGTTTTGTTGTCCAACTTTGGGAAATTCCACTAGTTCAACCCCAACAGCTTGGAATTTTATAGGAAAGAGATTTCCTACACACATGCTTTAAAAATGGATATGCATGTTTTAAACATGTTAAAGATGCAAATCACGTATGGATCCAATGCTTTTGAAGAAAATAACAAACGCTCATTAAATTCTCAAGTGAACGTGCGGTGGGATATTTACCCATGTCAAACAACCCATTATTTTGCCCATCTACAAAAAGTTGACCCAAGGATCATGGATGATTGTAAAGTGATTTATCACGCGTAACGGGCTATATTACCCTAAGAAATGACTTATCGATTGGGAGTCAAGACTCAGTTTAAAATCCCTGCCTCCCCCTTTTTCCCGACGATTGCAAAACCTTATATATAAAAACTAAGAAGAGCATACAATCCCTAAAAATTATAGAAACTCTTTGGAATTATCTTTCTCTACATTTGTGCATTGTGCATTTCCATTCTACATGTACTCTTTTTTCTTAAAACAAAACTTTGAGTTTTCGCTGTCCCTTCATCCCGTAAACCAAAAAGGCAAATAGATCACAACAAAATAAAAAATTTGGAGTTCAAGTACGGAAAAAAATTTAAAACAATAACAAATGTAAGTAAAGAAAATTTATTCACACACCACAAATGAACAAAAAAGTTTTGTTGTCCAATTTGGGAAATTCCACTAGTTCAACCCTAACAGCTTCGAATTTTATAAGAAAGAGATTTCCTCCACACATGCTTAAAAAATGGATTTGCATGTTTTAAATATGTTAAAGATGCAAATCACCTATGGAACCAAAGCTTTTGAAGAGAATAACAAACGCTCATTAAATTCTCAAGTTAACGTGCTGTGGCATATTTACCCGAGTCAAACAACCCATTATTTTGCCCATCTACAAAAAGCTAACCCAACGATCATGGATGATTGTAAAGTGATTTATCAAGCGTAACGTGCTATATTACCCTAATAAATGACTTATGGATTGGGAGTCAAGACTCAGTTAAAAATCCCTGCCTCCCTCTTTTTCCCGACAATTGGAAAACCTGATATATAAAAACTAAGAAGAGCTTACAATCCCTGAAAATTGTAGAAACTCTTTGGAATTATCTCTCTCTACATTTGTGCATTGTGCATTTCCATTCTACATGTACTCTTTTTTCATCAAACAAAACTTTGAGTTTTCGCTCTGCGTTCATCCCGTAAACCAAAAAGGCAATTAGATCACAACAAAATGAAAATTTTAGAGTTCATGTACGGAAAAAAATTTAAAACAATAACAAATGTAAGTAAATAAAATTTATTCACACACCTCAAATGAACACGAAAGTTTTGTTGTCCAAGTTTGGGAAATTCCACTAGTTCAAACCCAATAGCTTGGAATTTTAAAGGAAAGTGATTTCTTATACACATGCTTTAAAAAAGGATATCCATGTTTTAAACATCTTAAAGATGCAAATCACCTATGGATCCATAGCTTTTGAAGAGAATAAAACATGCTCATTAAGTTCTCCACTGAACGTGCGATGGAATATTTACCTTAGTCAAACAAGCCATTATTTTGCCCATCTACAAAAAGCTGACCCAACGATCATGGATGATTGTAAAGAGATTTATCATGCGTAACAGGCTATATTACCCTAAGAAGTGACTTACGGATTGGGAGTCAAGACTCAGTTAAAAATCCCTGCCCCCCCCTTTTTCCCGACGATTGCAAAACCTGATATATAAAAACTAAGAAGAGCTTACAATCCCTAAAAATTATAGAAACTCTTTGGAATTATCTCCCTCTACATTAGTGCACTGTGCATTTCCATTTTAGATGTACACTTTTTCCATAAAACAAAACTTTGAGTTTTCGCTCCCTCGTCATCCCCTAAACCAAAAAGGCAAATAGATCACAACAAAATGAAAATTTTAGAGTTCATGTACAGAAAAAAATTTAAAACAATAACAAATGTAAGTAATGAAAATTTATTCACACACCACAAATGAACACAAAAGTTTTGTTGTCTATGTTTGGGAATTTCCACTAGTTCAACCCCAACAACTTGGAATTTTATAGGAAAGTGATTTCCTACACACATGCTTTAAAAATGGATATCCATGTTTTAAACATGTTAAAGATGCAAATCACCTATGGATCCAAAGCTTTGGAACAGAATAACAAACGCTCATTAAATTCTCTAGTGGACGTGCGGTGGGATATTTACCCGTGTGAAACAACCAATTATTTTGCCCATCTACAAAAAGTTGACCCACCGATCATAGAAGATTTTAAAGTGATTTATCATGCGTAACGGGCTATATTACCCTTAGAAATGACTTATGGATTGGGAGTCAAGACTCAGTTAAAAATCCATGCCTCCCCCTTTTTCCCGTCGATTGCAAAACCTGATATATAAAAACTAAGAAGAGCTTACAATCCCTAAAAATTACAGAAACTCTTTGGAATTATCTCGCTATACATTTATGCATTGTGCATTTTTATTTTAGATGTACACTTTTTTCATAAATCAAAACTTTGAGTTTTCGCTCTCCCTTCATCCCGTAAACCAAAAAGGCAAATAGATCACAACAAAATGAAAATGTTAGAGTTCATGTACGGAAAAAAATTTAAAACAATAACAAATGTGAGTAAAAAAAATTTATTCACACACCACAAATGCACACAAAAGTTTTCTTGTCCAAGTTTGGGAAATCCCACAATTTCAACCCTAACAACTTGGAATTTTATAGGAAAGAGATTTCCTCCACACATGCTTAAAAAATGGATTTGCATGTTTTAAACATGTTAATGATGCAAATCACCTATGGATCCATAGCTTTTGAAGGTAATAAAAAATGCTCATTAAATTCTCAACTGAACGTGCGGTGGGATATTTACCCGAGTCAAACAAGTCATTATTTTGCCCATCTACAGAAAGTTGACCCAACGATCATGGATGATTGTAAAGTGATTTATCATGCGTAAAGGGGTATATTACCCTAATAATTGACTTATGGATTGGGAGTCAAGACTCAGTTAAAAATCCCTGCATCCCCCTTTTTTCCGATGATTGCAATACCTGATATATAAAAACTAAGAAGAGATTACAAACCCTAGAAATGAAAGAAACTCTTTGCAATTATCTGTCTCTACGTTTGTGCATTGTGCATTTTTATTTTAGATGTAAGCTTTTTTGAAAAATCAAAACTTTGAGTTTTCGCTCTCCCTTAATCCCGTAAACCAAAACGGCAAATAGATCACAACAAAATGAAAATTTTAGAGTTCATGTACGGAAAAAAATTTAAAAAAATAACAAATGTAAGTAAAGAAAATTTATACACACACCACAAATGAACACAAAGGTTTTGTTGTCCAAGTTTGGGAAATTACACTAGTTCAACCGTAACTGCTTGGAATTTTATAGGAAAGAGATTTCCTCCACACATGGTTAAAAAATGGATTTGGATGTTTTAAACATGTTAAAGATGAAAATCACCTATGGATCCATAGATTTTGAAGAGAATAACAAATGCTCAGTAAATTCTCAACTGCACGTGCGGTGGGATATTTACCCGAGTCAAACAAGCCATTATTTTGCCCATCTACAAAAAGCTGACCCAACGATCATGGATGATTGTAATGTGATTTATCATTCGTAATGGGCTATATTACACGAAGAAATGACTTATGGATTGGGAGTGAAGACTCAGTTAAAAATCCTTGCCTCCCCCTTTTTCCCGACGATTGCAAAACCTAATATATAAAAACTAACAAGAGCTTACAATCCCTAAAAATTACAGAAACTCTTTGGAATTATCTCGCTCTACATTTGTGCACTGTGCATTTTCATTTTAGATGTACACTTTTTTCATAAATCAAAACGTTGAGTTTCGCTCTCCCTTCATCCCATAAGCCAAAAAGGCAAATAGATCACAACAAAATGAAAATTTAAGAATTCGTGTGCGGAAAAAAATTTAAAACAATGATGAATGCAAGTAAAGAAAATTTATTCACACACCACAAAGGAACACAAAAGTTTCGTTGTCCAAGTTTGGGAAATTCCACTTGTTCAACCCTAACAGCTTGGAATTTTATAGGAAAGAGATTTCCTCCACACATGCTTAAAAAATGGATTAGTATATTTTAAACATGTTAAGGATGCAAATCACCTATGGATCCATAGCTTTTGAAGTGAATAACAAACGCTCATTAAATTCTCAAGTGAACGTGCGGTGGGATATTTACCCGAGTCAAACAAGCCATTATTTTGCCCATCTACAAAAAGCTGACCCAACGATCATGGTTGATTGTAAAGTGATTTATCATACATAACGGGCTATAGTACCCTAATAAATGACTTATGGATTGGGAGTCAAGACTCAGTTAAAAATCCCTGCATCCCCCTTTTTTTCGACGATTGCAAAACCTGATATATAAAAACTAAGAAGAGCTTACAATCCCTAGAAATGAAAGAAACTCTTTGCAATTATCTGTCTCTACGCTTGTGCATTGTGCATTTTCATTTTAGATGTACGCTTTTTTGAAAAATCAAAACTTTGAGTTTTCGCTCTCCCTTAATCCCGTAAACCAAAAAGGCAAATAGATCACAACAAAATGCAAATTTTAGAGGTCATGTACGGAAAAAATTTTAAAACAATAACAAATGTAAGTAAAGAAAATTTATACACACACCACAAATGAACACAAAAGTTTTGTTGTCCAAGTTTGGGAAATTACACTAGTTCAACCGTAACTGCTTGGAATTTTATAGGAAAGAGATTTCCTCCACACATGGTTAAAAAATGGATTTGCATGTTTTAAACATGTTAAAGATGCAAATCACCTGTGGATCCATAGATTTTGAAGAGAATAACAAACACTCATTAAATTCTCAACTGAACGTGCGGTGGGATATTTACCTGAGTCAAACAAGCCATTATTTTGCCCATCTACAAAAAGCTGACCCAACGATCATGGATGATTGTAATGTGATTTATCATGCGTAATGGGCTATATTACACGATGAAATGGCTTATGGATTGGGAGTGAAGACTCAGTTAAAAATCCCTGCCTCCCCCTTTTTCCCAACGATTGCAAAACCTAATATATAAAACTAACAAGAGCTTACAATCCCTAAAAATTACAGAAACTCTTTGGAATTATCTCGCTCTACATTTGTGCACTGTGCATTTTCATTTTAGATGTACACTTTTTTCATAAATCAAAACTTTGAGTTTCCACTCTCCCTTCATCCCGTAAGCTAAAAAGGCAAATAGATCACAACAAAATGAAAATTTAAGAGTTCGTGTGAGGAAAAAAATTTAAAACAATGACGAATGCAAGTAAAGAAAATTTATTCACACACCACAAATGAACACAAAAGTTTCGTTGTCCAAGTTTGGGAAATTCCACTAGTTCAGCCCTAACAGCTTGGAATTTTATAGGAAAGAGATTTCCTCCACACATGCTTAAAAAATGGATTAGCATGTTTTAAACATGTTAAAGATGCAAATCACCTATAGATCCATAGCTTTTGAAGTGAATAACAAATGCACATTAAATTCTCAAGTGAACGTGCGGTGGGATATTTACCCGAGTCAAACAAGCCATTATTTTGCCCATCTACAAAAAGCTGACCCAACGATCATGGTTGAGTGTAAAGTGATTTATCATGCGTAACCGGCTATAGTATCCACATAAATGACTTATGGATTGGGAGTCAAGACTCAGTTAAAAATCCCTGCATCCCCCTTTTTTCCGACGATTGCAAAACCTGATATATAAAAACTAAGAAGAGCTTACAATCCCTAAAAATGACAGAAACTCTTTGCAATTATCTCGCTCTACATTTGTGCACTGTGCATTTTCATTTTAGATGTACACTTTTTTCATAAATCAAAACTTTGAGTTTTCGCTCTCCCTTCATCCCGTAAACCAAAAAGGCAAATAGATCACAAAGAAATCAAAATTTTAGAGTTCATGTATGGAAAAAAATTTAAAACAATAACAAATGTAAGTAAAGAAAATTTATTCACACACCACAAATGAACACAAAAGTTTTGTTGTCCAAGTTTTGGAAAATCCACTAGTTCAACCCCAACAACTGGGAAATTTATAGGAAAGTGATTTCCTACACACATGCTTTAAAAATGGATATCCATGTTTTAAACATGTTCAAGATGCAAATCACCTATAGATAATAAGCTTTTGAAGAGAATAACAAACGCTCACTAAATTCTCAAGTGAATGTGCGGTGGGATATTTACCCGAGTCAAACAACGCATTAATTTGCCCATCTACAAAACGCTGACCCAACGTTCATGGATGATTGTAAAGTGATTTATCATGCGTAACAGGCTATATTACCCTAGGAAATGACTTATGGATTGGGAGTGAAGACTCAGTTAAAATCCATGCCTCCCCCATTTTCCCGACGATTGCAAAACCTGATATATAAAAACTAAGAAGAGTTTACAAACCCTAAAAATTACAGAAACTCTTTGGAATTATCTCGCTCTACATTTGTGCACTGTGCATTTTCATTTTAGATGTACACTTTTTTGAAAAATCAAAACTTTGAATTTTCGCTCTCCCTTCATCCCGTAAACCAAAAAGGAAAATAGAACAAAACAAAATGAAAATTTTAGAGTTCATGTACAAAAAAAAATTTAAAACAATAACAAATGTAAGTAAATAAAATTTATTCACACACCACAAATGAACAAAAAAGTTTTGTTGTTCAAGTTTGGGAAATTCCACTAGTTCAACCCTAACAGCTTGGAATTTTATAAGAAAGAGATTTTCTCCACACATGCTTAAAAAATGGATTTGCATGTTTTAAACATGTTAAAGATGCAAATCACCTATGGATCCAAAGCTTTTGAAGGGAATTACAAACACTCATTAAATTCTCAAGTGAAATTGCGGTGGGATATTTACCCGAGTCAAACAAGCCATTATTTTGCCCATCTACAAAAAGCTGACCAAACATTTATGGATGATTGCAAAGTGATTTATCATGCGTAACAGGCTATATTGCCCTAATAAATGACTTATGGATTGGGAGTCAACACTCAGTTAAAAATCCCTACCTCCCCCTTTTTCCCGACGATTCCAAAAAACTGATATATAAAAACTAAGAACGCTTACAATCCCTAAAAATTACAGAAACTCTTTGGAATTATCTCGCTCTACAATTGTGCAATGTGCATTTCCATTCTACATGTACTCTTTTTTCTTAAAACAAAACTTTGAGTTTTCGATCTCCCTTCATCCCGTAAACCAAAAAGGCGAATAGATCACACCAAAATGAAAATTTTAGAGTTCATGTACGGTAAAAAATTTAAAATAATAAAAAATATAAGTAAAGAAAATTTCTTCACACACCACAAATGAACACTAAAGTTTTGATGTCCAAGTTTGGGAAATTCCACTAGTTCAACCCCAACAGCTTGGAATTTTATAGGAAAGTGATTTCGTACACACATGCTTTATAAATGGATATCCATGTTTTAAACATGTTAAAGATGCAAATCACCTATGGATCCAAAGCTTTTGAAGAGAATAACAAACACTCATTAAATTCTCAAGTGAACGTGCGGTGGGATATTTACCCGAGTCAAACAACCCATTATTTTGCCCATCTACAAAAAACTGACCCAACGATCATGGATGATTGTAAAGTGATTTATCATGCGTAACGGTCTATATTACCCTAAGAAATGACTTATGGATTGGGAGTCAAGACTCAGTTAAAAATCCCTGTCTCCCCCTTTTTCCCGACGATTCCAAAACCTGATATATAAAAACTAAGAAGAGCTTTCGAGCCCTAAAAATTACAGAAACTCTTTGGAATTTTCTCTCTCTAAATTAGTGCACCGTGCATTTTCATTTTAGATGTACGCTTTTTTCATAAATCGAAACTTTGAGTTTTCACTCTCCCTTCATCCCGTAATCCTAAAAGGCAAATACATCACGACAAAATGAATTTTTAGAGTTCATGTACAGAAAAAAATTTAAAAAAATAACAAATGTAAGTAAAGAAAATTTATTCACACACCACAAATGAACACAAAAGGTTTTTGTCCAAGTTTGGGAAATTCCACTAATTCAACCCTAACAGCTTGGAATTTTCTGAGAAAGCGATTTCCTCCACACATGCTTAAAAAATGGATTTGCAAGTTTTAAAAATGTTAAAGATGCAAATCACCTATGGATGCAAGGCTTTTGAACAGAATAACAAACGCTCATTAAATTCTCAACTGAACGTGCGGTGGGATATTTACCCGAGTCAAACAAGCCATTATTTTGCCCATCTACAGAAAGGTGACCCAACAATCATGGATGATTGTAAAGTGATTTATCATGCGTAACGGGCTATATTACCCTAAGAAATGACTTATGGATTGGGAGTCAAGACACAGTTAAAAATCCCCGCCTCCCCCTTTTTCCCGACGATTGCAAAACCTGATATATAAAAACTAAGAAGAGGTTACAATCCCTAAAAATTGCAGAAACTCTTTGGAGATATCTCTCTCTACATTGGTGCACTGTGCATTTTCATTTTAGATGTACTCTATTTTCATAAATCGAAAATTGTAGTTTTTGCTCTCCCTTCATCCCGTAAACCAAAAAGGCAAATAAATCACAACAAAATAAAAATTTTCGAGTTCTTGTATGGAAAAAAATTTAAAAAAATAACAAATGTAAGTAAAGAAAATTTATTCACACACCACAAATGAACACAAAAGTTTTGTTGTCCAAGTTTGGGAAATTCCACTAGTTCAACCCTAACATCTTGGAATTTTATAAGAAAGAGATTTCCTCCACACATGCTTAAAAAATGGATTTACAAGTTTTAAACATGTTAAAGATGCAAATCACCTATGGAACCAAAGCTTTTGAAGAGAATAACAAACCCACATTAAATTCTCAAGTGAATGTGCGGTGGGATATTTACCCGACTCAAACTAGCCATTATTTTGCCCATCTACAAAAAGCTGACCCAACGATCATGGAGGATTGTAAAGTGATTTATCATGCGTAATGGGCTATATTACCCTAATAAATGACTTATGGATTGGGAATCAAGACTCAGTTAAAACTGCCTGCCTCCTCCTTTTTCCCGACGATTGCAAAACCTGATATATAATAACTAAGAAGAGCTTACAATCCCTAGAAATTACAGAACTCTTTGGAATTATCTCACTCTACGTTTGTGCACTGTGCATTTCCATTCTACATGTACTCTTTTTTCTTTAAACAAAACTTTGAGTTTTCGCTCTCCCTTCATCCCGTAAACCAAAAATGCAAATAGATCACAACAAAATGAAAATTTTGGAGTTCAAGTACGGAAAAAATTTAAAACAATAACAAATGTAAGTAAAGAAAATTTATTCACACACCACAAATGAACACAAAAGTTTTGTTGTCCAAGTTTGGGAAATTCCTCTAGTTCAACCCCAATAGCTTGGAATTTTATCGGAAAGTGATTTCCTCCACACATGCTTTAAAAATGGATATGCATGTTTTAAACATGTTAAAGATGCAAATCACCTACGGATCCAAAGCTTTTGAAGAGAATAACAAACGTATATTAAATTTTCAACAGAACGTGCGGTGGGATATTTACCCGAGTCAAACTAGGCATTATTTTGCCCATCTACAGAAAGCTGGCCCAACGATCATGGATGATTGTAAAGTGATTTATCATACGTAATGGGCTATATTACCCAAATAAATGACTTATGGATTGGGAGTCAAGACTCAGTTAAAAATCCATGCCTCCCCCTTTTTCCCGACGATTGCAAAACCTGATATATAAAAACTAAGAAGAGCTTACAATCCCTAAAAATTACAGAACTCTTTGGAATTATCTCACTCTACATTTGTGCACTGTGCATTTCCATTCTACATGTACTCTTTTTTCTTTAAACAAAACTTTAAGTTTTCGCTCGGCCTTCATCCAGTAAACCAAAAAAGCAAATAGATCACAACAAAATGAAAATTTTGGAGTTCAAGTACGGAAAAAATTTAAAACAATAACAAATGTAAGTAAATAAAATTTATTCACACATCACAAATGAAAACTAAAGTTTGTTGGCCAAGTTTGGGAAATTCCACTAATTCAACCGCAACAGCTTGGAATTTTATAGGAAAGTGATTTCCTACACACATGCTTTAAAAATGGAAATCCATGTTTTAAACATTTTAAAGATGCAAATCACCTATGGATCCAAAGCGTTTGAAGATAATAACAAACGCTCATTAAATTCTCAAGTGAACGTGCGGTGGGATATTTACCCGAGTCAAACAAGCCATTATTTTGCCCATCTACAAAAAGCTGACCCAACGATCATGGATGATTGTAAAGTGATTTATCATGCGAAACGGGCTATATTAGCCTAAGAAATGGCATATGGATTGGGAGTCAAGACTCAATTAAAAATCCCTGCCTCCCCCTTTTTCCCGACGATTGCAAAACCTGATATATAAAAACTAAGAAGAGCTTACAATCCCTAAAAATTACAGAAACTCTTTGGAATTATCTCTCTCTACATTTGTGCATTGTGCATTTCCATTCTACATGTGCTCTTTTTTCTTTGAACAAAACTTTGAGTTTTCGCTCTCCCTTCATCCCGTAAACCAAAAATGCAAATAGATCACAACAAAAAGAAAATTTTGGAGTTCAAGTACGGAAAAAATTTAAAACAATAACAAATGTAAGTAAAGAAAATTTTTTCACACACCACAAATGAACACAAAAGTTTTGTTGTCCAAGTTTGGGAAATTCCTCTAGTTCAACCCCAATAGCTTGGAATTTTATCGGAAAGTGATTTCCTCCACACATGCTTTAAAAATGGATATGCATGTTTTAAACATATTAAAGATGCAAATCACCTACGGATCCAAAGCTTTTGAAGAGAATAACAAACGTATATTAAATTCTCAACTGAACGTACGGTGGGATATTTACCCGAGTCAAACTAGCCATTATTTTGCCTATCTACAGAAAGCTGGCCCAACGATCATGGATGATTGTAAAGTGATTTATCATACGTAATGGGCTATATTACCCAAATAAATGACTTATGGATTGGGAGTCAAGACTCAGTTAAAAATCCCTGCCTCCCCCTTTTTCCCGACGATTGCAAAACCTGATATATAAAAACTAAGAAGAGCTTACAATCCCTAAAAATTATAGAAACTCTTTGGAATTATCTTGCTCTAGATTAGTGTGTTGTGCATTTTCATTTTAGGTCGACACTTTTTTCATAAATCAAAACTTTTAGTTTTCACTCTCCCTTCATCCCGTAAACCAAAAAGGGAAAAAGATCACAACAAAAAGAAAATTTTAGAGTTCATGTACGGAAAAAAATTTAAAAGAATAAAAATGTAAGTAAAGAAAATTTATTCACACCCCACAAATGAGCACAAAAGTTTTGTTGTCCCAGTTTGGGAAATTCCACTAGTTCAACCCTAACAGCTTGGAATTTTATAGGGAAGAGATTTCCTCCACACATGCTTAAAAAATGGATGTGCATGTTTTAAACATGTTAAAAATGCAAATCACCTAGGGATCCAAAGCGTTTGAAGAGTATAAAAAATGCTCATGAAATTCTCAAGTGAACGTGCGGTGGGATATTTACCCGAGTCAAACTAGCCATAATTTTGCCCATCTAAAAAAAGCTGACCCAACGATCATTGATGATTGTAAATTGATTTATCATGCGTAACGGGCTATATTAGCCTAATAAATGACATATGGATTGGGAGTCAAGACTCAGTTAAAAATCCCTGCCTCCCCCTTTTTCCCAACGATTGCAAAACCTGCTATATAAAAACTAAGCAGAGCTCACAATCCCCAAAAATTACAGAAACTCTTTGGAATTATCTCTCTCTACGTTTGTGCATTGTGCATTTCCATTCCACATGTACTCTTTTTTCTTAAAACAAAACTTTGAGTTTTCGCTCTCCCTTCATCCCGTAAACCAAAAAGGCAAATAGATCACAACAAAATGAAAATTTTGGAGTTCAAGTACGGAAAAAATAAAACAATAAAAAATGTAAGTAAAGAAAATTTATTCACACACCACAAATGAACACAAAAGTTTTGTTGTCCAAGTTTGGGAAATTCCACGAGTTCAACCCCAATAGCTTGGAATTTTATAGGAAAGAGATTTCCTCCACACATGCTTTAAAAATGGATATGCATGTTTTAAACATGTTACATATGCAAATCACATATGGATCCAAAGCTTTTGAAGAGAATAACAAACGCTCATTAAATTCTCAACTGAATGTGCGGTGGGATATTTACCCGAGTCAAACACGCCATTATTTTGCCCATCTACAAAAAGCTGACCCAACGATCATGGGTGATGTAAAGTGATTTATCATGCGTAACGGGCTATATTACCCTAAGAAATGACATATGGATTGGGAGTCAAGACTCAGTTAAAAATCCCTACCTCCGCCTTTTTCCCAACGATTGCAAAACCTGATATATAAAAACTAAGAAGAGCTTACAATCCGTAAAATTTACCGAAACTCTTTGGAATTATCTCTCTCTACAGTTGTGCAATGTGCATTTCCATTCTACATGTACTGTTTTTTCTTAAAACAAAACTTTGAGTATTTGCTCTCCCTTCATCCCGTAAACCAAAAAGGCTAAAAGATCACAACAAAATGAAAATTTTGGAGTTCAATTACGGAAAAAATTTAAACTAATAACAAATCTAAGTAAAGAAAATTTATTCACACACCATAAATGAACACAAAAGTTTGTTGTCCAAGTTTGGGAAATTCCACTAGTTCAACCCCAACAGCTTGGAATTTTATTGGAAAGTGATATCCTACACACATGCTTTAAAAATGGGATGCAAGTTTTAAACATGTTAAAGATGCAAATCACCTATGGATCCAAAGCTTTTTAAGACAATAATAAAAGCTCATTAAATTCTCAAGTGAACGAGCGGTGGGATATTTACACGACTCAAACTAGCCATTATTTTACCCATCTACAAAAAGCTGACCCAACGATCATGGATGATTGTAAAGTGATTTATCATGCGAAACGGGCTATATTAGCCTAAGAAATGGCATATGGATTGGGATTCAAAACTCAGTTAAAAATCCCCGCCTCCCCCTTTTTCCCAACGATTCCAAAACCCGTTATATAAAAACTAAGAAGAGCTTACAATCCCTAAAAATTACAGAAACTCTTTGGAATTATCTCTCTCTACATTTGTGCATTGTGCATTTCCATTCTACATGTACACTTTTTTCTTAAAGCAAAACTTTGAGTTTTCGCTCTCCCTTCATCCCGTAAACGAAAAAGGCGAAAAGATCACAACAAAATAAAAATTTTAGAGTTCAACTACGAAAAAAATTTAAAACAATAACAAATATAAGTAAAGAAAATTTATTCACACACCACAAATGAACACAAAAGTTTGTTGTCCAAGTTTGGGAAATTCCACTAGTTCAACCCCAATAGCTTGGAATTTTATAGGAAAGTGATTTGCTATACACATGCTTTAAAAATGGATATGGATGTTTTAAACATGTTAAAGATGCAAATCACCTATGGATCCAATGATTTTGAAGAGAATAACAAACGCTCATTAAATTCTCAAGTGAACGTGCGGTGGGATATTTACCCGAGTCACACAACCCATTATTTTACCAATCTACAAAAAGCTGACCCAACGATTATGGATGGTTGTAAAGTGATTTATCATGCGTAACGGGCTATATTACCCTAAGAAATGACTTATGGATTCGGAGTCAAGACTCAGTTAAAAATCCCTGCCCCGTCGTTTTTCCCGACGATTGCAAAACCTGATATACAAAAGCAAAGAGGAGCTTAGAATGCCTAAAAATTACAGAAACTATTTCGAATTATCTCGCTCTACATTTGTGCGCTGTGCATTTTAATTTTAGACGTACACTTTTTTCATAAATAAAAACTTTGAGTTTTCGTTCTCCCTTCATCCCGTAAACCATAAAGGCAAATAGACCACAACAAAATGAAAATTTTAAAGTTCATGTACGGTGAAATATTTAAAACAATAACAAATGAAAGTAAAGAAAATTTATTCACAAACCACAAATGAACACAAAAGTTTTGTTGTCCAAGTTTGGGAAATTCCACTAGTTCAACCCTAACAACTTGGAATTTTATAAGAAAGAGATTTCCTCCACACATGCTTAAAAAATGGATTTTCATGTTTTAAACATGTTAAAGATGCAAATCACCTATGGATCCATAGCTTTTGAAGAGAATATAACACGCTCATTAAATTCTCAACTGAACGTGCGGTGGGATATTTAGCCGAGTCAAACAAGCAATTATTTTGCCCATCTACAAAAAGCTGACCCAACGAACATGGATGATTGTAAAGTGATTTATCATGCGTAACGGGCTATATTACCCTAAGAATTGACTTATGAATTGGGAGTCAAGACTCAGTTAAAAGTCCCTGCCTCCCCCTTTTTCCCGACGATTGCAAAACCTGATATATAAAAACTAAGAAGAGCTTACAATCCCTAAAAATTACAGAAACTCTATGGAATTATCTCGCTCTACATTAGTGCATTGTGCATTTTCATTTTAGATGTACGCTTTTTTCATAAATCAAAAGTTGAGTTTTCGCTCTCCCTTCATCCCGTAAACCAAAAAGACAAATAGATCACAGCAAAATGAAAATTTTAGAGTTCATGTACGGAAAAAAATTTAAATAAATAAAAAATGTAAGTAAAGAAAATTTATTCACACACCACAAATGAACACAAAAGGTTTGTTGTCCAAGTTTTGGAAATTCCACTAGTTCAACCCCAATAGCTTGGAATTTTATAGGAAAGAGATTTCCTCCAAACATGCTTTAAAAATGGATATGCAAGTTTTAAACATGTTAAAGATGCAAATCACCTATGGATCCAAAGCTTTTGAAGAGAATAACAAACGATCAATAAATTCTCAACTGAACGTGCGGTGGGATATTTACCCGAGTCAAACAAGCCATTATTTTGCCCATCTACAAAAAGCTAACCCAACGATCATGGATGATTGTAAAGTGATTTATCATGCGTTACGGGGTACATTACCCTAAGAAATGACTTATGGATTGGGAGTCAAGACTCAGTTAAAAATCCCTGCCTCCCCCTTTTTCCCGACGATTACAAAACCTGATATATAAAAACTAAGAACAGCTTACAATCCCTAAAAATTACAGAAACTATATGGAATTATCTCGCTCTACATTAGTGCACTGTGCATTTCCCTTTTAGATGTACGCTTTTTTCATCAATCAAAACATTGAGTTTTCGCTCTCGCTTCATCCCGTAAACCAAAAAGGCAACTAGATCACAAATAGATCACAACAAAATGAAAATTTTAGAGTTCTGGTACGGAAAAAAACTTAAAACAATAACAAATGTAAGTAAAGAAAATTTATTCACACACCACAAATGAACACAAAAGTTTTGTTGTCCAAGTTTGGGAAATTCCACTAGTTCAACCCGCTTGTTTTAAAAATGGATATGCTTGTTTTAAACATGTTCAAGATGCAAATCACCTATAGATCCAAAGCTTTTGAAGAGAATAACAAACGCTCTTAAATTGTCAACCGAACGTGCGGTGGGATATTTACCCGAGTCAAACAAGCCACTATTTTGCCCATCTACAAAAAGCTGACCCAACGATCATGGATGATTGTAAAGTGATTTATTATGCGTAACGGGCTATATTATCCTAAGAAATGACTTATAGATTGCGAGTCAAGACTCAGTTAAAAATCCCTGCCTCCCCCTTTTTACAAACGATTACAAAACCTGATATATAAAACTTAAGAAGAGCTTACAATCCCTAAAAATTACAGAAACTCTATGGAATTATCTCGCTCTACATTAGTGCACTGTGCATTTTCATTTTAGATGTACGATTTTTTCATCAATCAAAACATTGAGTTTTCGCTCTCCTTTCATCCCGTAAACCAAAAAGGCAAATAGATCACACCAAAATGAAAATTTTAGAGTTCCTGTACAGAAATAAAATTAAAACAATAACTAATGTTAGTAAAGAAAATTTTTTCACACACCACAAATGAATATAAAAGTTTTGTCGTCCATGTTTGGGAAATTCCACTAGTTCAACCCTAACAGCTTGGAATTTTATTAGAAAGAAATTTCTTCAACACATGCTTAAAAATTGGATTTGCATGTTTTAAACATGTTAAAGATGCAAATCACCTATAGTTCGATAGCCTTTGAAGAGAATAACAAACGGTCATTAAATTCTCAAGTGAACATGCGGTGGGATATTTACACGAGTCAAACAAGCCATTATTTTGCCCATCTACAAAAAGCTGACCCAACGATCATGGATGATTGTAAAGTGATTTATCATGCGTAAAGGGGTATATTACCCTAATAAATGACTTATGGATTGGGAGTCAAGACTCAGTTAAAAATCCCTGCCTCCCCCTTTTTCTGACGATTGTAAAACCTGATATATAAAAACTAAGAAGACCTTACAATCCCTAAAAATTACAGAGACTCTTTGGAATTATGTCACTCTACATTTTTGAATTGTGCATTTCCATTCTACATGTAATCTTTTTTCTTAAAACAAAACTTTGAGTTTTCGCTCTTCCTTCGTCCCGTAAACCAAAAAGGCGAATAGATCACAACAAAATGAAAATTTTGGAGTTCATGTATGGAAAAAAATTAAACCAATAACAAATGTAAGTAAAGAAAATTTATTCACACACCACAAATGAACACAAAAGTTTTTTTGTCCAGGTTTGGAAAATTCCACTGGTTCAACCCCAACAGTTTGGAATTTTATAGGAAAGAGATTTCCTACACACACGCCTTAAAAAGGGATATGCATGTTTTAAACATGTTAAAGATTCAAATCACATATGGATCCAAAGCTTTTGAAGAGAATAACAAACGCTCATTAAATTCTCTAGTGAACGTGTGGTGGGATATTTCCCAAGTCAAACAAGCCATTATTTTGCCCATCTACAAAAAGCTGACCCAACGACCATGGATGATTGTAAAGTGATTTATCATGCGTAACAGGCTACATTACCCTAAGAAATGACTTATGGATTTGGAGTCAAGACTTAGTTAATAATCCCTGCCTCCCCCTTTTTCCCGACAATTGCAAAACCTGATATATAAAAACTAAGAAGAGCTTACAATCCCAATAAATTACAGAAAGTCTTTAGAATTATCTTGCTCTACATTTGTGCACTGTTCATTTCCATTTTATATGTACACTTTTTTCATGAATCAAAACTTTGAGTTTTCGCTCTCCCTTCATTCCTTAAACCAAAAACGCAAATAGATCACAACAAAATGAAAATTTTAGAGTTCATGTACGGAAAAAAATTTAAAACAATAACAAATGTTAGTTAAGAAACTTTATTCACACAGCACAAATGAACACAAAAGTTTTGTTGTCCAAGTTTGGGAAATTCCACTAGTTCAACCCTAACAGCTTGGAATTTTATAAGAAAGAGATTTCCTCCACACATGCTTAAAAAAAAGATTTGTAGGTTTTAAACATGTTAAAGATGCAAATCACCTATGGATCCATAGCTTTTGAAGAGAATAACAAACGCTCATTAAATTCTCAACAGAACGTGCGATGGGATATTTACCCGAGTCAAACAAGCCATTATTTTGCCAATCTACAAAAAGCTGACCCAACGATCATGGATGATTGTAAAGTTATTTATCATGCGTAATGGGTTATATTACCCTAATAAATGATTTATGGATTGGGTGTCAAGACTCAGTTAAAAATCCCTGCCACCCCCTTTTTCCCGATGATTGCAAAACCTGATATATAAATACTAAGAAGAACGTACAATCCCAAAAAATTACAGAAACTCTTTGGTATTATCTCTTTCTACATTTGTGCATTGTGCATTTCCA
Source organism: Aristolochia californica (assembly GCF_029961685.1). Taxonomy (NCBI): domain Eukaryota; kingdom Viridiplantae; phylum Streptophyta; class Magnoliopsida; order Piperales; family Aristolochiaceae; genus Aristolochia; species Aristolochia californica. The sequence goes on along the minus strand of NW_027181770.1, from coordinate 27,173,129 downwards.
TTCTACATATACTCTTTTTTCTTAAAACAACACTTTGAGTTTTCGCTCTCCCTTCATCCCGTAAATCAAAAAGGAAAAAATATCAGAACAAAATGAAAATTTTGGAGTTCAAGAACGGAAAAAATTTAAAACAATAACAAATGTAAGTAAAGAAAATTTATTCACACACCACAAATGAACACAAAATCTTGTTGTCCAAGTTTGGAAAATTCCACTAGTTCAACCCCAACAGCTTGGAATTTTATTAGAAAGATATTTCCTCCACACATGCTTAAAAAATGGTTTTGAATGTTTTAAATATGTTAAAGATGTAAATCACCTATGGATCCATAGCTTTTGAAGAGAATAACAAACGGTCATGAAATTCTCAAGTGAACGTGCGGTGGGATATTTACCCGAGTCAAACAAGCCATTATTTTGCCCATCTACAAAAAGCTGACCCAACGATCATGGATGATTGTAAAGTGATTTATCATGCGTAATGGGCTATATTACCCTCATAAATAACTTATGGATTGGGAGTCAAGACTCAGTTAAAAATCCCTGCCTCCCCCTTTTTCCCGACGATTGCAAAACCTGATATATAAAAACTAAGAAGAGCTTACAATCCCTAAAAATTACAGAAACTCTTTGGAATTTTGTCACTCTACATTTTTGCATTGTGCATTTCCATTCTACATGTAATCTTTTTTCTTAAAAAAAAACTTTGAGTTTTCGCTCTCCCTTCATCCCGTAAACCAAAAAGTCGAATAGATCACAACAAAATGAAATTTTTGGAGTTCACGTTAGGAAAAAATTTAAACTAATAATAAATGTAAGAAAATAAAATTTATTCACACACCAAAATTGAACACAAAAGTTTTTTTTGTCCTGGTTTGGGAAATTCCACTATTTCAACCCCAATAGTTTGGAATTTTATAGGAAAGAGATTTCCGACACACATGCTTTAAAAAGGGATATGCATGTTTTAAACATGTTAAAGATGCAAATCACATATGGATCCAAAGCATTTGAAGAGAATAACAAACGCTCATTAAATTCTCAAGTGAACGTGCGGTGGGATATTTCCCGAGTCAAACAAGCCATTATTTTGCCCATATACAAAAAGCTGACCCAACGACCATGGATGATTGTAAAGTGATTTATCATGCGTAACAGGCTATATTACCCTAACAAATGACTTATGGATTTGGAGTCAAGACTCAGTTAATAATACCTACTTCCCCCTTTTTCCCGACGATTGCAAAACCTGATATATAAAAACTACGAAGAGCTTACAATCCCAAAAAATTACAGAAACCCTTTAGAATTATCTCGCTCTACATTTGTGCACTGTGCATTTTTATTTTAGATGTACACTTTTTTCAAAAATCAAAATTTTGAGTTTTCGCTCTCCCTTCATCCCTTAAACCAAAAACGCAAATAGATCACAACAAAATGAAAATTTTAGAGTTCATGTACGGAAAAAAAATTTAAAACAATAAAAAATGTTAGTTAAGAAAATTTATTCGCACACCACAAATGAAAACAAAAGTTTTGTTGTCTAAGTTTCGGAAATTCCACTAGTTCAACCCAAACAGCTTGGAATTTTATAAGAAAGATGTTTCCTCCACACATGCTTAAAAATTGGATTTGCATGTTTTAAACATGTTAAAGATGCAAATCACCTATGGATCCATAGCTTTTGAAGAGAATAACAAACGCTCATTAAATTCTCAAGTGAACGTGCGGTGGGATATTTACTTTAGTCAAACAAGCCATTATTTTGCCCATCTCGAAAAAGCTGACCCAACGATTATGGATGATTGTAAAGTGATTTATCATGTGTAACGGGCTATATTACCCTGACTTATGGATTGGGAGTCAAGACTCAGTTAAAAACCACTGGCTCCCCCTTTTTCCCGACGATTGAACAACCTGATATATAAAAACTAAGAAGAGCTTACAATACCTAAAAATTACAGAAACTCTTTGGAATTATCTCGCCCTACATTAGTGCACTGTGCATTTTCATTTTAGATGTTTACATTTTTTATAAATCAAAACTTTGAGTTTTCGCTCTGCCTTCATCCTGTAAACAGAAACGGCAAATAGATCACAACAAAATGAAAATTTTAGAGAGCATGTACGGAAAAATATTTAAAATAATAACAAATTTAAGTAAAGAAAATTTATTCATACACCACAAATGAACACAAAAGTTTTGTTGTCCAAGTTTGGGAAATTCCACTAGTTCAACCCTAACAGCTTGGAATTTTATCAAAAAGTGATTTCCTCCACACATGCTTAAAAATGGATTTGCATGTTTTAAACATGTTAAAGACGCAAATCACCTATGGGTCCATAGCTTTTGAAGAGAATAACAAACGCTCATTAAATTCTCAAGTAAACGTGCGGTGGGATATTTACCTGAGTCAAACAAGCCATTATTTTGCCCATCTAGAAAAAGCTGACCCAACGATCATGGATGATTGTAAAGTGATTTATCATGTGTACCGGGTTATATTACCCTAAGAAATGACTTATGGATTGGGAGTGAGGACTTTGTCAAAAAATCTTGCCTCCCCCTTTTTGCCGACGATTGCAAAACCTGATATATAAAGACTAAGATGAGCTTACAATCCCTAAAAATTACAGAAACTCTTTGGAATTATCTCGCTCTATATTAGTGCACTGTGCATTTTCATTTTAGATGTTTACTTTTTTTATAAATCAAAACTTTGAGTTTTCGCTCTCCCTTCATCCCCTCAATCAAAAAGGCAAATAGATCACACACAAAATGAAAATTTTAGAGTTCATGTACGGAAAAATATTTATAACAATAACAAATGTAAGTAAAGAAAATTTATTCATACGCCACAAATGAACACAAAAGTTTTGTTGTCCAAGTTTGGGAAATTCCACTAGTTCAACCCTAACAGCTTGGAATTTTATAAGAAAGTGATTTCCTCCACACATGCTTAAAAATGGATTTGCATGTTTTAAACATGTTAAAGATGCAAATCACCTATGGATCCAAAGCTTTTGAAGAGAATAGCAAACGGTCATTAAATTCTCAAGTGAACGTGCGGTGGGATATTTACCCGAGTCAAACAAGCCATTATTTTGCCATTCTACAAAAAGCTGACCCAACGATCATGAATGATTGTAAAGTGATTTATCATGTGTAACGGGCTATATTACCCTAATAAAAAACATATGGATTGGGAGTCAAGACTCAGTTAAAAATCCCTGCCTCCCCCATTTTCCCGTCGATTGCAAAACCTAATATATAAAAACTAAGAAGAGCTTACAATCCCTAAAAATTACAGAAACTCTTTGGAATTATGTCACTTTACATTTTTGTATTGTGCATTTCCATTCTACATGTAATCTTTTCTCTTAAAACAAAACTTTGAGTTTTCGCTCTCCCTTCCTCCCGTAAACCAAAAAGGCGAATAGATCACAACAAAATGAAAATTTTGGAGTTCATGTGTGGAAAAAATTTAAACTAATAACAAATGTAAGAAAATAAAATTTATTCACACACCAAAATTGAACACAAAAGTTTTTTTGTCCTGGTTTGGGAAATTCCACTAGTTCAACCCCAACAGTTTGGAATTTTATAGGAAAGAGATTTCCTCCACACATGCTTTAAAAATGGATATGCATGTTTTAAACATTTTAAAGATGCAAATCACCTATGGATCCAAAGCTTTTGAAGAGAATAACAAACGCTCATTAAATTCTCAAATGAACGTGCGGTGGGATATTTCCCGAGTCAAACAAGCCATTATTTTGCCCATCTACAAAAAGCTGACCCAACGACCATGGATGATTGTAAAGTGATTTATCATGCGTAACAGGCTATATTAACCTAAGAAATGACGTATGGATTTGGAGTCAAGACTCAGTTAATAATACCTGCCCCCCCCTCCTTTTTCCCGACGATTGCAAAACCTGATATATAAAAACTAAGAAGAGCTTACAATCCCAAAAAATTATAGAAACTCTTTAGAATTATCTCGCTCTACATTTGTGCACTGTGCATTTTCATTTTAGATGTACACTTTTTTCATTAATCAAAATTTTGAATTTTCGCTCTCCCTTCATCCCTTAAACCAAAAACCCAAATAGATCACAACAAAATGAAAATTTTAGAGTTCATGTAGGGAAAAAAATTTAAAAAAATAACAAATGTAAGTTAAGAAAATTTATTCACACACCACAAATGAACACAAAAGTTTTGTTGTCCAAGTTTCGGAAATTCCACTAGTTTAACCCTAACAGCTTGAAATTTTATAAGAAAGAGATTTCCTCCACACATGCTTAAAAAAAGGATTTGTAGGTTTTAAACAAGTTAAAGATGCTAATCACCTATGGATCCATAGCTTTTGAAGAGAATAACAAACGCTCATTAAATTCTCAACTGAACGTGCGATGGGTTAATTACGTGAGTCAAACAAGCCATTATTTTGCCCATCTACAAAAAGCTGACCCAACGATCATGGATGATTGTAAAGTGACTTATCATGTGTAACGGGCTATATTACCCTAAGAAATGACTTATGGATTGGGAGTCAAGACTCAGTTAAAAATCCCTACCTCCCCCTTTTTCCCGACGATTGCAAAACCTGATATAAAAAAACTAAGAAGAGCTTACAATCCCGAAAAATTACAGAAACTCTATGGAATTATCTCGCTCTACATTAGTGCACTGTGCATTTTCATTTTAGATGTACACTTTTTTCGTAAATCAAAACTTTGAGTTTTCGCTCTCCCTTCATCCCTTAAACCAAAAATGCAAATAGATCACAACAAAATGAAAATTTTAGAGTTCATGTACGGAAAAAAATTTAAAACAATAACAAATGTTAGTTTAGAAACTTTATTCACACAGCACAAATGAACACAAAAGTTTTGTTGTCCAAGTTTGGGAAATTCCACTAGTTCAACCCTAACAGCTTGGAATTTTATAAGAAAGAGATTTCCTCCACACATGCTTAAAAAAGGATTTGTAGGTTTTAAACATGTTAAAGATGCTAATCACCTATGGATCCATAGCTTTTGAAGAGAATAACAAACGCTCACTAAATTCTCAACTGAACGTGCGATGGGTTATTTACCTGAGTCAAACAAGCCATTATTTTGCCCATCTACAAAAAGCTGACCCAACGATCATGGATGATTGTAAAGTGACTTATCATGTGTAACGGGCTATATTACCCTAAGAAATGACTTATGGATTGGGAGTCAAGACTCAGTTAAAAATCCCTACCTCCCCCTTTTTCCCGACGATTGCAAAACCTGATATATAAAAACTAAGAAGAGCTTACAATCCCGAAAAATTACAGAAACTCTATGGAATTATCTCGCTCTACATTAGTGCACTGTGCATTTTCATTTTAGATGTACACTTTTTTCGTAAATCAAAACTTTGAGTTTTCGCTCTCCCTTCATCCCTTAAACCAAAAATGCAAATAGATCACAACAAAATGAAAATTTTAGAGTTCATGTACGGAAAAAAATTTAAAACAATAAAAAATGTAAGTTAAGAAAATTTATTCACACAACACAAATGAACACAAAAGTTTTGTTGTCCAAGTTTGGGAAATTCCACTAGTTCAACCCTAAGAACTTGGAATTTTATAAGAAAGAGATTTCCTTCACACATGCTTAAAAATTGGATTTGCATGTTTTAAACATGTTAAAGATGCAAATCACCTATGGATCCATAGCTTTTGAAGAGAATAACAAACACTCATTAAATTCTAGTGTGAATGTGCGGTGGGATATTTACCTGAGTCAAACAAGCCATTATTTTGCCCATCTACAAAAAGCTGACCCAACGATCATGGATGATTGTAAAGTGATTTATCATATTTAACGGGCTATATTAACTTAAGAAATGACTTATGGATTGGGAGTCAAGACTCAGTTAAAAATCCCTACCTCCCCCTTTTTCCCGACGATTACAAAACCTGATATATAAAAAATAAGAAGGGCTTACAATCCCCAAAAATTATGAAAACTCTTTGAAATTATCTCGCTCAACATTAGTGCACTGTGCATTTTCATTTTAGATGTACACTTTTTTCGTAAATCAAAACTTTGAGTTTTCGCTCTCCCTTCATCCCTTAAACCAAAAACGCAAATAGATCAAAACAAAATGAAAATTTTAGAGTACATGTATGGAAAAAAATTTAAAACAATAACAAATTTAAGTTAAGAAAATTTATTCACACAGGACAACTGAACACAAAAGTTTTGTTGTCCAAGTTTGGGAAATTCCACTAGTTCAACCCTAACCGCTTGGAATTTTATAAGAAAGATATTTCCTCCACACATGCTTAAAAATTGGATTTGCATGTTTTAAACTTGTTAAAGATGCAAATCAGCTATGGATCCATAGCTTTTGAAGTGAATAACAAACGCTCATTAAATTCTCAAGTGAACGTGCGGTGGGATATTTACCTGAGTCAAACAAGCCATTATTTTGCCCCTCTAGAAAAAGCTGACCCAACGATCATGGATGATTGTAAAGTGATTTATCATGCGCAACGGGCTATATTACCCTTAGAAATGACTTATGGAATGGGAGTCACAACTCAAGTAAAAATCCCTGCCTCCCTTTTTTCCCGACGATTGCAAAACCTAATAAATAAAAATTAAGAAGAGCTTACAATCCCTAAAAATTACAGAAACTCTTTACAATTATCTCGCTCTACATTAATGCACTGTGCATATTCATTTTAGATGTTTACTTTTTTTATGAATCAAAACTTTGTGTTTTCGTTCTCCCTTCATCCCGTAAACCAAAAAGGCAAATAGATCACAACAAAATAAAAAATTTAGAGTTCATGTATGGAAAAATATTTAAAAAAATAACAAATGTAAGTAAAGAAAATTTATTCACACACCACAAATGAACACAAAAGTTTTGTTGTCCAAGTTTGGCAAATTCAACTAGTTCAACCGTAATAGCTTGGAATTTTATAAGAAAGAGATTTCCTCCACACATGCTTAAAAATGGATTTGCATGTTTTAAACAAGTTAAAGAAGCAAATCACCTATGGATCCAAAGCTTTTGAAGAGAATAACAAACGCTCATTAAATTCTCAAGTGAACGTGCGGTGGGATATTTACCGAGTCGAACAAGCCATTATTTTGCCCATCTACAAAAAGCTGACCCAATGACCATGGATGATTGTAAAGTGATTTATCATGCGTTACAGGCTATATTACCCTAAGAAATGACTTATGGATTGGGAGTCAAAACTCAGTTTAGCTAAGAACAGCTTACTATCCCTAAAAATTATAGAAACTCTTTGGAATTATCTCGCTCTACGTTTGTGCACTGTACATTTCCATTCTACATGTACTTTTTTTTCTTAAAACAAAACTTTGAGTGTTCGCTCCCCCTTCATCCCGTGAACCAAAAACACAAATAGTTCACAACAAAATGAAAATTTTGGAAGTCAAGTGCGGAAAAAATTTAAAAAAATAACAAATGAACGTAAAGAAAATTTATTCACACACCACAATGAACACAAAAGTTTTGTTGTCCAAGTTTGGGAAATTCCACTAGTTGAACCCCAACAGCTTGGAATTTTATAGGAAAGAAATTTCCTCCACACTTGCTTTAAAAATGGATATGCATGTTTTAAACATGTTAAAGATGGAAATCACCTATGGATCCAAAGCTTTTGAAGAGAATAACAATCGCTCATTAAATTCTCTAGTGAACGTGCGGTGGGATATTTACCCGAGTCAAACAAGCCATTATTTTGCCCATCTACAAAAAGCTGACCCAACGATCATGGCTGAATGTAAAGTCATTTATCATGCGTAACGGGCTATATTACCATAAGAAATGACTTATGGATTGGGAGTCAAGACTCAGTTAAAAATCTCAGCCTCCCCATTTTTCCCGACGATTGCAACACCTGATATAAAAAAACTGGGAAAAGCATACAATCCCTAAAAATTATAGAAACTCTTTGGAATTATCTCGCTCTACATTTGTGCACTGTGCATTTTCATTTTAGATGTACACGTTTTTCATAAATCAAAACTGTGAGTTTTCGCTCTCCCTCCATCCCGTAAATAAAAAAGGCAAATAGATCACAACAAAAGAAAAATTTTAGAGTTCATGTACGGAGAAATATTTAAAACAATAACAAATGTAAGTAAAGAAAATTTATTCATACACCACAAATGAACACAAAAGTTTTGTTGTCCAAGTTTGGGAAATTCCACTTGTTCAACCCTAACAACGTGGAATTTTATAAGAAAGAGATTTCCTCAACACATGCTTAAAAAATGGATTTGCATGATTTAAACATGTTAAAGATGCAAATCACCAATGGATCCATAGCTTTGAAGAGAATAACAAACGCTCATTAAATTCCCAAGTGAACGTGCAGTGGGATATTTACACGAGTCAAACAAGCCATTATTTTGCCCATCTAAAAAAAGCTGACCCAACAATCATGGATGATTGTAAAGTGATTAATCATGCGTAACGGGCTATAATACCCTAATAAATGACTTATGGATTGGAAATCAAGGCTCAGTTAAAAATCCCTGCCTCCCCCATTTTCCCGACGAATGCAAAACCAGATATATAAAAACTAAGAAGAGCTTACAATCTCTATCAATTACAGAAACTCTTTGGAATTATCTCGCTCTACATTAGTGCACTGTGCATTTTCATTTTAGATGTACACTTTTTTCATAAATCAAAACTTTAAGTTTTCGCTCTCCCTTCATCTCGTAAACCAAAAAGGCAAATAGATCACAACAAAAAAAAAATTTTAAAGTTCATGTACGGAAAAAAATTTAAAACAATAAAAAATGCAAGTAAAGAAAATTTATTCACACACCACAAATGAACACAAAAGTTTTGTTGTCCAAGTTTGGGAAATTCCAATAGTTCAACCTCAATAGCTTGGAATTTTATAGGAAAGAGATTTCTTCCACACATGCTTTAAAAATGGATATGCATGTTTTAAACATGTTAAAGATGCAAATCACCTATGGATCCAAAGCTTTTGAAGAGAATAACAAACGCTCATTAAATTCTCAACTGAACGTGCGGTGGGATATTTACACGCGTCAAACATGCCATTGTTTTGCCCATCTACAAAAAGGCTGACCCAACGATCATGGATGATTGTAAAGTTATTTATCATGTGTAACGGGCTATGTTACCCTAAGAAATGAGTTATGGATTGGGAGTCAAGACTCAATTAAAAATCCCTGCCTCCCCCTTTTTCCCGACGATTGCAAAACCTGATATATAAAAACTAAGAAGAGCTTACAATCCCTAAAGTTTAGAAAAACTCTATGGAATTATCTCGCTCTACATTAGTGCACTGAGCATTTTCATTTTAGATGTACACTTTTTTCATAAATGAAAACTTTGAGTTTTCGCTCTCCTTTCATCCCGTATACCAAAAAGGCAAATAGATCACAACAAAATGAAAATTTTAGAGTTCATGTACGGAAAAAAATTTCCAAAAATAACAAATGTAAGTAAAAAAAATTTATTCACACACCACAAATGAACACAAAAGTTTTGTTGTCCAAGTTTCAGAAATTCCACTAGTTCAACACTAACAACTTGGAATTTTATAAGAAAGTGATTTCCTCAACACATGCTTAAAAAATGGATTTGCATGTTTTAAACATGTTAAAGATGCAAATCACCTATGGATCCATAGCTTTTGAAGAGAATAACAAACGCTCATTAAATTCTCAAGTGAACTTGCTGTGGGATATTTACCTGTGTCAAACAAGCCATTATTTCGCCCATCTACAAAAAGCTGACCCAACGATCATGGATGACTGTAAAGTGATTTATCATGTGTAACGGACTATATTATCCTAATAAATGACATATGGATTGGGAGTCAAGACTCAGTTAAAAATCCTTGCCTCCCCCTTTTTCCCGACGATTGCAAAACCTGATATATAAAAATTAAGAAGAGCTTACAATCCCTAAAAATTACAGAAACTCTTTGGAATTATCTCTCTCTACGTTTGTGCATTGTGCATTTCCATTCTACATGTAGTTTTTTTTCTTAAAACAAAACTTTCAGTTTTTGCTCCCCCTTCATCCCGTGAACCAAAAACGCAAATAGATCACAACAAAATAAAAATTTTGGAGTTCAAGTGCGGAAAAAATTTAAAACAATAACAAATGAAAGTAAAGAAAATTTATTCACACACCACAAATGAACACAAAAGTTTTGTTGTCCAAGTTTGGGAAATTCCACTAGTTCAGCCCCAACAGCTTGGAATTTTATAGGAAAGAGATTTCCTCCACACTTGCTTTAAAACTGGATATGCATGTTTTAAACATGTTAAAGATGCAAATCACCTATGGATCCAAAGCTTTTGAAGAGAATAACAAACGCTCATTAAATTCTCAAGTGAACGTGCGGTGGGATATTTACCCGAGTCAAACAAGCCATTATTTTGCCCATCTACAAAAAGCTGACCCAATGATCATGGATGAATGTAAAGTGATTTATCATGCGTAACGGGCTATATTATCATAAGAAATGACTTATGGATTGGGAGTCAAGACTCAGTTAAAAATCTGAGCCTCCCCCTTTTTCCCGACGATTGCAAAACCTGATATAAAAAAACTGAGCATAGCTTACAATCTCTAAAAATTACAGAAACTCTTTGGAATTATCTCGCTCTACATTTGTGCACTGTGCATTTTCATTTTAGGCGTACACTTTTTTCTTAAATCAAAACTGTGAGTTTTCGCTCTCCCTTCATCCCGTAAACCAAAAAGGCAAATAGATCACAACAAAATGAAAATTTTAGAGTTCATGTACGGAAAAATATTTAAAACAATAACAAATGTAAGTAAAGAAAATTTATTCACACACCACAAATGAACACAAAAGTTTTGTTGTCCAAGTTTGGGAAATTCCACTAGTTCAACCCTAACAACTTGGAATTTTATAAGAAAGAGATTTCCTCAACACATGCTTAAAAAATGGAATTGAATATTTTAAACATGTTAATGATGCAAATCACCTATGGATCCATAGTTTTTGAAGAGAATAACCAACGCTCATTAAATTCCCAAGTGAACGTGCGGTGGGATACTTACACGAGTCAAACAAGCCATTCTTTTGCCCATTATTTTCCCTTCTACAAAAAGCTGACCCAACGATCATGGATAATTGTAAAGTGACTTATCATGCGTAACGGGCTATATTACCCTAATAAATGACTTATGGATTGGAAGTCAAGGCTCAATTAAAAATCCCTGCCTTCCCCTTTTTCCCGACGATTGCAAAACCTGATATATAAAAACTAGGAAGAGCTTACAATCCCTAAAAATTATAGAAACTCTTTGGAATTATCTCGCTCTACATTAGTGCACTGTGCATTTTCATTTTAGATGTACACATTTTTCATAAATCAAAACTTTGAGTTTCCGCTCTCCCTTCATCCCGTAAACCAAAAAGGCAAATTGATCACAACAAAATAAAAATTTTAAAGTTCATGTACGGAAAAAAATTTAAAACAATAAAAAATGTAAGTAAAGAAAATTTATTCACACACCACAAATGAACACAAAATATATGTTGTCCAAGTTTGGGAAATTCCAATAGTTCAACCTCAACAGCTTGGAATTTTATAGGAAAGAGATTTCCTCCACACATGCTTTAAAAATGGATATGCATGTTTTAAACATGTTAAAGATGCAAATCACCTATGGATCCAAAGCTTTTGAAGAGAATAACAAACGCTCATTAAATTCTCAACTGAACGTGCGGTGGGATATTTACCCGCGTCAAACAAGCCATTGTTTTGCCCATCTACAAAAGGCTGACCCAAAGATCATGGATGATTGTAAAGTGATTTATCATGCGTAACGGGCTATATTACACATAGAAATGAGTTATGGATTGGGAGGCAAGACTCAGTTAAAAATCCCTTCCTCCCCCTTTTTCCCGACGATTGCAAAACCTGACATATAAAAACTAAGAAGAGCTTACAATCCCTAAAGTTTAAAAAAGCTCAGTGGAATTATCTCGCTTTACATTAGTGCACTGTGCATTTTCATTTTAGTTGTACACTTTTTTCATAAATCAAAACTTTGAGTTTTCGCTCTCCTTTCATCCCGTATACCAAAAAGGCAAATAGATCACAACAAAATGAAAATTTTAGAGTTCATGTACGGAAAAAAATTCAAAAAATAACAAATGTAAGTAAAGAAAATTTATTCACACACCACAAATGAACACAAAAGTTTTGTTGTCCAAGTTTCGGAAATTCCACTAGTTCAACCCTAACAACTTGGAATTTTATAAGAAAGTGATTTACTCAACATATGCTTAAAAAATGGATATGCATGTTTTAAACATGTTAAAGATGCAAATCACCTATGGATCCAAAGCTTTTTAAGAGCATAACAAATGCTCATTAAATTCTCAAGTGAACGTGTTGTGGGATATTTACCCGAGTCAAACAAGCCATTATTTTGCCCATCTACAAAAAGCTTACCCAACGATCATGGATGATTGTAAAGTGATTTATCATGCGTAACGGGCTATATTATCCTAATAAATGATTTATGGATTGGGAATCAAGACTCAGTTAAAAATCCATGCCTCCCCGTGTTTCCCGACGATTGCAAAACCTGATATATAAAAACTAAGAAGAGCTTACAATCCCTAAAAAATATAGAAACTCTTTGGAATCATCTCTCTCTATGTTTGTGCATTGTGCATTTCCATTCTACATGTACTCTTTTTTCTTAAAACAAAACTTTGAGTTTTCGCTCCCCCTTCATCCCTTGAACCCAAAACGCAAATAGATCACAACAAAATGAAAATTTAGGAGTTCAAGTGCGGAAAAAATTTAAAACAATAAAAAATGAAAGTAAAGAAAATTTATTCAAACACCACAAATGAACACAAAAGTTTTGTTCTCCAAGTTTGGGAAATTCCACTAGTTCAACCCCAATAGCTTGGAATTTTATAGGAAAGAGATTTCCTTCACACTTGCTTTAAAAATGGATATGCATGTTTTAAACATGTTAAAGATGCAAATCACCTATAGATCCAAAGCTTTTGAAGAGAATAACAAACACTCATTAAATTCTCAACTGAACGTGCGGAGGGACATTTACCCACGTCAAACAAGCCATTATTTTGCCCATCTACAAAAAGCTGACCCAACGATCATGGATAATTGTAAATTGATTTATCATGCGTAATGGGCTATATTACCCTAAGAAATGACTTATGGATTGGGAGTCAAGACTCATTTAAAAATCCCTGCCTCCCCCTTTTTCCCGACGATTGCAAAACCTGATATATAAAAACTAAGAAGAGCTTACAATCCCTAAAGTTTACATAAACTCTATGGAATTATCTCGCTCGACATTAGTGCACTGTGCATTTTCATTTTAGATGTACACTTTTTTCATAAATCAAAACTTTGAGTTTATGCTCTCCCTTCATCCTGTAAACCAAAAAGGCAAATAGATCACAACAAAATGAAAATTTTAGAGTTCATGTAGGGAAACAAATTTCAAAAACTAACAAATGTAAGTAAAGAAAATTTATTCACACACCACAAATGAACACAAAAGTTTGTTGTCCAAGTTTCAAAAATTCCACTAGTTCAACCCTAACTGCTTGGAATTTTATAAGAAAGAGATTTCCTCAACACATGCTTAAAAAATGGATTTGCATCTTTTAAACATGTTAAAGATGCAAATCACCTATGGATCCATAGCTTTTGAAGAGAATAACAAACGCTCATTAAATTCTCAACTGAACGTGCGGTGGGATATTTACCCGAGTCAAACAAGCCTTTATTTTGCCCATCAACAAAAAGCTGACCCAACGATCGAGGATGATTGTAAAGTGATTTATCAAGCGTAACGCGCTATGTTATCCTAATAAATGACTTATGGATTGGGAGTCAAGACTCAGTTAAAAATCCCTGCCTCCGCCTTTTTCCCAACAATTGCAAAACCTGATATATGAAAACTAATAAGAGCTTACAATCCCTAAAAATTACAGAAACTCTTTGGAATTATCTCTCTCTACGTTTGTGCATTGTGCATTACCATTCTACATGTATGCTTTTTTCTTAAAACCAAACTTTGAGTTTTCGCTCTCCCTTCATCCTGTAAACGTAAAAGGCAAATAGATCACAAGCAAATGAAAATTTTAGAGTTCATGTACGGAAAAAAATTTAAAACAATAACAAATGTAAGTAAAGAAAATTTATTCACACACCACAAATGAATACAAAAGTTTTGTTGTTCATGTTTCGGAAATTCCACTAGTTCAACCCTAAAAGCTTGGAATTTTATAAGAAAGAGATTTCCTCCACACATGCTTAAAAAATGGATTTGCATGTTTTAAACATGTTAAAGATGCAAATCACCTATGGATCCAAAGCTTTTGAAGAGAATAACAAACGGTCATTAAATTCTCAAGTGAATGTGCGGTGGGATATTTTCCCGAGTCAAACAAGCCATTATTTTGCCCATCTACAAAAAGCTGACCCAACGATCATGGATGATTGTAAAGTGATTTATCATGCGTAATGGGCTATATTACCCTAATAAATGACTTATGGATTGGGAGTCAACACTCAGTTAAAAATCTCTGCCTCCCCCTTTTTCCCGACGATTGCAAAACCTGATATATAAAAACTAAGAAGAGCTTACAATCCCAAAAAATTACAAAAACTCTTTGGAATTATCTCGCTGTACATTTGTGCACTGTGCATTTTCATTTTTGATGTACACTTTTTTCATAAATCAATACTTTGAGTTTTCGCTCTCCCTTCTTCCCGTAAACCAAAAAGGCAAATAGATCACAACAAAATGAAAATTTTGGAGTTCAAGTACGGAAAAAATATAAAACAATAACAAATGTAAGTAAGGAAAATTTATTCACACACCACAAATGAACACAAAAGTTTTGTTGTCAAAGTTTGGGAAATTCCACTAGTTCAACCCCAACAGCTTGGAATTTTATAGGAAACAGATTTCCTCCACACATGCTTTAAAAATGGATATGTAGTTTTAAACATGTTAAATATGCAAATCACCTATGGATCCAAGGCTTTTGAAGAGAATAACAAACGCACATTAAATACTCAATAGAACGTGCGGTGGGATATTTACCTGAGTCAAAGAAGCCATTATTTTGCCCATCTACAAAAAGCTGGCCCAACGATCATGGATGATTCTGAAGTGATTTATCATGCTTAACGGGCTATATTACCCTAAGAAATGAATTATGGATTGGGAGTCAAAACTCAGTTAAAAATCCCTGCCACCCCTTTTTTCCCGACGATTGCAAAACCTGATATATAAAAACTTAGAAGAGCTTACAATCCCTAAATATTACAGAAACTCTTTTGAATTATCTCTCTCTACATTTTTGCATTGAGCATTTCCATTCTAGATGTAAACTTTTTTCTTAAAACAAAACTTTGAGTTTTCGCTCTCCCTTCATCCCGTAAACCAAAAAGGCAAATAGAACCCAACAAAATGAAAATTTTCGAGTTCATGTACTGGCAAAAATTTAAAACAACAACAAATGTAAGTAAAGAAAATTTATTCACACACCACAAATGAATACAAATGTTTGTTGTCCAAGTTTGGGAAATTCCACTAGTTCAACCCTAACAGCTTGGAATTTTATTAGAAAGAGATTTCCTCCACACATGCGTAAAAAATGTATTTGCATGTTTTTAACATGTTAAAGATGAAAATCACCTATGGATCCAAAGCTTTTGAAGAGAATAACAAACGCTCATTAAATTGTCAAGTGAATGTGTGGTGGGAATTTTACCCGAGTGAAATAGCCATTATTTTGCCCATCTACAAAAAGCTGACCCAACGATCATGGATGATTGTAAAGTGATTTATCATGCTTAACAGGCTACATTACCCTAATAAATGACTTATGGATTGGGAGTGAAGACTCAGTTAAAAATCCCTGCCTCCCCCTTTTTCCCGACGATTGCAAAACCTGATATATAAAAACTAAGAAGAGCTTACAATCCCTAAAGTTTACAAAAACTCCATGGAATTATCTCGCTCTACATTAGTGCACTGTGCATTTTCATTTTAGATGTACACTTTTTTCATAAATCAAAACTTTGAGTTTTTGCTCTCCCTTCATCCCGTAAACCAAAAAGGCAAATAGATCACAACAAAATGAAAATTTTAGAGTTCATGTACGGAAAAAAATTTCAAAAAATAAAAATTATAAGTACAGAAAATTTATTCACACACCACAAATGAACACAAAAGTTTTGTTGTCCAAGTTTCGGAAATTCAACTAGGTCAACCCTAACAACTTGGAATTTTATAAAAAAGTGATTTCCTCAACACATGCTTAAAAAATGGATTTGCATGTTTTAAACATTTTAAAGATGCAAATCACGTATGGATCCATAGCTTTTAAAGAGAATAACAAACGCTCATTAAATTCTCAAGTGAACGTGCGGTGGGATATTTACCCATCTACAAAAAGCTAACCCAACGATCATGGATGATTGTAAAGTGATTCATCATGTGTAACGGGCTATATTATCCTAATAAATGACTTATGGATTGGGAGTCAAGACTGAATTAAAAATCCCTGCCTCCCCCTTTTTCCCGACGATTGCAAAACCTGGTATATAAAAACTAAGAAGAGCTTACAATCCCTAAAAATTATAGAAAATCTTTGGAATTATCTCTTTCTACGTTTGTGCATTGTGCATTTCCATTCTACATGTACTTTTTTTTCTTAAAACAAAACTTTGAGTTTTCGCTCCCCTTCTTCCCATGAACCAAAAAGGCAAATATATCACAACAAAATGAAAATTTTGGAGTTCAAGTGCGGAAAAAATTTAAAACAATAAGAAATGTAAGTAATGAAAATTTATTCACACACCACAAATGAACACAAAAGTTTTGTTTTCCAAGTTTGGGAAATTCCACTAGTTCTACCCCAATAGCTTGAAATTTTATAAGAAAGTGATTTCCTCAACACATGCTTAAAAAATGGATTTAAATCCTTTAAAAATGTTAAAGATGAAAATCACCTATGGATCCATAGCTTTTGAAGCGAATAACAAATGCTCATTAAATTCTCAACTGAACGTGCGGTGGGATATTTACCCGTGTCAAACAAGCCATTATTTTGCCCATCTACAAAAAGCTGACCCAACAATCATGGATGATTGTAAAGTGATTTATCATGTGTCACGGGCTATATTATCCAAATAAATGACTAATGGATTGGGTGACAAGACTCATTTAAAAATCCCTGCCTCCCCATTTTTCCCGATGATTGCAATACCCGATATATAAAAACTCAGAAGAGCTTACAATCCCTAAAAATTACAGAAACTCTTTAGAATTATCTCTCTCTACGTTTGTGCATTGTGCATTTCGATTCTACATGTACTCTTTTTTGTTAAAAAAAAACTTTGAGTTTTCGCTCTCGCTTCATCTCGTGAACCAAAAAAGCAAATAGATCACAACAAAATGAAAATATTAGAGTTCAAGTGCAGAAAAAATTTAAAACAATAAAAAATGTAAGTAAAGAAAATTTATTCACACACCACAAATGAACAAAAAAGTTTTGTTGTCCAAGTTTGGGGAATTCCACTAGTTCAACCCTAACAGCTTGGAATTTTATAAGAAAGAGATTTCCTTCACACATGCTTTAAAAATGGATTTGCATGTTTTAAACATATTAAAGATGCAAATCACCTATGGATCCAAAGCTTTTGAAGAGAATAACAAACGCTCATTAAATTCTCAAGTGAACGTGCTGTGGGATATTTACCTGAGTCAAACAAGCCATTATTTTGCCCATCCACAAAAAGCTGACCCAACGACCATGGATGATTGTAAAGTAATTTATCATGCGTAACGGGCTATATTACCCTTATAAATGACTTATGGATTGGGAGTCAAGACTCAGTTAAAAATCCCTGCCTCCCCCTTTTTCCCGACGATTGTAAAACCTGATATATAAAAACTAAGAAGAGCTTACAATCCATAAAAATTATAGAAAGTGTTTGGAATTATCGCTGTCTATGTTAGTGCATTGTGCATTTCCATTCTACATGTACTCTCTTTTCTTAAAACAAAACTTTGAGTTTTCGCTCTCCCTATATCCCGTAAACCAAAAAGGCAAATAGATCACAACAAAATGAAAATTTTGGAGTTCAAGTACAGAAAAACCTTAAAACAATAACAAATGTAAGTAAATAAATTTATTCACACACAAAAAATGAACAAAAAAATTTTGTTGTCCAAGTTTGGGAAATTCCACTAGTTCAACCACAACAGCTTGGAATTTTATAGGAAAGAGATTTCCTCCACACATGCTTTAAAAATGGATATGCATGTTTTAAACATGTTAAAGATGCAAATCACCTATGGATCCCAAACTTTTGAAGAGAATAACAAACGCTCATTAAATTCTCAAGTGAACATGCGGTGGATATTTACCCGAGTCAAATAAGCCATTATTTTGCCCATCTAAAAAAGGCTGACCCAACGATCATGGATGATTGTAATGTGATTTATCATCCGTAACAGGCTATATTACCATAAGAAATGACTTATGGATTGGGAGTCAAGAGTCAGTTAAAAATCCCTGCCTCCCCCTTTTTCCAGACGATTGCAAAACCTGATATATAAAAACAAAGAAGAGCTTACAATCCCTAAAAATTACAGAAACACTTTGGAATTATATCGCTCTACATTTGTGCACTGTGCATTTTCATTTTAGATGTACACTTTTTTCATAAATCAAAACTTAGTGTTTTGGCTCTCCCTTCATCCCGTAAACCAAAAAGGCAAATAGATCACTACAAAATGAAAATTTAAAAGTTCATGGACGGAAAGAAATTTAAAACAATAACAAATGTAAGTAAAGAAAATTTATTCACACGCCACAAATGAATACAAAAGTTCTATTGTCCAAGTTTGGGAAATTCCACTAGTTCGACCCTAACAGCTTGGAATTTTATAAGAAAGAGATTTCGTCCACACATGCTTAAAAAATGGATTTGCATGTTTTAAACATGTTAAAGATGCAAATCACTTATGGATCCAAAGCTTTTAAAGAGAATAACAAACGCTCATTAAATTATCAAGTGAACGTGCGGTGGGATATTTACCTGAGTCAAACAAGCCATTATTTTGCCCATCTACAAAAAGCTGACCCAACGATCATGGATGATTGTAAAGTGATTTATCATGTTTAACGGGCTCTAATACCCTAATAAATGACTTATGGATTGGGAGTCATGACTTAGTTAAAAAACTCTAAAAATTACAGAAACTCTTTGGAATTATCTCTCTCTACGTTTGTGCATTGTGCATTTCCATTCTACATGTATTCCTTTTTCTTAAAACAAAACTTTGAGTTTTCGCTCTCCCTTCATCCCGTAAACCAAAAAGGCAAATAGATCACAACAAAATGAAAAATTTGGAGTTCAAGTACAGAAAAAATTTAAAACAATTACAAATGTAAGTAAAGAAAATTTATTCACACACCACAAATGAACACAAAAGTTTTGTTGTCCAAGTTTGGGAAATTCCACTAGTTCAACCCCTACTGCTTGGAATTTTATAGGAAAGATATTTCCTCCACACATGCTTTAAAAATGGATATGCATGTTTTAAACATGTTAAAGATGCAAATCACCTATGGATCCAAAGCTTTTGAAGAGAATAAAAAACGCTCATTAAATTCTCAACTAAACGTGAGGTGGGATATTTACCCGAGTCAAACAAGCCATTATTTTGCCCATCTACAAAAAGCTGACCCAACAATCATGGATGATTGTAAAGTGATTTATCATGCTTAACGGGCTATATTACCCTAAGAAATGACTTAGGGATTGGGAGTCAAGACTCAGTTAAAAATCCCTGCCCCTGCCTCCCCCTTTTTCCGACGAATGCAAAACCTGATATATAAAAACTAAGAAGAGCTTAGTATCCCTAAAAATTACAGAAACTCTTTGGAATTATCTCGCTCTCCATTTGTGCACTGTGCATTTTCATTTTAGATGTACACTTTTTTCATAAATCAAAACTTTTAGTTTTCGCTCTCCCTTCATCCTGTAAACCAAAAAGGCAAATAGATCACAACAAAATAAAAATTTTAGAGTTCATGTATGGAAAAAAATTTAAAGCATTAACAAATGTAAGTAAAGAAAATTTATTCACACACCACAAATGAACACAAAAGTTTTGTTGTCCAAGTTTGGGAAATTCCACTAGTTCAACCCTAACAGCTTGGAATTTTGTAAAAAGGGATTTCCTCCCCACATGCTTAAGAAATGGATTTGCATGTTTTAAACATGTTAAAGATGCAAATCACCTATGGATCCATAAGTTTTGAAGAGAATAACAAACGCTCATTAAATTTTCAAGTGAACTAGCGGTGGGACATTTACCCGAGTCAAACAAGCCATTATTTTGCCCATCTACAAAAGCTGACCCAACGATCATAGATGATTGTAAAGTGATTTATCATGCGTGGCGGGCTATATTACCCAAAGAAATGACTTATGGATTGGGAGTCAACACTCAGTTAATAATCCCTACTTCCTTCTTTTTCCCGACCATTGCAAAACCTGATATATAAAAACTAAAAAGACCTTAGAATCCCTAAAAAATACAAAAACTCTTTGGAATTATCTCGCTCTACATTAGTGCACTGTGCATTTTCATTTTAGTTGTACACTTTTTTCATAAAACAAAACTTTGAGTTTCCGCTCTCTCTTCATCCTGTAAAACAAAAAGGCAAATAGATCACAACAAAATCAAAATTTTAGAGTTCATGTAGGGAAAAAAATTTAAAACAATAACAAATGTAAGAAAATTTTTTTTTTTCACACACCACAAATGAAGACAAAAGTTTTGTTATCCAAGTTTGGGAAATCCACTAGTTCAACCCTCACAGCTTGGAAATTTACAAGAAAGAGATTTCCTCCACACATGCTAAAATAATGGATTTGCACATTTTAAACATTTTAAAGATGCAAATCACCTATGGATCCAAAGCTTTTTGGAGAGAATAACAAGCGCTCATATAATTCTCAAGTGCATGTGCGGTGGGATATTTACCCGAGTCAAGCAAGACATTATTTTCCCTATCTACAATAAGCTGACCCAACGATCATGGATGATTGTAAAGTGATTTATCATGCATAACAGGCTATATTACCCTAAGAAATTACTGATGGATTGGGAGTCAAGACTCATATAAAAATCCCTGCTTCGCCCATTTTCCCGTCGATTGCAAAACATGATATATAAAAACAAAGAAGAGCTTACAATCCCTCAAAATTACAGAAACTCTTTGGAATTATCTCGCTCTACATTTGTGCACTGTGCATTTTCATTTTAGTTGTACAATTTTTTCACTAAACAAAACTTCGAGTTTTCGCTCTCCCTTCATCCCGTAAACCAAAAAGACAAATAGATCACAACAAAATGAAAATTTTGGAGTTCAAGTATGGAAAAAATTTAAAACAATAACAAATGTAAGAAAAGAAAATTTATTCACACACCACAAATGAACACAAAAGTTTTGTTGTCCAAGTTTGGGAAATTCCACTTGTTCAACCCCAACAGCTTGGAATTTTATAGGAAAGAGATTTCCTCCACACATGCTTTAAAAATGGATTTGCATGTTTTAAACATGTTAAAGATGCAAATCACCTATGGATCCAAAGCTTTTGAAGAGAATAACAAATGCTCATTAAATTCTCAAGTGAACTTGTAGTGGGATATTTACCCGAGTCAAACATGCCATTATTTTGCCCATCTACAAAAAGCTGACCCAACGATCATGGATGATTGTAATGTGATTTATCATGCGTAACGGGCTATATTACCATAAGAAATGACTTATGGATTGGGAGTCAAGAATCAGTTAAAAATCCCTGCCTCCCCCCTTTTTCCCGACGATTGCAAAACCTGATATATAAAAACTAAGAAGAGGTTACAATCCCTAAAAATTACAAAACTCTTTGGAATTATCTCACTCTACATTTGTGCACTGTGCATTTTCATTTTAGATGTACACTTTTTTCATAAATCAAAACTTAGTGTTTTCGCTCTCCCTTCATCCTGTGAACCAAAAAGGCAAATAGATCACTACAAAATGAAAATGTTAAAGTTCATGGACGGAAAGAAATTTATAACAATAACAAATGTTAGTTTAGAAAATTTATTCACACACCACAAATGAATACAAAAGTTCTATTGTCCAAGTTTGGGAAATTCCACTAGTTCGACCCTAACAGCTTGGAATTTTATAAGAAAGAGATTTCGTCCACACATGCTTAAAAAATGGATTTGCATGTTTTAAACATGTTAAAGATGCAAATCACCTATGGATCCAAAGATTTTGAAGAGAATAACAAACGCTCATTAAATTTTCAAGTGAACATGCGGTGGGATATTTACCCGAGTCAAACAAGCCATTATTTTGCCCATCTACAAAAAGATGACCCAACGATCATGGATGATTGTAAAGTGATTTATCATGCGTAATGGGCTTTATTACCCTAATAAATGACTTATGGATTGGGAGTCATGACTGAGTTAAAAATCTCTAAAAATTACAGAAACTCTTTGGAATTGTCTCTCTCTACGTCTGTGCATTGTGCAGTTCCATTCTACATGTATTCTTTTTTCTTAAAACAAAACTTTGAGTTTTCGGTCTCCCTTCATCCCGTAAACCAAAAAGGCAAATAGATCACAACAAAATGAAAGTTTTGGAGTTCAAGTACAAAAAAAATTTAAAACAATAACAAATGTAAGTAAAGAAAATTTATTCACACACCAGAAATGAACACAAAAGTTTTGTTGTCCAAGTTTGGGAAATTCCACTAGTTCAACCCCAACAGCTTGGAATTTTATAGGAAAGAGATTTCCTCCACACATGCTTTAAAAACGGATATGCATGTTTTAAACATGTTAAAGATGCAAATCTCCTATGGATCCAAAGCTTTTGAAGAGAATAAAAAACGCTCATTAAATTCTCAACTGAACGTGCGGTGGGATATTTACCCGAGTCAAACATGCCATTATTTTGCCCATCTACAAAAAGCTGACCCAACGATCATGCATGATTGTACAGTGATTTATCATGTGTAACGGGCTATATTACCCTAAGAAATGACTTAGGGATTGGGAGTCAAGACTCAGTTAAAAATCCCTGCCTCCCCCTTTTTCCCGACGATTGCAAAACTTGATATTTAAAAACTAAGAAGAGCTTACTATCCCTAAAAATTACAGAAACTCTTTGCAATTATCTCGTTCTACATTTGTGCACTGTGCATTTTCATTTTAGATGTACACTTTTTTCTTAAATAAAAACGTAGTGTTTTCGCTCTCCCTTCATCCCGTAAACCAAAAAGGCAAATAGATCACTACAAAATGAAAATTTTAAAGTTCATGGACGGAATGAAATTTATAACAATAACAAATGTAAGTAAAGAAAATTTATTCACACACCACAAATGAATACAAAAGTTCTGTTGTCCAAGTTTGGAAAATTCCACTAGTTCGACCCTAACAGCTTGGAATTTTATATGAAAGAGGTTTCGTCCACACATGCTTAAAAAATGGATTTGCATGTTTTAAACATGTTAAAGATGCAAATCACCTATGGATCCATAGCTTTTGAAGAGAATAACAAACGCTCATTCAATTCACAAGTCAAAGTGCGGTGGGATATTTACCTGAGTCAAACAAGCCATTATTTTGCCCATCTACAAATAGCTGACCCAACGATCATGGTTGATTGTAAAGTGATTTATCATGCGTAACGGGCTATATTACCCTAATAAATGACTTAAGGACTGGGAGTCAAGACTCAGTTAAAAATCCCTACCTCCCCCTTTTTCCCGACGATTGCAAAACCTGATATATAAAAACTAAGAAGAGCTTACAATCCGTAAAAATTACAGAAACTTTTTGGAATTATCTCGATCTACATTTGTGCACTGTGCATTTTCATTTTACATGTACACTTTTTTCATAAATCAAAACTTTGAGTTTTCGCTCTCCCTTCATCCCCTAAACGTAAAAGGCGAAAAGAGCACAACAAAATGAAAATTTTAGAGTTTATGTACGGAAAAAAATTAAAACAATAAAAAATTTAAGAAAAGAAAATTTATTCACACACCACAAATGAACACAAAAGTTTTGTTGTCCAAGTTTGGGAAATTCCACTTGTTCAACCCCAACAGCATGGAATTTTATAGGAAAGAGATTTCCTCCACACATGCTTTAAAAATGGATTTGCATCTTTTAAACATGTTAAAGATGCAAATCACCTATGGATCCAAAGCTTTTGAAGAGAATAACAAACGCTCATTAAATTCTCAAGTGAACTTGTAGTGGGATATTTACCCGAGTCAAACAAGCCATTATTTTGCCCATCTACAAAAAGCTAACCCAACGATCATGGATGATTATGATGTGATTTATCATGCGTAACGGGCTATATTACCATAAGAAATGACTTATGGATTGGGAGTCAAGAATCAGTTAAAAATCCCTGCCTCCCCCCTTTTTCCCGACGATTGCAAAACCTGATATATAAAAACTAAGAAGAGCTTACAATCCCTAAAAATTACAGAACTCTTAAGAATTATCTCACTCTACATTTGTGCACTGTGCATTTTCATTTTAGATGTACACTTTTTTCATAAATCAAAACTTAGTGTTTTCACTCTGCCTTCATCCCGTGAACCAAAAAGGCAAATAGATCACTACAAAATGAAAATGTTAAAGTTCATGGACGGAAAGAAATTTATAACAATAACAAATGTAAGTAAAGAAAATTTATTCACACACCACAAATGAATACAAAAGTTCTATTGTCCAAGTTTGGGAAATTCCACTTGTTCGACCCTAACAGCTTGGAATTTTATAAGAAAGAGATTTCGTCCACACATGCTTAAAAAATGGATTTGCATGTTTTAAACATGTTAAAGATGCAAATCACCTATGGATCCAAAGATTTTGAAGAGAATAACAAACGCTCATTAAATTGTCAAGTGAACATGCGGTGGTATATTTACCCGAGTCAAACAATCCATTATTTTGCCCATCTACAAAAAGCTGACCCAACGATCATGGATGATTGTAAAGTGATTTATCATGCGTAACGGGCTATATTACCCTAATAAATGACTTATGGATTGGGAGTCATGACTGAGTTAAAAATCTCTAAAAATTACAGAAACTCTTTGGAATTGTCTCTCTCTACGTCTGTGCATTGTGCAGTTCCATTCTACATGTATTCTTTTTTCTTAAAACAAAATTTGAGTTTTCGCTCTCCCTTCATCCCGTAAACCAAAAAGGCAAATAGATCACAACAAAATGAAAGTTTTGGAGTTCAAGTACAGAAAAAATTTAAAACAATAACAAATGTAAGTAAAGAAAATTTATTCACACACTAGAAATGAACACAAAAGTTTTGTTGTCCAAGTTTGGGAAATTCCACTAGTTCAACCCCAAGAGCTTGGAATTTTATAGGAAAGAGATTTCCTCCACACATGCTTTAAAAATGGATATGCATGTTTTAAACATGTTAAAGATGCAAATCACCTATGGATCCAAAGCTTTTGAAGAGAATAAAAAACGCTCATTAAATTCTCAACTGAACGTGCAGTGGGATATTTACCCGAGTCAAACAAGCCATTATTTTGCCCATCTACAAAAAGCTGACCCAACGATCATGCATGATTGTTCAGTGATTTATCATGTGTAACGGGCTATATTACCCTAAGAAATGACTTAGGGATTGGGAGTCAAGATACAGTTAAAAATCCCTGCCTCCCCCTTTTTCCCGATGATTGCAAAACTTGATATATAAAAACTAAGAAGAGCTTACTATCCCAAAAAATTATAGAAACACTTTGTAATTATCTCGCTCTACATTTGTGCATTGTGCATTTTCATTTTTGATGTACACTTTTTTCATAAATCAAAACTTAGTGTTTTCACTCTCCCTTCATCCCGTAAACCAAAAAGGCAAATAGATCACTACAAAATGAAAATTTTAAAGTTCATAGACGGAAAGAAATTTATAACAATAACAAATGTAAGTAAAGAAAATTTATTCACACATCACAAATGAATACAAAAGTTCTGTTGTCCAAGTTTGGGAAATTCCACTAGTTCGACCCTAACAGCTTGGAATTTTATAAGAAAGAGATTCCATCCACACATGCTTAAAAAATGGATTTGCATGTTTTAAACATGTTAAAGATGCAAATCACCTATGGATCCGTAGCTTTTGAAGAGAATAACAAACGCTCATTAAATTCTCAAGTGAACTTGTAGTGGGATATTTACCCGAGTCAAACAAGCCATTATTTTGCCCATCTACAAATAGCTGACCCAACAATCATGGATGATTGTAAAGTGATTTATCATGCGTAACGGGCAATATTACCCTAATAAATGACTTAAGGATTGGGAGTCAAGACTCATTTAAAAATCCCTACCTGCCCCTTTTTCCCGATGATTGCAAAACCTGATATATAAAAACTAAGAAGAGCTTACAATCCCTAAAAATTACAGAAACTCTTTGGAATTATCTCGATCTACATTTGTGCACTGTGCATTTTCATTTTACATGTACACTTTTTTCATAAATCAAAACTTTGAGTTTTCGCTCACCCTTCATCCCCTAAACGTAAAAGGCAAAAAGAGCACAACAAAATGAAAATTTTAGAGTTTATGTACGGAAAAAAATTAAAACAATAACAAATGTAAGAAAAGAAAATTTATTCACACACCACAAATGAACACAAAAGTTTTGTTGTCCACATTTGGGAAATTCCACTTGTTCAACCCCAACAGCTTGGAATTTTAGAGGAAAGAGATTTCCTCCACACATGCTTTAAAAATGGATTTGCATGTTTTAAACATGTTAAAGATGTAAATCACCTATGGATCCAAAGCTTTTGAAGAGAATAACAAACGCTCATTAAATTCTCAAGTAAACTTGTAGTGGGATATTTACCCGAGTCAAACAAGCCATTATTTTGCCCATCTACAAAAAGCTGACCCAACGATCATGGATGATTGTAATGTGATTTATCATGCGTAACGGGCTATATTAACATAAGAAATGACTTATGGATTGGGAGTCAAGAATCAGTTAAAAATCCCTGTCTCCCCCCTTTTTCCCGACGATTGCAAAACCTGATATATAAAAACTAAGAAGAGCTTACAATCCCTAAAAATTACAGAACTCTTTGGAATTATCTCACTCTACATTTGTGCACTGTGCACTTTCATTTTAGATGTACACTTTTTTCATAAATCAAAACTTAGTGTTTTCGCTCTCCCTTCATCCCGTGAACCAAAAAGGCAAATAGATCACTACAAAATGAAAATTTTAAAGTTCATGGACGGAAAGAAATTTATAACAATAACAAATGTAATTAAAGAAAATTTATTCACACACCACAAATGAATACAAAAGTTCTGTTGTCCAAGTTTGGGAAATTCCACTAGTTCGACCCTAACAGATTGGAATTTTATAAGAAAGAGATTTTGTCCACACATGCTTAAAAAATGGATTTGCATGTTTTAAACATGTTAAAGATGCAAATCACCTATGGATCCAAAGATTTTGAAGAGAATAACAAACGCTCATTAAATTGTCAAGTGAACATGCGGTGGGATATTTACCCGAGTCAAACAAGCCATTATTTTGCCCATCTACAAAAAGCTGACCCAACGATCATGGATGATTGTAAAGTGATTTATCATGCGTAACGGGCTATATTACCCTAATAAATGACTTATGGATTGGGAGTCATGACTGAGTTAAAAATCTCTAAAAATTACAGAAACTGTTTGGAATTGTCTCTCTCTACGTCTGTGCATTGTGCATTTCCATTCTACATGGATTCTTTTTTCTTAAAACAAAACTTTGAGTTTTCGCTCTCCCTTCATCCCGTAAACCAAAAAGGAAAATAGATCACAACAAAATGAAAATTTTGGAGTTCAAGTACAGAAAAAATTTAACACAATAACAAATGTAAGTAAAGAAAATTTATTCACACACCACAAATGAACACAAAAGTTTTGTTGTCCAAGTTTGGGAAATTCCACTAGTTCAACCCCAACAGCATGGAATTTTATAGCAAAGAGATTTCCTCCACACATACTTTAAAAGTGGATATGCATGTTTTAAACATGTTAAAGATGCAAATCACCTATGGATCCAAAGCTTTTGAAGAGAATAACAAACGCTCATTAAATTTTCAACTGAACGTGCGGTGGGTATTTACCCGAGTCAAACAAGCCATTATTTTGCCCATCTACAAAAAGCTGACCCAACGATCATGCATGATTGTACAGTGATTTATCATGTGTAACGGGCTATATTACCCTAATAAATGACTTATGGATTGGGAGTCAGGACTCAGTAAAAAATCCCTGCCTCCACCTTTTTCCCGACGATTGCAAAACTTGATATATAAAAACTAAGAAGAGCTTACAATCCCTAAAAATTACAGAAAATCATTGCAATTATCTCGCTCTACATTTGTGCACTGTGCATTTTCATTTTAGATGTACACTTTTTTCATCAATCAAAACTTTGAGTTTTCGCTCTCCCTTCATCCCGTAAACCAAAAAGGCAAATAGATCACAACAAAATGAAAATTTTAGAGTTCATGTACGGAAAAAAATTTAAAACAATAAAAAATTTAAGTAAAGAAAATTTACTCACACACCACAAATGAACACAAAATTTTTTTTGTCCAAGTTTGGGAAATTCTACTAGTTCAACCCTAACAGCTTAGAATTTTATTAAAAAGAAATTTCCTCCACACATGCTTCAGAAATGGATTTGCATTTTTTAAACATGTTAAAGATGCAAATCACCTATGGATCCGTAGCTTTTGAAGAGAATAACAAACGCTCATTAAATTCTCAAGTGAACTTGCTGTGGGATATTTACCTGTGTCAAACAAGCCATTATTTCGCCCATCTACAAAAAGCTGACCCAACGATCATGGATGACTGTAAAGTGATTTATTATGTGTAACGGGCTATATTACCCTAATAAATGACTTCAGGATTGGGAGTCAAGACTCAGTTAAAAATCCCTACCTCCCCCTTTTTCCCGACAATTGCAAAACCTGATATATAAAAACTAAGAAGAGCTTACAATTCCTTAAAATTACAGAAACTATTTGGAATTATCTCTATCTATGTTTATGCATTGTGCATTTCCAATCTACATGTACTCTTTTTTCTTAAAACAAAACTTTGAGTTTTTGCTCTCCCTTCATCCTGTAAACCAAAAAGGCAAATAGATCACAACAAAATGAAAATTTTGGAGTTCAAGTACGGAAAAAATTTAAAACAATAACAAATGTAAGTAAAGAAAATTTATTCACACACCACAAATGAACACAAAATTTTTGTTGTCCAAGTTTGGGAAATTCCATTTGTTCAACCCCAACAGCTTGGAATTTTATAGGAAAGAGATTTCCTCCACACATGCTTTAAAAATGGATATGCATGTTTTAAATATGCTAAAGATGCAAATCACCTATGGATCCAAAGCTTCTGAAGAGAATAACTAACGCTCATTAAATTCTCAACAGAACGTGCGGTGGGATATTTACTCGAGTCAAACAAGTCATTATTTTGCCCATCTACAAAAAGCTGACCCAATGATCATGGATGATTGTAAAGTGATTTATCATGCGTAATGGGCTATATTACCCTAATAAATGACTTATGGATTGGGAGTCAAGATTCAGTTAAAAATCCCTGCCTCCCCCTTTTTCTCGACGATTGCAAAACCAGATATATAAAAACTAAGAAGAGCTTACAATCCCTAAAAATGACAGAAACTCTTTGGAATTATCTCGATCTACATTTCTGCACTGTGCATTTTCATTTTACAAGTACACTTTTTTCATAAATCAAAACTTTGAGTTTTCGCTCAACCTTCATCCCCTAAACGTAAAAGGCAAAAAGAGCCCAACAAAATAAGAATTTTAGAGTTTATGTACGGAAAAAAATTAAAACAATAACAAATGTAAGTAAAGAAAATTTATTCACACACCACAAATGAACACAAAAGTTTTGTTGTCCAAGTTTGGGAAATTCCACTAGTTCAACCCTAACAGCTTGGAAGTTTATAAGAAAGAGATTTTTTCCACACATGCTTAAAAAATGGATTTGCATGTTTTAAACATGTTAAAGATGCAAATCACCTATGGATACATAGCTTTTGAAGAGAATAACAAACGCTCATTAAATTCTCAAGTGAACGTGCGGTGGGACATTTACCCGAGTCAAACAAGCCATTATTTTGCCCATCTAAAAAAGCTGACCCAACGATCATGGATGATTGTAAAGTGATTTATCATGCGTAACGGGCTATATTGCCCTAAGAAATGATTTATGGATTGGGAGTCCAGATTCAGTTAAAAATCCCTGCCTCCCCCTTTTTCCCAACGATTGCAAAACCTAATATATAAAAACTAAGAAGAGCTTACAATTCCTAAAAATTACAGAAACTCTTTGGAATTATCTTGCTCTACATTAGTGCACTGTGCATTTTCATTTTGGATGTACACTTTTTTCATAAATCAAAACTTTGTGTTTTCACTCTCCCTTCATCCCGTAAACCAAAAAGGCAAATAGATCAAAACAAAATGAAATTTTTAGAGTTCATGTACGGAAAAAAATTAAAAACAATAACAAATGTAAGTATAGAAAAGAAATTCACACACCACAAATGAACACAAAATTTTTGTTGTCCAAGTTTGGGAAATTCCACTAGTTCAACCCTAACAGCTTGGAATTTTATAAGAAACAGATTTCCTCCACACTTGCTTTAAAACTGGATATGCATGTTTTAAACATGTTAAAGATGCAAATCACCTATGGATCCAAAGCTTTTGAAGAGAATAACAAACGCTCATTAAATTCTCAAGTGAACGTGCGGTGGATATTTACCCGTGTCAAACAAGCCATTATTTTGCCCATCTACAAAAAGCTGACCCAATGATCATGGATGATTGTAATGTGATTTATCATGCGTAACATGCTATATTACCATAAGAAATGACTTATGGATTGGGAGTCAAGAGTCAGTTAAAAATCCCAGCCTCCCCCTTTTTCCCGACAATTGCAAAACCTGATATATAAAAACAAAGAAGAGCTTACAATCCCTCAAAATTACAGAAACTCTTTGGAATTATCTCGCTCTACATTTGTGCAGTGTGCCTTTTCAGTTTAGATGTACACTTTTTTCATAAATCAAAAATTTGAGTTTTCGCTCTCCCTTCATCCCGTAAACCAAAAAGGCAAATCGATCACAACAAAATGAAAATTTTAGAGTTCATGTATGGAAAAAAATTTAAAACAATAACAAATGTAAGTAAAGAAAATTTATTCACACACCACAAATGAACACAAAAGTTTTGTTATCAGAGTTTGGGAAATTCCACTAGTTCAACCCCTACAGGTCTGAATTTTATAGGAAAGAGATTTCCTCCACACATGCTTTAAAAATGGATATGCATGTTTTAAACATGTTAAAGATGCAAATCACCTATGGATCCAAAGCTTTTGAAGAGAATAACAAACACTCATTAAATTCTCACGTGAACGTGCGGTGGGATATTTACCCGAGTCAAACAAGCCATTATTTTGCCCATCTACAAAAATCTGACCCAACGATCATGGATGATTGTAAAGTGATTTATCATGCTTAACGGGCTATATTACCCTAAGAAATGACCTATGGATTGGGAGTCAAGACTCAGTTTAAAATCCCTGCCTCCCCTTTTTTCCCGACGATTGCAAAACCTGATTTATAAAAACTAAGAAGAGATTACAATCCCTAAAAATTACAGAAACTCTTTGGAATTATCTCGCTCTACATTTGTGCACTGTGCATTAACATCTTAGATGTACACTTTTTTCATAAATCATAACTTTGAGTTTTCGCTCTCCCTTCATCCCGTAAACCAAAAATGCAAATAGATCACAACAAAATAAAAATTTTAGAGTTCATGTACGGAAAAAATTTAAAATAATAACAAATGTAAGTAAAGAAAATTTATTCACACACCACAAATGAACAAAAAAGTTTTACGAAAGAGATTTCCTCTACACATGCTTAATGAGAGTTTTTACGAAAGTTTTACGAAATTCCACTAGTTCAACCCTAACAGCTTGGATTTTTATGCGAAAGAGATTTCCTCTACACATGCTTAAAAATTGGATTTGCATGTTTTAAACATGTTAAAGACGCAAATCATCGATGGATCCAAAGCATTTGAGGAGAATTACAAACGCTCATTAAATTCTCTAGTGAACATGCGGTGGGATATTTACCTGAGTCAAATAAGCCACTATTTTTCCCATCTACAAAAAGCTGACCCAACGATCTTGGGTGATTGTATAGTGATTTATCATGCATAACGAGCTATATTACCCAAATAAATGACTTATGGATTGGGAGTCAAGACTCAGTTAGAAATCCCTGCCTCCCCCTTTTTCCCGACGATTGCAAAACCTGATATATAAAAACTAAGAAGAGCTTACAATCCCTAAAAATTACAGAAACTCTTTGTAAGTATCTCTCTCTACGTTTATGCATTGTGCATTTCCATTCTACGTGTACTCTTTTTTCTTAAAACAAAAATTTGAGTTTTCGCTCTCCCTTCATCCCGTAAACAAAAAAGGCAAATAGATCACAACAAAATGAAAATTTTGGAGTTCAAGTACGGAAAAAATTTAAAACAATAATAAATGTAAGTAAAAAAAATTTATTCACACACCACAAATGAACACAAAATTTTGTTGTCCCAGTTTGGGAAATTCCACTAGTTCAACTCCAACAGCTAGGAATTTTATAGGAAAGAGAATTTCTCTACACATGCTTTAAAAATGGATATACATGTTTTAAACATGTTCAAGATGCAAATCACCTATGGATCCAAAGCTTTTGAATAGAATAACAAATGCTCATTAAATTCTCAACTGAACGTGCGGTGGGATATTTACCCGAGTCAGACAAGCCATTATTTTGCCCATCTACAAAAAGCTGACCCAACGATCATGGATTATTGTAAGGTGATTTATCATGCGTAACGGGCTCTATTACCCTAATAAATGACTGATGGCTTGGCAGTCTTGACTCAGTTAAAAATCCCTGCCTCCCCCTTTTTCCGAACAATTGCAAAACCTGATATATAAAAACTAAGAAGAGCTTACAATCCATAAAAATTACAGAAACTCTTTGGAATTATCTCTCTCTATGTTGGTACATTGTGCATTTCCATTCTACATGTACTCTTTTTTCTTAAAACAAAACTGAGGTTTTGCTCTCCCTTCATCCCATAAACCAAAAAGGCAAATAGATCACAATAAAATGAAAATTTTAAAGTTCAAGTACGAAAAAAATTTAAAACAATAACAAATGTGAGTAAAGAAAATTTATTGACACACCACAAATGAACACAAAAGTTTTTTTGTCCAAGTTTGGGAAATTCCACTAGTTCAACCCCAATAACTTGGAATTTTATAGGAAAGAGATTTCCTCCACACATGCTTTAAAAAAGGATATGCATGTTTTAAAAATGTTAAAGATGCAAATCACCTATGGATCCAAAGCTATTGAAGAGAATAACAAACGCTCATTCAATTCTCAAGTGAACGTGCATTGGGATATTTACCCGAGTCAAACAAGCCATTATTTTGCCCATCTACAAAAAGCAGACCCAACGATCATGGATGATTGTAAAGTGATTTATCATGCGTAACGGGCTATATTACCATAATAAATGACATATGGATTGGGAGTCAAAACTCAGTTAAAAATCCCTGCCTCCCCTTTTTTACCGACGATTGCAAAACCTGATATATAAAAACTAAGAAGAGGCGACAATCCCTAAAAATTACAGAAACTCTATGGAATTATCGCTCTCTACATTTGTGCATTGCGCATTTCCATTCTACAAGTACACTTTTTTCATAAATAAAAACTTTGAGTTTTCGCTCTCCCTTCATCCTGTGAACCAAAAAGGCAAATAGATCACAACGAAATGATAATTTTAGAGTTCATGTACAGAAAAAAATTTAAAACAATAACAAATGTAAGTAAAGAAAATTTATTCGCACACCACAAATGAAGACAAAAGTTTTGTTGTCCAAGTTTGGGAAATTCCACTAGTTCAACCCTAACTGATTGGAATTTTATAGGACAGAGATTTCCTCCACACATGCTTAAAAAATGGATTTGCATGTTTTAAACATGTTAAACATGCAAATCACCTATGGATCCATAGGTTTTGAAGAGAATAACAAACGCTCATTAAATTCTCAACTGAACGTGCGGTGGATATTTACCCGAATCAAACAAGCCATTATTTTGCCCATCTACAAAAAGCTGACCCAACGATCATGGATGATTGTAAAGTGATTTATCATGTGTAACGGCCTATATTACCATAATAAATCAGATATGGATTGGGTGACAAGACTCAGTTAAAAATCCCTGCCTCCCCCTTTTTTCCGACCATTGCAAAACCTGACATATAAAAACTAAAAAGAGGTTACAATCCCTAAAAATTACAGAAACTCTTTTGAATTATCTCTCTCTACATTTGTGCATTGTGCATTTTCACTCTACATGTACTCTTTTTTCTTAAAACAAAACTTTGAGTTTTCGCTCTCCCGTCATCCCGTAAACCAAAAAGGCAAATAGATCACAAAAAAATTGAAAATTTTGGAGTTCAAGTACGGAAAAAATTTAAAACAATAACAAATGTAAGTAAAGAAAATTTATTCACACACCACAAATGAACACAAAAGTTTTGTTTTCCAAGTTTGGGAAATTCCACTAGTTCAACCCCAACAGCTTGGAATTTTATAGGATAGAGATTTAGTCCACACATGCTTTAAAAATGGATATGCATGTTTTAAACATTTTAAAGATGCAAATCACCTATGGACCCATAGCTTTTGAAGAGAATAACAAACGCTCATTAAAATCTCAGCTGAACGTGAGGTGGATATTTACCCGAGTCAAACAAGCCTTTATTTTGCCCATCTACAAAAAGCTGACCCAACGATCGTTGGTGATTGTAATGTGATTTATCATGCGTAACAGGCTATATTACCATAATAAATCACATATGGATTGGGAGTCTAGACTCAATTAAAAATCCCTGCCTCCCCCTTTTTCCCGACGATTGCAAAACCTGATATATAAAAACTAAAAAGAGCTTATAATCCCTAAAAATTACAGAAACTCTTTGGAATTATCTCTCTCTACATTTGTGCATTGTGCATTTCACTTCTACATGTACTCTTTTTTCTTAAAACAAAACTTTGAGTTTTCGCACTCCCTTCATCCCGCAAACCAAAAAGCCAAATAGATCACAACAAAATGAAAATTTTAGAGTTCAAGTACGGAAAAAATTTAAAACAATAACAAATGTAAGTAAAGAAAATTTATTCACACGCAAAAAATGAACACAAAAGTTTTGTTGTCCAAGTTTGGGAAATTCCACTAGTTCAACCCCAACAGCTTGGAATATTATAGCAAAGAGATTTCCTCCACACATGCTTCAAAAATGGATATGCATGTTTTAAACATATTAAAGATGCAAATCACCTATGGATCCAGAGCTTTTGAAGAGAATAAGAAACGCTCATTAAATCCTATGGTGGATATTTACCCGAGTCAAACAAGTCATTATTTTGCCCATCTACAAAAAGCTGACCCAACGATCATGGATGATTGTAATGTGATTTATCATGCGTAACGGGCTATATTACCCTAAGAAATGACTTGTGGATTGGAACTCTAGACTCAGTTAAAAATCCCTGCCTCCCCTTTTTTCCTAACGATTGCAAAACCTGATATATAAATACTAAGAAGAGCTTACAATCCCCAAAAATTACAGAAACTCTTTGGAATTATCTCGCTCTACATTTGTGCACTGTGCATTTTCAATTTAGATGTACACTTTTTTCATAAATTAAAACTTTGATTTTTCCCTCTCCCTTCATCCCGAAAACCAAAAAGGCAAAAAGATCACAACAAAATGAAAATTTTAGAGTTCATGTACGGAAAAAAATTTAAAACAATAACAAATTTAAGTAAAGAAAATTTATTCACACAACACAAAAGAACACAAAAGTTTTGTTGTCCAAGTTTGGGAAATTCCACTAGTTCAACCCTAACAGCTTGGAATTTTAAACGAAAGAGATTTCCTCCACACATGCTTAAAATATGGGCTTGCATGTTTTAAACATGTTAAAGACGCAAATCACCTATGGATCCAAAGCTTTTGAAGAGAATAACAAACGGTCATTAAATTGTCAAATGAACGTGCGGTGGGATATTTACCCGAGTCAAACAAGCCATTATTTTTTCCATCAACAAAAAGCTGACCCAACGATCATGGATGATTGTAAAGTGATTTATCATGCGGAACGGGCTATATTACCCTAATAAATGACTTATGGATTGGGAGTCAAGACTCAGTTAAAAATCCCTGCCCCCCCCTTTTTCCCGATGATTGCAAAACCTGATATATAAAAACTAAGAAGAGCTTACAATCCCTAAAAATTAAAAAAACTCTTTGGAATTATCTCTCTCTATGTTTGTGCATTGTGCATTTCCATTCTACATGTACCCTTTTTTCTTAAAACAAAACTTTGTGTTTTCACTCTCCCTTCATCCCATAAACCAAAAAGGCAAATAGATCACAACAAAATGAAAATTTTGGAGTTCAAGTATGGAAAAAATTTAAAACAATAAGAAATGTAAGTAAAGAAAATCTATTCACACACTACAAATGAACACAAAAGTTTTGTTATCCAAGTTTGGGAAATTCCACTAATTCAACCCTAACAGCTTGGAATTTTATAAGAAAGAGATTTCCTCCACACATGCTTAAAAAATGGATATGCATGTTTTAAACATGTTAAAGATTCAAATCACCTATGGACCCAAAGCTTTGAAGAGAATAACAAACGCACATTAAATTCTCAAGTGAACATGCGGTGGGATATTTACCCGAGTCAAACAAGCCATTATTTTCCCCAACTACAAAAAGCTGACCTAAGGATCATGGATGATTGTAAAGTGATTTATCATGCGTAACGGGCTATATTACCATAATAAATCACATATGGATTGGGAGTCAAGTCTCAGTTAAAAATCCCTGCCTCCCCCTTTTTCCCGACGATTGCAAAACCTGATATATAAAAACTAAGAAGAGCTTACAATCCCTAAAAATTACAGAAACTCTTTGGAATTATCTCTCTCTACATTTGTGCATTGTGCATTTCGAATCTACATGTACTCTTTTTTCATAAATGAAAACCTTGAGTTTTCGCTCTCCCTTCATCCCGTAAACCATAAACTCAAATAGATCACAACAAAATGAAAATTTTGGAGTTCAAGTACGGAATAAATTTAAAACAATAACAAATGTAAGGAAAGAAAATTTATTCACACACCACAAATGAACACAAAAGTTTTTTTGTCCAAGTTTGAGAAATTCCACTAGTTCAACCCTAACTGCTTGGCATTTTATAAGAAAGAGATTTCCTCCACACATGCTTAAAAATGGATTTGCATGTTTTAAACAAGTTAAAGATGCAAATCACCTATTGATCCATAGCTTTTGAAGAGAATATCAAACGCTCATTAAATTCTCAAGTGAACGTGTTGTTGGATATTTACCCGAGTCAAACAAGCCATTATTTTGCCCATCTACAAAAAGCTGACCTAACGATAATGGATGATTGTAAAGTGATATATCATGTGTAACGGCCTATATTACCATAATAAATCACATATGGATTCGGAGTCAAGACTCAGTTAAAAATCCTTGCCTCCCCCTTTTTCCCGACGATTGCAAAACCTGATATATAAAAACTAAAAAGAGCTTACAATCCCTAAAAATTACAGAAACTCTTTGGAATTATCTCTCTCTACATTTGTGCATTGTGCATTTCCAATCTACATGTACTCTTTTTTCTTAAAACAAAACTTTCACTTTTCGATCTCCCTTCATCCCGTAAACCAAAAAGGCAAATTGATCACAACAAAAAGAAAATTTTGGAGTTCAAGTACGAAAAAAATTTACAACAATAACAAATGTAAGTAAAGAAAATTTATTCACACACCACAAAATGAACACAAAAGATTTGTTTTCCAAATTTGGGAAATTCCACAAGTTCAACCCCAGCAGCTTGGAATTTTATAGGAAAGAGATTTCCTCCACACATGCTTTAAAAATGGATATGCATGTTTTAAACATGTTAAAGATGCAAATCACCTATGGATCCAAAGCTTTTGAAGAGAATAACAAACGATCATTAAATTCTCCAGTGAACGTGCGGTGGGATATTTACCTGAGTCAAACAAGCCATTATTTTGCCCATCTAGAAAAGGCTTACCCAACGATCATGGATGATTGTAAAGTGATTTATCATGTGTAACGGCCTATATTACCATAATAAATCACACATGGATTGGGTTTGAAGAGTCAGTTAAAAATCCCTGCCACCCCATTTTTTCCCGACGATTGCAAAACCTGATATATAAAAACTACAAAGAGGTTAAAATCCCTAAAGATTTCAGAAACTCTGTGGAATTATCTCTCTCTATATTTTTGCATTGTGCATTTCCACTCTTCATGTACTCTTTTTTCTTAAAACAAAACTTTGAGCTTTCGCTCTGACTTCGTCCCGTAAACCAAAAAGGCAAATAGATCACAACAAAATGAAAATTTTGGAGTTCAAGTACGGAAAAAATTTAAAACAATAACAAATGTAAGTAAAGAAAATTTATTCACACACCACAAATTAACACAAAATTTTTGTTTTCAAGTTAGGGAAATTCCACTAGTTCAACCCCAACAGCTTGGAATTTTATAGGAAAGAGATTTCCTCCACACATGCTTTAAAAATGGATATGCATGTTTTAAACATGTTAAAGATGCAAATCACCTATGGATCCATAGCTTTTGAAGAGAATAACAAACGCTCATTAAATTCTAACCTGAACGTGCGGTGGATATGTACCCGAGTCAAACAAGCCATTATTTTGCCCATCTACAAAAAGCTGACCCAACGATCATGGATGATTGTAATGTGATTTATCATGCGTAACGGGCTACATTACCCTAAGAAATGACTTATGGATTGGTAGTCAAGACTCAGTTAAAAATCCCTGCCTCCCCCTCTTTCCAGACGATTGCAAAACCTGATATATAAAAACTAAGAAGAGCTTACAATCCCTAAAAATTACCGAAACTCTTTGGAATTATCTCGCTCTACATTTGTGCACTGTGCATTTTCATTTTAGATGTACACTTTTTTCACAAATCAAAACTTTGAGTTTTCGCTCTCCCTTCATCCCGTAAACCAAAAAGGCAAATAGATCACAACAAAATGAAAATTTTAGAGTTCATGTTCGGAAAAAAATTGAAAAAAATAAAAAATGTAAGTAAAGAAAATTTATTCACACACCACAAATGAACACAAAATTTTTGTTGTCCAAGTTTGGGAAATTCCACTAGTTCAACCCTATCTGCTTGGAATTTTATAAGAAAGAGAGTTCCTCCACACATGCTTAAAAAATGGATTTGCATGTTTTAAACATATTAAAAATGGAAATCACCTATGGATCCATAGCTTTTGAAGAGAATAACAAACGCTCATTAAATTCTCAACTGAACGTGCGGTGGGATATTTACCTGAGTCAAACAAGCCATTATTTTGCCCATCTGAAAAAAATTGACCCAACGATCATGGATGATTGTAAAGTGATTTATCATGCGTAACGGGCTATATTACCATAATAAATCACATATGGATTGGGAGTCAAGACTCAGTTAAAAATCCCTGCCTCCCCCTTTTTCCCAATGATTGCAAAACCTGATATATAAAAACTAAATTGAGCTTACAAACCCAAAAATTACAGAAACTCTTTGGAATTATCTCTCTCTGCAGTTGTGCATTGTGCATTTCACTTCTACATGTACACTTTTTTCTTAAAACAAAACTTTGAGTTTTCGCTCTCCCTTCATCCCGTCAACCAAAAAGGCAAATAGATCACAACAAAATGAAAATTTTGGAGTTCAAGTACGGAAAAAATTTAAAACAATAACAAATGTAAGTAAAGAAAATTTATTCACACACAAAAAATGAACACAAAAGTTTAGTTGTCCAAGTTTGGGAAATTCCACTATTTCAACCCCAACAGCTTGGAATTTTATAGGAAAGAGATTTCCTCCACACATGCTTTAAAAATGGATATGCATGTTTTAAACATATTAAAGATGCAAATCACCTATGGATCCAAAGCTTTTGAAGAGAATAAGAAATGCTCATTAAATTCTCAGCTGAACGTGCGGTGGATATTTACCCGAGTCAAACAAGCCATTATTTTGCCCATCTACAAAAGCTGACCCAACGATCATGGATGATTGTAATGTGATTTATCATACGTAACGGGCTATATTACAATAAGAAATGACTTGTGGATTAGAACTCAAGACTCAGTTAAAAATCCCTGCCTCCCCCTTTTTCCCGACGATTGCAAAACCTAATATATAAAAACTTAGAAGAGCTTACAATCCCTAAAAACTACAGAAACTCTTCGGAATTATCTTGCTCTACATTTGTGCACTGTGCATTTTCATTTTAGATGTACACTTTTTTCATAAATAAAAACAATGATTTTAACCTCTCCCTTCATCCCGTAAACCAAAAAGGCAAATAGATCACAACAAAATGAAAATTTTAGAGTTCATGTACGGAAAAAAATTGAAAACAATAACAAATGTAAGTAAAGAAAATTTATTCACACACCACAAATGAACACAAAAGTTTTGTTGTCCAAGTTTGGGCAATTACACTAGTTCAACCCTAACAGCTTGGAATTTTATAACAAAGAGATTTCCTCCACACAT
This sequence comes from Aristolochia californica, assembly GCF_029961685.1. NCBI lineage: Eukaryota > Viridiplantae > Streptophyta > Magnoliopsida > Piperales > Aristolochiaceae > Aristolochia > Aristolochia californica. The sequence goes on along the minus strand of NW_027181770.1, from coordinate 27,132,110 downwards.
GCTTAAAAAATGGGTTTGCATGTTTTAAACATGTTAAAGATGCAAATCACCTATGGATCCAAAGCTTTTGAAGAGAATAATAAACGAACATTAAATTCTCAAGTGAACGTGCGGTGGGATATGTACCCGAGTCAAACAAGCCATTATTTTTCCCATCAACAAAAAGCTGACCCAACAATCATGGATGATTGTGAAGTGACTTATCATGCGGAACGGGCTATATTACCCTAATAAATGACTTATGGATTGGGAGTCAAGACTCAGTTAAAAATCCCTGGCCCCCCTTTTTCCCGACGATTGCAAAACCTGATATAAAAAACTAAAAAGAGCTTACAATCCCTAAAAATTACAAAAACTCTTTGGAATTATCTCTCTCTACATTTGTGCATTGTGCATTTCCATTCTACATCTACTCTTTTTTCTTAAAACAAAACTTTTACTTTTCACTCTCCCTTCATCCCGTAAACCAAAATGGCAAATAGATCACAACAAAATGAAAATTTTAGAGTTGATGTACGGAAAAAATTTAAAACAATAACAAATGTAAGTAAAGAAAATTTATTCACACACCACAAATGAACACAAAAGTTTTGTTGTCCAAGTTTGGGAAATTCCACTAGTTGAACCCCAACAGCTTGGAATTTTATAGGAAAGAGATTTCCACCACACATGCTTAAAAAATGGATTTGAATGTTTCAAACATGTTAAAGATGCAAATCACCTATGGATCCAAAGCTTTTGAAGAGAATAACAAACGCTCATTAAATTCTCAAGTGAATGTGCGCTGGGATATTTACCCGAGTCAAAAAAACCATTATTTTGCCCAACTACAAAAAGCTGATCCAACGATCATGGATGATTATAAAGTGATTTATCATACGTAACGGGCAATATTACCCTAATAAATGACTTATGGATTGGGAGTCAAGACTCAGTTAAAAATCCCTGCCTCCCCCTTTTTCCCGACGAATTCAAAACCTGATTTATAAAAACTAAGAAGAGCTTACAATCCCTAAATATTACAGAAACTCTTTGGAATTATCTCGCTCCACATTTGTGCAATGTGCATTTCCATTCTACATGTACTCTTTTTTCTTAAAAAAAAACTTTGAGTTTTTGCTCTCCCTTCAAGTGAACATCCGGTGGGATATTTACCCGAGTCGAACAAGCCATTATTTTTCCCATCTACAAAAGCTGACCCAACAATCATGGATGATTGTAAAGTGGTTTATGATGCATAACGGGCTATATTACCCTATGAAATGATTTGTGGATTGGGAGTAAAGATTCAGTTAAAAATTCCTGCCTCCCCCTTTTTCCCGACGATTGCAAAACCTGATATATAAAAAGTAAGAAGAGCTTACAATCCCTAAAAATTACAGAAAATCTTTTGAGTTATCTTGCTCTGCATTTGTGCACTGTGCATTTTTATTTTCGATGTACACTTTTTTCATAAGTCAAAACTTGGAGTTTTCAATCTCCCTTCATGCCGTAAACCGAAAAGGCAAATAAATTACAACAAAATGAAAATTTTAGAGTTCATGTATGGAAAAAAAATTAAAACAATATCAAATGTAAGTAAAGAAAATTTATTCACACACCACAAATGAACACAAAAGTTTTGTTGTCCAAGTTTGGGAAATTCCACTAGTTCAACCCCAACAGCTTGGAATTTTATAAGAAAGAGATTTCCTCCACACATGCTTAAAAAATGGATTTGCTTGTTTGAAACAAGTCAAAGATGCAAATCACGTATGGATACATAGCTTTTGAAGAGAATAACAAACGCTCATTAAATTCTAAAGTGAACGTGCGATGGGATATTTACCTGAGTCAAACAAGCCATTATTTTGCCCATCTACAAAAAGCTGACCCAACGATCATGGACGATTGTAAAGTGATTTATCATGCGTAACGGGCTATATTACACTAATAAATGACTTATTGATTGGGAGTCAAGACTCAGTTAAAAATCCCTGCCTCCCGCTTTTTACCGACGACTGCAAAACCTGATATATAAAAACTAAAAAGACCTTACAATCCCTAAAAATTACAGAAACTCTTTGGAATTATCTCGCTCTACATTTGTGCACTGTGCATTTTTATTTTCGATGTACACTTTTTTCATAAATAAAAACTTTGAGTTTTCACTCTCCTTTCATCCCGTAAATCGAAAAGGCAAATAAATTACAACAAAATGAAAATTTTAGAGTTCATGTATGGAAACCAAATTAAAACAATAACAAATGTAAGTAAAGAAAATTTTTTCACACGCCACAAATGAACACAAAAGTTTTGTTGTCCAAGCTTAGGAAATTCCACTAGTTCAACCCTAACAGCTTGGATTTTTATAAGAAAGAGATTTCCTCCACAAATTCTTAAAAACGGATTTGCATGTTTTAAACATGTTAAAGATGCAAATCACCTTTGGATCCTTAGCTTTTGAAGAGAATAACAAACACTCATTAAATTCTCAAGAGAACGTACAGTGGGATAATTACTGGAGTCAAACAAGCCATTATTTTGCCCATCTTAAAAAAGTTGACCCAACGATTATGGATGATTGTAAAGTGATTTATCATGAGTAACGCGCTATATTACCATAATAAATCACATTTTGATGGCGAGTCAAGACTCAGTTTAAAATCCCTGCCTCCCCCTTTTTCCCGACGATTGCAAAACCTGATATTTAAAAACTAAGACGAGCTTACAATCCCTAAAAATTACAGAAACTCTTTGGAATTATCTCTCTCTACATTTGTGCATTGTGAATTTCCATTCTACATGTGCACTTTTTTCTTAAAACAAAACTTTGAGTTTTCGCTCTCCTTTCATCCCGTAAACCAAAAAGGCAAATAGATCACAACAAAATGAAAATTTTGGAGTTCAAGTACGGAAAAAATTTAAAACAAAAACAAATGTAAGTAAAGAAAATTTATTCACACACCACAAATGAACACAAAAGTTTTGTTGTCCAAGTTTGGGAAATTCCACTAGTTCAACTCTAACAGCATGGAATTTTATAAGTAAGAGATTTCCTCCACACATGCTTAGAAAATGGATTTGCATGTTTTTAACATGTTAAAGATGCAAATCACCTATGGATCCAAAGCTTTTGAAGAGAATAACAAACGTTTATTAAATTCTCAAGTGAACGTGCGGTGGGATATTTACCTGAGTTAAACAAGCCATTATTTTGCCTATCTACAAAAAGCTGACCCAACGATCATGGATGATTGTAAAGTGATTTATCATGCGTAACGGGTTATATTACCCTAATAAATGACTTACGGATTGGGAGTCAAGACTCAGTTAAAAATCCCTGCCCCTATATTTCCCGACAATTGCAAAACCTGAGATATAAAAACTAAGAAGAGCTTACAATCCCTAAAAATTACAGAAACTCTTTGGAATTATCTCTCTCTACGTTTGTGCATTGTGCATTTCCAATCTACATGTACTCTTTTTTCTTAAAATAAAACTTTGAGTTTTCGCTCTCCCTTCATCCCGTAAACCAAAAAGGCAAATAGATCACAACAAAATGAAAATTTTGGAGTTCAAGTACGGAAAAAATTTAAAACAATAACAAAATGTATGTAAAGAAAATTTATTCACACACCACAAATGAACACAAAATTTTTGTTGTCCAAGTTTGGGAAATTCCACTAGTTCAACCCTAACAGCTTGGAATTTTATAAGAAAGAGATTTCCTCTACACATGCTTAAAAAATGGATTTGTATGTTTTAAACATGTTAAAGATGCAAATTACCTATGGATCCATAGCTTTTGAAGAGAATAAAAAAAACTCATTAAATTCTCAAGTGAACGTGCGGTGGGATATTTACCCGAGTCAAACAAGCCATTATTTTGGCCATCTACAAAACGCTGACCCAACAATCATGGATGTTTGTAAAGTGATTTATCATGCATAACGGGCTATATTACCATATTAAATCACATAGGGATTGGGAGTTAAGACTCAGTTAAAAATCCCTACCTCCCCCTTTTTCCCGACGATTGCAAAACCTGATACATAAAAACTAAGAAAAACTTAAAATCCCTAAAAATTACAGAAACTCTTTGGAATTATCTCGCTCCAAATTTGTGCACTGTGCATTTTCATTTTAGATGTACACTTTTTTCATAAATCAAAATTTTGAGTTTTCGCTCTCCCTTCATCCAGTAAACCAAAATGGCAAATAGATCACAACAAAAGGAAAATTTTAGAGTTCAAGTACGGAAAAAAATTTAAAACAATAACAAATGTTAGTAAAGAAAATTTATTCACACACCACAAATGAACACAAAAGTTTTGTTGTCCAAGTTTGGGAAATTCCACTAGTTCAACCCTAACAGCTTGGATTTTAGTAATAAAGAGATTTCCTTCACACATGCTTAAAAAATGGATTTGCATGTTTTAAAAATGTTTAAGATGCAAATCACCTATGGATCCATAGCTTTTGAAGAGAATAGCAATTGCTCATTAAATTCCCGAGTCAAACAACCCATTATTTTGCCCATCTAAAAAAAGCTGACCCAACGATCATCGATGATTGTAATGTGATATATAATGCGTAACGGGCTATATTACCCTAAGAAATTACTTATTGATTGGGAGTCAAGACTCATTTAAAATCCCTGCCTCCCCCTTTTTCCCGACGACTGCGAAACCTGATATATAAAAACTAAGAAGAGCTTACAATCCCTCAAAATTATAGAAACTCTTTGGAATTATCTCTCTCTACATTTGTGCATTGTGCATTTCCATTCTACATGTGACCTTTGTTCTTAAAAAAAAACTTTGAGTTTTCGCTCTCCTTTCATCCCGTAAACCAAAAAGGCAAATAGATCACAACAAAATCAAAATTTTAGAGTTCAAGTACGGAAAAAATTTAAAACAAAAACAAATGTAAGTAAAGAAAATTTATTCACACACCAAAAATGAACACAAAAGTTTTGTTGTCCAAGCTTGGGAAATTCAACTAGTTCAACCCCAACAGCTTGGAATTTTATAGGAAAGAGATTTCCTCCACACATGCTTTAAAAATGGATATCCATGTTTTAAACATATTAAAGATGCAAATCACCTATGGATCCAAAGCTTTTGAAGAGAATAACAAACGCTCATTAAATTCTCAACTGAACATGCGGTGGATATTTACCCGAGTCAAACAAGCCATTATTTTGCCCATCTACAAAAAGCTGACCCAACGATCATGGATGATTGTAATATGATTTATCATGTGTAACGGGCTATATTATCCTAAGAAATGACTTATGATTTGGGAGTCAAGACTAAGTTAAAAATCCCTGCCTCCCCCTTTTTCCCGACGATTGCAAAACCTGATATATAAAAACTAAGAAGAGCTTACAATCCCTAAAAATTACAGAAACTCTTTGGAATTATCTCGCTCTACATTAGTGCACTGTTCATTTTTATTTTAGATATACACTTTTTTCATAAATAAAAACTCTGAGCTTTCGCTCTCCCTTCATGCCGTAAACCAAAAAGGCAAATAGATCACAACAAAATGAAAATTTTATAGTTCATGTACGGAAAAAAATTAAAACAATAACAAATGTCAGTAAAGAAAATTTATTCACACACCACAAATGAACACAAAAGTTTTGTTGTCCAAGTTTGGGAAATTCCACTAGTTCAACCCTAACAGATTTGAATTTTATAAGAAAGAGATTTCCTCCACACATGCTTAAAAAATGGATTTGCATGTTTTAAACAAGTTAAAGATGCAAATAACCTATGGATCCAAAGCTTTTGAAGAGAATAACAAACGCTCATTAAATTGTCAAGTGAACGTGCGGTGGGATATTTACCCGAGTCAATCAAGCCATATTTTGCCCATCTACAAAAAGCTTACCAAACGATCATGGATGATTGTAAAGTGATTTATCATGCGTAACGGGCTATATTACCCTAATAAATGACTTATGGATTGGGAGTCATGACTCAGTTAAAAATCCCTACCTCCCAGTTTTTCCCGACGATTGCAAGACCTGATATATAAAAACTAAGAAGAGCTTACAATCCCTAAAAATTATAGAAGCTCTTTCGAATTATCTCTCTCTCCTTTTGTGCATTGTGCATTTCCATTCTACTTGTAATCTTTTTTCTTAAAACAAAACTTTGAGTTTTCACTCTCCCTCCATCCCGTAAACCAAAAAGGCAAATAGATCACAACAAAATGAAAATTTTGGAGTTCAAGTACGGAAAAAATTTAAAACAATAACAAATGTATGTAAAGAAAATTTATTCACACACCACAAATGAACAAAAAAGTCTTTTTGTCCAAGTTTGGGAAATTCCACTAGTTCAACCCCAATAGCTTGGAATTTTATAGGAAAGGGATTTCCTCCACACATGCTTTAAAAATGGAGATGCATGTTTTAAACATGTTAAAGATGCAATCACCTATGGATCCAAAGCTTTTGAATAGAATAACAAATGCTCATTAAATTCTCAACTGAACGTGCGGTGGATACTTATTCGAGTCAAACCAGCCATTATTTTTCCCATCTACAAAACCTGACCCATCAATCATGGATGATTGTAAAGTGATTTATCATGCATTACGGGCTATATTACCCTAGGAAATGACTTATGGATTGGGAGTCAAGACTCAGTTAAAAATCCCTACCTCCCCCTTTTTCCAGACGATTGCAAAACCAGATATATAAACACTAAGAAGAGCTTACAATCCCTAAAAATTACAGAAACTCTTTGGAATTATCTCGCTCTACATTTGTGCACTGTGCATTTTGATTTTAGATGTACACATTTTTCATAAATCAAAACTTTGAGTTTTCGCTCTCCCTTCATCCCGTAAACCAACAAGGCAAAAAGATCACAACAAAATGAAAATTTTAGAGTTCTTGTACGGAAAAAAATTAAAAACCATAACAAATGTAAGTAAAGAAAATTTATTCACACACAACAAATGAACACAAAAGTTTTGTTGTCCAAGTTTGGGAAATTCCACTAGTTCAACCCTAATAGCTTGGAATTTTATAAGAAAGAGATTTCCTCCACACATGCTTAAAAAATGGATTTGCATGTTTTAATCATGTTAAAGATGCAAATCACCTATGGATACAAAGCTTTTGAAGAGAATAACAAACGCTCATTAAATTGTCAAGTGAACGTGCGGTCGGAAATTTACCCGAGTCAAACAAGCCATTATTTTTCCCATCTACAAAAAGCTGACCCAACGATCATGGATGATTGTAGAGTGATTTATCATGCGTTACGGACTATATTACCCTAATAAATGACTTATGGATTCAGAGTCACGACTCAGTTAAAAATCCCTGCCTCCCTCTTTTTCCCGACGATTGCAAATCCTGATATAAAAAAACTAAGAAGAGCTTACAATCCCTAAAAATTACAGGATCTCTTTGGAAGTATCTCTCTCTACTTTTGTGCATTGTGCATTTCCATTCTACATGTACTCTTTTTTCTTAAAACAAAACTTTGAGTTTTCGCTCTCCCTTCATCCCGTAAACCAAAAAGGCAAATAGATCACAACAAAATAAAAATTTTGGAGTTCAAGTACGAAAAAAATTTAAAACAATAACAAATGTAAGTAAAGAAAATTTATTCATACACCACAAATGAACACAAAAGTTTTGTTGTCCAATTTTGGGAAATTCCACTAGTTCAACCCAACCAACTTGGAATTTTATAGGAAAGTGATTAACTTCACACATGCTTTAAAAATGGATATGCATGTTTTAAACATGTTAAAGATGCAAATCACCTATGGATCCAAAGCTTTTGAAGAGAATAAAAAACGCTCATTAAATTCTCAACTGAAAGTGCGGTAGGATATTTACCCGAGTCAAACAAGCCATTATTTTGCCCATCTACAAAAAGCTGACCCAACGAACATGGATGATTGTAAAGTGATTTATCATGCGTAACGGGCTATATTACCCTAAGAAATGACTTATGGATTGGGTGTCAAGACTCAGTTAAAAATCCCTGCATCCCCCTTTTTCCCGACCATTAAAAAACCTGATACATAAAAACTAAGAAAAGCTTACAATCCCAAAAAATTACAGAAACTCTTGTGAATTATCTCGCTCTACATTTGTGCACTGTGCATTTTCATTTTTGATCTACACTTTTTTCATAAATCAAAACTTTGAGTTTTCGCTCTCCTTTCATCCCGTAAACCGAAAAGGCAAATAGATCACAACAAAATGAAAATTTTAGAGTTCATGTACGGAAAAAAATTTAAAACCATAAAAAATGTAAGTAAAGAAAATTTATTCACACACGACAAATAAACACAAAATTTTTGTTGTCCAAGTTTGGGAAATTCCACTAGTTCAACCCTAATAGCTTGGAATTTTATAAGAAAGAGATTTCCTCCACACATGCTTAAAAAATGGATTTGCATGTTTTAAACATGTTAAAGATGCAAATCACCTAAGGATCCATAGGTTTAGAAGAGAATAACAAACGCTCATTAAATTCTCAAGTGAACGTGCAGTGGGATATTTACCCGAGTCAAACAAGCCATTATTTTTCTCATCTACAAAAAGCTGACCCAACGATCATGGATGATTTTAAAATGATTTATCATGTGTAACGGGCTATATTACCCTAACAAATGACTTGTGGATTGGTAGTCAAGACTCAGTTAAAAATCCCTGCCCCCCCCTTTTCCCGACAATTGCAAAACCTGATATATAAAAACTAAGAAGAGCTTACAATCCCTAAAAATTACAGAATCTCTTTGGAATTATCTCGCACTAAATTTGTGCACTTTTCATTTTTTTTTTATATGTACACTTTTTTCATAAATCAAAACTTTGAGTTTTCGCTCTCCCTTCATCCCGTAAACCAGAAAGGCAAATAGATCACAACAAAATGAAAATTTTAGAGTTCATGTACGAAAAAAAATTTAAAAAAATAACAAATGTAAGTAAAGAAAATTTATTCGCACACCACAAATGAACACAAAAGTTTTGTTGCCCAAGTTTGGGAAATTCCACTAGTTCTACCCTAACAGCTTGGAATTTTATAAGAAAGAGATTTCCTCCACACATGCTTAAAAAATGGATTTGCATGTTTTTAACATGTTAAAAATGCAAATCTCCTATGGATCCATAGCTTTTGAAAAGAATAACAAACGCTTATTACATTCTCAAGTGAACGTGCGGTGGGATATTTACCCGAGTCAAACAAGCCATTATTTTGCCCAACTACAAAAAGCTGACCCAACGATGCTGGATGATTTTAAAGTGATTTATCATGCGTAACGGGCTATATTACCCTAATAAATGACTTATGGATTTGGAGTCAAGAGTCAGTTAAAAATCCCCGCCCCCCCTTTTTTTCGACGATTGCAAAACCTGATATATAAAAACTAAGAAGAGCTTACAATCCCTAAAAATTACAGAAACACTTTGGAATTATCTCTCTCTACATTTGTGCATTGTGCATTTCCTTTCTACATGTACTCTTTTTTCGTAAAACAAAACTTTGAGTTTTCGCTCTCCCTTCATCCCGTAAACCAAAATGGCAAATAGATCACAACAAAATGAAAATTTTGGAGTTCAAGTACGGAAAAAATTTAAAACAATAAAAAATGTAAGTAAAGAAAATTTATTCACCCACCACAAATGAACACAAAAATTTTGTTGTCCAAGTTTGGGAAATTCCACTAGTTCAACCCCAACAGCTTGGAATTTTATAGGAAAGAGATTTCCTCCACACATGCTTTAAAAATGGATATGCATGTTTTAAACATGCTAAAGATGAAAATCACCTACGGATTCAAAGCTTTTGAACAGAATAACAAACGCTCATTAAATTCTCAACTGAACGTGCGGTGGACACTTACCCGAGTCAAACCAGCCATTATTTTGCCCATCTACAAAAAGCTGACCCAACGATCATGGATGATTGTAATGTGATTTATCATGCGTAACAGGCTATATTACCCTAAGAAATGACTTATGGATTGGGAGTCAAGACTCAGTTAAAAATCCTTGCCTAACCCTTTTTCCCGACGATTGCAAAACCTGATATATAAAAACTACGAAGAGCTTACAATCCCTGAAAATTACAGAAACTCCTTGGAATTATCTCGCTCTACATTTGTGCACTGTGCATTTTCATTTTAGATGTACACTTTTTTCATAAATCAAAACTTTGAGTTTTCTCTCTCCCTTCATCCCGTCAACCAAAAAGGCAAAAAGATCACAACAAAATGAAAATTTTAGAGTTCATGTACGGAAAAAATTTAAAACAATAACAAATGTAAGTAAAGAAAATTTATTCACACACCACAAATGAACACAAAAGTTTTGTTGTCCAAGTTTTGAAAATTCCACTAGTTCAACCCTAACAACTTGGAATTTTATAAGAAAGAGATTTCCTCCACACATGCTTAAAAAATGGATTTTCATGTTTTAAACAAGTTAAAGATGCAAATCACCTATGGATCCAAAACTTTTGAAGAGAAAAACAAACGCTCAATCAATTCTCAAGTGAACGTGCGGTGGGATATTTACCCGAGTCAAACAATCCATTATTTTTCCCATCAACAAAAAGCTGACCCAACGATCATGGATGATTGTAAAGTGATTTATCATGCGTAACGGGCCATATTACCCTAATAAATGACTTATGGATTGAGAGTCACGACTCAGTTAAAAATCCCTGCCTCCCCCTTTTTCCCGACGATTGCAAAACCTGATATATAAAATCTAAGAAGAGCTTACAATCCCTAAAAGAAACTCTTTGGAATTATCTCTCTCTACTTTTGTGCATTGTGTAGTTCCATTCTACATGTACTCTTTTTTCTTAAAACAAAACTTTGAGTTTTCGCTCTCCCTTCATCCCGTAAACCAAAAAGGCAAATAGATCACAACAAAATGAAAATTTTGGAGTTCAAGGACGAAAAAAATTTAAAACAATAACAAATGTAAGTAAAGAAAATTTATTCACACACCACAAATGAACACAAAAGTTTTGTTGTCCAAGTTTGGGAAACTCCACTAGTTCAACTCCAACAGCTTGGAATTTTATAGGAAAGATTTCCTCCACACATGCTTTAAAAATGGACATGCATGTTTTAAACATGTTAAAGATGCAAATCACCTATCGATCCAAAGCTTTTGAAGAGAATAACAAACTCTCATAAAATTCTCAACAGAACGTGCGGTGGAGACATACCCGTGTCAAACCAGCCATTATTTTGCCCATCTACAAAAAGTTGACCCAACGATCATGGATGATTGTAAAGTGATTTCTCATGCGTAACGGGCGATATTACCCTAATAAATGACTTATGGATTGGGAGTCATGACTCAGTTAAAAATCCCTGCCTCCCCCTTTTTCCCGACGATTGCAAAACCTGATATATATAAACTAAGAAGAGCTTACAATCCCTAAAAATTATAGAATCTCTTTGGAATTATCTCTCTCTACATTTGTGCACTGTGCATTTTGATTTTAGATGTACACATTTTTCATAAATAAAAACTTTGAGTTTTCGTTCTCCCTTCATCCTGTAAACCAACAAGGCAAATAGATCACAACAAAATGAAAATTTTAGAGTTCTTGTACGGAAAAAAATTAAAAACCATAACAAATGTAAGAAAAGAAAATTTATTCACACACCACAAATGAACACAAAAGTTTTGTTGTCCAAGTTTGGGAAATTCCACTAGTTCAACCCTAATAGCTTGGAATTTTATAAGAAAGAGATTTCCTCCACACATGCTTAAAAAATGGATTTGCATGTTTTAATCATGTTAAAGATGCAAATCACCTATGTATCCAAAGGTTTTGAAGAGAATAACAAACGTTCATTAAATTGTCAAGTGAACGTGCGGTGGGATATTTACCCGAGTTAAACAAGCCATTATTTTTCCCACCTACAAAAAGCTGACCCAACGATCATGGATGATTGTAAAGTGATTTATCATGCGTTACGGGCTATATTACCATAATAAATGACTTATGGATTCAGAGTCACGACTCAGTTAAAAATCCCTGCCTCCCTCTTTTTCCCTGACTATTGCAAATCCTGATATAAAAAAACTAAGAAGAGCTTACAATCCCTAAAAATTACAGAAACTCTTTGGAAGTATCTGTCTCTACTTTTGTGCATTGTGCATTTCCATTCTACATGTACTCTTTTTTCTTAAAACAAAACTTTGAGTTTTTGCTCTCCCTTCATCCCGTAAACCAAAAAGGCAAATAGATCACAACAAAATGAAAATTTTGGAGTTCAAGTACGAAAAAAATTTAAAACAATAACAAATGTAAGTAAAGAAAATTTATTCACACACCACAAATGAACACAAAAGTTTTGTTGTCCAAGTTTGGGAAATTCCACTAGTTCAACCCCAACAGCTTGGAATTTTATAGGAAAGAGATTTCCTCCACACATGCTTTAAAAATGGACATGCATGTTTTAAGTTAAAGATGCAAATCACCTATCGATCCAAAGCTTTTGAAGAGAATAACAAACGCTCATTAAATTCTCAACTGAAGGTGCGGTGGATACTTACCCGAGTCAGACCAGCCATTATTTTGCCCATCTACAAAAAGCTGACCCAACGATCATTTATGATTGTAATGTGTTTTATCATGCGTAACGGGCTATATTACCCTAAGAAATGACTTATGGATTGGGAGTCAAGACTCAGTTAAAAATTCCTGCCTCCCCCTTTTTCCCGACGATTGCAAAACCTGATATATAAAAACTAAGAAGAGCTTACAATCCCTAAAAATTACAGAAACTCTTTGGAATTATCTCTCTCTACATTTGTGCACTGTGCATTTTCATTTTAGATGTACACTTTTTTCATCAATCAAAACTTTTAGTTTTCACTCTCCCTTCATCCCGTAAACCAAAAAGGCAAATAGATCACAACAAAATATAAATTTTAGAGTTCATGTACAGAAAAAAATTAAAAACAATAACAAATGTAAGTAAAGAAAATTTATTCACACACCACAAATGAACACAAAAGTTTTGTTGTCCAAGGTTGGGAAATTCCACTAGTTCAACCCTAACAGATTTGAATTTTATAAGAAAGAGATTTCCTCCACACATGCTTAAAAAATGGATTTGCATGTTTTAAACAAGTTAAAGATGCAAATAACCTATGGATCCAAAGCTTTTGAAGAGAATAACAAAAGCTCATTAAGTTGTTAAGTGAACGTGCGGTGGGATATTTACCCGAGTCAATCAAGCCATATTTTGCCCATCTACAAAAAGCTTACCCAACGATCATGGATGATTGTAAAGTGATTTATCATGCGTAACGGGCTATATTACCCTAATAAATGACTTATGGATTGGGAGTCATGACTCAGTTAAAAATCCCTACCTCCCAGTTTTTCCCGACGATTGCAAGACCTGATATATAAAAACTAAGAAGAGCTTACAATCCCTAAAAATTATAGAAACTCTTTGGAATTATCTCTCTCTCCTTTTGTGCATTGTGCATTTCCATTCTACTTGTAATCTTTTTTCTTAAAACAAAACTTTGAGTTTTCACTCTCCCTCCATCCCGTAAACCAAAAAGGCAAATAGATCACAACATAATGAAAATTTTGGAGTTCAAGTACGGAAACAATTTAAAACAATAAAAAATGTAAGTAATGAAAATTTATTCACACACCACAAATGAACACAAATGTTTTGTTGTCCAAGTTTGGGAAATTCCACTAGTTCAACCCCAACAGCTTGGAATTTTATAGGAAAGAGATTTCCACCACACATGCTTTAAAAATGGATATGCATGTTTTAAACATGTTAAAGAGGCAAATCACCTATGCATCCAAAGCTTTTGAATAGAATAACAAATGCTCATTAAATTCTCAAGTGAACGTACGGTGGGATATTTAGTCGAGTCAAACAAGCCAATATTTTGCCCATCAGCAAAAAGCTGACCCAACGATCATGGATGATTGTAAAGTGATTTATGATGCGTAATGAGCTATATTACCCTGATAAATGACTTATGGATTGGGAGTCATGATTAAGTTAAAAATCCCTGCCTCCCCCTTTTTCCCCACGATTGCAAAACCTGATATATAAAAACTAAGAAGAGCTTACAATCCCTAAAAATTATAGAAACTCTTTGGAATTATCTCTCTCTACTTTTGTGCATTGTGCATTTCCATTCCACATGTACTCTTTTTTCTTAAAACAAAACTTTGGGTTTTCGCTCTCCCTCCATCCCGTAAACCAAAAAGGCAAATAGATCACAACAAAATGAAAATTTTGGAGTTCAAGTACGGAAAAAATTAAAAACAATAACAAATGTAAGTAAAGAAAATTTATTCACACACCACAAATGAACACAAAAGTTTTGTTGTCCAAGTTTGGAAAATTCCACAAGTTCAACCCCAACAGCTTGGAATTTTATAGGAAAGAGATTTCCTCCACACATGCTTTAAAAATGGAGATGCATGTTTTAAACATGTTAAAGATGCAAATCACCTATGGATCCAAAGCTTTTGAAGAGAATAACAAACGCTCATTAAATTCTCAACTGAACGTGCAGTGGATACTTACCCGAGTCAAACCAGCCATTATTTTGCCCATCTACATAAAGCTGACCCATCGATCATGGATGATTGTAAAGTGATTTATCATGCATAACGGGCTATATTACCCTAAGAAATGACTTATGGATTGGGAGTCAAGACTCAGTTAAAAATCACTGCCTCCCCCTTTTTCGCGACGATTGCAAAACCTGTTATATAAAAACTATGAAGAGCTTACAATCCCTAAAAATTACAGAAACTCTTTGGAATTATCTCGCTCTACATTTGGGCACTATGCATTTTCATTTTAGATGTACACTTTTTTCATCAATCAAAACTTTGAGTTTTCGCTCTCCCTTCATCCCGTAAACAAAAAAGGCAAATAGATCACAACAAAATAAAAATTTTAGAGTTCATGTATGGAAAAAAATTGAAAACAATAAAAAATGTAAGAAACGAAAATTTATTCAAACACCACAAATGAACACAAAAGTTTTGTTTTCCAAGTTTGGGAAATTCCACTAGTTCAACCCTAACAGCTTGGAATTTTATAAGAAAGAGATTTCCTCCACACATGCATAAAAAATGGATTTGCATGTTTTAAACATGTTAAAGATGCAAATCACCTGTGGATCCAAAGCTTTTGAAGAGAATAACAAACGCTCATTAAATTCTCAAGTGAACGTGCGGTGGGATATTTAACCGAGTCAAAAAAGCCATTATTTTGCCCATCATCAAAAAGTTGACCCAACGTTCATGCATGATTGTAAAGTGATTTATCATGCGTAACGGGCTATATTCCCCTAATAAATGACTTATGGAGTGGGAGTGAAGTCTCAGTTAAAAATCCTTGCCCCCCCTTTTTCTCGACAATAGCAAACCCTGGTATGTAAAAACTAAGAAGAACTTACAATCCCTAAAAATTAAAGAAACCCATTGGAATTATCTTGCTCGAAATTTGTGCACTGTGCATTTTCATTTTAGATGTACACTTTTTTCATAAATCAAAACCTTGAGTTTTCGCTCTCCCTTTATCCCGTAAACCAAAAAGGCAAATAGATCACAACAAAATGAAAATTTTAGAGTTCATGTAAGGAAAAAAATTTAAAACAATAACAAATGTAAGTAAATAAAATTTATTCACACACCATAAATGAACACAAAAGTTTTGTTGTCCAAGTTTGGGAAATTCCACTAGTTCAACCTTAACAGCTTGGTATTTTATAAGAAAGAGATTTCCTCCACACATGCTTAAAAAATGGATTTGCATGTTTTTAACAAGTTAAAGATTCAAATCACCTTTGGATCCAAAGCTTTTGAAGAGAATAACAAATGCTTATTAAATTCTCAAGTGAAAGTGCGGTGGGATATTTACCAAAGTCAAACAAGCCATTATTTTGCCCATCTACAAAAAGCTAACTCAATGATCATGGTTGGTTGTAAAGTGATTTATCATGCGTAACGGCTATATTACCCAATTAAATGACTTATGGATTGGTAGCCAAGACTCAGTTAAAAATCCATGCCCCTCCTTTTTCCTGACGATTGCAAAACCAGATATATAGAAACTAAGAAGAGCTTACAATCCCTAAAAATTACTGAAACTCTTTGGAATTATCTCTCTCGTCGTTTGTGCATTGTGCATTTCCATTCTAGATGTACTCCGTTTCCTTAAAACAAAACTTTGAGTTTTCGCTCACCCTTCATCCCGTAAACCAAAAAGGCAAATAGATCTCAACAAAATGAAAATTTTGGAGTTCAAGTACGGAAAAAATTTAAAACAATAAAAAATGTAAGTAAGGATAATTTATTTACACACCACAAATGAACACAAAAGTTTTGTTGTCCAAGTTTGGGAAATTCCACTAGTTCAACCCCAACTGCTTGGAATTTTATAAGAAAGAGATTTCCTCTACACATGCTTAAAAAATGAATTTGCATGTTTTAAACATGTTAAAGATGCAAATCACCTATGGATCCATAGCTTTTGAAGAGAATAACAAACGCTGATTAAATTCTCAAGTGAACGTGCGGTGGGATATTTACCCGAGTCAAACAAGCCATTATTTTGCCCTTCTACAAAAAGCTGACCCAACGATCATGGATGATTGTAAAGTGATTTATCTTGCGTAACAGGCTATATTACCATAATAAATCACTTATGGATTGGGATTCAAGACTCAGTTAAAAATCCCTGTCACCCCCTTTTTCCCCACGATTGCAAAACCTAATATATAAGAACTAAGAAGAGCTTACATTCCCAAAAAATTATAGAAAGCCTTTGGAATTATCTCTCTCTACATTTGTGCATTGTGCATTTCCATTCAACAAGTACACTTTTTTTCTTAAAACAAAACTTTGAGTTTCGCTCTCCCATCATCCCGTAAACCAAAAAGGCAAGTAGATCACAATAAAATGAAAATTTTGGAGTTAAACTACGGAAAAAGTTTAAAACAATAACAAATGTAAGTAAAGAAAATTTATTCACACACCACAAATGAACACAAAAGTTTTGTTGTCCAAGTTCGGGAAATTCCACTAGTTCAACCCCAACAACTTGGAATTTTATAGGAAAGAGATTTCCTCCACACATGCTTTAAAAATGGATATGCATGTTTTAAACATGTTAAAGATGCAAATCACCTATGGATCGAAAGGTTTTGAAGAGAATAACAAACGCTTATTAAATTCTCAAGTGAACGTGCGGTGGATATTTACCCGAGTCAAACAAGCCATTATTTTGCCTATCTACAAAAAGCTGACCCAACGATCATGGATGATTGTAATGTGATTTATCATGCATAACGGGCTATATTACCCAAAGAAATGACTTTTGGTTTGGGAGTCAAGACTGAGTTAAAAATCCATGCCTCCCCCTTTTTCCCAACGATTGCAAAACCTGATATATAAAAACTAAGAAGAGTTTACAATCCCTAAAAATTACAGAAACTCTTTGGAATTATCTCGCTCTACATTTGTGCACTGTGCATTTTTATTTTAGATGTACACTTTTTTCATAAATCAAAACTTTGTGTTTTTGCTCTCCCTTCATCCCGTAAACCAAAAAGATAAATACCTTACAACAAAATGAAAATTTCATAGTTCATGTATGGAAAAAAAGTTAAAAAAATACAAACGTAAGTAAAGATAATTTATTTACCCACCACAAATGAACACAAAAGTTTTGTTGTCCAAGTTTGGGAAATTCCACTAGTTCAACCCTAACTCGGAATTTTATAAGAAAGAGATTTCCTCCACACATGCTTAAAAAATGAATTTGCATGTTTTAAACATGTTAAAGATCAAAATCACCTATGGATCCATAGTTTTTGAAGAAAATAACAAACGCTCATTAAATTCTCAAGTGGACGTGCGGTGGGATATTTACCCGAGTCAAACAAGCCATTATTTTGCCCATCTACAAAAAGCTGACCCAACGATCATGGATGATTGTAAAGCGATTTATCATGCGTAACGGGCTATATAATACCATAATAAATCACATATGGATTGGGATTCAAGACTCAGTTAAAAATCCCTGCCTCCCCCTTTTTCCCGACGATTGCCAAACCTGATATATAAAAACTTAGACGAGCTTACATTCCCCAAAAATTATAGAAACTCTTTGTAATTATCTCTCTCTACATTTGTGTATTGTGCATTTCCATTCTACATGTACATTTTTTTTCTTAAAGCAAAACCTTGAGTATTCGCTCTCCCTTAATCCAGTAAACCAAAAAGGCAAATAGATCACAACAAAATGAAAATTTTGGAGTTCAAGTAAGGAAAAAATTTAAAACAATAAAAAATGTAAGTAAAGATAATTTATTCACACACCACAAATGAACACAAAAGTTTTGTTGTCTAAGTTTTGGAAATTCCACTAGTTAAACCATAACAACTTGGAATTTTATGAGAAAGAGATTTCCTCCACACATGCTTAAAAAGTGAATTTGCAAGTTTTAAGTATGTTAAAGATGCAAATCACCTATGGATCCATAGCTTTTGAAGAGAATAAACAACGCTCATTAAATTTTCAAGTGAACGTGCGGTCGATATTTACCCGAGTGAAACAAGCCATTATTTTACCCATCTACAAAAAGCTGACGATCACGGGTGATTGTAATGTGATTTATCATGCGTAACGGGCTATATTACCCTAAGAAATGACTTATGGATTGGGAGTCAAGACTTAGATAAAAATCCATGCCTCCCCCTTTTTCCCGACGATTGCAAAACCTGGTATGTAAAAACTAAGAAGAACTTACAATCCCTAAAAATTAAAGAAACTCATTGGAATTATCTTGCTCGAAATTTGTGCACTGTGCATTTTCATTTTAGATGTACACTTTTTTCATAAATCAAAACCTTGAGTTTTCGCTCTCCCTTTATCCCGTAAACCAAAAAGGCAAATAGATCACAACAAAATGAAAATTTTAGAGTTCATGTAAGGAAAAAAATTTAAAACAATAACAAATGTAAGTAAATAAAATTTATTCACACACCATAAATGAACACAAAAGTTTTGTTGTCCAAGTTTGGGAAATTCCACTAGTTCAACCCCAACAGCTTGGAATTTTATAGGAAAGAGATTTCCTCCACACATGCTTTAAAAATGGATATGCATGTTTTAAACATGTTAAAGATGCAAATCACCTATGGATCCAAAGCTTTAGAAGAAAATAACAAACGCTCATTAAATTCTCAAGTGAACGTACGGTGGATATTTACCCGAGTCAAACAAGCCATTATTTTGCCCATCTACAAAAAGCTGACCCAACGATCATGGATGACTGTAATGTGATTTATCATGCATAACGGGCTATATTACCCAAAGAAATGACTTTTGGTTTGGGAGTCAAGACTAAGTTAAAAATCCATGCCTCCCCCTTTTTCCCAACGATTACAAAACCTGATATATAAAAACTAAGAAGAGTTTACAATCCCTAAAAATTACAGAAACTCTTTGGAATTATCTCGCTCTACATTTGTGCACTGTGCATTTTTATTTTAGATGTACACTTTTTTCATAAATCAAAACTTTGTGTTTTCGCTCTCCCTTCATCCCGTAAACCAAAAAGATAAATACATTACAACAAAATGAAAATTTTCTAGTTCATGTATGGAAAAAAAATTAAAACAATTTCATAATGTAAATAAAGATAATTTATTTACACACCACAAATGAACACAAAAGTTTTGTTGTCCAAGTTTGGGAAATTCCACTAGTTCAACCCTAACAGCTTGGAATTTTATAAGAAAGAGATTTCCTCAACACATGCTTAAAAAATGAATTTGCATGTTTTAAACATGTTAAAGATGCAAATCACCTATGGATCCATACCTTTTGAAGAGAACAACAAACGTTCATTAAATTCTCAAGTGAACGTGCGGTGGGATATTTACCCAAGTCAAACAAGCCATTATTTTGCCCATCTACAAAAAGCATACCCAACGATCATGGAAGATTGTAAAGTGATTTATCATGCGTAACGGGCTATATTACCAAACTAAATGACTTATGGATTGGGATTCAAGACTTAGTTAAAAATCCCTGCCTCCTCCTTTTTCCCGACGATTGCAAGACCTGATATATAAAAACTAAGAAGAGCTTACATTCCCAAATAATTATAGAAACTCTTTGGAATTATCTCTCTCCACTTTTGTGCATTGTGCATTTCCATTCTACATGTCCACTTTTTTTCTTAAAACAAATTTTTGAGTTTTCGCTCTCCCTTCATCCCGTAAGCCAAAAAGGCAAAAAGATCAGAACAAAATGAAAATTTTGGAGTTCAAGTACGGAAAAAGTTTAAAACAATAACAAATGTAAGTAAAGAAAATTTATTCATACACCACAAATGAACACAAAAGTTTTGTTGTCCAAGTTTGGGAAATTCCACTAGTTCAACCCCAACAACTTGGAATTTTATAGGAAAAAGATTTCCTCCACACATGCTTTAAAAATGGATATGCATGTTTTAAACATGTTAAAGATGCAAATCACCTATGGATCCAAAGCTTTTGAAGAAAATAACAAACGCTCATTAAATTCTCAAGTGAACGTACGGTGGATATTTACCCGAGTCAAACAAGCCATTATTTTGCCCATCTACAAAAAGCTGACCCAACGATCATGGATGATTGTAATGTGATTTATCATGCATAACGGGCTATATTACCCAAAGAAATGACTTTTGGTTTGGGAGTCAAGACTCAGTTAAAAATCCCTGCCTCCCCCTTTTTCCCAACGATTGCAAAACCTGATTTATAAAACCTAAGAAGAGCTTAGAATCCCTAAAAATTAAAGAAACTCTTTAGAAGTATCTCGCTCTACATTTTTGCACTGTGCATTTTTATTTTAGATGTACACTTGTTTCATAAATCAAAACTTTGTGTTTTCGCTCTCCCTTCATCCCGTAAACCAAAAAGATAAATACATTACAACAAAATGAAAATTTTCTAGTTCATGTATGGAAAAAAAATTAAAACAATTTCATAATGTAAATAAAGATAATTTATTTACACACCACAAATGAACACAAAAGTTTTGTTGTCCAAGTTTGGGAAATTCCACTAGTTCAACCCTAACAGCTTGGAATTTTATAAGAAAGAGATTTCCTCAACACATGCTTAAAAAATGAATTTGCATGTTTTAAACATGTTAAAGATGCAAATCACCTATGGATGCATACCTTTTGAAGAGAATAACAAACGCTCATTAAATTCTCAAGTGAACGTGCGGTGGGATATTTACCCAAGTCAAACAAGCCATTATTTTGCCCATCTACAAAAAGCATACCCAACGATCATGGAAGATTGTAAAGTGATTTATCATGCATAACGGGCTATATTACCATAATAAATGACTTATGGATTGGGATTCAAGACTCAGTTAAAAATCCCTGCCTCCCCCTTTTTCCCGACGATTGCCAAACCTGATATATAAAAACTTAGACGAGCTTACATTCCCCAAAAATTATAGAAACTCTTTGTAATTATCTCTCTCTACATTTGTGCATTGTGCATTTCCATTCTACATGTACACTTTTTTTCTTAAAACAAAACTTTGAGTTTTCGCTCTCCCTTAATCCCGTAAACATAAAAGGCAAATAGATCACAACAAAATGAAAATTTTGGAGTTCAAGTACGGAAAAAGTTTAAACCAATAAAAAATGTAAGCAAAGAAAATTTATTCACACACCACAAATGAACACAAAAGTTTTGTTGTCCAAGTTTGGGAAATTCCACTAGTTCAACCCCAACAGCTTGGAATTTTATAGGAAAGAGATTTCCTCCACACATGCTTTAAAAATGGATATGCATGTTTTAAACATGTTAAAGATGCAAATCACCTATGGATCCAAAGCTTTTGAAGAAAATAACAAACGCTCATTAAATTCTCAAGTGAACGTACGGTGGATATTTACCTGAGTCAAACAAGCCATTATTTTGCCCATCTACAAAAAGCTGACCCAACGATCATGGATGATTGTAATGTGATTTATCATCCATAAAGGGCTATATTACCCAAAGAAATGACTTTTGGCTTGGGAGTCAAGACTCAGTTAGAAATCCCTGCCTCCCCCTTTTTCCCAACGATTGCAAAACCTGATTTATAAAAACTAAGAAGAGCTTACAATCCCTAAAAATTATAGAAACTCTTTAGAATTATCTTGCTCTAAATTTGTGCACTGTGCATTTTTATTTTAGATGTACACCTTTTTTATAAATCAAAACTTTGTGTTTTCGCTCTCCCTTCATCCCGTAAACCAAAAAGATAAATACATTACAACAAAATGAAAATTTTCTAGTTCATGTATGGAAAAAAAATTAAAACAATTTCATAATGTAAATAAAGATAATTTATTTACACACCACAAATGAACACAAAAGTTTTGTTGTCCAAGTTTGGGAAATTCCACTAGTTCAACCCTAACAGCTTGGAATTTTATAAGAAAGGGATTTCCTCAACACATGCTTAAAAAATGAATTTGCATGTTTTAAACATGTTAAAGATGTAAATCACCTATGGATCCATACTTTTTGAAGAGAATAACAAACGCTCATTAAATTCTCAAGTGAACGTGCGGTGGGAAATTTACCCAAGTCAAACAAGCCATTATTTTGCCCATCTACAAAAAGCATACCCAAGGATCATGGAAGATTGTAAAGTGATTTATCATGCGTAACGGGCTATATTACCATACTAAATGACTTATGGATTGGGATTCAAGACTCAGTTAAAATTCCCTGCCTCCCCCTTTTTCCCGACGATTGCCAAACCTGATATATAAAAACTGAGACGAGCTTACATTCCCCAAAAATTAGAGAAACTCTTTGTAATTATCTCTCTCTACATTTGTGCATTGTGCATTTCCATTCTACATGTACACTTTTTTTCTTAAAACAAAAGTTTGATTTTTCGCTCTCCCTTAATCCCGTAAACCAAAAAGGCAAATAGATCACAACAAAATGAAAATTTTTGAGTTCAAGTACGGAAAAAGTTTAAACCAATAAAAAATGTAAGTAAAGAAAATTTATTCACACACCACAAATGAACACAAAAGTTTTGTTGTCCAAGTTTGGGAAATTCCACTAGTTCAACCCCAACAGCTTGGAATTTTATAGGAAAGAGATTTCCTCCACACATGCTTTAAAAATGGATATGCATGTTTTAAACATGTTAAAGATGCAAATCACCTATGGATCCAAAGCTTTTGAAGAAAATAACAAACGCTCATTAAATTCTCAAGTGAACGTGCGGTGGATATTTACCCGAGTCAAACAAGCCATTATTTTGCCCATCTACAAAAAGCTGACCCAACAATCATGGATGATTGTAATGTGATTTATCATGCATAACGGGCTATATTACCCGAAGAAATGACTTTTGGTTTGGGAGTCAAGACTCAGTTAAAAATCCCTGCCTCCCCCTTTTTCCCAACGATTGCAAAACGTGATTTATAAAAACTAAGAAGAGCTTACAATCCCTAAAAATTACAGAAACTCTTTAGCATTATCTTGCTCTACATTTGTGCACTGTGCATTTTTATTTTAGATGTACACTTGTTTCATAAATATAAACTTTGTGTTTTCGCTCTCCCTTCATGCCGTAAACCAAAAAGATAAATTCATTACAACAAAATGAATATTTTCTAGTTCATGTATGGAAAAAAAATTAAAACAATTTCATAATGTAAATAAAGATAATTTATTTACACACCACAAATGAACACAAAAGTTTTGTTGTCCAAGTTTGGGAAATTCCACTAGTTCAACCCTAACAGCTTGGAATTTTATAAGAAAGGGATTTCCTCAACACATGCTTAAAAAATGAATTTGCATGTTTTAAACATGTTAAAGAAGCAAATCACCTATGGATCCTTACCTTTTGAAGAGAATAACAAATGCTCATTAAATTCTCAAGTGAACGTGCGGTGGGATATTTACCCAAGTCAAACAAGCCATTATTTTGCCCATCTACAAAAAGCATACCCAACGATCATGGAAGATTGTAAAGTGATTTATCATGCGTAACGGGCTATATTACCATACTAAATGACTTATGGATTGGGATTCAAGACTAAGTTAAAAATCCCTGCCTCCCCCTTTTTCCCGACGAATGCAAAACCAGATATATAACAACTAAGAAGAGCTTACATTCCCAAATAATTATAGAAACTCTTTGGAATTATCTCTCTCTACTTTTGTGCATTGTGCATTTCCATTCTACATGTCCACATTTTTTCTTAAAACAAATTTTTGAGTTTTCGCGCTCCCTTCATCCCGTAAACCAAAAAGGCAAAAAGATCAGAACAAAATGAAAATTTTGGAGTTCAAGTACGGAAAAAGTTTAAAACAATAACAAATGTAAGTAAAGAAAATTTATTCATACACCACAAATGAACACAAAAGTTTTGTTGTCCAAGTTTGGGAAATTCCACTAGTTCAACCCCAACAACTTGGAATTTTATAGGAAAAAGATTTCCTCCACACATGCTTTAAAAATGGATATGCATGTTTTAAACATGTTAAAGATGCAAATCACCTATGGATCCAAAGCTTTTGAAGAAAATAACAAACGCTCATTAAATTCTCAAGTGAACGTACGGTGGATATTTACCCGAGTCAAACAAGCCATTATTTTGCCCATCTACAAAAAGCTGACCCAACGATCATGGATGATTGTAATGTGATTTATCATGCATAACGGGCTATATTACCCAAAGAAATGACTTTTGGTTTGGGAGTCAAGACTCAGTTAAAAATCCCTGCCTCCCCCTTTTTCCCAACGATTGCAAAACCTGATTTATAAAACCTAAGAAGAGCTTAGAATCCCTAAAAATTAAAGAAACTCTTTAGAAGTATCTCGCTCTACATTTTTGCACTGTGCATTTTTATTTTAGATGTACACTTGTTTCATAAATCAAAACTTTGTGTTTTCGCTCTCCCTTCATCCCGTAAACCAAAAAGATAAATACATTACAACAAAATGAAAATTTTCTAGTTCATGTATGGAAAAAAAATTAAAACAATTTCATAATGTAAATAAAGATAATTTATTTACACACCACAAATGAACACAAAAGTTTTGTTGTCCAAGTTTGGGAAATTCCACTAGTTCAACCCTAACAGCTTGGAATTTTATAAGAAAGAGATTTCCTCAACACATGCTTAAAAAATGAATTTGCATGTTTTAAACATGTTAAAGATGCAAATCACCTATGGATGCATACCTTTTGAAGAGAATAACAAACGCTCATTAAATTCTCAAGTGAACGTGCGGTGGGATATTTACCCAAGTCAAACAAGCCATTATTTTGCCCATCTACAAAAAGCATACCCAACGATCATGGAAGATTGTAAAGTGATTTATCATGCATAACGGGCTATATTACCATAATAAATGACTTATGGATTGGGATTCAAGACTCCGTTAAAAATCCCTGCCTCCCCCTTTTTCCCGACGATTGCCAAACCTGATATATAAAAACTTAGACGAGCTTACATTCCCCAAAAATTATAGAAACTCTTTGTAATTATCTCTCTCTACATTTGTGCATTGTGCATTTCCATTCTACATGTACACTTTTTTTCTTAAAACAAAACTTTGAGTTTTCGCTCTCCCTTAATCCCGTAAACATAAAAGGCAAATAGATCACAACAAAATGAAAATTTTGGAGTTCAAGTACGAAAAAAGTTTAAACCAATAAAAAATGTAAGCAAAGAAAATTTATTCACACACCACAAATGAACACAAAAGTTTTGTTGTCCAAGTTTGGGAAATTCCACTAGTTCAACCCCAACAGCTTGGAATTTTATAGGAAAGAGATTTCCTCCACACATGCTTTAAAAATGGATATGCATGTTTTAAACATGTTAAAGATGCAAATCACCTATGGATCCAAAGCTTTTGAAGAAAATAACAAACGCTCATTAAATTCTCAAGTGAACGTACGGTGGATATTTACCTGAGTCAAACAAGCCATTATTTTGCCCATCTACAAAAAGCTGACCCAACGATCATGGATGATTGTAATGTGATTTATCATCCATAAAGGGCTATATTACCCAAAGAAATGACTTTTGGCTTGGGAGTCAAGACTCAGTTAGAAATCCCTGCCTCCCCCTTTTTCCCAACGATTGCAAAACCTGATTTATAAAAACTAAGAAGAGCTTACAATCCCTAAAAATTATAGAAACTCTTTAGAATTATCTTGCTCTAAATTTGTGCACTGTGCATTTTTATTTTAGATGTACACCTTTTTTATAAATCAAAACTTTGTGTTTTCGCTCTCCCTTCATCCCGTAAACCAAAAAGATAAATACATTACAACAAAATGAAAATTTTCTAGTTCATGTATGGAAAAAAAATTAAAACAATTTCATAATGTAAATAAAGATAATTTATTTACACACCACAAATGAACACAAAAGTTTTGTTGTCCAAGTTTGGGAAATTCCACTAGTTCAACCCTAACAGCTTGGAATTTTATAAGAAAGGGATTTCCTCAACACATGCTTAAAAAATGAATTTGCATGTTTTAAACATGTTAAAGATGTAAATCACCTATGGATCCATACTTTTTGAAGAGAATAACAAACGCTCATTAAATTCTCAAGTGAACGTGCGGTGGGAAATTTACCCAAGTCAAACAAGCCATTATTTTGCCCATCTACAAAAAGCATACCCAAGGATCATGGAAGATTGTAAAGTGATTTATCATGCGTAACGGGCTATATTACCATACTAAATGACTTATGGATTGGGATTCAAGACTCAGTTAAAATTCCCTGCCTCCCCCTTTTTCCCGACGATTGCCAAACCTGATATATAAAAACTGAGACGAGCTTACATTCCCCAAAAATTAGAGAAACTCTTTGTAATTATCTCTCTCTACATTTGTGCATTGTGCATTTCCATTCTACATGTACACTTTTTTTCTTAAAACAAAAGTTTGATTTTTCGCTCTCCCTTAATCCCGTAAACCAAAAAGGCAAATAGATCACAACAAAATGAAAATTTTTGAGTTCAAGTACGGAAAAAGTTTAAACCAATAAAAAATGTAAGTAAAGAAAATTTATTCACACACCACAAATGAACACAAAAGTTTTGTTGTCCAAGTTTGGGAAATTCCACTAGTTCAACCCCAACAGCTTGGAATTTTATAGGAAAGAGATTTCCTCCACACATGCTTTAAAAATGGATATGCATGTTTTAAACATGTTAAAGATGCAAATCACCTATGGATCCAAAGCTTTTGAAGAAAATAACAAACGCTCATTAAATTCTCAAGTGAACGTGCGGTGGATATTTACCCGAGTCAAACAAGCCATTATTTTGCCCATCTACAAAAAGCTGACCCAACAATCATGGATGATTGTAATGTGATTTATCATGCATAACGGGCTATATTACCCGAAGAAATGACTTTTGGTTTGGGAGTCAAGACTCAGTTAAAAATCCCTGCCTCCCCCTTTTTCCCAACGATTGCAAAACGTGATTTATAAAAACTAAGAAGAGCTTACAATCCCTAAAAATTACAGAAACTCTTTAGCATTATCTTGCTCTACATTTGTGCACTGTGCATTTTTATTTTAGATGTACACTTGTTTCATAAATATAAACTTTGTGTTTTCGCTCTCCCTTCATGCCGTAAACCAAAAAGATAAATTCATTACAACAAAATGAATATTTTCTAGTTCATGTATGGAAAAAAAATTAAAACAATTTCATAATGTAAATAAAGATAATTTATTTACACACCACAAATGAACACAAAAGTTTTGTTGTCCAAGTTTGGGAAATTCCACTAGTTCAACCCTAACAGCTTGGAATTTTATAAGAAAGGGATTTCCTCAACACATGCTTAAAAAATGAATTTGCATGTTTTAAACATGTTAAAGAAGCAAATCACCTATGGATCCTTACCTTTTGAAGAGAATAACAAATGCTCATTAAATTCTCAAGTGAACGTGCGGTGGGATATTTACCCAAGTCAAACAAGCCATTATTTTGCCCATCTACAAAAAGCATACCCAACGATCATGGAAGATTGTAAAGTGATTTATCATGCGTAACGGGCTATATTACCATACTAAATGACTTATGGATTGGGATTCAAGACTAAGTTAAAAATCCCTGCCTCCCCCTTTTTCCCGACGAATGCAAAACCAGATATATAACAACTAAGAAGAGCTTACATTCCCAAATAATTATAGAAACTCTTTGGAATTATCTCTCTCTACTTTTGTGCATTGTGCATTTCCATTCTACATGTCCACATTTTTTCTTAAAACAAATTTTTGAGTTTTCGCGCTCCCTTCATCCCGTAAACCAAAAAGGCAAATAGATCACAACAAAATGAAAATTTTGGAGTTCAAGTACGGAAAAAGTTTAAAACAATAACAAATGTAAGTAAAGAAAATTTATTCACACACCACAAATGAACACAAAATTTTTGTTGTCCAAGTTTGGGAAATTCCACTAGTTCAACCCCAACAGCTTGGAATTTTATAGGAAAGAGATTTCCTCCACACATGCTTTAAAAATGGATATGCATGTTTTAAACATGTTAAAGATGCAAATCACCTATGGATCCAAAGCTTTTGAAGAAAATAACAAACGCTCATTAAATTCTCCAGCGAACGTACGGTGGATATTTACCAGAGTCAAACAAGCCATTATTTTGCCCATCTACAAAAAGCTGACCCAACGATCATGGATGATTGTAATGTGATTTATCATGCATAACGGGCTATATTACCCAAAGAAATGACTTTTGGTTTGGGAGTCAAGACTCAGTTAAAAATCCCTGCCTCCCCCTTTTTCCCAACGATTGCAAAACCTGATTTATAAAAACTAAGAAGAGCTTAGAATCCCTAAAAATTACAGAAACTCTTTAGAATTATCTCGCTCTACATTTGTGCACTGTGCATTTTTATTTTAGATGTACCCTTGTTTCATAAATCAAAACTTTATGTTTTCGCTCTCCCTTCATGCCGTAAAATAAAAAGATAAATACATTACAACAAAATGAAAATTTTCTAGTTCATGTATGGAAAAAAAATTTAAACAATTTCATAATGTAAATAAAGATAATTTATTTACACACCACAAATGAACACAAAAGTTTTGTTGTCCAAGTTTGGGAAATTCCACTAGTTCAACCCTAACAGCTTGGAATTTTATAAGAAAGAGATTTCCTCAACACATGCTTAAAAAATGAATTTGCATGTTTTAAACATGTTAAAGATGCAAATCACCTATGGATCCATACCTTTTGAAGAGAATAACAAACGCTCATTAAATTCTCAAGTGAACGTGCGGTGGGATATTTACCCAAGTCAAACAAGCCATTATTTTGCCCATCTACAAAAAGCTAACCCAACGATCATGGATGATTGTAAAGTGATTCATCATGTGTAACGGGCTATATTATCCTAATAAATGACTTATGGATTGGGAGTCAAGACTGAATTAAAAATCCCTGCCTCCCCCTTTTTCCCGACGATTGCAAAACCTGATATATAAAAACTAAGAAGAGCTTACATTCCCAAATAATTATAGAAACTCTTTGGAATTATCTCTCTCTACTTTTGTGCATTGTGCATTTCCATTCTACATGGCCACTTTTTTTCTTAAAATAAATTTTTGAGTTTTCGCGCTCCCTTCATCCCGTAAACCAAAAAGGCAAATAGATCACAACAAAATGAAAATTTTGGAGTTCAAGTACGAAAAAATTTAAAACAATAACAAATGTAAGTAAAGAAAATTTATTCACACACCACAAATGAACACAAAAGTTTTGTTGTCCAAGTTTGGGAAATTCCACTAGTTCAACCCCAACAGCTTGGAATTTTATAGGAAAGAGATTTCCTCCACACATGCTTTAAAAATGGATATGCATGTTTTAAACATGTTAAAGATGCAAATCACCTATGGATCCAAAGCTTTTTAAGAAAATAACAAACGCTCATTAAATTCTCAAGTGAACGTACGGTGGATATTTACCCGAGTCAAACAAGCCATTATTTTGCCCATCTACAAAAAGCTGACCCAATGATCATGGATGATTGTAATGTGATTTATCATGCATAACGGGCTATATTACCCAAAGAAATGACTTTTGGTTTGGGAGTCAAGACGCAGTTAAAAATCTCTGCCACCCCCTTTTTCCCAACGATTGCAAAACCTGATTTATAAAAACTAAGAAGAGCTTATAATCCCTAAAAATTACAAAAACTCTTTCGAATTATCTCGCTCAACATTTGTGCACTGTGCATTTTTATTTTAGATGTACACTTGTTTCATAAATATAAACTTTGTGTTTTCGCTCTCCCTTCATGCCGTAAACCAAAAAGATAAATACATTACAACAAAATGAAAATTTTCTAGTTCATGTATGGAAAAAAAATTAAAACAATTTCATAATGTAAATAAAGATAATTTATTTACACACCACAAATGAACACAAAAGTTTTGTTGTCCAAGTTTGGGAAATTCCACTAGTTCAACCCCAACAGCTTGGAATTTTATAAGAAAGAGATTTCCTCAACACATGCTTAAAAAATGAATTTGCATGTTTTAAACATGTTAAAGATGCAAATAACCTATGGATCCATACCTTTTGAAGAGAATAACAAAAGCTCATTAAATTCTCAAGTGAACGTGCGGTGGGATATTTTCCCAAGTCAAACAAGCCATTATTTTGCCCATCTACAAAAAGCATACCCAACGATCATGGAAGATTGTAAAGTGATTTATCATGCGTAACGGGCTATATTACCGTACTAAATGACTTATGGATTGGGATTCAAGACTCAGTTAAAAATCCCTGCCTCCCCCTTTTTCCCGACGATTGCAAAACCTGATATATAAAAACTAAGAAGAGCTCACATTCCCAAAAAATTATAGAAACTCTTTGGAATTATCTCTCTCTACTTTTGTACATTGTGCATTTTCATTCTACATGTACACTTTTTTTCTTAAAACAAATTTTTGAGTTTTCGCACTCCCTTCATCCCGTAAACCAAAAAGGCAAATAGATCACAACAAAATGAAAATTTTGGAGTTCAAGTACGGAAAAAGTTTAAAACAATAACAAATGTAAGTAAAGAAAATTTATTCACACACCACAAATGAGCACAAAAGTTTTTTTGTCCAAGTTTGGGAAATTCCACTAGTTCAACCCCAACAGCTTGGAATTTTATAGGAAAGAGATTTCCTCCACACATGCTTTAAAAATGGATATGCATGTTTTAAACATGTTAAAGATGCAAATCACCTATGGATCCAAAGCTTTTGAAGAAAATAACAAACGCTCATTAAATTCTCAAGTGAACGTACGGTGGATATTTAACCGAGTCAAACAAGCCATTATTTTGCCCATCTACAAAAAGCTGACCCAACGATCATGGATGATTGTAATGTGATTTATCATCCATAACGGGCTATATTACCCAAAGAAATGACTTTTGGTTTGGGAGTCAAGACTCAGTTAGAAATCCTTGCCTCCCCCTTTTTCCCAACGATTGCAAAACCTGATTTATAAAAACTAAGAAGAGCTTACAATCCCTAAAAATTACAGAAACTCTTTAGAATTATCTTGCTCTACATTTGTGCACTGTGCATTTTTATTTTAGATGTACACCTTTTTCATAAATCAAAACTTTGTGTTTTCGCTCTCCCTTCATCCCGTAAACCAAAAAGATAAATACATTACAACAAAATGAAAATTTTCTAGTACATGTATGGAAAAAAAATTAAAGCAATTTCCTAATGTAAATAAAGATAATTTATTTACACACCACAAATGAACACAAAAGTTTTGTTGTCCAAGTTTGGGAAATTCCACTAGTTCAACCCTAACAGCTTGGAATTTTATAAGAAAGAGATTTCCTCAACACATGCTTAAAAAATGAATTTGCATGTTTTAAACATGTTAAAGATGCAAATCACCTATGGATCCATACCATTTGAAGAGAATAACAAACGCTCATTAAATTCTCAAGTGAACGTGCGGTGGGATATTTACCCAAGTCAAACAAGCCATTATTTTGCCCTTCTACAAAAAGCATACCCAACGATCATGGAACATTGTAAAGTGATTTATCATGCGTAACGGGCTATATTACCATACTAAATGACTTATGGATTGGGATTCAAGACTCAGTTAAAAATCCCTGCCTCCCCCCTTTTCCCGACGATTGCAAAACTTGATATATAAAAACTAAGAAGAGCTTACATTCCCACAAAATTATATAAACTCTTTGGAATTATCTCTCTCTACTTTTGTGCATTGTGCATTTCCATTCTACATGTCCGCTTTTTTTCTGAAAACAAATTTTTGAGTTTTCGCGCTCCCTTCATCCCGTAAACCAAAAAGGCAAATAGATCACAACAAAATGAAAATTTTGGAGTTAAAGTACTGAAAAAGTTTAAAACAATAACAAATGTAAGTAAAGAAAATTTATTCACACACCACAAATGAACACAAAAGTTTTGTAGTCCAAGTTGGGGAAATTCCACTAGTTCAACCCCAACAGCTTGGAATTTTATAGGAAAGAGATTTCCTCCACACATGCTTTAAAAATGGATATGCATGTTTTAAACATGTTAAAGATGCAAATCACCTATGGATCCAAAGCTTTAGAAGAAAATAACAAACGCTCATTAAATTCTCAAGTGAACGTACGGTGGATATTTACCCGAGTCAAACAAGCCATTATTTTGCCCATCTACAAAAAGCTGACCCAACGATCATGGATTATTGTAATGTGATTTATCATGCATAACGGGCTATATTACCCAAAGAAAAGACTTTTGGTTTGGGAGTCAAGACTCAGTTAAAAATCCCTGCCTCCCCCTTTTTCCCAACGATTGCAAAACCTGATTTATAAAACCTAAGAAGAGCTTACAATCCCTAAGAATTACAGAAACTCTTTAGAATTATCTCGCTCTACATTTGTGCACTGTGCATTTTTATTTTAGATGTACACTTGTTTCATAAATCAAAACATTGTGTTTTCGCTCTCCCTTCATGCCGTAAACCAAAAAGATAAATACATTAGAACAAAATGAAAATTTTCTAGTTCTTGTATGGAAAAAAAATTAAAACAATTTCATAATGTAAATAAAGATAATTTATTTACACACCACAAATGAACACAAAAGTTTTGTCGTCCAAGTTTGGGAAATTCCACTAGTTCAACCCTAACAGCTTGGAATTTCATAAGGAAGAGATTTCCTCAACACATGCTTAAAAAATGAATTTGCATGTTTTAAACATGTTAAAGATGCAAATCACCTATGGATCCATACCTTTTGAAGAGAATAACAAACGCTCATTAAATTCTCAAGTGAACGTGCGGTGGGATATTTACCCAAGTCAAACAAGCCATTATTTTGCCCATCTACAAAAAGCATACCCAACGATCATGGAAGATTGTAAAGTGATTTATCATGCGTAACGGGCTATATTACCATACTAAATGACTTATGGATTGAGATTCAAGACTCAGTTAAAAATCCCTGCCTCCCCCTTTTTCCCGACGATTGCAAAACCTGATATATAAAAACTAAGAAGAGCTTACATTCCCAAAAAATTATAGAAACTCTTTGGAATTATCTCTCTCTACTTTTGTGCGTTGTGCATTTCCATTCTACATGTACACTTTTTTTCTTAAAACAAATTTTTGAGTTTTTGCACTCCCTTCATCCCGTAGACCAAAAAGGCAAATAGATCACAACAAAATGAAAATTTTGGAGTTCAAGTACGGAAAAAGTTTAAAAAAATAACAAATGTTAGTAAAGAAAATTTATTCACACACCACAAATGAGCACAAAAGTTTTTTTGTCCATGTTTGGGAAATTCCACTAGTTCAACCCCAACAGCTTGGAATTTTATAGGAAAGAGATTTCCTCCACACATGCTTTAAAAATGGATATGCATGTTTTAAACATGTTAAAGATGCAAATGACCTATGGATCCAAAGGTTTTGGAGAAAATAACAAACGCTCATTAAATTCTCAAGTGAACGTACGGTGGATATTTACCCGAGTCAAACAAGCCATTATTTTGCCCATCTACAAAAAGCTGACCCAACGATCATGGATGATTGTAATGTGATTTATCATCCATAACGGGCTAAATTACCCAAAGAAATGACTTTTGGTTTGGGAGTCAAGACTCAGTTAGAAATCCCTGCCTCCCCCTTTTTCCGAACGATTGCAAAACTTGATTTATAAAAACTAAGAAGAGCTTAAAATCCCTAAAAATTATAGAAACTCTTTAGAATTATCTTGCTCTACATTTGTGCACTGTGCATTTTTATTTTAGATGTACACCTTTTTCATAAATCAAAATTTGTGTTTTCGCTCTCCCTTCATGCCGTAAACCGAAAAGAAAAATACATTAGAACAAAATGAAAATTTTCTAGTTCATGTATGGAAAAAAAATTAAAACAATTTCATAATGTAAATGAAGATAATTTATTTACACACCACAAATGAACAGAAAAGTTTTGTTGTCCAAGTTTGGGAAATTCCACTAGTTCAACCCTAACAGCTTGGAATTTTATAAGAAAGAGATTTCCTCAACACATGCTTAAAAAATGAATTTGCATGTTTTAAACTTGTTAAAGATGCAAATCACCTATGGATCCATACCTTTAGAAGAGAATAACAAACGCTCATTAAATTCTCAAGTGAACGTGCGGTGGGATATTTACCCATGTCAAACAAGCCATTATTTTGCCCATCTGCAAAAAGCATACCCAACGATCATGGAAGATTGTAAAGTGATTTATCATGCGTAACGGGCTATATTACCATACTAAATGACTTATGGATTGGGATTCAAGACTCAGTTAAAAATCCCTGCCTCCCCCTTTTTCCCGACGATTGCAAAACCTGATATATAAAAACTAAGAAGAGCTTACATTCCCAAATAATTATAGAAACTCTTTGGAATTATCTCTCTCTACTTTTGTGCATTGTGCATTTCCATTCTACATGTCCACGTTTTTTCTTAAAACAATTTTTTGTGTTTTCGCGCTCCCTTCATCCCGTAAACCAAAAAGGCAAATAGATCACAACAAAATGAAAATTTTGGAGTTCAAGTACGGAAAAAGTTTAAAACAATAACAAATTTAAGTAAAGAAAATTTATTCACACACCACAAATGACACAAAAATTTTGTTGTCCAAGTTTGGGAAATTCCACTAGTTCAACCCCAACAGCTTGGAATTTTATAGGAAAGAGATTTCCTCCACACATGCTTTAAAAATGGATATGCATGTTTTAAACATGTTAAAGATGCAAATCACCTATGGATCCAAAGCTTTTGAAGAAAATAACAATCGCTCATTAAATTCTCAAGTGAACGTACGGTGGATATTTACCCGAGTCAAACAAGCCATTATTTTGCCCATCTACAAAAAGCTGACCCAACGATCATGGATGATTCTAATGTGATTTATCATGCGTAACGGGCTATATTACCCAAATAAATGACTTTTGGTTTGGGAGTCAAGACTCAGTGCCTCCCCCTTTTTCCCAACGATTGCAAAACCTGATTTTTAAAAACTAAGAAGAGCTTACAATCCCTAAAAATTACAGAAACTCTTTAGAATTATCTCGCTCTACATTTGTGCACTGTGCATTTTTATTTTAGATGTACACTTGTTTCATAAATATAAACTTTGTGTTTTCGCTCTCCCTTCATGTCGTAAACCAAAAAGATAAATACATTACAACAAAATGAAAATTTTCTAGTTCAAGTATGGAAAAAAAATTAAAACAATTTCATAATGTAAATAAAGATAATTTATTTACACACCACAAATGAACACAAAAGTTTTGTTGTCCAAGTTTGGGAAATTCCACTAGTTCAACCCTAACAGCTTGGAATTTTATAAGAAAGAGATTTCCTCAACACATGCTTAAAAAATGAATTTGCATGTTTTAAACATGTTAAAGATGCAAATCACCTATGGATCCATACCTTTTGAAGAGAATAACAAACGCTCATTAAATTCTCAAGTGAACGTGCGGTGGGATATTTACCCAAGTCAAACAAGCCATTATTTTGCCCATCTTCAAAAAGCATACCCAACGATCATGGAAGATTGTAAAGTGATTTATCATGCGTAATGGGCTATATTACCATACTAAATGACTTATGGATTGGGATTCAAGACTCAGTTAAAATTCCCTGCCTCCCCCTTTTTCCCGACGATTGCAAAACCTGATATATAAAAACTAAGAAGAGCTTACATTCCCA
Organism: Aristolochia californica; assembly: GCF_029961685.1. Lineage (NCBI taxonomy): Eukaryota > Viridiplantae > Streptophyta > Magnoliopsida > Piperales > Aristolochiaceae > Aristolochia > Aristolochia californica. Next base: position 27,095,785 of record NW_027181770.1, on the reverse strand, counting down.
AATAATTATAGAAACTCTTTGGAATTATCTCTCTCTACTTTTGTGCATTGTGCATTTCCATTCTACATGTACACTTTTTTTCTTAAAACAAATTTTTGAGTTTTCGCACTCCCTTCATCCCGTAAACCAAAAAGGCAAATAGATCACAACAAAATGAAAATTTTGGAGTTCAAGTACGGAAAAAGTTTAAAACAATAACAAATGTTAGTAAAGAAAATTTATTCACACACCACAAATGAGCACAAAATTTTTTTTGTCCAAGTTTGGGAAATTCCACGAGTTCAACCCCAACAGCTTGGAATTTTATAGGAAAGAGATTTCCTCCACACATGCTTTAAAAATGGATATGCATGTTTTAAACATGTTAAAGATGCAAATCACCTATGGATCCAAAGCTTTTTAAGAAAATAACCAACGCTCATTAAATTCTCAAGTGAACGTACGGTGGATATTTACCCGAGTCAAACAAGCCATTATTTTGCCCATCTACAAAAAGCTGACCCAACGATCATGGATGATTGTAATGTGATTTATCATCCATAACGGGCTATATTGCCCAAAGAAATGACTTTTGGTTTGGGAGTCAAGACTTAGTTAGAAATCCCTGCCTCCCCCTTTTTCCCAACGATTGCAAAACCTGATTTATAAAAACTAAGAAGATCTTACAATCCCTAAAAATTACAGAAACTCTTTAGAATTATCTTGCTCTACATTTGTGCACTGTGCATTTTTATTTTAGATGTACACCTTTTTCATAAATCAAAACTTTGTGTTTTCGCTCTCCCTTCATCCCGTAAACCAAAAAGATAAATACATTAGAACAAAATGAAAATTTTCTAGTTCATGTATGGAAAAAAAATTAAAACAATTTCATAATGTAAATAAAGATAATTTATTTACACACCACAAATGAACACAAAAGTTTTGTTGTCCAAGTTTGGAAAATTCCATTTGTTCAACCCTAACAGCTTGGAATTTTATAAGAAAGAGATTTCCTCAACACATGCTTAAAAAATGAATTTGCATGTTTTAAACATGTTAAAGATGCAAATCACCTATGGATCCATACCTTTTGAAGAGAATAACAAACGCTCATTAAATTCTCAAGTGAACGTGCGGTGGGATATTTACCCAAGTCAAACAAGCCATTATTTTGCCCATCTACAAAAAGCATACCCAACGATCATGGAAGATTGTAAAGTGATTTATCATGCGTAATGGGCTATATTACCATACTAAATGACTTATGGATTGGGATTCAAGACTCATTTAAAAATCCCTGCCTTCCCCTTTTTTTCGACGAATGCAAAACCTGATATATAAAAACTAAGAAGAGCTTACATTCCCAAATAATTATAGAAACTCTTTGGAATTATCTCTCTCTACTTTTGTGCATTGTGCATTTCCATTCTACATGTACACTTTTTTTCTTAAAACAAATTTTTGAGTTTTCGCGCTCCCTTCATCCCGAAAACCAAAAAGGCAAATAGATCACAACAAAATGAAAATTTTGGAGTCCAAGTACGGAAAAAGTTTAAGACTATAACAAATGTAAGTAAAGAAAATCTTTTTCACACACCACAAATGAACACAAAAGTTTTGTTGTCCAAGTTTGGGAAATTCCACTAGTTCAACCCCAACAGCTTGGAATTTTATAGGAAAGAGATTTCCCCCACACATGCTTTAAAAATGGATATGCATGTTTTAAACATGTTAAAGATGCAAATCACCTATGGATCCAAAGCTTTTGAAGAAAATAACAAACGCTCATTAAATTCTCAAGTGAACGTATGGTGGATATTTACCCGAGTCAAACAAGCCATTATTTTGCCCATCTACAAAAAGCTGACCCAACGATCATGGATGATTGTAATGTGATTTATCATGCATAACGGGCTATATTACCCAAAGAAATGACTTTTGGTTTGGGAGTCAAGACTCAGTTAAAAATCCCTGCCTCCCCCTTTTTCCCAACGATTGCAAAACCTGATATATAAAAATTAAGAAGAGCTTAAAATCCATAAAAATTACAGAAACTCTTTGGAATTATCTCGCTCTACATTTGTGCACTGTGCATATTTATTTTAGATATACACTTTTTTCATAAATCAAAACTTTGTGTTTTCGCTCTCCCTTCATCCCGTAAACCAAAAAGATAAATACATTACAACAAAATGAAAATTTTATAGTTCAGGTATGGAAAAAAAATTAAAACAATAACAGCCGTAAGTAAAGAAAATTTAATTTGACATCAGAAATGAACACAAAAGTTTTCTTGTCCAAATTTGGGAAATTCCAAAAGTTCAACCTAATAGCTTGGAATTTTATAAGAAAGAGATTTCCTCCACACATGCTTAAAAAATGGTTTTGCATGTTTTAAACATGTTAAAGATGCAAATCACCTATGGATCCATAGCTTTAGAAGAGAATAACAAACGCTCATTAAATTCTCAAGTGAACGAGCGGTGGGATATTTACCCGAGTCAAAAAAGATATTATTTTGCCCTTCTACAAAAAGCTGACCCAACGATCATGGAGAATTTTAAAGTGATTTATCATGCGTAACGGGCTATATTACCATAATAAATCACATATGGATTGGGAGTCAAGACTCAGTTAAAAATCCCTGCCTCCCCCTTATTCCCTACGATTGCAAAACCTGATATATAAAAAGTAAGCAGAGCTTACAATCCCTAAAAAATACAGAAACTCTTTTGAATTATCTCTCTCTACGTTTGTGCATTGTGAATTTCCATTCTACATTTACTCTTTTTTCTTAAAACAAAACTTTGAGTTTTCGCTCTCCCTTCATCGCGTAAACCGAAAAGGCAAATAGAACTCAACAAAATGAAAATTTTGGAGTTCAAGTACGGAAAAAATATAAAACAATAACAAATGTAAGTAAAGATAATTTATTTACACACTACAAATGAACACAAAAGTTTTGTTGTCCAAGTTTGGGAAATTCCACTAGTTCAACCCTAACTGCTTGAAATTTTATAAGAAAGAGATTTCCTCCACACATGCTTAAAAAAGGAATTTACATGTTTTAAACATGTTAAAGATGCCAATCACCTATGGATCCATAGCTTTTGAAGAGAATAACAAACGCTCATTCAATTCTCAAGTGAACGTGTGGTGGGATATTTACCCGAGTCAAACAAGCCATTATTTTGCCCTTCTACAAAAAGCTGACCCAACGATCATGGATGAAATTAAAGTGATTTATCATGCGTAACGGGCTATATTACCACAATAAATCACATATGGATTGGGATTCAAAACTCAGTTAAAAATCCCTGCCTCCCCCTTTTTCCCCACGATTGCAAAACCTGATATATAAAAACAAAGAAGAGCTTACATTCCCAAATAATTATAGAAACTCTTTGGAATTATCTCTCTCTACATTTGTGCATTGTGCATTTCCATTCTACATGTACACTTTTTTTCTTAAAACAAAACTTTGAGTTTTCGCTCTCCCTTCATCCCGTAAACCAAAAAGGCAAATAAATCACAACAAAATGAAAATTTTGGAGTTCAAGTACGGAAAAAGTTTAAAACAATAACAAATGTAAGTAAAGAAAATTTATTCACACACCACAAATGAACACAAAAGTTTTTTTGTCCAGGTTTGGGAAATTCCACTAGTTCAACCCCAACAGCTTGGAATTTTATAGGAAAGAGATTTCCTCCACACATGCTTTAAAAATGGATATGCATGTTTTAAACATGTTAAAGATGCAAATCACCTATGGATCCAAAACTTTTGAAGAGAATAACAAACGCTCATTAAATTCTCAAGTGAACGTGCGGTGGATATTTACCCGAGTCGAACAAGCAATTATTTTGCCCATCTACAAAAAGCAGACCCAGCGATCATGGATGATTGTAATTTGATTTATCATGCATAACGGGCTATATTACCCAAAGAAATGACTTTTGGTTTGGGAGTCAAGATTCAGTTAAAAATTCCTGCCTCCCCCGTTTTCCCAGCGATTGCAAAACCTGATGTATAAAAACTAAGATGAGTTTAGAATCCCTAAAAATTACAGAAACTCTTTGGAATTATCTCGCTCTACATTTTTGCACTGTGCATATTTATTTTAGATGTACACTTTTTTCATAAATCAAAACTTTGTGTTTTCGCTCTCCCTTCATCCCGTAAACCAAAAAGATAAATACATTACAACAAAATGAAAATTTTATAGTTCATGTATGAAAAAACAATTAAAACAATAACACACGTATGTAAAGATAATTTATTTACACACCACAAATGAACACAAAAGTTTTGTTGTCCAAGTTTGGGAAATTCCACTAGTTCAACCCTAACTGTTTGGAATTTTATAAGAAATAGATTTCCTCCACACATGCTTAAAAAATGAATTTGCATGTTTTTAACATGTTAAAGATGCAAATCACCTATGGATCCAAAACTTTTCAAGAGAATAACAAACGCTCATTAAATTCTCAAGTGAACGTGCGGTGGGATATTTACCCGAGTCAAACAAGCCATTATTTTGCCCTTCTACAAAAAGCTGACCCAACGATCATGGGTGATTGTAAAGTGATTTATCATGCGTATCGGGCTATATTACCATAATAAATCACATATGGATTGGGATTCAAGATTCAGTTAAAAATCCATGCCTCCCCCTTTTTCCCGTCGATTGCAAAACCTGATATATAAAAACTAAGAAGAGCTTACATTCCCCAAAAATTATAGAAACTCTTTGGAATTATCTCTCTCTACTTTTGTGCATTGTGAATTTCCATTCTATATGTACACTTTTTTTCTTAAAAAAAAACTTTGTGTTTTCGCTCTCCCTTCTTCCCGTAAACCAAAAAGGCAAATAGATCACAACAAAATGAAAATTTTGGAGTTCAAGTACGGAAAAAGTTTAAAACAATAAAAAATGTAAGTAAAGAAAATTTATTCACACACCACAAATGAACACAAAAGTTTTTTTGTCCAAGTTTGGGAAATTCCACTAGTTCAACCCCAACAGCTTGGAATTTTATAGGAAAGAGATTTCCTCCTCACATGCTTTAAAAATGGATATGCATGTTTTAAATATGTTAATGATGCAAATCACCTATGGATCCAAAGCTTTTGAAGAGAATAACAAACGCTCATTAAATTCTCAAGTGAACGTGCGGTGGATATTTACCCGAGTCAAACAAGCCATTATTTTGCCCATCTACAAAAAGCTGACCCAACGATCATGGATGATTGTAATGTGATTAATAATGCCTAACGGGCTATATTACCCAAAGAAATGACTTTTGGTTTGAGAGTTAAGACTCAGTTAAAAAGCCCTGCCTCCCCCTTTTTCCCAACGATTGCAAAACCTGATATATAAAAACTAAGAAGAGCTTACAATCCCTAAAAATTACAGAAACTCTTTGGAATTATCTCGCTCTACATTTGTGCACTGTGCATTTTTATTTTAGAAGTACACTTTTTTCATAAATCAAAACTTTGTGTTTTCGCTCTCTCTTCATGCCGTAAACCAAAAAGATAAATACATTAGTACAAAATGAAAATTTTATATTTCATGTATGGAAAAAAAATTAAAACAATTTCATAATGTAAGTAAAGATAATTTATTTACCCACGACAAATGCACACAAAAGTTTTGTTGTCCAAGTTTGGGAAATTCCACTAGTTCAACCCTAACAGCTTGGAATTTTATAAGAAAGAGATTTCCTCCACACATGCTTAAAAAATGAATTTGCATGTTTTAAACATGTTAAAGATGCAATTCACGTATGGATCCATAGGTTTTGAAGAGAATAACAATCGCTCATTAAATTCTCAAATGAACGTGCGGTGGGATATTTACCCGAGTCAAACAAGCCATTATTTTGCCCATCAACAAAAAGCTGACCCAACGATCATGGATAATTGTAAAGTGATTTATCATGTGTAACGGGCTATATTACCCTAGGAAATGACTTATGGATTGGGAGTCAAGACTCAGTTAAAAATCCTTGCCTCCCCCTTTTTCCCGACGATTGCGAAACCTGATATATAAAAACTAAGGAAAGCTTACAATCCCTAAAAATTACAGAAACTCTTTGGAATTATCTCGTTCTACTTTTGTGAACTGTGCATTTTCATTTTAGATGTAAACTTTTTTCATCAATCAAAACTTTGAGTTTTTCCTCTCCCTTTATCCCATAAACCAAAAAGGCAAATAGATCACAGCAAAATGAAAATTTTAGAGTTCATGTATGGAAAAAAATTTAAAACAATAACAAATGTAAGTATAAAAAATTTATTCACACACCACAAATGAACACAAAAGTTTTCTTGTCCAAGTTTGGGAAATTCCACAAGTTCAACCCTAACAGCTTGGAATTTTATAAGAAAGAGATTTCCTCCACACATGCTTAAAAAATAGATTTGCATGTTTTTAACAAGTTAAAGATGCAAATCACCTATGGATCCAAAGGTTTTGAAGAGAATCACAAATGCTCATTAAATTCTCAAGTGAACGTGCGGTGGGATATTTACACGAGTCAAACAAGCCCTTATTTTGCCCAACTACAAAAAGCGGACCCAACGCTCATGGATGATTGTAAAGTGATTTATCATGCGTAACATGCTATATTACCCAAATAAATGCCTTATGGATTGGGAGTCAAGACTCAGTTAAAAATCCCTGTCCCCCCTTTTTTCCCGACGATTGCAAAACCTGATATATAAAAGCTAAGAAGAGCTTACAATCCCTAAAAATTACCGAAACTCTTTGGAATTATCTCTGTATTCATTTGTGCATTGTGCATTTCCATTCTACATGAGCTCTTTTTTCTTAAAAAAAAACTTTGAGTTTTCGCTCTCCCTTCTTCCCGTAAACCAAAAAGGCAAGTAGATCACAACAAAATGAAAATTATGGAGTTCAAGTACGAAAAAAAATTTAAAACCATAACAAATGTAAGTAAAGAAAATTTATTCATACACGACAAATGAACACAAATGTTTTGATGTCCAAGTTTGGGAAATTCCACTAGTACAACCCCAACAGCTTTGAATTTTATAAGAAAGAGATTTCCTCCACACATGCTTTAAAAATGGATATGCATGTTTTAAACATGTTAAAGATGCAAATCACCTATGGATCCAAAGCTTTTCAAGAGAATGACAAACGCTCATAAAATTCTAGAGTGAACGTGCGGTGGATATTTACCCGAGTCAAACCAGCCATTATTTTGCCCATCTACAAAAAGCTGACCCAATGATCATGGATGATTGTAATGTGATTTATCATGCGTAACGGGCTATATTACCCTAATAAATGACTTATGGATTGGGAGTCAAGACTCAGTTAAAAATCCTTGCCTCCCCCTTTTTCCCGACGATTGCAAAACCTGATCTATAAAAACTATGAAAAGCTTACAATCCCTAAAAATTACAGAAACACTTTGGAATTATCTCGCTCTACATTTGTGCACTGTGCATTTTCATTTTAGATCTAAAATTTTTTAATAAATCAAAACTTTGAGTTTTCGCTCTCCCTTTATCCCGTAAACCAAAAAGGCAAATAGATCACAACAAAATGAAAATTTTAGAGTTCATGTACGGAAAAAAATTTAAAACAATAACAAATGTAAGTAAAGAAAATTTATTCACACACCACAAATGAACACAAAATTTTTGTTGTCCAAGTTTGGGAAATTCCACAAGTTCAACCCTAACAACTTGGAATTTTATAAGAAAGAGATTTCCTCCACACATGCTTAAAAAAAAGATTTGCATGTTTTTAACAAGTTAAAGATGCAAATCACCTTTGGATCCAAAGGTTTTGAAGAGAATAAAAAATGCTCATTAAATTCTCAAGTGAACGTGCAGTGGGATATTTACCCGAGTCAAACCAGCCATTATTTTGCCCATCTACAAAAAGCTGACCGAACGATCATGGATGATTGTAAAGTGATTTATCATGCGTAACGGGCTATATTACCCTAATAAATTGCTTCTTGATTGGGAGTCAAGACTCAGTTAAAAATCCCTGCCTCCCGCTTTTTCCCGACGATTGCAAAACCTGATAAATAAAAAATAAGAAGGGCTTACAATCCCTAAAAATTATAGAAACTCTTTGGAATTATCTCTCTCTACGTTTGTGCATTGTGCATTTCCATTCTACATGTACTCTTTTTTCTTAAAACAAAACTTTGAGTTTTCGCTCTCCCTTCTTCCCGTAAACCAAAAAGGCAAATAGATCACAACAAAATGAAAATTATGGAGTTCAAGTACGAAAAAAAATTTAAAACCATAACAAATGTAAGTAAAGAAAATTTTTCACACACCACAAATGAACACAAAAGTTTTGATGTCCAAGTTTGGGAAATTCCACTAGTTCAACCCCCATAGCTTGGAATTTTATAAGAAAGAGATTTCCTCCACACATGCTTTAAAAATGGATATGCATGTTTTAAACATGTTAAAGATGCAAATCACCTATGGATCCAAAGCTTTTCAAGAGAATGACAAACGCTCAGTAAATTCTCAAGTGAACGTGCGGTGGATATTTACCCGAGTCAAACCAACCATTATTTTGCCCATCAACAAAAAGCTGACACAACGATCATGGATGATTGTAATGTGATTTATCATGCGTAACGGGCTATATTACCCTAATAAATGACTTATGGATTGGGAGTCAAGACTCAGTTAAAAATCCCTGCCTCCCCCTTTTTCCCGACGATTGCAAAAGCTGATATATAAAAACTAAGAAGAGCTAACAATCCCTAAAAATTACAGAAACACTTTGGAATTATCTCACTCTACATTTGTGCACAGTGCATTTTCATTTTAGATGTACACTTTTTTCATAAATAAAAACTTTGAGTTTTCGCTCTCCCTTCATCCCGTTAACCAAAAAGGCAAATAGATCACAACAAAATGAAAATTTTAGAGTTCATGTACGAAAAAAAATTTAAAACAATAACAAATGGAAGTAAATAAAATTTATTCACACACCACAAATGAACACAAAAGTTTTGTTGTCCAAGTTTGGGAAATTCCACTAGTTCAACCCCAACAGCTTGGAATTTTATAAGAAAGAGATTTATTCCACACATGCTTAAAAAATGGATTTGCATGTTTTAAACATGTTAAAGATGCAACTCACCTATGGATCCAAAGCTTTTGAAGAGAATAACAAACGCTCATTAAATTCTCAACTGAACGTGCGGAGGGATATTTACCCGTGTAAAACAAGCCATTCTTTTGCCCATCCACCAAAAGCTGACCCAATGATCATGGATGATTGTAAAGTGATTTATCATGCGTAATGGGCTATATTACCCTAAGAAATGACTTATGGTTTGGGAGTCAAGAGTCAGTTAAAACTCCCTGCCTCCCCCTTTTTCCCGACGATTGCAAAACATGATGTATAAAAATTAAGAAGAGCTTACATTCCCAAAAAATTATAGAAACTCTTTGGAATTATCTCTCTCTAGATTTGTGCATTGTGCATTTCCATTCTACATGTACACTTTTTTTCTCAAAACAAAACCTTGAGTTTTCGCTCTCCTTTCATCCCGTAAACCAAAAAGGCAAATAGATCACAACAAAATGAAAATTTTGGAGTTCAAGTACGGAAAAATTTTAAAAAAATAACAAATTTAAGTAAAGAAAATTTATTCACACACCACAAATGAATAAAAAAGTTTTGTTGTCCACGTTTGGGAAATTCCACTAGTTCAACCCCAACAGCTTGGAATTTTATAAGAAAGAGATTTCCTCCACACATGATTTAAAAATGGATATGCATGTTTTAAACATGTTAAAGATGCAAATCACCTATGGATCCAAAGCTTGTGAAGAGAATAACAAACGCTCATTAAATTCTCAAGTGAACGTGCGGTGGATATTTACACGAGTTAAACAAGCCATTATTTTGCCCATCTACAAAAAGCTGACCCAACAATCATGGATGATTGTAATGTGATTTACCATGCATAACGGGCTATATTACCCAAAGAAATCACTTTTGGTTTGGGAGTCAAGACTCAGTTAAAAATCCATGCCTCCCCCTTTTTCCCAACGATTGCAAAACCTGATATATAAAAACTAAGAAGAGCTTACAATCCCTAAAAATTACAGAAACTCTTTGGAATTATCTCGCTCAACACTTGTGCACTGTGCATTGCTATTTTAGATGTACCCTTTTTTCATAAATAAAAACTTTGTGTTTTCGCTCTCCCTTCATCCCGTAAACCAAAAAGATAAATACATTACACCAAAATGAAAATTTTATAGTTCATGTATGGAAAAAAATTAAAACAATAACAGACGTAAGTAAAGAAAATTTATTCACACACCAGAAATAAACACAAAAGTTTTGTTGTCCAAGTTTGGGAAATTCCACTAGTTCAACCCCAACAGCTTGGAATTTCATAAGAAAGAGATTTCCTCCACACATGCTTAAAAAAACGATTTGCATGTTTTTAACAAGTTAAAGATGCAAATCACCTATGGATCCAAAGGTTTTGAAGAGAATAAAAAAAGCTCATTAAATTCTCAAGTGAACGTGCGGTGGATATTTACCCGAGTCGAACAAGCCATTATTTTGCACATCTACAAAAAGCAGACCCAACGATCATGGATGATTGTAATTTGATTTATCATGCATAACGGGCTATATTACCCAAAGAAATGACTTTTGTTTGGGAGTCAAGACTCAGTTAAAAATCCCTGCCTCCCCCGTTTTCCCAACGATTGCAAAACCTGATGTATAAAAACTAAGATGAGTTTAGAATCCCTAAAACTTACAGAAACTCTTTGGAATTATCTCGCTCTACATTTTTTCACTGTGCATTTCCATTCTACAAGTACACTTTTTTTCTTAAAACAAAACTTTGAGTTTTCGCTCTCCCTTCATCCCGCAAACCAAAAAGGCAAATAGATCACAACAAAATGAAAATTTTGGAGTTCAAGTACGGAAAAAGTTTAAAAAAATAACAAATGTAAGTAAAGAAAATTTATTCACACACCAGAAATGAACACAAAAGTTTTGTTGTCCAGGTTTGGGAAATTCCACTAGTTCAACCCCAACAGCTTCAAATTTTATAGGAAAGAGATTTCCTCCACACATGGTTTAAAAATGGATATGCATGTTTTAAACATGTTAAAGATGCAAATGACCTATGGATCCAAAACTTTTCAACAGAATAACAAACGCTCATTAAATTCTCAAGTGAACGTGCGGTGGATATTTACCCGAGTCGAACAAGCCATTATTTTGCACATCTACAAAAAGCAGACCCAACGATCATGGATGATTGTAATTTGATTTATCATGCATAACGGGCTATATTACCCAAAGAAATGACTTTTGGTTTGGGAGTCAAGACTCAGTTAAAAATCCCTGCCTCCCCCGTTTTCCCAACGATTGCAAAACCTGATGTATAAAAATTAAGATGAGTTTAGAATCCCTAAAACTTACAGAAACTCTTTGGAATTATCTCGCTCTACATTTTTGCACTGTGCACTTTTATTTTAGATGTACACTTTTTTCATAAATCAAAACTTTGTGTTTTCGCTCTCCCTTCATCCCGTAAACCAAAAAGATAAATATATTATAACAAAATGAAAATTTTATAGTTCATGTATGGAAAAACAATTAAAACAATAACACACGTATGTAAAGATAATTTATTTACACACCACAAATGAACACAAAAGTTTTGTTGTCCAAGTTTGGGAAATTCCACAAGTTCAACCCTAACAGCTTGGAATTTTATAAGAAAGAGATTTCCTCCACACATGCTTAAAAAATAGATTTGCATGTTTTTAACAAGTTAAAGATGCAAATCGCCTATGGATCCAAAGGTTTTGAAGAGAATCACAAATGCTCATTAAATTCTCAAGTGAACGTGCGGTGGGATATTTACACGAGTCAAACAAGCCCTTATTTTGCCCAACTGCAAACAGCAGACCCAACGATCATGGATGATTGTAAAGTGATTTATCATGCGTAACATGCTATCTTACCCAAATAAATGCCTTATGGATTGGGAGTCAAGACTCAGTTAAAAATCCCTGTCCGCCCTTTTTTCCCGACGATTGCAAAACCTGATATATAAAAGCTAACAACAGCTTACAATCCCTAAAAATTACCGAAACTCTTTGGAATTATCTCTGTCTTCGTTTGTGCATTGTGCATTTCCATTCTACATGAACTCTTTTTTCTTAAAACAAAACTTTGAGTTTTCGCTCTCCCTTCTTCCCGTAAACTAAAAAGGCAAATAGATCACAACAAAATGAAAATTATGGAGTTCAAGTACGAAAAAAATTTTAAAACCATAACAAATGTAAGTAAAGAAAATTTATTCACACACCACAAATGAACACAAAAGTTTTGATGTCCAAGTTTGGGAAATTCCACTAGTTCAACCCCAACAGCTTGGAATTTTATAAGAAAGAGATTTCCTCCACACATGCTTTAAAAATGGATATGCATGTTTTAAACATGTTAAAGATGCAAATCACCTATGGATCCAAAGCTTTTCAAGAGAATGACAAACGCTCATTAAATTCTCAAGTGAACGTGCGGTGGATATTTACCCGAGTCAAACCAGCCATTATTTTGCCCATCTACAAAAAGCTGACCCAACGATCATGGATGATTGTAATGTGATTTATCATGCATAACGGGCTATATTACCCTAATAAATGACTTATGGATTGGGAGTCAAGACTCAGTTAAAAATCCTTGCCTCCCCCTTTTTCCCGACGATTGCAAAACCTGATCTATAAAAACTAAGAAAAGCTTACAATCCCTAAAAATTACAGAAACACTTTGGAATTATCTCGCTCTACATTTGTGCACTGTGCATTTCCATTTTAGATCTAAACTTTTTTCATAAATCAAAACTTTGAGTTTTCGCTCTCCCTTTATCCCATAAACCAAAAAGGCAAATAGATCACAACAAAATGAAAATTTTAAAGTTCATGTACGGAAAAAAATTTAAAACAATAACAAATGTAAGTAAAGAAAATTTATTCACACACCACAAATGAACACAAAAGTTTTGTTGTCCAAGTTTGGGAAATTCCACAAGTTCAACCCTAGCAGCTTGGAATTTTATAAGAAAGAGATTTCCTCCACACATGCTAAAAAAAACGATTTGCATGTTTTTAACAAGTTAAAGATGCAAATCACCTATGGATCCAAAGGTTTTGAAGAGAATAAAAAATGCTCATTAAATTCTCAAGTGAACGTGCGATGGGATATTTACCCGAGTCAAACCAGCCATTATTTTGCCCATCTACAAAAAGCTGACCCAACGATCATGGATGATTGTAAAGTGATTTATCATGCGTAACGGGCTATATTACCCTAATAAATTACTTATCGATTGGGAGTCAAGACTCAGTTAAAAATCCCTGCCTCCCCCTTTTTCCCGACGATTGCAAAACCTGATATATAAAAAATATGAAGAGCTTACAATCCCTAAAAATTATAGAAACTCTTTGGAATTATCTCTCTCTACGTTTGTGCATTGTGCATTTCCATTCTACATGTACTCTTTTTTCATAAATCAAAACTTTGAGTTTTCGCTCTCCCTTTATCCCATAAACCAAAAAGGCAAATAGATCACAACAAAATGAAAATTTTAAAGTTCATGTACGGAAAAAAATTTAAAACAATAACAAATGTAAGTAAAGAAAATTTATTCACACACCACAAATGAACACAAAAGTTTTGTTGTCCAAGTTTGGGAAATTCCACTAGTTCAACCCTAGCAGCTTGGAATTTTATAAGAAAGAGATTTCCTCCACACATGCTTAAAAAAACGATTTGCATGTTTTTAACAAGTTAAAGATGCAAATCACCTATGGTTCCAAATCTTTTCAAGAGAATGACAAACGCTCAGTAAATTATCAAGTGAACGTGCGGTGGATATTTACCAGAGTCAAACCAACCATTATTTTGCCCATAAAAAAAAAGCTGACCCAACGATCATGGATGATTGTAATGTGATTTATCATGCATAACGGGCTATATTACCCTAATAAATGACTTATGGATTGGGAGTCAAGACTCAGTTAAAAATCCTTGCCTCCCCCTTTTTCCCGACGATTGCAAAAGCTGATATATAAAAACTAAGAAGAGCTTACAATCCCTAAAAATTACAGAAACACTTTGGAATTATCTCACTCTACATTTTTGCACAGTGCATTTTCATTTTAGATGTACACTTTTTTCATAAATAAAAACTTTGAGTTTTCGCTCTACCTTCATCCCGTTAACCAAAAAGGCAAATAGATCACAACAAAATGAAAATTTTAGAGTTCATGTACGAAAAAAAATTTAAAGAAATAACAAATGCAAGTAAAGAAAATTTATTCACACACCACAAATGAACACAAAAGTTTTGTTGTCCAAGTTTGGGAAATTCCACTAGTTCAACCCTAATAGCTTGGAATTTTATAAGAAAGAGATTTATTCCACGCATGCTTAAAAAATGGATTTGCATGTTTTAAACATGTTAAACATGCAACTCACCTATGGATCCAAAGCTTTTGAAGAGAATAACAAACGTTCATTAAATTCTCAACTGAACGTGCGGAGGGATATTTACCCGAGTAAAACAAGCCATTCTTTTGCCCATCTACCAAAAGCTGACCCAACGATCATGGATGATTGTAAAGTGATTTATCATGCGTAATGGGCTATATTTTCCCTAAGAAATGACTTATGGTTTGGGAGTCAAGAGTCAGTTAAAACTCCCTGCCTCCCCCTTTTTCCCGACGATTGCAAAACATGATATATAAAAATTAAGAAGAGCTTACATTCCCCAAAAATTATAGAAACTCTTTGGAATTATCTCTCTAGATTTGTGCATTGTGCATTTCCATTCTACATGTACACTTTTTTTCTCAAAACAAAACCTTGAGTTTTCGCTCTCCCTTCATCCCGTAAACCAAAAAGGCAAATAGATCACAACAAAATGAAAAATTTGGAGTTCAAGTACGGAAAAATTTTAAAAAAATAACAAATTTAAGTAAAGAAAATTTATTCACACACCACAAATGAATAAAAAAGTTTTGTTGTCCAAGTTTGGGAAATTCCACTAGTTCAACCCCAACAGCTTGGAATTTTAATAGAAAGAGATTTCCTCCACACATGATTTAAAAATGGATATGCATGTTTTAAACAAGTTAAAGATGCAAATCACCTATGGATCCAAAGCTTGTGAAGAGAATAACAAACGCTCGTTAAATTCTCAAGTGAACGTGCGGTGGATATTTACACGAGTCAAACAAGTCATTATTTTGCCCATCTACAAAAAGCTGACCCAATAATCATGGATGATTGTAATGTGATTTATCATGCATAACGGGCTATATTACCCAATGAAATGACTTTTGGTTTGGGAGTCAAGACTCAGTTAAAAATCCTTGCCTCCCCCTTTTTCCCAACGATTGCAAAACCTGATATATAAAAACTAAGAAGAGCTTACAATCCCTAAAAATTACAGAAACTCTTTGGAATTATCTCGCTCAACATTTGTGCACTGTGCATTGCTATTTTAGATGTACCCTTTTTTCATAAATAAAAACTTTGTGTTTTCGCTCTCCCTTCATCCCGTAAACCAAAAAGATAAATACATTACACCAAAATGAAAATTTTATAGTTCATGTATGGAAACAAATTAAAACAATAACAGACGTAAGTAAAGAAAATTTATTCACACACCAGAAATGAACACAAAAGTTTTGTTGTCCAAGTTTCGGAAATTCCACTAGTTCAACCGTAATAGGTTGGAATTTTATAAGAAGGAGATTTCCTCCACACATGCTTAAAAAATGGATTTGGAGGTTTTAAACATGTTAAAAATGCAAATCACCTATGGATCGTTAGCTTTTGAAGAGAATAACAAACCGTCATTAAATTCTCAAGTGAACGTGCGGTGGGATATTTACCCGAGTCAAACTAGCCAATATTTTGCCCATCTACAAAATGCTGACCCAACGATCATGGATGATTGTAAAGTGATATATCATGCGTAATGGGCTATATTACCATAATAAATCACATATGGATTGGGAGTCAAGACTCAGTTAAAAATCCCTGCCTCCCCCTTTTTCCCGACGATTGCAAAAGCTGATAAATAAAAACTAAGAAGAGCTTACAATCCCTAAAAATTACAGAAACTCTTTGGAATTATCTCGCTCTACGTTTGTGCATTGTGCATTTCCATTCTACTTGTACTCTTTTTTCTTAAAACAAAACTTTGAGTTTTCGCTCTCCCTTCATCCGGTAACCCAAAAAGGCAAATGCATCACAACAAAATGAAAATTGGGGATTTCAAGTACGAAAAAAATTTAAAACACTAAAAAAATTTATGTAAAGAAAATTTATTCACACACCACAAATGAACACAAAAGTTTTGTTGTACAAGTTTGCGAAATTCCACTAGTTCAACCCCAACAGCTTGGAATTTTATAGAAAAAAGATTTCCTCCACACTTTCTTTAAAAATGGATATGCATGTTTTAAACATGTTAAAGATGCAAATCACGTATCGATCCAAAGCTTTTGAAGAGAATAACAAACGCTAATTAAATTCTCAACTGAACATGCGGAGGGATATTTACCCGAGTAAAACAAGCCATTCTTTTGCCCATCTACCAAAAGCTGACCCAACGATCATGGATGATTGTAAAGTGATTTATCATGCGTAATGGGCTATATTACCCTAAGAAATGACTTATGGTATGGGAGTCAAGACTCAGTTAAAAATCCCTGCCTCCCCCTTTTTCCCGACAATTGCAAAACATGATATATAAAAATTAAGAAGAGCTTACATTCCCAAAAGATTATAGAAACTCTTTGGAATTATCTCTCTCTAGATTTGTGCATTGTGCATTTCCATTCTACATGTACACTTTTTTTCTCAAAACAAAACTTTGACTTTTGGCTCTCCCTTCATCCCGTAAACCAAAAAGGCAAATAGATCACAACAAAATGAAAAATTTGGAGTTCAAGTATGGAAAATTTTTAAAAAAATAAAAAATTTAAGTAAAGAAAATTTATTTACAAACCACAAATGAATAAAAAAGTTTTGTTGTCCAAGTTTGGGAAATTCCACTAGTTCAACCCCAACAGCTTGGAATTTTATAAGAAAGAGATTTCCTCCACATATGATTTAAAAATGGATATGCATGTTTTAAACATGTTAAAGATGCAAATCACCTATGGATCCAAAGCTTGTGAAGAGAATAACAAACGCTCATTAAATTCTCAAGTGAACGTGCGGTGGATATTTACACGAGTCAAACAAGCCATTATTTTGCCCATCTACAAAAAGCTGACCCAACAATCATGGATGATTGTAATGTGATTTATCATGCATAACGGGCTATATTACCCAAAGAAATGACTTTTGGTTTGGGAGTCAAGACTCAGTTAAAAATCCATGCCTCCCCCTTTTTCCCAACGATTGCAAAACCTGATATATAAAAACTAAGAAGAGCTTGCAATCCCTAAAAATTACAGAAACTCTTTGGAATTATCTCGGTCAACATTTGTGCACTGTGCAGTGCTATTTTAGATGTACCCTTTTTTCATAAATCAAAACTTTGTGTTTTCGCTCTCCCTTCATCCCGTAAACCAAAAAGATAAATACATTACACCAAAATGAAAATTTTATAGTTCATGTATGGAAAAAAATTAAAACAATAACAGACGTAAGTAAAGAAAATTTATTCACACACCAGAAATGAACACAAAAGTTTTGTTGTCCAAGTTTGGGAAATTCCACTAGTTCAACCGTAATAGGTTGGAATTTTATAAGAAGGAGATTTCCTCCACACATGCTTAAAAAATGGATTTGGAGGTTTTAAACATGTTAAAGATGCAAATCACCTATGGATCCTTAGCTTTTGAAGAAAATAACAAACCCTCATTAAATTCTCAAGTGAACGTGCGGTGGGATATTTACCCGAGTCACACAAGCCATTACTTTGCCCATCTACAAAAAGCTGACCCAACGATCATGGATGATTGTAAAGTGATTTATCATGCGTAACGGGCTATATTACCATAATAAATCACATATGGATTGGGAGTCAAGGCTGAGTTAAAAATCCCTGCCTCCCCCTTTTTCCTGACGATTGGAAAACCTGATATATAAAAACTAAGAAGAGCATACAATCCCTAAAAATTACAGAAACTCTTGGGAATTATCTCTCTCTACGTTTCTGCATTGTGCATTTCCATTCTACAAGTACTCTTTTTTCCTAAAACAAAACTTTGTGTTTTCGCTCTCCCTTCTTCCCGTCAACCAAAAAGGCAAATAGATTACAATAAAATGAAAATTATGGAGTTCAAGTACGTAAAAAATTTAACACCATAACAAATGTAAGAAAATAAAATTTATTCACACTCCACAAATGAACACAAAAGTTTTGATGTCCAAGTTTGGGAAATTCCACTAGTTCAACCCCAACAGCTTGGAATTTTATAAGAAAGAGATTTCCTCCACACATGCTTTAAAAATGGATATGCATGTTTTAAACTTGTTAAAGATGCAAATCACCTATCGATCCAAAGCTTTTCAAGAGAATGACAAACGCTCATTGAATTCTCAAGTGAACGTGCGGAGGGATTTTTACCCGAGTAAAACAAGCCATTATTTTGCCCATCTACCAAAAGCTGACCCAACGATCATGGATAATTGTAAAGTGAATTATCATGCATAACGGGCTATATTACCCTAAGAAATGACTTATGGATTGGGAGTCAAGACTCAGTTAAAAATCCCTGCCTCCCCCTTTTTCCCGACGATTGCAAAACCTGATTTATAAAAACTATGAAGAGCTTACAATCCCTAAAAATTACAGAAACTCTTTGGAATTATCTCGCTCTACATTTGAGCACTGTGCATTTTAATTTTGGATGTACACTTTTTTCATAAATCAAAACTTTTTGTTTTCGCTCTCCCTTCATCCCGTAAACCAAAAAGGCAAATAGATCACAACAAAATGAAAATTTTAGAGATCATGTAAGGAAAAAAATTTAAAACAATAACAAATGTAAGTAAAGAAAATTTATTCACACACCACAAATGAACACAAAAGTTTTGTTGTCCAACTTTGGGAAATTCCACTAGTTCAACCCTAATAGCTTGGAATTTTATAAGAAAGAGTTTTCCGCCACACATGCTTAAAAAATGGATTTGCATGTTTTAAACATGTTAAAGATGCAAATCACCTAAGGATCCATAGCTTTTGAAGAGAATAACAAACGCTCATTAAATTCTCAAGTGAACGTGCAGTGGGATATTTACCCGAGTCAAACAAGCCATTATTTTGCCCATCTACAAAAAGCTGACCCAATGATTATGGATGATTTTAAAGTGATTTATCATGCGTAACGTGCTATATTACCCTAATAAATGACTTATGGATTGGGAGCCAAGACTCAGTTAAAAATCCCTGCTCCCCCTTTTTCCCGACGATTGCAAAACCTGATATATAAAAACTAAGAAGAGCTTACAATCCCTAAAAATGACAGAAACTCTTTGGAATTATCTCTCTCTATGTTTGTGCATTGTGCATTTCCATTTTACATGTACTCTTTTTTCTTAAAATAAAACTTTGAGTTTTCGTTCTTCCTTCATCCCGTAAACCAAAATGCAAAATAGATCACAACCAAATAAAAATTTTGGAGTTCAAGTACGGAAAAAATTTAAAACAATAACAAATGTAAGTAAAGAAAATTTATTCACACACCACAAATGAACACAAAGTTTTGTTGTCCATGTTTGGGAAATTCCACTAGTTCAACCCCAACATTTTGAAATTTTATAGGAAAGAGATTTCCTCCACACATGCTTTAAAAATGGATATGCATGTTTTAAACATGTTAAAGATGCAAATCACCTATGGATCCAAAGCTTTTGAAGAGAATAACAAACGCTCATTAAATTCTCGACTGAACTTGCGGTGGATATTTACCCGAGTCAAACAAGCCATTATTTTGCCCATCTACAAAAAGCTGACCCAACGATCATGGATGATTGTAATGTGGTTTATCATGCGTAACGGGCTATATTACCCTAAGAAATGATTTATGGATTGGGAGTCAAGACTCAGTTAAAAATACCTGCCTCCCCCTTTTTCCCTACGATTGCAAAACTTGATATATAAAAACTAAGAAGAGCATACAATCCCTGAAAATTACAGAAACTCTTTGGAATTATCTCGCTCTACATTTGTGCACTGTGCATTTTCATTTTATATGTACGCTTTTTTCATCAATCAAAACTTTGAGTTTTCGCTCTCCCTTAATCCCGTAAACGAAAAAGGCAAATAGATCACAACAAAAGGAAAATTTTAGAGTTCATGTACGAAAAAAAAATTTAAAACTATAACAAATGTATGAAAAGAAAATTTATTCACACACCACAAATTAACACAAAAGTTTTGTTGTCCAAGTTTGGGAAATTCCACTAGTTCAACCCTAACAGCTTGGAATTTTATAAGAAAGTGATTTCCTCCACACATGCTTAAAAAAAGGATTTGCATGTTTCAAATAAGTTAAAGATGCAAATCACCTATGGAATCAAGGCTTTTGAAGAGAATAACAAACGCTCATTAAATTCTCAAGTGAACGTGCGGTGGGATATTTACCCGAGTCAAACAAGCCATTATTTTGCCCATCTACAAAAAGCTGACCCAACGATCATGGATGATTGTAAAGTGATTATTCATGCATAACGGGCAATATTACCCTAATAAATGACTTATGGATTGGGAGTCATGACTCAGTTAAAAATCCATGCCTCCCCCTTTTTCCCAACGATTGCAAAACCTGATATATAAAAACTAAGAAGAACTTACAATCCATAAAAATTAAAGAAATTCTTTGGAATTATCTCGCTCTACATTTGTGCACTGTGCATTTTTATTTTTGATGTACGCTTTTTTCATAAATCAAAAATTTGCGTTTTCGCTCACCCTCCATCCTTAAACCAAAAAGGCAAATAAATTACAACAAAATGAAAATTTAAGAGTTCATGTATGGAAAAAAATTAAAACAATAACAAATGTAAGTAAAGAAAATTAATTCACACACCACAAATGAACCCAAAAGTTTTGTTGTCCAAGTTTGGGAAATTCCACTAGTTTAACCCTAACAGCTTGGAATTTTATAAGAAAGAGATTTCCTCCACACATGCTTAAAAAATGGATTTGCATGTTTTAAACATGTTAAAGATGCAAATCACCTATGGATCAATAGCATTTGAAGAGAATAATAAATGCTCATTAAATTCTCAAGTGAACGTGCGGTGGGATATTTACCTGGGTCAAACAAGCCATTATTTTGCGCTTCTACAAAACGCTGACCCAACGATCATGGATGATTGTAAAGTAATTTATCATGCGTAACGGGCTATATTACCCTAATAAATGACTTATGGATTAAGAACCAAGACTCAGTTAAAATTCCCTGCCTCCCCCTTTTTCCCGACGATTACAAAACCTGATATATAAAAACTAACAAGAACTTAGAATCCCTAAAAATTACAGAAATACTTTGGAATTATCTCCCTCTACATTTGTGCATTGTACATTTTTATTTGAGATGTACACTTTTTTCATAAATCAAAACATTGCGTTTTTGTTCTCCCTCCATCCCGTAAACCAAAAAAGGCAAATAAATTACAACAAAATGAAAATTTAAGAGTTCATGTATGGAAAAAAAATTAAAACAATAATAAATTTAAGTAAAGAAAATTTATTCACACACTACAAATGAACACAAAAGTTTTGTTGTCCAAGTTTGGGAAATTCCACTAGTTCAACCCCAACAGCTTGGAATTATATAAGAAAGAGATTTCCTCCACACATGCTTAAAAAATGGATTTGAATGTTTGAAACATGTTCAAGATGCAAATCACCTATGGATCCAAAGCTTTTGAAGAGAATAACAAACGCTCATTAAATTCTCAACTGAACTTGCGGTGGATATTTACCCGAGTCAAACAAGCCATTATTTTTCCCATCTACAAAAAGCTGACCCAACGATCATGGATGATTGTAATGTGATTTATCTTGCGTAACGGGCTATATTACCCTAAGAATTGATTTATGGATTGGGAGTCAAGACTCAGTTAAAAATCCCTGCCTCCCCCTTTTTCCCCACGATTACAAAACCTGATATATAAAAACTAAGAAGAGCATACAATCCTTGAAAATTACAAAAACTATTTGGAATTATCTTGCTCTACATTTGTGCACTGGGCATTTTCATTTTAGATGTACACTTTTTTGATAAATCAAAACTTTGAGTTCTCGCTCTCCCTTCATCCCGTAAACCAAAACGGCAAATAGATCACAACAAAATGAAATTTTTGTGTTCATGTACGAAAAAAAATTTAAAACTATAACAAATGAAAGAAAAGAAAATTTATTCACACACCACAAATGAACACAAAAGTTTTGTTGTCCAAGTTTGGGAAATTCCACTAGTTTACCCCTAACAGCTTGGAATTTTATAAGAAAGGGATTTCCTCCACACATGCTTAAAAAAAGGATTTGCATGTTTTAAATAAGTTAAAGATGCAAATCACCTATGGAATCAAGGCTTTTAAAGAGAATAACAAACGCTCATTAAATTCTCAAGTGAACGTGCGCTGGGATATTTACCCGAGTCAAACAAGCCATTATTTTGCCCATCTACAAAAAGCTGACCCAACGATCATGGATGATTGTAAAGTGATTTATCATGTGTAACGGGCTATATTACCCTAATAAATGATTTATGGATTGGGAGTCAAGACTCAGTTAAAAATCCCTGCCTCCCCCTTTTTCCCTACGATTGCAAAACCTGATATATAAAAACTAAGAAGGGCATACAATCCCTGAAAATTACGGAAAGTTTTTGGAATTATCTCGCTCTACATTTGAGCACTGTGCATTTTCATTTTAGATGTACACTTTTTTCAGAAATCAAAACTTTGAGTTTTCACTCTCCCTTCATCCCGTAAACCAAAAAGGCAAATAGATCACAACAAAATAAAAATTTTAGAGTTCATGTGCAGAAAAAAATTTAAAACTATAACAAATGAAAGAAAAGAAAATTTATTCACACACCACAAATGAACACAAAAGTTTTGTTATCCAAGTTTGGGAAATTCCACTAGTTCAAACCTAACAGCTTGGAATTTTATAAGAAAGTGATTTCCTCCACACATGCTTAAAAAAATGATTTGCCTGTTTTAAATAAGTTAAAGATGCAAATCACCTATGGAGTCAAGGCTTTTGAAGAGAATAACAAACGCTCATTAAATTCTCAAGTGAACGTGCGGTGGGATATTTACCCCAGTCAAACAAGCCATTATTGTTCCCATCTACAAAAAGCTGACCCAACGATCATGGATGATTGTAAAGTGATTTATCATGCGTAACGGGCAATATTACTCTAATAAATGACTTATGGATTGGGAGTCATGACTCAGTTAAAAATCCCTGCTTCCTCTTTTTTCCTGACGATTGCAAAACCTGATATATAAAAACTAAGAAGAGCCTACAATCCCTAAAAATTCCAGAAACTCCTTGGAATTATCTCTCTCTACGTTTGTGCATTGTGCATTTCCATTCTACATGTACTATTTTTTCTTAAAACAAAACTTTGAGTTTTCGCTATCCCTTCATCTTGTAAATCAAAAATGCAAATAGATCACAATAAAATGAAAATTTTGGAGTTCAAGTACGGAAAAAATTTAAAACAATAACAAATGTAAGTAAATAAAATTTATTCACACACCAAAAATGAACACAAAAGTTTTGTTGCCCAAGTTTGGGAAATTCCACAAGTTTAACCCCAAATGATTGGAATTTTGTAGGAAAGAGATTTCCTCCACAAATGCTTTAAAAATGGATATGCAAGTTTTAAACATGTTAAAGATGCAAATCACCTATGGATCCAAAACTTTTGAAGAGAAAAACAAACGCTCATTAGATTCTCAACTGAACGTGCAGAGAGATATTTACCCGAGTCAAACAAGCCATTATTTTGCCCATCTACAAAAAGTTGACCCAACGAACATGGATGATTGTAAAGTGATTTATCATGTGTAACGGGCTATATTACCCTAAGAAATGACTTATGGATTGGGAGCCAAGACTCAGATAAAAATCCCTGCCTCCCCCTTTTTCCCGACGAATGCAAAACCTGATATATAAAAACTAAGAAGAACTTACAATCCCTAAAAATTACAGAAATTCTTTGGAATTATCTCGCTCTACATTTGTGCACTGTGCATTTTTATTTAAGATGTACACTTTTTTCATAAATCAAAACTTTGCATATTCGCTCTCCCTCCATCCCGTAAACAAAAAAGGCAAATAAATTACAACAAAATGAAAATTTAAGAGTTCACGTATGGAAAAAAATTAAAACAATAACAAATGTAAGTAAAGAAAATTTATTCACACACCACAAATGAACACAAAAGTTTTGTTGTCCAAGTTTGGGAAATTCCACTAGTTCAACCCAAACAGCTTGGAAATTTATAAGAAAGAGATTTCCTCCACACATGCTTAAAAAATGGATTTGCATGTTTTAAACATGTTAAAGATGCAAATCACCTATGGATCCATAGCTTTTGAAGAAAATAACAAATGCTCATTAAATTCTCAAGTGAACGTGCGGGGGGATATTTACCCTAGTCAAACAAGCCATTATTTTGCCCATCTACAAAAAGCTGACCCAACGATCATGGATGATTGTAAAGTGATTTATCATGTGTAACGGCCTATATTACCCTAATAAATGACTTATGGATTGGGAGCCAAGACTCAGTTAAAAATCCCTGCCTCCCCCTTTTTCCCGACGATTGCAAAACCTGATATATAAAATCTAAAAAGAACTTACAATCCCTAAAAATTACAGAAATTCTTTGGAATTATCTCGCTCTACAATTGTGCACAGTGCATTTTTATTTTAGATGTATACTTTTTTCATAAATCAAAACTTTGCATTTTCGCTCTCCCTCCATCCCGTAAACCAAAATGGCAAATAAATTACAAACTAATGAAAATTTAAGAGTTCATGTATGGAAAAAAATTAAAACAATAACAAATGTAAGTAAATAAAATTTATTCTCACACCACAAATGAACACAAAAGTTTTGTTGTCCTTGTTTGGGAAATTCCACTAGTTCAACCCCAACAGCTTGCAATTTTATAGGAAAGAGATTTCCTCCGCACATGCTTTTAAAATGGATATGCATGTTTGAAAAATGTTAAAGATGCAAATCACCTAAGGATCCATAGCTTTTGAAGAGAATAACAAACGCTCATTAAATTCTCAACTGAACGCGCGGTGGGATATTTACCCGAGTCAAACAAGCCATTATTTTGCCCATCTACAAAAAGATGACCCAACGATCATGGATGATTGTAAAGTGATTTATCATGCGTAACGTGCTATATTACCCTAATAAATGACTTATGGATTGGGAGTCAAGACTCAGTTAAAAATCCCTGCCCCCCCTTTTTCCCGACGATTGCAAAACCTGATATATAAAAACTAAGAAGAGCTTACAATCCCTAAAAATGACAGAAACTCTTTAGAATTATCTCTCTCTATGTTTGTGCATTGTGCATTTCCATTTTACATGTACTTTTTTTTCTTAAAATAAAAGTTTGAGTTTTCATTATTCCTTCATCCCGTAAACCAAAATGCAAAATAGATCACAACCAAATAAAAATTTTGGAGTTCAAGTACGGAAAAAATTTAAAACAATAACAAATGTAAGTAAAGAAAATTTATTCACACACCACAAATGAACATAAAAGTTTTGTTGTCCAAGTTTGGGAAATTCCACTAGTTCAACCCTAACAGGTAGGAATTTTATAAGAAGGAGATTTCCTCCACACATGCTTAAAAAATGGATTTGGAGGTTTTAAACATGTTAAGAGATGAAAATCACCTATGGATCCTTAGCTTTTGAAGAGAATAACAAACCCTCATTAAATTCTCAAGTGAACGTGTGGTGGGATATTTACCCGAGTCACACAAGCCATTATTTTGCCCATGTACAAAAAGCTGACCCAACGATCATGGATGATTGTAAAGTGATTTGTCATGCGTAACGGGCTATATTACCCTAAGAAATGACTTATGGATTGGGAGTCAAGACTCAGTTAAAAATCCTTGGCTCCCCCTTTTTCCCGAAGATTGCAAAACCTGATATATAAAAACTAAGAAGAACTTACAATCCCTAAAAATTATAGATACTCTTTGGAATTATGTCGCTCTACATTTGTGCACTGTGGATGTTCATTTTAGATGTATACTTTTTTCATAAATCAAAACTTTGAGTTTTCGCTCTCCCTTCATCCCGTAAACCAAAAAGGCAAATAGATAAAAACAAAATGAAAATTTTAGAGTTCATGTACGGAAAACAATTTAAAACAATCACAAATGTAAAAAAAGAAAATTTATTCACACACCAGAATTGAACACAAAAGTGTCGTTATCCAAGTTTGGGAAATTCCACTAGTCCAACCCTAATAGCTTGGAATTTTATAAGAAAGAGATTTTCTCCACGCATGCTTAAAAAATGGATTTGCATGTTTGAAACATGTTAAAGATGCGAATCACCTATGGATCCAAAGCTTTTGAAGAGAATAACAAACGCTCATTAAATACTCAACTGAACGTGCGGAGGGATATTTACCCGAGTCAAACAAGCCATTATTTTGCCCATCTACCAAAAGCAGACCCAACGATCATGGATGATTGTAAAGTGATTTATGATGCGTAACAAGCTATATTACCCTAAGAAATGACTTATGGATTGGGAGTCAAGACTCAGTTAAAAATCCCAGCCTCCCCCATTTTCCCGACAATTGGAAAACCTGATTGATAAAAACTAAGAAGAGCTTACAATCCCTAAAAATTCCAGAAACTCTTTGGAATTATCTCGCTCTACATTTGTGCACTCTGCATTTTTATTTTAGATGTACCCTTTTTCCATAAATCAAATCTTTGAGTTTTCGCTCTCCCTTCATCCCGTAAACCAAAAATGCTAATAGATCACAACAAAATGAAAATTTTGGAGTTCAAGTACGGAAAAAACATTAAAACAATAAAAAATGTAAGTAAAGAAAATTTTTTCACACACCACTAATGAACACAAAAGTTTTGTTGTCCAAGTTTGGGAAATTCCACAAGTTCAACCCCAACAGCTTGGAATTTTATAGGAAAGAGATTTCCTCCACACATGCTTTAAAAATGGATATGCATGTTTTAAACATGTTAAAGATGCAAATCACCTAGGGATCCAAAGCTTTTGAAGAGGATAACAAACGCTCATTAAATTCTAAAGTGAACGCGCGGTGGGATATTTACCCGAGTCAAACAAGACATTATTTTGCCCATCTACAAAAAGCTGACCCAACGATCATGGATGATTGTAAAGTGATTTATCATGTGTAACGGGCTATATTACCCTAAGAAATAACTTATGGATTGGGAGCCAAGACTCAGTTAAAAATCCCTGCCTCCCCCTTTTTCCCGACGATTGCAAAACCTGATATATAAAAACTAAGAAGAACTTACAATCCCTAAAAATTCCAGAAACTACTTTGAATTATCTCTCTCTACGTTTGTGAATTGTGCATTCCCATTCCACATGTACTCTTTTTTCTTAAAACAAAACTTTGAGTTTTCGCTATCCTTTCATCCTGTAAATCAAAAAGGCAAATAGATCACAACAAATTGAAAATTTTGGAATTCAAGTACGGAAAAAATTTAAAACAATAACAAATATAAGGAAAGAAAATTTATTCACACACCACAAATGAAGACAAAAGTTTTGTTGTCCAAGTTTGGGAAATTCCACTAGTCCAACCCTAACAGCTTGGAATTTTATAAGAAAGAGATTTCCTCCACACATGCTTAAAAAATGGATTTGCATGTTTGAAACATCATAAAGATGCAAATCACCTATGGATTCAAAGCTTTTGAAGAGAATAACAAACGCTCATTAAATACTCAACTGAACGTGCGGAGGGATATTTACCCGAGTCAAACAAGCCATTATTTTGCCCATCTACCAAAAGCTGACCCAACGATCATGGATGATTGTAAAGTGATTTATCATGCGTAACGGGCTATATTACCCTAAGAAATGACTTATGGATTGGGAGTCAAGACTCTGTTAAAAATCCCTGCCTCCCCTTTATTCCTGACGATTCCAAAACTTGATATATAAAAACTAAGAAGAGCTTACAATCCTTAAAAATTCCAGAAACTCCATTGAATTATCTCTCTCTACGTTTGTGCATTGTGCATTCCCATTCCACATGTACTCTTTTTTCTTAAAACAAAACTTTGAGTTTTCGCTATCCCTTCATCCTGTAAATCAAAAAGGCAATTAGATCACAACAAATTGAAAATTTTGGAGTTCAAGTACGGAAAAATTTTAAAAAAATAACAAATGTAAGGAAAGCAAATTTATTCACACACCACAAATGAACACAAAAGTTTTGTTGTCCAAGTTTGGGAAATTCCACTAGTTTAACCCCAATTGATTGGAATTTTATAGGAAAGAGATTTCCTCCCCACATGCTTTAAAAATGGATCTGCATGTTTTAAACATGTTAATGATGCAAATCACCTATGGATCGAAAGCTTTTGAAGAGAATAACAAACGCTCATTAGATTCTCAACTGAACGTGCGGTGAGTTATTTACCCGAGTCAAACAAGCCATTATTTTGCCCATCCACAAAAAGCTGACCCAACGATCATTGATGATTGTAAAGTGATTTATCATGTGTAATGGGCTATAATACCCTAAGAAATAACTTATGGATTGCGAGCCAAGACTCAGTTAAAAATCCCTGCCTCCCCCTTTTTCCCGACGATTGCAAAACCTGATATATAAAAACTAAGAAAAACTTACAATCCCTAAAAATTACAGATATTCTTTGGAATTATATCTCTCTACATTTGTGCACTGTGCATTTTTATTTTAGATGTACACTTTTTTCATAAATCAAAAATTTGCGTTTTCGCTCTCCCTCCATCCCGTAAACCAAAAAGGCAAATAAATTACAACAAAATGAAAATTTAAGAGTTCATGTATGGAAAAAAATTAAAACAACAAAAAATGTAAGTAAAGAAAATTAATTCACACACCACAAATGAACACAAAAGTTTTGTTGTCCAAGTTTGGGAAATTCCACTAGTTTAACCCTAACAGCTTAGAATTTTATAAGAAAGAGATTTCCTCCACACATGCTTAAAAAATGGATTTGCATGTTTTAAACATGTTAAAGATGCAAATCACCTATGGATCCATAGCTTTTGAAGAGAATAACAAATGCTCATTAAATTCTCAAGTGAACGTGCGATGGGATATTTACCCGACTCAAACAAGCCATTATTTTGCGCTTCTACAAAACGCTGACCCAACGATCATGGATGATTGTAAAGTGATTTATCATGTGTAACGGGAAATATTACCCTAATAAATGACTTATGGATTAAGAGCCAAGACTCTGTTAAAATTCCCTGCCTCCCCTTTTTCCCGACGATTGCAAAACCTGATATATAAAAACTAACAAGAACTTACAATCCCTAAAAATTACAGAAATACTTTGGAATTATCTCGCTCTACATTTGTGCATTGTGCATTTTTATTTTAGAAGTAAACTTTTTTCATAAATCAAAACTTTGCGTTTTTTCTCTCCCTCCATCCCGTAAACCTAAAAGGCAAATAAATTACAACAAAATGAAAATTTAAGAGTTCATGTATGGAAAAAAATTAAAAAAATAACAAATTTAAGTAAAGAAAATTTATTCACACACCACAAATGAACACAAAAGTTTTGTTGTCCATTTTTGGGAAATTCCACTAGTTCAACCCCAACAGCTTGGAATTTTATAGGAAAGAGATTTCCTCCACACATGCTTTAAAAATGGATATGCATGTTTTAAACATGTTAAAGATGCAAATCACCAATGGATCCAAAGCTTTTGAAGAGAATAACAAACGCTCATTAAATTCTCAACTAAACTTGCGGTGGATATTTACCCGAGTCAAACAAGCCATTATTTTTCCCATCTACAAAAAGCTGACCCAACGATCGTGGATGATTGTAATGTGATTTACCATGCGTAACGGGCAATATTACCCTAAGAAATGATTTATGGATTGGGAGTCAAGACTCAGTTAAAAATCCCTGCCTCCCCCTTTTTCTTCACGATTGCAAAACCTGATATATAAAAACTAAGAAGAGCATACAATCTTTGAAAATTATAGAAACTATTTGGAATTATCTCGCTCTACATTTATGCACTGTGCATTTTCATTTTAGATGTAGACTTTTTTGATAAATTAAAACTTTGAGTTTTCGCTCTCCCTTCATCCCGTAAACCAAAAAGGCAAATAGATCACAACAAAATCAAAATTTTAGTGTTCATGTATGGAAAAAAATTTAAAACTATAACAAATGAAAGAAAAGAAAATTTATTCACACACCTCAAAAGAACACAAAAGTTTTGTTGTCCAAGTTTGGGAAATTCCACCAGTTCAACCCTAACAGCTTGGAATTTTATAAGAAAGTGATTTCCTCCACACATGCTTAAAAAAAGGATTTGCATGTTTTAAATAAGTTAAAGATGCAAATCACCTATGGAATCAAGGCTTTTAAAGAGAATAACAAACGCTCATTAAATTCTCAAGTGAACGTGCGGTGGGATATTTACCCGAGTCAAACAAGCCATTATTTTTCCCATCTACAAAAAGCTGACCCAATGATCATGGATGATTGTAAAGTGATTTATCATGCGTAACAGCCAATATTACCCTAATAAATGACTTATGGATTGGGAGTCATGACTCAGTTAACAATCCCTGCCTCCCCTTTTTTCTCGATGATTGCAAAACCTGATATGTAAAAACTAAGAAGAGCTTACAATCCCTAAAAATTCCAGAAACTCCTTGGAATTATCTCTCTCTACGTTTGTGCATTGTGCATTTCCATTCTACATGTACTCTTTTTTCTTAAAAAGAAACTTTGAGTTTTCGCTATCCCTTCATCCAGTAAACCAAAAAGGCAAATAGATCACAACAAAATGAAAATTTTGGAGTTCAAGTACGGAAAAATTTTAAAACCATAACAAATGTAAGTAAAGAAAATTTATTCACACACCACAAATGAACACAAAACTTTTGTTGTCCTTGTTTGGGAAATTCCACTAGTTCAACCCCAACATCTTGCAATTTTATAGGAAAGAGATTTCCTCCACACATGCTTTAAAAATGGATATGCATGTTTTAAACATGTTAAAGATGCAAATCACCTATGGATCCAAAGCTTTTGAAGAGAATAACAAACGCTCATTAGATTCTCAACTGAACTTGCGGTGGCATATTTACCCAAGTCAAACAAGCCATTATTTTGCCCATCTACAAAAACCTGACCCAACGATCATGGATGATTGTAAAGTGATTTATCATGCGTAATGGGCTATATTACCCTAATAAATGACTTATGGATTGGGAGTCAAGACTCAGTGAAAAATCCCTGCCCCCCCTTTTTCTCGATGATTGCAAAACCTGATATATAAAAACTAAGAAGAGCTTACAATCCCTAAAAATTAGAAAAACTCTTTGGAATTATCTCGCTCTACATTTGTGCACTATGCATGTTCATTTTAGATGAACACTTTTTTCATAACTCAAAACTTTGAGTTTTCGCTCTCCCTTTATCCCGTAAACCAAAAAGGCAAATAGATCACAACAAAATAAAATTTTAGAGTTCATGTTCGAAAAAAAATTTAAAACAATAACAAATGTAAGTATAGAAAATTTATTCACACACCACAAATGAACACAAAAGTTTTGTTGTCCAAGTTTGGGAAATTCCACTAGTTCAACCCTAACAGCTTGGAATTTTATAAGAAAGAGATTTCCTCCACACATGCTTAAAAAATGGATTTGCATGTTTTAAACATGTTAAAGATGCAAATCACCTATGGATACAAAGCTTTTGAAGAGAATAACTAATGCTGACTAAATTCTCAAGTGAACGTGCGATGGGATATTTACCCGAGTAAAAAAAGCCATTATTTTGCCAATCTACAAAAAGCTGACCCAACGATCATGGATGATTGTAAAGTGATTTATCATGCGTAACGAGCTATATTACTCTAAGAAATGACTTATGGATTGGGACTCAAGACTCAGTTCAAAATCCCTGCCTCCCACTTTTTCCCGTCGATTGTAAAACCTGATATATAAAAACTAAGAAGAGCTTACATTCCCTAAAAATAACATAAACTATTTGGAATTATCTCGCCCTACATTTTTGCACTGTGCATTTTTATTTTATATGTACATTTTTTTCATAAATCAAAACTTTGAGTTTTCGCTCTCCCTTCATCATGAAAACCAAAAAGGCAAATAGATTACAACAAAATGAAAATTTTAGAGTTCATGTATGGAAAAAAATTAAAACAATAACAAATGTAAGTAAAGAAAATTTATTCACACACCACAAATGAACACAAAAGTTTTGCTGTCCAAGTTTGGGAAATTCCACTAGTTCAACCCTAACTGCTTGGAATTTTATAAGAAAGAGATTTCCTCCACACATGCTTAAAAAGTGGATTTGCATGTTTTAAATATGTTAAAGATTCAAATCACCTATGGATCCATAGCTTTAGAAGAGAATAACAAGCGCTCATTAAATTCTCAAGTGAACGTGCGGTGGGATATTTACCCGAGTCAAACAAGCCATTATTTTGCCCATCTACAAAAAGCTGACCCAACGAACATGGATGATTGTAAAGTGATTTATCATGCGTAACGGGCTATATTACCATATTAAATCACATATGGATTCGGAGTCAAGACTCAGTTAAAAATCCCTGCCTCTCCCTTTTTCCCGACGATTGCAAAACCTGATATATAAAAACTAGGAAGAGCTTACAATCCCTAAAAATTACAGAAACTCTTTGGAATTATCACTCTCTACATTTGTGCATTGTGCATTTCCTTTCTACATGTACTCTTTTTCTTAAAACAAAACTTTGAGTTTTCGCTATCCCTTCATCCCGTCAACCAAAAAGGCAAATAGTTCACAACAAAATGAAAATTTATGAGTTCATGTACGGAAAAAAATTAAAACAGTAACAAATGTAAGTAAAGAAAATTAATTCACACACCACAAATGAACAAAAAAGTTTTGTTGTCCAAGTTTGGGAAATTCCACTAGTTCAACCCCAACAACTTGGAATTTTATAGGAAAGAGATTTCCGCCACACATGCTTTAAAAATGGATATGCA
The DNA here is from genome assembly GCF_029961685.1 of Aristolochia californica. NCBI lineage: Eukaryota > Viridiplantae > Streptophyta > Magnoliopsida > Piperales > Aristolochiaceae > Aristolochia > Aristolochia californica. Next base: position 27,062,449 of record NW_027181770.1, on the reverse strand, counting down.
TGTTTTAAACATGTTCAAGATGAAAATCACCTATGGATCCAAAGCTTTTGAAGAGAATAACAAACGCTCATTAAATTCTCAACAGAACGAGCGGTGGATATTTACCCGAGTCAAACAAGCCATTATTTTACCCATCTAAAAAAAGCTAACCCAACGATGATGGATGACAGTAATGTGATTTATCATGCGTAACGGGCTATATTACCCTAAGAATTGACTTATGGAATGGGAGTCAAGACTAAGTTACAAATCCCTGCCTCCCCCTTTTTCCCGACCATTGCAAAACAAAGATAAAAATCTAAGAAGAGCTTACAATCCCTAAAAATTACAGAATCACTTTGGAATTATCTCGCTCGACATTTGTGCACTTGCATTTTCATTTTCGATGTACAATGTTTTCATTAATCAAAACTTTTAGTTTTCGCTCTCCCTTCATCCCGTAAACCAGAATGGCAAATAAATCACAACAAAATGAAAATTTTAAAGTTCATGTACGGAAAAAAATTTAAAACAATAAAAAATGTAAGTAAAGAAAATTTATTCACACACCACAAATAAACACAAAAGTTTTCTTGTCCAAGTTTGGGAAATTCCTTTAGCTCAACCCTAACAGCTTGGAATTTTATAAGAAAGAGATTTCCTCCACACATGCTTAAAAAATCAATTTGCATGTTTTAAACATGTTAAAGATGCAAATCACCTATTGATCCATAGCTTTTGAAGAGAATAACAAACGCTCATTAGATTCTCAAGTGAACGTGCGGTGGGATATTTACCCTAGTCAAACAAGCCATTAGTTTGCCCATCTACAAAAAGCTGACACAATGATCATAGATGACTGTCAGGTGATTTATCATGCGTAACGGGCTATATTACCATAATAAATGACATATGGATTGGGAGTCAAGACTCGGTTAAAAATCCCTGCCTCCCCCGTTTTTCCCGACGATTGTAAAACCTGATATATAAAAAGTAAGAAGAGGTTTCAATCCCTAAAAATTACAGAAACTCTTTGGAATTATCTCGCTCAACATTTGTGCACTGTTCATTTTCATTTTAGATGTACACTTTTTTCATGAATCGAAACTTTGAGTTTTCGCTCTTCCTTCATCCCGTAAACCAAAAAGGCAAATAGATCACAACAAAATGAAAAGTTTAGAGTTCAAGTACGGAAAAAAATTTAAAACAATAACAAATGTAACTAAAGAAAATTTATTCACACACCACAAATGAACAAAAAAGTTTTGTTGTCCAAGTTTGGGAAATTCCACTAGTTCAACCCCAACAGCTTTGAATTTTATAGGAAAGAGATTTCCTCCACACATGCTTAAAAAATGGATTTGCATGTTTTAAACATGTTAAAGATGCAAATCACCTATGGATCCAAAGCTTTTGAAGAGAATAACAAACACTCATTAAATTCTCAACTGAATGTGCGGTGGGATTTTTACCCGAGTCAAACAAATCATTATTTTGCCCATATACAAAAAGCTGACTCAACAATCATGGATGATTGTAAAGTGATTTATCATGCGTAACGGGCTATATTACCATAATAAATCACATATGGATTCGGAGTCAAGACTCAGTTAAAAATCCCTACCTCCGCCTTTTTCCCGACGATTGCAAAACCTGATATATAAAAACTAAGAAGAGCTTAGAGTCCCTAAAAATTATAGAAACTCCTTGGAATTATCTCTCTCTACATTTGTTCATTGTGCATTTTCAATCTACATGTACTCTTTTTCCTTAAAACAAAACTTTGAGTTTTCACTGTCCCTTCATCCCGTAAACCAAAAAGGCAAATAGATCATAACAAAATGAAAATTTTGGAGTTCAAATACGAAAAAAATTTAAAACAATAACAAATGTAAGTAAAGAGAATTTATTCACACACCACAAATGAACACAAAAGTTTTGTTGTCCAAGTTTGGGAAATTCCACTAGTTCAACCCCAACAACTTGGCATTTTATTGGAAAGAGATTTCCTCCACAGAGGCTTAAAAAATGGATATGCATGTTTTAAACATGTTAAAGATGCAAATCACCTATGGATCCAAAGCTTTTGAAGAGAATAACAAACGCTCATTAAATTCTCAACTGAATGTGCGGTGGATATTTACCCAAGTCAAACAATCCATTATTTGGCCCCTCTACAAAAAGCTGACCCAACGATCATGGATGATTGTAATGTGATTTATCATGCGTAACGGGCTATATTACCCTAAGAAATGACTTATGGATTGGGAGTCAAGACTCAATTAAAAATCCCTGCGTCCCCCTTTTTCTTGACGATTGCAAAACCTGACATATAAAAACTAAAAAGAGCTTACAATCCCTAAAGATTACATAAACTCTTTGGAATTATCTCGCTCTACATTTGTGCACTATGCATTTTCATTTTAGATGTACACTTTTTTCATAAATCTAAACTTTGAGTTTTTGCTCTCCCTTCATCCCATAAACCAAAATGGCAAATAGATCACAACAAAATGAATATTTTAGAGTTCATGTACGAAAAAAAATTTAAAACAATAACAAATGTAAGTAAAGAAAATTTCTTCACACACCACAAATGAACACAAAAGTTTTGTTGTCCTAGTTTTGGAAATTCCACTAGTTTAACCCTAACAACTTGGAATTTTATAAGAAATAGATTTCCTCCACACATGCTTAAAAAATGGATTTGCATGTTTGAAACATGTTAATGATGCAAATCACCTATGGATCCATAGCTTTTGAAGAGAATAACCAACGCTCATTAAATTCTCAAGTGAACGTGCAGTGGGATATTTACTCGAGTCAAACAAGCCATTATTTTTCCTATCTACAAAAAAGCTGACCCAACGATCATGGATGATTGTAAAGTGATTTATCATGCATAACGGCCTATATTACCATAATAAATGTAATATGGATTGGGGGTCAAGACTCAGTTAAAAATCCCTGCCTCCGCCTTTTTCTTGACGATTGCAAAACCAGATATATAAAAACTAAGAAGAGCTTACAATCCCTAAAAATCGCAGAAAGTCTTTGGAATTATCTCTCTCTACATTTGTGGATTGTGCATTTCCATTCTATATGTACTCTTTTTTCTGAAAACAAAACTTTGAGTTTTCGCTCTCCCTTCATCCCGTAAACCAAAAAGGCAAATAGATCACAACAAAATGAAAATTTTTGAGTTCAAGTACGGAAAAAATTTAAAACGATAAAAAATGTACGCAAAGAAAATTTATTCACACACCACAAATGCACACAAAAGTTTTGTTGTCCATGTTTGGGAAATTCCACTAGTTCAACCCTAACAGGTTGGAATTTTATAAGAAAGAGATTTCCTCCACACATGCTTAAAAAATGGATTTGCATGTTTGAAACACGTTAAAGATGTAAATCACCAATGGATCCAAAGCTTTTGAAGAGAATAACAAACGCTCAATAAATTCTCAAGTGAACGTGCGGTGGGATATTTACCCAAGTCAAACAAGCCATTGTTTTGCCCATCTACAAAAAGCTGACCCAACTATCATAGATGATTGTAAAGTGATTTATCATGCGTAACGGGCTATATTACCCTAAGAAATGACTTATGGATTGGGAGTCAAGAGTCAGTTAAAAATCCCTGCCTCCCCCTTTTTCCCGATGATTGCAAAACCTGATATATAAAAACTAAGAAGAGCTTACAATCCCTAAAAATTACAGAAACTCTATCTTGCTCTAAATTTGTGCACTGTGCATTTTCATTTTAGATGTACACTTTTTTCATAAATAAAAACTTTGAGTTTTCACTCTCCCTTCATCCCGTAAACCAAAAAGGCAAATATATCACAACACAATGAAAATTTTAGAGTTCATGTACGGAAAAAAATTTTAAACAATAACAAATGTAAGTAAAGAAAATTTATTCAACGACCACAAATGAACACAAAAGTTTTGTTGTCCAAGTTTGGGAAATTCCACTAGTTCAACCCTAACAGCTTGGAATTTTATAAGAAAGAGATTTCCTCTACGCATGCTTAAAAAATGGATTTGCATGTTTTAAACATGTTAAAGATGCAAATCACCAATGGATCCATAGCTTTTGAAGAGAATAACAAACGCTCATTAAATTCTCAAGTGAACGTGCGGTGGGATATTTACCCGAGTCAAACAAGCCATTATTTTGCCCATCTACAAAAAGTTGACACATCGATCATGGATGATTGTAAAGTGATTTATCATGAGTAACGGGCTATATTACCCTAAGAAATGACTTATGGATTGAGAGTCAAGACTCAGTTAAAAATCCCTGCCTCCCCCTTTTTCCAGACGATTGCAAAACCTGATATATAAAGACTAAGAAGAGCTTACAATCCCTAAAAATTACAGAAACTCTTTGGAATTATATCGCTCTACATTAGTGCACTGTGCATTTTTATTTTAGATGTACACTTTTTTCATAAATAAAAACTTCGAGTTTTCCCTCTCCCTTCATACCGTAAACCAAAAAGGCAAATAGATCACAACAAAATGAAAATTTTAGAGTTCATGTACGGAAAAAAATATAAAAAAATAATAAATGTAAGTAATGAAAATTTATTCACACACCACAAATGAACACAAAAGTTTTGTTGTCCAAGTTTTGGAAATTCCACAAGTTCAATTCTAACAGCTTGGAATTTTATTAGAAAACGATTGCCTCCACACTTGGTTAAAAAATGGATTTGCATGTTTTAAACATGTTGAAGATTCAAATCACCGATGGATCCAAAGCTTTTGAAGAGAATAACAAACGCTCATTAAATTCTCAAGTGAACGTGCGGTGGGATATTTACCTGAGTCAAACAAGCCATTATTTTGCCCATCTACAAAAAGCTGACCCAACGATCATGGATGACTGTAAAGTGATTTATCATGCGTAACAGACTATGTTACCCTAATAAAAGACTTATGGATTGGGATTCAAGACTCAGTTAAAAATCCCTGCCACCCCCTCTTTCCCGACGATTGCAAAACCTGATATATAAAAACTAAGAAGAGCTTACAATCCCTAAAAATTATTGAAACTCTTTTGAATTATCTCTCTCAACATTTGTGCACTGTGCATTTTCATTTTAGATGTACACTTTTTTCATAAATCAAAACTTTGAGTTTTCGCTCTCCCTTCATCCCGTAAACCAAATCGGCAAACATGAATTTTCAAAATGAAAATTTTAGAGTTCATGTACGGAAAAAAATTTTAAAAAACAACAAATGTAAGTAATGAAAATTTATTCATACACCCCAAATGAACACAAAAGTTTTGTTGTCCAAGTTTGGGAAATTCCACTAGTTCAACCCCAACAATTTGGAATTTTATAGGAATGAGATTTCCTCCATACATGCTTTAAAAATGGATATGCATGTTTTAAACATGTTAAAGATGCAAATAACCTATGGATCCAAAGCTTTCGAAGAGAATAACAAACACTCATTAAATTCTCAACTGAACGTGCGGTGGATATTTACCCGAGTCAAACAAGCCATTATTTTGCCCATCTATAAAAAGCTGACCCAACGATCATGGATGATTGTAATGTGATTTATCATGCGTAACGGGCTATATTACCCTAAGAAATGACTTATGGATTGGGAGTCAAGACTCAGATAAAAATCTCTGCCTCCCCCTTTTTCCCAATGATTGTAAAACCTGATATATAAAAACTAAGAAGAGCTTACAATCCCTAAAAATTACAGAAACTCTTTGAAATTATCTCGCTCTGCATTAGGGCACTGTGCGTTTTCATTTTAGATGTAAACTTTTTTCATAAATCAAAACTTTGAGGTTTCGCTCTCCCTTCATCCCGTAAACCAAAAAGGCAAATAGATCACAACAAAATAAAAATTTTAGAGTTCATGTACGGAAAAAAATTTAAAACAAAAACCAATGTAAGTAAAGAAATTTTTTTCACAGTCCACAAATGAACAGAAAAATTTTGTTGTCCAAATTTGGGAAATTCCACTAGTACAACCCTAATAGCTTGGAATTTTATAAGAATGAGGAACCCTAACAGCTTGGAAGTTTATAAGAAAGAGATTTCCTCCACACATGCTTAAAAAATGGATTTGCATGTTTTAAACATGTTAAAGATGCAAAATCACTTATGGATCCATAGCTTTTGAAGAGAATAGCAAACGCTCATCAAATTCTCAATTTAACGAGCGGTGGGATTTTTACCCGAGTCAAACAAGCCATTATTTTACCCATCTACAAAAAGCTGACCCAACGATCAAGGATGATTGTAAAGAGATTTATCATGCGTAACAAGCTACATTACCCTAATAAATGACATATGGATTGGGAGTCAAGACTCAGTTAAAAATCCTTGCCTCCTCCTTTTTCCCGACGATTGCAAAACCTGATATTTAAAAACTAAGAAGAGCTTACAATCTCTAAAAATTACAGAAACTCTTTGGAATTATCTCTCTCTACGTTTGTGCATTGTGCATTTCCATTCTACATGTACTCTTTTTTCTTATAACAAAACTTTGAGTTTTCGCTCTCCCTTCATCCCGTAAACCAAAAAGGCAAATAGATCACAACAAAATGAAAATTTTAGAGTTCATGTACGGAAAAAAATTTAAAAAAATAACAAAAGTAAGTAAAAAAATATTATTCACACACGACAAATGAACACAAAAGTATTATATTCCAAGTTTGTGAAATTCCACTAGTTCAACCCTAACAGTTTGGAATTTTATAAGCAAGAAATTTCCACCACACATGCTTAAAAAATGGATTTGCATGTTTTCAACATGTTAAAGATGCAAATCACCTATGGATCCAAAGCTTTTGAAGAGAATAAAAAATGTTCATTAAATTCTCAAGTGAACGTGCGGTGGGATATTTACCCGAGTCAAACAAGCCATTATTTCACCCATCTACAAAAAGCTGACCCAACGATCATGGATGATTGTAAAGTGATTTATCATGCGTAACGGGCTATAATACCTACCCTAAGAAATGACTTATGGATAGGGAGTAAAGACTCAGCTAAAAATCCCTGCCTCCCCCTTCTTCCCGACGATTGCAAAACCTGATATGTAAAAACTAAGAAGAGCCTACAATCCCCAAAAATTACAGAAACTCTTTGGAATTATCTCGCTCTACATTTGTGCACTGTGCATTTTTATTTTAGATGTACAATTTTTTCATAAATCAAAACTTTGAGTTTTCGCTCACCCTTCATCCCGTAAACCAAAAAGGCAAATAGATCACAACAAAATGAAAATTTTAGAGTTCTTGTATGGAAAAAAAATTAAAACAACAACAAATGTAAGTAAGGAAAATTTATTCACACACCACAAATGAACACAAAAGTTTTGTTGTCCAAGTTTGGGAAATTCCACTAGTTCAAACCTAACAGCTTGAAATTTTATAAGAAAGAGATTTGCTCCACACATGCTTAAAAAATGGATTTGCATGTTTTAAACATCTTAAAGATGCAAATCACCTATGGATCCATAGCTTTTGAAGAGAATAACAAACGCTCATTAAATTCTCAACTGAACGTGCGGTGGGATATTTACCTGAGTCAAACAAGCCATTATTTTGCCCATCTACAAAAAGCTGACCCAACGATCATGGATGACTGTAAAGTGATTTATCATGCGTAACGGGCTATATTACCATAATAAATGACATATGGATTGGGAGTCAAGACTCAGTTAAAAATCCCTGCCTCCCCCTTTTTCCTGACGATTACAAAACCTGATATATAAAAACTACGAAGAGCTTACAATCCCTAAAAAGTACCCAAACTCTTTGGAATTATCTCTCTCTACATTTGTGCATAGTGCATTTCCATTCTTCATGTATTCTTTTTTCTTAAAACAAAACTTTTGGAGTTCAAGTACGGAAAAATTATAAAACAATAACAAATGTAAGTGAAGAAAATTTATTCACACACCACAAATGAACACAAAAGTTTGGTTGTCCAAGTTTGGGAAATTCCACTAGTTCAACCCTAACAGCTAGGAATTTTATAAGAAAGAGATTTCCTCCACACATGCTTAAAAAATGGATTTGTATGTTTTAAACATGTTAAAGATGCAAATCACCTATAGATCCATAGCTTTTGAAGAGAATAAAAAACGCTTATTAAATTCTCAAGTGAACGTGCGGTGGGATATTTACCCGAGTCAAACAAGCCATTATTTTGCCCATCTACAAAACGCTGACCCAACAATCATGGATGTTTGTGAAGTGATTTATCATGCATAACGGGCTATATTACCATAATAAATCACATAGGGATTGGGAGTTAAGACTCAGTTAAAAATCCCTGCCCCCTCCTTTTTCCCGACGATTGCAAAACCTGATATATAAAAACTAAGAAGTGCTTAAAATCCCTCAAAATTACAGAAAATCTTTGGAATTATCTCGCTCTACATTTGTGCACTGTGCATTTTCATTTTAGATGTATACTTTTTTCATAAATCAAAAATTTGAGTTTTCGCTCTCCCTTCATCCTGTAAACCAAAAAGGCAAACAGATCACAACAAATTGAAAATTTTAGAGTTCATGTACGGAAAAAAATTTAAAACAATAACAAATGTAAGTAAAGAAAATTTCTTCACACACCACAAATGAACACAAAATTTTTGTTGTCCAAGTTTGGGAAATTCCACTAGTTCAACCCTAACAGCTTGCAATTTTATTAGAAAGAGATTTCCTCCATACATGCTTAAAAAATGGATTTGCATGTTTTAAACATGTTAAAGATGCAAATCACCAATAGATCCATAGCTTTTGAAGATAATAACAAACTCTCATTAAATTCTCAACTGAAGGTGCGGTGGGTTATTTACCCGAGTCAAATAAGCCATTATTTTGCTCATCGGCAAAAAGCTGACCCAACGATCATGGATGATTGTAAAGTGATTTATCATGCTTAACGGGCTATATTACCCTAAGAAATGACCTATGGATTGGGAGTCAAGACTCTGTTAAAAATCCCTCCCCCCCCTTTTTCCCGACGATTACAAAACCTGATGTATAAAAATTATGAAGAGCTTACAATCCCTAAAAATTACTGAAACTCTTTGGAATTATCTCTCTCTACGTTTGTGCGTTGTGCATTTCCATTCTACCTGTACTCTTTTTTCTTAAAACAAAATTTTGAGTTTACGCCCGCCCTACATCCCGTAAACAAAAAAGGCAAATAGATCACAACAAAATGAAAATTTTGCAGTTCAAGTACGGAAAAAATTTAAAACAATAACAAATGTAACAAAAGAAAATTTATTCACACACCACAAATGAACACAAAAGTTTTGTTGTCCAAGTTTGGGAAATTCCACTAGTTCAACCCCAATAGCTTGGATTTTGTAGCAAAGAGATTTCCTCCACACATGTTTTAAAAATGTTAAAGATGCAAATCACCTATGGATCCAAAGCTTTTGAAGAGAATAACAAACGCTCATTAAATTCTCAACTGAATGTGTGGTGGGATATTTACCTGAGTCAAACAAGCCATTATTTTGCCCATCTACAAAAAGCTGACCCAATGATCATGGATGATTGTAATGTGAATTATCATGCGTAACGGGCTATATTACCCTAAGAAAGGACTTATGGATTGGGAGTCGGGACTCAGTTAAAAATCCCTGCCTCCCCCTTTTTCCCGACGATTGCAAAACCTGGTATATAAAAACTAAGAAGAGCTTACAATCCCCAAAAATTACAGAAACTCTTTGGAATTATCTCTCTCTACATTTTTGCATTGTGCATTTCCATTCTACAATTACGCTTTTTTCTTAAAACAAAAATTGGAGTTTTCGCTATCCCTTCATCCCGTAAACGAAAAAGCCAAATAGATCACAACAAAATGAAAATTTTGGAGTCCAAGTACGGAAAAAATTTAAAACAATAACAAATGTAAGTAAAGAAAATTTATTCACACACCACAAATGAACACAATAGTTTTGTTGTCCAAGTTTGGGAAATTAAACTAGTTTAACACCAACAGCTTGGAATTTTATTTGAAAGAGATTTCCTCCACACATGCTTTAAAAATGGATATGCATGTTTTAAACATGTTATAGATGCAAATCACCTGTGGATCCAAAGCTTTTGTAGTGAATAACAAACACTCTTTAAATTCTCAACTGAACGTGCGGTGGGATATTTACCCGAGTCAAACAAGCCATTATTTTGCCCATTTAAAAAAAACTGACCCAACGATCATGGATGATTGTAAAGTGATTTATCATTCGTAACGGGCTATACTACCCTAATAAATGACTTATGGATCGGGAGTCAAGACTCAATTAAAAATCCCTGCCTCCCCATTTTTCCCGACGATTGCAAAACCTGATATATAAAAACTAAGAAAACCTTACAATCCCTAAAAATTAAAGAAACTTTTTGGAATTATCTCTCTCTAAGTTTGTGCATTGCGCATTTCCATTCTACATGTACACTTTTTTCTTAAAACAAAAATTTGATTTTTCGCTATCCCTTCATCCCGTAAACGAAAAAGGCAAATAGATCACAACAAAATGAAAAATTTGGAGTTCAAGTACGGTAAAAATTTAAAAAAATAACAAATGTAAGTAAAGACAATTTATTCACACACCACAAATGAACACAAAAGTTTTGTTGTCCAAGTTTGGGAAATTCCACTAGTTGAACCCCTACATCTTGGAATTTTATAGGAAAGAGATTTCCTCCACACATGCTTTAAAAATTGATATGAATGTTTTAAACATGTTAACGATGCAAATCACCTACAGATCCAAAGCATTTGAAGAGAAGAACAAACGCTCATTAAATTCTCAACTGAATGTGCGGTGGGATATTTACCTGAGTCAAACAAGCCATTATTTTGCCCACCTACAAAAACTTGACCCAACGATCATGGATGATTGTAATGTGATTTATCATGTGTACCGAGCTATATTACCCTAAGAAATGAATTATGGATTGGGAGTCAAGACTCAGTTAAAAATCCCTGCTTCGCCCTTTTTCCCGACGATTGCAAAACCTGATATATAAAAACTAAGAAGAGCTTACAATCCCTAAAAATTACAGAAACTATTTGGATTATCTCGCTCTACATTTGTGCACTGTGCATTTTCATTTTAGATGTACACTTTTTTCATAAATAAAAACTTTGAGTTTTCGGTCTCCCTTCATCCCATAAACCAAAAAGGCAAATAGATCACAATAATATGAAAATTTTAGAGTTCATGTACGGAAAAATATTTAAAACGTTAACAAATGTAAGTAAAGAAAATTTATTCACACACCACAAATGAACACAAAAGTTTTGTTGTCCAAGTTTGGGAAATTCCACTAGTTCAACCCTAACAGCTTGGAATTTTATAAGAAAGAGATTTCCTCCACACATGCTTAAAAAATGGATTTGAATGTTTCAAACATGTTAAAGATGCAAATCACCTATGGATCCATAGCTTTTGAAGAGAATAACAAACGCTCATTAAATTCTCAATTGAACGTGCGGTGGGATATTTCCCCCAGTCAAACAAGCCATTATTTTGCCCATCTACAAAAAGTTGACCCAACGATCATGGATGATTGTAAAGTGATTTATCATGCGTAATGGGCTATATTACCCTAATAAATGACTTATGATTTGGGAGTCAAGACTTAGTTAAAAATCCCTGCCTCCCCCTTTTTCCCGATGATTGCAAAACCAGATATATAAAAACTAAGAAGATCTTACAATCCATAAAAATTACAGTAACACTTTGGAATTATCTCTCTCTACATTTGAGCATTGTGCATTTCCATTCAACATGTACTCTTTTTTCTTAATACAAAAATTTGAGTTTTCGCTATTCCTTCATCCCGTAAACCAAAAAGGCAAATAGATCACAACAAAATGAAAATTTTGGAGTTCAAGTAAGGAAAAAATTTAAAACAATAACAAATGTAAGTAAAGAAAATTTATACACACACCACAAATGAACACAAAAGTTTTGTTGTCCATGTTTGGGAAATTCTAATAGTTCAACCCCAACAGCTTGGAATTTTATTGGAAAGAGATTTCCACCACACATACTTTAAAAATGGATATGCACGTTTTGAACATGTTAAAGATGCAAATCACCTATGGATCCAAAGCTTTTGAAGAGAATAACAAACGCTCATTAAATTCTCAACTGAACGTGCGGTGGGATATTTACCCGAGTTAAACAAGCCATTATTTTTCCTATCTACAAAAAGCTGACCCAACGATCATGGATGATTGTAATGTGACTTATCATGCGTAATGGGCTATATTACCCTAAGAAATGACTTATGGATTGGGAGTGAAGACTCAGTTAATAATCCCGGCCTCCCCCTTTTTCCCGACTATTGCAAAACCTGATATATAAAAACTAAGAAGAGCTTACAATCCCTAAAAATTATAGAAACTCTTTGGAATTATCTCTCTCTACATTTGTGCATTGTGCATTTCCATTCTACATGTACTCTTTTTTCTTAAAACAAAACTTTGAGTTTTCGCTCTCCCTTCATCCTGTAAACCAAAAAGGCAAATAAATCACAACAAAATGAAAATTTTGGAGTTCAAGTACGGAAAAAATTTAAAATAATAGCAAATGTAAGTAAAGAAAATTTATTCACACACGACAAATGAACACAAAAGTTTTGTTGTACAAGTTTGGGAAATTCCACTAGTTCCACCCCAACAGCTTGGAATTTTATAGGAAAGAGATTTCCTCCACACATGATTTAAAAATAGATTTGCATGTTTTAAACATGTTAAAGATGCAAATCACCTATGGAACCATAGCTTTTGAAGAGAATAACAAACGCTCTTTAAATTCGTAACTGAATGTGCGATGGATATTTACCCGAGTCTAACAAGCCATTATTTTGCCCATCTACAAAAACCTGACCCAACGATCATGGATCATTGTAATGTGATTTATCATACGTAACGGGCTATATTACCCTAAGAAATTACTTATGGATGGGGAGTCAAGACTCAGTTAAAAATTCCTGCCTCCCCCTTTTTCCCGACCATTGCAAAACCTGATATATAAAAACTAAGAAGAGCTTACAAGCCCTAAAAAGTACAGAAACTCTTTGGAATTATCTCGCTCTACATTTGTACACTGTGCATTTTCATTTGAGATGTACACTTTTTACATAAATAAAAACTTTGAGTTTTCGCTTTCCCTTCATCCCGGAAACCAAAATGGCAAATAGATCACAACAAAATGAAAATTTTGGAGTTCAACTACGGAAAAAATTTAAAACAATAAAAAATGTAAGTAAAGGAAATTTATTCACACACCACAAATGAACACAAAAGTTTTCTTGTCCATGTTTGGGAAATTCCACTAGTTCAACCCTAACAGCTTGGAATTTTATAAGAAAGAGATTTCCTGCACACATGCTTAAAATATGGATTTGCATGTTTTAAACATGTTAAAGATGCAAATCACCTATGGATCCATAGCTATTAAAGAGAATAACAAACGCTCATTAAATTCTCAAGTGGTCGTGAGGTGGGATATTGACCCAAGTCAAACAAGCCATTATTTTGCCCATCTACAAAAAGCTGACCCAACGATCTTGGCTGATTGTAAAGTGATTTATCATGCGTAACGGTCTATATTACCCTAATAATTGACATATGGATTGGGAGTCAAGACTCAGTTAAAAATCCCTAACTCCCCCTTTTTCCCGACGATTGCAAAACCTGATATATAAAAACTAAGAAGAGCTTACAATGCCTAAAAATTACAGAAACTCTTTGGAATTATCTCTCTCTACATTTGAGCATTGTGCATTTCCATTCAACATGTACTCTTTTTTCTTAATACAAAAATTTGAGTTTTCACTATTCCTTCATCCCGTAAACCAAAAAGCGAAATAGATCACAACAAAATGAAAATTTTTTTTTCAAGTACGGAAAAAATTTAAAACAACAACAAATGTAAGTAAAGAAAATTGATTCACACACCACAAATGAACACAAAAGTTTTGTTGTCCAAGTTTGGGAAATTCCAATAGTTCAACCCCAACAGGTTGGAATTTTATTGGAAAGAGATTTCCTCCACACATGCTTTAAAAATGGATTTGCATGTTTCAAACATGTTAAAGATGTAAATCACCTATAGATCTAAAGCTTTTTAAGAGAATTACAAACACTCATTAAATTCTCAACTGAACGTGCGGTGGGATATTTACCTAAGTCAAACAAGCCATTATTTTGCCCATCTACAAAAAGCTGACTTAACAATCATGGATGATTGTGAAGTGATTTATCATGCGTACCGGGCTATATTACCCTAAGAAATGACTTATGGATTGGGAGTCAAGAATCAGTTAAAAATCCCTACCTCCCCCTTTTTCTCGATGATTGCAAAACCCGATATATAAAAACAAAGAAGAGCTTACAATCCCTGAAAATTACATCAACTCTTTGGAATTATCTCGCTCTACATTTGTGCACTGTGCATTTTCATTTTAGATGTACAATTTTTTCATAAATCAAAACTTTGAGTTTTCTCTCTCCCTTCATCTCGTAAACCAAAAAGGCAAATAGATCACAACAAAATGAAAATTTTAGAGTTCATGTACGGAAAAAAAAATTTAAAACAATAACAAATGTAAGTAAAAAAATTTTATTCACACACCACAAATGAACACATAAGTTTTGTTGCCCAAGTTTGGGAAATTCCTCTAGTTCAACCCCAACAGCTTGGAATTTTGTAGGAAAGAGATTTCCTCAACACAAGCTTTAAAAATGGATATGCATGTTTTAAACATTTTAAAGATGCAAATCACCAATGGATCCAAAGCTTTTGAAGAGAATAACAAAGGCTCATTAAATTCTCAAGTGAACGTGCGGAGGGATATTTACCCGAGTCAAACAAGCCATTATTTGGCCATTTACAAAAACCTGACCCAACGATCATGGATGATTGTAAAGTGATTTATCATGTGAAACGGGCCATATTGCCCTAAGAAATGACATATGGATTGGGAGTCAAGACTCAGTTAAAAATCCCTGCCTCCCCCTTTTTCCCAACGGTTGTAAAACCTGATATATAAAAACTAAGAAGAGCTTACAATCCCTAAAAATTACAGAAACTCTTTGGAATTATCTCGCTCTACATTTGTGCACTGTGCATTTTCATTTTAGATGTACACTTTTTTCATAAATCAAATATTTGAGTTTTCGCTCTCCCTTCATCCTGTAAACCTAAAAGGCAAATAGATCACAAAAAAAATAAAATTTTAGAGTTCAAGTATGGAAAAAATTTAAAAAAATAACAAATTTAATTAAAGAAAATTTATTCGCACACCATAAATGAAATACAAACTTTTGTTGTCCAAATTGGGAAATTCCACTAGTTCAACCCCAGCAGCTTGGCATTTTATAGGAAAGAGATTTCCTCCACACATGCCTTAAAAATGGATATGCATGTTTTAAACATGTTGAAGATGCAAATCACCTATGGATCCAAAGCTTTTGAAGAGAATAACAAACGCTCATTAAATTCTCAACTGAACGTGCGGTGGATATTTACCTGAGTCAAACAAGCCATTATTTTACCCATCTACAAAAAGCTTACCAAACGATCATGGATGATTGTAAAGTGATTTATCATGGGTAACGGGCTATATTACACTAAGAAATGACTTATGGAATGGGAGTCAAGACTCAGTTAAAAATCCCTGCCCCCCCTTTTTCCCGACGATTACAAAACCTGATATATAAAAACTAAGAAGAGCTTACAATTGCTAAAAATTACAGAAACTCTTGGGAATTATCTCACTCTACATTTGTGCACTGTGCATTTTCATTTTAGATGTACTCTTTTTTCATAAATAAAAACTTTGAGTTTCCGCTTTCCCTTCATCCCGTAAACCAAAAAGGCGAATAGATTACAACAAAAAGAAAATTTTAGAGTTCATGCATGGAAAAAAATTTAAAAAAATAAAAAATATAAGTAAAGAAATTTTATTCACACACCACAAATGAACACAAAAGTTTTGTTGTTCAAGTTTGGGAAATTCCACTAGTTCAACCCCAATAGCTTGGAATTTTATAGGAAAGAGATTTCCTCAACACATGCTTTAAAAATGGATATGCATGTTTTAAACAAGTTAAAGATGCAAATCACCAATGGATCCAAAGCGTTCGAAGAGAATAACAAAGGCTCATTAAATTCTGAACTGAACGTGCGGTGGGATATTTACCCGAGTCAAACAAGTCATTATTTTGCCCATTTACAAAAAGCAAACCCAACGATCATGGATGATTGTAAAGTGATTTATCACGTGTAACGGGCTATATTACCCCAAGAAATGACATATAGATTGGGAGTCAAGATTCAGATAAAAATCCCAGCCTCCCCCTTTTTCCCGACGATTGCGAAACCTGATATATAAAAACTAAGAAGAGCTTACAATCTCTAAAAATTACAGAAACTCTTTGGAATAATCTCGCTATACATTAGTGCACTGTGCATTTTCATTTTAGATGTACTCTTTTTTCATAAATCAAAACATTGAGTTTTCGCTCTCCCTTCTTCCCGTAAAAAAAAAAGGAAATAGATTACAACAAAAAGAAAATTTTAGAATTTATGTATGGAAAAAAATTTAAAACAATAAAAAATGTAAGTAAAGAAAATTTATTCACACACCACAAATGAACACAAAAGTTTTGTTGCCCAAGTTTGGGAAATTCCACTAGTTCAACCCCAATAGCTTGGAATTTTATAGGAAAGAGATTTCCGCAACACAAGCTTTAAAAATGGATATGCATGTTTTAAACATTTTAAAGATGCCAATCACCAATGGATCCAAAGCTTTTGAAGAGACTAACAAAGTCTCATTAAATTCTAAAGTGAACGTGCGGAGGGATATTTACCCGAGTCAAACAAGCCATTATTTGGGCATTTACGAAAAGCTGACCCAACGATCATGGATGATTGTAACGTGATTTATCATGCGTAACGGGCTATATTGCCCTAAGAAATGACATATGGATTGGGAGTCAAGACTCAGTTAAAAATCCCTGCCTCCCCCTTTTACCCAACGATTGTAAAACCTGATATATAAAAACTAAGAAGAGCTTAAAATCCCTAAAAATTACAGAAACCCTTTGGAATTATCTCGCTCTACATTTGTGCACTGTGCATTTTCATTTCAGATGTACACTTTTTTCATAAATCAAAAATTTGAGTTTTCGCTCTCCCTTCATCCCGTAAACCAAAAAGACAAATAGATCACAACAAAAATAAAATTTTGGAGTTCAAGTACGGATAAAATTTAAAACAATAACAAATGTAAGTAAAGAAAATTTATTCACATACCACAAATGAAATACAAACTTTTGTTGTCCAAATTTGGGAAATTCCACGAGTTCAAACCCAATAGCTTGGAATTTTAAGTAAAGGGATTTCCTCCACACATGCTTTAAAAATGGATATGCATGTTTTAAACATGTTGAAGATGCAAATCACCTATGGATCCAAAACTTTTGAAGAGAATAACAAACGCTCATTAAATTCTCAACTGAACGTGCGGTGGGATATTTACCCGAGTGAAACAAGCCATTATTTTGCCCATCTACAAAAACCTGACCCAACGATCATGGATGATTGTAAAGTGATTTGTCATGCGTAACGGGCTATATTACCCTAAGAAATGACTGATGGATTGGGAGTCAAGACTCAGTTAAAAATCCCTGCCTCCGCCTTTTTCCCGACGATTGCAAAACCTGATATATAAAAAATAAGAAGTGCTTACAATCCCTAAAAATTACAGAAACTCTTTGGAATTATCTCGCTCTACATTAGTGCACTGTGCATTTTCATTTTAAATGTACTCTTTTTTTATAAATCAAAACTTTGTGTTTTCGCTTTCCCTTCATCCCGTAAACCAAAAAGGCAAATACATTACAACAAAAAGAAAGTTTTAGAGTTCATGTATGGAAAAAAATTTAAAACAATAAAAAATATAAGTAAAGAAAATTTATTCACACACCACAAATGAACACAAAAGTTTTGTTGTTCAAGTTTGGGAAATTCCACTAGTTCAGCCCCAATAGCTTGGAATTTTATAGGAAAGAGATTTCCTTAACACATGCTTTAAAAATGGATATGCATGTTTTAAACAAGTTAAAGATGCAAATCACCAATGGATTCGAAGCTTTTGAAGAGAATAACAAAGGCTCATTAAATTCTGAACTGAACGTGCGGTGGGATATTTACCCGAGTAAAACAAGCCGTTATTTTGCCCATTTAGAAAAAGCTGACCCAACGATCATGGATGATTGTAAAGTGATTTATCATGTGTAACGGGCTATATTACCCCCAAGAAATGACATATAGATTGGGAGTCAAGATTTAGTTAAAAATCCCTGCCTCCCCCTTTTTCCCGACGATTGTAAAATCCGATATATAAAAACTAAGAAGAGCTTACAATCCCTAAAAATTACAGAACCTCTTTGGAATTACCTCGCTCTACATTAGTGCACTGTGCATTTTCATTTTAGATGTACTCTTTTTGCATAAATCAAAACTTTGAGTTTTCGCTCTCGCTTCTTCCCGTAAACAAAAAGGCAAATAGATTACAACAAAAAGAAAATTTTAGAATTTATGAATGGAAAAAAATTTATAACAATAAAAAATGTAAGTAAAGAAAATTTATTCACACACCACAAATGAACACAAAATTTTTGTTGCCCAAGTTTGGGAAATTCCACTAGTTCAACCCCAATAGCTTGGAATTTTATAGGAAAGAGATTTCCTCAACACAAGCTTTAAAAATGGATATGCATGTTTTAAACATTTTAAAGATGCAAATCACCAATGGATCCAAAGCTTTTGAAGAGAATAACAAAGGCTCATTAAATTCTCAAGTAAACGTGCGGAGGGATATTTACCCGAGTCAAACAAGCCATTATTTGGCCATTTACCAAAAGCTGACCCAACGATCATGGATAATTGTAAAGTGATTTATAATGCGTAACGGGCTAAATTGCCCTAAGAAATGACATATGGATTGGGAGTCAAGACACAGTTAAAAATCCCTGCCTCCCCCTTTTTCCCAACGACTGTAAAACCTGATAAGTAAAAACTAAGAAGAGCTTACAATCCCTAAAAGTTACAAGAACTCTTTGGAATTATCTCGCTCTACATTTGTGCACTGTGCATTTTCATTTTAGATGTACACTTTTTTCATAAATAAAAAATTTGAGTTTTCGCTCTCCCTTCATCCCGTAAACCAAAAAGGCAAATAGATCTCAACAAAATGAAAATTTTAGAGTTCATGTACGGAAAAAAATTTAAGAAAATAAAAAATATAAGTAAAGAAAATTTATTTATACACCACAACTGAACACAAAAGTTTTGTTGCCATAGTTTGGGAAATTCCACTAGTTCAACCCCAATAGCTTGGAATTTTATAGGAAAGAGATTTCCTCAACACAAGCTTTAAAAATGGATATGCATGTTTTAAACATTTCAAAGATGCAAATCACCAATGGATCCAAAGCTTTTGAAGAGAATAACAAAGGCTGATTAAATTCTCAAGTGAACGTGCGGAGGGATATTTACCCGGGTCAAACAAGCCATTATTTGGCCATTTACCAAAAGCTGACCCAACGATCATGGATGATTGTAAAGTGATTTATCATGCGTAACGGGCTATATTGCCCTAAGAAATGACATATGGATTGGGAGTCAAGACTCGGTTAAAAATCCCTGCCTCCCCCTTTTTCCAAACGATTGTAAAACCTGATATATAAAAACTAAGAAGAGCTTACAATCCCTAAAAATTACAGAAACTCTTTGGAATTATCTCGCTCTACATTTGTGCACTGTGCATTTTCATTTTAGATGTACACTTTTTTCATAAATCAAAAATTTGTGTTTTCGCTCTCCCTTCATCCCGTAAACCAAAAAGGCAAATAGATCACAACAAAATGAAAATTTTAGAGTTCATGTACCGAAAAAAATTTAAGACAATAAAAAATGTAAGTGAAGAAAATTTATTCACACACCACAAATGAACACAAAAGTTTTGTTGTCCAAGTTTGGGAAATTCCACTAGTTCAACCCTAACAGCTTGGAATTTTATAAGAAAGGGATTTCCTCCACACATGCTTAAAAAATGGATTTGCATGTTTTAAACATGTTAAAGATGAAAATCACCAATGGATCCAAAGCTTTTGAAGAAAATAACAAACGCTCATTAAATTCTCAACTGAACGAGCAGTGGGATATTTACCCGACCCAAACAAGCCATTATTTTGCCCATCGACAAAAGCTGACCCAACGATCATGGATGATTGTCAAGTGATTTATCATGCGTAACGGGCTATATTACCCTAATAAATGACTTATGGATTGGGAGTCAAGACTCAGTTAAAAATCCCTGCCTCCCCCTTTTTCCCGACGATTGCAAAACCCTATATATAAAAACTAAGAAGTGCTTACAATCCCAAAAAATTACAGAAACTCTTTGGAATTATCTCTCTCTAAGTTTGTGCATTGTGCATTTCCATTCTACATGTACTCTTTTTTGTTAAAACAAAACTTTGAGTTTTCGCTCTCACTTCATCCCGTAAACCAAAAAGGCAAATAGATCGCAACAAAATGAAAATATTGGAGTTCAAGTACGGAAAAAATTTAAAAAAATAAAAAATTTAAGTAAAGAAAATTTATTCACACACCACAAGTGAACACAAAAGTTTTGTTGTCCAAGTTTGCGAAATTCCACTAGTTCAACCCCAACAGCTTGGAATTTTATTGGAAAAAGATTTCCTCCACACATGCTTTGAAAATGGATATGAATTTTTTAAACATGTTAAAGATGCAAATTACTTATGGATCCAAAGCTTTTGAAGAGAATAACAAACGCTCATTAAATTCTCAAGTGAAGGTGAGGTGGGATCTTTACCCGAGTCAAACAACCCATTATTTTGCCCATCTACAAAAAGCTGACCCAACGATCATGGATGATTGTAAAGTGATTTATCATGCGTAACGGGCTATATTACCCAAAGAAATGACATATGGATTGGGAGTCAAGACTCAGTTAAAAATCCCTGCCTCCCCCTTTTTCCCAACGATTGCAAAACCTGATATATAAAAACTAAGAAGAGCTTACGCTCTCTAAAAATTACAGAAACTCTTTGGAATTATCTCGCTCTGCATTAGTGCACTGTGCATTTTCATTTTAGACGTACTCATTTTTCATAAATCAAAACTTTGAGTTTTCGCTCTCCCTTCATCCCGTAAACCAAAAAGGCAAATAGATTACTACAAAAAGAAACTTTTAGAGTTCAAGTATAAAAAAAAATTTAAAACAATAACAAATCTAAGAAAAGAACAATTTATTCACACACCACAAATGAACACGAAAGTTTTGTTGTCCAAGTTTGGGAAATTCTACAATTTCAACCCCAATACCTTGGAATTTTATAGGAAAGAGATTTCCTCAACACATGATTTAAAAATGGATATGCATGTTTTAAACATGTTAAGGATGAAAATCACCAATGGATCCAAAGCTTTTGAAGAGAATAACAAACGCTCATTAAATTCTCAACTGATCGTGCGGTGGGACATTTACCCGAGTCGAACAAGCCATTATTTTGCCAATTTACAAAAAGCTGACCCAATGATCATGGATGATTGTAAAGTGATTTATCATGCATAACGGTCTATATTACCCTAAGAAATGACATATGGATTGGGAGTCAAGACTCAGTTAAAAATCCCTGCCCCCCTTTTTCCCGACAATTGCAAAACCTGATATATAATGCCTAAGAAGAGCTTACAATCCCTAAAAATTACAGAAACTCTTTGGAATTACCTCTCTCTACATTTTTGCATTGTGCATTTCCATTCTACATATACTCTTTTTTCCTAAAACAAAACTTTGAGTTTTCGCCCTCCCTTCATCCCGTAAACCGAAAAGGCAAATAGATCACAACAAAATGAAAATTTTAGAGTTCATGTACGGAAAAAAATTTAAAACAATAAAAAATGTAAGTAAAGAAAATTTATTCACACACCACAAATGAACACAAAAGTTTTGTTGTCCAAGTTTGGGAAATTCCACTAGTTCAACCCTAACAGCTTGGAATTTTATAAGAAAGAGATTTCCTCCACACATGCTTAAAAAATTGATTTGCATCTTTTAAACATGTTAATGATGCAAATCACCTATGGATCCAAAGCTTTTGAAGAGAATAACAAATGCTCATGAAATTCTCAACTGAACGTGCGGTGGGATATTTACCTGAGTCAAACAAACCATTATTTTGCCCATCTACAAAAAGTTGACCCAACGATCATGGATGATTGTAAAGTGATTTATCATGCCTAACGGAGGCTATATTACCCTAAGAAATGACATATGGTTTGGGAGTCAAGACTCGGTTAAAAATCCCTGCCACCCCCTTTTTCCCGACTATTGCAAAACCTGATATATAAAGCCTAAGAAGAGCTTACAATCCCTAAAAATTACAGAAACTCTTTGGAATTACCTCTCTCTACATTTGTGCATTGTGCATTTCCATTCTACAAGTACTCTTTTTTCTTAAAACAAAACTTTAAGTTTTCACCCTCCCTTCATCCCCTAAACCAAAAAGGCAAATAGATCACAACACAATGACAAATGTATGTAAAGAAAATTTATTCACACACCACAAATGAACACAAAAGTTTTGTTGTCCATGTTTGGGAAATTCCACTAGTTCAACCCGAACATCTTGGAATTTTATAAGAAAGAGATTTCCTCCACACATGCTTAAAAAATGGATTTGTATATGTTAAACATGTTAAAGATGCAAATCACCTATGGATCCAAAGCTTTTGAAGAGAATAACAAACACACATTAAATTCTCAAGTCAACGTGCGGTGGGATATTTACCCAAGTCAAACAAGCCATTATTTTTCCCATCTACAAAAAGTTGACCCAACGATCATGGATGATTGTAAAGTGATTTATCATGCGTAATGGGCTGTATTACCCTAATAAATGACTTATGGATTGGGAGTCAAGATTCAGTTAAAAATCCCTGCCTCCCCCTTTTTCCCGACGATTGAAAAACCTGATATATAAAAACAAAGAAGAGCTTAAAATCCCTAAGAATTACAGAAACTCTTTGGAATTATCTCTCTATACGTTTGTGCATTGTGCATTTCCATTCTACATGTACTCTTTTTTCTTAAAACAAAACTTGTAGTTTTCGCTCTGCCTTCATCCCGTAAACCAAAAAGGCAAATAGATCACAACAAAATGAAAATTTTAGAGTTCATGTATGGAAAAAATTTTAAAACAATAACAAATGTAAGTAAAGAAAATTTATTCACACTCTACAAATGAACACAAAAGTTTTGTTGTCCAAGTTTGGGAACTTCCACTCGTTCAAACCCTAATAGCTTGGAATTTTATGAGAAAGAGATTTCCTCCACACATGCTTAAAAAATGGATTTGCATGTTTTAAACATGTTAAAGGTGCAAATCACCTATGGATCCATAGCTTTTGAAGAGAATAACAAATGCACATTAATTTCTCAAGTGAACGTGCGGTGGGATATTTACCCGAGTCAAACAAGCCATTATTTTTTCCTTCTACAAAAATCTGACCCAACGATCATGGATGATTGTAAACTGATTTATCATGCGTAACAGGCTATATTGCCCTAAGAAATTACTTATGGATTGGGAGTCAAGACTCAGTTAAAAATCCCTCCCTCCCCCTTTTTCCCGACGATTGCAAAACCTGATATATAAAAACTAAGAAGAGCTTACAATCCCTAAAAATTACAGAAACTCTTTGGAATTATCTCGCTCTACATTAGTGCACTGTGCATTTTTATTTTAGATGTACACTTTTTTCATAAATCAAAACTTTGAGTTTTCGCTCTCCCTTCATCTCGTAAACCAAAAAGGCAAGTAGATCACAACAAAATGAAAAGTTTGGAGCACCAATATGGAAAAAAATTAAAACAATAAAAAATGTAAGTAAAGAAAATTTATTCACACACCACAAATGAACACAAAAGTGTTGTTGTCCATGTTTGGGAAATTCCACTAGTTCCACACCAACAACTTGGAATTTTATCATAAAGTGATTTCCAACACATATGCTTTAAAAATGGATATCTATGTTTTAAACATGTCAAAGAGGCAAATCACCTATGGATCATAAGCTTTTGAAGAGAATAACAAACGCTCATTAAATTCTCAAGTCAACGTGCGGTGGCATATTTACCAGAGTCAAACAAAGCCATTATTTTGCCCATCTACAAAAAGCTGACCCAACGATCATGGATGATTGTAAAGTGATTTATCATGCGTAACGCACTATATTACCCTAAGAAATGACTTATGGGTTGGGAGTCAAGACTCAGTTAAAAATCCCTACTTCCCCCTTTTTCCCAACGATTTCAAAACCTCATATATAAAAACAAAGAAGAGCTTACAAACCCTAAAAATTATAGAAACTCTTTGGAATTACCTCGCTCTACATTTGTGCACTGTGCATTTTCATTGTAGATGTACACTTTTTTCATAAATCAAAACTTTTAGTTTTCGCTCTCCCTTCATCTCGTAAACCAAAAGGGCAAATAGATGACAACAAAATGAAAATTTTAGAGTTCATGTACGGAAAAAAAATTAAAACAATAACAAATGTAAGTAGAGAAAATTTATTCATACACCACAAATGAACACAAAAGTTTTGTTGTCCAAGTTTGGGAAATTCCACTAGTTCAACCCTAACAGCTTGGAATTTTATAAGAAAGAGATTTCCTCCACACATGGTTAAAAAATGGATTTGCATGTTTTAAACATGTTAAAGATGCAAATCACCTACGGATCCATAGCTTTGGATGAGAATAAGAAACGCTCATTAAATTCTCAAGTGAACATGCGGTGGGATATTTACCCGAGTCTAACAAGCCATTATTTTGCCCATCTGCAAAAAGCTGACCCAAAGATCATGGATGATTGTGAAGTGATTTATGATGCGTAACGGGCTATATTACCCTAATAAATGACTTATTGATTCGGAGTCAAGACTCAGTTAAAAATCCCTGCCTCCCCCTTTTTTCCGACGATTGCAAAACCTGATATATAAAAACTAAGAAGAGCTTACAATCCCTAAAAATTATAGAATCTCTTTGGAATTGTCTCTCTCTACATTATTGCATTGTGCATTTCCATTCTACATGTACTCTTTTTTAATAAATCAAAACTTTGAGTTTTCTCTCTCGCTTCATCCCTTAAACCAAAAAGGCAAATAGATCACAACAAAATGAAAATTTTGGAGTTCATGTACGGAAAAAAAATTAAAACAATAACAAATGTAAGTAAAGAAAATTTATTTACACACCTCAAATTAACACAAAATTTTTATTGTCCAAGTTTGGTAAATTCCAATAGTTCAACCCCAACAGCTTGGAATTTTATACGAAAGAGATTTCCTCCACACATGCAACAAAAATAGATATGCATGTTTTAAACATGTTAAAGATGCAAATCACTTATGGATCCAAAGCTTTTCAAGAGAATTAAAAACGCTCATTAAATTCTCAAGTGAACGTGCGGTGGGATATTTACCCGAGTCAAACAAGCCATTATTTTGCCCATCTACAAAAAGCTGACCCAATGATCATGGATGAAGAGAATAACAAACGCACATTAAATTCTCAAGTGAACGTGCGGTGGGATATTTACCCGAGTCAAACAAGCCATTATTTTGCCCATCTACAAAAACCTGACCCAACGATCATGGATGATTGTAAAGTGATTTATCATGTGTAACGGGCTATATTACCCTAATAAATGACTTATGGATTGGGAATCAAGACTCTGTTAAAAATCCCTGCCTCCCCGTTTTTCCCGTCGATTGCAAAACCTGATATATAAAAACTAAGAAGAGCTTACAATCCCTAAAAATTGCAGAAACTCTTTGGAATTATCTCTCTCTACATTTTTGCATTGTGCATTTCCATTCTACATGTAATCTTTTTTCTTAAAACAAAACTTTGAGTTTTCGCTCTCCCTACATCCCATAAATCAAAAAGGCAAATAGATCGCAACAAAATGAAAGTTATGAAGTTCAAGTACGGAAAAAATTTAAAACTAACACAAATGTAAGTAAAGAAAATTTATTCACACACCACAAATGAACACAAAAGTTTGGTGTTCAGAGTTTGGGAAATTCCACTAGTTCAACCCCAACAGCTTGGAATTTTATACCAAAGAGATTTCCTCCACACATGCTTTAAAAATTTATATCAATGTTTTAAACATGTTAAAGATGGAAATCACCTATGGATCCAAATCTTTTGAAGAGAATAACAAACACTCATTAAATTCTCAACTGAACGTGCGGTGGGATATTTACCCAAGTAAAGAACCCATTATTTTGCCCATCTACAAAAAGCTAACGCAACGATCATGGATGATTGTAATGTGATTTATCATGTGTAACGGTCTATATTACCCGGATAAATGACTTATGGATTGGGAGTCAAGACTCAGTTAAAAATCCTGGCCTCCCCCTTTTTCCCGACGATTGCAAAACCTGATATATAAAAATTAAGAAGAGCTTACAATCCTTAAAAATTATAGAAACTCTTTGGAATTATCTCTCTCTACATTTGTGCATTGTGCATTTCAATTCTACATGTACTCTTTTTTCTTAAAACAAAACTTTGAGTTTTCGCTCTCCCTTCATCCCATAAACCAAAAAGGCAAATAGGTCACAACAAAATGAAAGTTTTGGAGTTCAAGTACGGAAAAAATTTAAAACAAACACAAATGTAAGTAAAGAAAATTTATTCGCACACCACAAATGAACACAAAAGTTTTGTTGTCCAAGTTTGGGAAATTCCACTAGTTCAACCCCAACAGCTTGGAATTTTATAGGAAAGAGATTTCCTCCACACATGCTTTAAAAATGGATATCCATGTTTTAAACATGTTAAAGATGGAAATCACCTATGGATCCAAATCTTTTCAAGAGAAAAACAAACGCTCATTAAATTCTCAACTGAACGTGCGGTGGGATATTTACCCAAGTCAAACAACCCATTATTTTGCCCATCTACAAAAAGCTGACCCAACGATCATGGATGATTGTAAAGTGATTTCTCATGCGTAACGGGCTATATTACCCTAAGAAATGACTTATGGATTCGGAGTCAAGACTCAGTTAAAAATCCCTGCCTCCCCCTTTTTCCCGACGATTGCAAAACTTGATATATAAAAATCAAGAAGAGCTTACAATCCCTAAAAATTACAGAAACTCTTTGGAATTATCTCGCTCTAAATTTGTGCACTGTGCATTTTCATTTTAGATGTACACTTTTTTCATAAATCAAAACTTTGAGTTTTCGCTCTCCCTTCATCCCGTAAACCAAAAAGGCAAATAGATCACAACAAAATGAAAATTTTAGCATTCATGTACGGAAAAAAATTTAAAACAATAAGAAATGTAAGTAAAGAAAATTTATTCACACACCACAAATGAACACAAAAGTTTTGTTGTCCAAGTTTAGGAAATTTCACTAGTTCAACCCTAACAGCTTGGAATTTTATAAGAAAGAGATTTCCTCCACACATGCTTAAAAAATGGATTTGCATGTTTTAAACATGTTAAAGATGCAAATCACCTATGGATCCATAACTTTTGAAGAGAATAACAAACGCTCATTAAATTTTCAAGTGAACTAGAGGTGGGATATTTACCCGAGTCAAACAAGCCATTATTTTGCCCATCTACAAAAAGCTGACCCAACGATCATGGATGATTGTAAAGTGATTTATCATGCGTAACGGGCTTTATTACCCTAAGAAATGACTTAGGATTGGTAGTGAAAACTCAGATAAATATCCCTGCCTCCCCCTTTTTCCCGACGATTGCAAAACCTGATATATAAAAACTAAGAAGAGCTTACAATCCCTAAAAATTACAGAAACTCTTGGAATTATATCGCTCTACATTCTTGCACTGTGCATTTTCATTTTAGATGTACACTTTTTTCATAATTCAAAACTTTGAGTTTTTGCTCTCCCTTCATCCCGTAAACCAAAAAGGAAAATAGACCACAACAAAATGAAAATTTTAGAGTTCATGTATGGTAAAAAATTTAAAACAATAACAAATGTAAGTAAAGAAAATTTATTCACACACCACAAATGAACACGAAAGTTTTGTTGTCCAAGTTTGGGAAATTCCAGTAGTTCAACCCTAACAGCTTGGAATTTTATAAGAAAGAGATTTCCTTCACACATGCTTAAAAAATGGATTTGCATGTTTTAAACATGTTAAAGATGCAAATCACCTATGGATCCAAAGCATTTTAAGAGAATAACAAACGCTCATTAAATTCTCAACTAAACGTGCGATGGGATATTTACCCGAGTCAAACAAGCAATTATTTTTCCCATCTACAAAAAGCTGACCCAACGATCGTGGATGATTGTAAAGTGATTTATCATTCGTAACGGGCTATATTACCCTAAGAAATTACTTATGGATTGGTTGTCAAGACTCAGATAAAAATCCCTGCCTCCCCCTTTTCCCCGACGATTGCAAAACCTGATATTTAAAAACAAAGAAGAGCATACAATCCCTAAGAATTACAGAAACTCTTTGGAATTATCTCGCTCTACATTCTTGCACTGTGCATTTTCATTTTAGATGTACACTTTTTTCATAAATCAAAACTTTGAGTTTTTGCTCTCCCTTCATCCCGTAAACCAAAAAGGCAAATAGACCTCTACAAAATGAAAATTTTAGAGTTCATGTATGGAAAAAAATTTAAAACAATAACCAATGTAAGTAAAGAAAATTTATTCACACACCACAAATGAACACAATAGTTTTGTTGTGCAAGTTTGGGAAATTCCACAAGTTCAACCCCAACAGCTTGGAATTTTATAGGAAAAAGATTTCCACCACACATGCTTTAAAAATGGATATGCATGTTTTAAACATGTTAAAGATGCAAATCACCTATGGATCCAAAGCTTTTGAAGAGAACAACAAACTCTCATTAAATTCTCAAGTGAACGTTCGGTGGGATATTTACCCAAGTCAAACAAGCCATTATTTTGCCCATCTACCAAAAGCAAACCCAACGATCATGGATGATTGTAAAGTGATTTATCATGCGTAACGGGCTATATTACCCTAACAAATGACTTATGGCTTGGTAGTCAAAACTCAGATAAATATCCCTGCCTCCAACTTTTTCCCGACGATTGCAAAACCCGATATATAAAAACTAAGAAGAGCTTACAATCCCTAAAAATTACAGAAACTCTTCGGAATTATCTCGCTCTATATTTTTGCACTGTGCATTTTCATTTTAGATGTACACTTCTTTCATAAATCAAAACTTTGAGTTTTCGCTCTCCCTTCATCCCGTATACGAAAAAGGCAAATAGACCTCTACAAAATGAAAATTTTAGAGTTCATGTACGGAAAAAAATTTAAAACAATAACAAATGTAAGTAAAGAAAATTTATTCACACACCACAAATGAACAGAAAAGTTTTGTTGTCCAAGTTTCGGAAATTCCAGTAGTTCAACCCTAACAGCTTGGAATTTTATAAGAAAGAGATTTCAACCACACATGCTTTAAAAATGCATATGCAAGTTCTAAACATGTTAAAGATACAAATCACCTATGGATCCAAAGCTTTTGAAGATAATAACAAACGCTCATTAAATTCTCAAGTGAACGTGCGGTGGGATATTAACCCGAGTCAAACAAGCCATTATTTTTCCCATCTACAAAAAGCTAACCCAACGATCATGGATGATTTTAAAGTGATTTATCATGCGTAACGGTCTATATTACCATAATAAATCACATATGCATTGGGAATCGAGACTCAGTTAAAAATCCCTGCCTCCCCCTTTTTCCCGATGATTGCAAAACCTGATATATAAAAACTAAGAAGAGCTTAGAATCCCTAAAAATTACAGAAACTCTTTGGAATTATCTCGTTCTACATTTGTGCACTTTGCATTTTCATTTTAGATGTACACTTTTTTCATAAATAAAAACTTTGAGTTTTCGCTCTCCCTTCATATCGTAAACCAAAAAGGCAAATAGACCACAACAAAATGAAAATTTTAGAGGTCATGTACTGAAGAAAATTTAAAATAATAACAAATATAAGTAAAGAAAATTTATTCACACACCACAAATGAACACAAAAGTTTTGTTGTCAAAGCTTGGGAAATTCCACTAGTTCAACCCTAACTGCTTGGAATTTTATAAGAAAGAGGTTTCCTCCACACATGCTTAAAAAATGGATTTGCATGTTTTAAACATGTTAAAGATGCAAATCACCTATGGATCCAAAGCTTTTGAAGAGAATAAACAACGCTCATTAAAATCTCAAGTGGACGTGCGATGGAATATTTACCCGAGTCAAACAAGCCATTGTTTTGCCCATCTACAAAAAGCTGACCCAACGATCATGGATGATTGTAAAGTGATTTATCATGCGTAACGGGCTATATTACCCTAATAAATGACTTATTGATTGGGAGTCAAGACTCAGTTAAAAATCCCTGCTTCCCCTTTTTCCCGACAATTGCAAAACCTCATATATAAAAACAAAGAAGAGCTTACCATCCCTAAAAATTACAGAAACTGTTTGGAATTATCTCTCTCTACATTTGTCCATTGAGCATTTCCATTCTACATGTACACTTTTTTTCTTAAAACAAAACTTTGAGTTTTCGCTCTCCCTTCAATACGTAAACCAAAAAGGCTAATAGATCACAACAAAATGAAAATTTTGGAGTTCAAGTACGGAAAAAATTTAAAACAATAACAAATGTAAGTAAAGAAAATTTATTCACACACCACAAATGAACACAATAGTGTTGTTGTCCAAGTTTTGGAAATTCCACTAGTTCAACCCCAACAGCTTGGAATTTTATAGGAAAGAGATTTCCACCACACATGCTTTAAAAATGGATATGCATGTTTTAAACATGTTAAAGATGCAAATCACCTATGGATCCAAAGCTTTTGAAGAGAACAACAAACTCTCATTAAATTCTCAAGTGAACGTGCGGTGGGATATTTACCCGAGTCAAACAAGCCATTATTTTGCCCATCTACAAAAAGCTGACCCAACGATCATGGATGATTGTAAAGTTATTTATCATGCGTAACGGGCTATATTACCCTAAGAAATGACTTATGGATTGCTAGTCAAAACTCAGATAAATATCCCTGCCTCCCCCTTTTTCCCGACGATTGCAAAACCTGATATATAAAAACTAAGAAGAGCTTACAATCCCTAAAAATTACAGAAACTCTTTGGAATTACCTCGCTCTATATTTTTGCACTGTGCATTTTCATTTTAGATGTACACTTCTTTCATAAATCAAAACTTTGAGTTTTCGCTCTCCCTTCATCCCGTATACGAAAAAGGAAAATAGACCTCTACAAAATGAAAATTTTAGAGTTCATGTACGGAAAAAAATTTAAAACAGTAACAAATGTAAGTAAAGAAAATTTATTCACACACCACAAATGAACAGAAAAGTTTTGTTGTCCAAGTTTCGGAAATTCCAGTAGTTCAACCCTAACAGCATGGAATTTTATAAGAAAGAGATTTCCACCACACATGCTTTAAAAATGCATATGCAAGTTCTAAACATGTTAAAGATGCAAATCACCTATGGATCCAAAGCTTTTGAAGATAATAACAAACGCTCATTAAATTCTCAAGTGAAAGTGCGGTGGGATATTAACCCGAGTCAAACAAGCCATTATCTTTCCCATCTAAAAAAGCTAACCCAACGATCATGGATGATTGTAAAGTGATTTATCATGCGTAACGGTCTATATTACCATAATAAATCACATATGCATTGGGAGTCGAGACTCAGTTAAAAATCCCTGCCTCCCCTTTTTTCCCGACGATTGCAAAACCTGATATATAAAAACTAAGAAGAGCTTACAATCCCTAAAAATTACAGAAACTCTTTGGAATTATCTCATTCTACATTTGTGAACTTTGCATTTTCATTTTAGATGTACACTTTTTTCATAAATAAAAACTTTGAGTTTTCGCTCTCCCTTCATATCGTAAACCAAAAAGGCAAATAGACCACAACAAAATGAAAATTTTAGAGGTCATGTACTGAAGAAAATTTAAAACAATAAAAAATATAAGTAAAGAAAATTTATTCGCACACGACAAATGAACACAAAAGTTTTGTTGTCAAAGCTTGGGAAATTCCACTAGTTCAACCCTAACAGCTTCGAATTTTATAAGAAAGAGATTTCCTCCACACAAGCTTAAAAAATGGATTTTCATGTTTTAAACATGTTAAAGATGCAAATCACCTATGGATCCAAAGCTTTTGAAGAGAATAAACAACGCTCATTAAAATCTCAAGTGGTCGTGCGATGGGATATTTACCCGAGTCAAACAAGCCATTGTTTTGCCCATCTAAAAAAAGCTGACCCAACGATCATGGATGATTGTAAAGTGATTTATCATGCGTAACGGGCTATATTGCCCTAATAAATGACTTATTGATTGGGAGTCAAGACTTAGTTAAAAATTCCTGCTTCCCCTTTTTCCCGATAATTGCAAAACCTCATATATAAAGACAAAGAAGAGCTTACAATCCCTAAAAATTACAGAAACTCTTTGGAATTATCTCTCTCTACATTTGTGCATTGAGCATTTCCTTTCTACATGTACACTTTTTTCTTAAAACAAAACTTTGAGTTTTCGCTCTCCCTTCAATACGTAAACCAAAAAGGCAAATAGATCACAAAAAAATGACAATTTTGGAGTTCAAGTATGGAAAAAATTTAAAACAATAACAAATGTAAGTAAATAAAATTTATTCACACACCACAAATGAACACAATAGTTTTGTTGTCCAAGTTTTGGAAATTCCACTAGTTCAACCCCAACAGCTTGGAATTTTATAGGAAAGAGATTTCCACCACACATGCTTTAAAAATGGATATGCATGTTTTAAACATGTTAAAGATGCAAATCACCTATGGATCCAAAGCTTTTGAAGAAAACAACAAACTCTCATTAAATTCTCAAGTGAACGTGGGGTGGGATATTTACCCGAGTCAAAAAGGCCATTATTTTGCCCATCTACAAAAAGCTGACCCAACGATCATGGATGATTGTAAAGTGATTTACCATGTGTAACGGGCTATATTACCCTAAGAAATGACTTATGGATTGGTAGTCAAAACTCAGATAAATATCCCTGCCTCCCCCTTTTTCCCGACGATTGCAAAACCTGATATATAAAAACTAAGAACAGCTTACAATCCCTAAAAATTATAGAAACTCTTTGGAATTATCTCGCTCTATATTTTTGCATTGTGCATTTTAATTTTAGATGTACAGTTCTTTCATAAATCAAAACT
Source organism: Aristolochia californica (assembly GCF_029961685.1). NCBI lineage: Eukaryota > Viridiplantae > Streptophyta > Magnoliopsida > Piperales > Aristolochiaceae > Aristolochia > Aristolochia californica. The sequence goes on along the minus strand of NW_027181770.1, from coordinate 27,029,024 downwards.
TTGAGTTTTCGCTCTCCCTTCATCCCGTAAACGAAAAAGGCAAATAGACCTCCACAAAATGAAAATTTTAGAGTTCATGTACGGAAAAAAATTTAAAACAATAACAAATGTAAGTAAAGAAAATTTATTCACACACCACAAATGAACAGAAAAGTTTTGTTATCCAAGTTTGGGAAATTCTAGTAGCTCAACCCTAACAGCTTGGAATTTTATAAGAAAGAGATTTCCAGCACACATGCTTTAAAAATGCATATGCAATTTTTAAACATGTCAAAGATGAAAATCACCTATGGATCCAAAGCTTTTGAAGAGAATAAGAAACGCTCAATAAATTCTCAAGTGAACGTGCGGTGGGATATTAACCCGAGTCAAACAAGCCATTATTTTTCCCATATACAAAAAGCTAACCCAACGATCATGGATGATTGTAAAGTGATTTATCATGCCTAACGGTCTATATTACCATAATAAATCACATATGCATTGGCAGTAGAGACTCAGTTAAAAATCCCTGCCTCCCCCTTTTTCCCGACGATTGCAAAACTTGATATATAAAAACTAAGAAGAGCTTACAATCCCTAAAAATTACAGAAACTCTTTGGAATTATCTCGTTCTACATTTGTGCACTTTGCATTTTCATTTTAGATGTACACTTTTTTCATAAATCAAAACTTCGAGTTTTCGCTCTCCCTTCATATCGTAAACCAAAAAGGCAAATAGATCACAACAAAATGAAAATTTTAGAGTTCATGTACGGAAAAAATTTAAAACAATAACAAATGTAAGTAAAGAAAATTTATTCACACACCACAAACGAACACAAAAGTTTTGTTGTCCAAGTTTGGGAAATTCCACTAGTTCAACCCTAACAACTTGGAATTTTTTAAGAAAGAGATTTCCTCCACACATGCTTAAAAAATGGATTTGCATGTTTTAAACATGTTAAAGATGCAAATCACCTATGGATCCATAGCTTTTGAAGAGAATAACAAACGCTCATTAAATTCAAAAGTGAACGTGTGCAGCGATATTTACCCGAGTCAAACAACCAATTATTTTGCCCATCTACAAAAAGCTGACCCAAACATCATGGATGATTGTAAAGTGATTTATCATGCGTAACGGGCTCTATTACCCTAATAAATGACTTATTGATTGGGAGTCAAGACTCAGTTAAAAATCCCTGCCTCCCCCTTTTTCCCGACGATTGCAAAACCTGATATATAAAAATTAAGAAGATCTTACAATCGCTAAAAATTATAGAAACTCTTTGGAATTATCTCGTTCTACATTTGTGCACTGTGCATTTTCATTTTAGATGTACACTTTTTTCATAGATCAAAACTTTGAGTTTTCGCTCTCCCTTCGTCCCGTAAACCAAAAGGGCAAATTGATCACAACAAAATGAAAATTTTAGAGTTCATGTACGGAAAAAAATTTCAAACAATAACGAATGTAAGTAAATAAAATTGATTCACGCACCACAAATGAACGCAAAAGTTTTTTTGTCCAAGTTTTGGAAATTCCACTAGTTCAACCCTAACAGCTTGGAATTTTATAAGAAAGAGATTTCCTCCACACATGCTAAAAAAATGGATTTGCATGTTTTAATCTTGTTAAATATGCAAATCACCTATGGATCCGATGATTTTGAAGAGAATAACAAACGCTCATTAAATTCTCAATTGAACGTGCGGTGGAATATTTACCCGAGTCAAACAAGACATTATTTTGCCCATCTACAAAAAGCTGACCCAACGATCATGGATGACTGTAAAGTGATTTATCATGCGTAACGGGCTATATTACCCTAGGAAATGACTTATGGATTGGGTGTCAAGGCTCAGTTAAAAATCCTTGCCACCCCCTTCTTCCCGACGATTGCTAAACCTGATATATAAAAACTAAGAAGAGCATACAATCCCTAAAAATTACAGAAACTCTTTGGAATTATCTCGCTCTACATTAGTGCACTGTGCATTTTCATTTAAGAAGTCCACTTTTTTAATAAATCAAAACATTGAGTTTTCGCTGTCCCTTCATCCCGTAAACCAAAAAGGCAAATAGAATACAACAAAATGAAAATTTTAGATTTCCTATACGGAAAAAAATTTAAAACAATAACAAATGTAAGTAAAGAAAATTTATTCACACACCACAAATGAACATAGAAGTTTTGTTGTCCAAGTTTGGGAAATTCAACTAGTTCAACCCTAACAGCTTGGAATTTTATAAGAAAGAGATTTCCTCCGCACATGCTTAAAAATTGGATTTGCATGTTTTAAACATGTTAAAGATGCAAATCAACTATGGATCCATAGCTTTTGAAGAGAATAACAAACCCTCATTAAATTCTCAAGTGAACGTGCGGTGGGAAATTTACCCGAGTCAAACAAGCCATTATTTTGCCCATCTAAAAAAAGCTGACCCAACGATCTTGGATGATTGTAAAGTGATATATGATGCGTAACGGGCTATATTACCCTAATAAAAGACTTATAAATTGGGAGTCAAGACTCAGTTAAAAATCCTTGCCTCCCCCTTTTTCCCAACGATTGCAAAACCTGATATATAAAAACTAAGAAGAGCTTACAATCCCTAAAATTTACGTAAAATCTTTGGAATTATCTCTCTCTACGTTTGTACATTGTGAATTTCCATTCTACATGTACTCTTTTTTCTTAAAACAAAACTTTGAGTTTTCGTTCTCCCTTCATCCCGTCAACCAAAAAGGCAAATGGATTACAACAAAATGAAAATTTTGGAGTCCAAGTACGGAAAAAATTTAAAACGATAACAAATGTAAGTAAAAAAAATTTATTCACATACCTCAAATGAACACAAAAGTTTTGTTGTCCATGTTAGGGAAATTCCACTAGTTCAACCCCAACAGCTTGGCATTTTATAGGAAAGAGATTTCCCCCACACATGCTTTAAAAATGGATATGCATGTTTTAAACATGTTAAAGATGCAAATCACCTATGGATTCAAAGCTTTTGAAGAGAATAACAAACGCTCATTAAATTCTCAACTGAACGTGCGGTGGATATTTACCCGAGTCAAACAAGCCATTATTTTGCCCATCTACAAAAAGCTGACCCAACGATCATGGATGATTGTAAAGTGATTTATCATGCGTAACGGGCAATATTACCCTAAGAAATGACGTATGGATTGGGAGTCAAGACTCAGTTAAAAATCCCTGCCTCCCCCATTTTCCCGACAATTACAAAACCTGATATATAAAAACTAAGAAGAGCTTAAAATCCCTAAGAATTACAGAAACACTCTGGAATTATATCGCTCTACATTTGTGCACTGTGCATTTTCATTTTAGATGTACAATTTTTTCATAAATTAAAACTTTGAGTTTTCGCTCTCCCTTCATCCCGTAAACCATAAGGGCAAATAGATCACTACAAAATGAAAATTTAAGAGTTCATGTACGGAAAAAAATTTAAAACAATAACAAATGTAAGTAAAGAAAATTTATTCATACACCACAAATGAACACAAAAGTTTTGTTGTCCAAGTTTGGGAAATTAAACTAGTTCAACCCTAACAGCTTGGAATTTTATAAGAAAGAGATTTCCTCCACAAATTCTTAAAAATGGATTTGCATGTTTTAAACATGTTAAAGATGCAAATCACCTTTGGATTCATAGCTTTTGAAGAGAATAACAAACGCTCATTAAATTCTCAAGTGAACGTGCGGTGGGATATTTACCCGAGTCAAACAAGCCATTATTTTGCCCATCTACAAAAAGCTGACCCAACGATCATGGATGATTGTAAAGTGATTTATCATGCGTAACTGGCTATATTACCCTAATAAATGACTTATGGATTGGGAGTCAAGACTCAGTTAAAAATCTCTGGCTCCCCCTTTTTCCTGACGATTGCAAAACCTGATATATAAAAACTAAGAAGAGCTTAGAATCCCTAAAAATTACAGAAACTCTTTGGAATTATCTCTCTCTACGTTTGTGCATTATGCATTTCCATTCCACATGTACTCTTTTTTCTTAAAACAAAACCTTGAGTTTTCGTTCTCCCTTCATCCCGTCAACCAAAAAGGCAAATGGATTACAACAAAATGAAAATTTTGGAGTCCAAGTACGGAAAAAATTTAAAACAATAAGAAATGTAAGTAAAAAATATTTATTCACATACCTCAAATGAACACAAAAGTTTTGTTATCCAAGTTTGGGAAATTCCACTAGTTCAACTCCAACAGCTTGGAATTTTATAGGAAAGAGATTTCCTCCACACATGCTTTAAAAATGGATATGCATGTTTTGAACATGTTAAAGATGCAAATCACCTATGGATCCAAAGCATTTGAAGAGAATAACAAACGCTCATGAAATACTCAATTGAACGTGCAGTGGGATATTTACCCGAGTCAAACAAGCCATTATTTTGCCCACCTACAAAAAGCTGACCCAACGATCATGGATGATTGTAAAATGATTTATCATGCATAACGGGCTATATTACCCTAAGAAATGACTTATGGATTGGGAGTCAAGACGCAGTTAAAAATCCCCGCCTCCCCCTTTTTCCCGACGATTGCAAAACCTGATATATAAAAACTAAGAAGAGCTTACAATCCCTAAAAATTACAAAAACTCTTTGGAATTATCTTACTCTACATTTGTGCACTGTGCATTTTCTTTTTAGATGTACTCTTTTTGCATAAATCAAAACTTTGAGTTTTCGCTCTCCCTTCATCCCGTAAACCAAAAAGGTAACTGGATCACAACAAAATGAAAGTTTTGGAGTTCAAGTACGAAATTTTTTTTTAACAATAATAAATGTAAGTAAATAAAATTTATTCACACACCACAAATGAACACAAAAGTTTTGTTGTCAAAGTTTGGGAAATTCCACTAGTTCAACCCCAACAGCTTGGCATTTTATAGGAAAGAGATTTCCTTCACACAAGCTTTAAAAATGGATATGCATGTTTTAAACATGTTAAAGATGCAAATCACCTATGGATCCAAAGCTTTTGAAGAGAATAACAACCGCTCATTAAATTCTCAACTGAATGTGCGGTGGGATATTTACGCAAGTCAAACAACCCATTATTTTGCCCATCTACAAAAAGCTAACTCAACGATCAAGGATGATTGTAAAGTGATTTATCATGCGTAACATGCTATATTACCCTAAGAAATGACATATGGATTGGGAGTCAAGACTCAGTTAAAAATCCCTGCCACCCCATTTTTCCTGACGATTGCAAAACCTGATATATAAAAACTAAGAAGGGCTTACAATCCCTTAAAATTACAGAAACCCTTTGGAATTATCTCGCTCTACTTTTGTGCACTATGCATTTTAAGTTTAGATGTACACTTTTTTCATAAATCAAAACTTTGAGTTTTCGCTCTCCCTTCATCCCGTAAACCAAAAAGGCAAATAGATCAGAACAAAATGAAAATTTTAGAGTTCATGTACGGAAAAAAATTTAAAACAATAACAAATGTAGGTAAAGAAAATTTATTCACACACCACAAATGAACACAAAAGTTTTGTTGTCCAAGTTTGGGAAATTCCACTAGTTCAACCCCAACAGCTTCGAATTTTATAGGAAAGAGATTTCCTCCACACATGCTTTAAAAATGGATATGCATGTTTTAAACATGTTAAAGATGCAAATCACCTACGGATCCAAACTTTTGAAGAGAATAACAAACGCTCAATAAATTCTCAAGTGAACGTGCGGTGGGATATTTACCCGAGTCAAACAAGCCATTATTTTGCCCATCTACAAAAGCTGACCCAACGATCATGGATGATTGTAAAGTGATTTATCATGTGTAACTGGCTATATTACCCTAAGAAAGAACTTATGGATCGGGAGTCAAGACTCAGTTAAAAATCCCTGCCTCCCCCTTTTTCCCGACGATTGCAAAACCGGATATATAAAAACTAAGAAGATCTTACAATCCCTAAAAATAACAGAAACTCTTTGGAATTATCTCGCTCTACATTTGTACACTATGCATTTTTATTTTAGATGTACACTTTTTTCATAAATCAAAACTTTGAGTTTTCGCTCTCCCTTCATCCCGTAAACCAAAAGGGCAAATAGATCAAATCAAAATGAAAATTTTAGAGTTCTTTTACAGAAAAAAATTTAAAACATTCACAAATGTAAGTAAAGAAAATTTATCCACACACCACAAATGAACACAAAAGTTTTGTTGTCCAAGTTTGGGAAATTCCACCAGTTCAACCCTAACAGCTTGGAATTTTATAAGAAAGAGATTTCCTCCACACATGCTTAAAAAATGGATTTGCATGTTTTAAACATGTTAAAGACGCAAATAACCTATGGATCCATAGCTTTTGAAGGGAATAAAAAACGCTTATTAAATTCTCAAGTGAACGTGCGGTGGGATATTTATCCGAATCAAACAAGCCATTGTTTTGCCCATCTACAAAAAGCTGACCCAACCATAATGGATGATTGTAAAGTGATTTATCATGCGTAACGGGATATATTACCCTATTAAATGACTTATGGATTGGGAGTCAAGACTCAGTTAAAAATCCATGCCTCCCCCTTTTTCCCGACGATTGCAAAACCTGATATATAAAAACTAAGAGGAGCTTACAATCCCTAAAAATTACAGAAACTCTTTGGAATTATCTCGCTCTACATTAGTGCACTGTGTATTTTCATTTTAGATGTACACTTTTTGCATAAATCAAAACTTTGAGTTTTCGCTCTCCCTTCATCCCATAAACCAAAAAGGCGAATAGATCACAACAAAATGAAAATTTTGGAGTTCAAGTGCGGAAAAAATCTAAAACAATAACAAATATAAGTAAAGAAAATTTATTCACACACCACAAATGAACACAAAAGTTTTGTTGTCCAAGTTTGGGAAATTCCACTAGCTCAACCCCAACAGCTTGGAATTTTATAAGAAAGATATTTCCTCCACAAATGCTTTAAAAAAGGATAAGCTTGTTTTAAACATGTTAAAGATGCTAATCACCTATGGATCCAAAGCTTTTGAAGAGAATAACAAACGCTCATTAAATTCTCAACTGAACGTGCGGTGGGATATTTACCCGAGTCAAACAAGCCATTATTTTGCCCATCTACAAAAAGCTGACCCAACGATCATGGATGATTGTAAAGTGATTTATCATGCGTAACGGGCTATATTACCCTAATAAATGACTTATGGATTGGGAGACAAGACTCAGTTAAAAATGCCTGCCTTCCCCTTTTTCTAAACTATTGCAAAACCTGAGATATAAAAACCAACAAGAGCTTACAATCCCTAAAAATTACAGAAACTCTTTGGAATTATCTCGCTCTACATTTGTGCACAGTGCATATTCATTTTAGATGTACACTTTTTTCAAAAATCAAAACTTTGATTTTTCTCTCTCCCTTCATCCCGTAAACCTAAAAGGCAAATAGGTCACAACAAAATGATAATTTTAGTGTTCTTGTACGGAAAAAATTTAAAACAACAACAAATGTAAGTAAAGAAAATTTATTCACACACCACAAATGAACACAAAAGTTTTTTTTCCATGTTTTGGAAATTCCACTAGTTCAACCCCAACAGCTTGGCATTTGATAGGAAAGAGATTTCCTCCTCACAAGATTTAAAAATGGATATGCATGTTTTAAACATGTTAAAGATGCAAATCATCTATGGATCCAAAGCTTTTGAAGAGAATAACAAACGCTCATTAAATTCTCAACTGAATGTGCGGTGGGATATTTACCCAAGTCAAACCACCCATTATTTTGCCCATCTACAAAAAGCTGACCCAACGATCATGGATGATTGTAAAGTAATTTATCATGCGTAACGGGCTATATTACCCTAATAAATGACTTATGGATTGGGAGTCAAGACTCAGTTAAAAATCCCTGCCTTCCCCTTTTTCCCGACGATTGCAAAACCTGATATATAAAAACTAAGAAGAGCTTACAATCCCTAAAAATTACAGAAACTCTTTGGAATAATCTCGCTCTACATTTGTGCACTGTGCATTTTCATTTTAGACGTACACTTTTTTCATAAATCAATACTTTGATTTTTCGCTTTCCCTTCATCTCGTCAACCAAAAAGGGAAATAGATCACAAACAAATGAAAATTTTAGAGTTCTTGTACGGAAAAAAATCTAAAACAATAACAAATGTAAGTAAAGAAAATTTATTCTCACACCACAAATGAATACAAAAGTTTTTTTGCCCATGTTTTGGAAATTCCACTTGTTCAACCCTAACAGCTTTGAATTTTATAAGAAAGAGATTTCCTCCACATATGCTTGAAAAATGGATTTGCATGTTTTAAACATGTTAAAGATGCAAATCACCTATGGATCCACAGCTTTTGAAGAGAATAACAAACACTCATTAAATTCTCAAGTGAACGTGCGGTGGGATATTTACCCGAGTCAAACAAGCCATTAGTTTGCCCATCTACAAAAAGCTGACCCAACGATCATGGATGATTGTAAAGTGATTTATCATGCGTAACGAGCAATATTACCCTAATAAATGACTTATGGATTGGGAGTCAAGACTCAGTTAAAAATCCCTGCCTCCCCCTTTTTCCCGACGATTGCAAAACCTGATATATAAAAATTAAGAAGAGATTATAATCCCTAAAAATTACAAAAACTCTTTGGAATTATCACTCTCTACATTTTTGCATTGTGCATTTCAATTCTACATGTACTCTTTTTTCTTAAAACAAAACTTTGAGTTTTCGCTCTCCCTTCATCCCGTAAACCAAAAAGACAAATGGATCACAACAAAATGAAAGTTTAGGAGTTCAAGTACGAAAAAAATTTAAAACAATAACTAATGTAAGTAAAGAAAATTTATTCACACACCACAAATGAACACAAAAGTTTTGTTGTCAAAGTTTGGGAAATTCCACTAGTTCAACCCCAACAGCTTGGCATTTTACAGGAAAGAGATTTCCTCCACACGAGCTTTAAAAAAGGATATGCAGGTTTTAAACATGTTAAAGATGAAATCACCTATGGATCCAAGGCTTTTGAAGAGAATAAAAAATGCTCATTAAATTCTCAACTGAATGTGCGGTGGGATATTTACCCAAGTCAAACAACCCATTATTTTGCCCATCTACAAAGAGCTGACCCAACGACCATGGATGATTGTAAAGTGATTTATCATGCGTAACGGGCTATATTACCCTAAGAAATGACTTATGGATTGGGAGTCAAGACGCAGTTAAAAATCCCTGCCTCCCCCTTTTTCCCGACGATTGCAAAACCTGATATATAAAAACTAAGAAGAGCTTACAATCCCTAAAAATTACAGAAACTCTTTGGAATAATCTCGCTCTACATTTGTGCACTGTGCATTTTCATTTTAGACGTACACTTTTTTCATAAATCAATACTTTGATTTTTCGCTTTCCCTTCATCCCATAAACCAAAAAGGCGAATAGATCACAACAAAATGAAAATTTTGGAGTTCAAGTAGGGAGAAAATCTAAAACAATAACTAATTTAAGTAAAGAAAATTTATTCACACACCACAAATGAACACAAAAGTTTTGTTGTCCAAGTTTGGGAAATTCCACTAGTTCAACCCCAGTAGCTTGGAATTTTATAGGAAAGAGATTTCCCCCACAAATGCTTTAAAAATGGATAAGCATGTTTTAAACATGTTAAAGAGGCAAGTCACCTATGGATCCAAAGCTTTTGAAGAGAATAACAAACACTCATTAAATTCTCAACTGAACGTGCGGTGGGATATTTACCCGAGTCAAATAAGCCATTACTTTGCCCATCTACAAAAAGCTGACCCAACGATCATGGATGATTGTAAAGTGATTTATCATGCGTAATGGGCTATATTACCCTAATAGATGACTTATGGATTGGGAGTCAAGACTCAGTTAAAAATCCCTGCCTCCCCCTTTTTCCCGACGATTGCAAAACCTGATATATAAAAATTAAGAAGTGCTAACAATCCCTAAAAATTACAGAAACTCTTTGGAATTATCACTCTCTACATTTGTGCATTGTGCATTTATTTTCTACTTGTTCTCTTTTTTCTTAAAAAAAACTTTGAGTTTTCGCTCTACCTTCATCCCGTAAACTAAAATGGCAAATAGATCATAACAAAATGAAAATTTTGGAGTTCAAGTACGAAAAAAATTTAAAACAATACCAAATGTAAGTAAAGAAAATTTTTTCACACACCACAAATGAACACAAAAGTTTTGTTGTCCAAGTTTGGGAAATTCCACAAGTTCAACCCCATCCACAAAAAGCTGACCCAACGATCATGGATTATTGTAAAGTGATTTATCATGTGTAACTGGCTATATTACCCTAAGATATGACTTATGGATTGGGAGTCAAGACTCAGATAAAAATCCCTGCCTCCCCCTTTTTCCCGACGATTGCAAAACCTGATATATAAAAACTAAGAAGAGCTTACAATCCCTAAAAATTACAAAAACTCTTTGGAATTATCTTGCTCTACATTTGTGCGCTGTGCATTTTCATTTTAGATGTACACTTTTTTCAACAATCAAAACTTTGAGTTTTCGCTGTCCCTTCATCCCGTAAACCAAAAAGGCAAATAGACCACAACAAAATGAAAATTTTAGAGTTCATGTTGGGAAAAAAATTTAAAACAACAACAAATGTAAGTAAAGAAAATTTATTCACACACCACAAATGAACACAAAAGTTTTGTTGTCCAAGTTTGGGAAATTCCAATAGTTCAACCCTAACAGCTTGGAATTTTATAAGAAAGAGATTTCCACCACACATGCTTAAAAAATGGATTGGCATGTTTTAAACATGTCAAAGATGCAAATCACCTATGGATTCATAGCTTTTGAAGAGAATAACAAATGCTCATTAAATTCTCAAGTGAACGTGCGGTGGGATATTTACTCGAGTCAAACAAGCCATTATTTTGGCCATCCACAAAAAGCTCACCCAACGATCATGGATGATTGTAAAGTGATTTATCATGCGTAACGCGCTATATTACCCTAATAATTGACTTATGGATTGGGAGTCAAGACTCAATTAAAAATCCCTGCCTTCCCCTTTTTCCCGACGATTGTAAAACCTGATATATAAAAACTAACAAGAGCTTACAATCCCTAAAAATTACAGAAACTCTTTGGAATTATCTCTCTCTACATTTGTGCACGGTGCATTTTCATTTTAGATGTACACTTTTTTCATAAATCAAAACTTTGATTTTTCGCTCTCCCTTCATCCGGTAAACCATAAAGGCAAATAGATCACAACAAAATGAAAATTTTAGAGTTCTTGTTCGGAAAAAAATTTAAAACAATAAAAAATGTAAGTAAAGAAAATTTATTCACACACCACAAATGAACACAAAAGTTTTTTTGTCAATGTTTTGGAAATTCGACAAGTTCAACCCTAACAGCTTCGAATTTTATAAGAAAGAGATTTCCTCCACACATGCTTAAAAAATGGATTTTCATGTTTTAAACATGTTAAAGATGCAAATCACCTATGGATCCACAACTTTTGAAGAGAATAACAAACGCTCATTAAATTCTCAACTGAACGTGCGGTGGGATATTTACCCGAGTCAAACAAGCCATTATTTTGCCCATCTACAAAAAGCTGACCCAACGATCATGGAAGATTGTAAAGTGATTTATCATGTGTAACAGGCTATATTACCCTAATAAATGACTTATGGATTGGGAGTCAAGACTCAGTTAAAAATCCCTGCCTCCCCCTTTTTCCCGGCGATTGCAAAACATGATATATAAAAATTAAGAAGAGCTTATAATCCCTAAAAATTACAGAAACTCTTTGGAATTATTACTCTCTAAATTTGTGCATTGTGCATTTCAATACTACATGTACTCTTTTTTCTTAAAACAAAACTTTGAGTTTTCACTCTCCCTTCATCCCGTAAACCAAAAAGGCAAATGGATCACAAAAAAATGAAAGTTTTGGAGTTCAAGTACGAAAAAAATTTAAAACAATAACAAATGTAAGTAAAGAAAATTTATTCACACACCACAAATGAACACAAAAGTTTTGTTGTCAAAGTTTGGGAAATTCCACTAGTTCAACCCCAACAGCTTGGCATTTTATAGGAAAGAGATTTCCTCTACACAAGCTTTAAAAATGGATATGCATGTTTTAAACATGTTAAAGATGCAAATCACCTATGGATCCAAAGCTTTTGAAAAGAATAACAAACGCTCATTAAATTCTCAACTGAATGTGCGGTGGGATATTTACCCAAGTCAAACAATCCATTATTTTGCCCATCTACAAAAAGCTGACCCAACGATCATGGATGATTGTAAAGTGATTTATCATGCGTAACGGGCTATATTACACTAAGAAATGACGTATGGATTGGGAGTCAAGACTCAATTAAAAATCCCTGCCTCTCCCTTTTTCCCGACAATTGCAAAACCTGATATATAAAAACTGAGAAGAGCTTACAATCCCTAAAAATTACAGATACTCTTTGGAATTATCTCGCTCTACATTAGTGCACTGTGCATTTTCATTTTAGATGTACTCTTTTTGCATAAATCAAAACTTTGAGTTTTCGCTCTCCCTTCATCCCATAAACCAAAACGGCGAATAGATCACAACAAAATGAAAATTTTGGATTTCAAGTACGGAGAAAATATAAAACAATAAAAAATTTAAATAAAGAAAATTTATTCACACACCACAAATGAACACAAAGGTTTTGTTGTCCTGGGAAATTCCACTAGTTCAACCCCAACAGCTTGGAATTTTATAGGAAAGAGATTTCCTCCACAAACGCTTTAAAAATGGATAAGCATGTTTTAAACATGTTAAAGATGGAAATTACCTATGGATCCATAGCTTTTGAAGAGAACAACAAAGGCTCATTAAATTCTCAAGTGAACGTGCGGTGGGATATTTACCCGAGTCAAACAAGCCATTATTTTGCCCATCTACAAATACTTGACCCAACGATCATGGATGATTGTAAAATGATTTATCATGTGTAACGGGCTATATTACCCTAAGAAATGACTTATGGATTGGGAGTCAAGACTTAGTTAAAAATCCCTGCCTCCCCCTTTTTCCCGACGAGTGCAAAACGTGATATATAAAAACTAAGAAAAGCTTACAATCCCTAAAAATTAACGAAACTCTTTGGAATTGTCTCGCTCTACATTTGTGCACTGTGCATTTTCATTTTAGATGTACACTTTTTTCATAAATCAAAACTGTGAGTTTTAGCTCTCCCTTCATCTCGTAAACCAAAAGGGCAAATAGATCAAATCAAAATGAAAATTTTAGAGTTCTTGTACGGAAAAAAATTTAAAACAATGACAAATGTAAGTAAAGAAAATTTAGTCACACACCACAAATGGACACAAAAGTTTTGTTGTCAGAGTTTGGGAAATTCCACTAGTTCAACCCTAACAGCTTGGAATTTTATAAGAAAGTGATTTCCTCCACACATGCTTAAAAAATGGATTTGCATGTTTTAAACATGTTAAAGATGCAAATCCCCTATGGATCCCCAACTTTGGAAGAGAATAGCAAATGCTCATTAAATTCTCAAGTGAACGAGCGGTGGGATATTTACCTGAGTGAAACAAGCCATTGTTTTGCCCATCTACAAAAAGCTGACCCAACGATCATGGATGATTGTAAAGTGATTTATCATGCGTAACAGTCTATATTACCCTAATAAATGACTTATCTATTGTGATTCAAGACCCAGTTAAAAATCCCTGCCTCCCCTTTTTCCCAACGATTGCAAAACCTGATATATTAAAACTAAGAAAAGCTTACAATCCCTAAAAATTACAGAAACTCTTTGGAATTATCTCGCTCTACATTAGTGCACTGTGCATTTTCATTTTACACATACTCTTTTTTCATAAATCAAAACTTTGAGTTTTCGCTCTCCCTTCATCCCGTAAACCAAAAAGGCAAATAGATCATAAAAAAATGAAAATTTTGGAGTTCATGTACGGAAAAAAATTTAAAACAATAACAAATGTAAGTAAAGAAAATTTATTCACACACCACAAATTAACACAAAAGTTTTGTTGTCCAAGTTTTGGAAATTCCACAAGTTCAACCCCAACATCTTGGAAATTTATAGGAAAGAGATTTCTTCCACACATACTTTAAAAATTGATATGCATGTTTTAAACATGTTAAATATGCAAATCACCTATGGATCCAAAGCTTTAGAAGAGAATAACAAACTCTCATTAAATTCTCAAGTGAACGTGCGGTGGGATATTTACCAGAGTCAAACCAGCCATTATTTTGCCCATCTACAGAAAGCTGACCCAACGATCATGGATGATTGTAAATTGATTTATCATGCGTAACGGGCTATATTACCCTCATAAATGACATATGGATTGGGAGTCAAGACTCAGTTAAAAATCCCTGCCTCCCTCTTTTTCCCGACGATTGTAAAACCTGATATATAAAAACTAAGAAGAGCTTAGAATCCCTAAAAATTACAGAAACTCTTTGGAATTACCTCGTTCTACCTTTGTGCACTGTGCATTTTCATTTTAGATGTACAATTTTTTCATAAATCAAAACTTTGAGTTTTCGCTCTCCCTTCATCCCGTAAACCAAAAAGGCAAATAGATCACAACAAAATGAAAATTTTTTAGTTCAAGTACGGAAAAAATTTAAAACAATAACAAATGTAAGTAAAGAAAATTTATTCACACACCACAAATGAACGCAAAAGTTTTGTTGTCCAAGTTTGGGAAATTCCACTAGTTCAACCCCAACAGCTTGGAATTTTATAGGAAAGACACACATGCTTTAAAAATGGATATGCATGTTTCAAACATGTTAAAGATGCAAATCACCTATGGATCCAAAGCTTTTGAAGAGAATAACAAATGCTCATTAAATTCTCAAGCGAACATGCGATGGGATATTTATCCGAGTCAAACAAGCCATTATTTTGCCCATCTACAAAAAGCTGACCAACGATCATGGATGATTGTAAAGTGATTTATCATGCGTAACGGGCTATATTACCCTAAGAAATGACTTATGGATTGGGAGTCAAAACTCAGTAAAAAATCCTCGCCTCCCCCTTTTTCCCGACGATTGCAAAACTTGATATATAAAAACTAAGATGAGCATACAATCCCTAAAAATTACAGAAACTCTTTGGAATTATCTCGCTCTACATTTGTGCACTATGCATTTTTATTTTAGATGTACACTTTTTTCATAAATCAAAACTTTGAGTTTTCGCTCTCCCTTCAACTTGTAAACTAAAAGGGCAAATAGATCACAACAAAATGAAAATTTTAGAGTTCATGCACGGAAAAAAATTTAAAACAATAAAAAATGTAAGTACAGAAAATATATTCATACACCACAAATGAACACAAAAGTTTTGTTGTCCAAGTTTGGGAAATTCCAATAGTTCAACTCTAACAGCTTGGAATTTTATAAGAAAGAGATTTCCTCCACACATGCTTAAAAAATGGATTTGCATGTTTTAAACATGTTAAAGATGCAAATCACCTATGGATCCATAGCTTTTGAAGAGAATAACAAAAGTTCATTAAATTCTCAAGTGAACGTGCGGTGGGATATTTGCCCGAGTCAAACAAGCCATTATTTTGCCCATCTAAAAAATGCTGACCCAACGATCATGGATGATTGTAAAGTGATTTATCATGCGTAACGGGCTATATTACCCTAATAAATGACTTATGGATCGGGAGTCAAGACTCAGTTAAAAATCCCTACCTCCCCGTTTTTCCCGACGATTGCAAAACCTGATATATAAAAACTAAGAAGAGCTTACATTCCCTAAAAATTACAGAAACTCTTTGGAATTATCTCTCTCTACATTTGTGCATTATGCATTTCAATTCTTCATGTACTTTTCTTTCTTAAAACAAAACTTTGAGTTTTCGCTCTCCCTTTATCCCTTAAACCAAAAAGGCAAATAGATCACAAAAAAATGAAAATTTTGGAGTTCATGTACGGAGAAAAATTTAAAACAATAAGAAATGTAAGTAAAGAAAATTTATTCACTCACCACAAATGAACACAAAAGTTTTGTTGTCCAAGTTTGGGAAATTCCACAAGTTCAACCCCAACAGCTAGGAATTTTATAGGAAAGAGATTTCCTCCACACATGCTTTAAAAATGGATATGCAAGTTTTAAACATGTTAAAGATGCAAATCACCTATGGATCCAAAGCTTTTGAAGACAATAAACGCTCATCAAATTCTCAACTTAACGAGCGGTGGGATATTTACCTGAGTCAAACAAGCCATTATTTTGCCCATCTACAAAAAGCTGACCCAACGAACATGGATGATTGTAAAGTGATTCATCATGTGTAACGGGCAATATTACACTAAGATATGACTTATGGATTGGGAGTCAAGACTCAGTTAAAAATCCCTGCCTCACCCTTTTTCCCGTCGATTGCAAAACCTGATATATAAAAATTAAGAAGAGCTTACAATCCCTAACAATTACAGATACTCTTTGGAATTCTCTCGCTCTAAAAATGTGCACTGTGCGTTTTCATTTTAGATGTTCACTTTTTTCATAAATAAAAACTTTGAGTTTTCGCTCTCCCTTCATCCCATAAACCAAAAAGGCGAATAGATCACAACAAAATGAAAATTTTAAAGTTCATGTACGGAAAAAAAATTAAAACAATAACAAATGTAAGTAAAGAACATTTATTCACACACCACAAATGAACACCAAAGTTTTGTTGTCCAAGTTTGGGAAATTTCACTAGTTCAACCCTAACAGCTTGGAATTTTATAAGAAAGAGATTTCCTCCACACATGCTTAAAAATTGGATTTGCATGTTTTAAACATGTTAAAGATGCAAATCACCTATGGATCCAAAGCTTTTGAAGTGAATAACAAACGCTCATTAAATTCTCAAGTAAACGTGGGGTGGGATATTTACCAGATTGAAACAAGCCATTATTTTGCCCATCTACAAAAAGCTGACCCAACGATCATGGATGATTGTAAAGTGATTTATCATGCGTAATGGTCTATATTACCCTAAGAAATGACAAATTGATTGGGAGTCAAGACTCAGTTAAAAATCCCTGCCTCCCCCTTTTTCCCGACGATTGCAAAACCTGATATATAAAAATTAAGAAGAGCTTACAATCCCTAAAAATTATAGATACTCTTTGGAATTCTCTCGCTCTACAAATGTGCACTGTGCATTTTCATTTTAGATGTACACCTTTTTCATAAATAAAAACTTTGAGTTTTCACTCTCCCTTCATCCCGTAAACCAAAAAGGCGAATAGATCACAACAAAATAAAAATTTTAAAGTTTATGTACGGAAAAAAATTTTAAAAAATAACAAATGTAAGTAAAGAAAATTTATTCACACACCACAAATGAACACAAAAGTTTTGTTGTCCAAGTTTGGGAAATTTCTCTAGTTCAACCCTAACAGCTTGGAATTTTATAAGAAAGAGATTTCCTCCACACATGCTTAAAAAATGGATTTGCATGTTTTAAACATGTTAAAGATGCTAATCACCTATGGATCCAATGCTTTTGAAGATAATAACAAACGCTCATTAAATTCTCAACTGAACGTGTGGTGGGATATTTACCCGAGTCAAACAATCCATTATTTTGCCTATCTACAAAAAGCTGACCCAACGATAATGGATGATTGTACAGTGATTCATCATGTGTAACGGGCTATATTACCCTAAGAAATGACTTATGGATTGGGAGTCAAGACTCGGTTAAAAATCCCTGCCTCCCCCTTTTTCCCGACGATTGCTAAACCTGATATATAACAACTAAGAAGAGCTAACAATCCCTAAAAATTACAGAAACTCTTTGGAATTCTCTCGCTCTACATTTGTGCACTGTGCATTTTCATTTTAGATGTACACGTTTTTCATAAATCAAAACATTGAGATTTCGCTCTCCCTTCATCCTGTAAACCAAAAAGGCAAATCGATCATAAAAAAATGAAAATTTTAAAGTTCATGTACGGAAAAAAAATTAAAACAATAACAAATGTAAGTATATAAAATTTATTCACACACCACAAATGAACACAATAGTTTTGTTGTCCAAGTTTAGGAAATTTCACTAGTTCAACCCTAACATCTTGGAATTTTATAAGAAAGAGAGTTCCTCCACACGTGCTTAAAAAATGGATTTGCATGTATTAAACATGTTAAAGATGCAAATCACATATGGATCCATAGCTTTTGTAGAGAATAACAAATGCTCATTAAATTCTCAAGTGAACGTGCGGTGGGATATTTACCAGAGTCAAACAAGCCATTATTTTGCCCATCTACAAAAAGCTGACCCAACAATCATAGATGATTGTAAATTGATTTATCATTCGTATCGGGCTATATTACCCTAATAAATGACTTATGGATTGGGAGTCAAGACTCAGTTAAAAATCCCTGCTTCCCCCATTTTCCCGACGATTGCAAAACCTGATATATAAAAACTAAGAAGAGCTTACGATCCCTAAAAATTACAGAAACTCTTTGGAAATATCTCTCTCTACATTTATTCATTGTGCATTTCCATTCTACATATACTCTTTTTTCTTAAAACAAAACTTTGAGTTTTCGCTCTCCCTTCATCCCGTAAACCAAAAAGGCAAATAGATCACAACAAAATGAAAATTTTAGAGTTCATGTACGGAAAAAAATTTAAAACAATAAAAAATGTAAGTAAATAAAATTTATTCACACACCACAAATGAACACAAAAGTTTGGTTGTCCAATATTGGGAAATTTAACTAGTTCAACCCTAACAGCT
Organism: Aristolochia californica; assembly: GCF_029961685.1. NCBI lineage: Eukaryota > Viridiplantae > Streptophyta > Magnoliopsida > Piperales > Aristolochiaceae > Aristolochia > Aristolochia californica. Next base: position 27,010,184 of record NW_027181770.1, on the reverse strand, counting down.
TGGAATTTGATAAGAAAGAGATTTCCTCCACACATGCTTCAAAAATGGATATGCATGTTTTAAACATGTTGAAGGTGCAAATCATATGTGGATCTAATGTTTTTGAAGATAATAACAAACGCTCATTAAATTCTCAACTGAACGTGCGGTGGGATATTTACCCGAGTGAAACAAGCCATTATTTTGCCTTTCTACAAAAAGCTGACCCAACGATCATGGATGATTGTAAAGTGATTTATCATGCGTAACAGGCTATATTACCCTAAGAAATGACTTATTTATTGGGAGTCAAGACTCAGTTAAAAATCCCTGCCTCCCCCTTTTTCCCGACGATTGCAAAACCTGATATATAAAAACTAAGAAGAGCTTACAATCCCTAAAAATTACAGAAGCTCTTTGGAATTCTCTCGCTCTACATTTGTGCAATGTACATTTTCAGTTTAGATGTACACTTTTTTCATAAATCAAAACTTTGAGTTTTCGCTCTCCCTTCATCCCGTAAACCAAAAAGGCAAATAGATCACAACAAAATGAAAATTTTAGAGTTCATGTACGGAAAAAATTTTCAAACAATAAGAAATGTTAGTAAAGAAAATTTATTGATACACCACAAATGAACACAAAAGTCTTGTTGTCCAAGTTTTGCAAATTCCACTAGTTTAACCCTAACAGCTAGGAATTTTATAAGAAAGAGATTTCCTCCACACATGCTTAAAAAATGGATTTGCGTGTTTTAAACATCTGAAAGATGCAAATCACCTATGGATCCATTGCTTTTGAAAAGAATAACAAACACTCATTAAATTCTCAAGTGGACATGCGGTGGGATATTAACTGAGTCAAACAAGCCATTATTTTGCCCTCTACAAAAAGATGACACAACGATCATGGATGATTGTAAAGTGATTTATCATGCATAATGGGCTATATTACCCTAATAAATGACTTATGGATTGGGAGTCAAGACTCAGTTAAAAATCCCTGCCTCCCCATTTTTCCCGAAGATTGCAAAACCTGATATATAAAAACTAAGAAGAGCTTACAATCCCTAACAATTACAGAAACTCTTTGGAATTATCTCGCTCTACATTTGTGCATTGTGCATTTCCATTCTACATGTATACTTTTTTCTTCAAACAAAACTTTGAGTTTTCGATCTCCCTCCATCCCGTCAACCAAAAAGGCAAATAGATAACAACAAAATGAAAATTTTGGAGTTCAAGTACGGAAAAAATTTAAAACAATAACAAATGTAAGTAAAGAAAATTTATTCACACTCCACAAATGAACACAAAAGTTTTTCCAATTTTGGGAAATTCCACTAGTTCAACCCCATCAGCTTGGAATTTTATAGGAAAGATATACATGCTTTCAAAATGGATATGCATGTTTTAAACATGTTCAAGATGCAAATCACCAATGGATCCAAAGCTTTTGAAGAGAATAACAAACGCTCATTAAATTCTCAACTGAACATGCGGTGGGATATTTACCCAAGTCAAACAAGCCATTATTTATCCCATCTACAAAAAGCTGACCCAACGATCATGGATGATTGTAAAGTGATTTATCATGCGTAACGGGCTATATTACCCTAAGAAATGACTTATGGATTGGGAGACAAGACTCAGTTAAAAATCCCTGCCACCCCCTTTTTCCCGACATTTGCAAAACCTGATACATAAAAACTAAGAAGAGCCTACAATCCCTAAAAATTACATAAACTCTTTGGAATTCTCTCGCACTACAATTGTGCATTGTGCATCTTCATTTTAGATGTACACTTTTTTCATAAATAAAAACTTTCAGATTTCGCTCTCCCATCATCCCGTAAACCAAAAGGCGAATAGATCACAACAAAATGAAAATTTTAGAGTTCATGTACGGAAAAAAATTTCAAACAATAACAAATTTAAGTAAAGAAAATTTATTCACACACCACAAATGAACACAAAAGTTTTGTTGTCCAAGTTTGGGAAATTCCACTAGTTCAACCTTAACAGCTTGGAATTTTATAAGAAAGAGATTTCCTCCACACATGCTTAAAAAATGGATATGCATGTTTTAAACATGTTAAAGATGCAAATCACCTCTGGATCCAAAGTTTTTGAAGAGAATAACAAACGCTCATTAAATTCTCAACTGAACGTGCGGTGGGATATTTACCCGACTCAAACATGCCATTATTTTGCCCATCTACAAAAAGCTGACCCAACGATCATGGATGATTGTAAAGTGATTTATCATGCGTAATGGTCTATATTACCCTAAGAAATGACTTATTTATTGGGAGTCACGACTCAGTTAAAATCCCTGTCTCCCCCTTTTTCCCGACGGTTGCAAAACCTGATATATAAAAATTAAGAAGAGCTTACAATCCCTAAAAATTGCAGAAACTCTTTGGAATTCTCTCGCTCTACAATTGTGCACTGTGCATTTTCATTTTAGGTGTACACTTTTTTCATAAATAAAAACTTTGAGTTTTCGCACTCCCTTCATCCCATAAACCAAAAAGGCGAATAGATCAAACCAAAAAGAAAATTTTAAAGTTCATGTACGGAAAAAAATTTAAAACAATTACAAATGTAAGTAAAGAAATTTATTCACACACCAAAAATTAACACAAAAGTTTTGTTGTCCAAGTTTGGGAAATTTCACTAGTTCAACCCTAACAGCTTGGAAATTTTATAAGAAAGAGATTTCCTCCACACATGCTTAAAAAATGGATTTGCATGTTTTAAACATGTTAAAGATGCAAATCGCCTGTGGATCCAAAGCTTTTGAAGAGAATAACAAACGCTCATTAAATTCTCAAGTGAACGTGCAGTGGGATATTTACCAGAGTCAAACAAGCCATTATTTTGGCCATCTACAAAAAGCTGACCCAACGATCATGGATTATTGTAAATTGATTTATCATGCGTAACGGGCTATATTACCCTAGTAAATGACTTATGGATTGGGAGTCAAGACTCAGTTAAAAATCCCTGCCTCCCCCTTTTTCCCGACGATTGCAAAACCTGATATATAAAAACTAAGAAGAGCTTACAATCCCTAAAAATTACAGAAACACTTTGGAATTATCTCTCTGTACAATTGTGCATTGTGCATTTCCATTCTATATGTACTCTTTTTTCTTAAAACAAAACATTGACTTTTCGCTCTCCCTTCAACCCGTAAACAAAAAATGCAAATAGATCACAACAAAATGGATATTTTGGAGTTCAAGTATGGAAAAATTTTTAAACAACAACAAATGTAAGTAAAGAAAATTTATTCACACACCACAAATGAACACAAATGTTTTGTTGTCCAAGTTTGGGAAATTCCACTAGTTCAACCCCAACAGCTTGGAATTTTATAGGAAAGTTATTTCCTCCGCACATGCTTTAAAAATGGATATGCATGTTTTAAACATGTTAAAGATGCAAATCACCTATGGATCCAATGCTTTTGAAGATAATAACAAACGCTCATTAATTTCTCAACTGAATGTGTGGTGGGACATTTACCCGAGTCAAACAAGCCATTATTTTGCCCATCTACAAAAAGCTGACCCAACGATAATGGATGATTGTACAGTGATTTATCATGCGTAACGGGCTATATTACCCTAAGAAATGACTTATGGATTGGGAGTAAAGACTCGGTGAAAAATCCCTGCCTCCCCCTTTTTCCCGATGATTGCAAAACCTGATATATAATAACTAAGAAGAGCTGACAATCCCTAAAAATTAGAGAAAATCTTTGGAATTCTCTCGCTCTACATTTGTGCACTATGCATTTTCATTTTAGATATACACTTTTTTCATAAATCAAAAGATTGAGTTTTCGCTCTCCCTTCATCCCGTAAACCAAAAAGGCAAATAGATCACAACAAAATGAAAATATTAGAGTTCATGTACTGGAAAAAATTTAAAACAATAACAAATGTAAGTAAATTAAATTTATTCACACACCACAAATGAACACAAAAGTTTGGTGGTCAGAGTTTGGGAAATTCCACTAGTTCAACCCTAGCAGCTTGGAATTTTTTTAAGAAAGAGATTTCCTCCACACATGCTTCAAAAAAGGATATGCAAGTTTTAAAAATGTTGAAGATGCAAATCATCTATGGATGTAATGTTTTTGAAGATAATAACAAACGCTCATTAAATTCTCACCTACACTTGCGGCGGGATATTTACCCGAGTCAAACATGCCATTATTTTGCCCATCTACAAAAAGCTGACCCAACGATCATGGATGATTGTAAAGTTATTTATCAAGCGTAACGGGCTATATTACCCTAAGAAATGACTTATTGATTGGGAGTGAAGACTCAGTTAAAAATCCATGCCTCCCCCTTTTTCCCGACGATTGTAAAACCTGATATATAAAAATTAAGAAGAGCTTACAATCCCTAAAAATTTTAGAAACTCTTTGGAATTCTCTTGCTCTACAATTGTGCACTGTGCACTTTCATTTTAGATGCACACTTTTTTCATAAATAAAAAGTTTTAGTTTTCGCTCTCCCATCATCCCGTAAACCAAATAGGCGAATAGATCACAACAAAAATGAAAATTTTAAAGTTCATGTACGGAAAAAAATTTCAAACAATAACAAATGTAAGTATAGAAAATTTATTCACACACCACAAATGAACACAATATTTTTGTTGTCCTAGTTTGGGAAATTTCACTAGTTCAACCGTAACAGCTTGGAATTTTATAAGAAAGAGATTTCCTCCACACATGCTTTAAAAATGGATTTGCATGTTTTAAAAATGTCAAAGATGCAAATCACCTATGGATCCATAGCTTTTGAAGAGAACAACAAAGGCTCATTAAATTCTCAAGTGAACGTGCGGTGGGATTTTTACCCGAGTCAAACAAGCCATTATTTTGCCCATCTACAAAAACCTGACCCAACGATCATGGATGATTGTAAAGTGATTTATCATGCGTAACGGGCTATATTACCCTAAGAAATGACTTATGGATTGGGAGTCAAGACTCAGTTAAAAATCCCTGCCTCCCCCTTTTTCCCGACGATTGCTAAACCTGATATATAAAAATTAAGAAGAGCTTACAATCCCTAAAAATTACAGAAACTCTTTGGAATTATCTCTCTCTACATTTGTGCATTGTGCATTTACATTCTACATGTACTCTTTTTTCTTAAAACAAAACTTTGAGTTTTCGCTCTCCCATCATCCCGTAAACCAAAAATGCAAATAGATCACAACAAAATGAATATTTTGGAGTGCAAGTACGGAAAAAATTTTAAACAATAAAAAATGTAAGTAAAGAAAATTTATTCACACACCACAAATGAACACGAATGTTTTGTTGTCACAGTTTGGGAAATTCCACTAGTTCAACCCCAACAGCTTGGAATTTTATAGGAAAGAGATTTCCTCCACACATGCTTTAAAAATGGATATGCATGTTTTAAACATGTTAAAGATGCTAATCACCTATGGATCCAATGCTTTTGAAGATAATAACAAACGCTCATTAAATTCACAATTGAACGTGTGGTGGGATATTTGCCCGAGTCAAACAATCCATTATTTTGCCTATCGACAAAAAGCTGACCCAACGACAATGGATGATTGCACAGTGATTTATCATGTGTAACGGGCTATATTACCCTAAGAAATGACTTATGGATTGGGAGTCAATACTCGGTTAAAAATCCCTGCCTCCCCCTTTTTCCCGACGATTGCTAAACCTGATATATAAAAACTAAAAAGAGCTAACAATCCCTAAAAATTATAGAATCTCTTTGGAATTCTCTCGCTCTACATTTGTGCATTGTGCATTTTCATTTTAGATGTACACGTTTTTCATAAATCAAAACATTGAGTTTTCGCTCTCCCTTCATCCCGTAAACCAAAAAGGCAAATAGATCACAACAAAATGAAAATATTAGAGTTCATGTACTGGAAAAAATTTAAAAAAATAACAAATGTAAGTAAATAAAATTTATTCACACACCACAAATGAACACAAAAGTTTGGTTGTCCAAGTTTGGGAAATTCCATTAGTTCAACCCTAACAACTTGGAATTTTTTAAGAAAGAGATTTCCTCCACACATGCTTCAAAAAAGGATATGCATGTTTTAAACATGTTGAAGATGAAAATCATCTATAGATCTAATGTTTTAGAAGATAATAACAAACGATCATTAAATTCTCACCTACACTTGCGGTGGGATATTTACCCGAGTCAAACATGCCATTATTTTGCCCATCTACAAAAAGCTGACCCAACAATCATGGATGATTGTAAAGTGATTTATCATGCGTAACGGGCTATATTACCCTAAGAAATGACTTATTTATTGGGAGTGAAGACTCAGTTAAAAATCCCGGCCTCCCCCTTTTTCCCGACGATTGCAAAACCTGATATATAAAAATTAAGAAGAGCTTAGAATCCCTAAAAATTACAGAAACTCTTTGGAATTCTCTCGCACAACAATTGTGCACTCTGCATTTTCATTTTAGATGCACACTTTTTTCATAAATACAAACTTTGAGTTTTCGCTCTCCCTTCATCCCGTAAACCAAATAGGCGAATAGATCACAACAAAATGAAAATTTTAAAGTTCATGTACAAAAAAAATTTTAAAACAATAACAAATGTAAGTATATAAAATTTATTCACACACCAGAAATGAACACAATAGTTTTGTTGTCCAAGTTTGGGAAATTTCACTAGTTCAACCCTAACAGCTTGGAATTTTATAAGAAAGAGATTTCCTCCACACATGCTTAAAAAATGGATTTGCATGTATTAAACATGTTAAAGATGCAAATCACCTATGGATCCATAGCTTTTGTAGAGAAAAAAAAACGCTCATTAAATTCTCAAGTGAACATGCGGTGGGATATTTACCAGAGTCAAACAAGCCATTATTTTGCCCATAGACAAAAACTGACCTAACGATCATGGATGATTGTAAATTGATTTATCATTCGTATCGGGCTATATTACCCTAATAAATGACTTATGGATTGGGAGTCAAGACTCAATTAAAAATCCCTGCCACCCCCTTTTTCCCGGCGATTGCAAAACCTGATATATAAAAACTAAGAAGAGCTTACAATCCCTAAAAATTAGTGAAACTCTTTGGAATTATCTCTCTCTACATTTGTGAACTGTGCATTTTCATTTAAGATGTACACTTTTTGCATAAATCAAAACTTTGAGTTTTCGCTCTCCCTTCATCCCGTAATCCTAAAAGGCAAATAGATCTCAACAAAATGAAAATTTTAGAGTTCATGTACGGAAAAAAATTAAAAACAATAACAAATGTAAGTAAAGAAAATTTATTCACACACCACAAATGAACACAAAAGTTTTATTGTCCAAGTTTGGGAAATTCCGCTAGTTCAACCCTAACAGCTTGGAATTTTATAAGAAAGACATATCCTCCACACATGCTTAAAAATTGGATTTGCAGAGAATAACAAACGTTCATTAAATTCTCAAGTGAACGTGCGGTTGGATATTTAACCGAGTCAAACAAGCCATTATTTTTCCCATTTACAAAAAGCTGACCCAACGATCATGGATGATTGTAAAGTGATTTATCATGCGTAACTGGCTATATTACCCTAATAAATGACTTATGGATTGCTAGTCAAGACTCAGTTAAAAATCCCTGCCTCCCCCTTTTTCCCGACGATTGCAAAACCTGATATATAAAAACTAAGAAGAGCTTATAATCCCTAAAAATTACAGAAACTCTTTGGAATTATCTCTCTCTACATTTGTGCATTGTGCATTTCCATTCTACATGTACTCTTTTTTCTTACAACAAAACTTTGAGTTTTTGCTCTCCCTTTCATCCCGTAAACCGAAAAGGCAAATAGATCACAACAAAAAGAAAATTTTGGAGTTCAAGTACGGAAAAAATTTAAAACAATAATAAATGTAAGTAAGGAAAATTTATTTACAATCACAAATGAACACAAAAGTTTTGTTGTCCAAGTTTGGGAAATTCCACTAGTTCAACCCCAACAGCTTGGAATTTTATAGGAAAGACTTTTCCTCCACACATGCTTTAAAAATGGATATGCATGTATTAAGCATGTTAAAGATGCAAGTCACCTATGGATCCATAGCTTTTGAAGAGAACAACAAAGGCTCATTAAATTCTCAAGTGAACGTGCGGTGGGATATTTACCCGAGTCAAACAAGCCATTATTTTGCCCATCAACAAAAAGCTGACCCAACGATCATGGATGATTGTAAAGTGAATTATCATGCGTAACGGGCTATATAACCCTAAGTAATGACTTATGGATTGGGAGTCAAGACTCAATTAAAAATCGTTGCCTCCCCCTTTTTCCCGACGATTGCAAAACCTGATATAGAAAAACTAAGAAGAGCTTACAATCCCTGAAAATTACAGAAACTCTTTGGAATTATCTCGCTCAACATTTGTGCACTCTGCATTTTCATTTTTGATTTACACTTTTTTCATAAATCAAAACTTTGAGTTTTCGCTCTCCCTTTATCCCATAAACCAAAACGGCAAATAGACCACAACAAAATTAAAATTTTAGAGTTCATATACGGAAAAAAATTTAAAACAATAACAAATGTAAGTAAAGAAAATTTCTTCACACACCACAAATGAACACAAAAGTTTTGTTGTCCATGTTTGGGAAATTCCACTAGTTCAACCCTAACAGCTTGGAATTTTGTGGGAAAGAGATTTCCTCCACACATGCTTTAAAAATGGATTTCAATGTTTTAAACATTTTAAAGATGCAAATCACCTATGGATCCAAAGCTTTTGAAGAGAGTAACAAACCCTCATTAAATTCTCAACGGAACATGCGGTAGGATATTTACCTGAGTCAAACAAGCCATTCTTTTGCCCATCTACAAAAAGCTGACCCAATGATCATGGATGATTGCAAAGTGATTTATCATTCGTAACGGGCTATATTACCCTAAGAAATGACTTATGGATTGGGAGTCAAGACTCAGTTAAAAATCCCTGCCTCCCCCTTTTTCCCGACGATTGCAAAACCTGATATATAATAACTAAGAAGAGCTTACAATAACTAAAAATTACATAAACTCTTTGGAATTAACTCGCTCAACATTTGTGCACTCTGCATTTTCATTTTAGATTTACACTTTTTTCATAAATCAAATCTTTGAGTTTTCGCTCTCCCTTTATCCCATAAACCAAAAAGGCAAACAGATCACAACAAAATTAAAATTTTAGAGTTCATGTACGCAAAAAAATTTAAAACAATAACAAATGTAAGTAAAGAAAATTTCTTCACACACCACAAATGAACACAAAAGTTTCGTTGTCCATGTTTAGGAAATTCCACTAGTTCAACCCTAACAGCTTGGAATTTTGTAGGAAAGAGATTTACTCCACACATGCTTTAAAAATGGATTTGAATGTTTTAAACATGTTAAAGATGCAAGTCACCTATGGATCCAAAGCTTTTGAAGAGAGTAACAGACCCTCATTAAATTCTCCACGGAACGTGCGGTAGGATATTTACCTGAGTCAAACAATCCATTATTTTGCCCATCTACAAAAAGCTGACCCAATGATCATGGATGATTGCAAAGTGATTTATCATCAGTAACGGGCTATATTACCCTAAGAAATGACTTATGGATTGGGAGTCAAGACTCAGTTAAAAATCCATGCCTCCCCCTTTTTCCCGACGATTGCAAAACCTGATATATAATAACTAAGAAGAGCTTACAATCCCTAAAAATTACAGAAACTCTTTGGAATTATCTCTCTCTACATTTGTGCATTGTGCATTTTCATTCTACATGTACTCTTTTTTCTTAAAACCAACGATCATGGATGATTGTAAAGTGAATTATCATGCGTAACGGGCTATATTACCCTAAGTAATGACTTATGGATTGGGAGTCAAGACTCAATTAAAAATTGCTACCTCCCCCTTTTTCCCGACGATTGCAAAACCTGATATATAAAAACTAAGAAGAGCTTACAATCCCTAAAAATTACAGAAACTCTTTGGAATTATCTCGCTCAACATTTGTGCACTGTGCATTTTCATTTTAGATTTACACTTTTTTCATAAATCAAAACTTTGAGTTTTCGCTCTCCCATTATCCCATAAACCAAAAAGGCAAATAGATCACAACAAAATTAAAATTTTAGAGTTCATGTACGGAAAAAAATTTAAAACAATAACAAATGTAAGTAAAGAAAATTTATTCACACACCACAAATGAACACAAAAGTTTTGTTGTACAAGTTTGGGAAATTCCACTAGTTCAACCCTAACAGCTTGGAATTTTATAAGAAAGAGATTTCCTCCACACATGCTTAAAAAATGGATTTGCATGTTTTAGACATGTTAAAGATGCAAATCACCTATGGATCCAAAGGTTTTGAAGAGAATAACAAACGCTCATTAAATTCTCAAGTGAACGTGCGGTGGGATATTTTACACGAGTCAAACAAGCCATTATTTTGCCCATCTACAAAAAGCTGACCCAACGATCAAGGATGATTGTAAAGTGATTGATCTTGCATAACGGGCTATATTACCCTAAGAAATGACTTATGGATTGTTAGTCAAGACTTAGCTAAAAATCCATGCCTCCCCCTTTCTCCTGACGATTGCAAAACCTGATATATAAAAACTAAGAAGAGCTTACAATCCCTAAAAATTACAGAAACTCTTTGGAATAATCTCGCTCTACATTAGTGCACTATGCATTTTCATTTTAGATGTACACTTTTTTCATATATCAAAACTTTGAGTTTTCCCTCTCCCTTCATCCTGTCAACGAAAATTTTAGAGTTATCGTACGGAAAAAAAATTTAAAACAATAAAAATGTAAGTAAAGAAAATTTATTATCACACAACAAATGAACACAAAAGTTTTGTTGTCCAAGTTTGGGAAATTTCACTAGTTCAACCCTAACAGCTTGGAATTTTATAAGAAAGAGATTTCCTCCACACATGCTTAAAAAATGGATTTGCATGTTTTAAACATGTTAAAGATACAAATCACATATGGATCCAAAGCTTTCGAAGTGAATAACAAACGCTCATTAAATTCTCAAGTGAATGTGCGATGGGATATTTACCCAAGTCAAACAAGCCATTATTTTGCCCATCTACAAAAAGTTAACCCAACGATCATGGATGATTGTAAAGTGATTGATCATGCGTAACAGGCTATATTACCCTAACAAATGACTTATGGATTGGGAATCAAGACACAGTTAAAAATCCCTGCCTCCCCCTTTTTCCCGACGATTGCAAAACCTGATATATAAAAACTAAGAAGAGCTTACAATCCAAAAAAATTATAGAAACTCTTTGGAATTATCTCTCTCTAAATTTGTGCATTGTGCATTGTGCATTACCATTCTACATGTACTCTTTTTTCTTAAAACAAAACATTGAATTTTCGCTCTCCCTTCATCCCGTAAACCAAAAAGGCAAATAGATCACAACAAAATGAAAATTTTGGTGTTCAAGTACGGTAAAAATTTAAAACAATAACAAATGTAAGTAAAGAAAATTCATTCGCACACCACAAATGAACAAAAAAGTTTTGTTGTCCAAGTTTGGGAAATTCCACTAGTTCAACCCAAACAGCTTAGAATTTTATAAGAAAGAGATTTCCACCTCACATGTTTTAAAAATGGATTTGCATGTTTTAAACATGTTGAAGATGCAAATCACCTATGGATCCAAAGCTTTTGAAGAGAATAACAAACGCTCATTAAATTATCAAGTGCACGTGCGGTGGGATATTTACTAGAGTGAAACAAGCCATTATTTTGCCCATCTACAAAAAGCTGACCCAACGATCATGGATGATTGTAAAGTGATTTATCATGCGTAACAGGCTATATTACCCTTAGAAATGACTTATGGATTGAGAGTCAAGACTCAGTTAAAAATCCCTGCCTCCTGCTTTTTCCAGACTAATGCGAAACCTGATACATAAAAACTAAGAAGAGCTTACAATCCCTAAAAATTACAGAAACTCTTTGGAATTATCACACTCTACATTAGTGCACTGTGCATTTTCATTTTAGATGTACATTTTTTCATATATCAAAACTTTGAGTTTTCGCTCTCCCTTCATCCTGTCAACCAAAAAGGCAAATAGATCACAACAAAATGAAAATTTTAGAGTTCTTGTAAGGAAAAAAATTTAAAACAATAACAAATGTAAGTAAAGAAATTTATTCACACACCACAAATGAACACAAAATTTTTGTTGTCCAAGTTTGGGAAATTCACTAGTTCAACCCTAACAGCTTCGAATTTTATAAGAAAGAGATTTCCTCCACACATTCTTAAAAAATGTATTTGAACGTTTTAAACATGTTAAAGATGCAAATCACCTATGGATCCAAAGCTTTTGAAGAGAATAACAAACGCTCATAAATTCTCATGTGAACGTGCGGTGGGATATTTACCCGAGTCAAACAAGCCATTATTTTACCCATCTACAAAAAGCTGACCCAACGATCATGGATGATTGTAAAGTGATTTATCGTGCGTAACGGGCTATATTACCATAGGAAATGACTTATGGATTGGGAGTCAAGACTCCGTTAAAAATACCAGCTACCCCCTTTTTCCCGACGATTGCAAAACCTGATATATAAAAACTAAGAAGATCTTACAATCCCTAAAAATTACAGAAACTCTTTGGAATTATCTCGCTCTACATTTGTGCATTGTGCATTTCCATTCTACATGTACTCTTTTTTCTTAAAACAAAACTTTGAGTTTTCACTCTCCCCTCATCCCGTAATCCAAAAAGGCAAATAGATCACAACAAAATGAAAATTTTAGAGTTCATGTACGGAAAAAAATTTAAATCAATATCAAATGTAAGTAAAGAAAATTTATTCACACACCACAATTGAACATAAAAGTTTTGTTGTCCAAGTTTGAGAAATTCCACAAGTTCAACCTCAACATCTTGGAATTTTATAGGAAAGAGATATCCTCCACACATGCTTTAAAAATGGATATGCATGTTTTAAACATGTTAAAGATGCAAATCACCTATGGATCCAAAGCTTTTGAAGAGAATAACAAACGCTCATTAAATTCTCAACTGAACGTGTGGTGGGATATTTACCCGAGTCAAACAAGCCATTATTTTGCCCATATACAAAAAGCTGACCCAACGATCATTGATGATTGTAAAGTGATTTATCATGCGTAACGGGCTATATTACCCTAAGAAATGACTTATGGATTGGGAGTCAAGACTCAGTTAAAAATCCCTGCCTCCCCCTTTTTCCTAACGATTGCAAAACCTGATACATAAAAACTAAGAAGAGCTTACAATCCCTAAAAATTACAGAAACTCTTTGGAATTATCTCGCTCTACATTAGTGCACTGTGCATTTTCATTTTAGAGGTACACTTTTTTCATAAATCAAAACTTTGAGTTTGCGCTCTCCCTTCATCCTGTCAACCAAAAAGGCAAATAGATCACAACGAAATAAAAAAATTTTGAGTTCTTGTACTGAAAAAAATTTTAAACTATAACAAATGTAAGTAAAGAAAATTTATTCACACACCACAAATGAACACAGAAGTTTTGTTGTCAAAGTTTGGGAAATTCCACTAGTTCAACCCCTACAGCTTGGAATTTCATAGGAAAGAGATTTCCTACACACTTGCTTTAAAAATGGAGATGCATGTTCTAAACATGTTAAAGATGCAAATCACCTATGGATCCAAAGCTTTTGAAGAGAATAACAAACGCTCATTAAATTCTCAAGTGAACGTGCGGTGGGATATTTACCCGAGTCAAACAAGCCATTATTTTACCCATCTATAAAAAGCTCACCCAACAATCATGGATGATTGTAAAGTGATTTATCTTGCGTAACGAGCTATATTACCCTAAGAAATGACTTACGGATTGAGAGTCAAGACTCTGTTAAAAATCCCTGCCTCCCCCTTTTTCCCAACGATTGCAAAACCTGATATATAAAAACTAAGAAGAGCTTACAATCCCTAAAAATTACAGAAACTCTTTGGAATTATCTCACTCTACATTTGTGCACTCTGCATTTTCATGTTAGATGTACACTTTTTTCGTAAATCAAAACTTTGAGTTTTCGCTCTCCCTTCAGCCCGTAAACCAAAAAGGCAAATAGATCACAACAAAATGAAAATTTTGGAGTTCAAGTACGGAAAAAAATTTAAAACAATAACAAATATAAGTAAAGAAAATTTATTCACACACCACATATGAACACAAAAGTTTTGTTGTCCAAGTTTGGGAAATTCCACTTGTTCGACCCTAACAACGTGGAATTTTATAAGAAAGAGATTTCCTCCACACATGCTTAAAAAATGGATTTGCATGTTTTAAACATGTTAAATATGGAAATCACCGATGGATCCAAAGCTTTTGAAGAAAATAACAAACACTCATTAAATTCTCAAGTGAACATGCGGTGGGATATTTTCCCGAGTCAAACAAGCCATTATTTTTCCCATCTACAAAAAGCTGACGCAACGATCATGGATGATTGTAAAGTGATTTATCATGCGTAACGGGCTATATAACCCTAAGAAATGACTTATGGATTGGGAGTCAAGACTCAGTTAAAAATCCCTGGCTCCCCCTTTTTCCCGACGATTTCAAAACTTGATATATAAAAACTAAGAAGAGCTTACAATCCCTAAAAATTACAGAAACTCTTTGGAATTATCTCGCTCTACATTTGTGCACTGTGCATTTTCATTTTAGATGTACGCTTTTTTCATAAATCAAAACTTTGAGTTTTCTCTCTCCCTTCATCCAGTAAACCAAAACGCCAAATAGATCACAACAAAATGAAAACTTTGGAGTTCAACTACGGAAAAAATTTAAAACAATAACAAATGTAAGTAAAGAAAATTTATTCACACACCACAAATGAACACAAAAGTTTTGTTGTCCAAGTTTGGGAAATTCCACTAATTCAACCCTAACAGCTTGGAATTTTATATGAAAGAGATTTCCTCCACACATACTTAAAAAATGGATTTGCATGTTTTAAACATGTTAAAGAGGCAAATCACCTATGGATCCATAGGTTTTGAAGAGAATAACAAACGCTCATTAAATTGTCAAGTGAACGTGCGGTGGGATATTTACCCGAGTCAAACAAGCCATTATTTTGCCCATCTACAAAAAGCTGACCCAACGATCATGGATGATGGTAAAGTGATTTATCATGCGTAACGGGCTATATTACCCTAATAAATGACTTATGGATTGGGAGTCAAGACTCAGTAAAAAATCCCTGCCTCCCCCTTTTTCCTGACGATTGCAAAACCTGATATATAAAAACTAAGAAGAGCTTACAATCCCTAAAAATTACAGAAACCTTTTGAAATTATCTCTCTCTACATTTGTGCATTGTGCATTTCCATTCTATATGTACTTTTTTTTCTTAAAACAAAACTTTGAGTTTTCACTCTCCCTTTCTTCCCGTAAACAAAAAAGGCAAATAGATCACAACAAAATGAAAATTTTGGATTCAAGTACGAAAAAAATTTAAAACAATAACAAATGTAAGTAAAGAAAATTTATTCACACACCACAAATGAACACAAAAGTTTTGTTGTCCATGTTTGGGAAATTCCACTAGTTCAACCCTAACAGCTTGGAATTTTATAAGAAAGAGATTTCCTCCACACATACTTAAAAAATCGATTTGCATGTTTTAAACATGTTGAAGAAGCAAATCACCTATGGATCCAAAGCTTTTGAAGAGAATAACAAACGCTCATTAAATTCTCAAGTGAACGTGCGGTAGGATATTTACCCGAGTCAAACAAGCCATTATTTTGCCCATCTACAAAAAGCTGACCCAACAATCATTGATGATTGTAAAGTGATTTATCATGTGTAACGGGCTATATTACCCTAAGAAATGACTTATGGATTGGGAGTCAAGACTCAGTTAAAAATCCCTGCCTCCCCCTTTTTCCTGACGATTGCAAAACCTGATACATAAAAACTAAGAAGAGCTTACAATCCCTAAGAATTATAGAAACTCTTTGGAATTACCTCTCTCTACATTTGTGCATTGTGAATTTCCATTCTACATGTACTCTTTTTGCTTAAAACAAAACTTTGAGCTTTCGCTCTCCCTTCATCCCGTAAACCAAAAAGGCAAATTGATCACAACAAAATGAAAATTTTAGAGTTCATGTATGGAAAAAAATCTAAAACAATAACAAATGTAAGTAAAGAAAATTTATTCACACACCACAAATGAACACAAAAGTTTTGTTGTCCAAGTTTGGGAAATTCCACTAGTTCAACCCTAACAGCTTGGAATTTTATAAGAAAGAGATTTCCTTCACACATGCTTAAAAAATGGATTTGCATGTTTTAAACATGTTGAAGATGCAAATCACCTATGGATCCATAGCTTTTGAAGAGAATAACAAACGCTCATTAAATTCTCAATTGAACGTGCGGTGGGATATTTACCCGACTAAAACAAGCCATTATTTTACCCATCTACAAAAAGTTGACCCTACGATCATGGATGATTTTAAAGTGATTTATCACGCATAACGGGCTATATTACCCTGATAAATGACTTATGGATTGGGAGTCAAGACTCAGTTAAAAATCCCTGCCTCCCCCTTTTTCCCGACGATTGCATAACCTGATATATAAAAACTAAGAAGAGCTTACAATCCCTAAAAATTACAGAAAATCTTTGGAATTATCTCGCTCTACATTAGTGCACTATGCATTTTCATTTTAGATGTTCAAATTTTTCATAAATCAAAAATTTGAGTTTTCACTCTCCCTTTCATCCCGTAAACCAAAAAGGCAAATAGATCACAACAAAATGAAAATTTTGGATTTAAGTACGGAAAAAATTAAAAGCAATAAAAAATGAAAGTAAAGAAAATTTATTCACCCACCACAAATGAACACAAAAGTTTTGTTGTCCAAGTTTGGGAAATTCCACTAGTTCAACCCTAACAACTTGGAATTTTAGAAGAAAGAGATTTCCTCCACACATGCTTAAAAAATGGATTTGCATGTTTTAAACATGTTAAAGGTGCAAATCACCTATGGATCCAAAGCTTTTGAAGAGAATAACAAACACTCATTAAATTCTCAAGTAAACATGCGGTGGGATATTTTCCCGTGTCAAACAAGCCATTATTTTGCCCATCTACAAAAAGCTGACCCAACGATCATGGATGATTGTAAAGTGATTTATCATGCATAACTGGCTATATAACCCTAAGAAATGACTTATGGATTGGGAGTCAAGACTCAGTTAAAAATCCCTGCCTCCCCCTTTTTCCCGACGATTGCAAAACCTGATATATAAAAACTAAGAAGAGCTTACAATCCCTAAAAATTACAGAAAATATTTGGAATTATCTCGCTCTACATTTGTGCACTCTGCATTTTCATTTTAGATGTACACTTTTTTCATAAATCAAGACTTTGAGTTTTCGCTCTCACTTCATCCCGTAAACCAAAAAGCCAAATAGATCACAACAAAATGAAAATTTTTGAGTTCATGTACGGAAAAAAAATAAAAAAAAATAACGAATGTAAGTAAAGAAAATTTATTCACTCACCACAAATGAACACAAAAGTTTTGTTGTTCAAGTTTGGGAAATTCCACTAGTTCAACCCTAACAACTTGGAATTTTATAAGAAGTGTTTTCCTCCACAGATGCTTAAAAAATGGATTTGCAAGTTTTAAACATGTTAAAGATGCCAATCACCAATGGATCCAAAGCTTTTGAAGAGAATAACAAACGCTCATTAAATTCTCAAGAGAACGTGCGGTGGGATAATTACCCGAATCAAACAGGCCATTATTTTGCCCATCTACAAAAAGCTGACCCAACGATCATGGATGATTGTAAAGTGATTTATCATGCGTAATGGGCTATATTACCCTAATAAATGACTTATGGATTGGGAGTCAAGACTTAGTTAAAAATCCCTGCCTCCCCCTTTTTCCCGACGATTGCAAAACCTGATATATAAAAACTAAGAAAAGCTTACAATCCCTAAAAATTACAGAAACTCTTTGAAATTATCTCTTTCTACATTTGTGCATTTTGCATTTCCATTCTACATGTACTCTTTTTTCTTAAAACTTAGCTTTGAGTTTTCACTCTCCCTTCATCCCGTAAACCAAAAAGGCAAATAGATCACAACAAAATGACTATTTATGAGTTCAAGTACGGAAAAATTTTAGCAAAACAACAAATGTAAGTAAAGATATTCACACACCACAAATGAACACAAAAGTTTAGTTGTCCAAGTTTGGGAAATTCCACTAGTTGAACCCCAACAACTTGGAATTTTATAGGGAAGAGATTTCCTCCACACATTCTTCAAAAATGGATATGCATGTTTTAAACATGTTAAAGATGCAAATCACCTATGGATCCAAAGCTTTTGAAGAGAATAACAAACACTCATTAAATTCTCAACTGAAAGTGCGGTGGGATATTTACCCAAGTCAAGCACGCCATTATTTTGCCCATCTACAAAAAGCTGACCCAACGATCATGGATGATTGTAAAGTGATTTATCATGCATAACGGGCTATATTACCGTAAGAAATGACTTATGGATTGGGAGTCAAGACTCAGTTAAAAATCCCTGCCTCCCCCTTTTTCCCGGCGATTGCAAAACCTGATATATAAAAACTAAGAAGAGCTTACAATCCCTAAAAATTATTGAAACTCTTTGGAATTATCTCTCTCTACATTTGTGCACTGTGCATTTTCATTTTACATGTACACTTTTTGCATAAATCAAAACTTTGAGTTTTCACTCTCCCTTCATCCCGTAATCCAAAAAGGCAAATAGATCACAACAAAATGAAAATTTTAGAGTTCATGTACGGAAAAAAATTAAAAACAATAACAAATGTAAGTAAAGAAAATTTATTCACACACCACAAATGAACACAAAAGTTTTATTGTCGAAGTTTTGGAAATTCCACTAGTTCAACCCTAACAGCTTGGAATTTTATAAGAAAGACATTTCCTCCACACATGCTTAAAAAATGGATTTGTAGAGAATAACAAACGTTCATTAAATTCTCAAGTGAAAGTGCGGTGGGATATTTACCCGAGTCAAACAAGCCAGTATTTTGCCCATTTACAAAAAGCTGATCCAACGATCATGGATGATTGTAAAGTGATTTATCATGCGTAACTGGCTATATTACCCTAATAAATGACTTATGGATTGGTAGTCAAGACTCAGTTAAAAATCCCTGCCTCCCCCTTTTTCCCGACGATTGCAAAACCTGATATATAAAAACTAAGAAGAGCTTACAATCCCTAAAAATTACAGAAACTCTTTGGAATTATCTCTCTCTACATTTGTGCATTGTGCATGTCCATTCTACATGTACTCTTTTTTCTTACAACAAAACTTTGAGTTTTTGCTCACCCTTTCATCCCGTAAACCGAAAAAGCAAATAGATCACAACAAAAAGAATATTTTGGAGTTCAAGTACGGAAAAAATTTAAAACAATAACAAATGTAAGTAAGGAAAATTTATTTACAATCACAAATGAACACAAAAGTTTTGTTGTCCAAGTTTGGGAAATTCCACTAGTTCAACCCCAACAGCTTGGAATTTTATAGGAAAGACTTTTCCTCCACACATGCTTTAAAAATGGATATGCATGTATTAAGCATGTTAAAGATGCAAGTCACCTATGGATCCATAGCTTTTGAAGAGAACTACAAAGGCTAATTAAATTCTCAAGTGAACGTGCGGTGGGATATTTACCCGAGTCAAACAAGCCATTATTTTGCCCATCAACAAAAAGTTGACCCAACGATCATGGATGATTGTAAAGTGAATTATCATGCGTAACGGGCTATATTACCCTAAGTAATGACTTATGGATTGGGAGTCAAGACTCAATTAAAAATCGTTGCCTCCCCCTTTTTCCCTACGATTGCAAAACCTGATATATAAAAACTAAGAAGAGCTTACAATCCCTGAAAATTACAGAAACTCTTTGGAATTATCTCGCTCAACATTTGTGCACTCTGCATTTTCATTTTAGATTTACACTTTTTTCATAAATCAAAACTTTGAGTTTTCACTCTCCCTTTATCCCATAAACCAAAAAGGCCAATAGATCACAACAAAATTAAAATTTTAGAGTTCATGTACGGAAAAAAATTTAAAACAATAACAAATGTAAGTAAAGAAAATTTCTTCACAAACCACAAATGAACACAAAAGTTTTGTCGTCCATGTTTGGGAAATTCCACTAGTTCAACCCTAACAGCTTGGAATTTTGTGGGAAAGAGATTTCCTCCACACATGCTTTAAAAATGGATCTGAATGTTTTAAACATGTTAAAGATGCAAATCACCTATGGATTCAGAGCTTTTGAAGAGTGTAACAAACCCTCATTAAATTCTCAACGGAACGTGCGGTAGGATATTTACCTGAGTCAAACAAGCCATTCTTTTGCCCATCTACAAAAAGCTGACCCAATGATCATGGATGATTCCAAAGTGATTTATCATGAGTAACGGGCTATATTACCCTAAGAAATGACTTATGGATTGGGAGTCAAGACTCAAATAAAAATCCCTGCCTCCCCCTTTTTCCCGACGATTGCAAAACCTGATATATAATAACTAAGAAGAGCTTACAATAAGTTAAAATTACAGAAACTCTTTGGAATTAACTCGCTCAACATTTGTGCACTCTGCATTTTCATTTTAGATTTACACTTTTTTCATAAATCAAATCTTTGAGTTTTCGCTCTCCCTTTATCCCATAAACCAAAAAGGCAAATAGATCACAACAAAATTAAAATTTTAGAGTTCATGTACGGAAAAAAATTTAAAACAATAACAAATGTAAGTAAAGAAAATTTCTTCACACACCACAAATGAACACAAAAGTTTTGTTGTCCATGTTTGGGAAATTCCACTAGTTCAACCCTAACAGCTTGGAATTTTGTAGGAAAGAGATTTCCTCGAAGCATGCATTAAAAATGGATTTGAATGTTTTAAACATGTAAAAGATACAAATCACCTATGGATCCAAAGCTTTTGAAGAGAGTAACAGACCCTCATTAAATTCTCAACGGAACGTGCGGTAGGATATTTACCTGAGTCAAACAAGCCATTATTTTGCCCATCTACAAAAAGCTGACCCAATGATCATGGATGATTGCAAAGTGATTTATCATGAGTAACGGGTTATATTACCCTAAGAAATGACTTATGGATTGGGAGTCAAGACTCAGTTAAAAATCCATGCCTCCCCCTTTTTCCCGATGATTGCAAAACCTGATATATAATAACTAAGAAGAGCTTACAATCCCTAAAAATTACAGAAACTCTTTGGAATTATCTCTCTCTATATTTGTGCATTGTGCATTTTCATTCTACATGTACTCTTTTTTCTTAAAACCAACGATCATGGATGATTGTAAAGTGAATTATCATGCGTAACGGGCTATATTACCCTAAGTAATGACTTATGGTTTGGGAGTCAAGACTCAATTAAAAATCGCTACCTCCCCCTTTTTCCCGACGATTGCAAAACCTGATATATAAAAACTAAGAAGAGCTTACAATCCCTAAAAAATACAGAAACTCTTTGGAATTATCTCGCTCAACATTTGTGCACTGTGCATTTTCATTTTAGATTTTCACTTTTTTCATAAATCAAAACTTTGAGTTTTCGCTCTCCCATTATCCCATAAACCAAAAACGCAAATAGATCACAACAAAATTAAAATTTTAGAGTTCATGTACGGAAAAAAATTTAAAACAATAACAAATGTAAGTAAAGAAAATTTATTCACACACCACAAATGAACACAAAAGTTTTGTTGTCCAAGTTTGGGAAATTCCACTAATTCAACCCTAACAGCCTGGAATTTTGTAAGAAAGTGATTTCCTCCACACATACTTAAAAAATGGATTTGCATGTTTTAAACATGTTAAAGAGGCAAATCACCTATGGATCCATAGGTTTTGAAGAGAATAACAAACGCTCATTAAATTCTCAAGTGTCGTGCGGTGGGATATTTACCCGAGTCAAACAAGCCATTATTTTGCCCATCTACAAAAAGCTGACCCAACGATCATGGATGATTGTAAAGTGATTTATCATGCGTAACGGGCTATATTACCCTAATAAATGACTTATGGATTGGGAGTCAAGACTCAGTAAAAAATCCCTGCCTCCCCCTTTTTCCTGACGATTGCAAAACCTGATATATAAAAACTAAGAAGAGCTCACAATCCCTAAAAATTACAGAAACTCTTTGGAATTATCTCTCTCTACATTTGTGCATTGTGCATTTCCATTCCATATGTACTCTTTTTTCTTAAAACAAAACTTTGAGTTTTCGCTCTCCCTTTCTTCCCGTAAACCAAAAAGGCAAATAGATCACAACAAAATGAAATTTTTGGATTAAAGTACGGAAAAAATTTAAAACAATAACAAATGTAAGTAAAGGAAATTTATTCACACACCACAAATGAACACAAAAGTTTTGTTGTCCATGTTTGGGAAATTCCACTAGTTCAACCCTAACAGCTTGGAATTTTATAAGAAAGAGATTTCCTCCACACATACTTAAAAAATCGATTTGCATGTTTTAAACATGTTGAAGAAGCAAATCACCTATGGATCCATAGCTTTTGAAGAGAATAACAAACGCTCATTAAATTCTCAAGTGAACGTGCGGTAGGATATTTACCCGAGTCAAACAAGCCATTATTTTGCCTATCTACAAAAAGCTGACCCAACGATCATGGATGATTGTAAAGTGATTTATCATGTGTAACGGGCTATATTACCCTAAGAAATGACTTATGGATTGCGAGTCAAGACTCAGTTAAAAATCCCTGCCTCCCCTTTTTCCCGACAATTGCAAAACTTTGTATATAAAAACTAAGAAGAGCTTACAATCCCTAAAAATTATAGAAACTCTTTGGAATTATCTCTCTCTACATTTGTGCATTGTGAATTTCCATTCTACATGTACTCTTTTCGCTTAAAACAAAACTTTGAGCTTTCGCTCTCCCTTCATCCCGTAAACCAAAAAGGCAAATTGATCACAACAAAATGAAAATTTTAGAGTTCATGTATGGAAAAAAATCTAAAACAATAACAATTGTAAGTAAATAAAATTTATTCACACACCACAAATGAACACAAAAGTTTTGTTGTCCAAGTTTGGGAAATTCCACTAGTTCAACCCTAACAGCTTGGAATTTTATAAGAAAGAGATTTCCACCGCACATGCTTAAAAAATGGATTTCCATGTTTTAAACATGTTAAAGATGCATATCACCTATGGATCCAAAGCTTTTGAAGAGAATAACAAATGCTCATTAAATTCTCAAGTGAACGTGCGGTGGGATATTTACCCGACTAAAACAAGCCATTATTTTACCCATCTACAAAAAGTTGACCCTACGATCATGGATGATTTTAAAGTGATTTATCACGCATAACGGGCTATATTACCCTAATAAATGACTTATGGATTGGGAGTCAAGACTCAGTTAAAAATCCCTGCCTCCCCCTTTTTTCCGACGATTGCAAAACCTGATATATAAAAACTAAGAAGAGCTTACAATCCCTAAAAATTATAGAAACTCTTTGGAATTATCTCGCTCTACATTAGTGCACTGTGCATTTTCATTTTAGATGTTCAAATTATTCATAAATCAAAAATTTGAGTTTTCACTCTCCCTTTCATCCCGTAAACCAAAAAGGCAAATAGATCACAACAAAATGAAAATTTTGGATTCAAGTACAGAAAAAATTAAAAGCAATAAAAAATGTAAGTAAAGAAAATTTATTCACACACCACAAATGAACACAAAAGTTTTGTTGTCCAAGTTTGGGAAATTCCACTAGTTCAACCCTAACAACTTGGAATTTTAGAAGAAAGAGATTTCCTCCACACATGCTTAAAAAATGGATTTGCATGTTTTAAACATGTTAAAGATGCAAATCACCTATGGATCCAAAGCTTTTGAAGAGAATAACAAACAATCATTAAATTCTCAAGTAAACATGCGGTGGGATATTTTCCCGTGTCAAACAATCCATTATTTTGCCCATCTACAAAAAGCTGACCCAACGATCATGGATGATTGTAAAGTGATTTATCATGCATAACGGGCTATATAACCCTAAGAAATGACTTATGGATTGGGAGTCAAGACTCAGTTAAAAATCCCTGCCTCCCCCTTTTTCCCGACGATTGCAAAACCTGATATATAAAAACTAAGAAGAGCTTACAATCCCCAAAAATTACAGAAAATCTTTGGAATTATCTCGCTCTACATTTGTGCACTCTGCATTTTCATTTTAGATGTACACTTTTTTCATAAATCAAGACTTTGAGTTTTCGCTCTCCCTTCATCCCGTAAACCAAAAAGGCAAATAGATCACAACAAAATGAAAATTTTAGAGTTCATGTACGGGAAAAAAATAAAAAGAAATAAAATATGTAAGTAAAGAAAATTTATTCACTCACCACAAATGAACACAAAAATTTTGTTGTCCAAGTTTGGGAAATTGCACTAGTTCAACCCTAACAACTTGGAATTTTATAAGAAGTGTTTTCCTCCACAGATGCTTAAAAAATGGATTTGCATGTTTTAAACATGTTAAAGATGCCAATCACCTATGGATCCAAAGCTTTTGAAGAGAATAACAAACGCTCATTAAATTCTCAAGTGAATGTGTGGTGGGATATTTACTCGAGTCAAACAAGCCATTATTTTGCCCATCTACAAAAAGCTGACCCTACGATCATGGATGATTGTAAAGTGATTTATCATGCTTAATGGGCTATATTGCCCTAATAAATGACTTATGGATTGGTAGTCAAGACTCAGTTAAAAATCCCTGCCTCCCCCTTTTTCCCGACGATTGCAAAACCTGATATATAAAAACTAAGAAAAGCTTACAATCCCTAAAAATTACAGAAACTCTTTGAAATTATCTCTTTCTACATTTGTGCATTTTGCATTTCCATTCTACATGTACTCTTTTTTCTTAAAACTTAGCTTTGAGTTTTCACTCTCCCTTCATCCCGTAAACCAAAAAGGCAAATAGATCACAACAAAATGACTATTTATGAGTTCAAGTACGGAAAAATTTTAACAAAACAACAAATGTAAGTAAAGAAATTTTATTCACACACCACTAGTTCAACCCCAATAGCTTGGAATTTTATAGGGAAGAGATTTCCTCCACACATTCTTTAAAAATGGATATGCATGTTTTAAACATGTTAAAGATGCAAATCACCTATGGATCCAAAGCTTTTGAAGAGAATAACAAACGCTCATTAAATTCTCAACTGAAAGTGCGGTGGGATATTTACCCAAGTCAAGCAAGCCATTATTTTGCCCATCTACAAAAAGCTGACCCAACGATCATGGATGATTGTAAAGTGATTTATCATGCATAACGGGCTATATTACCCCAAGAAATGACTTATGGATTGGGAGTCAAGACTCAGTTAAAAATCCCTGCCTTCACCTTTTTCCCGGCGATTGCAAAACCTGATATATAAAAACTAAGAAGAGCTTACAATCCCTAAAAATTAGTGAAACTCTTTGGAATTATCTCTCTCTACATTTGTGCACTGTGCATTTTCACTTTAGATGAACACTTTTTGCATAAATCAAAACTTTGAGTTTTCGCTCTCCCTTCATTCCGTAATCCAAAAAGGCAAATAGATCACAACAAAATGAAAATTTTAGAGTTCATGTACGGAAAATAATTAAAAACAACAACAAATATAAGTAAAGAAAATTTATTCACACACCACAAATGAACACAAAAGTTTTATTGTCCAAGTTTGGGAAATTCCACTAGTTCAACCCTAACAGCTTGGAATTTTATAAGAAAGACATTTCCTCCACACATGCTTAAAAAATGGATTTGCAGAGAATAACAAACGTTCATTAAATTCTCAAGTGAAAGTGCGGTGGGATATTTACCCGAGTCAAACAAACCATTATTTTGCCCATTTACAAAAAGCTGACCCAACGATCATGGATGATTGTAAAGTGATTTATCATGCGTAACTGGCTATATTACCCTAATAAATGACTTATGGATTGGTAGTCAAGACTCAGTTAAAAATCCCTGCCTCCCCCTTTTTCCCTATGATTGCAAAACCTGATATATAAAAACTAAGAAGAGCTTACAATCCCTAAAAATTACAGAAACTCTTTGGAATTATCTCTCTCTACATTTGTGCATTGTGCATTTCCATTCTACATGTACTCTTTTTTCTTACAACAAAACTATGAGTTTTTGCTCTCCCTTTCATCCCGTAAACCAAAAAGGCAAATAGATCACAACAAAAAGAATATTTTGGAGTTCAAGTACGGAAAAAATTTAAAACAATAACAAATGTAAGTAAGGAAAATTTATTTACAATCACAAATGAACACAAAAGTTTTGTTGTCCAAGTTTGGGAAATTCCACTAGTTCAACCCCAACAGCTTGGAATTTTATAGGAAAGACTTTTCCTCCACACATGCTTTAAAAATGGATATGCATGTATTAAGCATGTTAAAGATGCAAGTCACCTATGGATCCATAGCTTTTGAAGAGAACAACAAAGGCTCATTAAATTCCCAAGTGAACGTGCGGTGGGATATTTACCCAAGTCAAACAAGCCATTATTTTGCCCATCAACAAAAAGCTGACCCAACGATCATGGATGATTGTAAAGTGAATTATCATGCGTAACGGGCTATATTACCCTAAGTAATGACTTATGGATTGGGAGTCAAGACTCAATTAAAAATCGTTGCCTCCCCCTTTTTCCCGACGATTGAAAAACCTGATATATAAAAACTAAGAAGAGCTTACAATCCCTGAAAATTACAGAAACTCTTTGGAATTATCTCGCTCAACATTTGTGCACTCTGCATTTTCATTTTAGATTTACAATTTTTTCATAAATCAAAACTTTGAGTTTTCGCTCTCCCTTTATCCCATAAAACAAAAAGGCAAATAGATCACAACAAAATTAAAATTTTCGAGTTCATGTACGGATAAAAATTTAAAACAATAACAAATGTAAGTAAAGAAAATTTCTTCACACACCACAAATGAACACAAAAGTTTTGTTGTCCATGTTTGGGAAATTCCACTAGTTCAACCCTAACAGCTTGGAATTTTGTGGGAAAGAGATTTCCTCCACACATGCTATAAAAATGGATTTGAATGTTTTAAACATGTTAAAGATGCAAATCACCTATGGATCCAAAAATTTTGAAGAGAGTAACAAACCCTCATTAAATTCTCAACGGAACGTGCGGTAGGATATTTACCTGAGTCAAACAAGACATTCTTTTGCCCATCTACAAAAAGCTGACCCAATGATCATGGATGATTCCAAAGTGATTTATCATGAGTAACGGGCTATATTACCCTAAGAAATGACTTATGGATTGGGAATCAAGACTCAGTTAAAAATCCCTGCCTCCCCCTTTTTCCCGACGATTGCAAAACCTGATATATAATAACTACGAAGAGCTTACAATAACTAAAAATTACAGAAACTCTTTGGAATTAACTCGCTCAACATTTGTGCACTCTGCATTTTCATTTTAGATTTACACTTTTTTCATAAATCAAATCTTTGAGTTTTCGCTCTCCCTTTATCCCATTAACCAAACAGGCAAACAGATCACAACAAAATTAAAATTTTAGAGTTCATGTACGGAAAAAAATTTAAAACAATAACAAATTTAAGTAAAGAAAATTTCTTCACACACCACAAATGAACACAAAATTTTTGTTGTCCATGTTTGGGAAATTCCACTAGTTCAACCCTAACAGCTTGGAATTTTGTAGGAAAGAGATTTCCTCCACACATACTTTAAAAATGGATTTGAATGTTTTAAATATGTTAAAGATGCAAATCACCTATGGATCCAAAGCTTTTGAAGAGAGTAACAGACCCTCATTAAATTCTCAACGGAACGTGCGGTAGGATATTTACCTGAGTCAAACAAGCCATTATTTTGCCCTTCTACAAAAAGCTGACCCAATGATCATGGATGATTGCAAAGTGATTTATCATGAGTAACGGGTTATATTACCCTAAGAAATGACTTATGGATTGGGAGTCAAGACTCAGTTAAAAATCCATGCCTCCCCCTTTTTCCCGACGATTGCAAAACCTCATATATAATAACTAAGAAGAGCTTACAATCCCTAAAAATTACAAAAACTCTTTGGAATTATCTCTCTCTACATTTGTGCATTGTGCATTTTCAATCAACATGTACTCTTTTTTCTTAAAACCAACGATCATGGATGATTGTAAAGTGAATTATCATGCGTAATGGGCTATATTACCCTAAGTAATGACTTATGGATTGGGAGTCAAGACTCAATTAAAAATCACTACCTCCCCCTTTTTCCCGACGATTGCAAAACCTGATATATAAAAGCTAAGAAGAGCTTACAATCCCTAAAAATTACAGAAACTCTTTGGAATTATCTCGCTCAACATTTGTGCACTGTGCATTTTCATTTTAGATTTACACTTTTTTCATAAATCAAAACTTTGAGTTTTCGCTCTCCCATTATCCCATAAACCAAAAAGGCAAATAGATCACAACAAAATTAAAATTTTAGAGTTCATGTACGGAAAAAAATTTAAAACAATAACAAATGTAAGTAAAGAAAATTTATTCACACACCACAAATGAACACAAAAGTTTTGTTGTCCAAGTTTGGGAAATTCCACTAGTTCAACCCTAACAGCTTGGAATTTTATAAGAAAGAGATTTCCTCCACACATGCTTAAAAAATGGATTTTCATGTTTTAAACATGTTAAAGATGCAAATCACCTATGGATCCAAAGGTTTTGAAGAGAATAACAAACGCTCATTAAATTCTCAAGTGAACGTGCGGTGGGATATTTTACACGAGTCAAACATGCCATTATTTTGCCCATCTACAAAAAGCTGACCCAACAATCATGGATGATTGTAAAGTGATTGATCTTGCATAACGGGCTATATTACCCTAAGAAATGACTTATGGATTGTTAGTCAAGACTTAGTTAAAAATCCATGCCTCCCCCTTTTTCCTGACGATTGCAAAACCTGATATATAAAAACTAAGAAGAGCTTACAATCCCTAAAAATTACAGAAACTCTTTGGAATCATCTCGCTCTACATTAGTGCACTATGCATTTTCATTTTAGATGTACACTTTTTTCATATATCAAAACTTTGAGTTTTCCCTCTCCCTTCATCCTGTCAACCAAAAAGGCAAATAGATCACAACAAAAGGAAAATTTTAGAGTTCTCGTACGGAAAAAAATTTAAAACAATAAAAATGTAAGTAAAGAAAATTTATTATCACAAAACAAATGAACACAAAAGTTTTGTTGTCCAAGTTTGGGAAATTTCACTAGTTCAACCCTAACAGCTTGGAATTTTATAAGAAAGAGATTTCCTCCACACATGCTTAAAAAATGGATTTGCATGTTTTAAACATGTTAAAGATACAAATCACATATGGATCCAAAGCTTTCGAAGTGAATAACAAACGCTCATTAAATTCTCAAGTGAACGTGCGGTGGGATATTTACCCGAGTCAAACAAGCCATTATTTTGCCCATCTACAAAAAGTTAACCCAACGATCATGGATGATTGTAAAGTAATTGATCATGCGTAACAGGCTATATTACCCTAAAAAATGACTTATGGATTGGGAATCAAGACACAGTTAAAAATCCCTGCCTCCCCCTTTTTCCCGACGATTGCAAAACCTGATATATAAAAGCTAAGAAGAGCTTACAATCCAAAAAAATTATAGAAACTCTTTGGAATTATCTCTCTCTAAATTTGTGCATTGTGCATTGTGCATTACCATTCTACATGTACTCTTTTTTCTTAAAACAAAACATTGAATTTTCGCTCTCCCTTCATCCCGTAAACCAAAAAGGCAAATAGATCACAACAAAGTGAAAATTTTGGTGTTCAATTACGGTAAAAATTTAAAACAATAACAAATGTAAGTAAGGAAAATTCATTCGCACACCACAAATGAACACAAAAGTTTTGTTGTCCAAGTTTGGGAAATTCCACTAGTTGAACCCAAGCAGCTTAGAATTTTATAAGAAAGAGATTTCCACCTCACATGTTTTAAAAATGGATTTGCATGTTTTAAACATGTTGAAGATGCAAATCACCTATGGATCCAAAGCTTTTGAAGAGAATAACAAACGCTCATTAAATTATCAAGTGCACATGCAGTGGGATATTTACCCGAGTCAAACAAGCCATTATTTTGCCCATCTACAAAAAGCTGACCCAACGATCATGGATTATTGTAAAGTGATTTATCATGCGTAACAGGCTATATTACCCTTAGAAATGACTTATGGATTGAGAGTCAAGACTCAGTTAAAAATCCCTGCCTCCTGCTTTTTCCAGACGATTGCGAAACCTGATACATAAAAACTAAGAAGAGCTTACAATCCCTAAAAATTACAGAAACTCTTTGGAATTATCTCACTCTACATTAGTGCACTGTGCATTTTCATTTTAGATGTACGTTTTTTCATATATCAAAACTTTGAGTTTTCGCTCTCCCTTCATCCTGTCAACCAAAAAGGCAAATAGATCACAACAAAATGAAAATTTTAGAGTTCTTGTAAGGAAAAAAATTTAAAACAATAACAAATGTAAGTAAAGAAATTTATTCACACACCACAAAAGAACACAAAATTTTTGTTGTCCAAGTTTGGGAAATTCCACTAGTTCAACCCTTAAGCTTCAAATTTTATAAGAAAGAGATTTCCTCCACACATGCTTAAAAAATGTATTTGCATGTTTTAAACATGTTAAAGATGCAAATCACCTATGGATCCAAAGCTTTTGAAGAGAATAACAAACGCTCATTAAATTCTCAACTGAACGTGTGGTGGGATATTTACCCGAGTCAAACAAGCCATTATTTTGCCAATCTACAAAAAGCTGACCCAACGATCATTGATGATTGTAAAGTTATTTATCATGTGTAACGGGCTATATTACCCTAAGAAATGACTTATGGATTGGGAGTCAAGACTCAGTTAAAAATCCCTGCCTCCCCCTTTTTCCCGGCGATTGCAAGACCTGATACATAAAAACTAAGAAGAGCTTACAATCCCTAAAAATTACAGAAACTCTTTGGAATTATCTCGCTCTACATTAGTGCACTGTGGATTTTCATTTTAGAGGTACACTTTTTTCATAAATCAAAACTTTGAGTTTGCGGTCTCCCTTCATCCTGTCAACCAAAAAGGCAAATAAATCACAACAAAATAAAAATTTTTGAGTTCTTGTGCAGAAAAAAATTTTAAACTATAACAAATGTAAGTAAAGAAAATTTATTCACACACCACAAATGAACACAAAAGTATTGTTGTCCAAGTTTGGAAAATTCCACTAGTTCAGCCGTAACAACTTGGAATTTTATAAGAAAGAGATTTCCTCCACACATGCTTAAAAAATGGATTTGCATGTTTTAAACATGTTAAAGATGCAAATCACCTATGGATCCAAAGATTTTGAAGTGAATAATAAACGCTCATTAAATTCTCAAGTGAACGTGCAGTGGGATAATTACCCGAGTCAAACAAGCCATTATTTTGCCCATCTATAAAAATCTGACCCAACAGTCATGGATGATTGTAAAGTGATTTATCATGCGTAATGGGCTATATTACCCTAAGAATGACTTATGGATTGGGAGTCAAGACTCAGTTAAAAATCCCTGCCTCCCCATTTTTCCCGACGATTGCAAAACCTGATACATAAAAACTAAGAAGAGCTTACAATCCCTAAAAATTACAGAAACTCTTTGCAATTATCTCGCTCTACATTAGTGCACTGTGCATTTTCATTTTAGATGTACGTTTTTTCATATATCAAAACTTTGAGTTTTCACTCTCCCTTCATCCTGTCAACCAAAAATGCAAATAGATCACAACAAAATAAAAATTTATGAGTTCTTGTACGGAAAAAAATTCAAAAAAGTAACAAATGTAATTAATTAAAATTTATTCACACACCACGAATAAACACAAAAGTTTTGTTCTCCAGGTTCTGGAAATTCAACTAGTTCAACCCTAACAGCTTGGAAATTTATAAGAAAGAGATTTCCTCCCCCTATTTCCTGACGATTGCAAAACCTGATATATAAAATCTAATAAGAGCTTACTATCCCTAAAAATTACAGAAACTCTTTGGAATTATCTCTCTCTACATTTGTGCATTGTGTATTTCCATTCTACATGTATTCTTTTTTCTTAAAACAAAACTTTGAGTTTTCGCTCTCCCTTCATCCCATAAACCAAAAAGGCAAATAGATCACAACAAAATGAAAATTTTGGAGTTCAAGTATGGAAAAAATTTAAAACAATAAAAAATGTAAGTAAAGAAAATTTATTCACACACCACAAATGAACACAGAAGTTTTGTTTTCAAAGTTTGGGAAATTCCACTAGTTCAACCCCAACAGCTTGGAATTTCATAGGAAAGAGATTTCCTACACACTTGCTTTAAAAATGGAGATGCATGTTTTAAACATGTTAAAGATGCAAATCACCTATGGATCCAAAGCTTTTGAAGAGAATAACAAATGCTCATTAAATTCTCAAGTGAACGTGCGGTGGGATATTTACCCGAGTCGAACAAGCCATTATTTTGCCCATCAACAAAAAGCTGACCCAACGATCATGGATGATTGTAAAGTGATTTATCATGCGTAACTGGTTATATTACCCTAAGAAATGACTTATGGATTGGGAGTCAAGACTCAGTTAAAAATCCCTGCCTCCCCATTTTTCCCAACGATTGCATAACCTGATATATAAAAACTAAGAAGACCTTACAATCCCTAAAAATTACAGAAAAGCTTTGGAATTATCTCGCTCTACATTTGTGCACTGTGCATTTTCATTTTAGATATACACTTTTTTCATAAATCAAAACTTTGAGTTTTCGTTCTCCCTTCATCCCGTAAACCAAAAAGGCAAATAGATCACAACAAAATGAAAATTTTAGAGTTCATGTAAGAAAAAAAATTTAAAACAATAACAAATGCAAGTAACGAAAATTTATTGTCACACCACAAATGAAAACAAAAGTTTTGTTGTCCAAGTTTGGGAAATTCCACTAGTTCAACCCTAACTGCTTAGAATTTTATAAGAAAGACATTTCCTCCACACATGCTTATAAAATGGATTTGCATGTTTTAGACATGTTAAAGACGCAAATCATCTATGGATCTATAGCTTTTGAAGAGAATAACAAACGCTCAATAAATTCTCAAGTGAACATGCTGTGGGATAATTACCCGAGTTAAACAGCCATTGTTTTGCCTATTTACAAAAAGCTGACCCAACGGTCATGGATGATTGTAAAGTGATTTATCATGCGTAACGAGCTATATTACCCTAATAAATGACTTATGGATTGGGAGCAAAGTCACAGTTAAAAATCCTTGCCTCCCCATTTTTCCCGACGATTGCAAAACATGATATATAAAAACTAAGAAGAGCTTACAATCCCTAAAAATTACAGAAACTCTTTGGAATTATCTCTCTCTACGTTTGGGCATTGTGCATTTTCATTCTACTTGTACTCTTTTTTCTTAAAACAAATCATTAAGTTTTCGCTCTCCCTTCATCCTGTGATCCAAAAAGGCAAATAGATCACAACAAAATGAAAATTTTAGAGTTCATGTACGGAAAAAAATTTAAAACAATAACAAATGTAAGTAAAGAAAATTTATTCACACACACAAATGAACACAAAAGTTTTGCTGTCCAAGTTTCGGAAATTCCACTAGTTCAACCCTAACAGCTTGGAATTTTAGAAGAAAGAGATTTCCTCCACAAATGCTTAAAAAATGGATTTGCATGTTTTAAACATGTTAAAGATGCAAATCACCTATGGATCCAAAACTTTTGAAGTGAATAACATACGCTCATTAAATTCTCAAGTGAACGTGCGGTGGAATATTTACCCGAGTCAAACAAGCCATTATTTTGCCCATTTAGAAAAAGCTAACCCAACGATCATGGATGATTGTAAAGTGATTTATCATGCGTAACGGGCTATATTACCCTAATAAATGACTTATGGATTGGGAGTCAAGAAACAGTTAAAAATCCCTGCCTCCCCCTTTTTCCCGACAATAACAAAACCTGATATATAAAAACTAAGAAGAGCTTACAATCCCTAAAAATTACAGAAACTCTTTGGAATTATCTCTCTCTACATTTGTGCATTGTGCATTTCCGTTCTACATGTACACTTTTTTCTTAAAACAAAACTTTGAGTTTTCGTTCTACCTTCATCCCGTAAACCAAAAAGGCAAATAGATCACAACAAAATGAAAATTTTGGAGTGCAAGTACGGAAAAAATTAAAAACAATAAAAAATGTAAGTAAAGAAAATTTATTCACACAACACAAATGAACACAGAAGTTTTGTTGTCAAAGTTTGGGAAATTCCACTAGTTCAACCCCAACAGCTAGGAATTTCATAGGAAAGAGATTTCCTACACACTTGCTTTAAAAATGGAGATGCATGTTTTAAACATGTTAAAGATGCAAATCACCTATGGATCAAAAGCTTTTGAAGAGAATAACAAACGCTCATTAAATTCTCAAGTGAACGTGCGGTGGGATATTTACCAGAGTCGAACAAGCCATTATTTTGCCCATCAACAAAAAGCTGACCCAACGATCATGGATGATTGTAAAGTGATTTATCATGCGTAACTGGTTATATTACCCTAAGAAATGACTTATGGATTGGGAGTCAAGACTCAGTTAAAAATCCCTGCCTCCCCATTTTTCCCAACGATTGCATAACCTGATATATAAAAACTAAGAAGAGCTTACAATCCCTAAAAATTACAGAAAAGCTTTGGAATTATCTCGCTGTACATTTGTGCACTGTGCATTTTCGTTTTAGATATACACTTTTTTCATAAATCAAAACTTTGAGTTTTCGTTCTCCCTTCATCCCGTAAATCAAAAAGGCAAATAGATCACAACAAAATGAAAATTTTAGAGTTCATGTAAGAAAAAAAATTTAAAACAATAACAAATGCAAGTAAAGAAAATTTATTGTCACACCACAAATGAAAACAAAAGTTTTGTTGTCCAAGTTTGGGAAATTCCACTAGTTCAACCCTAACTGCTTAGAATTTTATAAGAAAGACATTTCCTCCACACATGCTTATAAAATGGATTTGCATGTTTTAGACATGTTAAAGACGCAAATCATCTATGGATCTATAGCTTTTGAAGAGAATAACAAACGCTCAATAAATTCTCAAGTGAACGTGCTGTGGGATAATTACCCGAGTTAAACAAGCCTTTATTTTGCCCATTTACAAAAAGCTGACCCAACGGTCATGGATGATTGTAAAGTGATTTATCATGCGTAACGGGCTATATTACCCTAAGAAATGACTTATGGATTGGGAGTCAAGACTCAGTTTAAAATCCCTGCCTTCCTCTTTTTCCCGACGATTGCAAAACCTGATACGTAAAAACTAAGAAGAGCTTACAATCCCTAAAAATTACCGAAACTCTTTGGAATTATCTCGCTCTACATTAATGCAGTGTGCATTTTTATTTTAGATGTACGCTTTTTTCATATATCAAAACTTTGAGTTTTTGCTCTCCCTTCATCCTGTCAACCAAAAAGGCAAATAGATCACAACAAAATGAAAATTTTAGAGCTCTTGCACGGAAAACAATTTTAAAAAATATCAAATGTAAGTAATGAAAATTTATTCACACACCACAAATAAACACAAGTTTTGTTCTCCAAGTTTGGGAAATTCCACTAGTTCAACCCTAACAGCTTGGAATTTTATAAGAAACAGATTTCCTCCACATGCTTAAAAAAAGGATTTGCATGTTTTAAACATGTTAAAGATGCAAATCACCTATGGATCCAAAGCTTTTGAAGTCAATAAAAAACACTCATTAAATTCTCAAGTGAACGTGTGGTGGGATATTTACCTGAGTCAAACAAGCCATTATTTTGCCCAACTACAAAAAGTTGACCCAACGATCATGGATAATTTTAAAGTGATTTATCATGCATAACGGGCTATGTTACCCTAATAAATGACTTATTGATTGGGAGTCAAGACTCAGTTAAAAATCCCTGCCTCCCCGTTTTTCCCGACGATTGCAAAACTTGATATATAAAACTAAGAAGAGCTTACAATCCCTAAAAATTATAGAAACTCTTTGGAATTATCTCGCTCTACATTTGTGCATTGTGCATTTTCATTTTAGATGTACACTTTTTTCATAAATCAAAACTTTGAGTTTTCGCTCTCCCTTCATCCCGTAAACCAAAAAGGCAAATAAATCACAACAAAATGAAAATTTTAGAGTTCATGTACGGAAAAAAGTTTAAAAAAATACTAAATTTAAGTAATGAAAATTTATTCATACACCACAAATGAACACAAAAGTTTTGTTGTCCAAGTTTGGGAAATTCCACTAGTTCAACCCTAACAGCTTGGAATTTTATAAGAAAGAGATTTCCACCGCACATGCTTAAAAAATGGATTTCCATGTTTTAAACATGTTAAAGATGCATATCACCTATGGATCCAAAGCTTTTGAAGAGAATAACAAATGCTCATTAAATTCTCAAGTGAACGTGCGGTGGGATATTTACCTGAATCAAACAAGCCATTATTTTGCCCATCTACAAAAAGCTAGCCCAATGATCATGGATGATTGTAAAATGATTTATCATGCGTAACGGGCTATATTACCCTAGGAAATGACCTATGGATTGGGAGTCAAGACACAGTTAAAAATCCCTGCCTCCCCCTTTCTCCCGACGATTGCAAAACCTGATATATAAAAACTAATAAGAGCTTACAATCCCTAAAAATTACAGAAACTGCATGGAATTATCTCGTTCTACATTTGTGCACTGTGCATTTTCATTTTAGGTGTACACTTTTTTCATAAATCAAAACTTTGAGTTTTCGCTCTCCCTTCATCCCGTAAACCAAAAAGGCAAATAGAACACAACAAAATGAAAATTATGGAGTTCAAGTACGGAAAAAATTTAAAACAATAGCAAATGTAAGTAAAGAAAAATTATTAACACACCACAAATGAACACAAAAGTTTTTGTGTCCAAGATTGGGAAATTCCACTAGTTCAACCCTAACAGCATGGAATTTTATAAGAAAGAGATTTCCTCCACACATGCTTAAAAAATGGATTTGCATGTTTTAAACATGTTAAAGATGCAAATCACCTATGGATGCAAAACTTTTGAAGTGAATAACAAACGCTCATTAAATTCTCAAGTGAACGTACGGTGGTATATTTACCCGAGTCAAACAAGCCTTTATTTTTCCCATCCACAAAAAGATGACCCAACGATCATGGATGATTGTAAAGTGATTTATCATGTGTAACTGGCTATATTACCCTAATAAGTGACTTATGGATTTGGAGTCAAGACACAGTTAAAAATCCCTGCCTCCCCCCTTTTTCCGACAATTGCAAAACCTGATATATAAAAAATAAGAAGAGCTTACAATCCCTAAAAATTATAGAAACTCTTTGGAATTATCTCTCTCTAAATTTTTACATTGTGCATGTTCATTCTACATGTACTCTTTTTTCTTAAAACAAAGCTTTGAGTTTTCGCTCTCCCTTCATCTCGTAAACCAAAAAGGCAAATAGATCACAACAAAATGAAAATTTGGGAGTTCAAGTACGGAAAAAATTTAAAACAATAACAAATGTAAGTAAAGAAAATTTATTCACACACCACAAATTAACACAAAAGTTTTGTTGTCCAAGTTTGGGAAATTCCACTAGTTCAACCCCAACAGCTTGGAATTTTATAAGAAAGAGATTTCTTCCACACATGCTTAAAAAATGGATTTGCATGTTTTAAAGATGTTAAAGATGCAAATCACCTATGGATCCAAAGCTTTTGAAGAGAATAAGAAACGCTCATTAAATTCTCAAGTGAACGTGCGGGCGGGATATTTACCCTAGTCAAACTAGCCATTATTTTGCCCATCTACAAAAAGCTGACCCAACGATCATGGATGATTGTAAAGTGATTTATCATGTGTAACGGGCTATATTACCCTAATAAATGACTTATGGATTGGGAGTCAAGACTCAGTTAAAAATCCCTTCCTCCCCGTTTTTCCCGACGATTGCAAAACCTGATATATAAAATCTAAGAAGAGCTGACAATACCTAAAAATTGCAGAAACTCTTTGGAATTATCTCTCTCTACATTTGGGCACTGTGCATTTCCATTCTACATGTACTCTTTTTTCATAAATCAAAACATTGAGTTTTCGCCCTCCCTTCATCCCGTAAACAGAAAAGGCAAATAGATCACAACAAAATGAAAATTTTGGAGTTCATGTACGGAAAAAAATTTAAAACAATAAAAAATGTAAGTAAAGAAAATTTATTCACACACCACAAATGAACACAAAAGTTTTGTTGTCCAAGTTTGGGACATTCCACTCGTTCAACCCTAACAGCTTGGAATTTTATAAGAAAGACATTTCCTCCACACATGCTTAAAAAATGGATTTGCATGTTTTAAACATGTTAAAGATGCCAATCACCTATGGATCCATAACTTTTAAATAGAATAACAAACCCTCATTAAATTCTCAAGTGAACGTGCGGTCGGATATTTAGCCGAGTTAAACTAGCCATTATTTTGCCCATCTACAAAAAGCTGACCCAACAATCATGGATGATTGTAAAGTGATTTATCATGCGTAACGGGCTATATTACCCTAATAAATGACCTATGGATTGGGAGTAAAGACTCAGTTAAAAATCCCTGCCTCCCCCTTTTTCCCGACGATTGCAAAATCTCATATATAAAAACTAAGAAGAGCTTACAATCCCTAAAAATTACAGAAACTACTTGGAATTATCTCGCTCTACATTTGTGCACTGTGCCTTTTGATTTTAGGTGTACACTTTTTTCATAAATGAAAGCTTTGAGTTTTAGCTCTCCCTTCATCCCGTAAACGGAAAAGGCAATTAGATCACAACAAAATGAAAATTTTAGAGTTCATGTACGGAAAAAAATTTAAAACAATAAAAAATGTAAGTAAAGAAAATTTATTCACACACCACAAGTGAACACAAAAGTTCTGTTGTCCAAGTTTGGAAAATTCCACTAGTTCAACCTTAACAGCTTGGAATTTTATAAGAAAGAGATTTCCTCCATACATGCTTAAAAAATGGATTTGCATGTTTTAAACATGTTAAAGATGCAAATCACCTATGGATCCATATCTTTTGAAGAGAATAACAAATGCTCATTAAATTCTCAAGTGAACGTGCGGTGGGATATTTACCCGAGTCAAACAATCCATTATTTTGCCCATCTACAAAAAGTTGACCCAACGATCATGGATGATTGTAAAGTGATTTATCATGCGTAAAGGGTTATATTACCCTAAGAAATCACTTATGGATTGGGAGTCAAGACTCAG
Source organism: Aristolochia californica (assembly GCF_029961685.1). Lineage (NCBI taxonomy): Eukaryota > Viridiplantae > Streptophyta > Magnoliopsida > Piperales > Aristolochiaceae > Aristolochia > Aristolochia californica. The sequence goes on along the minus strand of NW_027181770.1, from coordinate 26,970,573 downwards.
TTAAAAATCCCTGGCTCCCCCTTTTTCCCAAAGATTGCAAAACCCGATACATAAAAACTAAGAAGAGCTTACAATCCCTAAAAATTAAAGAAACTCTTTGGAATTATCTCGCTCTACATTAATGCACTGTGCATTTTAATTTTAGATGTACACGTTTTTCATCAATCAAAACTTTGAGTTTTCACTCTTCCTTCATCCCGTAACCAAAAAGACAAATAAATCACAACAAAATGAAAATTTTAGAGTTCAAGTACGGAAAAAAATTTAAAACAATAAAAAATGTAAGAAAAGAAAATTTATTCACACACCACAAATGAACACAAAAGTTTTGTTGTCCAAGTTTGGGAAATTCCACTAGTTCAACCCTAACTGCTTGGAATTTTATAGGAAAGAGATTTCCACCGCACATGCTTAAAAAATGGATTTGCATGTTTTAAACATGTTGAAGATGCAAATCACCTGTGGATCCAAAGCTTTTGAAGAGAATAACAAACGCTCATTAAATTCTGAAGTGAACGTGCGGTGGGATATTTTACCGAGTCAAACAAGCCATTATTTTGCCCATCTACAAAAAGCTAACCCAATGATCATGGATGATTGTAAAGTGATTTATCATGCGTAACGGGCTATATTACCCTAGGAAATGACTTATGGATTGGGAGTCAAGACACAGTTAAAAATCCCTGCCTCCCCCTTTTTCCCGACGATTGCAAAACCTGATATATAAAAACTAAGAAGAGCTTACAATCCCTAAAAATTACAGAAACTCTGTGGAATTATCTCGCTCTACATTTGTGCACCGTGCAATTTCATTTTAGATATACACTTTTTTCATAAATCAAAACTTTGAGTTTTCGCTTTGCCTTCTTCCCGTAAACCAAAAAGGCAAATAGAACACAACAAAATGAAAATTATGGAGTTCAAGTACGGAAAAAATTTAAAACAATAGCAAATGTAAGTAAAGAAAAATTATTCACACACCACAAATGAACAAAAAAGTTCTGTTGTCCAAGTTTGGGAAATTCCACTAGTTCAACCCTAACAGCATGGAATTTTATAAGAAAGAGATTTCCTCCACACATGCTTAAAAAATGGATTTGCATGTTTTAAACATGTTAAAGATGCAAATCACCTATGGATCCAAAACTTTTGAAGAGAATGACAAACGCTCAATAAATTCTCAACTGAACGTGCAATGGGATATTTACCCGAGTCAAACAAGCCATTATTTTGCCCATCTACAAAAAGCTGACCCAACGATCATGGATGATTGTAAAGTGATTTATCATGCATAACGGGCTATATTACCCTAATAAATGACTTATGGATTGGGAGTCGAGACTCAGTTAAAAATCCATGCCTCCCCGTTTTTCTCGACGATTGCAAAACCTGATATATAAAAACTAAGAACAGCTTACAATCCCTAAAAATTATAGAAATTTTTTGGAATTATCTCGCACTACATTTGTGTACTGTGCATTTTCATTTTAGATGTACACTTTTTTCATAAATCAAAACTTTGAGTTTTCGCTCTCCCTTCATCCCATAAACCAAAAAGGATAATAAATCACAACAAAATGAAAATTTTAGAGTTCATGTTCGGAAAAAAATTTAAAACAATAACAAATTTTAGTAATGAAAATTTATTCACACACCACAAATGAACACAAAAGTTTTGTTGTCCAAGTTTTGGAAATTCCACTAGTTCAACCCCAACAGCTTGGAATTTTATAAGAAAGAGATTTCCACCGCACATGCTTAAAAAATGGATTTCCATGTTTTAAACATGTTAAAGATGCAAATCACCTATGGATGCAAAGTTTTTGAAAAGAACAACAAACGCTCATTAAATTTTCAAGTGAACGTGCGGTGGGATATTTACCCGAATAAAACAAGCCATTGTTTTGCCCATCTACAAAAAGCTAGCCCAACGATCATGGATGATTGTAAAGTGATTTATCATGCGTAACAGGCTATATTACCCTAGGAAATGACTTATGGATTGGGAGTCAAGACACAGTTAAAAATCCCTGCCTCCCCCTTTTTCCCGACGATTGCAAAACCTGATATATAAAAACTAATTAGAGCTTACAATCCCTAAAAATTACAGAAACTCTGTGGAATTATCTCGCTCTACATTTGTGCACTGTGCATTTTCATTTTAGATGTACACTTTTTTCATAAATCAAAACGTTAAGTTTTCGCTCTCCCTTCATCCCGTAAACCAAAAAGGCAAATAGAACACAACAAAATGAAAATTATGGAGTTCAAGTACGAAAAAAATTTAAAACAATAGCAAATGTAAGTAAAGAAAAATTATTCATACACCACAAATGAACACAAAAGTTTTGTTGTCCAAGTTTGGGAAATTCCATTAGTTCAACCCTAACAGCATGGAATATTATAAGAAAGAGATTTCCTCCACACATGCTTGAAAAATGGATTTGCATGTTTTAAACATGTTAAAGATGCAAATCACCTATGGATCCAAAAATTTTTAAGTGAATAACAAACGCTCATTAAATTCTCAAGTGAACGTACGGTCGTATATTTACCCGAGGTAAACAAGCCTTTATTTTGCCCATCCACAAAAAGATGACCCAACGATCATGGATGATTGTAAAGTGATTTATCATGTGTAACGGGCTATATTACCCTAATAAGTGACTTATGGATTGGGAGTCAAGACACAGTTAAAAATCCCTGCCTCCCCCCTTTTCCCGACGATTGCAAAACTTGATATATAAAAACTAAGAGGAGCTTACAATCCCTAAAAATTACAGAAACTCTTTGGAATTATTTTGCTCTACATTTTTGCACTGTGCATTTTCATTCTACATGTACCCTTTTTTGTTAAAACAGAACTTTTAGTTTTCGCTCTCCCTTAATCCCGTAAACCAAAAAGGCAAATAGATCACAACAAAATGAAAATTTTGGAGTTCAAGTAGGGAAAAAATTTAAAACAATAACAAATGTAAGTAAAGAAAATCTATTCACACACCACAAATGGACAGAAAAGTTTTGTTGTCCAAGTTTGGGAAATTCCACTAGTTCAACCCCAACAGCTTGGAATTTTATAAGAAAGAGATTTCTTCAACACATGCTCAAAAAAATGGATTTGCATCTTTTAAACATGTTAAAGATGCAAATCACCTATGGATCCAAAGCTTTTGAAGAGAATAAGAAATGCTCATTAAATTCTCAAGTGAACGTGCCGCAGAATATTTACCCTAGTCAAACTAGCCATTATTTTGCCCATCTACAAAAAGCTGACCTAACGATCATGGATGATTGTAAAGTAATTTATCATGCAAAACGGGCTATATTACCCTAATAAATGACTTATGGATTGGGAGTCAAGACTCAGTTAAAAATCCCTGCCTCCCCATTTTTCCCGACGATTGCAAAACCTGATATATAAAAACTAAGAAGAGCTGACAATCCCTAAAAATTACAGAAACTCTTTGGAATTATCTCTCTCTATATTTGGGCATTGTGGATATCCATTCTACATGTACTCTTTTTTCATAAATCAAAACAATGAGTTTTCTTCCTCCCTTCATCTCGTAAACAGAAAAGGCAAATAGATCACAACAAAATGAAAATTTTGGAGTTCAGGGACGGAAAAAAAATTAAAACAATAAAAAATGTAAGTAAATAAAATTTACTCACACACCACAAATGAACACAAAAGTTTTGTTGTCCAAGTTTCAGAAATTCCACTACTTCAACCCTAACAGCTTGGAATTTTATAAGAAAGAGATTTCCTCCACACATGCTTAAAAAATGAATTTGCATGTTTTAAACATGCTCAAGATGCAAATCACCTATGGATCCATAGATTTAGAAGAGAATAAGAAACGCTCATTAAATTCTCAACTGAACGTGCGGTGGGATATTTACCCGAGTCAAACTAGCCATTATTTTGCCCATCTACAAAAAGCTGACCCAACGATCATGGATGATTGTAAAGTGATTTATCATGCGTAACGGGCTATATTACCCTAATAACTGACTTATGGATTGGGAGTCAAGACACAGTTAAAAATCCCTGCCTCCCCCTTTTTCCCGACGATTGCAAAACCTTATATATAAAAACAATGAAGAGCTTACAATCCCTAAAACTTATTGAAACTCTTTGGATTTATCTCTCTCTACATTTGTGCATTGTACATTTCCATTCTACATGCACCCTTTTTTCTTAAAAAAAAACTTTGAGTTTTCGCTCTCCCTTCATCCCGTAAACCAAAAAGGCAAATAGATCACAACAAAATGAAAAATTTTGGAGTTCAAGTACGGGAAAAATATGAAACAATAACAAACGTATGTAAAGAAAATTTATTCACACAGCACAAATGAAATCAAAGTTTTGTTGTCCAAGTTTGGGAAATTCCACTAGTTCAACCCCAACAGATTGGAATTTTATAAGAAAGAGATTTCCTTCACACATGCTTAAAAAATGGATTTGCATGTTTTAAACATGTTAAAGATGCAAATCACCTATGGTTCCAAAGCTTTTGAAGAGAATAACAAACGCTCATTAAATTCTCAAGTGAACGTGCGGTGGGATATTTACCCGAGTCAAACAAGCCATTATTTTTCCCATCTACAAAAAGCTGACCCAACGATCATGGATGATTGTAAAGTGATTTATCATGCGTAACGGGCTATATTACCCTAATAAGTGACTTATCGTTTGGGAGTGAAGACAGTTAAAAATCCCTACCTCCCCCGTTTTCCCGATGATTGCAAAACCTGATATATAAAAACTAAGAAGAGCTTACAATCCCTAAAAATTACAAAAACTCTTTGGAATTATCACGCTCTACATTTGTGCACTGTGTATTTTCATTTTAGATGTACACTTTTTTCATAAATCAAAACTTTGAGTTTTTGCTCTACCTTCATCCCGTAAACAAAAAAGCCAAATAGATCATATCAAAATGAAAATTTTAGAGTTCATGTACGGAAAAATTTTTTAAAAAATAACAAATGTAAGTAAAGAAAATTTATTCACACAACACAAATGAACACAAAAGTTTTGTTGTCCAAGTTTGGGAAATACCACTAGTTCAACCCTCAAAGCTTGGAATTTATAAGAAAGAGATTTCCTCCACACATGCTTAAAAAATGGATTTGCATGTTTTAAGCATGTTAAAGATGCAAATCACCTATGGATCCATAGCTTTTGTAGAGAATAACAAAAGCTCATTAAATTCTCAAGTGAACGTGCGGTGGGATAGTTACCCGAGTCAAACAAGCCATTATTTTTCCCATCTAAAAAAAGCTGACCTAACAATCATGGATGAGTGTAAAGTGATTTATCATGCGTAACGGGCTATATTACCCTTAGAAATAACTTATGGATTGGGAGTCAAGACTCAGTTAAAAATCCCTGCCTCCCCCTTTTTCCCGACGATTACAAAACCTGATATATAAAAACTAAGAAGAGCTTACAATCCCTAAAAATTACAGAAACTCTTTGGAATTATCTTGGTCTACATTAGTGCACTGTCCATTTTCATTTTAGATGTACGCTTTTTTCATAAATCAATACTTTCAGTTTTCGTTCTCCCTTCATCCTGTCAACCAAAAAGGCAAATAGATCACAACAAAATGAAAATTTTAGAGTTCTTGTACGGAAAAAAACTTAAAACAATAACAAATGTAAGTAAAGAAAATTTATTCACACACCACAAATGAACACAAAAGTTTTGTTGTCCAAGTTTGGGAAATTCCACAAGTTCTACCCTAACAGATTGGAATTTTATAAGAAAGAGATTTCCTCACATGCTTAAAAAATGGATTTGCATGTTTTAAACATGTTAAACATGCAAATCACCTATGGATCCAAAGCTTTTGAAGTGAATAACAAATGCTCATTAAATTCTCAAGTGAACATGCGGTGGGATATTTACCCGAGTCAAACAAGCCATTATTTTGCCCATCTACAAAAAGCTGACCCAACGATCATGGATGATTGTAAAGTGATTTTTCATGCGTAACGGGCTATATTACCCTAATAAATGACTTATGGATTGGGAGTCAAGACTCAGTTAAAAATCCCTGCCTCCCCCTTTTTCCCGACGTTTGCAAAACCTGATATATAAAAACTAAGAAGAGCTTACAATCCCGAAAAATTACAGAAACTCTTTGGAATTATCTCTCTCTACATTTGGGCATTGTGCATTTCCATTCTACCTGTACTCTTTTTTCTTAAAACAAAACTTTGAGTTTTCGCTCTCCCTTCATCCCGTAAACCAAAAAGGCTAATAGATTAGAACAAAATGAAAATTTTGGAGATCAAGTGCGGAAAAAATTTAAAACAATAACAAATATAGGTAAAGAAAATTTATTCACACACCACAAATGAACACAAAAGGTTTGTTGTCCAAGTTTGGGAAATTCCACTAGTTCAACCCTAAAAGTTTGGAATTTTATAAGAAAGATTATTTCCTCCACACATGCTTCAAAAAGGGATTTGCATGTTTTAAACATGTTAAAGATGCAAATCACCTATGGATCAATAGCTTTTGAAGAGAACAACAAAAGCTCAATAAATTCTCAAGTGAACGTACGGTGGGATATTTACCCGAGTCAAACAAGCCATTATTTTTCCCATCTACAAAAAGCTGACCCAACGATCACGGATGATTGTAAAGTGATTTATCATGCGTAACGGGCTATATTACCCTAATAAATGACTAATGGATTGGGAGTCAAGACTCAGTTAAAAATCCCTGCCTCCCCCTTTTTCCTGACAATTGCAAAACCTGATATATAAAAACTAAGAAAAGCTTACAATCCCTAAAAGTTACAGAAACTCTTTGGAATTATCTCTCTCTACATTAGTGCATTGTGCATTTCCATTCTACATGTACTTTTTTTTCTTGAAACAAAACTTTGAGTTTTCGCTCTCCCATCATCCCGTAAACCAAAAAGGCAAATAGATCACAACAAAATGAAAATTTTAGAGTTCATGTACGGAAAAAAATTTAAAACAATAACAAATGTAAGTAAAGAAAATTTATTCACACACCACAAATGAACACAAAAGTTTTGTTGTCCAAGTTTGGGAAATTCCACTAGTTCAACCCTAACAGCTTGGAATTGTATAAGAAAGAGATTTCCTCCACACATGCTTAAAAAATGGATTTGCATGTTTTAAACATGTTAAAGATGCAAATCACCTATGGATCCAAAGCTTTTGAAGAGAATAACAAACGCTCATTAAATTCTCAAGTGAACGTGCGGTGGGATATTTACCCGAGTCGAACAAGCCATTATTTTGCCCATCTACAAAAAGCTGACCCAACGATCATGGATGATTTTAAAGTGATTTATCATGCGTAACGGGCTATATTACCCTAAGAAATGACTTATGGATTGGGATTCAAGACTCAGTTAAAAATCCATGCTTCCCCCTTTTTCCCGACGATTGTAAAACACGTTATATACAAACTAAGAAGAGCTTACAATCCCTAAAAATTACAGAAACTCTTTGGAATTATCTCTCTCTACATTTGTGCATTATGCATTTCCATTCTACATGTACTCTATTTTTTAAAACAAAACTTTGAGTTTTCACTCTCCCTTCATCCCGTAAGCCAAAAAGGCAAATAGATCACAACAAAATGAAAATTTTTGAGTTCAAGTGCGGAAAAAATTTAAAAAAATAACAAATGTAAGTAAAGAAAATTTATTCACACACCACAAATGAACACAAAAGTTTTGTTGTCCAAGTTTGGGAAATTCCACTAGTTCAACCCTAACAGCTTGGAATTTTATAAGAAAGAGATTTCCTCCACACATGCTTAAAAAATGAATTTGCATGTTTTAAACATGCTCAAGATCCAAATCACCTATGGATCCATAGATTTAGAAGAGAATAAGAAACGCTCACTAAATTCTCAACTGAACGTGCGGTGGGATATTTACCCGAGTCAAATTAGCCATTATTTTGCACATCTACAAAAAGCTGACCTAACGATCATGGATGATTGTAAAGTGATTTATCATGCATAACGGGCTATATTACCCTAATAAATGACTTATGGATTAGAAGTCAAGACTCAATTATAAATCCATGCCTCCCCCTTTTTCCCGACGATTGCAAAACCTGATACATAAAAACTAAGAAGAGCTTACAATCCCTGAAAATTACAGAAACTCTTTGGAATTATCTCTCTCTACATTTGTGCATTGTGCATTTCCATTCTACATGGACTCCCTTTTCTTAAAACAAAACTTTGAATTCTCGCTCTCCCTTCATCCAGTAAACAAAAAAGGCAAATAGATCACAACAAAATGAAAATTTTGGAGTTCAAGTGCGGAAAAAATTTAAAACAATAACAAATGTAAGTAAAGAAAATTTATTCACACACCAGAAATGAACACAAAAGTTTTGTTGTGAAATTTTGGGAAATTTCACTAGTTCAACCGTAACAGCTTGGAATTTTGTAAGAAAGAGATTTCCTCCACACATGGTTAAAAAATGGATTTGCATGTTTTAAACATGTTAAAGATTCAAATCAGCTATGGATCCATAGCTTTTAAAGAGAATAATAAATGCTCATTAAATTCTCAAGTGAACGTGCGGTGGGATATTTACCCGAGTCAAACAAGCCTATATTTTGCCCATCTACAAAAAGCTGACCCACCGATCATGGATGATTGTAAACTGATTTATCATGCGTAACGGGATATATTACCCTAACAAATGACTTATGGATTGTGAGTCAAGACTCAGTTAAAAATCCCTGCCTCCCCATTTTTCCTGTCGATTGCAAAACCTGATATATAAAAACTTAGAAGAGCTTACAATCCCTAAATATTACAGAAACTCTTTGGAATTATCTCTCTCTACATTTGTGCATTGTGCATTTCCATTCTACATGTACTCTTTTTTCTTAAGAAAAAACTTTGAGTTTTCGCTCTCCCTTCATCTTGTTAAGCAAAAAGGCAAATAGATCACAACAAAATGAAAATTTTGGAGGTGAAGTACGGAAAAAATTTAACACAATAAAAATATAAGTAAAGAAAATTTATTCACACACCACAAATGAACACAAAAGTTTTGTTGTCCAAGTTTGGGAAATTCCACTAGTTCAACCCCAACGGCTTGGAATTTTATAGGAAAGAGATTTCCTCCACACATGCTTTAAAAATGGATATGCATGTTTAAAACATGTTAAAGATGCAAATTACTTATGGATCCAAAGCTTTTGAAGAGAATAACAAACGCTCATTAAATTCTCGACTGAACGTGCGGTGGGATATTTACCAGAGTCAAACAAGCCATTATTTTGCCCATATACAAAAAGCTGACCCAACGATCATGGATAATTGTAAAGTGATTTATCATGCGTAACGGGCTATATTACCCTAAGAAATGACTTATGGATTGGGAGTCAAGACTCAATTAAAAATCCCTCGCTCCCCCTTTTTCCTGACGATTGCAAAACCTGATATATAAAAACTAAGAAGAGCTTACAATGCTTAAAAATTACCGAAACTCTTTGGAATGATCTCGCTCTACATTTGTGCACTGTGCATTTTCATTTTAGATGCACACTTTTTTCATATATCAAAACTTCGAGTTTTCGCTCTCCCTTCATCCCGTAAATCAAAAAGGCCAATAGATCACAACAAAATGAAAATTTTAGAGTTGATGTACTGAAAAAAATTTAAAACAATAACAAATGTAAGTAAAGAAAATTTATTCACACACCACAAATTAACACAAAAGTTTTGTTGTCCAAGTTTGGGAAATTCCACTAGTTCAACCCTAACAACTTGGAATTTTATATGAAAGAGACTTCCTGCACACATGCTCAAAAAATGGATTTGCATGTTTTAAACATGTTAAAGATGCAAATCACCTATGGATCCAAAGCTTTTGAAGAGAAGAACAAACGCTCATTAAATTCTCAAGTGAACGTGCGGTGGGATATTTACCCGAGTCAAACAGGCCATTATTTTGCCCATCTACAAAAAGCTGACCCAACGATCATGGATGGTTGTAAAGTGATTTATCATGTGTAATGGGCTATATTACCCTAATAAATGACTTATGGATTGGGAGTCAAGACTCAGTTAAAAATCCATGCCTCCCCCTTTTTCCCGACGATTGCCAAACCTGATATATAAAAACTAAGAAGAGCTTTTAATCCCTAAAAATTATAGAAACTCTTTGGAATTATCTCGCTCTACATTTGTGCATTGTGCATTCTCATTTTAGATGTACACTTTTTTCATAATTCGAAACTTTGAGTTTTCGCTCTCCCTTCATCCAGTAAACAGAAAAGGCAAATAGATGACAACAAAATCAAAATTTTAGAGTTCATGTACGGAAAAAAAATTAAAACAATAAAAAATGTAAGTAAAGAATTTTTTTTCACACACAACAAATCAACACAAAACTTTTGTTGTCCAAGTTTGGGAAATTCCACTAGTTCAACCCTAACAGCTTGGAATTTTATAAGAAAGAGATTTCCTCCACACATGCTTAAAAAATGGATTTGCATGTTTTCAACATGTTAAAGATGCAAATCACCTATGGATCCAAAGCTTTTGAAGAGAATAACAAACGCTCATTAAATTCTCAAGTCAACGTGCGGTGGGATATTTACCCGAGTCAAACAAGACATTAATTTTCCCATCTACGAAAAGTTGACCCCACGATCATGGATGATTGTAAAGTGATTTATCATGTGTAATGGGCTATATTACCCTAATAAATGACTTATGGCTTGGGAGTCAAGACTCAGTTAAAAATCCCTGCCTCCCCCTTTTTCCTGACGATTGCAAAACCTGATATATAAAAACTAAGAAGAGCTTACAATCCCTAAATATTATAGAAACTCTTTGGAATTATCTCGCTCTACATTTGTGCACTGTGCATTTCCATTTTAGATGTACACTTTTTTCATAAATCAAAACTTTGAATTTTCGCTCTCCCTTCATCTCGTAAACCAAAAAGGCAAATAGATCACAACAAAATGAAAATTTTTAAGTTCAAGTACGGAAAAAATTTAAAACAAAAACAAATATAAGTAAAGAAAATTTATTCACACACCACAAATAAACACAAAAGTTTTGTTGTCCAAGTTTGGGAAATTCCACTAGTTCAACCCTAACAGCTTGGAATTTTATAAGAAAGAGATTTCCTCCACACATGCTTAAAAAATGGATTTGCATGTTTTCAACATGTTAAAAATGCAAATCACCTGTGGATGCAAAGATTTTGAAGAGAATAACAAACGCTCATTAAAGTCTCAAGTCAACGTGCGGTGGGATATTTACCTGAGTCAAACAAGACATTAATTTTCCCATCTACGAAAAGTTGACCCAACGATCATGGATGATTGTAAAGTGATTTATCATGTGTAATGGGCTATATTACCCTAATAAATGACTTATGGCTTGGGAGTCAAGACTCAGTTAAAAATCCCTGCCTCCCCCTTTTTCCCGACCATTGCAAAACCTGATATATAAAAACTAAGAAGAGTTTACAATCCCTAAATATTACAGAAACTCTTTGGAATTATCTCGCTCTACATTTGTGCACTGTGCATTTCCATTTTAGATGTACACTTTTTTCATAAATCAAAACTTTGAGTTTTCGGTCTCCCTTCATCTCGTAAACCAAAAAGGCAAATAGATCACAACAAAATGAAAATTTTAGAGTTCAAGTACGGAAAAAATTTAAAACAAAAACAAATGTAAGTAAAGAAAATTTATTCACACACCACAAATAAACACAAAAGTTTTGTTGTCCAAGTTTGGGAAATTCCACTAGTTCAACCCTAACAGCTTGGAATTTTATAAGAAAGAGATTTCCTCCACACATGCTTAAAAAATGGATTTGCATGTTTTCAACATGTTAAAGATGCAAATCACCTATGGATCCAAAGCTTTTGAAGAGAATAACAAACGCTCATTAAATTCTCAAGTCAACGTGCGGTGGGATATTTACCCGAGTCAAACAAGACATTAATTTTCCCATCTACGAAAAGTTGACCCAACGATCATGGATGATTGTAAAGTGATTTATCATGTGTAATGGGCTATATTACCCTAATAAATGACTTATGGCTTGGGAGTCAAGACTCAGTTAAAAATCCCTGCCTCCCCCTTTTTCCTGACGATTGCAAAACCTGATATATAAAAACTAAGAAGAGCTTACAATCCCTAAATATTATAGAAACTCTTTGGAATTATCTCGCTCTACATTTGTGCACTGTGCATTTCCATTTTAGATGTACACTTTTTTCATAAATCAAAACTTTGAATTTTCGCTCTCCCTTCATCTCGTAAACCAAAAAGGCAAATAGATCACAACAAAATGAAAATTTTTAAGTTCAAGTACGGAAAAAATTTAAAAAAAAACAAATATAAGTAAAGAAAATTTATTCACACACCACAAATAAACACAAAAGTTTTGTTGTCCAAGTTTGGGAAATTCCACTAGTTCAACCCTAACAGCTTGGAATTTTATAAGAAAGAGATTTCCTCCACACATGCTTAAAAAATGGATTTGCATGTTTTCAACATGTTAAAAATGCAAATCACCTGTGGATGCAAAGATTTTGAAGAGAATAACAAACGCTCATTAAAGTCTCAAGTCAACGTGCGGTGGGATATTTACCTGAGTCAAACAAGACATTAATTTTCCCATCTACGAAAAGTTGACCCAACGATCATGGATGATTGTAAAGTGATTTATCATGTGTAATGGGCTATATTACCCTAATAAATGACTTATGGCTTGGGAGTCAAGACTCAGTTAAAAATCCCTGCCTCCCCCTTTTTCCCGACCATTGCAAAACCTGATATATAAAAACTAAGAAGAGTTTACAATCCCTAAATATTACAGAAACTCTTTGGAATTATCTCGCTCTACATTTGTGCACTGTGCATTTCCATTTTAGATGTACACTTTTTTCATAAATCAAAACTTTGAGTTTTCAGTCTCCCTTCATCTCGTAAACCAAAAAGGCAAATAGATCACAACAAAATGAAAATTTTAGAGTTCAAGTACGGAAAAAATTTAAAACAAAAACAAATGTAAGTAAAGAAAATTTATTCACACACCACAAATAAACACAAAAGTTTTGTTGTCCAAGTTTGGGAAATTCCACTAGTTCAACCCTAACAGCTTGGAATTTTACAAGAAAGAGATTTCCTCCACACATGCTTAAAAAATGGATTTGCATGTTTTAAACATGTTAAAGATGCAAATAACCTATGGATCCATAGCTTTTAAAGAGAATAATAAACGCTCATTAAATTCTCAAGTGAACGTGCGGTGGGATATTTACCCGAGTCAAACAAGCCATTATTTTGCCCATCTACAAAAAGCTGACCCAACGATCATGGATGATTGTAAAGTGATTTATCATGAGTAACAGGCTATATTACCCTAATAAATGACTTATGGATTGTGAGTCAAGACTCAGTTAAAAATCCCTGCCTCACCCTTTTTCCTGACGATTGCAAAACCTGATATATAAAAACTTAGAAGAGCTTACAATGCCTAAAAATTACAGAAACTCTTTGGAATTATCTCTCTCTACATTTGTGCATTGTGCATTTCCATTCTACATGTACTTTTTTTTCTTAAAACAAAACTTTGAGTTTTGGCTCTCCCTTCATCTTGTTAACCAAAAAGGCAAATAGATACAACAAAATAAAAATTTTGGAGTTCAAGTACGGAAAAAATTCAAAACAATAACAAATATATGTAAATAAAATTTATTCACACATCACAAATGAACACAAAAGTTTTGTTGTCCAAGTTTGGGAAATTCCACTAGTTCAACCCCAATGGGATGGAATTTTATAGGAAAGAGATTTCCTCCACACATGCTTTAAAAATGGATAAGCATGTTTAAAACATGTTAAAGATGCAAATTACCTATGGATCCAAAGCTTTTGAAGAGAATAGCAAACGCTCATTAAATTCTCAACTGAACGTGCGGTGGGATATTTACCCGAGTCAAACAAGCCATTATTTTGCCCATCGACAAAAAGCTGACCCAACGATCATGGATGATTGTAAAGTGATTCGGATTCAAGACTCAGTTAAAAATCCCTGCCTCCCCCTTTTTCCCGACGATTGTGAAACCTGATATATAAAAACTAAGAAGAGCTTACAATACCTAAAAATTACCGAAACTCTTTGGACTTATCTCGCACTACATTTGTGCACTGTGCATATTCATTTTAGATGCACACTTTTTTAATAAATCAAAACTTCGAGTTTTCGCTGTCCCTTCATCCCGTAAACCAAAAAGGCAGATAGATCACAACAAAATGAAAATTTTAGAGTTCATGTAGGGAAAAAAATTTAAAACAATAACAAATGTAAGTAAAGAAAATTTATTCACACACCATAAATTAACACAAATTTTGTTGTCCAAGTTTGGGAAATTCCACTAGTTCAACCCCAACATCTTGGAATTTTATATGAAAGAGTTTTCCTCCACACATGCTTAAAAAATGGATTTGCTTGTTTTCAAAATGTTAAAGATGCAAATAACCTATGGATCCAAATATTTTGAAGAGAATAACAAATGCTCATTAAATTCTCAAGTGAACGTGCGGTGGGATATTTACCCGAGTCAAACAAGACATTAATTTTCCCATATACAAAAAGTCGACCCAACGATCATGGATGATTTTAAAGTGATTTATCATGTGTAATGGGCTATATTACCCTAATAAATGACTTATGGGTTTGGAGTCAAGACTCAGTTAAAAATTCCTGCCTCCCCCTTTTTCCCGACGATTGCAAAACCTGATATGTAAAAACTAAGAAGAGCTTACAAACCCTAAAAATTACAGAAAATCTTTGTAATTATCTCGCTCTACATTTGTGCACTGTGCATTTCCATTTTAGATGTACACTTTTTTCATAAACCAAAACTTTGAATTTTCGCTCTCCCTTCATCCCGTAAATCGAAAAGGCAAATAGATCACAACATAATGAAAATTTTAGAGTTCAAGTATGGAAAAAATTTAAAACAAAAGCAAATGTAAGTAATGAAAATTTATTCACACACCACAAATGAACACAAAAGTTTTGTTGTCCAAGTTTGGGAAATTCCACTAGTTCAATCCTAACAACTTGGAATTTTATAAGAAAGAGATTTCCTCCACACATGGTTAAAAAATGGATTTGCATGTTTTAAACATGTTAAAGATGCAAATCACCTATGGATCCATAGCTTTTGAAGAGAATAACAAACGCTCAATAAATTCTCAAGTGAACGTGCGGTAAGATATTTACCCTAGTCAAACAAGCCATTTTCTTGCCCATCTAGAAAAAGCTGACCCAAAGATCATGGATGATTGTAAAGTGATTTATCATACGTAACGGACTATATTACCCTAATAAATGACTTATGGATTGGGAGTCAAGACTCAGTTAAAAATACCTGCCACCCCCTTTTTCCCGACGATTGCAAAACCTGATATATAAAACAAAGAAGATCTTACAATCCCTAAAAATTACAGAAACCCTTTGGAATTATCTCGCTCTACATTTGTGCACTGTGCATTTTCATTTTAGATGTACACTTTTTTCATCAATCAAGATTTTGAGTTTTCGCTCTCCCTTCATCCCGTAAACCAAAAAGGCAAATAGATCACAACAAAATGAAAATTATGGAGTTCAAGTACAGAAAAAATTTAAAACAATAACAAGTGTAAGTAAAGAAAATTTATTCACACACCACACATGAACACAAAAGTTTTGTTGTCCAAGTTTGGGAAATTCAACCAGTTCAACCCTAACAGCTTGGAATTTTATAAGAAAGAGATTTCCTCCACACATGCTTAAAAAATGGATTTGCATGTTTTAAACATGTTAAAGATGCAAATCACCTATGGATCCATAGCTTTTGAAGAGAATAACAAACGCTCATTAAATTCTCAAGTGAACGTGCGGTGGGATATTTACCCGAGTCAAACAAGCCATTATTTTTCCCATCTACAAAAAGCTAACCCAACAATCATGGATGATTGTAAAGTGATTGATCATGCGTAACGGGCTATATTACCCAAATAAATGACTTATAGATTGGGAATCAGGACTCAGTTAAAAATCCCTGCCTCTCCTTTTTTCTCGACTATTGCAAAACCTGATATATAAAAACTAAGAAGAGCGTACAATCCCTAAAAATTACAGAAACTCTTTGGAATGATCTCGCTCCACATTTGTGCATTGTGCATTTTAATTTTAGATGTACATTTTTTTCATAAATCAAAACTTTGAGTTTTCGCTCTCCCTTCATCCCGTAAACCGAAAAGGCAAATAGATCACAACAAAATGAAAATTTTAGAGTTCATGTACTGAAAAAAATTTAAAACAATAACAAATGTAAGTAAAGAGAATTTATTCACACCCCACAAATGAACACAAAAGTTTTGTTGTCCAAGTTTTGGAAATTCCACTAGTTCAACCCTAACAACTTGGAATTTTATTAGAAAGAGATTTCCTCCACACATGCTTAAAAAATGGATTTGCATGTTTTAAACATGTTAAAGATTCAAATAACCTATGGATCCAAAGCTTTTGAAGAGCTTAATAAACGCTCATTAAATTCTCAAGTGAACGTGCGGTGGGATATTTACCCGAGTCAAACAAGCCATTATTTTGCCCATCTACAAAAATTGACCCAACGATCATGGATGATTGTAAAGTGATTTATCAAGCGTAACGGCCTATATTACCCTAAGAAATGACTTATGGATTGGGAGTCAAGACTAAGTTAAAAATCCCTACCCCCACTTTTTCCCGACGATTGAAAAACCTGATATTTAAAAACTAAGAAGATCTTACAATTTCTAAAAATTACAAAAACTCTTTTGAATTATCTCTCTCTACATTTGTGCATTGTGCATTTCCATTCTACATGTACTCTTTTTTCTTAAAACAAAACTTTGAGTTTTTGCTTTCCCTTCATCTCGTAAACCAAAAAGGCAAATAGATCACAACAAAATGAAAATTTTGGAGTCCAAGTACGGAAAAAATTTAAAACAATAAAAAATGTAAACCAAGAAAATTTATTCACACACCACAAGTGAACACAAAAGTTTTGTTGTCCAAGTTTTGGAAATTCCACTACTTCAACCCCAACAGCTTGGAATTTTATAGGAAAGAGATTTCCTCCACACATGATTTAAAAATGGATATGCATGTTTTAAACATGTTAAAGATACAAATCACCTATCGATCCAAAGCATTTGAAGAGAATAACAAACGCTCATTAAATTTTCAAGTGAACGTGCGGTGGGATATTTACCCGAGTCAAACAAACCATTATTTTGCCCATCTACAAAAAGCTGACCCAACGATCATGGATGATTATAAAGTGATTTATCATGCGTAAAGGGCTATATTACCCTAATAATTGACTTATGGATTGGGAATCAAGACTCAGTTAAAAATCCTTGCCTCCCCGTTTTTCCCGACGATTGCAAAACCTAATATATAAAAACAAAGAAGAGCTTACAATCCCTAAAAATTACAGAAACTCTTTGGAATTATCTCTCTCTACATTTGTGCATTGTGCATTTCCATTCTACATGTACTCTTTTTTCTTCAAACAAAACTTTGAGTTTTCGCTCTCCCTTCATCCCGTAAACCAAAAAGGCAAATAGATCACAACAAAATGAAAATTTTGGAGTTCAAGTACAGAAAAAATTTAAAACAATAACAAATGTAAGAAAAGAAAATTTATTCACACACCACAAATGAACACAAAAGTTTTGTTGTCCAAGTTTGGGAAATTCCACTAGAGCAACCCCAACAGCTTGGAATTTTATAGGAAAGAGATTTCCTCCACACATGCTTTAAAAATGGATATGCATGTTTTAAACATGTTAAAGATGCAAATCACCTATGGATCCAAAGCTTTTGAAGAGAAAAACAAACGCTCATTAAATTCTTAACTGAACGTGCGGTGGGATATTTACCAGAGTCAAACAAGCCGTTATTTTGCCCATCTACAAAAAGTTGAGCCAACGATCAAGGATGATTGTAAAGTGATTTATCATGCGTAACAGGCTATATTACCCTAAGAAATGACTTATAAATTGGGAGTCAAGACTCAGTTAAAAATCCCTGCGTCCCCCCTTTTCCAGACGATTGCAAAACCATATATATAAAGACTAAGAAGAGCTTATAATCCCTAAAAATTATAGAAACTCTTTGGAATTATCTCGCTCTACATTTGTGCACTGTGAATTTTCATTTGAGATGTACACGTTTTTCACCAATCAAAACTTTGAGTTTTCGCTCTCCCTTCATCCCGTAAACCTAAAAGGCAAATAGATCATAACAAAATGAAAATTTTGGAGTTCATGTACAGAAAAAAATTTAAAACAATAACAAAGGTAAGTAAAGAAAATTTATTCACACACAAAAAATGAACACAAAAGTTTTGTTGTCCATGTTTGGGAAATTCCACTAGTTCAACCCTAACAACTTGGCATTTTATGAGAAAGGGATTTCCTCCACACATGCTTAAAAAATGGATTTGCATGTTTTAAACATGTTAAAGATGCAAATCACCTATGGATCCATTGCTTTTGAAGAGATTAACAAACGCTCATTAAATTCTCAAGTGAACGTGCGGTGGGATATTTACCCGAGTCGAACAAGCCATTATTTTGCCCATCTACAAAAAGCTGACCAAACGATCATGGATGATTGTAAAGTGATTTATCATCCGTAACGGGCTATATTACCCTAAGAAATGACTTATGGATTGGGAGTCAAGACTCAGTTAAAAATCCCTGCGTTCCCCCTTTTCCTGACGATTGCAAAACCTGATATACAAAAACTAAGAAGAGCTTACAATCCCTAAAAATTACAGACACACTTTGGAATTATCTCACTCTAAATTTGTGCACTGCGCATTTCCATTTAAGATATACACTTTTTTCATAAATCAAAAGTTTGAGTTTTCACTCTCCCTTCATCCAGTGAACCAAAAAGGGGAATAGATCACAATAAAATGAAAATTTTGGAGTTAAAGTACAGAAAAAATTTAAAACAATAAAAAATGTAAGTAAAGAAAATTTTTTCACACACCACAAATGAACACAATAGTTTTGTTGTCCAAGTTTGGGAAATTCCACTAGTTCAACCCTAACAGCTTGGAATTTTATAAGAAAGAGATTACCTCCACACATGCTTAAAAAATGGATTTGCATGTTTTAAACATGTTAAAGATGCAAATCTCCCATGGATCCATAGCTTTTGAAAAGAATAAGAAACGCTCATTAAATTCTCAAGTGAACGTGCGGTGGGATATTTACCCGAGTCAAACAAGCCATTATTTTGCCTGTCTACAAAAAGCTGACCAAACGATCATGGAAGATTGTAAAGTGATTTGTCATCCGTAACGGGCTATATTACCCTAAGAAATGACTTATGGATTGGGAGTCAAGATTCAGTTAAAAATCCTTGCCACCCCCTTTTTCCCGACGATTGCAAACCTGATATATAAAAACTAAGAAGAGCTTACAATTCCTAAAAATTACAGAAACTCTTTGGAATTATCTCGCTCTACATTTTTGCATTGTGCATTTTAATTTTTGATGTACTCTTTTTTCATTAATCAAAACTTTGAGTTTTCGCTCTCCCTTCATCCCGTAAACCAAAAAGGCAAATAGATCACAACAAAAAGAAAATTTTAGAGTTCATGTACGGAAAAAAATTTAAAACAATGACAAATGTAAGTAAAGAAATTTTTTTCACACACCTCCAATTAAAAGAAAAATTTTCTTGTCCAAGTTTGGAAAATTCCACTAGTGCAACTCCAACAGCTTTGAATTTTATAAGAAAGAGATTTCCTCCACACATGCTTAAAAAATTTATTTGCATGTTTTAAACATGTTAAAGATGCAAATCACCTATGGATCTATAGGTTTTGAAGAGAATAACAAACGCTCATTAAATTCTCAAGTGAACGTGCGGTGGGATATTTACCCGAGTCAAACAAGCCATTATTTTGCCCATCTACAAAAAGCTGACCCAACGATCATGGATGATTGTAAAGTGATTTATCTTGCGTAACGGGCTATATTACCCTAATAAATGACTTATAGATTGGGAGTCAAGATTCAGTTAAAAATCCCTGTCTCCCCGTTTTACCCGACGATTACAAAACCTCCATTATAAAAACTAAGAAGTGCTTACAATCCCTAAAAATTACAGAAAATCTTTGGAATTATCTCTCTCTACATTTGTGCATTATGCATTTCCATTTTACATGTACTCTTTTTTCTTAAAACAAAAATTTGAGCTTTCACTCTCCCTTCATCCCGTAAACCAAAAAGGCAAATAGATCACAACAAAATGAAAATTTTGGAGTTTAAGTACGGAAAAAATTTAAAACAATAACAAGTGTCAGTAAAGAAAATTTATTCACACACCACAAATGAACACAAAAGTTTTGTTGTCCAAATTTGGGAAATTCCACTAGTGCAAGCACAACAACTTGGAATTTTATAGCAAAGAGATTTCCTCCACACATGCTTTAAAAATGGATATGCATGTTTTAAGCAAGTTAAAGATGCAAATCACCTATGCATCCATAGCTTTTGAAGAGAATAACTAACGCTCATTAAATTCTCAACTGAACGTGCAGTGGGATATTTACCAGAGTCAAACAAGCCATTATTTTGCCCTTCTACAAAAAGTCGACCCAACGATCATGGATGATTGTAAAGTGATTTATCATGCGTAACGGGCTATATTACCCTAAGAAATGACTTATGGATTGGGAGTAAAGACTCAGTTAAAAATCCCTGCGTCCCCCCTTTTCCCGACGATTGGAAAACCTGATATATAAAAATTAAGAAGAGCTTACAATCCCTAAAAATTACAGAAAGTCTTTGGAATTATCTCTCTCTAAATATGTGCACTGCGCATTTCCATTTTAGATATACACTTTTTTCATAACTCAAAACTTTGAGTTTTCGCTCTCCCTTCATCCGGTGAACCAAAAAGGCGAATAGATCACAATAAAATGAAAATTTTGGAGTTAAAGTACGGAAAAATTTAAAACAATAAAAAATGTATGTAAAGAAAATTTATTACCACACCACAAATGAACACAAAAGTTTTGTTGTCCAAGTTCGGGAAATTCCACTAGTTCAACCCTAACAGCTTGGATTTTATAAGAAAGAGATTACCTCCACACAGGCTTAAAAAATGGATTTGCATGTTTTAAACATGTTAAAGATGCAAATCACCCATGGATCCATAGCTTTTGAAAAGAATAAGAAACGCTCAGTAAATTCTCAAGTGAACGTGTGGTGGGATATTTACCCGAGTCAAACAAGCCATTATTTTGCCCGTCTACAAAAAGCTGACCCAACGATCATGGATGATTTTAAAGTGATTTATCATCCGTAACGGGCTATATTACCCTAAGAAATGACTTATGGATTGGGAGTCAAGACTCAGTTAAAAATCCTTGCCTCCCCCATTTTCCCGACGATTGCAAACCTGATATATAAAAACTAAGAAGAGCTTACAATCCCTAAAAATTACAGAAACTCTCTGGAATTATCTCGCTCTACATTTTAGCACTGTGCATTTTCATTTTAGATGTACTCTTTTTTCTTAAATCAAAACTTTGAGTTTTCGCTCTCCCGTCATCCCGTCAACCAAAAAGGCGAATAGATCACAACAAAAAGAAAATTTTAGAGTTTATGTACGGAAAAAAATTTAAAACAATGAGAAATGTAAGTAAGGAAAATTTTTTCACACACCACAATTTCAAAGAAAAGTTTTGTTGTCCAAGTTTGGGAAATTCCACTAGTGCAACCCCAACAGCTTGTAATTTTATAAGAAAGAGATTTCCTCCACACATGCTTTAAAAATGGATACGCATGTTTTAAACATGTTAAAGATGCAAATCACCTATGGATCCAAAGCTTTTGAAGAGAATAGAAAACCCTCATTAAATTCTCAAGTGAACGTGCGGTGAGATATTTACCCGAGTCAAACAAGCCATTATCTTGCCCATCTACAAAAAGCTGACCCAACAATCATGGATGATTGTAAAGTGATTTATCATGTGTAACGGTCTATATTACCCTAATAAAAGACTTATGGATTGGGAGTCAAGACTGTTAAAAATCCCTGCCTCCCCCTTTTTCCCGAAGATTGCAAAACCTGATATATAAAAATTAAGAAGAGCTTACAATCCGTAAAAATTACAGAAACACTTTGGAATTATCTCACTCTACATTTGTGCACTGTGCATTTTCATTTTAGATGTACACTTTTTACATCAATCAAAACTTTGAGTTTTCGCTTTCCCTTCAACCCGCAAACCAAAAAGGCAAATAGATCACACCAAAATGAAAATTTTAGAGTTCATGTACGGAACACAATTTAAAACAATAACAAATGTAAGTAAAGAAAATTTATTCACACACCTCAAATGAACACAAAATTTTTGTTGTCAAAGTTTGGAAAATTCCACTAGTTCAACCCTAACAGCTTGGAATTTTATAAGAAAGTGATTTCCTCCACACAAGCTTAAAAAATTGATTTGCATGTTTTAAACATGTTAAAGATGCAAATCACCTATGGATCCATAGCTTTTGAAGAGAATAACAAACGCTCATTAAATTCTCAAGTGAACGTGCGGTGGGATAATTACCCGAGTCAAACATGCCATTTTTTTTGCCCATCTACAAAAAGCTGACCCAACAATCATGGATGATTGTAAAGTGATTTATCAAGCGTAACGGTCTATATTACCCTAATAAATGACTTATGGATTGGGAGTCAAGACTCAGTTAAAAATCCCTGCCTCCCCCTTTTTCCCGACGATTACAAAACATGATTTATAAAAACTAAGAAGAGCTTACAATCCCTAAAAATTGCAGAAAATCTTTGGAATTATCTCTCTCTACATTTTTGCATTATCAATTTCAATTCAACATGTACTCTTTCTTCTTAAAACAAAACTTTGAGTTTTCGCTCTCCCTTCATCCCGTAAACCAAAAAGGAAAATAGATCACAACAAAATGAAAATTTTGGAGTTCAAGTACGGGAAAAATTTAACACAATAAACAATTGTTAGTAAAAATAATATATTCACACACCACAAATGAACACAAAAGTTTTATTGTCGAAGTTTGGAAAATTCCAATAGTTCAACCCCAACAGCTTGGAATTTTAGGAAGGAGATTTCCGCCACACATGCTTTAAAAATGGATATGCATGTTTTAAACATGTTAAATATGCAAATCACGTATGGATCCAAAGCTTTTGAAGAGAATAACAAACGCTCATTATATTCTCAAGTGAACGTGCGGTGGGATATTTACCCGAATCAAACAAGCCATTATTTTGCCCATCTACAAAAAGCTGACCCAACGATCATGGATGATTGTAAAGTGATTTATCATGCGTAACGGGCTATACTACCCTAATAAATGACTTATGGATTGGGAGTCAAGACTCAGTTAAAAATCCCTGCCTCCCCCTTTTTCCCGACGATTGCAAAACCTGATATATAAAAACTAAGAAGAGCTTACAATCCCTAAAAATTGCAGAAACTCTTTGGAATTATCTCGCTTTACATTTGTGCACTGTGCATTTCCATTTTAGATGTACACTTTTTTCATAAATCAAACCTTTGAGTTTTCCCTCTCGATTCATCCCGTAAACAAAAAACGCAAATAGATTACAACAAAATGAAAATTTTGGAGTTCAAGTACGGAAAAAATTTAAAACAATAACAAATGTAAGTAAAGGAGATTTTTTCACACATGACAAATGAGCACAAAAGTTTTGTAGTCCAAGTTTGGGAAATTCCACTCATTCAACCCTAACAGCTTGGAATTTTATAAGAAAGAGATTTCCTCCCCACATGCTTAAAAAATTAATTTGCATGTTTTAAACATGTTAAAGATGCAAATAACCTATGGATCCATAGGTTTTGAAGAAAATAACAAACTCTCATTAAATTCTCAAGTGAACGTGCGGTGGGATATTTACCCGAGTCAAACAAGCCATTATTTTGCCCATCTACAAAAAGCTGACCCAACGATCATGGATGATTGTAAAGTGATTTATCTTGCATAACGGGCTATATTACCCTAATAAATGACTTATAGATTGGGAGTCAAGACTCAATTAAAAATCCCTGCCTCCCCGTTTTTCCCGACGATTACAAAACCTGATTTATAAAAACTATGAAGAGCTTACAATCCCTGAAAATTACAGAACATCTTTGGAATTATCTCTCTCTACATTTGTGCATTATGCATTACCATTCTACATGTACTCTTTTTTCTTAAAACAAAACTTTGAGTTTTCGCTCTCCCTTCATCCCGTAAACCGAAAAGGCAAATAGATCACAACAAAATGAGAATTTTTGAGTTCAAGTACGGAAAAAATTTAACACAATAACAATTGTTAGTAAAGAAAATCTATTCACACACCACAAATGAACACAAAAGTTTTGTTGTCGAAGTTTGGGAAATTCCAATAGTTCAACCCCAATAGCTTGGAATTTTAGGAAAGAGATTTCCTTCACACATGCTTTAAAAATGGATATGCATATTTTAAACATGTTAAAGATGCAAATCACCTATGGATCCAAAGCTTTTGAAGAGAATTACAAACGCTCATTAAATTCTCAAGTGAACGTGCGGTCTGATATTTACCCGAGTCAAACAAGCAATTATTTTGCCCATCTACAAAATGCTGACCCAACGATCATGGATGATTTTAAAGTGATTTGTCATCCGTAACGGGCTATATTACCCTAAGAAATGACTTATGGATTGGGAGTCAAGACTCAGTTAAAAATCCTTGCCTCCCCCATTTTCCCGACGATTGCAAACCTGATATATAAAAACTAAGAAGAGCTTACAATCCCTAAAAATTACAGAAACTCTCTGGAATTATCTCGCTCTACATTTTAGCACTGTGCATTTTCATTTTAGATGTACTCTTTTTTCTTAAATCAAAACTTTGAGTTTTCGCTCTCCCGTCATCCCGTAAACCAAAAAGGCGAATAGATCACAACAAAAAGAAAATTTTAGAGTTCATGTACGGAAAAAAATTTAAAACAATGAGAAATGTAAGTAAGGAAAATTTTTTCACACACCACAATTTCAAAGAAAAGTTTTGTTGTCCAAGTTTGGGAAATTCCACTAGTGCAACCCCAACAGCATGTAATTTTATAAGAAAGAGATTTCCTCCACACATGCTTTAAAAATGGATACGCATGTTTTAAACATGTTAAAGATGCAAATCACCTATGGATCCAAAGCTTTTGAAGAGAATAGAAAACCCTCATTAAATTCTCAAGTGAACGTGCGGTGAGATATTTACCCGAGTCAAACAAGCCATTATCTTGCCCATCTACAAAAAGCTGACCCAACGATCATGGATGATTGTAAAGTGATTTATCATGTGTAACGGTCTATATTACCCTAATAAAAGACTTATGGATTGGGAGTCAAGACTCTGTTAAAAATCCCTGCCTCCCCCTTTTTCCCGAAGATTGCAAAACCTGATATATAAAAATTAAGAAGAGCTTACAATCCCTAAAAATTTCAGAAACACTTTGGAATTATCTCACTCTACATTTGTGCACTGTGCATTTTCATTTTAGATGTACACTTTTTACATCAATCAAAATTTTGAGTTTTCGCTTTCCCTTCGTCCCGCAAACCAAAATGGCAAATAGATCACACCAAAATGAAAATTTTAGAGTTCATGTACGGAACACAATTTAAAACAATAACAAATGTAAGTAAAGAAAATTTATTCACACACCTCAAATGAACACAAAATTTTTGTTGTCAATGTTTGGAAAATTCCACTAGTTCAACCCTAACAGCTTGGAATTTTATAAGAAAGTGATTTCCTCCACATAAGCTTAAAAAATTGATTTGCATGTTTTAAACATGTTAAAGATGCAAATCACCTATGGATCCATAGCTTTTGAAGAGAATAACAAACGCTCATTAAATTCTCAAGTGAACGTGCGGTGGGATAACTACCCGAGTCAAACATGCCATTATTTTTGCCCATCTACAAAAAGCTGACCCAACAATCATGGATGATTGTAAAGTGATTTATCAAGCGTAACGGTCTATATTACCCTAATAAATGACTTATGGATTGGGAGTCAAGACTCAGTTAAAAATCCCTGCCTCCCCCTTTTTCCCGACGATTGCAAAACCTGATATATAAAAACTAAGAAGAGCTTACAATCCCTAAAAATTGCAGAAACTCTTTGGAATTATCTCGTTTTACATTTGTGCACTGTGAATTTCCATTTTAGATGTACACTTTTTTCATAAATCAAACCTTTGAGTTTTCCCTCTCGATTCATCCCGAAAACAAAAAACGCAAATAGATTACAACAAAATGAAAATTTTGGAGTTCAAGTACGGAAAAAATTTAAAACAATAACAAATGTAAGTAAAGGAGATTTTTTCACACACGAAAAATGAGCACAAAAGTTTTGTAGTCCAAGTTTGGGAAATTCTACTCATTCAACCCTAACTGTTGGAATTTTATAAGAAAGAGATTTCCTCCCCACATGCTTAAAAAATTAATTTGCATGTTTTAAACATGTTAAAGATGCAAATAACCTATGGATCCATAGGTTTTGAAGAAAATAACAAACTCTCATTAAATTCTCAAGTGAACGTACGGTGGGATATTTACCCGAGTCAAACAAGCCATTATTTTGCCCATCTACAAAAAGCTGACCCAACGATCATGGATGATTGTAAAGTGATTTATCTTGCGTAACGGGTTATATTACCCTAATAAATGACTTATAGATTGGGAGTCAAGACTCAATTAAAAATCCCTGCCTCCCCGTTTTTCTCGACGATTACAAAACCTGATTTATAAAAACTATGAAGAGCTTACAATCCCTGAAAATTACAGAACATCTTTGGAATTATCTCTCACTACATTTGTGCATTATGCATTACCATTCTACATGTACTCTTTTTTCTTAAAACAAAACTTTGAGTTTTCGCTCTCCCTTCATCCCGTAAACCGAAAAGGCAAATAGATCACAACAAAATGAAAATTTTTGAGTTCAAGTACGGAAAAAATTTAAGACAATAACAATTGTTAGTAAAGAAAATCTATTCACACACCACAAATGAACACAAAAGTTTTGTTGTCGAAGTTTGGGAAATTCCAATAGTTCAACCCCAACAGCTTGGAATTTTAGGAAAGAGATTTCCTTCACACATGCTTTAAAAATGGATATGCATGTTTTAAACATGTTAAAGATGCAAATCACCTGTGAATCCAAAGCTTTTGAAGAGAATTACAAACGCTCATTAAATTCTCAAGTGAACGTGCGGTTGGATATTTACCCGAGTCAAACAAGCAATTATTTTGCCTGTCTATAAAAAGCTGACCAAACGATCATGGAAGATTGTAAAGTGATTTGTCATCCATAACGGGCTATATTACCCTAAGAAATGACTTATGGATTGGGAGTCAAGACTCAGTTAAAAATCCTTGCCTCCCCCTTTTTCCCGACGATTGCAAACCTGATGTATAAAAACTAAGAAGAGCTTACAATCCCTAAAAATTACAGAAACTCTTTGGAATTATCTCGCTCTACATTTTTGCACTGTGCATTTTAATTTTTGATGTACTCTTTTTTCATTAATCAAAACTTTGAGTTTTCGCTCTCCCTTCATCCCGTAAACCAAAAAGGCAAATAGATCACAGCAAAAAGAAAATTTTAGAGTTCATGTACGGAAAAAAATTTAAAACAATGACAAATGTAAGTAAAGAAAATTTTTTCACACACCACCAATTAAAAGAAAAGTTTTGTTGTCCAAGTTTGGAAAATTCCACCAGTGCAACTCCAACAGGTTGGTATTTTATAAGTAAGAGATTTCCTCCAGACATGCTTTAAAAGTGGATATGCATGTTTTAAACATGTTAAAGATGCAAATCACCTCTGGATCCAAAGCTTTTGAAGAGAATAGCAAACTCTCATTAAGTTCGTGCGGTGAGATATTTACCCGAGTCAAACAAGCCATTATTTTGCCCATCTACAAAAAGCTGACACAACGATCATGGATGATTGTAAAGTGATCTATCATGTGTAACGGGCTATATTACCCTAGTAAATGATTTATGGATTGGGAGTCAAGACTTAGTTAAAAATCCCTGCCTCCCCCTTTTTCCCGACGATTGCAAAACCTGATATATAAAAACTAAGAAGAACTTATAATCCCTAAAAATTACAGAAACTCTTTGGAATTATCTCGCTCTACATTTGTGCACTGTGCATTTACATTTTAGATGTACATTTTTTTCTTAAAATAAAACTTTGAGTTTTCCCTCTCCCTTCATCCCGTAAAGGAAAAAGGCAAATAGATCACAACAAAATGAAAATTTTGGCGTTCAAGTACGGAAAAAATTTTACACAATAAACAATTGTTAGTAAAGAAAATTTATTCACACACCACAAATGAACACAAAAGTTTTATTGTCGAAGTTTGGAAAATTCCAACAGTTCAACCCCAACAGCTTGGAATTTTAGGAAGGAGATTTCCGCCACACATGCTTTAAAAATGGATATGCATGTTTTAAACATGTTAAATATGCAAATCACGTATGGATCCAAAGCTTTTGAAGAGAATAACAAACGCTCATTATATTCTCAAGTGAACGTGCGGTGGGATATTTACCCGATTCAAACAAGCCATTATTTTGCCCATCTACAAAAAGCTGACCCAACGATCATGGATGATTGTAAAGTGATTTATCATGCGTAACGAGCTATACTACCCTAATAAATGACTTATGGATTGGGAGTCAAGACTCAGTTAAAAATCCCCGCTTCCCCCTTTTTCCCGACGATTGCAAAACCTGATATATAAAAACTAAGAAGAGCTTACAATCCCTAAAAATTGTAGAAACTCTTTGGAATTATCTCGCTTTATATTTTTGCACTGTGCATTTCCATTTTAGATGTACACTTTTTTCATAAATCAAACCTTTGAGTTTTCACTCTCCATTCATCCCGTAAACAAAAAACACAAATAGATTACAACAAAATGAAAATTTTGGAGTTCAAGTACGGAAAAAATTTAAAACAATAACAAATGTAAGTAAAGGAGATTTTTTCACACACGACAAATGAGCACAAAAGTTTCGTTGTCCAAGTTTGGGAAATTCCACTCGTTCAACCCTAACAGCTTGGAATTTTATAAGAAAGAGATTTCCTCCCCACATGCTTAAAAAATTAATTTGCATGTTTTAAACATGTTAAAGATGCAAATCACCTATGGATCCATAGGTTTTGAAGAGAATAACAAACGCTCATTAAATTCTCAAGTGAACGTGCGGTGGGATTATTACCCGAGTCAAACAAGCCATTATTTTGCCCATCTACAAAAAGATGACCCAACGATCATGGATGACTGTAAAGTGATTTATCTTGCGTAACGGGCTATATTACCCTAATAAATGACTTATAGATTGGGAGTCAAGACTCAATTAAAAATCCCTGCCTCCCCGTTTTTCCCGACGATTAAGAAACCTGATTTATAAAAACTAAGAAGAGCTTACAATCCCTGAAAATTACAGAACATCTTTGGAATTATCTCTCTCTACATTTGTGCATTATGCATTACCATTCTACATGTACTCTTTTTTCTTAAAACAAAACTTTGAGTTTTCGCTCTCCCTTCATCCCGTAAACCAAAAAGGCAAATAGATCACAACAAAATGAAAATTTTTGAGTTCAAGTACGGAAAAAATTTAACACAATAAAAATTGTTAGTAAAGAAAATCTATTCACACACCACAAATCAACACAAAAGTTTTGTTGTCGAAGTTTGGGAAATTCCAATAGTTCAACCCCAACAGCTTGGAATTTTAGGAAAGAGATTTCCTTCACACATGCTTTAAAAATGGATATGCATGTTTTAAACATGTTAAAGATGCAAATCACCTATGGATCCAAAGCTTTTGAAGAGAATTACAAACGCTCATTAAATTCTCAAGTGAACGTGCGGTTGGATATTTACCCGAGTCAAACAAGTCATTATTTTGCCCATCTGCAAATAGCTGACCCAACGATCATGGATGATTGTAAAGTGATTTATCATGTGTAACGGGCTATATTACCCTAAAAAATGACTTATGGATTGGGAGTCAAGACTCAGTTAAAAATCCCTGCCTCCCCCTTTTTCCCGATGATTGCAAAACCTGATATATAAAAACTAAGAAGAGCTTATAATCCCTAAAAATTACAGAAACTCCTTGGAATTATCTCGCTCTACATTTGTGCACTGTGCATTTCCATATTAGATGTTCAATTTTTTCTTTAAATAAAACTTTGAGTTTTCCCTCTCCCTTCATCCCGTAAAGGAAAAAGGCAAATAGATCACAAAAAAATGAAAATTTTGGAGTTCAAGTACGGAAAAAATTTTACACAATAAACAATTGTTAGTAAAGAAAATTTATTCACACACCACAAATGAACACAAAAGTTTCATTGTCGAAGTTTGGAAAATTCCAATAGTTCAACCCCAACAGCTTGGAATTTTAGGAAGGAGATTTCCGCCACACATGCTTTAAAAATGGATATGCATGTTTTAAACATGTTAAATATGCAAATCACGTATGGATCCAAAGCTTTTGAAGAGAATAACAAACGCTCATTAAATTCTCAAGTGAACGTGCGGTGGGATATTTACCCGAGTCAAACAAGCCATTATTTTGCCCATCTACAAAAAGATGACCCAACGATCATGGATGATTGTAAAGTGATTTATCTTGCGTAACGGGCTATATTACCCTAATAAATGACTTATAGATTGGGAGTCGAGACTCAATTAAAAATCCCTGCCTCCCCGTTTTTCCCGACGATTACAAAACCTGATTTATAAAAACTAAGAAGAGCTTACAATCCCTGAAAATTACAGAACATCTTTGGAATTATCTCTCTCTACATTTGTGCATTATGCATTACCATTCTACATGTACTCTTTTTTCTTAAAACAAAACTTTGAGTTTTCGCTCTCCCTTCATCCCGTAAACCAAAAAGGCAAATAGATCACAACAAAATGAAAATTTTTGAGTTCAAGTACGGAAAAAATTTAACACAATAACAATTGTTAGTAAAGAAAATCTATGCACACACCACAAATCAACACAAAAGTTTTGTTGTCGAAGTTTGGGAAATTCCAATAGTTCAACCCCAACAGCTTGGAATTTTAGGAAAGAGATTTCCTTCACACATGCTTTAAAAATGGATATGCATGTTTTAAACATGTTAAAGATGCAAATCACCTATGGATCCAAAGCTTTTGAAGAGAATTACAAACGCTCATTAAATTCTCAAGTGAACGTGCGGTTGGATATTTACCCGAGTCAAACAAGTCATTATTTTGCCCATCTGCAAATAGCTGACCCAACGATCATGGATGATTGTAAAGTGATTTATCATGTGTAACGGGCTATATTACCCTAAAAAATGACTTATGGATTGGGAGTCAAGACTCAGTTAAAAATCCCTGCCTCCCCCTTTTTCCCGACGATTGCAAAACCTGATATATAAAAACTAAGAAGAGCTTATAATCCCTAAAAATTACAGAAACTCCTTGGAATTATCTCGCTCTACATTTGTGCACTGTGCATTTCCATATTAGATGTTCAAGTTTTTTCTTTAAATAAAACTTTGAGTTTTCCCTCTCCCTTCATCCCGTAACGGAAAAAGGCAAATAGATCACAAAAAAATGAAAATTTTGGAGTTCAAGTACGAAAAAAATTTTACACAATAAACAATTGTTGGTAAAGAAAATTTATTCACACACCACAAATGAACACAAAAGTTTCATTGTCGAAGTTCGGAAAATTCCAATAGTTCAACCCCAACAGCTTGGAATTTTAGGAAGGAGATTTCCGCCACACATGCTTTAAAAATGGATATGCATGTTTTAAACATGTTAAATATGCAAATCACGTATGGATCCAAAGCTTTTGAAGTGGATAACAAACGCTCATTATATTCTCAAGTGAACGTGCGATGGGATATTTACCCGAATCAAACAAGCCATTATTTTGCCCATCTACAAAAAGCTGACCCAACGATCATGGATGATTGTAAAGTGATTTATCATGCGTAACGGGCTATACTACCCTAATAAATGACTTATGGATTGGGAGTCAAGACTCAGTTAAAAATCCCTGCCTCCCCCTTTTTCCTGACGATTGCAAAACCTAATATATAAAAACTAAGAAGAGCTTACAATCCCTAAAAATTGCAGAAACTCTTTGGAATTATCTCGCTTTACATTTGTGCACTGTGCATTTCCATTTTAGATGTACACTTTTTTCATAAATCAAACCTTTGAGTTTTCACTCTCCATTCATCCCGTAAACAAAAAACACAAATAGATTACAACAAAATGAAAATTTTGGAGTTCAAGTACGGAAAAAATTTAAAACAATAACAAATGTAAGTAAAGGAGATTTTTTCACACAAGACAAATGAGCACAAAAGTTTTGTGGTCCAAGTTTGGGAAATTCCACTCGTTCAACCCTAACAGCTTGGAATTTTATAAGAAAAAGATTTCCTCCCCACATGCTTAAAAAATTAATTTGCAAGTTTTAAACATGTTAAAGATGCAAATCACCTATGGATCCATAGGTTTTGAAGAGAATAACAAACGCTCATTAAATTCTCAAGTGAACGTGCGGTGGGATTATTACCCGAGTCAAACAAGCCATTATTTTGCCCATCTACAAAAAGATGACCCAACGATCATGGATGATTGTAAAGTGATTTATCTTGCGTAACGGGCTATATTACCCTAATAAATGACTTATAGATTGGGAGTCAAGACTCAATTAAAAATCCCTGCCTCCCCGTTTTTCCCGACGATTACAAAACCTGATTTATAAAAACAAAGAAGAGCTTACAATCCCTGAAAATTACAGAACATCTTTGGAATTATCTCTCTCTACATTTGTGCATTATGCATTACCATTCTACATGTACTATTTTTTCTTAAAACAAAACTTTGAGTTTTCGCTCTCCCTTCATCCCGTAAACCAAAAAGGCAAATAGATCACAACAAAATGAAAATTTTTGAGTTCAAGTACGGAAAAAATTTAACACAATAACAATTGTTAGTAAAGAAAATCTATTTACACACCACAAATGAACACAAAAGTTTTATTGTCGAAGTTTGGGAAATTCCAATAGTTCAACCCCAACAGCTTGGAATTTTAGGAAAGAGATTTCCTTCACACATGCTTTAAAAATGGATATGCATTTTTTAAACATGTTAAAGATGCAAATCACCTATGGATCCAAAGCTTTTGAAGAGAATTACAAACGCTCATTAAATTCTCAAGTGAACGTGCGGTTGGATATTTACCCGAGTCAAACAAGCAATTATTTTGCCTGTCTATAAAAAGCTGACCAAACGATCATGGAAGATTGTAAAGTGATTTGTCATCCGTAACGGGCTATATTACCCTAAGAAATGACTTATGGATTGGGAGTCAAGACTCAGTTAAAAATCCTTGCCTCCCCCTTTTTCCCGACGATTGCAAACCTGATATATAAAAACTAAGAAGAGCTTACAATCCCTAAAAATTACAGAAACTCTTTGGAATTATCTCGCTCTACATTTTTGCACTGTGCATTTTAATTTTTGATGTACTCTTTTTTCATTAATCAAAACTTTGAGTTTTCGCTCTCCCTTCATCCCGTAAACCAAAAAGGCAAATAGATCACAGCAAAAGGAAAATTTTAGAGTTCATGTACGGAAAAAAATTTAAAACAATGACAAATGTAAGTAAAGAAAAGTTTTGTTGTCCAAGTTTGGAAAATTCCACTAGTGCAACTCCAATAGGTTGGTATTTTATAAGAAAGAGATTTCCTCCAGACATGCTTTAAAAGTGGATATGCATGTTTTAAACATGTTAACGATGCAAATCACCTCTGGATCCAAAGCTTTTGAAGAGAATAGCAAACTCTCATTAAATTCGTGCGGTGAGATATTTACCCGAGTCAAACAAGCCATTATTTTGCCCATCTACAAAAAGCTGACACAACGATCATGGATGATTGTAAAGTGATCTATCATGTGTAACGGGCTATATTACCCTAGTAAATGATTTATGGATTGGGAGTCAAGACTTAGTTAAAAATCCCTGCCTCCCCCTTTTTCCCGACGATTGCAAAACCTGATATATAAAAACTAAGAAGAACTTATAATCCCTAAAAATTACAGAAACTCTTTGGAATTATCTCGCTCTACATTTGTGCACTGTGCATTTACATTTTAGATGTACATTTTTTTCGTAAAATAAAACTTTGAGTTTTCCCTCTCCCTTCATCCCGTAAAGGAAAAAGGCAAATAGATCACAACAAAATGAAAATTTTGGAGTTCAAGTACGGAAAAAATTTTACACAATAAACAATTGTTAGTAAAGAAAATTTATTCACACACCACAAATGAACACAAAAGTTTTATTGTCGAAGTTTGGAAAATTCCAACAGTTCAACCCCAACAGCTTGGAATTTTAGGAAGGAGATTTCCGCCACACATGCTTTAAAAATGGATATGCATGTTTGAAACATGTTAAATATGCAAATCACGTATGGATCCAAAGCTTTTGAAGAGAATAACAAACGCTCATTATATTCTCAAGTGAACGTGCGGTGGGATATTTACCCGATTCAAACAAGCCATTATTTTGCCCATCTACAAAAAGCTGACCCAACGATCATGGATGATTGTAAAGTGATTTATCATGCGTAACGAGCTATACTACCCTAATAAATGACTTATGGATTGGGAGTCAAGACTCAGTTAAAAATCCCCGCCTCCCCCTTTTTCCCGACGATTGCAAAACCTGATATATAAAAACTAAGAAGAGATTACAATCCCTAAAAATTGCAGAAACTCTTTTGAATTATCTCGCTTTACATTTGTGCACTGTGCATTTCCATTTTAGATGTACACTTTTTTCATAAATCAAACCTTTGAGTTTTCACTCTCCATTCATCCCGTAAACAAAAAACACAAATAGATTACAACAAAATGAAAATTTTTGTGTTCAAGTACGGAAAAAATTTAAAATAATAACAAATATAAGTAAAGGAGATTTTTTCACACACGACAAATGAGCACAAAAGTTTCGTTGTCCATGTTTGGGAAATTCCGCTCGTTCAACCCTAACAGCTTGGAATTTTATAAGAAAAAGATTTCCTCCCCACATGCTTAAAAAATTAATTTGCAAGTTTTAAACATGTTAAAGATGCAAATCACCTATGGATCCATAGGTTTTGAAGAGAATAACAAACGCTCATTAAATTCTCAAGTGAACGTGCGGTGGGATTATTACCCGAGTCAAACAAGCCATTATTTTGCCCATCTACAAAAAGATGACCCAACGATCATGGATGATTGTAAAGTGATTTATCTTGCGTAACGGGCTATATTACCCTAATAAATGACTTATAGATTGGGAGTCAAGACTCAATTAAAAATCCCTGCCTCCCCGTTTTTCCCGACGATTACAAAACCTGATTTATAAAAACAAAGAAGAGCTTACAATCCCTGAAAATTACAGAACATCTTTGGAATTATCTCTCTCTACATTTGTGCATTATGCATTACCATTCTACATGTACTATTTTTTCTTAAAACAAAACTTTGAGTTTTCGCTCTCCCTTCATCCCGTAAACCAAAAAGGCAAATAGATCACAACAAAATGAAAATTTTTGAGTTCAAGTACGGAAAAAATTTAACACAATAACAATTGTTAGTAAAGAAAATCTATTTACACACCACAAATGAACACAAGTTTTATTGTCGAAGTTTGGGAAATTCCAATAGTTCAACCCCAACAGCTTGGAATTTTAGGAAAGAGATTTCCTTCACACATGCTTTAAAAATGGATATGCATGTTTTAAACATGTTAAAGATGCAAATCACCTATGGATCCAAAGCTTTTGAAGAGAATTACAAACGCTCATTAAATTCTCAAGTGAACGTGCGGTTGGATATTTACCCGAGTCAAACAAGTTATTATTTTGCCCATCTGCAAATAGCTGACCCAACGATCATGGATGATTGTAAAGTGATTTATCATGTGTAACGGGCTATATTACCCTAAAAAATGACTTATGGATTGGGAGTCAAGACTCAGTTAAAAATCCCTGCCTCCCCCTTTTTCCCGACGATTGCAAAACCTGATATATAAAAACTAAGAAGAGCTTATAATCCATAAAAATTACAGAAACTCCTTGGAATTATCTCGCTCTATATTTGTGCACTGTGCATTTCCATATTAGATGTTCAATTTTTTCTTTAAATAAAACTTTGAGTTTTCCCTCTCCCTTCATCCCGTAAAGGAAAAAGGCAAATAGATCACAAAAAAATGAAAATTTTGGAGTTCAAGTACGGAAAAAATTTTACACAATAAACAATTGTTAGTAAAGAAAATTTATTCACACACCACAAATGAACACAAAAGTTTCATTGTCGAAGTTTGGAAAATTCCAATAGTTCAACCCCAACAGCTTGGAATTTTAGGAAGGAGATTTCCGCCACACATGCTTTAAAAATGGATATGCATGTTTTAAACATGTTAAATATGCAAATCACGTATGGATCCAAAGCTTTTGAAGAGAATAACAAACGCTCATTATATTCTCAAGTGAACGTGCGGTGGGATATTTACCCGAATCAAACAAGCCATTATTTTGCCCATCTACAAAAAGCTGACCCAACGATCATGGATGATTGTAAAGTGATTTATCATGCGTAACGGGCTATACTACCCTAATAAATGACTTATGGATTGGGAGTCAAGACTCAGTTAAAAATCCCTGCCTCCCCCTTTTTCCTGATGATTGCAAAACCTAATATATAAAAACTCAGAAGAGCTTACAATCCCTAAAAATTGCAGAAACTCTTTGGAATTATCTCGCTTTACATTTGTGCACTGTGCATTTCCATTTTAGATGTACACTTTTTTCATAAATCAAACCTTTGAGTTTTCACTCTCCATTCATCCCGTAAACAAAAAACACAAATAGATTACAACAAAATGAAAATTTTGGAGTTCAAGTACGGAAAAAATTTAAAACAATAACAAATGTAAGTAAAGGAGATTTTTTCACACACGACAAATGAGCACAAAAGTTTTGTTGTCCAAGTTTGGGAAATTCCACTCGTTCAACCCTAACAGCTTGGAATTTTATAAGAAAGAGATTTCCTCCCCACATGCTTAAAAAATTAATTTGCATGTTTTAAACATGTTAAAGATGCAAATCACCTCTGGATCCATAGGTTTTGAAGAGAATAACAAACGCTCATTAAATTCTCAAGTGAACGTGCGGTGGGATATTTACCCGAGTCAAACAAGCCATTATTTTGCCCATCTACAAAAAGCTGACCCAACGATCATGGATGATTGTAAAGTGATTTATCTTGCGTAATGGGCTATATTACCCTAATAAATGACTTATAGATTGGGAGTCAAGACTCAATTAAAAATCCCTGCCTCCCCGTTTTTCCCGACGATTACAAAACCTGATTTATAAAAACTAAGAAGAGCTTACAATCCCTGAAAATTACAGAACATCTTTGGAATTATCTCTCTCTACATTTGTGCATTATGCATTACCATTCTACATGTACTCTTTTTTCTTAAAACAAAACTTTGAGTTTTCGCTCTCTCTTCATCCCGTAAACCAAAAAGGCAAATAGATCACAACAAAATGAAAATTTTTGAGTTCAAGTACGGAAAAAATTTAACACAATAACAATTGTTAGTGAAGAAAATTTATTCACACACCACAAATGAACACAAAAGTTTTGTTGTCGAAGTTTGGGAAATTCCAATAGTTCAACCCCAACAGCTTGGAATTTTAGGAAAGAGATTTCCTTCACACATGCTTTAAAAATGGATATGCATGTTTTAAACATGTTAAAGATGCAAATCACCTATGGACCCAAAGCTTTTGAAGAGAATTACAAATGCTCATTAAATTCTCAAGTGAACGTGCGGTTGGATATTTACTCGAGTCAAACAAGTCATTATTTTGCCCATCTGCAAATAGCTGACCTAACGATATGGATGATTGTAAAGTGCTTTATCATGTGTAACGGGCTATATTACCCTAAAAAATGACTTATGGATTGGGAGTCAAGACTCAGTTAAAAATCCTTACCTCCCCCTTTTTCCCGACAATTGCAAAACCTGATATATAAAAACTAAGAAGAGCTTATAATCCCTAAAAATTACAGAAACTCTTTGGAATTATCTCTCTCTACATTTGTGCACTGTGCATTTCCATTTTAGATGTACACTTTTTTCTTAAAATAAAACTTTGAGTTTTCCCTCTCCCTTCATCCCGTAAAGGAAAAAGGCAAATAGATCACAACAAAATGAAAATTTTGGAGTTCAAGTACGGAAAAAATTTTACACAATAAAAAATTGTTAGTAAATAAAATTTATTCACACACCACAAATGAACACAAAAGTTTTATTGTCGAAGTTTGGAAAATTCCAATAGTTCAACCCCAACAGCTTGGAATTTTAGGAAGGAGATTTCCGCCACATATGCTTAAAAAATGGATATGCATGTTTTAAACATGTTAAATATGCAAATCATGTATGGATCCAAAGCTTTTGAAGAGAATAACAAACGCTCATTATATTCTCAAGTGAACGTGCGGTGGGATATTTACCCGAATCAAACCAGCCATTATTTTGCCCATCTACAAAAAGCTGACCCAACGATCATGGATGATTGTAAAGTGATTTATCATGCGTAACGGGCTATACTACACTAAAAAAAGACTTATGGATTGGGAGTCAAGACTCAGTTAAAAATCCCTGCCTCCCCCTTTTTCCCGACGATTGCAAAACCTGATATATAAAAACTAAGAAGAGCTTACAATCCCTAAAAATTGCAGAAACGCTTTGGAATTATCTCGCTTTACATTTGTGCACTGTGCATTTCCATATTAGATGTACACTTTTTTCATAAATCAAACGTTTGAGTTTTCACTCTCCATTCATCCCGTAAACAAAAAACACAAATAGATTACAACATAATGAAAATTTTGGAGTTCAAGTACGGAAAAAATTTAAAACAATAACAAATGTAAGTAAAGGAGATTTTTTCACACACGACAAATGAGCACAAAAGTTTTGTAGTCCAAGTTTGGGAAATTCCACTCGTTCAACCCTAACAGCTTGGAATTTTATAAGAAAGAGATTTCCTCCCCACATGCTTAAAAAATTAATTTGCATGTTTTAAACATGTTAAAGATGCAAATCACCTATGGATCCATAGGTTTTGAAGAGAATAACAAACGCTCATTAAATTCTCAAGTGAACGTGCGGTGGGATATTTACCCGAGTCAAACAAGCCATTATTTTGCCCATCGACAAAAAGCTGACCCAACGATCATGGATGATTGTAAAGTGATTTATCTTGCGTAACGGGCTATATTACCCTAATAAATGACTTATGGATTGGGAGTCAAGACTCAATTAAAAATCCCTACCTCCCCGTTTTTCCCGACGATTATAAAACCTGATTTATAAAAACTAAGAAGAGCTTACAATCCCTGAAAATTACAGAACATCTTTGGAATTATCTCTCTCTACATTTGTGCATTATGCATTACCATTCTACATGTACTCTTTTTTCTTAAAACAAAACTTTGAGTTTTCGCTCTCCCTTCATCCCGTAAACCAAAAAGGCAAATAGATCACAACAAAATGAAAATTTTTGAGTTCAAGTACGGAAAATATTTAACACAATAACAATTGTTAGTAAAGAAAATTTATTCACACACCACAAATGAACACAAATGTTTTGTTGTCGAAGTTTGGGAAATTCCAATAGTTCAACCCCAACAGCTTGGAATTTTAGGAAAGAGATTTCCTTCACACATGCTTTAAAAATGGATATGCATGTTTTAAACATGTTAAAGATGCAAATCACCTATGGATCCAAAGCTTTTGAAGAGAATTACAAACGCTCATTAAATTCTCAAGTGAACGTGCGGTTGGATATTTACCCGAGTCAAACAAGTCATTATTTTGCCCATCTGCAAATAGCTGACCCAACTATCATGGATGATTGTAAAGTGATTTATCATGTGTAACGGGCTATATTACCCTAAAAAATGACTTATGGATTGGGAGTCAAGACTCAGTTAAAAATCCCTGCCTCCCCCTTTTTCCCGACGATTGCAAAACCTGATATATAAAAACTAAGAAGAGCTTATAATCCCTAAAAATTACAGAAAATCTTTGGAATTATCTCGCTCTACATTTGTGCACTGTGCATTTCCATTTAAGATGTACACTTTTTTCTTAAAATAAAACTTTGAGTTTTCCCTCTCCCTTCATCCCGTAAAGGAAAAAGGCAAATAGATCACAACAAAATGAAAATTTTGGAGTTCAAGTACCGAAAAAATTTAACACAATAAACAATTGTTAGTAAAGAAAATTTATTCACACACCACAAATGAACACAAAAGTTTTATTGTCGAAGTTTGGAAAATTCCAATAGTTCAACCCTAACAGCTTGGAATTTTAGGAAGGAGATTTCCGCCACACATGCTTTAAAAATGGATATGCATGTTTTAAACATGTTAAATATGCAAATCACGTATGGATCCAAAGCTTTTGAAGAGAATAACAAACGCTCATTATATTCTCAAGTGAACGTGCGGTGGGATATTTACCCGAATCAAATAAGCCATTCTTTTGCCCATCTACAAAAAGCTGACCCAACGATCATGGATGATTGTAAAGTGATTTATCATGCGTAACGGGCTATACTACCCTAATAAATGACTTATGGATTGGGAGTCAAGACTCAGTTAAAAATCCCTGCCTCCCCCTTTTTCCCGACGATTGCAAAACCTGATATATAAAAACTAAGAAGAGCTTACAATCCCTAAAAATTGCAGAAACTCTTTGGAATTATCTCGCTTTACATTTGTGCACTGTGCATTTCCATTTTAGATGTACACTTTTTTCATAAGTCAAACCTTTGAGTTTTCCCTCTCCATTCTTCCCGTAAACAAAAAACGCAAATAGATTACAACAAAATGAAAATTTTGGAGTTGAAGTACGGAAAAAATTTAAAACAATAACAAATGTAAGTAAAGGAGATTTTTTCACACACGACAAATGAGCATAAAAGTTTTGTAGTCCAAGTTTTGGAAATTCCACTCGTTCAACCCTAACAACTTGGAATTTTATAAGAAAGAGATTTCCTCCCCACATGCTTAAAAAACTAATTTGCATATTTTAAACATGTTAAAGATGCAAATCACCTATGGATCCATAGTTTTTGAAGAGAATAACAAACGCTCATTAAATTCTCAAGTGAACGTCTGGTGGGATATTTACTAGTGTCAAACAAGCCATTATTTTGCCCATCTACAAAAAGCTGACCCAACAATCATGGATGATTGTAAAGTGATTTATCATGCGTAACGGGCTATATTACCCTAAAAAATGACTTATGGATTGGGAGTCAAGACTCAGTTAAAAATCCCTGCCTCCCCCTTTTTCCCGACGATTGCAAAACCTGGTATCTAAAAACTAAGAAGAGCTTACAATCCCTAAAAATTGCAGAAACTCTTTGGAATTATCTCGCTTTACATTTGTGCACTGTGCATTTCCATTTTAGATATACACTCTTTTCATAAATCAAAACTTTGAGTTTTCGCTCTCCATTCATCCCGTAAACAAAAAACGCAAATGGATCACAACAAAATGACAATTTTGGAGTTCAAGTACGGAAAAAATTTAAAACAATAACAAATTTAAGTAAAGGAGATTTATTCACACACCACAAATGAACACAAAAGTTTTGTTGTCCAAGTTTGGGAAATTCCACTAGTTCAACCCTAACAGCTTGGAATTTTATAAGAAAGAGATTTCCTGCACACTTGCTTAAAAAATGGATTTGCATGTTTTAAACTTGTTAAAGATGCAAATCACCTATGGATCCAAAGGTTTTGAAGAGAATAACAAACGCTCATAAAATTCTCAAGTGAACGTACGGTGGGATATTTACCCGAGTCAAACAAGCCTCTATTTTGCCCATCTACAAAAAGCAGACCCAACGATCATGGATGATTGTAAAGTGATTTCGCTTGCGTAACAGACTATATTACCCTAATAAATGACTTATAGATTGGGAGTCAAGACTCTGTTAAAAAAACCTGCCTCCCCGTTTTTCCCGACGATTGCAAAACCTGATATATAAAAACTAAGAAGAGCTTACAAACCCTTAAAATTACAGAAACTCTTTGGAATTATCTCGCTCTACATTTGTGCACTGTGCATTTCCATTTTAGATGTACACTTTTTCATAAATT
The DNA here is from genome assembly GCF_029961685.1 of Aristolochia californica. Classification (NCBI taxonomy): domain Eukaryota; kingdom Viridiplantae; phylum Streptophyta; class Magnoliopsida; order Piperales; family Aristolochiaceae; genus Aristolochia; species Aristolochia californica. The sequence continues at coordinate 26,928,135 of NW_027181770.1, read as the reverse complement.
AAAACTTTGAGTTTTCGCACTCCTTCATCCAGTAAACCAAAAAGGCAAATAGATCACAACAAAATGAAAATTTTAGAGTTCAAGTACGGAAAAAATTTAAAGCAATAACAAATGTAAGTAAAGAAAATTTATTCACACACCACAAATGAACACAAAAGTTTTGTTGTCCAAGTTTGGGAAATTCCACTAGTTCAACCCTAACAGCTTTGAATATTATAAGAAAGTGATTTCCTCACACATGCTTAAAAAATGGATTTGCATGTTTTAAACATGTTAAAGATGCAAATCACCTTTGGATCCATAGTTTTTTAAGAGAATAACAAACGCTCATTAAATTCTCAAGCAAACGTGCGGTGGGATATTTACCCGAGTCAAACAAGCCATTATTTTGCCGTTCTACAAAAAGCTGACCCAATGATCATGGATGATTGTAAAGTGATTTATCATGTGCAACGGGCTATATTACCGTAATAAATGACTTATGGATTGGGAGTCAAGACACAGTTAAAAGTCCCTGCCTCCCCGTTTTTCCCGACGATTGCAAAACCTGATATATAAAAACTAAGAAGAGCTTACAATCCGAAAAAATTACAGAAAATCTTTGGAATTATCTCTCTCTACATTTGTGAATTGTGCATTCCCATTCTACATGTACTCTTTTTTCTTAAATCAAAACTTTGAGTTTTCGATCTCCCTTCATCCCATAAACCAAAAACGCAAATAGGTCACAGCAAAATGAAAATTTTAGAGTTCATGTACGGAAAAAAATTTAAAACAATAAAAAATGTAAGTAAGTAAAATTTATTCACACACCACAAATGAAAACGAAAGTTTTGTTGTCCAAGTTTCAGAAATTCCTCTACTTCAACCCTAACAGCTTGGAATTTTATAAGAAAGAGATTTCCTCCACACATGCTTAAAAAATGGATTTGCATGTTTTAAACATGTTCAAGATGCAAATCACCTATGGATCCATAGCTTTTGAAGAGAATAACAAACGCTCATTAAATTCTCAAGTGAACGTCTGGTGGGATATTTACCAGTGTCAAACAAGCCATTATTTTGCCCATCTACAAAAAGCTGACCCAACAATCATGGATGATTGTAAAGTAATTTATCATGCGTAACGGGCTATATTACCCTAAGAAATGACTTATGGATTGGTAGTCAAGACTCAGTTAAAAATCCCTGCCTCCCCCTTTTTCCCGATGATTGCAAAACCTGATATATAAAAACTAAGAAGAGCTTACAATCCCTAAAAATTACAGAAATGCTTTGGAATTATCTCGCTCTACATTTTTACACAGTGCATTTTCATTTTAGATGTACACTTTTTTCACAACTCAAAACTTTGAGTTTTCGCTCTCCCATAATCCCGTAAACCAAAAAGGCAAATAGATCACAACAAAATGAAAATTTTAGAGTCCATGTACGGAAATAAATTTAAAACAATAACAAATGTAAGTAAAGACAATTTATTCACACCCCACAAATGAACACAAAATTTTCGTTGTCCAAGTTTGGGAAATTCCACTAGTTCAATCCTAACAACTTGGAATTTTATAAGAAAAAGATTTCCCCCACACATGCTTAAAAAATGGATTTGCATGTTTTAAACATGTTAAAGATGCAAATCACCTGTGGATCCAAATCTTTTGAAAAGATTAACAAACGCTAATTAAATTCTCAAGTCAACGTGCGGTGGGATATTTACCAGAGTCGAACAAGCCATCATTTTGCCCATCTACAAAAAGCTGACCGAACGGACATGGATGATTGTAAAGTGATTTATCATGCGTAACGGGCTATATTACCTAAAAAATGACTTATGGATTGGGAGTCAAGACTCAGTTAAAAATCCCTGCCTCTCCCTTTTTCCCGACTATTGCAAAACCTGATATATAAAAACTAAGAAGAGCTTATAATCCCTAAAAATTACAGAAACTCTTTGGAATTATCTCGCTCTACCTTTGTGCATTGCGCATTTCCATTCTACATGTACTCTTTTTTCATATAATAAAACTTTGAGTTTTCGCTCTCCCTTCATCCCGTAAACCAAAAAGCCAAATAGATCACATCAAAATGAAAAATTTACAGTTCATGTACGGAAAAAAATTTAAAACAATAATAAATGTAAGTAAAGAAATTTTTTTCACACACCACAAATTAACACAAAAGTTTTGTTGTCCAAGTTTGGGAAATTCAACTAGTTCAACCGTAATAGCTTGGAATTTTATAAGAAAGAGATTTCCTCCACACATGCTTAAAAAATGGATTTGCATGGTTTAAACATGTTAAAGATGCAAATCACCTATGGATCCAAAGCTTTTGAAGAGAATAACAAATGCTCATTAAATTCTGATGTGAACGTGCGATGGGATATTTACCCGAATCAAACAAGCCATTATTTTGCCCATCTACAAAAAGCTGACGCAACGATCATGGGTGATTGTAAAGTGATTTATCATGTGTAACGGGCTATATTACCCTAATAAATCTCTTACGGATTGGGAGTCAAGACTCAGTTAAAAATCCCTGCCTCCCCCTTTTTCCCGACGATTGCAAACCTTGATATATAAAATCTAAGAAGAGCTTATAGACCCTAAAAATTACAGAAACTCTTTGGAATTATCTCGCTCTACATTTGTGAACTATGCATTTCCATTCTAGATGTACACTTTTTTCATAAATCAAAACTTTGAGTTTTCGCTCTCCCTTCATCTTGTAAACCAAAATGGCAAGTAGACCACAACAAAATAAAAATTTTAGAGCTCTAGTATGGAAAAAATTTAAAACAATAACAAATGTAAGTAAAGAAAATTTATTCACACACCACAAATGAACACGAAAGTTTTGTTGTCCAAGTTTGGGAAATTCCCCTAGTTCAACCCCAACTGCTTGGAATTTTATAAGAAAGAGATTTCCTCCACACATGCTTAAAAAATGGATTTGCATGTTTTAAACATGTTAAAGATGGAAATCAATTATGGATCCAAAGCTTTTGAAGTGAATAACAAACGCTCAATAAATTCTCAAGTGAACGTGCGGTGGGATATTTACCCGATTCAAACAAGCCATTATTTTGCCCATCTACAAAAAGCTGACCCAACGATCATGGATGATTGTAAAGTGATTTATCATGCATAACGGGCTATATTACCATTATAAATGACTTATGTATTGCGAGTCAAGATTCAGATAAGAATCCCTGCCTCCCCGTTTTTCCCGACGTTTGCAAAACCTAATAAATAAAAACTAAGAAGAGCTTACAATCCCTAAAAATTACAGAAAATCTTTGGAATTATCTCTCTCTACATTTGTGCATTGTGCATTTCCATTCTAGATGTACTCTTTTTTCATAAATCAAAACTTTGAGTTTTCGCTGTCCCTTCATCCCGTAAACCAAAAAGGCTGATAGTTCACAACAAAATGAAAATTTTGGAGTTCAAGTACAGAAAAAATTTAAAACAATAACAAATGTAAGTAAAGAAAATTTATTCACACACCACAAATGAACATAAAAGTTTTGTTGTCCAAGTTTGGGAAATTCCCCTAGTTGAACCCCAACAGCTTGGAATTTTATAAGAAAGAGATTTCCTCCACACATGCTTAAAAAATGAATTTTCATGTTTTAAAAATGTTAAAGATGCAAATCACTTATGGATCCAAAACTTTTGAAGTGAATAACAAACGCTCATTAAATTCTCAAGTGAACGTGCGGTGGGATATTTACCCGAGTCAAACAAGCCATTATTTTGCCCATCTAAAAAAAGCTGACCCAACGATCATGGATGATTGTAAAGTAATTTATCATGCGTAACGGGCTATATTACCCTAAGAAATGACTTATGGATTGGGTGTGAAAACTCAGTTAAAAATCCTTGCCACCCCCTTTTTCCCGACGATTGCAAAACCTGATATATAAAAACTAAGAAGAGCTTACAATCCCTAAAAATTACAGAAACTCTTTGGAATTATCTCCCTCTACATTTGTGCACTGTGCATTTTCATTCTACATGTACTCTTTTTTCTTAAAAAAAAACTTTGAGTTTTCACTCTCCCTACATCCCGTAAACCAAAAAGGCAAATAGATCACAACAAAATGAAAATTTTGGAGTTCAAGTACGGAAAAAATTTAAAAAAATAACAAGTGTAAGTAAAGAAAATTTATTCACACACCAAAAATTAATACAAAAGTTTTGTTTTCCAAGTTTGGGAAATTCCACTAGTTCAACCCCAACATCTTGGAATTTTATAAGAAAGAGATTTCCTCCGCACATGCTTTAAAAATGGATATGCATGTTTCAAACATATTAAAGATGCAAATCTCCCATGGATCAAAAGCTTTTGAAGAGAATAACAAACGCTCATTAAATTCTCAAGTGAACGTGCGATGGGATATTTACCCGAGTCAAACAAGCCATTATTTTGCCCATAAAAAAAAACTGACCCAAAGATCATGGATGATTGTAAAGTGATTTATCATGTGTAACGGGCTATATTACCCTAATAAATAACTTATGGATTGGGAGTCAAGACTCAGTTAACAATCCCTGTGTCCCCCTTTTTCCCGACTATTCCAAAACCTGATATATAAAAACTAAGAAGAGCTTACAATCCCTAAAAATTACAGAAACTCTTTGGAATTATCTTGCTCTACATTTGTGCACTGTGCATTTTCATTTTAGATGTACACTTTTTTCATAAATCAAAACTTTGAGTTTTCGCTCTCCCTTCATCCCGTAAACCAAAAAGCCAAAAAGATCACAACAAAATGAAAATTTTAGAGTTCATGTACGGAAAAAAATTTAAAACAATAACAAATGTAAGTAAAGAAAATTTATTCACACACCACAAATGAACACACAAGTTTTGTTGTCCAAGTTTGGGAAATTCCACTAGTTGAACCCCAACAGCTTGGAATTTTATAGGAAAGAGATTTCCTCCACACATGCTTTAAAAATGGATATGCATGTATTAAACATGTTAAAGATGCAAATCACCTATGGATCCAAAGCTTTTGAAGAGAATAACAAACGCTCATTAAATTCTCAAGTGAACGTGCGGTGGGATATTTACCCGAGTCAAACAAGCCATTATTTTGCCCATCTACAAAAAGCTGACCCAACGATGATGGATGATTGTAAAGTGATTTATCATGCGTAACGGGCTTTATTACCCTAAAAAATGACTTATTGATTGGGAGTCAAGACCCAGTTAAAAATCCCTGCCTCCCCCTCTTTCCCGACGATTGCAAAACCTGATATATAAAAACTAAGAAGAGCTTACAATCCCTAAAAATTACAGAAACTCTTTGGAATTATCTCGCACTACATTTGTGGAATGTGCCTTTTCATTTTAGATGTACACTTTTTTAATAAATCAAAACTTTGAGTTTTCGCTCTCCCTTCATCCCGTCAACAAAAAAGGCAAATACATCACAACAAAATGAAAATTTTACAGTTCATGTACGGAAAAAAATTTAAAACAATAAAAAATGTAAGTAAAGAAATTTTTTTCAAACACCACAAATTAACACAAAAGTTTTGTTGTCCAAATTTGGGAAATTCCACTAGTTCAACCCAAATAGCATGGAATTTTATAAGAAAGAGATTTCCTCCACACATGCTGAAAAAATGGATTTGCATGTTTTAAACATGTTAAAGTTGCAAATCACCTATGGATCCAAAGCTTTCAAAGAGAATAACAAACGCTCTTTAAATTCTCAAGTGAACGTGCGGTGGGATATTTACCCGAGTCAAACAAGCCATTATTTTGCCCATCTACAAAAAGCTGACCCAACGATCATGGGTGATAGTAAAGTGAATTATCATGTGTAACGGGCTATATTACCCTAATAAATAACTTATGGATTGGCAGTCAAGACTCAGTTAAAAATCCCTGCCCCCCCCTTTTTCCAGACGATTGCAAAACCTGATATATAAAAACTAAGAAGAGCTTACAATCCCTAAAAATTACAGAAACTCTTTGGAATTATCTCGCTCTACATTTGTGCACTGTGCATTTCCATTTTAGATGTACAATTTTTTCATAAATCAAAACTTTGAGTTTTCGCTCTCCCTTCATCCCATAAACCAAAAAGGCAAATGGATCACAACAAAATAAAAATTTTAGAGTTCAAGTACGAAAAAAATTGAAAACGATAACAAATGTAAGTAAAGAAAATTTATTCACACACCCCAAATGAACACAAAAGATTTTTTGTCCAAGTATGGAAAATTCCACTAGTTCAACCCTAACATCTTGGAATTTTATAAGAAAGAGATTTCCTCCACACATGCTTAAAAAATGGATTTGCATGTTTTAAACATGTTAAAGATGCAAATCACCTATGGATCCAAAGCTTTTGAAGAGAATAACAAACGCTCATTAAATTCTCAAGTGAACGTGCGGTGGGATATTTACCCGAGTCAAACAAGCCATTATTTTACCCATCTACAAAAAGCTGACCCAACGATCATGGATGATTGTAAAGTGATTTATCATGTGTAACGGGCTTTATTACCCTAAAAAATGACTTATTGATTGGGAGTCAAGACTCAGTTAAAAATCCCTGCCTCCCCCTCTTTCCCGACGATTGCAAAACCTGATATATAAAAATTAAGAAGAGCTTACAATCCTTAAAAATTACAGAAACTCTTTGGAATTATCTGGCTCTACATTTGTGCAATGTGCCTTTTCATTGTAGATGTACACTTTTTTAATAAATCAAAACTTTGAGTTTTCGCTCTCCCTTCATCCCGTAAACAAAAAAGGCAAATACATCACAACAAAATGAAAATTTTACAGTTCATGTACGGAAAAAAATTTAAAACAATAACAAATGTAAGTAAAGAAATTTTTTTCAAACACCACAAATTAACACAAAAGTTTTGTTGTCGAAGTTTGGGAAATTCCACTAGTTCAACCCAAATAGCATGGAATTTTATAAGAAAGAGATTTCCTCCACACATGCTGAAAAAATGGATTTGCATGTATTAAACATGTTAAAGTTGCAAATCACCTATGGATCCAAAGCTTTCAAAGAGAATAACAAACGCTCATTAAATTCTCAAGTGAACGTGAGGTGGGATATTTACCCGAGTCAAACAAGCCATTATTTTGCCCATCTACAAAAAGCTGACCCAACGATCATGGGTGATAGTAAAGTGAATTATCATGTGTAACGGGCTATATTACCCTAATAAATGACTTATGGATTGGCAGTCAAGACTCAGTTAAAAATCCCTGCCCCCCCCTTTTTCCAGACTATTGCAAAACCTGATATATAAAAACTAAGAAGAGCTTACAATCCCTAAAAATTACAGAAACTCTTTGGAATTATCTCGCTCTACATTTGTGCACTGTGGATTTCCATTTTAGATGTACAATTTTTTCATAAATCAAAACTTTGAGTTTTCGCTCTCCCTTCATCCTGTAAACCAAAAAGGCAAATGGATCACAACAAAATAAAAATTTTAGAGTTCAAGTACGGAAAAAATTGAAAACGATAACAAATGTAAGTAAAGAAAATTTATTCACACACCACAAATGAACACAAAAGATTTTTTGTCCAAGTATGGGAAATTCCACTAGTTCAACCCTAACATCTTGGAATTTTATAAGAAAGAGATTTCCTCCACACATGCTTAAAAAATGGATTTGAATGTTTTAAACATGTTAAAGATGCAAATCACCTATGGATCCAATGCTTTTGAAGAGAATAACAAACGCTCATTAAATTCTCAAGTGAACGTGCGGTGGGATATTTACCCGAGTGAAACAAGCCATTATTTTGCCCATCTACAAAAAGCTGACCCAACGATCGTGGATGATTGTAAAGTGATTTAGCATGTGTAACGGGCTATATTACCCTAAGAAATGACTTATGGATTGGGAGTCAAGACTCAGTTAAAAATCCCTGCCTCCCCCTTTTTCCCAACGATTGCAAAACCTGATATATAAAAACTAAGAAAAGCTTACAATCCCTAAAAAATTACAGAAACTCTTTGGAATTATCTAGCTCTATATTTGTGCATTGTGCATTTTCATTTTAGATGTACTTTTTTCATAAATCAAAACATTGAGTTTTCGCTCTCCCTTCATCCTGCAAACCAAAAAGGCAAATAGATTACAACAAAATAAAAATTTTAGAGTTCATGTACGAAAAAAATTGAAAAAAATAAAAAATGTAAGTAAAGAAATTTTATTCACACACCACAAATTAACACAAAAGTTTTGTGGTCAGAGTTTGGAAAATTCCACTAGTTCAACCCTAACAGCTTGGAATTTTATAAGAAAGAGATTTCCTCCACACATGCTTAAAAAATGGATTTGCATGTTTTAAACATGTTAAAGATGCAAATCATCTATGGATCCAAAGCTTTTGAAGAGCATAACAAACGCTCATTAAATTCTCAAGTGAACGTGCGGTGGGATATTTACCCGAGTCAGACAAGCCATTATTTTGCCCATCTACAAAAAGATTACCCAACGATCATGGATGATTGTAAAGTGATTTATCATGTGTAACGGGCTATATGACCCTAATAAATGACTTATGGATTGGGAGTAGAGACTCAGTTAAAAATCCCTGCCTCCCCCTTTTTCCTGACGAAGATAAACCTGATATATAAAAACTAAGAAGAGCTTACAATCCCTAAAAATTATAGAAACTCTTTGGAATTATCTCGCTCTACATTTGTGCACTGCGCATTTCCATTTTAGATGTACACTTTTTTCATAAATCAAAACTATGAGTTTTCGCTCTCCCTTCATCCCGCAAACCAAAAAGGCAAATAGATCACAACAAAATGAAAATTTTGAAGTTCAAGTACGGAAAAAATTTAAAACAATAACAAATGTAAGTAAAGAAAATTTATTCACACACCACAAATGAACACAAAAGTTTTGGTTTCCAAGTTTGGGAAATTCCACTAGTTCAACCCTAACAGGTTGGAATTTTATAAAAAAGAGATTACCTCCACACATGCTTAAAAAATGGATTTGCATGTTTTAAACATGTAAAAGATGCAAATCACCTATGGATCCAAAACTTTTGAAGAGAATAAAAAATGCTCATTAAATTCTCAAGTGAACGTGCGGTGGGATATTTACCCGAGTCAAACAAGCCATTATTTTGCCCATCTACAAAAAGCTGGCCCAACAATCATGGATGATTGTAAAGTGATTTATCATGCGTAACGGGCTTTATTACCCTAATAAACGACTTATGGATTGGGAGACAAGACTCAGTTAAAAATCCCTGCCTCCTCGTTTTTCCCGCCGATTGCAAAACCTGATATATAAAAACTAAGAAGAGCTTACAATCCCTAAAAATTACAGAAACACTTTGGAATTATCTCGCTCTACATTTGTGCACTGCGCATTTTCATTTTCGATGTACACTTTTTTCATAAAGCAAAACATTGAGTTTTCGCTCTCCCTTCATCCCGTAAACCAAAAAGGCAAATAGATGACAACAAAATGAAAATTTTAGAGTTCATGTACGAAAAAAAAATTAAAACAATAAAAAATGTAAGTAAAGAAAATTTATTCACACACCACAAATGAAAACAAAAGTTTTGTTGTCCAAGTTTGGGAAATTCCACTAGTTCAACCCTAACAGCTTGGAATTTTATAAGAAAGAGATTTCCTCCACACATGCTTACAAAATGGATTTGCATGATTTAAACATGTTAAAGATTCAAATCACCTATGGATCCATAGCTTTTGAAGAGAATAACAGGCGCTAATTCTATTCTCAAGTGAACGTGCGATGGGATATTTACCCGAGTCAAACATACCATTATTTTGCCCATCTACAAAAAGCTGACCCAACGATCATGGATGATTGTAAAGTGATTTATCATGTGTAACGGGCTATATTACCCTAATAAATAACTTATGGATTGGGAGTAACACTCAGTTAAAAATCCCTGCCTCCCCTTTTTTCCCGACGATTGTAAAACCTGATTTATAAAAACTAAGAAGAGCTCACAATCCCTAAAAATTACAGAAATTATTTGTAATTATCTCGCTCTACATTTGTGCACTGCGCATTTCCATTTTAGATATAGACTTTTTTCATAAATCAAAACATTGAGATTTCGCTCAACCATCATCCCGTAAACCAAAAAGGCAAATAGATCACAACAAAATGAAAATTTTGGAGTTCAAGTACGGAAAAAATTTAAAACAATAACAAATGTAAATAAAGAAAATTTATTCACACTCCAAAAATTAACTCAAAAGTTTTGTTGTCCAAGTTTGGGAAATTCCACTAGTTCAACCCTAACAGGTTGGAATTTTATCAGAAAGAGATTTCCTCCACACATGCTTTGAAAATGGATTTGCATGTTTTAAACATGTTAAAGATGTAAATCACCTATGGATCCATTGCTTTTGAAGAGAATAACAAACGCTCATTAGATTCTAAAGTGAAGGTGCGGTGGGATATTTACTCAAGTCAAACAAGCCTTTATTTTGCCCATCAACAAAAAGTTGACCCAACAATTATGGATGATTGTAGAGTGATTTATCATGCGTAACGGGCTATATTACCCTAATAAATGACTTATGGATTGGGAGTCAAGACTCAGTTAAAAATCCCTGGCTCCCATTTTTCCCGACGATTGCAAAATCTGATATATAAAAACTATGAAGAGCTTACAATCCCTAAAAATTATAGAAACTCTTTGCAATTATCTCGCTCTACATTTGTGCACTGCGCATTTCCATTTTAGATATAGACTTTTTTCATAAATCAAAACTTTGAGTTTTCGCTCCACCATCATCCCGTAAAACAAAAAGGCAAATAGATCACAACAAAATGAAAATTTTGGAGTTCAAATACGGAAAAAATTTAAAACAATAACAAATGTAAGTAAAGAAAATTTATTCACACACCACAAATGAACTCAAAAGTTTTGTTGTCCAAGTTTGGGAAATTCCACTAGTTCAACCCTAACAGGTTGGAATTTTATAAGAAAGAGATTTCCTCCACACATTCTTAAAAAATGAATTTGCATGTTTTAAACATGTTAAAGATGCCAATCATCTATGGATCCATAGCTTTTGAAGAGAATAACAAACGCTCATTAAATTCTCAAGTGAACGTGCGGTGGGATATTTACCCGAGTCAAACAAGCCATTATTTTGCCCATCTACAAAAAGCTGACCCAATGATCATGGATGATTGTAAAGTGATTTAACATGTGTAACGGGGTATATTACCCTAATAAATGACTTATGGATTGGGAGTCAAGACTCAGTTAAAAATCCCTGCCTCCCCCTTTTTCCCGACGATTGCAAAACCTGATATATAAAAACTAAGAAGAGCTTACAATCCCTAAAAATTACAGAAACTCTTTAGACTTATCTCGCTTTACATTTGTGCACTGCGCATTTCCTTTTTAGATATACAATTTTTTCATAAATCAAAACTTTGAGTTTTCACTCTGCCATCATCCCGTAAACCAAAAAGGCAAATAGATCACAGCAAAATGAAAATTTTAGAGTTCATGTATGGAAAAATTTTTTAAAAAATAACAAATGTAAGTAAAGAAAATTTATTCACACACCACAAATGAACACAAAAGTTTTGTTGTCCAAGTTTGGGAAATTCCACTAGTTCAACCCTAACAGCTTGGAATTTTATAAGAAAGAGATTTCCTCCACTCATGCATAAAAAAAGGATTTGCATGTTTTAAACATGTTACATATGCAAATCACCTATGGATCCAAAGCTTTTGAAGAGAATAACAAACACTCATTAAATTCTCAAGTGACTGTGCGGTGGAATATTTACCCGAGTCAAACAAGCCATTATTTTGCCCATCTACAAAAAGCTGACCGAACGATCATGGATGATTCTAAAGTGATTTCTCATGCGTAACAGGCTATATTACCCTATTAAATGACTTAACGATTGGGAGTCAAGACTCAGTTAAAAATCCCTGCATACCCCTCTTTCCCGACGATTGCAAAACCTGATATATAAAAACTAAGAAGATCTTACAATACCTAAAAATTTAAGAAACTCTTTGGAATTATCTCGCTCTACATTTTTGCATTGTGCATTTCCATTCTACATGTACTATTTCTTAAAACAAAACTTTGAGTTTTCGCTCTCCCTTGATCGGGTCAACCAAAAAGGCAAATAGATCACAACAAAATGAAAATTTTGGAGTTCAAGTGCGGAAATAATTTAAAACAATAACTAATGTAAGTAAAGAAATTTTATTCACACACCACAAATGAACACACAAGTTTTGTTGTCCAAATTTGGGAAATTCCACTAGTTGAACCATAACAGCTTGGAATTTTAAAGGGAAGAGATTTCCTCCACGCATGCTTCAAAAACTGATATGCATGTCTTAAACATGTTAAAGATGCAAATCACCTATGGATCCAAAGCTTTTGAAGAGAATAATAAACGCTCATTAAATTCTCAAGTGAACCTACGGTGGGATATTAACCCGAGTGAAACAAGCCATTATTTTGCCCATCTACAAAAAGCTGACCCAACGGTCATGGATGATTGTAAAGTGATTTATCATGCGTAACAGGCTATATTACCCTATTAAATGACTTAACGATTGGGAGTCAAGACTCAGTTAAAAATCCCTGTCTCCCCCTTTTTCCCGACGATTGCAAAACGTGATATATAAAAACTAAGAAGAGCTTACAATGCCTAAAAATTACAACAACTCTTTGGAATTATCTCGCTCTACATTTGTGCACTGTGCATTTCCATTTTAGATGTACTCTTTTTTCTTAAAACTAAACTTTGCGTTTTCACTCTCCCTTCATCCCGTAAACCAAAAAGGCAAATAGATCACAACAAAATGAAAATTTTGGAGTTCAAGTACGGAAAAAATTTAAAACAATAACAAATGTAAGTAAATAAAATTTATTCACACACCACAAATGAACACAAAAGTTTTGTTGTCTATGTTTGGGAAATTCCACTAGTTGACCCCAACAACTTGCAATTTTATAGGAAAGAGATTTCCTCCACACTTGCTTTAAAAATATATATGCAAGTTCTAAACATGTTAAAGATGCAAATCACCTATGGATCCAAAGATTTTGAAGAGAATAAAAAACGCTTATTAAATTCTCAACTGAACGTGCGGTGGGATATTTACCCGAGTCACACAAGCCATTATTTTGCCATCTACAAAAAGCTGACCCAACGATCATGGATGATTGGGAAGTAATTTATCATCCGTAACGGGCTATATTACCCTAAGAAATGACTTATGGATTGGGAGTCAAGACTCTGTTAAAAATCCCTGCCTCCCCCTCTTTACCGACGATTGCAAAACCTGATATATAAAAACTAAGAAGAGCTTACAATCCCTAAAAAATACAGAAACTCTTTGGAATTATCTCGCTCTACATTTGTGCATTGTGCATTTCAATTCCACATGTACTCTTTTTTCTTAAAACAAAACTTTGTGTTTTTGCGCTCCCTTCATCCCGTAAACCAAAAAGGCAAATAGATCACAACAAAAAGAAAATTTAGGAGTTCAAGTACGGAAAAAATTTAGAACAGTAAAAAATGTAAGTAAAGAAAATTTATTCACACACCACAAATGAACACAAAGGTTTTGTTGTCCAAGTTTGGGAAATTCCACTAGTTCAACCCCAACAGCTTGGAATTTTATAGGAAAGAGATTTCCTCCACACATGCTTTAAAAATGGACATGCATGTTTTAAACATGTTAAAGATGCAAATCACCTATGGATCCAAAGATTTTGAAGAGAATAACAAACGTTTATTAAATTCTCAAGTGAACGTGCGATGGGATATTTACCCGAGTCAAACAAGCCATTATTTTGCCCATCTACAAAAAGCTGACCCAACGATCATGGACGATTGTAAAGTGATTTATCATGTGTAACGGGCTATATTACCCTAATAAATGACTTATGGATTGGGAGTCAAGACTCAGTTAAAAATCCCTGCCTCCCGCTTTTTCCCGACGATTGCAAAAACTGATATATAAAAACTAAGAAGAGCTTAAAATCCCTCAAAATTACAGAAACTCTTTGGAATTATCTCGCTCCACATTTGTGCACTGTGCATTTTCATTTTAGATGTATACTTTTTTCATAAATCAAAACATTGAGTTTTCGCTCTTCCTTCATCCCATAAACCAAAAAGGCAAATAGATCACAACGAAATGAAAATTTAAGAGTTCATGCACGGAAAAAAAATTAAAACAATAATAAATGTAAGTAAAAAAAATTTATTCACACACCACAAATGAACACAAAAGTTTTGTTGTCGAAGTTTGGGAAATTCCACTAGTTAAACCCTAACAGCTTGGAATTTTATACGGAAGAGATTTCCTCCACACATGCTTAAAAAATGGATTTGCATGTTTTAAACATGTTAAAGATACAAATCACCTGTGGATCCATAGCTTTTGAGGAGAATAACAAACGCTCATTAAATTCTCAACTGAACGTGCTGTGGGATATTTACCCGAGTCAAACAAGCCATTATTTTGCCCCTCTACCAAAAGCTGACCCAACGATCATGGATGATTGTAAAGTGATTTATCATGCATAACGGGCTATATTACCATAAGAAATGACTTATGGATTGGGAGTCAAGACTCAGTTAAAAATCCCTATGTCCCCCTTTTCCCGACGATTGCAAAACCTAATATATAAAAACTAAGAAGAGTTTACAATCCCTAAAAATTACAGAAACTCTTTGGAATTATCTCACTCTACATTTGTGCACAGTGCATTTTCATTCTACATGTACACTTTTTTCATAAATCAAAACTTTGAGTTTTCGCTCTCCCTTCATCCAGTAAACCAAAAAGGCAAATAGATCACAACAAAAAGAAAATTTAGGAGTTCATGTATGGAAAAAAATTTAAAACAATAACAAAAGTAAGTAAAGAAAATTTATTCACACACAACAAATGAACACAAAAGTTTTGTTGTCAAAGTTTCGGAAATTCCACTAGTTCAACCCTAACAGCTTTGAATTTTATAAGAAAGAGATTTCCTCCACACATGCTTAAAAAATGGATTTGCATGTTTTAAACATGTTAAAGATGCAAATCACCTATGAATCCATAGCTTTTGATGAGAATAACAAACGCTCATTAAATTCTCAACTGAACGTGCGGTGGGATATTTACCCGAGTCAAACAAGCCATTATTTTGCCCATCTACAAAAAGCTGACTAATGATCATGGATGATTGTAAAGTGATTTATCATCCGTAAGCGGCTATATTACCCTAATAAATGACTTATGGATTGGGAGTCAAGACTCAGTTAAAAATCCCAGCCTCCCCCTTTTTCCTGACGATTGCAAAACCTGATATATAAAAACTAAGAAGAGCTTACAATCCCTAAAAATTACTGAAACTCTTTGGAATTATCTCGCTCTATATTTGTGCACTGTGTATTTCCATTTTAGATGTACGGTTTTTTCTTAAAACAAAACTTTGAGTTTTCGTTGTCCCGTCATCCCGTAAACCAAAAAGGCAAATAGATCACAACAAAATGAAAATTTTAGAGAGTATGTACGGAAAAAAATTTAAAACAATAACAAATGTAAGTAAAGAAAATTTATTCACACACCAAAAATGAACACAAAAGTTATGTTGTCCAAGTTTGGGAAATTCCACTAGTTCAACTCTAACAGCTTGGAATTTTATAAGAAAGAGATTTCCTCCACACATGCTTAAAAAATAGATTTGCATGTTTTAAACATGTTAAAGATGCAAATCACCTATGGATCCAAAGCATTTGAAGAGAATAACAAAAGCTCATTAAATTCTCAAGTGAACGTGCGGTGGGATATTTACCCGAGTTAAACAAGCCATTATTTTGCCCATCTACAAAAAGCTGACCCAACGATCATGGATGATTGTAAAGTGATTTATCATGCATAACGGGCTATATTACCCTAATAAATGAATGATGCATTGGGAGTGAAGACTCAGTTAAAAATCCCTGCCTCCCCCTTTTTCCCGACGATTACAAAACCTAATATATAAAAACTAAGAAGAGCATAGAATCCCTAAAAATTACAGAAACTCTTTGGAGTTATCTCGGTCTACATTTGTGCACTATGCATTTTCATTTTTGAAGGACACTTTTTTCATAAATCAAAATTTTGAGTTTTTCGCTCTCCCTTCTTCCCGGAAACCAAAAAGGCAAATAGATCACAACAAAATGAAAATTTTAGAGTTCATGTACGGAAAAAAATTTAAAACAATAACAAATGCAAGTAAAGAAAATTTATTCGCACACCACAAACGAGCACAAAAGTTTTGTTGTCCAAGTTTGGGAAATTCCACTAGTTCAACCCTAACAGCTTGGAATTTTATAAGAAAGATATTTCCTCCACACATGCTTAAAAAATGGATTTGCATGTTTTAAACATGTTAAAGATGCAAATCTCCTTTGGATCCATTGCTTTTGAAGAGAATAACAAAAGCTCATTAAATTCTCAAGTGAACGTGCGGTGGGTTATTTACCCGAGTCAAACAAGCCATTATCTTGCCCATTTAAAAAAAGCTGACCCAACGATCATGGATGATTGTAAAGTGATTTATCATCCGTAACGGGCTATATAACCCTAATAAATGACTTGTGGATTGGGAGTCAAGACTCAGTTAAAAATCCCTGCCTCCCCCTTTTTCCCGACGATTGCAAAACCTGATATATAAAAACTAAGAAGAACTTACAATCCCTAAAAATTATAGAAACTCTTTGGAATTATCTCTCTCTACATTTTTGCATTGTGGATTTGCATTCTACATGTACTCTTTTTTCTTAAAACAAAACTTTGAGTTTTCGCTCTCCGCTCATCCCGTAAACGAAAAAGGCAAATAGTTCACAACAAAATGAAAATTTTGGAGTTCAAGTACGAAAAAAAATTAAAATAATAACAAATTTAAGTAAAGAAAATTTATTCACACACCACAAACAAGCACAAAAGTTTTGTTGTCCAAGTTTGGGTAATTCCACTAGTTCAACCCTAACAACTTGGAATTTTAAAGGAAAGAGATTTCCTCCACACTTGCTTTAAAAATGGATATGCATGTTTTAAACATGTTAAAGATTCAAATCACCTATGGATCCAAAGCTTTTGAAGGGAATAACAAACGCTCATTAAATTCTCAAGTGAACGTGCGGTGGAATATTTATCCGAGTCAAACAAGCCATTATTTTACCCATCTACAAAAAGCTGACCCAACCATCATGGATGATTGTAAAGTGATTTATCATGCGTAACGGGCTATATTACCCTAAGAAATGACTTATCGATTGGGAGTCAAGACTCAATTAAAAATCCATGCCTCCCCCTTTTTCCTGACGATTGAAAAACCTGATATATAAAAACTAAGAAGAGCTTACAATCCCTAAAAATTACAGAAACTCTTTAGAATTATCTCACTCTACATTTGTGCATTGTGCATTTTCATTTTAGATGTACACTTTTTTCATAAATCAAAACTTTGAGTTTTCTCTCTCCCTTCATCTCGTAAAGCAAAAAGGCGAATAGATCACAACAAAATGAAAATTTTAGAGTTCATGTGCGGAAAAAAATTTAAAACAACAAAAAATGTAAGTAAAGAAAATTTATTCACACACCACAAATGAACACAAAAGTTTTGTTGTCCAAGTTAGGGAAATTCGAGTAGTTCAACCCAAACAGCTTGGAATTTTATCAGAAAGAGATTTCCTCCACACATGCTTAAAAAACGGATTTGCATGTTTTAAACATGTTAAAGATGAAAATCACCTATGGATCCATTGCTTTTGAAGAGAATAACAAACGCCCATTAAATTCTCAACTAAACGTTTGGTGGGATATTTACGAGTCAAACAAGCCATTATTTTGCCCATCTAAAACAAGCTGACCCAACGATCATGGATGATTGTGAATTGATTTATCATGTCTAACGGGCTATATTTCCCTAATAATTGACTTATGAATTTGGAGTCAGGACTCAGTTAAAAAGGCTTGCCTCCCCCTTTTCCCGACGATTGCAAAACCTGATATATAAAACTAAGAAGAGCTTCCAATCCCTAAAAATTACAGAAACTCTTTGGAATTATCTCTCTCTACATATGTGCATCGTGCATTTCCATTCTACATGTACTGTTTTTTCTTAAAACAAAACTTTGAGTTTTCGCTCTCCTTTCATCCCGTAAACCAAAAAGGCAAATAAATCACAACAAAAAGAAAATTTTGGAGTTCAAGTACGGAAAAATTTTAAAACAATAACAAATGTAAGTAAAGAAAATTTATTCACACACCACAAATGTACACAAAAGTTTTGTTGTCCATGTTTGGGAAATTCCACTAGTTCAACCCCTACTGCTTTGAATTTTATAGGAAAGAGATTTCCTCCACACATGCTTTAAAAATGGATATGCATGTTTTAAACATGTTAAAGATGCAAATCACCTATGGATCCAAAGCTTTTGAAGAGAATAACAAATGCACATTAAATTCTCAACTGACCGTGTGGTGGGATATTTACCCGAGTCAAACAAGCCATTATTTTGCCCATCTACAAAAAGCTCACCATACGACCATGGATGATTGTAAACTGATTTATCATGCGTAACGGGCTATAATACCCTAAGAAATTACTTATGGATTGGGAGTCAAGACTTAGTTAAAAATCCCTGCCTCCCCCTTTTTCCCGACGATTGTAAAACCTGATCCATAAAAACTAAGAAGAGCTTACAATCCCTAAAAATTACAGAAACTCTTTGGAATTATCTCGCTCTACATTTGTGCACTGTGCATTTTCATTTTAGATGTACACTTTTTTCATAAATCAAAACTTTGAGTTTTCACTCTCCCTTCATCCCGTAAACCAAAAAGGCAAATAGATCACAACAAAATGAAAATTTTGGAGTTCATGTACGGAAAAAATTTAAAATAATAACAAATGTATGTAAAGAAAATTTATTCACACACCACAAATGAACACAAAAGTTTTGTTGCCAAAGTTTGGGAAATTCCACTAGTTCATCCCTAACAGCTTGCAATTTTATAAGAAAGAGATTTTCTCCACACATGCTTAAAAAAATGATTTGCATGTTTTAAACATGTTAAAGAAGCAAATCACCTATGGATCCATAGCTTCTGAAGAGAATAACAAACGCTCATTAAATTCTCAACTGAACGTGCGATGGGATATTTACCAGAGTCAAAAAGGCCAATATTTTGCCCATCTACAAAAAGCTGACCCAACGATCATGGATGATTGTAAAGTGATTTATCATGCATAACGGGCTATATTACCCAAATAAATGAGTTATGGATTGGGAGTCAAGACTCAGTTAAAAATCCTTGCCTCCCCCTTTTTCCCGACGATAGCAAAACCTGATATATAAAAACTAAGAAGAGCTTACAATCCCTAAAAATTATGGAAACTCTATGGAATTATCTCGCTCTACATTTGTGGACTGTGCATTTTCATTATAGATGTACACTTTTTTCATAAATCGAAACATTGAGTTTTCGTTCTCCCTTCATCCTGTAAACCAAAAAGGCAAATAGATCACAACAAAATGAAAATTTAAGAGTTCATGTTCGGAAAAAATTTAAAACAATAAAAAATGTAAGTAAAGAAAATTTATTCACACACCACAAATGGACACAAAAGTTTTGTTGTCCAAGTTTGAGAAATTCCACTAGTTCAACCCTAACAGCTTGGAATTTTATAAGAAAGAGATTTCCTCCACACATGCATAAAATAAGGATTTGCATGTTTTAAACATGTTACATAAGCAAATCACCTATGGATCCAAAGCTTTTGAAGAGAATAACAAACTCCCATTAAATTCTCAACTAAACGTGCGGTGGGATATTACCCGAGTCAAACAAGCCATTATTTTGCCCATCTACAAAAAGCTGACCCAACGATCATGGCTGATTGTCAAGTGATTTATCATGTCTAACGGGCTATATTACCCTAATAATTGACCTATGGATTTGGAGTCAGGACTCAGTTAAAAATCCTTGCCTCCCCCTTTTTCCCGACGATTGCAAAACCTGATATATAAAACTAAGAACAGCCTCCAATCCCTAAAAATTTTAGAAACTCTTTGGAATTATCTCTCTCTACATTTGTGCATTGTGCATTTCCATTCTACATGTACTGTTTTTTCTTAAAACAAAACTTTGAGTTTTCGCTCTCCCTTCTTCCCGTAAACCAAAAAGGTAAATAGATCACAACAAAATGAAAATTTTAGAGTTTATGTACGGAAAAAAATTTAAAACAATAATAAATGCAAGTAAAGAAAATTTATTCACACACCACAAATGAGCACAAAAGTTTTGTTGTCCAAGTTTGGGAAATTCCACTCGCTCAACCCCAACAGCATGGAATTTTATAAGAAAGATATTTCCTCCACACATGCTTAAAAAATGGATTTGCATGTTTTAAACATGTTAAAGATGCAAATCACCTATGGATCCATAGCTTTTGAAGAGAATAACAAACGCTCATTAAATTCTCAAGTGAACGTGTGGTGGGATATTTACCCGAGTCAAACAAGCCATTATTTTGCCCATTTACAAAAAGCTGACCCAACGATCATGGATGATGGTAAAGTGATTTATCATCCGTAACGGGCTATATTACCCTAATAAATGACTTATGGATTGGGAGTCAAGACTCAGTTAAAGATCCCAGCCTCCCCCTTTTTCCCGACGATTGCAAAACTTGATATATAAAAACTAAGAAGAGCTTACAATCGCTAAAAATTACAGAAACTCTTCGGAATTATCTCTCTCTACATTTTTGCATTGTGTATTTCCATTCTACATGTACTCTTTTTTCTTAAAACAAAACTTTGAGTTTTCGCTCTCCGTTCATCCCGAAAACCAAAAAGGCAAATAGTTCACAAAAAATGAAAATTTTGGAGTTCAAGTATGGAAAAAATTTAAAACAATAACAAATGTAAGTAAAGAAAATTTATTCACACACCACAAATGAACACAAAAGTTTTGTTGTCCAAGTTTGGTAATTCCACTAGTTGAACCCCAAGAGCTTGGAATTTTATAGGAAAGAGATTTCCTCCACACATGCTTTCAAAATGGATATGGATGTTTTAAACATGTTAAAGATGCAAATCACCTATGAATCCAAAGCTTTTGAAGGGAATATCAAACGCTCATTAAATTCTCAAGTGAACGTGCAGTTGAATATTTACCCGAGTCAAACAAGCCATTATTTTGCCCATCTACAAAAAGCTGACCTAACGATCATGGATGATTGTAAAGTGATTTATCATGCGTAACGGGTTATATTACCCTAAGAAATGACTTATGGATTGGGAGTCAAGACTCAATTAAAAATCCCTACCTCCCCCTTTTTCCCGACAATTGAGAAACCTGATATATAAAAACTAAGAAGAGCTTACAATCCCTAAAAATTACAGAAACTCTTTAGAATTATCTTGCTTGACATTTGTGCACTATGAATTTTCATTATAGATGCACACTTTTTTCATAAATCGAAACATTGAGGTTTCGCTCTCCCTTCATCCCGAAAACCAAAAAGGCAAATAGATCACAACAAAATGAAAATTTTAGAGTTCATGTACGGAAAAAAATTTAAAACAATAACAAATGTAAGTAAATAAAATTTATTCACACACCACAAATGGACACAAAAGTTTTGTTGTCCAAGTTTGGGAAATTCCACTAGTACAACCCTAACAGCTTGGAATTTTATAAGAAAGAAATTTCCTCCACACATGCTCAAAAAATGGATTTGCATATTTTAAACATGTTAAAGATGCAAATCACCTATGGATCCATAGCTTTTGAAGAGAATAACAAACGCCCATTAAATTCTCAACGAAACGTGTGGTGGGATATTTACCCGAGTCAAACAAGCCATTATTTTGCCCATCTACAAAAAGCTGACCCAACGATCATGGATGATTGTCAAGTGATTTATCATGTCTAATGGGCTATATTACCCTAATAATTGACTTCTGGATATGGAGTCAGGATTCAGTTAAAAATCCTTGCCTCCCCCTTTTTCTCGACGATTGCAAAACCTGATATATAAAACTAAGAAGAGCTTACAATCCCTAAAAATTACAGAAACTCTTTGGAATTATCTCTCTCTACATTTTTGCATTGCGCATTTCCATTCTACATGTACTGTTTTTTATTAAAACAAAACTTTGAGTTTTCGCACTCCTTTCATCCCGTAAACCAAAAAGGCAAATATATCACAACAAAATGAAATTATTGTAGTTCAAGTACGGAAAAAATTTTAAAAAATAACAAATGTAAGTAAAGAAAATTTATTCACACACCACAAATAAACACAAAAGTTTTGTTGTCCATGTTTGGGAAATTCCACTAGTTCAACCCCTACTGCTTGGAATTTTATACAAAAGAGATTTCCTCCACACATGCTTTAAAAATGGATAAGCCTGTTTTAAACATGTTAAAGATGCAAATCATCTATGGATCCAAAGCTTTTGAAGAGAATAACAAACGCACATTAAATTCTCAACTGACCGTGCGGTGGGATATTTACCCGAGTCAAACAAGCCATTATTTTTTCCATCTACAAAAAGTTGAGCCAACGATCATGGATGATTCTAAAGTGATTTATCATGCGTAACGGACTATATTACCCTAAGAAATGACTTATGGATTGGGAGTCAAGACTCAGTTAAAAATCCCTGCCTCCCCCTTTTTCCTGACGATTGCAAAACCTGATATATAAAAACTAAGAAGAGCTTACAATCCCTAAAAATTACAGAAACTTTTTGGAATTATCTCGCTCTACATTT
The DNA here is from genome assembly GCF_029961685.1 of Aristolochia californica. Lineage (NCBI taxonomy): Eukaryota > Viridiplantae > Streptophyta > Magnoliopsida > Piperales > Aristolochiaceae > Aristolochia > Aristolochia californica. Next base: position 26,905,307 of record NW_027181770.1, on the reverse strand, counting down.
GTGCACTGTGCATTTTCATTTTAGATGTACACTTTTTTCATAAAACAAAACTTTGAGTTTTTCACTCCCCCTTCATCCCGTAAACCAAAAAGGCAAATAGATCACAACAAAATGAAAATTTTAGAGTTCATGTATGAAAAAAAATTTAAAACAATAACAAATGTTAGTGAAGAAAATTTATTCACACACCACAAATGGACACAAAAGTTATGTGGTCCAAGTTTGGGAAATTCCACTAGTTCAACCCTAACAGCTTGGAATTTTATAAGAAAGCGATTTCCTCCACACATGCTTAAAAAATGGATTTGCATGTTTTAAACATGTTAAAGATGCAAATCACCCATGGATCCATAGCTTTTGTAGAGAATAACAAACGCCCATTAAATTCTCAACTAAACGTGCGGTGGGATGTTTACCCGAGTCAAACAAGCCATTATTTTGCCCATCAACAAAAAGCTGACCCAACGATCATGGTTGATTGTCAAGTGATTTATCATGTCTAACAGGCTATATTACCCTAATAATTGACTTATGGATTTGGACTCAGGACTCAGTTAAAAATCATTGCCTCCCCCTTTTTCTCGACGATTGCAAAACCTGATATATAAAACTAAGAAGAGCTTCCAATCCCTAAAAATTACAGAAACTCTTTGGAATTATCTATATCTACATTTGTGCATTGTGCATTTCCATTCTACATGTACTGTTTTTTCTTAAAACAAAACTTTAAGTTTTCGCTCTCCCTTCATCCCGTAATCCAAACAGACAAATAGATCACAACAAAATGAAAATTTTGGAGTTCAAGTATGGAAAAAATTTAAAACAATAACAAATGTAAGAAATAAAATTTATTCACACACCAGAAATGAACACAAAAGTTTTGTTGTCCATGTTTGGGAAATTCCACTAGTTCAACCCCTAGTGCTTGGAATTTTATAGGAGAGAGATTTCCTCCACACATGCTTTCAAAATGGATATGCATGTTTTAAACATGTTAAAGATGCAAATCACCTATGGATCCAAAGCTTTTGAGGAGAATAAAAATCGCTCATTAAATTCTCAACTGACCGTGCGGTGGGATATTTACCCGAGTCAAATAGGCCATTATTTTTGCCCATCTACAAAAAGCTGACCCAACGATCATGGATGACTGTAAAATGATTTATCATGCGTAACGGGCTATAATACCTTAAGAAATGACTTATGGATTGGGAGTCAAGACTCAGTTAAAAATCCCTGCCTCCCCCTTTTTCCCGACGATTGCAAAACCTGATATATAAAAACTAAGAAGAGCTTACAATCCCTAAAAATTACAGAAACTCTATGGAATTATCTCGCTCTACATTTGTGCACTGTGCATTTTCATTTTAGATCTACACCTTTTTCATAAAACAAAACTTTGAGTTTTTCGCTCCCCCTTCATCCCGTAAACCAAAAAGGCAAATACATCACAACAAAATAAAAATTTTAGAGTTCACGTATGGAAAAAAATTTAAAACAATAACAAATGTAAGAAAAGAAAATTTATCCACACACCACAAATGAACACAAAAGTTTTGTTGTCCAAGTTTTGGAAATTCCACTAGTTCAACCCTAACAGCTTGGAATTTTAAAGAAAGAGATTTCCTCCACACATGCTTAAAAAATGGATTTCATGTTTTAAACATGTTAAAGATGCAAATCACCAATGGATCCATAGCTTTTGAAGAGAATAACAAACGCCCAATAAATTCTCAACTAAACGTGCGGTGAGATATTTACCCGAGTCAAACAAGCATCTATTTTGCCCATCTACAAAAAGCTGACCCAACGATCATGGATGAATGTAAAGTGATTTATCATGTGTAACGGGCTATATTACCCTAATAATTGACTTATGGATTGGGAGTCAAGACTCAGTTAAAAATCCCTGCCTCCCCCTTTTTCCCGACGATTGCAAAACCAGATAAATAAAAACTAAGAAGAGCTTATAATCCCTAAAAATTACAGAAACTCTTTGGAATTATCTCGCTCTACATTTTTGAATGGTACATTTTCATTTTAGATGTACACTTTTTGCATAAATCAAAACTTTGAGTTTTCGCTCTCCCTTCATCCTGTAAACCGAAAAGGCAAATAGATCACAACAAAATGAAAATTTTAGACTTCATGTACGGAAAAAAATTTAAAACAATATCAAATGTAAGTAAAGAAAATTTATTCACACAAATGAACACAAAACTTTTGTTGTCCAAGTTTGGAAAATTCCACTAGTTCAACCCTATCAGCTTGGAATTTTATAAGAAAGAGATTTCCTCCACACATGCTTAAAAAATGGATTTGCATGTTTTAATCATGTTAAAGATGCAAATCACCTTTGGATCCAAAGCTTTTGAAGAGAATAACAAACGCTCATTAAATTCTCAAGTGAACGTGCGGTGGGATATTTACCCGAGTCAAACAAGCCATTATTTTGACCATCTACAAAAAGCTGACCCAACGATCATGGATGATTGTAAAGTGATTTACAATGCGTAACGGTCTATATTACCCCAATAATTGACTTATGGATTGGGAGTCAAGACTCAGTTAAAAATCCCTGCCTCCCCGTTTTTCCCAACGATTGCAAAACCTGATATATAAAAACTAAGAAGAGCTTACAATCCCTAAAAATTACAGAAACTCTTTGGAATTATCTCGCTCTACATTTGTGCACTGCGCATTTTCATTTTCGATGTAGACTTTTTTCATAAAACAAAACTTTGAATTTTTCGCTCCCCCTTTATCCCGTAAACCAAAAAGGCAAATAGATCACAACAAAATGAAAATTTTAGAGTTCATGTACGAAAAAAAATTTAAAACAATAACAAATATAAGTAAAGAAAATTTATTCACACACCACAAATGAACACAAAAGTTTTGTTGTCCATGTTTGGGAAATTCCACTAGTTCAACCCTAACAGCTTGGAATTTTAAAGAAAGAGATTTCCTCCACACATGCTTCAAAAATGGATTTGCATGTTTTAAACATGTTAAAAATGCAAATCACCTATGGATCAATAGTTTTTGAAGAAAATAACAAACGCCCATTAAATTCTCAACTAAATGTGCGGTGGGATATTTACCCGAGTCAAACAAACCATTATTTTGCCCATCTACAAAAAGCTGACCCAACGATCATGGATGATTGTAAAGTGATTTATCATGTGTAACGGGCTATATTACCCTAATAATTGACTTATGTATTGGGAGTCAAGACTCAGTTAAAAATCCCCGCCTCTCCCTTTTTCCCAACGATTGTAAAACCTGATATATAAAAACTAAGAAGAACTTACAATCCCTAAAAATTACAGAAACTCTTTGGAATTATCTCGCTCTACATTTGTGCACTGTGCATTTTCATTTTAGATGTACACTTTTTTCAAAAATCTAAACTTTGAGTTTTCGCTCTCCCTTCATCCCGTAAACCAAAATGGCAAATAGATCACAACAAAATGAAAATTTTGGAGTTCAAGTACGGAAAAAATTTAAAACAATAACAAATGTAAGTAAAGAAAATTTATTCACACACCAGAAATGAACAGAAATGTTTTGTTGTCCAAGTTTGGGAAATTCCACTAGTTCAACCCCGACTGCTTGGAAGTTTATAGGAAAGAGATTCCCTCCACACATGCTTAAAAAATGGATTTGCATGTTTTAAACATGTTAAAGATGCAAATCACCTATGGATCCATAGCTTTTGAAGAGAATAACAAACGCACTTTAAATTCTGAACTAAACGTGCGGTGGGATATTTACACGAGTCAAACAAGTCATTATTTTGCCCATGTACAAAAAGCTGACCCAACGATCATGGATGATTGTCATGTAATTTATCATGTCTAACGGGCTACATTACCCTAACAATTGACTTATGGATTTGGAGTCAGGACTCAGTTAAAAATCCTTGCCTCCCCCTTTTTCCCGACGATTGCAAAACCTGATATATAAAACTAAGAAGAGCTTCCAATCCCTAAAAATTACAGAAACTCTTTGGAATTGTCTCTCTCTACATTTGTGCAATGCGCATTTCCATTCTACATGTACTGTTTTTTCTTAAAACAAAACTTTGATTTTTCGCTCTCCTCTCATCCCGTAAAACAAAAAGCCAAATAGATCACAACAAATGTGAAAATTTTTGAATTCAAGTACGGAAAAAATTTAAAACAATAACAAATGTATGTAAAGAAAATTTATTCACACACCACGAAAGAACAGAAAAGTTTTGTTGTCCATGTTTGGGAAATTCCACTAGTTCAACCCCTAGTGCTTGGAATTTTATAGGAGAGAGATTTCCTCCACACAAGCTTAAAAAATGGATTTGCATGTTTTAAACATGTTAAAGATGCAAATCATCTTTGGATGAAAAGCTTTTGAAGAGAATAACAAACGCTCATTAAATTCTCAAGTGAACGTGCGGTGGGATATTTACCCGAGTCAAACAAGCCATTATTTTGATCTTCTACAAAAAGCTGACCCAACGATCATGGATGATTGTAAAGTGATTTATCATGCGTAACGGTCTATATTACCCCATTAATTGACTTATGGATTGGGAGTCAAGACTCAGTTAAAAATCCCTGCCTCCCCGTTTTTCCCGATGATTGCAAAACCTGATATATAAAAACTAAGAAGAGCTTACAATCCCTAAAAATTACAGAAACTCTTTGGAATTATCTTGCTCTACATTTGTGCACTGTGCATTTTCATTTTAGATGTACACTTTTTTCATAAAACAAAACTTTGAATTTTTCGCTCCCCCTTCATCCTGTAAACCAAAAAGGCAAATAGATCACAACAAAATGAAAATTTTAGAGTTTATGTACGAAAAAAAATTTAAAACAATAAAAAATATAAGTAAAGAAAATTTATTCACACACCACAAATGAACACAAAATTTTTGTTGTCCAAGTTTGGGAAATTCCACTAGTTCAACCCTAATAGCTTGGAATTTTAAAGAAAGAGATTTCCACCACACAAGCTTAAAAAATGGATTTGCATGTTTTAAACATGTTAAAGATGCAAATCACCTATGGATCAATAGCTTTTTAAGAGAATAACAAACTCCCATTAAATTCTCAACTAAACGTGCGGTGGGATATTTACCCGAGTCAAACAAGCCATTATTTTGCCCATCTACAAAAAGCTGACCCAACGATCATGGATGATTGTAAAGTGATTTATCATGTGTAACGGGCTATATTACCCTAATAATTGACTTATGTATTGGGAGTCAAGACTCAGTTAAAAATCCCTGCCTCTCCCTTTTTCCCAACGATTGCAAAACCTGATATATAAAAACTAAGAAGAACTTACAATCCCTAAAAATTACAGAAACTCTTTGGAATTATCTCGCTCTACATTTATGCACTGTGCATTTTCATTTTCGATGTACACTTTTTTCATAAATCAAAACTTTGAGTTTTCACTATCCCTTCATCCCGTAAACCAAAAAGGCAAATAGATCACAACAAAATGAAAATTTTGGAGTTCAAGTACGGAAAAAATTTAAAACAATAACAAATGTAAGTAAAGAAAATTTATTCACACACCAGAAATGAACACAAAAGTTTTGTTGTCAAAGTTTGGGAAATTCCACTAGTTCAACCCTAACATCTTGGAATTTTATAAGAAAGAGAATTCCTCCACACATGCTTAAAAAATGGATTTGCATGATTTAAACAAGTTAAAGATTCAAATCACCTATGGATCCATAGCTTTTGAAGAGAACAACAAACGCCCATTAAATTCTCAACTCAACGTGGTGCGAGTCAAACAAGCCATTATTTTGCCCATCTACAAAAAGCTGACCCAATGATCGTGGATGATTGTAAAGTGATTTATCATGCGTAACGGGCTATATTACCCAAAGAAATGACTTTTGGAATGGGAGTGAAGACTCAGTTAAAAATCCCTGCCTCTCCCTTTTTCCCAACGATTGCAAAACCTGATATATAAAAACTAAGAAGAACTTACAATCCCTAAAAATTACAGAAACTCTTTGGAATTATCTCGCTCTACATTTGTGCACTGTGCATTTTCATTATAGATGTACACTTTTTTCATAAATCGAAACATTGAGTTTTCGCTCTCCCTTCATCCTGTAAACCAAAAAGGCAAATAGATCACAACAAAATGAAAATTTTAGAGTTCATGCACGGAAAAAAATTTAAAACATTAAAAAATGTAAATTAGAAAATTTATTCACACACCACAAATGGACACAAAAGTTTTGTTATCCAAGTTTGGGAAATTCCGCTAGTTCAACCCAAACAGCTTCGAATTTTATAAGAAAGAGATTTCCTCCACACATGCTTAAAAAATGGATTTGAATGTTTTAAACATGTTAAAGAGGCAAATCACCTATGGATCCAAAGCTTTTGAAGAGAATAACAAACGCTCATTAAATTCTCAACTGAACGTGTGGTCGCATATTTACCCGAGTCAAACAACCATTATTTTGCCCATCTACAAAAAGTTGAGCCAACGATCATGGATGATTGTAAAGTGATTTATCATGCGTAACGGGCTATATTACCCTAATAAATGACTTATGGATTGGGAGTCAAGACTCAGTTAAAAATCTCTGCCTCCCTCTTCTTCCCGATGATTGCAAAACCAAATATATAAAAACTAAGAAGAGCTTAGAACCCCTAAAAATTACAGAAACTCTTTGGAATTATCTCGCTTTACATTTGTGCATTGTGCATTTTCATTTTAGATGTACACTTTTTTCTTAAATCAAAACTTTGAGTTTTTCGCTCTCCCTTCATCCCATAAACCAAAAAGGCATATAGATCACAACAAAATGAAAATTTTAGAGTTCACGTACGGAAAAAATTTTTAAAAAATAACAAATGTAAGTAAAGAAAATTTATTCACACACCACAAATGAACACAAAAGTTTTGTTGTCCAAGTTTGGGAAATTCCACTAGTTCTACCCCAACGGCATGGAATTTTATAGGAAAGTGATTTCCTCCACACATGCTTTAAAAATGGATATGCATGTTTTAAACATGTTAAAGATGCAAATCACGTATGGATCCAAAGCTTTTGAAGAGAATAAAAAATGCTCAATAAATTCTTAATTGAACGTGCGGTGGGATATTTACCCGAGTGAAACAAGCCATTATTTTGCCCATATACAAAAAGCTGACCCAACGATCATGGATGATTGTTAAGTGATTTATCATGCGTAACTGGCTATATTACCCCCTTTTTCCCGACGAATGCTAAACCTGATATATAAAAACTAAGAAGAGCTTACAATCCCTTAAAATTACAGAAACTCTTTGGAATTATTTCGCTCTACATTTGTGAACGGTGCATTTTCATTTTAGATGTACACTTTTTTCATAAATCAAAACTTTGAGTTTTGTCTCTCCCTTCATCACGTAAAACGAAAAGGCAAATAGATCACAACAAAAAGAAAATTTCAGACTTCATGTACGGAAAAAAATTTAAAACAATAACAAATGTAAGTAAAGAAAATTTATTCACATACCACAAATGAACACAAAAGTTTGTTGTCCAAGTTTGGGAAATTCCACTCAACCCTTACAGCTAGGATTTTTATAAGAGAGAGATTTCCTCCACACATGCTTAAAAAATGAATTTCCATGTTTTAAACATGCTAAAGATGCAAATCACCTTTGGATCCAAAGCTTTTGAAGAGAATAACGAACGCTCATTAAATTCTCAAGTGAACGTGCGGTAGGATAATTACCCGAGTCAAACAAGCCATTATTTTGCCCACCTACAAAAAGCTGACCCAACGATCATGGATGATAGTAAAGTGATTTATCATGCGTAACGGGATATATTACCCTAATAAATTACTTATGGATTGGGAGTCAAGACTCAGTTAAAAATCCCTGCCTCCCACTTTTTCCCTACGATTGCAAAACCTGATATATAAAAACTAAGAAGAGCTTACAATCCCTAAAAATTACAGAAACTCTTTGGAATTATCTCGCTCTACATTTGTGTACTGTGCATTTTCATTTTAGATGTACGCCTTTTTCATAAAACCAAACTTTGAGTTTTTCGCTCTCCCTTCATCCCGTAAACCGAAAATGCAAATAGATCACAACAAAATGAAAATTTAAGAGTAAATGTACGGAAAAAAATTTAAAACAATAAAAAATGTAAGTAAAGAAAATTTATTCACACACCACAACTGAACACAAAAGTTTTGTTGTCCATGTTTGGGAAATTCCACTAGTTCAACCCTAACAGCTTGGAATTTTATAAGAAAGAGATTTCCTCCACACATCCATAAAACATGGATTTGCAGGTTTTAAACATGTTAAAGATGCAAATCACCTATGGATCCAAAGCTTTTTAAGAGAATAACAAACGCCCATTAAATTTTCAAGTGAACGTGCGGAGGGATATTTACCCGAGTCAAACAAGCCATTATTTTGCCCATTAACAAAAAGCTGACCCAACGATCATGGATGATTGTAAAGTGATTTATCATGGGTAACGGGCTATATTACCCTAATAATTGACTGATGGATTAGGAGTCATGACTCAGTTAAAAATCCCTGCCTACCCCTTTTCCCCGACGATTGCAAGACCTGATACATAAAAACTAAGAAGAGCTTAAAATCCCTAAAAATTAAAGAAACTCTTTGGAATTATCTCACTTTACATTTGTGCACTGTGCATTTTCATTTTAGATATAGACTTTTTTCATAAATCAAAACTTTGAGTTTTCGCTCTCCCTTCATCCCGTAAACCAAAAAGGCAAATAGATCACAACAAAATGAAAATTTTGGAGTTCAAGTACGGAAAAAATTTAAAACAATAACAAAAGTAAGCAAAGAAAATTTATTCACACACCACAAATGAACACAAAAGTTTTGTTGTCCAAGTTTGGGAAATTCCACTAGTTCAACCCCAACTGCTTGGAATTTTATAGGAAAGAGATTGCCTCCACACATGCTTTAAAAAGGGATATGCATGTTTTAAACATGTTAAAGATGCGAATCACCTATGGATCCAAAGCATTTGAAGAGAATAACAAACGCTCATTAAATTCTCAACTGACCGTGCAGTGGGATATTTACCCGAGTCAAACAAGCCATTATTTTGCCCATCTACAAAAAGCTGACCCAACAATTATGGATGATTTTAAAGTGATTTATCATGCGTAACGGGCTATATTACTCTAAGAAATGACTTATGGATTGGGAGTCAAGACTCAGTTAAAAATCCCTGCCTCCCCCTTTTTCCCGACGATTGCAAAACCTGATATATAAAAACTAAGAGGAGCTTACAATCCCTAAAAATTACAGAAACTCTTTGGAATTATTTCGCTCTACATTTGTGCACTATGCATTTTCATTTTAGATTTACACTTTTTTCATAAATCAAAACTTTGAGTTTTCGCTCTCCCTTCATCCCGTAAACCAAAAAGGCAAATAGATCACAACAAAATGAAAATTTTAGAGATCATGTGCGGAAATTTTTTTTAAAAAATAACAAATATCAGTAAAGAAAATTTATTCACACACCACAAATGAACACAAAAGTTTTGTTGTCAAAGTTTGGGAAATTCCACTAGTTCAACCCTAATTGCTTGGAATTTTATAAGAAAGAGATTTCCTCCACACATGCTTAAAAAATGGATTTGCATGTTTTTAACATGTTAAAGATGCAAATCACCAATGGATCCATAGCTTTTGAGGAGAATAACAAACGCTCATTAAATTCTCAACTGAACGTGCGGTGGGATATTTACCTGAGTCAAACAAGCCATTATTTTGCCCATCTACAAAAGGCTGACCCAACGATCATGGATGAGTGTAAAGTGATTTATCATGCGTAACGGGCTATATTACCCTAAGAAATGACTTATAGAATGGGAGTCAAGAATCAGTTAAAAATCCCTGCCTCCCCCTTTTTCCCGATGATTGCAAAACCTGATATATAAAAACTAAGAAGAGCTTACAATCCCTAAAAATTACAGAAACTCTTTGGAATTATCTCGCTCTACATTTGTGCACTATGCATTTTCATTCTACATGTACACTTTTTTCATAAATCAAAACTTTGTTGTTTCGCTCTCCCTTCATCCCGTAAACCAAAAAGGCAAATAGATCACAACAAAATGAAAATTTTAGAGTTCATCTACGGAAAGAAATTTAAAACAATAACAAATGTAAGTAAAGAAAATTTATTCACACACCACAAATGAACACAAAAATTTTGTTGTCAAAGTTTGGGAAATTCCACTAGTTCAACCTAACAGCCATGAATTTTATAAGAAAGAGATTTTCGCCACACATGCTTAAAAAATGGATTTGCATGTTTTAAACATGTTAAAGTTGCAAATCACCTATGCATCCATAGCTTTTGAAGAGAATAACAAACGCTCATTAAATTCTCAACTGAACGTGTGGTGGGATATTTACCTGAGTCAAACAAGCCATTATTTTTCCCATCTACAAAAACTGACAAACGATCATGGATGATTTTAAATTGATTTATCATCCGTAACGGGCTATATTTCCCTAATAAATGACTTATGGATTGGGAGTCAAGACTCAGTTAAAAATCCCTGCCTCCCCCTTTTTCCCGACGATTGCAAAACCAGATATATACAACTAAGAAGAGCTTACAATCCCTAAAAATTACAAAAACTCTTTGGAATTATATCGCTCTACATTTGTGCACTGTGCCTTTCCATTTTAGATGAACGGTTTTTTATTAAAACAAAACTTTGAGTTTTCTCTCTCCCGTCATCCCGTAAACCAAAAAGGCAAATAGATCACAACAAAATGAAAATTTTAGAGTTCATGTATGGAAAAAAATTTAAAACAGTAACAAATGTAAGTAAAGAAAATTTATTCATACACCACAAATGAACATAAAACTTTTGTTGTCCAAGTTTGGGAAATTCCACTAGTTCAACCCTAACAGCTTGGAATTTTAAAGAAAGAGATTTCCTCTACACATGCTTAAAAAATGGATTTGCATGTTTTGAACATGTTAAAGATGCAAATCACCTATGGATCCATAGCTTTTGAAGAGAATAACAAACGCCCATTTAATTCTCAACTAAACGTGCGGTGGGATATTTACCCGAGTCAAACAAGCCATTATTTTGCCCATCTACAAAAAGCTGACCCAACGATCATGGATGATTGTAAAGTGATTTATCATGTGTAACGGGCTATATTACCCTAATAATTGACTTATGGATTGGGAGTCAAGACTCATTTAAAAATCCCTGCCTCCCCCTTTTTCCCAACGATTGCAAAACCTGATATATAAAAACTAAGAAGAGCTTACAATCCCTAAAAATTACAGACACTCTTTGGAATTATCTCGCTCTACATTTGTGCACTGTGCATTTTCATTTTAGATATACACTTTTTTCATAAATCAAAACTTTGAGTTTTCGCTCTCCCTTCTTCCCGTAAACCAGAAAGGCAAATAGATCACTACAAAATAAAAATTTTGGAGTTCAAGTACGGAAAAAATTTAAAACAATAACAAATGTAAGTAAAGAAAATTTATTCACACACCACAAATGAACTTAAAAGTTTTGTTGTCCAAGTTTGGGAAATTCCACTAGTTCAACCCCAACTGCTTGGAATTTTATATGAAAGTGATTCCCTCCACACATGCTTTAAAAATGGATATGCATGTTTTAAACAAGTTAAAGATGCAAATCACCTATGGATGCAAAGCTTTTGAAGAGAATAACAAACGCTCATTAAATTCTCAACTGAACGTGCGGTGGGATATTTACCCGAGTCAAACAATCCATTATTTTGCCCATCTACAAAAAGCTAACCCAACGATCATGGATGATTGTAAAGTGATTTATCATGCGTAACGGGCTATATTACCCTAATAATTGACTTATGGATTGGGAGTCAAGACTCAGTTAAAAATCCCTGCCTCCCCCTTTGTCCCAACGATTGCAAAACCAGATATATAAAAACTAAGAAGAGCTTACAATCCCTAAAAATTACAGAAACTCTTTGGAATTATCTCGCTCTACATTTGTGCACTGTGCATTTTCGTTTTAGATCTACACTTTTTTCATAAATCAGAACTTTCTGTTTTCGCTCTCCCTTCATCCCGTAAACCAAAAAGGCAAATAGATCACAACAAAATGAAAATTTTAGAGTTCATCTACGGAAAAAAATTTAAAACAATAACAAATGTAAGTAAAGAAAATTTATTCACACACCACAAATGAACACAAAAGTTTTGTTTTCCAAGTTTGGGAAATACAGTAGTTCTACCCTAACAGCTTGGAATTTCATAAGAAATAGATTTCCTCCACACATGCTTAAAAAATGGATTTGCATGTTTTAAACATGTTAAAGAGTCAAATCACCTATGGATCCAAAGCTTTTGAGGAGAATAACAAACGCTCATTAAATTCTCAACTGAACGTGCGGTCGGATATCTACCCAAGTCAAACAAGCCATTATTTTGCCCATCTACAAAAAGTTGACACAACGATCATGGATGATTGTAAAGTGATTTATCATGCGTAACGGGCTATATTACCCTAATAAATGATTTATGGATTGGGAGTCAAGACTCAATGAAAAATCTCTGCCTCCCCATTTTTCCCGACGATTGCAAAACCTAATATATAAAAACTAAGAAGAGCTTACAATCCCTAAAAATTAAAGAAACTCTTTGGAATTATCTCTCTTTACATTTGTGCACTGTGCATTTTCATTTTAGATGTACACTTTTTTCTTAAATCAAAACTTTGAGTTTTTCGGTCTCCCTTCATCCCGTTAACCAAAAAGCCATATCGATCACAACAAAATGAAAATTTTAGAGTTCACGTACGGAAAATTTTTTTAAAAAATAACAAATTTAAGTAAAGAAAATTTATTCACACACCACAAATGAACACAAAAGTTTTGTTGTCCAAGTTTTGGGAAATTCCACAAGTTCAACCCCAACATCATGGAATTTTATAGGAAAGTGATTTCCTCCACACATGCTCTAAAAATGGATATGCATGTTTTAAACATGTTAAAGATGCAAATCACGTAAGGATCCAAAGCTTTTGAAGAGAATAACAAACGCTCAATAAATTCTCAACTGAACGTGCGGTGGGATATTTACCCGAGTCAAACAAGCCATTATTTTGCCCATCTACAAAAAACTTACAAAACAATCATGGATGATTGAAAAGTGATTTATCATACGTAACGGGCTATATTACCCTAATAATTGACTTATGGATTGGGAGTCAAGACTCTAGTAAAAAATCCCGGCCTCCCCCTTTTTCACGACGATAGCAAAACCTGATATATAAAAACTAAGAAGAGCTTACAATCTCTAAAAATTACAGAAACTCTTTGGAATTATCTCGCTCTACATTTGTGAACGGTGCATTTTCATTTTAGATGTACACTTTTTTCATAAATCAAAACTTTGAGTTTTCGCTCTCCCTTCATCCCGTAAACCGAAAAGGCAAATAGATCACAACAAAATGAAAATTTTAGACTTCATGTACGGAAAAAAATTTAAAACAATAACAAATGTAAGTAAAGAAAATATATTCACACACCACAAATGAACACAAAAGTTTTGTTGTCCAAGTTTGGGAAATTCCACTAGTTCAACCCTAACAGCTAGGAAGTTTATAAGAAAGAGATTTCCTCCACACATGCTTAAAAAATGAATTTGCATGTTTTAAACATGCTAAAGATGCAAATCACCTATGGATCCAAAGGTTTTGAAGAAAATAACAAACGCTCATTAAATTCTCAAGTGAACGTGCGGTGGGATATTTAGCCGAGTCAAACAGGCCATTATTTTGCCCATCTACAAAAAGCTGACCCAACGATCATGGATGATTGTAAAGTGATTTATCATGCGTAATGGGATATATTACCCTAATAAATTACTTATGGATTCGGAGTCAAGACTCAGTGAAAAATCCCTGCCTCCCCCTTTTTCCCGACGATTGCAAAACGTGATATTTAAAAACTAAGAAGAGCTTACAATCCCTATAAATTACAGAAACTCTTTGGAATTATCTCTCTCTAAATTTTTGCGTTGTGTATTTCCATTCTACATCTACTCTTTTTTCTTAAAAAAAAACTTTGAGTTTTCGCTCTCTGTTCATCCCGTAAACCAAAAAGGCAAATAGATCACAACAAAATGAAAATTTTGGAGTACAAGTATGGAAATAAATTTAAAACAATAACAAATTTAAGTAAAGAAAATTTATTCACACACCACAAATGAACACAAAAGTTTTGTTGTCCAAGTTTGGGAAATTCCACTAGTTCAACCCCAACAGCTTGGAATTTTATAGGAAAGAGATTTCCTCCACACATGCTTTAAAAATGGATATGCATGTTTTAAACATGTTAAAGATGCAAATCACCTATGGATCCAAAGCTTTTGAAGAGAATAACAAATGCTCATTAAATTCTCAAGTGAACGTACGGTGGAATATTTACCCGAGTCAAACAAGCCATTATTTTGCCCATCTACAAAAACTTGACCCAACAATCATGGATGATTGTGAAGTGACTTATCATACGCAACTGGCTATATTACCCTAAGAAATGACTTATGGATTGGGAGTCAAGACTCAGTTAAAAATCCTTGCCTCCCCCTTTTATCCAGACGATTGCAAAACCTTATATATAAAAACTAAGAAGAGCTTACAATCCCTAAAAATTACAGAAAGTCTTTGGAATTACCTCGCTCTGCATTTGTGCACTGTGCCTTTTCATTTTAGATGTACACTTTTTTCAGAAGTCAAAACTTCGAGTTTTCGCTCTCCCTTCATCCTGCAAACCAAAAAGGCAAATAGATCACCACAAAATGAAAATTTTAGAGTTCATGTACGGAAAAATATTTAAAACAATAACAAATGTAAGAAAAGAAAATTTATTCACACAGCACAAATGAAAAACAAAAGTTTTGATGTCCAAGTTTGGGAAATTCCACTAGTTCAACCCTAATAGCATGGAATTTTATAAGAAAGAGATTTCCTCCACACATGCTTAAAAAATGGATTTGCATGTTTTAAACATGTTAAAGATGCAAATCACCTATGGATCCACAACTTTGGAAGAGAATAACAAATGCTCATTTAATTCTCCATTGAACGTGCGGTGGGATATTAACCCGAGTCAAACAAGCCATTATTTTGCCCATCTACAAAAAGCTGACCCAACGATCATGGATGATTGTAAAGTGATTTATCATGCGTAACGGGCTATATTACCGTAATAATTGACTTATGGATAGGGAGTCAAGACTCAGTTAAAAATCCCTGCCTCCCCCTTTTTCCCGACGATTGCAAAACCTGATATATAAAAACTAAGAAGAGCTTACAATCCCTAAAAATTAGCAAATTTTTTTTGAATTATCTCCCTCTACATTTGTGCATTGGGCATTTCCATTCTACATGTACTGTTTTTTTTTTAAACAAAACTTTGAGTTTTCGCTCTCCCTTCATCCTGTAAACCAAAAAGGCAAATAGGTCACAACAAACTGAAACTTTTGGAGTTCAAGTAAGGAAAAAATTTTAAACAATAACAAATGTAAGTAAAGAAAATTTGTTCCCACACCACAAACGAACACAAAATTTTTGTTGTCCAAGTTTGGGAAATTCCACTAGTTCAACCCCTACTGCGTGGAATTTTATAGGAAATAGATTTCCACCACACATGCTTTAAAAATGGATATGCATGTTTTAAACATGTTAAAGATGCAAATCACCTATGGATCCAAAGCTTTTGAAGAGAATAACAAACGCTCATTAAATTCTCAACTGACCGTGCGGTGGGATATTTACACGAGTCAAACAAGCCATTATTTTGCCCATCTACAAAAAGCTAACCCAACGATCATGGATGATTGTAAAGTGATTTATCATGTGTAACGGCTATATTACCCTAAGAAATGACTTATGGATTGGGAGTCAATACTCAGTTAAAAATCCCTGCCTCCCCCTTTTTCCCGACGATTGCAAAACCTGATATATAAAAACTAAGCAGAGCTTACAATCCCTAAAAATTACAGAAACTCTTTGGAATTGTCTCGCTCTACATTTGTGCACTGTGCATTTTCATTCTACATGTACACTTTTTTCATAAATAAAAACTTTGAGTTTTCTCTCTCCCTTCATCCTGTAAACCAAAAAGGCAAATAGATCACAACAAAATGAAAATTTTAGAGTTCATCTACGGAAAAAAATTTAAAACAAAACGAATGTAAGTAAAGAAAATTTATTCACACACCACAAATGAACACAAAAATTTTGTTGTCAAAGTTTGGGAAATTCCACTAGTCCAACCTAACAACTATGAATTTTATAAGAAAGAGATTTCCTCCACACTTGCTTAAAAAAAGGATTATCATGTTTTAAACATGTTAAAGATGCAAATCACCTATGGATCCATAGCTTTTGAAGAGAATTACAAACGCTCATTAAATTCTCAACTGAACGTGCGGTGGGATATTTACCCGAGTGAAACAAGCCATTATTTTGCCCATCTACAAAAAAGCTGACCAACGATCATGGATGATTTTAAATTGATTTATCAACCGTAATGGGCTATATTACCCTAATAAATGACTTATGGATTGGGAGTCAAGACTCAGTTAAAAATCCCTGCCTCCCCCTTTTTCCCGACGATTGCGAAACCTGATATATAAAAACTAAGAAGAACTTACAATCCCTAAAAATTAAAAAAACTCTTTGGAATTATCTCGCTCTACATTTGTGCACTGTGCATTTCCATTTTAGATGAACGGTTTTTTCTTAAAATAAAACTTTGAGTTTTCGCTCTCCCGTCATCCCGTAAACCAAAATGGCAAATAGACACAACAAAATGAAAATGTTAGAGTTCAAGTACGGAAAAAAATTTAAAACAATAACAAATGTAAGTAAAGAAAATTTATTCACACACCACAAATGAACAAAAAAATTTTGTTGTCCAAGCTTGGGAAATTCCACTAGTTCATCCCTAACAGCTTGGAATTTTAAAGAAAGAGATTTCCTCCACACATGCTTAAAAAATGGATTTGCATTTTTTGAACATGTTAAAGATGCAAATCACCTATGGACCCATAGCTTTTGAAGAGAATCACAAACGCCCATTAAATTCTCAACTAAACGTGCGGTGGGATATTTTCCCGAGTCAAACAAGTCATTATTTTTCCCATCTACAAAAAGCTGACCCAACGATCATGGATGATTGTAAAGTGATTTATCATGCGTAACGGGCTATATTACCCTAATAATTGACTTATGGATTGGGACTCAAATCCCTGCCTCCCCCTTTTTCCCAACGATTGCAAAACCTGTTATATAAAAACTAAGAAGAGCTTACAATCCCTAAAAATTATAGAAACTCTTTGGAATTATCTCGCTCTACATTTGTGAACTGTGCATTTTCATTTTAGATGTACACTTTTTTCATAAATCAAAACTTTGAGTTATCGCTCTCCCTTCATCCCGTAAACCAAAAAGGCAAATAGAACACAACAAAATAAAAATTTTGCAGTTCAAGTATGGAAAAATTTAAAACAATAAAAAATGTAAGTAAAGAAAATTTATTCACAAACCACAAATGAACATATAAGTATTGTTGTCCAAGTTTTGGAAATTCCACTAGTTCAACCCCAACACCTTGGAATTTTATAGGAAAGTGATTCCCTCCACAGATGCTTTAAAAATGGATATGCATGTTTTAAATATGTTAAAGATGCAAATCACCTATGGATCCAAAGCTTTTGAAGAGAATAACAAACGCTCTTTAAATTCTCAACTGACCGTGCGGTGGGTTATTTACCCGAGTCAAACAAGCCATTATTATGCCCATCTACAAAAAGCTGACTCAACGATCATGGATGATTGTAAAGTGATTTATCATGCGTAACGGGCTATATTACCCTAAGAAATGACTTATGGATTGGCAGTCAAGACTCAGTTAAAAATCCCTGCCTCCCCCTTTTTCCCGACGATTGCAAAACCAAATATATAAAAACTAAGAAGAGCTTACAATCTCTAAAAATTACAGAAACTCTTTGGAATTATCTCGCTCTACATTTGTGCACTGTGCATTTTCATTTTAGATGTACACTTTTTTCATAAATCAAAACATTGTGTTTTCGCTCTCCCTTCATCCCGTAAACCAAAAAGGTAAATAGATCATAACAAAATGAAAATTTTAGAGTTCATCTACGGAAAACAATTTAAAACAATAACAAATGTAAGAAAAGAAAAATTATTCACACACCACAAATGAACAGAAAAGTTTTGTTGTCAAAGTATGGGAAATTCCACTAGTTCAACCCTAACAGCATGGAATTTTATAAGAAGGAGATCTCCTCCACACATGCTTAAAAAATGGATTTGCATGTTTTAAACATGTTAAAGAGTCAAATCACCTATGGATCTAAAGCTTTTGAAGAGAATAACAAACGCTCATTAAATTCTCAATTGAACGTGCGGTCGGATATTTACCGGAGTCAAACAAGCCATTATTTTGCCCATCTACAAAAAGTTGACGCAACGATCATGGATGATTGTAAAGTGATTTATCATGCGTAACGGACTATATTACCTAATAAAAGACTTATGGATTGGGAGTCAAGACTCAGTTAAAAATCCCTGCCTCCCCCTTTTTCCTGACGATCGCAAAACCTGATATATAAAAACTAAGAAGAGCTTACAATCCCTAAAAATTACAGAAACTCTTTTGAATTATCTCTCTCTACATTTGTGCACTATGCATTTTCATTTTAGATATACACTTTTTTCGTAAATCAAAACTTTGAGTTTTCGCACTCCCTTCATCCCGTAAACCAAAAAGGCAAATAGATCACAACAAAATAAAAATTTTGGAGTTCAAGTACGGAAAAAATTTAAAACATTAACAAATGTAAGTAAAGAAAATTTATTCACACACAACAAATGAACACTAAAGTTTTGTTGTCCAAGTTTGGGAAATTCCACTAGTTCAACCCCAGCTGCTTGAAATTTTATAGCAGATACTTTAAAAATAGATATGCATGTTTTAAATATGTTAAAGATGCAAATCACCTATGGATCCAAAGCTTTTGAAGAGAATAACAAACGCTCATTAAATTCTCAACTGACCATGCGGTGGGATATTTACACGAGTCAAAGAAGCCATTATTTTGCCCATCTACAAAAAGCTGACCCAACGATCATGGATGATTGTAAAGTGATTTATCATGTGTAACGGCTATATTACCCTAAGAAATGACTTATGGATTGGGAGTCAAGACTCAGTTAAAAATCCCTGCCTCCCCCTTTTTCCCGACGATTGCAAAACCAGATATATAAAACTAAGAAGAGCTTACAATCCCTAAAAATTACAAAAACTCTTTGGAATTATATCGCTCTACATTTGTGCACTGTGCCTTTCCATTTTAGATGAACTGTTTTTTCTTAAAACAAAACTTTGAGTTCTCTCTCTCCCGTCATCCCGTAAACCAAAAAGGCAAATAGATCACAACAAAATGAAAATTTTAGAGTTCATGTATGGAAAAAAATTTAAAACAGTAACAAATGTAAGTAAAGAAAATTTATTCACACACCACAAATGAACACAAATGTTTTGTTGTCCAAGTTTGGGAAATTCCACTAGTTCAACCCTAACAGCTTGGAATTTTATAAGAAAGAGATTTCCTCCACACATGCTTAAAAAATGGATTTGCATGTTTTAAACATGTTAAAGAGTCAAATCACCTATGGATCCAAAGCTTTTGAAGAGAATAACAAACGCTCATTAAATTCTCAACTATACGTGCAGTCGGATATTTACCCTAGTCAAACAAGCCATTATTTTGCCCATCTACAAAAAGTTGACCCAACGATCATGGATGATTGTAAAGTGATTTATCATGCATAACGGGCTATATTACCCTAATAAATGACTTATGGATTGGGAGTCAAGACTTTGTTAAAAATCCCTGCCACTCCCTTTTTCCCTACGATTGCAAAACCTAATATATAAAAACTAAGAAGGGCTTACAATCCCTAAAAATTACAGAAACTCTTTGGAATTATCTCGCTCTACATTTGTGCACTGTGCATTTTCATTTTAGATGTACACTTTTTTCATAAAACCAAACTTTGAGTTTTTCGTTCTCCCTTCATCCCGTAAACCAAAAAGGCAAATAGATCACAACAAAATGAAAATTTTAGAGTTAATGTATGGAAAAAAATTTAAAACAATAAAAAATGTAAGTAAAGAAAATTTATTCAGACACACAACTGAACACAAAATTTTTGTTGTCCATGTTTGGGAAATTCCACTAGTTCAACCCTAACAGCTTGGAATTTTATAAGAAAGAGATTTCCTGCACACATGCTTAAAAAAGGGATTTGCAGGTTTTAAACATGTTAAAGATGCAAATCAGCTATGGATCCAAAGCTTTTGAAGAGAATAACAAACGCCCATTAAATTTTCAAGTGAACGTGCGGAGGGATATTTACCCAAGTCAAACAAGCCATTATTTTGCCCATCTACAAAAGGCTGACCCAACGCTCATGGATGATTGTAAAGTGATTTATCATGTGTAACGGGCTATATTACCCTAATAATTGATTTATGGATTGCGAGTCAAGACTCAGTTAAAAATCCCTGCCTCCCCCTTTTTCCCGACGATTGCAAAACCTGATATATAAAAACTAAGAAGAGCTTACAATCCCTAAAAATTACAAAAACTCTTTGGAATTATCTCGCTCTACATTTGTGCACTGTGCATTTTCATTTTAGATGTACACTTTTTTCATAAATCAAAACTTTGACTTTCGCTCTCCCATCATCCCGTAAACCAAAAAGGCAAATAGATCACAACAAAATGAAAATTATGGAGTTCAAGTACGGAAAAAATTTAAAACAATAACAAAAGTAAGTAAAGAAAATTTATTCACACACCACAAATGAACACAAAAGTTTTGTTGTCCAAGTTTGGGAAATTCCACTAGTTCAACCCCAACTGTTTGGAATTTTATAGGAAAGAGATTCCCTCCACACAATGCCTTAAAAAGGGATATGCATGTTTTAAACATGTTAAAGATGCAAATCACTTATGGATCCAAAGCATTTGAAGAGAATAACAAACGCTCACTAAATTCTCAACTGACCGTGCGGTGGGATATTTACCCAAGTCAAACAAGCTATTATTTTGCCCATCTACAAAATGCTGACCCAACGATCGTGGATGATTGTAAAGTGATTTATCAAGCGTAACAGGCTATATTACCCTAAGAAATGACTTATGCATTGGGAGTCATGACTTAGTTAAAAATCCTTGCCTCCCCCTTTTTCCCGACGATAGCAAAACCTGATATATAAAAACTAAGAAGAGCATACAATCCCTAAAAATTACAGAAACTCTTTGGAATTATCTCGATCTACATTTGTGCACTGTGCGTTTTCATTTTAGATGTACACTTTTTTCATAAATCAAAACTTTGAGTTTTCGCTCTCCCTTCATCCCGTAAACCAAAAAGGCAAATAGATCACAACAAAATGAAAATTTTAGAGTTCATGAACGGAAAAAAATTTAAAAAAATAATAAATATCAGTAAATAAAATTTATTCATACACCACAAATGAACACAAAAGTTTTGTTGTCAAAGTTTGGGAAATTCCACTAGTTCAACCCTAACTGCTTGGAATTTTATAAGAAAGAGATTTCCTCCACACATGCATAAAAAATGGATTTGCATGTTTTTAACATGTTAAAGATGCAAATCACCTTTGGATCCATAGCTTTTGAGGAGAATAACAAACCCTCATTAAATTCTCAACTGAACGTGCGGTGGGATATTTACCCGAGTCAAACAAGCCATTATTTTGCCCATCTATAAAAAGCTGACCAAACGATCATGGATGATTGTAAAGTGATTTATCATGCGTAACGGGCTATATTACCCTAAGAAATGACTTATAGATTGGGAGTTAAGACTCAGTTAAAAATCCCAGCCTCCCCCTTTTTCCCGACGATTGCAAAACCTGAAATATAAAAACTAAGAAGAGATTACAATCCCTAAAAATTAATGAAACTCTTTGGAATTATATCGCTCTACAATTGTGCACTGTGTATTTTCATTCTACATGTACACTTTTTTCATAAATCAAAACTTTGTGTTTTCGCTCTCCCTTCATCCCGTAAACCAAAAAGGCAAATAGATCACAACAAAATGAAAATTTTAGAGTTCAACTACTGAAAAAAATTTAAAACAATAACAAATGTAAATAAAGAAAATTTATTCACACACCACAAATGAACACAAAAGTTTTGTTGTCAAAGTTTAGGAAATTCCATTAGTTCAACCTAACAGCTATGAATTTTATAAGAAAGAGATTTCCTCCACACAGGCTAAAAAAAGGATTTGCATGTTTTAAACATGTTAAAGACGCAAATCACCTATGGATCCATAGCTTTCGATGAGAATAAAAAACGCTCATTAAATTCTCAACTAAACGTGCGGTGGCATATTTACCAGAGTCAAACAAGCCATTATTTTGCCCATCTACAAAAAGCTGACCAACGATCATGGATGATTTTAAATTGATTGATCATCCGTAACGGGCTATATTACCCTAATAAATGACTTATGGATTGGGAGTCAAGACTCAGTTAAAAATCCCTGCCTCCCCCTTTTTCCCGACGATTGCAAAACCAGATATATAAAAACTAAGAAGACCATACCATCCCTAAAATTTACAGAAACTCTTTGGAATTATCTCGCTTTACATTTGTGCACAATGCATTTTCATTTTAGATGTACACTTTTTTATTAAATCAAAACTTTGAGTTTTTCGCTCTCCCTTCATCCTGTAGACTGAAAAGGCATCTAGATCACAACAAAATGAAAATTTTAGAGTTCACGTACGGAAAAAAATTTAAAAAAATAACAAATGTAAGTAAAGCAAATTTATTCACACACCACAAATGAACACAAAATTTTTGTTGTCCATGTTTGGGAAATTCCACAAGTTCAACCCCAACAGCATGGAATTTTATAGGAAAGTGATTTCCTCCACACATGCTTTAAAAATGCATATGCATGTTTTAAACATGTTAAAGATGCAAATCACGTAAGGATCCAAAGCTTTTGAAGAGAATAACAAACGCTCAATAAATTCTCAACTAAACATGCGGTGGGATATTTACCCGAGTCAAACATGCCATTATTTTGCCCATCTACAAAAATCTGACCCAAAGATCATGGATGATTGTAAAGTGATTTATCATACGTAACGGGCTATATTACCCTAAGAAATGACTTATGGATTGGGAGTCAAGACTCTAGTAAAAAATCCCTGCCTCCCCCTTTTTCCCGACGATTGCAAAACCTGATATATAAAAACTAAGAAGTGCAGACAATCCCTAAAAATTACGGAAACTCTTTGGAATTATCTTGGTCTACATTTGTGAATGGTGCATTTTCATATTAGATGTACACTTTTTTCATAAATCAAAACTTTGAGTTTTCGCTCTCCCTTCATCCCGTAAACCGAAAAGGCAAATTGATCACAACAAAATGAAAATTTTAGACTTCATGTACGGAAAAAAATTTGAAACAATAACTAATGTAAGTAAAGAAAATTTATTCACTCACCACAAATGAACACAAAAGTTTTGTTGTCCAAGATTGGGAAATTCCACTAGTTCAACCCTAACAGCTAGGAATTTTATAAGAAAGAGATTTCCTCCACACATGCTTAAAAAAAGAATTTGCATGTTTTAGACATGCTAAAGATGCAAATCACCTATGGATCCAAAGCATTTGAAGAGAATAACAAACGCCCATTAAATTCTCAAGTGAACGTGCGGTCGGATATTTACCCGAGTCAAACAAGCCATTATTTTGCCCATCTGCAAAAAGCTGACCCAACGATCGTGGATGATTGTAAAGTGATTTATCATGCTTAACGGGATATATTACCCTAATTAATTACTTATGGATTCGGAGTCAAGACTCAGTTAAAAATCGCTGCCTCCCCCTTTTTCCCGACGTTTGCAAAACCTGATATTTAAAAACTAAGAAGAGCTTACAATCCCTATAAATTGCAGAAACTCTTTGGAATTATCTCTCTCTACATTTTTGCATTGTGTATTTCCATTCTACATCTACTCTTTTTTCTTAAAACTAAACTTTGAGTTTTCGCTCCCTGTTCATCTCGTAAACCAAAAAGGCAAATAGATCACAACAAAATGAAAATTTTGGAGTTCAAGTATGGAAAAAATTTAAACAATAACAAATGTAAGTAAAGAAAATTTATTCACACACAACAAATGAACACAAAAGTTTTGTTGTCCAAGTTTGGGAAATTCCACTAGTTCAACCCCAACAGCTTGGAATTTTATAGGAAAGAGATTTCCTCCACACATGCTTTAAAAATGGATATGCATGTTTTAAACATGTTAAAACATGCTTTAAAAATGGATATGCATGTTAAAGATGCAAATCACCTATGGATCCAAAGCTTTTGAAGAGAATAACAAACGCTCAAGTGAACGTGCGGTGGAATATTCACCCAAGTCAAACAAGCCATTATTTTGCCCATCTACAAAAAGCTGACCCAACGATCATGGATGATTGTAAAGTGACTTATGGATTGGGAGTTAAGACTCAGGTAAAAATCCTTGCCTCCCCCTTTTTTCCAGACGATTGAAAAACCTGATATATAAAAACTAAGAAGAGCTTACAATCCCTAAAAATTACAGAAACTCTTTGGAATTATCTCATTCTACATTTGTGCACTATGCATTTTCATTTTAGATGTACACTTTTTTCATAAATCAAAACTTTGAGTTTTCGCTCTCCCTTCATCCTGTAAACCAAAAAGCCAAATAGATCACAACAAAATGAAAATTTTAGAGTTCATGTACGAAAAAAAATTTAAAACAATAACAAATGTAAGTAAAGAAAATTTATTCACACACCACAAATGAACACAAAAGTTTTGTTGTCCAAGTTTGGGAAATTCCACTAATTCAACCCTAACAGCTTGGAATTTTAGAAAAAGAGATTTCCTCCACACATGCTTAACAAATGGATTTGCATGTTTTAAACTAGTTAAAGATGCAAATCACCTATGGATCCATATCTTTTGAAGAGAATAACAAACGCCCATTAAATTCTCAACTAAACGTGCGGTGGAATATTTACCTGAGTCAAACAAGCCATTATTTTGCCCATCTACAAAAAGCTGACCCAAAAATCAAGGATGATTGTAAAGTGATTTATCATGTGTAACGGGCTATATTACCCTAATAATTGATTTATAGATTGGGAGTCAAGACTCAGTTAAAAATCCCTGCCTCCCCCTTTTTCCCGACGATTGCAAAACCTGATATATAAAAACTAAGAAGAGCTTACAATCCCTAAAAATTACAGAAACTCTTTGGAATTATCTTGCTCTACATTTGTCCATTGTGCATTTTTATTTTAGATGTACACTTTTTCTTAAAGCAAAACTTTGAGTTTTTCGCTCTCCCTTCATCCTGTAAACCTAAAACGCATATAGATCACAACAAAATGAAAATTTTAGAGTTCATGTACAGAAAAAAATTTAAAACAAAAACAAATGTAACTAAAGAATATTTATTCACACACCACAAATGAACACAAAAGTTTTGTTGTCCAATTTTGGGTAATGCCACTAGTTCAACCCCAACAGCTTGGAATTTTATAGGAAAGATTTCCTACACACATGCTTTAAAAATGGATATGCATGTTTTAAACATGTTAAATATGCAAATCACCTATGGGTCCAAAGCTTTTGAGGAGAATAACAAACGCTCATTAAATTCTCAAGTGAACGTGCGGTGGAATATTTACCCGAGTCAAACAAGCCATTATTTTGCCCATCTACAAAAAGCTGACCCAACGATCATGGATGATTGTAAAGTGATTTATCATGCGAAACGGGCTATATTACCCTAAGAAATGACTTATGGATTGGGAGTCAAGACTCAGTTAAAAATCCCTGCCTCCCCCTTTTTCCAGACGATTGAAAAACCTGATACATAAAAACTAAGAAGAGCTTACAATCCCTAAAAATTACAGAAACTCTTTGGAATTATCTCGCTCTACATTTGTGCACTGTGCATTTTCATTTTAGATGTACACTTTTTTCATAAATCAAAACTTTAAGTTTTCACTCTCCCTTCATCCCGTAAACCAAAAAGGCAAATAGATCACAACAAAATAAAAATTTTAGAGTTCATGTACTGAAAAAAATTTAAAACAATAACAAATGTAAGTAAAGAATATTTATTCACACACCGCAAATGAACACAAAAGTTTTGTTGTCCAAGTTTGGGAAATTCCACTAGTGCAACCCTAACAGCTTGGAATTTTATCAGAAAGAGATTTCCTCCACACATGGTTAAAAAATGGATTTGCATGTTTTAAACATGTTAAAGATGAAAATCACCTATGGATCCAAAGCTTTTGAAGAGAATAACAAACGCTCGTTAAATTCTCAACAGACCGTGCGGTGGGATATCTACACGAGTCAAACAAGCCATTATTTTGCCCATCTACAAAAAGCTGACCAATGATCATGGATGATTTTAAATTGATTGATCATCCGTAACGGGCTATATTACCCTAATAAATGACTTATGGATTGGGAGTCAAGACTCAGAGAAAAATCCCTGCCTCCCCCTTTTTCCCGACGATTGCAAAACCATATATATAAAAACTAAGAAGACCTTACAATCCCTAAAATTTACAGAAACTCTTTGGAATTATCTCGCTTTACATTTGTGCACAATGCATTTTCATTTTAGATGTACACTTTTTTCTTAAATCAAAATTTTGAGTTTTTCGCTCTCCCTTCATCTCGTAGGCTGAAAAGGCATATAGATCACAAGAAAATGAAAATTTTAGAGTTCACGTACGGAAAAAAATTTTAAAAAAAAACAAATGTAAGTAAAGCAAATTTATTCACACACCACAAATGAACACAAAATTTTTGTTGTCCAAGTTTGGGAAATTCCACAAGTTCAACCCCAACAGCTTGGAATTTTATAGGAAAGTGATTTCCTCCACACATGCTTTAAAAATGGATATGCAGGTTTTAAACATGTTAAAGATGCAAATCACGTAAGGATCCAAAGCTTTTGAAGAGAATAAAAAACGCTCAATAAATTCTCAACTGAACGTGCGGTGGGATATTTACCCGAGTCAAACACGCCATTATTTTGCCCATCTACAAAAAGCTGACCGAAAGATCATGGATGATTGTAAATTGATTTATCATACATAACGGGCTATATTACCCTAAGAAATGACTTATGGATTGGGAGTCAAGAATCTAGTAAAACATCCCTGCCTCCCCCTTTTTCCCGACGATTGCAAAACCTGATATATAAAAACTAAGAAGTGCATACAATCCCTAAAAATTACAGAAACTCTTTGGAATTATCTCGGTCTACGTTTTTGAACAGTGCATTTTCATTTTAGATGTACACTTTTTTCATAAATCAAAACTTTGAGTTTTCGCTTTCCCTTCATCCCGTAAACCGAAAAGGCAAATAGATCACAACAAAATGAAAATTTTAGACTTCATGTACGGAAAAAAATTTAAAACAATAACTAATGTAAGTAAAGAAAATTTATTCATTCACCACAAATGAACACAAAAGTTTTGTTGTCCAAGATTGGGAAATTCCACTAGTTCAACCCTAACAGCTAGGAATTTTATAAGAAAGAGATTTCCTCCACACATGCTTAAAAAATGAATTTGCATGTTTTAGACATGCAAAAGATGCAAATCACCTATGGATCCAAAGCTTTTGAAGAGAATAACAAACGCCCATTAAATTCTCAAGTGAACGTGCGGTGGGATATTTACCCGAGTCAAACAAGCCATTATTTGGCCCATCTACAAAAAGCTGACCCAACGATCGTGGATGATTGTAAAGTGATTTATCATGCGTAACGGGATATATTACCCTAATAATTGACTTATAGATTGGGAGTCAAGACTCAGTTAAAAATCCCTGCCTCCCCGTTTTTCCCGACGATTGCAAAACCTGATATATAAAAACTAAGAAGAGCTTACAATCCCTAAAAATTACAGAAACTCTTTGGAATTATCTTGCTCTACATTTGTGCACTGTGCATTTTTATTTTAGATGTACACTTTTTCTTAAAGAAAAACTTTGAGTTTTTCACTCTCCCTTCATCCCGTAAACCTAAAAGGCATATAGATCACAACAAAATGAAAATTTTAGAGTTCATGTACATAAAAAAATTTAAAACAAAAACAAATGTAAGTAAAGAAAATTTATTCACACACCACAAATGAACACAAAAGTTTTGTTGTCCAATTTTGGGTAATGCCACTAGTTCAACCCCAACAGCTTGGAATTTTATAGGAATGAGATTTCCTACACACATGCTTTAAAAATGGATATGCATGTTTTAGACATGTTAAATATGCAAATCACCTATGGATCCGAAGCTTTTGAAGAGAATAACAAATGCTCATTGAATTCTCAACTAAACGTGCGGTGGGATATTTACCCGAGTCAAACAAGCCATTATTTTGCCCATCAACAAAAAGCTGACCCAACGATCATGGATGATTGTAAAGTGATTTATCATCCGTATCGGGGTATATTACCCTAATAAATGACTTATGGATTGGGAGTCAAGACTCAGTTAAAAATCCCTATCTCCCCCTTTTTCCCGACGATTGCAAAACCTGATATATAAAAACTAAGAAGATCTTACAATCCCTAAAAATTACAGAAACTCTTTCGAATTATCTCTATCTACATTTTTACATTGTGTATTTCCATTCTACATGTACTCCTTTGTCTTAAAACAAAACTTTGAGTTTTCGCTCTCCGTTCATCCCGTAAACCAAAAAGGCAAATAGATCACAACAAAATGAAAATTTTTGAGTTCAAGTATGGAAAAAATTTAAAACAATAACAAATGTAAGTAAAGAATTTTTTTTCACACACCACAAATGTACACAAAAGTTTTGTTGCCCATGTTTGGGAAATTCCACTAGTTCAACCCCAACAGCTTGGAATTTTATAGGAAAGAGATTTCCTCCACACATGCTTTAAAAATGGATATGCATGTTATAAAGATGTTCAAGATGCAAATCACCTATGGATCCAAAGCTTTTGAGGAGAATAACAAACGCTCATTAAATTCTCAAGCGAACGTGCAGTGGAATATTTACCCGAGTCAAACAAGCAATTATTTTGCCCATCTACAAAAAGCTGACCCAACGATCATGGATGTAAAGTGATTTATCATGCGAAACGGGCTATATTACCCTAAGAAATGACTTATGGATTGGGAGTCAAGACTCAGTTAAAAATCCCTGCCTCCCCCTTTTTCCGGACGATTGAAAAACCTGATATATAAAAACTAAGAAGAGCTTACAATCCCTAAAAATTACAGAAACTCCTTGGAATTATCTCGCTCTACATTTCTGCACTGTGCATTTTCATTTTAGAAGTACACTTTTTTCATAAATCAAAACTTTAAGTTTTCGCTCTCCCTTCATCCCGTAAACCAAAAAGGCAAATAGATCACAACAAAATGAAAATTTTAGAGTTCATGTACTGAAAAAAATTTAAAACAATAACAAATGTAAGTAAGGAATATTTATTCACACACCACAAATGAACACAAAAGTTTTGCTGTCCAAGTTTGGGAAATTCCACTAGTTCAACCCTAACAGCTTGGAATTTTATAAGAAAGAGATTTCCTCCACACATGGTTAAAAAATGGATTTGCATGTTTTAAACATGTTAAAGATGAAAATCACCTATGGATCTAAAGCTTTTGAAGAGAATAACAAACGCTCATTAAATTCTCAACTGACCGTGCGGTTGGACACGTGTCAAACAAGCCATTATTTTGCCCATCTACAAAAGCTGACCTAATGATCATGGATGATTGTAAAGTGATTTATCATGCGTAGTGGGCTATAATACCCTAAGAAATGACTGTTGGATTGGTAGTCAAGACTCAGTTAAAAATCGCTGCCACCCCCTTTTTCCCGACGATTGCAAAACCTGATATATAAAAACTAAGAAGAGCTTACAATCCCTAAAAATTACAGAAACTCTTTGGAATTATCTCGCTCAACATTTGTGCACTGTGCATTTTCATTTTAGATGTACACTTTTTTCATAAAACAAAACTTTGAGTTTTTCGCTCTCCCTTCATCCCGTAAACCAAAAAGGCAAATAGATCACAACAAAATGAAAATTTTAGAGTTAATGTACGGAAAAAAATTTAAAACAAAAAAAAATGTTAGTAAAGAAAATTTATTCACACACCACAAATGAACACAAAAGTTTTGTTGTCCAAGTTTGGGAAATTCCACTAGTTCAACCCTAACAGCTTGGAATTTTATAAGAAAGAGATTTCCTCCACACATGCTTAAAAAATGGATCTGCACGTTTTAAACATGTTAAAGATGCAAATCACCTATGGATCCAAAGCTTTTGAAGTGAATAACAAACGCCCATTAAATTTTCAAGTGAACGTGCGGTGGTATATTTAGCCGAGTCAAACAAGCTATTATTTTGCCCATCTACAAAAAGCTGACCCAACGATCATGGATGATTGTAAAGTGATTTATCATGCGTAACGGGCTATATTACGCTAATAATTGACTGATGGATTGGTAGTCAAGACTCAGGTAAAAATCCTTGCCGCCCCCTTTTTTCCAGACGATTGAAAAACCTGATATATAAAAACTAAGAAGAGCTTACAATCCCTAAAAATTACAGAAACTCTTTGGAATTATCTCGTTCTACATTTGTGCACTGTGCATTTTCATTTTAGATGTACACTTTTTTCATAAATCAAAACTTTGAGTTTTCGCTCTCCCTTCATCCCGTAAACCAAAAAGGCAAATAGATCACAACAAAATGAAAATTTTAGAGTTCATGTATGGAAAAAAATTTAAAACAATAGCAAATGTAAGTAAAGAAAATTTATTCACAAACCACAAATGAACACAAAAATTTTGTTGTCAAAGTTTGGGAAATTCCACTAGTTCAACCCTAACAGCTTGGAATTTTATAAGAAAGAGATTTCCTCCACACATGCTTAAAAAATGGATTTGCAAGTTTTAAACATGTTAAAGATGCAAATAACGTATGGATCCATAGCTTTTGAGGAGAATAACAAACGCTCATTAAATTCTCAAGTGAACGTGTAGTGGGATATTTACCCATGTCAAACAAGCCATTATTTTGCCCATCTACGAAAAGCTGACCCAACGATCATGGATGATTGCAGAGTGATTTATCATGCGTAACGGGCTATATTACCCAAAGAAATGACTTCTGGATTGGGAGTCAAGACTCATTTAAAAATCCTTGCCTCCCCCTTTTTCCCGACGATTGCAAAACTTGATATATAAAAACTAAGAAGAGCGTACAATCCCTAAAAATTATAGAAACTCTTTGGAATTATCTCGCTCTACATTTGTGCACTGGGCATTTTCATTCTACATGTACACTTTTTTCATAAATCAAAACTTTGAGTTTTCGCTCTCCCTTCATCCCGTAAACCAAAAAGGCAATTAGATCACAACAATATGAAACTTTTAGAGTTCATGTACGGAAAAAAATTAAAACAATAACAAAAGTTAGTAAAGAAAATTTATTCACACACCACAAATAAAGACAAAAATTTTGTTGTCAAAGTTTGGGAAATTCCACTAGTTCAACCTAACATCTTGGAATTTTATAAGAAAGAGATTTCCTCCACAAATGCTTAAAAAATGGATTTGCATGTTTTATACTTGTTAAAGATGCCAATCACCTATGGATCCATAGCTTTTGGACAGAATAACAAACGCTCATTAAATTCTCAACCGAACGTTCGGTGGGATATTTTCCCGAGTCAAACAAGCCATTATTTTGCCCATCTACAAAAAGCTGACCAAAGATCATGGATGATTTTGAATTGATTTATCA
This sequence comes from Aristolochia californica, assembly GCF_029961685.1. Lineage (NCBI taxonomy): Eukaryota > Viridiplantae > Streptophyta > Magnoliopsida > Piperales > Aristolochiaceae > Aristolochia > Aristolochia californica. The sequence continues at coordinate 26,873,299 of NW_027181770.1, read as the reverse complement.
TTCGTAACGGGCTATATTACCCTAATAAATGACTTATGGATTGGGAGTCAAGACTTAGTTAAAAATCCCTGCCTCCCCCTTTTTCCCGAAGATTGCAAAACCTGATATATAAAAACTAAGAAGAGCTTACAATCCCAAAAAATTACAGAAACTCTTTGGAATTATCTCACTCTACATTTGTGCACTGTGCATTTTCATTCTACATGTACACTTTTTTCATAAATACAAACTATGAGTTTTCGCTCTCCCTTCATCCCGTAAATCAAAAAGGCAAATAGATCACAACAAAATGAAAATTTTAGAGTTCATGTACTGAAAAAAATTTAAAACAATAACAAATGTAAGTAAAGAATATTTATTCACACACCACAAATGAACACAAAAGTTTTGTTGTCCAAGTTTGGGAAATTCCACTAGCTCAACCCTAACAGCTTGGAATTTTATAAGAAAGAGATTTCCTCCACACATGCTTAAAAAATGGATTTGCACGTTTTAAACATGTTAAAGATGCAAATCACCTATGGATCCAAAGCTTTTGAAGTGAATAACAAACGCCCATTAAATTTTCAAGTGAACGTGCGGTGGGATATTTAGCCGAGTCAAACAAGCTATTATTTTGCCCATCTACAAAAAGTTGACCCAACGATCATGGATGATTGTAAAGTGATTTATCATGCGTAACGGGCTATATTACCCTAATAATTGACTGATGGATTGGGAGTCAACACTCAGTTAAAAATCCCTGCCTCCCCCTTTTTCCCGACGATTGCAAAACCTGGTATATAAAAACTAAAAAATCCTTACAATCCCTAAAAATTACAGAAACTCTTTGGAATTATATCGCTCTATATTTGTGCACTATGCGTTTTCATTTTAGATGTACACTTTTTTCATAAATCAAAACTTTGAGTTTTCGCTCTCCCTTCATCCCGTAAACCAAAAAGGCAAATAGATCACAACAAAATGAAAATTTTGGAGTTCAAGTACGGAAAAAATTTAAAACAATAACGAATGTAAGTAAATAAAATTTATTCACACACCACAAATGAACGCAAAAGTTTTGTTCTCCAAGTTTGGGAAATTCCACTAGTTCAACCCCAACTGCTTGGAATTTTATAGGAAAGAGATTCCCTCCACACATGCTTTAAAAATGGATATGCATGTTTTAAACATGTTAAAGATGCAAATCACCTATGGATCTAAAGTTTTTGAAGAGAATAACAAACGCTCATTAAATTCTCAACTGACCGTGCGATGGGATATTTACCCGAGTCAAACAAGCCATTATTTTGCCCATCAACAAAAAGCTGGCCCAACGATCATGGATGATTGTAAAGTGATTTATCATGTGTAACGGGATATATTACCCTAAGAGATGACTTATGGATTGGGAGTCAAGACTCAGTTAAAAATCCATGCCTCCCCCTTTTTCCCGACGATTGCAAAACCTGATATATAAAAACTAAGAAGAGTTTACAATCCCTAAAAATTACAGAAACTCTTTGGAATTATCTCGCTCAACATTTGTGCATTGTGCATTTCCATTCTACATATACTTTTTTTTCTTAAAACAAAACTTTGAGTTTTCGCTCTCCCTTCATCCCGTAAAACAAAAAGGCAAATAGATCACAACAAAATGAAAATTTTAAAGTTCATGTACGAAAACAAATTTAAAACAATAACAAATGTAAGTAAAGAAAATTTATTCACACACCACAAATGACCACAATAGTTTTGTTGTCCAAGTTTGGGAAATTCCACTAGTTCAACCCTAACTGCTTGGAATTTTATAAGAAAGAGATTTCCTCCACACATGCTTAAAAATGGATTTGCTTGTTTTAAGCATGTTAAAGATGCAAATCACCTATTGATCCATAGCTTTTGAAGAGAATAACAAACGCTCATTAAATTCTCAACTGAACGTGCGGTGGGATATTTACACGAGTCAAACAAGCCATTATTTTGCCCATCTACAAAAAGCTGACCCAACGATCATGGATGATTGTAAAGTGACTTATCATGTGTAACGGCCTATATTACCATAATAAATCACATATGGATTGGGTGCCAAGACTAGTTAAAAATCCCTGCCTCCCCCTTTTTCCCGACGATTGCAAAACCTGATATATAAAAACTAAAAAGAGCTTACAATCCCTAAAAATTACAGAAACTCTTTGGAATTATCTTGCTTTACATTTGTGCACTGTGCATTTTCATTGTAGATGTACACTTTTTTCATAAATAAAATCTTTGAGTTTTCGCTCTCCCTTCATCCCGTAAACCAAAAAGGCAAATAGATCACAACAAAATGAAAATTTTGGAGTGCCAGTACGGAAAAAATTTAAAACAATAACAAATGTAAGTAATAAATTTTTTTTCACACACCACAAATGAACACAAAAGTTTTGTCGTCCAAGTTTGGGAAATTCCACTAGTTCAACCCCAACAGCTTGGAATTTTATAGGAAAGAGATTTCCTCCACACATGCTTAAAAAATAGATTTGCATGTTTTAAACATGTTAAAGATGCAAATCACCTATGGATCCATAGCTTTTGAAAAGAATAACAAACGCTCATTAAATTCTCAAGTGAACGTGCGGTAGGATATTTACCCGAGTCAAACAAGCCATTATTTTGCCCATCTACAAAAACCTGACCCAACGATCGTGGATGATTGTAAAGTGATTTATCATTGGTAATGGGCTATTTTTACCCTAAGAAATGACTTATGGATTGGGAGTAAAGACTCCGTTAAAAATCCTTGCCTCCCCCTTTTTCCCGACGATTGCAAAACCTGATATATAAAAACTAAGAAGTGGTTACAACCCCTAAAAATTACAGAAACTCTTTGGAATTATCTCGCTCTACATTTGTGCACTGTGCATTTTCACATTAGTTGTACACTTTTTTTATAAATCAAAACTTTGAGTTTTCGCTATCCCTTCATCCCGTAAACCAAAAAGGCAAATAGATCACAACTAAATGTAAATTTTAGAGTTCATGTACGGAAAAAAATTTAAAACAATAACAAATGTATGTAAAGAAAATTTATTCACACACGACAAATGAACACAAAAGTTTTGTTTTCCAAGTTTGGGAAATTCCACTAGTTCAACCCTAACAGCTTGGAATTTTATAAGAAAGACATTTCCTCCACACATGCTTAAAAAATGGATTCGCATGTTTTAAACATGTTAAAGATGCAAATAACCTATGGATCCATAGCTTTTAAAGAGAATAACAAACGCTCATTAAATTCTCAAGTGAACGTGTGGTGGGATATTTACTCGAGTCAAAGAAGCCATTACTTTGCCCATCTACAAAAAGCAGACCCAACGATCATGGATGATTTTCAAGTGATTTATCATGCGTAACGGGCTATATTACCATTATAAATCATATATGGATTGGGAGTAGAGACTCAGTTAAAAATCCATGCCTCCCCCTTTTTCCCGACGATTGCAAAACCTGATATTAAAAATCTAAGAAGAGCTTACAATCCTTAAAAATTACAGAAAATCTATGGAATTATCTTGCGCTACATTTGTTCACTGCGCATTTTTATTTTAGATGTATACTTTTTTCAAAAATCAAAACTTTGAGTTTTCGTTCTCCCTTCATATCGTAAACCAAAAAGCCAAATAGATTACAACAAAATGAAAATTTTAGAGTTCATGTACGAAAAAAATTTAAAACAATAACAAATGTAAGTAAAGAAAATTTATTCACACACCACTAATGAACACAAAAGTTTTGTTGTCCAAGTTTGGGAAATTCCACTAGTTCAACCCTAACAGCTTGGAATTTTATAAGAAAGAGATTTCCTCCACACATGCTTAAAAATGGATTTGCATTTTTTAAGCATGTTAAAGATGCAAATCACCTATTGATCCATAACTTTTGAAGAGAATAACAAACGCTCATTAAATTCTCAACTGAACGTGCGGTGGGATATTTACACGAGTCAAACAAGCCATTATTTTGCCCATCTACAAAAAGCTGACCCAACGATCGTGGATGATTGTAAAGTGACTTATCATGTGTAACGGCCTATATTACACTAATAATCACATATGGATTGGGTGCCAAGACTTAGTTAAAAATCCCTGCCTCCCCCTTTTTCTCGACGATTGCAAAACCCGATATATAAAAACTAAAATGAGCTTACAATCCCTAAAAATTACAGAAACTCTTTAGAATTATCTCGCACTACATTTGTGCAATGTGCATTTTCATTTTAGATGTACACTTTTTTCATAAATAAAAACTTTGAGTTTTCGCTCTCCCTTCATCCCGTAAACAAAAAAGGCAAATAGAACACAACAAAATGAAAATTTTGGAGTGCAAGTACGGAAAAAATTTAAAACAATAACAAATGTAAGTAAAGAAAATTTATTCACACACCACAAATGAACACAAAAGTTTTCTTGTCCAAGTTTGGGAAATTCCACTAGTTCAACTCCAACAGCTTGGAATTTTATAGGAAAGAGATTTCCTCCACACATGCTTAAAAAATAGATTTGCATGTTTTAAACATGTTAAAGATGCAAATCACCTATGGATCCATAGCTTTTGAAGAGAATAACAAACGCTCATTAAATTCTCAAGTGAACGTGCGGTGGGATATTTACCAGAGTCAAACAAGCCATTATTTTGCCCATCTACAAAAAGCTGACCCAACGATCGTGAATGATTGTAAAGTGATTTATCATGCGTAACGGGATATATTACCCTAAGAAATGACTTATGGATAGGGAGTCAAGACTCAGTTAAAAATCCATGCCTCCCCCTTTTTCCCGACGATCGCAAAACCTGATATATAAAAACTAAGAAGTGTTTACAATCCCTAAAAATTATAGAAACTCTTTGGAATTATCTCGCTCTACATTTGTGCGCTGTGCATTTTTATTTTAGATGTACACTTTTTTCACAAATCAAAACTTTAAGTTTTCGCTCTCCCTTCATCCCGTTAACCAAAAAGGCAAATAAATTACAACAAAATGAAAATTTTAGAGTTCATGTATGGAAAAAAAATTAAAATAATAACAAATGTAAGTAAAGAAAATTTATTCACACACCACAAATGAACAAAAACGTTTTTTTTCCAAGTTTGGGAAATTCCACTAGTTCAACCATAACAACTTGGAATTTTATAAGAAAGAGATTTCCACCACACATGCATAAAAAATGGATTTGCATGTTTTAAACATGTTAAAGATGCAAATCACGTATGGATCCATAGCTTTTGAAAAGAATAACAAACGCTCATTAAATTCTCAAGTGAACGTGCGGTGGGATATTTACCCGAGTCAAAGAAGCCATTACTTTGCCCATCTACAAAAAGCTGACCCAATGATCATGGATGATTGTAAAGTGATTTATCATACGTAACGGGCTATATTACCATAATAAATCACATATGCATTGGGAGTCAAGACTTAGTTAAAAATCCATGCCTCCCCCTTTTTCCCGACGATTGCAAAACTTGATATAGAAAAACTAAGAAGAGCTTACAATCCCTAAAAATTACAGAAACTCTATGGAATTATCTCTCTCTACATTTATGCATTGTGCATTTCCATTCTACATGTACTCTTTTGTCCTAAAACAAAACTTTTAGTTTTCGCTCTCCTTCATCCCGTAAACCAAAAAGGCAAATAGATCACAACAAAATGAAAATTTTGGAGTTCAAGTACGGAAAAAAATTAAAACAATAACAAATGTAAGTAAAAAAAATTTATTCACACACCACAGATGAACACAAAAATTTGTTGTCCAAGTTTGGGAAATTCCACTAGTTCAACCCCAACAGCTTGGAATTTTATAGGAAAGAGATTTCCTCCACACATGCTTTAAAAATGGATATGCATGTTTTAAACATGTTAAAGATGCAATTCACCTATGGATCAGAAGATTTTGAAGAGAATAACAAACGCTCATTAAATTCTCAAATAAACGTGTGGTGGATATTTACCCGAGTCAAAAAAGCCATTATTTTGCCCAACTACAAAAAGCTGACCCAACGATCATGGATGATTGTAATGTGATTTATCATGCGTAATGGGAAATATTACCCTAAGAAATGACTTATGGATTGGGAGTCAAGACTCAGTTAAAAAAAAACCCCTGCCTCCCCATTTTTCCCGACGATTGCAAAACCTTAACTATAAAAACAAAGAAGAGCTTATAATCAATAAAAATTACAGAAACTCTATGGAATTATCTCTCTCTACGTTTGTGGATTGTGCATTTCCATTCTACATATACTCTTTTTTCTAAAAACAAAACAATGAGTATTCGCTCTCCCTTCATCCCGTACACCAAAAAGGCAAATAGATCACAACAAAATGAAAATTTTAGAGTTCATGGACGGAAAAAAATTTAAAACAATAACAAAAGTATGTAAAGAAAATTTATTTACACACCACAAATGTACACAAAAGTTTTGTTGTCCAAGTTTTGGAAATTCGACTAGTTCAACCCTAACAACTTCGAATTTTATTAGAAAAAGATTTCCTCCACACATGCTTAAAAAAAGGATTTGCATGTTTTAAACATGTTAAAGATGCAAATCACGTATGGATCCAAAGCTTTTGAAGAGAATAACAAACGCTCATTAAATTCTCAAGTAAACGTGCGGTGGGATATTTACCCGAGTCAAACAAGCCATTATATTTCCCATCTACAAAACCTGACCCAACGATCATGGATGATTGTAAAGTGATTTACCATGTGTAACAGGATATATTACCCTAATAAATGACTTATGGATTGGGAGTCATGACTCAATTAAAAATCCCTGCCTCCCCCTTTTACCCGACGATTGCAAATCCTGATATATAAAAACTAGAAGAGCTTACAATCCCTAAAAATTATAGGAACTCTTTGGAATTATCTCTCTCTACGTTTGTGCATTGTGCATTTCCATTCTACATGTACTCTTTTTTCTTAAAACAAAACTTTGAGTTTTCGATCTCCCTTCATCCCGTAAACCAAAATGGCAAATAGATCACAACAAAATAAAAATTTTGGAGTTCAACTACAGAAACAATTTAAAATAATAACAAATGTAAGTAAATAAAATTTATTCACACACCACAAATGAACACAAAAGATTTGTTGTCCAAGTTTGGGAAATTCCACTAGTTCAACCCCAACAGCTTGGAATTTTATAGGAAAGTGATTTCCTCCACACATCCTTTAAAAATGGATATGCATCTTTCAAACATGTTAAAGATGCAAATCACCTATGGATCCAAAGCTTTTGAAGAGAATAACAAACGCACATTAAATTCTCAACTGAAAGTGCGGAGGGATATTTACCCGAGTCAAAAATGCCATTATTTTGCCCATCTACAAAAAGTTGACCCAACGACAATGGATGATTGTAAAGTGATTTATCATGCATAACTGGCTATATTATCCAAAGAAATGACTTATGGATTGGGAGTCAAGACTCAGTTAAAAATCCCTGCCTCCCCCTTTTTCCCGACGATTGCAAAACCTGATATATAAGAACTAAGAAGAGCTTACAATCCCTAAAAATTATAGAAACTCTTTGGAATTATCTTTCTCTACATTTGTGCACTGTGCATTTTCATTTTAGATGTACACTTTTTTCATAAATCAAAACTTTGAGTTTTCACTCTCCATTCATCCCGTAAACCAAAAAGGCAAATAGATCACAACAAAATGAAAATTTTAGAGTTCATGTATTGAAAAAATTTTAAAACAATAACAAATGTAAGTAAAGAAAATTTATTCACACACCACAAATGAACACAAAAGTTTTTTTGTGCAAATTTTGGAAATTCCAATAGTTCAACCCTAACTGCTTGGAATTTTATAAGAAAGAGATTTCCTCCACACATGCTTAAAAAATGGATTTGCATGTTTTAAAAATGTTAAAGATGCAAATCACCTACGGATCCATAGCTTTTGAAAAGCATCACAAACGCTCATTAAATTCTCAAGTGAACGTGCGGTGGGATATTTACCCGAGTCTAACAAGCCATTATTTTGCCCATCTACAAAACACTGACCCAACGATCATGGATGATTGTAAAGTGATTTATCATGCATAACGGGCTATATTACCATAATAAAACACATATGGATTGGGAGTCAAGATTCAGTTAAAAATCTCTGCCTCCCCCTTTTTCCCGACGATTGCAAAACCTGACATATAAAAACTAAGAAGAGCTTACAATCCCTAAAAATTACAGGAACTCTTTGGAATTATCTCTCTCTACGTTTGTGCATTGTGCATTTCCATTCTACATGTACACTTTTTTCTTAAAACAAAACTTTGAGTTTTCGATCTCCCTTCATCCCGTAAACCAAAAAGGCAAATAGATCACAACAAAATCAAAATTTTAGAATTCATGTACGGAAAAAATTTAAAACAATAACAAATGTAAGTAAAGAAAATTTATTCACACACCACAAATGAACACAAAAGTTTTGTTGTCCAAGTTTGGGAAATTCCACTAGTTCAACCCTAACAGCTTGGAATTTTATAAGAAAGAGATTTCCTCCACACATGCTTAAAAAATGGATTTGCATGTTTTAAACATGCTAAAGATGAAAATCACCTATGGATCCAAAGCTTTTGAAGACAGTAACAAACACTCAATAAATTCTCAAGTGAACGTGCGGAGGGATATTTACCCGAGTGAAACAAGCCATTATTTTGCCCATCTACAAAAAGCTGACCCAACGATCAAGGATGATTGTAAAGTGATTTATCATGCGTAACGGGCTATATTACCCTATTAAATGACTTATGGATTGGGAGTCAAGACTCAGTTAAAAATCCCTGCCTCCCCCATTTTCCCGACGATTGCAAAACCTGATATATAAAAACTAAGAAGACCGTACAATCCCTAAAAATTACACAAACTCTTTGGAATTATCTCTCTCTATGTTTGTGCATTGTGCATTTCCATTCTACATGTACTCTTTTTTCTTAAAACAAAACTTTGAGTTTTCGCTCTCCCTTCATCCCGTAAACCAAAAAGGCAAATAGATCACAACAAAATGAAAATTTTGGAGTTAAAGTACGGAAAAAATTTAAAACAATAACAAATGAAAGTAAAAAAATTTATTCACACACCACAAATGAACACAAAAGTTTTGTTGTCCAAGTTTGGGAAATTCCACTAGTTTAACCCCAACAACTTGGAATTTTATAAGAAAGAGATTTCATCCACTCATGCCTTAAAAACTGGATATGCATGTTTTAAACATGTTAAAGATGCAAATCACCTATGGATCCAAAGCTTTTGAAGAGAATAACAAACGCTCATTAAATTCTCAAGTGAACGTGCGGTGGATATTTACCTGAGTCAAACAAGCCATTATTTTGGCCATCTACAAAAAGCTGAGCCAACGATCATGGATTATTGTAATGTGATTTATCATGCGTAACGGGCTATATTACCCTAAGAAATGACTTATGGATTGGGAGTCAAGACTCAGTTAAGTATCCCTGCCTCCCCCTTTTAACCAACGATTGCAAAACCTGATATATAAAAACTAAGAAGAGCTTACAATCCCTAAAAATTACAGAAACTCTTTGGAATTATGTCGCTCTACATTTGTGCACTGAGCATTTTCATTTTAAATGTACACTTTTTTCATAAATCAAAACTTTGAGATTTCGCTCTCCCTTTATCCCGTAAACCAAAAAGGAAAATAGATCACAACAAAATGAAAATTTTAGACTTCATGTACGGAAATAAATTTAGAACAATAACAAATGTAAGGAACGAAAATTTATTCACACACCACAAATGAACACAAAAGTTTTTTTGTCCAAGTTTGGGAAATTCCACTAGTTCAACCCTAACAGCTTGGAATTTTATATGAAATAGATTTCCTCCACACATGCTTAAAAAATGGATTTGCGTGTTTTAAACATGTTAAAGATGCAAATCACCTATGGATCCGTAGCTTTTGAAGAAAATAACAAATGCTCATTAAATTCTCAAATGAACGTGCGGGGGGATATTTACCCGAGTCAAACAAGCCATTATTTTGCCCATCGACAAAAAGCTGACCCAACGATCATGGATGATTGTAAAGTGATTTATCATGCATAACGGCCTCTATTACCATAATAAATGAAATATGGATTGGGAGTCAAGACTCAGTGAAAAATCCCTACGATGGCAAAACCAGATATATAAAAGCTAAGAAGAGCTTACAATCCCTAAAAATTACAGAAACTCTTTGGAGGTATCTCACTCTACATTTGAGGATTGTGCATTTCCATTCTACATGTACTCTTTTTTCTGAAAACAAAATTTTGAGTTTTCACTCTCCCTTCATCCCGTAAACCAAAAAGCCAAATAGATCACAACAAATTGAAAATTTTGCAGTTCAAGTACGAAAAAATTTAAAACAATAAGAAATGTAAACAAAGAAAATTTATTGACACACCACAAATGAGCACAAAAGTTTTGTTGTCCAAGTTTGGGAAATTCCACTAGTTCAACCCCAACAGCTTGGAATTTTATAGAAAGAGATTTCCTCCACACATGCTTTAAAAATGGATATGCATGTTTTAAACATGTTAAAGATGCAAATCACCTATGGATCCAAAGATTTTGAAGAGAATAACAAAATCTAATTAAATTCTCAACTGAACGTGCGTTGGATATTTACCAGAGTCATACAAGCCATTATTTTGCCCATCTAAAAAAAGTTAACCCAACGAGCATGGATGATTGTAATGTGATTTATCATGCGTAACGGGCTATATTACCCTAAGAAATGAGTTATGGATTGGGAGTCAAGACTCAGTTAAAAATCCCTACGTCCCCCTTTTTCCTGACAATTGCAAAACCTGATATATTAAAAATAAGAAGAGCTTACAATCCCTAAAAATTACAGAAACTCTTTGGAATTATCTCGCTCTACATTTGTGCACTGTGCATTTTCATTTTAGATGTACATTTTTTCATAAATCAAAATTTTGAGTTTTCGCTCTCCCTTCAACCCGTAAACCAAAAAGGCAAATAGGTCACTACAAAATAAAAATTTTAGAGTTCATGTATGGAAAAAAATTTAAAACAATAACAAATGTAAGTAAAGAAAATTTATTCACACACCACAAATGAACACAAAAGTTTTGTTGTCCAAGTTTGGGAAATTCCACTAGTTCAACCCCAACAGCTTGGAATTTTATAGGAAAGAGATTTCCTCCACACATGCTTTAAAAAAGGATATGCATGTTTTAAACATGTTAAAGATGCTAATCACCTATGGACCCAAAGCTTTTGAAGAGAATAACAAACACTCATTAAATTCTCAAGTGAACGTGCGCTGGGATATTTACCCGAGTGAAACAAGCCATTATTTTGCCCATCTACAAAACGCTGACCCAACGATCATGGATGATTGTAATGTGATTTATCATGCGTAACGGGCTATATTACCCTAAGAAATGAGTTATGGATTGGGAGTCAAGACTCAGTTAAAAATCCCTACATCCCCCTTTTTCCTGACAATTGCAAAACCTGATATATTAAAAATAAGAAGAGCTTACAATCCCTAAAAATTATAGAAACTCTTTGGAATTATCTCGCTCTACATTTGTTCACTGCGCATTTTCATTTTAGATGTACATTTTTTCATAAATCAAAACTTTGAGTTTTCGCTCTCCCTTCAACCCGTAAACCAAAAAGGCAAAAAGGTCACTACAAAATAAAAATTTTAGAGTTCATGTACGGAAAAAAATTTAAAACAATAACAAATGTAAGTAAAGAAAATTTATTCACACATCACAAATGAACACAAAAGTTTTGTTGTCCAAGTTTGGGAAATTCCACTAGTTCAACCCCAACAGCTTGGAATTTTATAGGAAAGAGATTTACTCCGCACATGCTTTAAAAATGGATATGCATGTTTTAAACATGTTAAAGATGCTAATCACCTATGCACCCAAAGCTTTTGAAGAGAATAACAAACACTCATTAAATTCTCAAGTGAACGTGCGTTGGGATATTTACCCGAGTGAAACAACCCATTATTTTGCCCATCTACAAAACGCTGACCCAACGATCATGGATGATTGTAAAGTGATTTATCATGTGTAACGGGCTATATTACCCTAATAAATGACTTATGGATTGGGAGTCAAGACTCAGTTAAAAATCCCTGCCTCCCCCTTTTTCCCGACAATTCCAAAACCAGATATATAAAAACTAAGAAGACCTTAAAATCCCTAAAAATTACAGAAACTCTTTGGAATTATCTCGCTCTACATTTGTGCACTGTGCATTTTCATTTTAGATATACAATTTTTTCATATATTAAAACTTTGAGTTTTCACTCACCCTTCATCCCGAAAACCAAAAAGGCAAATAGATCACAACAAAATGAAAATTTTGGAATTCAAGTACAGAAAAAATTTAAAACAATAACAGATGTAAGAAAGAAAAAAAAAATTATTCACACACCACAAATGAACACAAAAGTTTTTTTGTCCAAGTTTGGGAAATTCCACTAATTAAACCCCAACAGCTTTGAATTTTATAGGAAAGAGATTTCCCCCACACATGCTTTAAAAATGGATATGCATGTTTTAAACATGTTAAAGATGCAAATCACCTATGGATCCAAAGCTTTTGAAGAGAATAGCAAACGCTCGTTAAATTCTCAACTGAACGTGCGGTGGATATTTACCCAAGTCAAACAAGCCATTATTTTGCCAATCTAAAAAAAGCTGACCCAACGATCATGGATGATTTTAATGTTATTTATCATGCGTAACGGGCTATATTACCCTAAGAAATGACTTATGGATTGGGAGTCAAGACTCAGTTAAAAATCCCTGCCTCCCCCTTTTTCCAGACAATTGCAAAACCTGACATATAAAGACTAAGAAGAGGTTACAATCCCTAAAAATTACAGAAACTCTTTGGAATTATCTCGCTCTACATTCGTGCACTGTGCATTTTCATTTTTGATGTACACTTTTTTCATAAATCAAAACTTTGAGTTTTCGCTCTCCCTTCATCCCGTAAACCAAAAAGGCAAATAGATCACAACAAAATGAAAATTTTAGAGTTCATGTACGGAAAAAAATATAAAACAATAATAAATGTAAGTAATTAAAATTTATTCACACACCACAAATGAACACAAAAGTTTTGTTCTCCAAGTTTGGGAAATTCAACAAGTTCAACCCCAAGAGCTTGGAATTTTATAAGAAAGAGATTTCCTCGACACATGCTTAAAAAATGGATTTGCATGTTTTAAACATGTTCAAGATGCAAATCACCTATGGATCCAAAGCTTTTGAAGAGAATAACAAACGCTCATTAAATTCTCAAATGAACGTGCGGTGGGATATTTACCCGAGTCAAACAAGCCATTCTTTTGCCCATCTACAAAAAGCTGACCCAACGTTCACTGATGATTGTAAAGTGATTTATCATGCGTATCGGGCTATATTACCCTAATAAAAGACTTATGGATTGGGAGTCAAGACTCAGTTAAAAATCCCTGCCTCCCGCTTTTTCCCGACGATTGTAAAACCTGATATATAAAAACTAAGAAGAGCTTACAATCCCTAAAAATTACAGAAACTCTTTTGAATTATCTCGCTCTACATTTGTGCACTGTGCGTTTTCATTTTAGATGTACACTTTTTTCATAAATAAAAACTTTGAGTTTTCGCTCTCCCTTCATCCCATAAACGAAAAAGGCAAATAGATCACAACAAAATGAAAATTTTAGAGTTCATGTATGGAAAAAAATTTAAAACAATAACAAATGTAAGTAAAGAAAATTTATTCATACACCCCAAATGAACACAAAAGTTTTTTTGTCCAAGTTTGCGAAATTCCACTAGTTCAACCCCTGCAATTTGGAATTTTATAGGAAAGAGATTACGTCCACACATGCTTTAAAAATGGATATGCATGTTTTAGACATGTTAAAGATGCAAATCACCTATGGATCCAAAGCTTTTGAAGAGAATAACAAACTCTCATTAAATTCTCAACTGAACGTGCCGTGGATATTTACCCGAGTCAAACAAGCCATTATTTTGCCCATCGACCAAAAGCTGACCCAACGATCATGGATGATTGTAATGTGATTTATCATGCGTAACAGGGCTATATTACCCTAAGAAATGACTTATGGATTGGGAGTCAAGACTCAGTTAAAAATCCCTGCCCCCCCCCCCCCCCCCCCCCCCCCCCCCCCCCCCCCTTTCCCGACGATTGCAAAACTTGATATATAAAAACTAAGAAGAGCTTAAAATCCCTAAAAATTAAAGAAACTCTTTGGATTTATCTCTCTCTACGTTTGTGCATTGTGCATGTCCATTCTACATGTACTCTTTTTTCTTAAAAGAAAACTTTGAGTTTTCGCTCTCCCTTAATCCCGTAAACAAAAAAGGCAAATTGATCACAACAAAATGAAAAATTTCGAGTTCAAGTACGGAAAAAATTTAAAACAATAACAAATGTAAGTAAAGACAATTTATTCACACACCACAAATGAACACAAAAGTTTTGTTGTCCAAGTTTGGGAAATTCCACTAGTTCAACCCTAATAGCTTGAAATTTTATGAGAAAGAGATTTCCTCCACTCATGCTTAAAAAATGGATTTGCATGTTTTAAACATGTTAAAGATGCAAATCACCTATCGATCCATAGCTTTTCAAGAGAATAACAAACGCTCATTAAATTCTCAATTAAACGTGCAGTGGGATATTTACCCGAGTCATACAAGCCATTATTTTACCCATCTAAAAAAAGCAGACCCAACGATCATGGATGATTGTAAAGTGACTTATTATGCGTAACGGGCTATATTACCCTAATAAATGACATATGGGGTGGGAGTCAAGACTCAGTTAAAAATCCTTGCCTCCCCCTTTTTCCCTACGATTGCAAAACCTGATATATAAAAACTAAGAAGAGCTTACAATCCCTAAAAATTACAGAAACTCATTGGAATTATCTCTCTCAACGTTTGTGCAAATGTGCATTTCCATTCTACATGTACTCTTTTTTCTTTAAACAAAACTTTGAGTTTTCACTCTCCCTTCATCCCGTAAACCAAAATGGCAAATAGATCACAAGAAAATAAAAATTTTGGAGTTCAAGTACGGAAAAAATTTAAAACAATAAGAAATTTAAGTAAAGAAAATTTATTCACACGCCACAAATGAACACAAAAGTTTTGTTGTCCAAGTTTGGGAAATTCCACTACTTCAACCCCAACAGCTTGCAATTTTATAGGAAAGAGATTTCCCACACACATGCTTTAAAAATGGATATGCATGTTTTAAAGATGTTAAAGATTCAAATCACCTATGGATCCAAAGCTTTTGAAGAGAATAACAAACGCTCATTAAATTCTCAAGTGAACGTGCGGTGGGATATTTACTCGAGTCAATCAATCCATTATTTTGCCCATCCACAAAAAGCTGACCCAAAGATCATGGATGATTGTAAAGTGATTTATCATGCGTAGCGGGCTATATTACCCTAAGAAATGAAATATGGATTGGGAGTCAAGACTCAGTTAAAAATCCCTGCCACCCCCTTTTTCCCGACGATTGCAAAACCTGATATATAAAGACTAAGAAGAGCTTACAATCCCTAAAAATTACATAAACTCTTTGGAATTATCTCGCTCTATATTTGTGCACTGTGCATTTTTATTTTAGATTTACACTTTTTTCATAAATCAAAACTTTGAGTTTTCGCTCTCCCTTCATCCCGTAAACCAAAAAGGCAAATAGATCACAACAAAATGAAAATTTTGGACTTCAAGTACGGAAAAAATTTAAAACAATAACAAATGTAAATAAAGAAAATTTATTCACACACCACAAATGAACACAAAAGTTTTGTTGTCCAAGTTTGGGAAATTCCACTAGTTCAACCCTAACAAGTTGGAATTTTATAAGAAAGAGATTTCCTCCACACATGCTTAAAAAATGGATTTGCATGTTTTAAACATGTTAAAGATGCAAATCACCTATGGATCCATAGCTTTTGAAGAGAATAACAAACGCTCATTAAATTCTCAAGTGAACGTGCGGTGGGATATCTACCCGAGTCAAACAAACCATTATTTTGCCCATCTACAAAAAGCTGACCCAACGATCATGGATGATTGTGAAGTGATTTATCATGCGTAACGGGCTATATTACCATAATAAATGACATATGGATTGGGAGTCAAGACTCAATTAAAAATCCTTGCCTCCCCCTTTTTCGCGATGATTGCAATGCCTGATATATATAAACTAAGAAGAGCTTCCAATCCCTAAAAATTACGGAAACTCTTTGGAATTATCTCTCTCTAAGTTTGTGCATTGTGCATTTCCATTCTACATTTACTCTTTTTTCTTAAAAGAAAACTTTGAGTTTTCGCTATCCCTTCATCTCGTAAACCAAAAAGGCAAATAGATCACAACAAAATGAAAAATTTGGAGTTCAAGTACGGAAAAAATTTTAAACAATAAGGAATGTAAGTAAAGAAAATTTATTCATAGACCACAAGTGAACTCAAAAGTTTTGTTGTCCAAGTTTGGGAAATTCCTCTATTTCAACCCCAACAGCTTGGAATTTTATAGGAAAGAGATTTCCTCCACACATGCTTTAAAAATGGATATGCATGTTTTAAACATGTTAAAGATGCAAATCACCTATGGATCCAAAGCTTTTGAAGAGAATAACAAACGCTCATTAAATTCACAACTGAACCTGCGGTGGATATTTACCCGAGTCAAACAAGCCATTATTTTGCCCATCTACAAAAAGCTGATCCAACGATCATGGATGATTGTAATGTGATTTATCATGTGTAACGGGCTATATTACCCTAAGAAATGACTGATGGATTGGGAGTCAAGACTCAATTAAAAATCCATGCCTCCCCCTTTTTCCCGACGATTGCAAAACCTGATAGATAAAAACTAAGAAGAGCTTACAATAGCTAAAACTTACAGAAACTCTTTGGAATTATCTCGCTCTACATTTGTGCACTATGCATTTTCATTTTAGATGTACACTTTTTTCATAAATCAAAACTTTGAGTTGTCGCTCTCCCTTCATCCCGTAAACCAAAAAGGCAAATAGATCACAACAAAATGAAAATTTTAGAGTTCATGTACGGAAAAAAATTTAAAACAATAACAAATGTAAGTAAAGAAAATTTATTCACACAACACAAATGAACACAAAAGTTTTGTTGGCCAATTTGGGAAATTCCACTTGTTCAACCCTAACAGCTTGGAATTTTCTAAGAAAGAGATTTCCTCCACACATGCTTAAAAAATGGATTTGCATGTTTTTAACATGTTAAGGATGCCAATCACCTATGGATCCAAAGCTTTTGAAGAGAATAACAAACGCTCATTAAATTCTATTGTGAACGTGCGGTGGGATATTTACCCGAGTCAAACAAGCCATTATTTTGCCCATCTACAAAAAGCTGACCAAACGATAATGGATGATTGTAAAGTGATTTATCATGCGTAACGGGCTATATTACCCTAATAATTGACTTATGGATTGGGAGTCAAGACTCAGTTAAAAATCCCTGCCCCCCCTCCTTCTCGACGATTGCAAAACCTGATATATAAATACTAAGAAGAGCTTACAATCCCTAAAAATGACAGAAACTCTTTGGAATTATCTCTCTCTAGGTTTGTGAATTGTGCATTTCCATTCCACATGTACTCTTTTTTCCTCAAACAAAACTTTGAGTTTTCGCTCTCCCTTCATCCCGTGTACTAAAAAGGCAAATAGATCACAACAAAATGAAAATTTTGGAGTTCAAGTGCAGAAAAAATTTTAAAAAAAAACAAATGTAAGTAAAGAATATTTATTCACACACCACAAATGAACACAAAAGTTTTGTTGTCCAAGTTTGGGAAATTTCACTAGTTCAACGCTAACAGCATGGAATTTTATAAGAAAGAGATTTCCTCAGCACATGCTTAAAAAATGGATTTGCATGTTTTAAACGTGTTAAAGAAGCAAATCACCTATGTATCGATAGCTTTTGAAGAGAATAAAAAATGCTCATTAAATTCTCAAGTGAACGTGCGGTGGGATATTTACCCGAGTCAAACATGCCATTATTTTGCCCATCTACAAAAAGTTGACCCAACGATCATGGATGATTGTAAAGTGATTTATCTTGCGTAATGGGCTATATTACCATAATAAATGACATATGGAGTGGGAGTCAAGACTCAGTTAAAAATCCATGCCTCCCCCTTTTTCCAGACGAGTGCAAAACCTGATATATAAAAACTAAGAAGAGCTTACAATCCCTAAAAATTACAGAAACTCTTTGGAATTATCTCTCTCTACATTTGTGTATTGTGAATTTCAATTGTACATGTACTTTCTTTTCCTCAAACAAAACTTTGAGTATTCGCTCTCCCTTCATCCCGTAAACCAAAAAGGCAAATAGATCACAACAAAATGAAAATTTAGGAGTTCAAGTACGGAAAAAATATGAAACAATAACAAATGTAAGTAAAGAAAATTTATTTATACACCACAAATGAACACAAAAGTTTTGTTGTTCAAGTTTGGAAAATTCCACTAGTTCAACCCTAACAGCTTGGAATTTTATAAGAAAGGGATTTCCTCCACACATGCTTAAAAAATGGATTCTCTTGTTTTAAACCTATTAAAGATGCAAATCACCTGTTAAAGATGATTGTAAAGTGATTTATCATGCGTAATGGGGTATATTACCAAAATAAATGACATATGGATTGGGAGACAAGACTCAGTTAAAAATCCCTGCCTCCCCATTTTTCCCGACGATTGCAATGCCTGATATATAAAAACTAAGAATAGCCTACAATCCCTAAAAATTACAGAAACTCATTGGAATTATCGCTCTCTACGTTTGTGCATTGTGCATTTCCATTCTACATGTACTCTTTTTTCTGAAAACAAAACTTTGAGTTTTCGCTATCCCTTCATCCCGTAAACCAAAAAGGTAAATAGATCAAAACAAAATGAAAATTTTGGAGTTCAAGTACGGAAAGAAGTTTAAGGAATGTAAATAAAGAAAATTTATTCACAGACCACAAATGAACACAAAAGTTTTGTTGTCCAAGTTCGGGAAATTCCACTATTTCAACTCCAATAGCTTGGAATTTTATAGGAAAGAGATTTCCTCCACACATGCTTTAAAAATGGATACGCATGTCTTAAACATGTTAAAGATGCAAATCACCTCTAGATCCAAAACTTTTGAAGAGAATAACAAAAGCTCATTAAATTCACAACTGAACCTGCGGTGGATATTTACCTGAGTCAAACAAGCCATTATTTTTCCCATCTACAAAAAGCTGACCCAATGATCATGGATGATTGTAAAGTGATTTGTCATGCGTAACGGCCTATATTACCTAAGAAATGACTGATGGATTGGGAGTCAAGACTCAATTAAAAATCCCTGCCTCCCCCTTTTTCCCGACGATTGCAAAACCTGATAGATAAAAGCTAAGTAGAGCTTAATATCCCTAAAACTTACAAAAACTCGTAGGAATTATCTCGCTCTACATTTGTGCACTATGCATTTTCATTTTAGATGTACACTTTTTTCATAAATCAAAACTTTGAGTTGTCGCTCTCCGTTCATCCCGTAAACCAAAAAGGCAAATTGATCACAACAAAATGAAAATTTTAGAGTTCATGTACGGAAAAAAATTTAAAACAATAAAAAATATAAGTAAAGAAAATTTATTCACAGAACACAAATGAATACAAAAGTTTTGTTGTCCAAGTTTGGGAAATTCCACTAGTTCAACCCTAATAGCTTGGAATTTTCTAAGAAAGTGATTTCCTCCACACATGCTTAAAAAATGGATTTGCATGTTTTTAACATGTTAAAGATGCCAATCACCTATGGATCCAAAGCTTTTGAAGAGAATAACAAACGCTCATTAAATTCTCAAGTGAACGTGCGGTGGATATTTACCCGAGTCAAACAAGCCATTATTTTGCCCATCTACAAAAAGCTGACCAAACGATAATGGATGATTGTAAAGTGGTTTATCATGTGTAACGGGCTATATTACCCTAATAAATGACTTTTGGATTGGAAGTCAAGACTCAGTTAAAAATCCCTCCCCCCCCTCTTTCCCGACGATTGCGAAACCTGATATATAAAAACTAAGAAGAGCTTACAATCCCTAAAAATGACAGAAACTCTTTTGAATTATCTCTCTTTAGGTTTGTGCATTGTGCATTTACATTCCACATGTAGTATTTTTTCCTAAAACGAAACTTTGAGTTTTCGCTCTCCCTTCATCCCGTAAACCAAAAAGGCAAGTAGATCACAACAAAATGAAAATTTTGGAGTTCAAGTACGGAAAAAATTTAAAACAATAACAAATGTAAGTAAAGAAAATTTATTCACACACCACAAATGAACACAAAAGTTTTGTTGTCCAAGTTTGGGAAATTTCACTAGTTCAACCCTAACAGCTTGGAATTTTATAAGAAAGAGATTTCCTCCACACATGCTTAAAAAATGGATTTGCATGTTTTAAACATGTTAAAGATGCAAATAACCTATGGATCCAAAGCTTTTGAAGATCATAACAAATGCTCATTAAATTCTCAACTGAACCTGTGGTGGATATTTACCCAAGTCAAACAAGCCATTATTTTGCCCATCTACAAAAAGCTGACCCAATGATCATGGATGATTGTAATGTGATTTATCATGCGTAACGGGCTATATTACCTAAGAAATGACTTATGGATTGGGAGTCAAGACTGAGTTAAAAATCCCTGCCTCCCCCGTTTTCCCTACGATTGCAAAACCTGATATATAAAAACTAAGAAGAGCTTGCAATCCCTAAGAAAACAGAAACTCCTTGGAATTATCTCTCTCAACATTTGTGCACTGTGCATTTTAATTTTAGATGTACACTTTTTTCAAATATCAAAACTTTGAATTTTCGCTCTCCCTTCAACCCGTAAACCAAAAATGCAAATAGATCACAACAAAATGAAAATTTCAGAGTTCATGTACGGAAAAAAATTTAAAACAATAACAAATGTAAGTAAAGAAAATTTATTAACACACCTCAAATGAACACAAAAGTTTTGTTGTCCAAGTTTGGGAAATTCAACTAGTTCAACCCTAACAGCTTGGAATTTTATAAGAAAGAGATTTCCTCCACACATGCTGGAAAAATGGATTTGCATGTTTTAAACATGTTAAAGATGCAAATCACCTATGGATCCAAAGCTTTTGAAGAGAATAACAAACCCTCATTAAATTCTCGAGTGAACGTGCGGTGGGATATATACCCAAGTCAAACAAGCCATTATTTTTCCCATGTACAAAAAGTTGACCCAACGATCATGGATGATTGTAAAGTGATTTATCATGTGTAACGGGCTATATTACCATAATAAATAACATATGGATTGGGTGTCAAGACTCAGTTAAAAATCCATGCCTCCCCCTTTTTCCTGACGAGTGCAAAACTTGATATATAAAAACTAAGAAGAGCTTACAATCCCAAAAAATTACAGAAACTCTTTGGAATTATCTCTCTCTACATTTGTGCATTGTGCATTTCCATTATACATGTACTCTTTTTTCTTAAAACAAAACTTTGAGTTTTCGCTATTCCTTCATCCCGGAAACCAAAAAGGCAAATAGATCACAACAAAATGAAAATTTTGGAATTCAAGTACGGAAAAAATTTAAAACAATAACAAATGTTAGTAAAGAAAATTTATTCACACACCAAAAATGAACACAAAAGTTTTGTTGTCCATGTTTGGGAAATTCCACTAGTTCAACCCTAACAGGTTGGCATTTTATAAGAAAGAGATTTCCTCCACATATGCTTAAAAAATGGATGTGCATGTTTTAAATATGTTAAAGATGCAAATCACCTATGGATCCATAGCTTTTGAAGAGAATAACAAACGCTCATTAAATTCTCAAGTGAACGTGCTGTGGGATATTTACCCGAGTCAAACAAGCCATGATTGTAAAGTGATTTATCATGCGTAACGGGCTATATTACCATAACAAATGACAAATGGATTGGGAGTCAAGACTCAGTTAAAAATCCATGCCTCCCCTTTTTTCCCGTCGATTGCTATGCCTGATATATAAAAACTAAGAAGAGCTTACAATCCCTAAAAATTACAGAAACTCTTTGGAATTATCTCTCTCTATGTTTGTGCATTGTGCATTTCCATTCAACATTTACTCTTTTTTCTTAAAACAAAACCTTGAGTTTTCTCTATCCCTTCATCCCGTAAACCAAAAAGGCAAATAGATCACAAAAAAATGAAAATTTTGGAGTTCAAGTATGGAAAAAATATTAAACAAAAAGGAATCTAAGTAAAGAAAATTTATTCATAGACCACAAATGAACACAAAAGTTTTGTTGTCCAAGTTTTGGAAATTCCACTATTTCAACCCCAACAGCCAGGAATTTTATAGGAAAGAGATTTCCTCCACACACGCTTTAAAAATGGATACGCATGTTTTGAACATGTTAAAGATGCAAATCACCTATGGATCCAAAGCTTTTGAAGAGAATAACAAACGCTCATTAAATTCACAACTGAACCTGCGGTGGATATTTACCTGAGTCAAACAAGCCATTGTTTTGCCCATCTACAAAAAGCTGACCCAACGATCATGGATGATTGTTATGTGATTTATCATGCGTAACGGGCTATATTACCCTAAGAAATGACTGATGGATTGGGAGTCAAGAATCAATTAAAAATCCCTGCCTCCCCCTTTTTCCTGACGATTGCAAAACCTGATATATAAAAACTAATAAGAGCTTACAATCCCTAAATATTACAGAAACTCTTTGGAATTATCTCGCTCTACATTTGTGCACTGTGCATTTTTATTTTAGATGTATGCTTTTTTCATAAATCAAAACTTTGAGTTTTCGCTCTCCATTCATCCCGTAAACCAAAAAGGCAAATAGATCACAACAAAATGAAAATTTTAGAGTTCATGTACGGAAAAAAATTTAAAAGCATAACAAATGTAAGTAAAGAAAATTTATTCACATACCTAAAATGAACTCAAAAGTTTTTTGGTTCAAGTTTGGGAAATTCCACTAGTTCAACCCTAACACCTTTGAATTTTATAAGAAAGTGATTTCCTCCACACATGCTTGAAAAATGGATTTGCATGTTTTAAACATGTTAAAGATGCAAATCACCTATGGATCCAAAGCTTTTGAAGAGAATAACAAAGACTCGTTAAATTCTCAAGTGAACGTGCGATGGGATCTTTCCCCGAGTCAAACAAGACATTATTTTCTCCATCTAGAAAAAGCTGACCCAACGATCATGGATGATTGTAAAGTGATTTATCATGCATAACGGGCTATATTACCCTTATAAATGACTAATGGATTTGGAGTCAAGTCTCAGTTAAAAATCCTGGCCCCCCCTCTTTCCCGATGATTGCAAAACCTGATATATAAAAACTAAGAATAGCTTACAATCACTAAAAATTATAGAAACTCTTCGGAATTTTCTGTCTCTACGTTTGTGCATTTTGCATTTCCATTCTACATGTACTCTTTTTTCCTAAAACAAAACTTTGAGTTTTCGCTCTCCCTTCATCCCGTAAACCAAAAAGGCAAATAGATCACAACAAAATGAAAATTTTGGAGTTCAAGTACGGAAAAAAATTTTAAAAAATAACAAATGTAAGTAAAGAAAATTTATTCACACAATTCAAATGAACACAAAAGTTATGTTGTCCAAGTTTGGGAAATTCCACTCGTTCCAACCTAACAGCTTGGAATTTTATAAGAAAGAGATTTCCTCCACACATGCTTAAAAAATGGATTTGCATGTTTTAAACATGTTAAAGATGCAAATCACCTATGGATCCATAGCTTTTGAAGAGAATAACAAACGCTCATTAAATTCTCAAGTGAATGTGCGAGGGGATATTTACCCGAGTCAAACAAGCCATTATTTTGCCCATCTACAAAATGCTAACCCAACGATCATGGATGATTGTAAAGTGAGTTATGATGAGTAACAGGCTATATTACCATAATAAATGACATATGGATTGGGAGTCAAGACTCAGTTAAAAATCCCTGCCTCCCCTTTTTCCCGACGATTGCAAAACCTGATATATAAAAATTAAGAAGAGCTTACAATCCTTAAATATTACAGAAACTCTTTGGAATTATCTCGCCCTACATTTGTGCACTGTGCATTTTCATTTTAGATGTACACGTTTTTCATAAATCAAAACTTTGAGTTTTCTCTCTCCCTTCATCCTGTAAACCAAAAAGGCAAATAGATCACAACAAAATGAAAATTTTAGAGTTCATGTACCGAAAAAAATTTAAGAAAATAACAAATGTAAGTAAAGAAAATTTATTCACCAACCACAAATGAACACAAAAGTTTTGTTGTCCAAGTTTGGGAAATTCCACTAGTGCAACCCCAACACCTTTGAATTTTATAGGAAAGAGATTTCCTCCACACATGCTTTAAAAATGGATATGCATGTTTTAAACATGTTAAAGATGCAAATCACCTATGGATCCAAAGCTTTTGAAGAAAATAACAAACGCTC
Organism: Aristolochia californica; assembly: GCF_029961685.1. NCBI lineage: Eukaryota > Viridiplantae > Streptophyta > Magnoliopsida > Piperales > Aristolochiaceae > Aristolochia > Aristolochia californica. The sequence continues at coordinate 26,848,683 of NW_027181770.1, read as the reverse complement.
ATTAAATTCTCAACTGAAAGTGCAGTGGGATATTTACCCGAGTCAAATAAACCATTATTTTGCCCATATAAAAAAAGTTGACCCAACGATCATGGATGATTGTAAAGTGATTTATTATGCGTAACGGGCTATATTACCCTAAGAAATGACTTATGGATTGGGAGTCAAGACTCAGTTAAAAATCCCTGCCTCCCCCTTTTTCCTGACGATTGCAAAACCTGATATATAAAAACTAAGAAGAGCTTACAGTCCCTAAAAATTAAAGAAACTCTTTGGAATTTTCTCGCTCTATATTTGTGCACTGTGCATTTCCATTCTACATGTACTCTTTTTTCCTAAAACAAAAGTTTGACTTTTCGCTCTCCCTTCATCCCGTAAACCAAAAAGGCAAATAGATCACAACAAAATGAAAGTTTTGGAGTTCAAGTATGGAAAAAATTTAAAACAATAACAAATGTAAGTCAAGAAAATTTATTCACACACCACAAATGAACACAAAAGTTTTGTTGTCCATGTTTGGGAAATTCCACTAGTTCAACCCCAACAGCTTGGAATTTTATAGGAAAGGGATTTCCTCCACACATGCTTTAAAAATAGATATGCATGTTTTAAACTTGTGAAAGATGCAAATCACCTGTGGATCCAAAGCGTTTGAAGAGAATAAAAAACACTCATTAAATTCCCAACTGAAACTGCGGTGGATATTTACCCAAGTCAAACAAGCCATTATTTTGCCCATCTACAAAAAGTTGACCCAACGATCATGGATGATTGTAAAGTGATTTATCATGCATAACGGGCTATAATACCCTAATAAATGACTCATGGATTGGGAGTCAAGTCTCAGTTAAAAATCCCTGCCCCCCCTCTTTCCCGACGATTGCAAAACCTGATATATAAAAGCTGAGAAGAGCTTACAATCACTAAAAATTATAGAAACTCTTTGGAATTATCTCTCTCTACTTTGTGCATTGTGCATTTCCATTCTACATGTACTCTTTTTTCCTAAAACAAAACTTTCAGTTTTCGCTCTCCCTTCATCCCGTAAACCAAAAAGGCAAATAGATCACAACAAAATAAAAATTTTGGAGTTCAAGTACAGAAAAAATTTAAAAAAATAACAAATGTAAGTATAGAAAATTTATTCACACACAAAAAATGAACACAAAAGTTATGTTGTCCAAGATTGGGAAATTCCACTAGCTCAACCCTAACAGCTTGGAATTTTATAAGAAGGAGATTTCCTCCACACATGCTCAAAAATGGATTTGCATGTTTTAAACATGTTAAAGATGCAAATCACCTATGGATCCATAGCTTTTGAAGAAAATAACAAACGCTCATTAAATTCTCAAGTGAACGTACGGGGGGATATTTACCCGAGTCAAACAACCGATTATTTTGCCCATCTACAAAAAGCTGACCCAATGATCAAGGATGATTGTAAAGTGATTTCTTATGCGTAATGGGCTATATTACCATAATAAATGACATATGGATTGGGAGTCAAGACTCAGTTAAAAATCCGTGCCTCCCCCGTTTTCCCGGCGATTGCAAAACCTGATATATAAAAATTAAGAAGAGCTTACAATCCCTAAATATTACAGAAACTCTTTGGAATTATCTCGTCCTACATTTGTGCACTGTGCATTTTCATTTTAGATTTACACGTTTTTCATAAATCAAAACTTTGAGTTTTCTCTCTCCCTTCATCCCGTAAACCAAAAAACCAAATAGATTACAACAAAATGAAAATTTTAGAGTTCATGTACCGAAAAAAATTTAAGAAAATAAAAAATGTAAGTAAAGAAAATTTATTCACACACCACAAATGAACACAAAAGTTTTGTTGTCCAAGTTTGGGAAATTCCACTAGTGCAACCCCAACAGCTTTGAATTTTATGGGAAAGAGATTTCCTCCACACATGCTTTAAAAATGGATATGCATGATTTAAACATGTTAAAGATGCAAATCACCTATGGATCCAAAGCTTTTGAAGAGAATAACAAACGCTCATAAAATTCTCAACTAAAAGTGCAGTGGGATATTTACCAGAGTCAAATAAACAATTATTTTACCCATATAAAAAAAGTTGACCCAATGATCATGGATGATTGTAAAGTGATTTATTATGCGTAACGGGCTATATTACCCTAAGAAATGACTTATGGATTGGGAGTCAAAACTCAGTTAAAAATCCCTGCATCCCCCTTTTTCCCGACGATTGCAAAACCTGATACATAAAAACTAAGAAGAGCTTACAATCCCTAAAAATTACAGAAACTCTTTGGAATTTTCTCGCTCTACATTTCTGCACTGTGCATTTTCATTTTAGTTGTACACTTTTTTCATAAATCAAAACTTTGAGTTTTCGCTCTCCCTTCATCTCGTAAACCAAAAAGGCAAACAGATCACAACAAAAAGAAAATTTTAGAGTTCATGTACGTAAAAAAATTTAAAAAAATAACAAATGTAAGTAAAGAAAATTTATTCACACACCACAAATGAACACAAAAGTTTTGTTGTCCAAGTTTGGGAAATTCCACTAGTTCAACCCTAACAGCTTGGAATTTTATAAGAAAGAGATTTCCTCCACACATGCTTAAAAAAAGGATTTGCATGTTTTAAACATGTTAAAGATGCAAATCACCTATGGATCCAAAGATTTTGAAGAGAATAATAAATGCTCATTAAATTCTCAAGTGAACGTGCGGTGGGATATTTACTCGAGTCAAACAAGCCATTATTTTGCCCATCTACGAAAAGCGGAGCCAAAGATCATGGATGATTGTAAAGTGATTTATCATGCGTAATGGGCTATATTACCCTAAGAAATGACTTATGGATTGGGAGTCAAGACTGAGTTAAATATCCCTGCCTCCCCCTTTTTCCCGACGATTGTAAAACCTGATATATAAAAACTAAGAAGAGCTTACAATCCCTAAAAATTACAGAAACTCTTTGGAATTATCTCGCTCTACATATGTGCACTGTGCATTTTTACTTTAGATGTACACTTTTTTCATAAATCAAAACTTTGAGTTTTCGCTCTCCCTTCATGCCGTAAACCAAAAAGGCAAATAGATTACAACAAAATGAAAATTTTAGAGTTCATGTATGGAAAAAAAATTAAAACAATAACAAATGTAAGTAAAGAAAATTTATTCACACACCACAAATGAACACAAAAGTTTTGTTCTCCAAGTTTTGGAAATTCCACTAGTTCAACCCTAACAGCTTGGAATTTTATAAGAAAGAGATTTCCTCCACACATGCTTAAAAAATTGATTTGCATGTTTTAAACATGTTAAAGATGCAAATCACCTATGGATCCATAGCTTTTGAACAGAATAATAAATGCTCATTAAATTCTGAAGTGAACGTGCCGTGGGATATTTACCCGAGTCAAACAAGCCATTATTTTGCCCATCTACAAAAAGCTGAGCCAACGATCATGGATGATTGTAAAGTGATTAATCATGCGTAACGGGCTATATTACCCTAAGAAATGACTTATGGATTGGGAGTAGAGACTCAGTTAAAAATCCCTGCCTCCCCCATTTTCCCGACGATTGCAAAACCTGATATATAAAAACTAAGAAGAGCTTACAATCCCTAAAAATTACAGAAATTCTTTGGAATTATCTCGCTCTACATTTGTGCACTGTGCATTTTCATTTTAGATGTACACTTTTTTCATAATCAAAACTTTGAGTTTTCGCTCTCCCTTCATCCCGTAAACCAAAAAGGCAAATAGATCACAACAAAATGAAAATTTTAGACTTCATCTACGGAAAAAATTTAAAACAATAACAAATGTAAGTAAAAAAAATTTATTCACACACCACAAATGAACAACTAAGAAGTTCTTACAATCCCTAAAAATTACAGAAACTCTTTGGAATTATCTCTCTCTACATTTTTGTATTGTGCATTTCCATTCTACATGTACTCTTTTTTCTTAATACAAAACTTTGAGTTTTCGCTCTCCCTTCATCCCGTAAACCAAAAAGGCAAATAGATCACAACAAAATGAAAATTTAGAGTTCAAGTACGGAAAAAATTTAAAACAATAACAAATGTAAGTAAAGAAAATTTATTCACACACCACAAATGAACACAAAAGTTTTGTTGTCCAAGTTTGGGAAATTCCACTAGTTAAACCCCAACAATTTGGAATTTTACAGGAAAGAGATTTCCTCCACACATGCTTTAAAAATGGATATGCATGTTTTAAACATGTTAAAGATGCAAATCACCTATGGATCCAAAGCTTTTGAAGAGAATAACAAACGCTCATTAAATTCTCAACTGAACGTGCGGTGGATATTTACCCGAGTCAAACAAGCCATTATTTTGCCCATTTACAAAAAGCTGACCCAACGATCATCGATGATTGTAATGAGATTTATCATGCGTAACAGGCTATATAACCCTAAGAAATGACTTAAGGATTGGGAGTCAAGACTCAGTTAAAAATCCCTGCCCCCCCCTTTTCCCGACGATTGCAAAACTTGATATATAAAAACTAAGAAGAGCTTACAATCCCTAAAAATCACAGAAACTCTTTGGATTTATCTCTCTCTACGTTTGTGCATTTTGCTTTTCCATTCTACATGTACTCTTTTTTCATAAAAGAAAACTTTGAGTTTTCGCTCTCCTTTCATCCCGTAAACAAAAAAGGCAAATAGATCACAACAAAATGAAAATTTTAGAGTTCAAGTACGGAAAAAATTTAAAACAATAACAAATGTAAGTAAAGAAAATTTATTCACACACCACAAATGAACACAAAAGTTTTGTTATCCAAGTTTGGGAAATTGCACTAGTTCAACCCTAATAGCTTGAAATTTTATAAGAAAGAGATTTCCTCCACACCTGCTTAAAAAATGGATATGCATGTTTTAAACATGTTAAAGAAGCAAATCACCTATGGATCCATAGCTTTTCAATAGAATAACAAACGCTCATTAAATTCTCAAGTGAACGTGCGGTGGGATATTTACCCGAGTCATACAAGCCATTATTTTGCCCATCTACAAAAAGCAGACCCAACGATCATGGATGTTTGTAAAGTGATTTATCATGCGTAACGGGCTATATTACCCTAATAAATGACATATGGATTGGGAGTCAAGACTCAGTTAAAAATCCTTGCCTCCCCCGTTTTCCCGACTATTGCAAAACCTAATATATAAAAACTAAGAAGAGATTTCAATCCCTAAAAATTATAGAAACTGTTGGAATTATCTCGCTCTGCATTTGTGCACTGTGCATTTTCATTTCAGATATACACTTTTTTCATAAATCAAAACTTTGAGTTTTCGCTCACCCTTCATCCCGTAAACCAAAAAGGCAAATAGATCATAACAAAATGAAAATTTTAGAGTTCATGTACGGAAAAAAATTTAAAACAATAACAAATGTAAGAAAAGAAAATTTATTGACACACCACAAATGAACGCAAAAGTTTTGTTGTCCAAGCTTGGGAAATTCCACTAGTTCAACCCCAACAACTTGGAATTTTAAAGGAAAGAGATTTCCTCCACACATGCTTTAAAAATGGATATGCATGTTTTAAACATGTTAAAGATGCAAATCACCTATGGATCCAAAGCTTTTGAAGAGAATAACAAATGCTCACTAAATTCTCAACTGAACGTGCGGTGGATATTTACTCGAGTCAAACAAGCCATTATTTTGCCCATCTACAAAAAGCTGAGCCAACGATCATGGATGATTGTAATGTGATTTATCATGTGTAACGGCCAATATTACCCAAAGAAATGACTTATGGATTGGGAGTCAAGACTCTGTTAAAAATCCCTGCCTCCCCCTTTTTCCCGACGATTGCAAAACCTGATATACAAAAACTAAGAAGAGCTTACAATTCCTAATAATTACAGAAACTCTTTGGAATTATCTCGCTCTACATTTTTGCACTTTGCATTTTCATTTTAGATGTACACTTTTTTTATTAATCAAAACTTTGACTTTTCGCTCTCCCTTCATCCCGTAAACCAAATAGGCAAATAGATCACAACAAAATGAACATTTTAGAGTTCATGTACGAAAAAAAATTTAAAACAATAAAAAATGTAAGTAAAGAAAATTTATTCACAGACCACAAATGAACACAAAAGTTTTGTTGTCCAAGTTTGGGAAATTCCACTAGTTCAACCCTAACAGCTTGGAATTTTATAAGAAGGAGATTTCCTCCACACTTGCTTAAAAAATGGATTTGCATGTTTTAAACATGTTAAAGATGCAAATCACCAATCGATCCATACCTTTTGAAGAGAATAACAAACGCTCATTAAATTCTCAACTGAAAGTGCGGTGGGATATTTACCCGAGTCAAACAAGCCATTATTTTGCCTATCTACAAAAAGCTGACCCAACGATCATGGATGATTGTAAAGTGATTTATCATGTGTAACAGGCTATATTACCCTAAAAAAAAACTTATGGATTGGGAGTCAAGACTAAGTTAAAAATCCCTGCCTCCCCCTTTTTCCAGATGATTGCAAAACCTGATATATAAAAACTAAGAAGAGCTTCCAATCCCTAAATATTACAGAAACTCTTTGGAATTATCTCGCTCTACATTAGTGCAATGTGCATTTTCATTTTAGATGTACAGTTTTTTCATAAATCTAAACTTTGTGGTTTCGCTCTCCCTTCATCCCGTAAACTAAAAGGCAAATAGATCACAACAAAATGAAAATTTTAGAGTTCATGTACGGAAAAAAATTTTAAAAAATAACCAATGTAAGTAAAGAAAATTTTTTCATACACCCCAAATGAACGCAAAATTTTTGTTGTCCAAGTTTGGGAAATTCCACTAGTTCAACCCCAACACCTTGGAATTTTATAGGAAAGAGATTTCCTCCACACATGCTTTAAAAATGGATTTGCAAGTTTTAAACATGTTAAAGATGCAAATCACCTATGGATCCAAAGCTTTTGAAGAGAATAACAAACGCTCATTAAATTCTCAAGTGAACATGCGGTGGGATAACCCTAGTCAAACAAGCCATTATTTTGCCCATCTACAAAAAGTTGACCCAACGATCATGGATGATTGTAAAGTGATTTATCATGCGTAACGTTCTATATTACCCTATTAAATTACTTATGGATTGGGAGTCAAGACTCAGTTAAAAATCCCTGCCTCCCCCATTTTTCCGACGATTGCAAAACCTGATATATAAAAACTAAGAAGTACCTACAATCCCTAAAAATTACAGAAACTCTTTGGAATTATCTCTCTCTACGTTTGTGCATTGTGCATTTCCATTCTACATGTACTCTTTTTTCTTAAAAGAAAACTTGAGTTTTCGCTCTCCCTTCATCCCGTAAACCAAAAAGGCAAATAGATCACAACAAAATAAAAATTTTGGAGTTCAAGTACGGAAAAAATTTAAAACAATAACAAATGTAAGTAAAAAAAGTTTATTCACACACCACAAATGAACACAAAAGTTTTGTTGACCAAGTTTGGGAAATTCCACTAGTTCAACTCCAACAACTTGGAATTTTATAAGAAAGAGATTTCCTCCACTCATGCCTTAAAAATGGACATGCATGTTTTAAACATGTTAAAGATGCAAATCACCTATGGATCCAAAGATTTTGAAGAGAATAACAAACGCTCATAAAATTCTCAACTGAACGTGCGGTGGATATTTACCTGAGTCAAACAAGCCATTATTTTGCCCATCTACAAAAAGCTGACCCAACGATCATGGATGATTGTAATGTGATTTATAATGCATAACGGGCTATATTACCCTAAGAAATGACTTATGGATTGGGAGTCAAGACTCAGTTAAATATCCCTGCCTCCCCCTTTTAACCAACGATTGCAAAACCTGATATATAAAAACTTAGAAGAGCTTACAATCCCTAAAAATTACAGAAACTCTTTGGAATTATCTCACTCAACATTTGTGCACTTTGCATTTTCATTTTAGATGTACACTTTTTTCATAAATCAAAACTTTGAGATTTCGCTCTCCCTTCATCCCGTAAACCAAAAAGGCAAATAGATCACAACAAAATGAAAATTTTAGAGTTCATGTACGGAAATAAATTTAAAACAATAACAAATGTAAGTAAAGAAAATTTATTCACACACCACAAATGAACACAAAAGTTTTGTTGTCCAAGTTTGGGAAATTCCACTAGTTCAACCCTAACAGCTTAGAATTTTGTAAGAAATAAATTTCCTCCACACCTGCTTAAAAAATGGATTTGCGTGTTTTAGACATGTTAAAGATGCAAATCACCTATGGATCCGTAGCTTTTGAAGAAAATAACAAACGCTCATTAAATTCTCAAGTGAACGTGCGGGGGGATATTTACCCGAGTCAAACAAGCCATTATTTTGCCCATCTACAAAAAGCTGACCCAACGATCATGGATGATTGTAAAGTGATTTATCATGCATAAAGGCCTATATTACCATAATAAATGAAATATGGATTGGAGTCAAGACTCAGTTAAAAATCCCTGCCTGCCCCTTTTTCCCGACGATTGCAAAACCTGATATATAAAAACTAAGAAGAGCTTACAATCCCTAAAAATTACAGAAAATCTTTGGAATTATCTCACTCTACATTTGTGGATTGTGCATTTACATTCTACATGTACTCTTTTTTCTGAAAACAAAACTTTGAGTTTTCTCTCTCCCTTAATCTCGTAAACCAAAAAGGCAAATAGATTACAACAAAATGAAAATTTTGGAGTTCAAGTACGGAAAAAATTTAAAACAATAGGAAATGTAAGTAAAAAAAATTTATTCACACACCACAAATGAACAGAGAAGTTTTGTTGTCCAAGTTTGGGAAATTCCACTAGTTCAACCCCAACAGCTTGGAATTTTATAGGAAAGAGATTTCCTCCACACATGCTTTAAAAATGGATATGCATGTTTTAAACATGTTAAGGATGCAAATCACCTATGGATCCAAAGATTTTGAAGAGAATAGCAAAATCTCATTAAATTCTCAACTGAACGTGCGGTGGATATTTACCCGAGCCATACAAGCCATTATTTTGCACATCTACAAAAATCTGACCCAACGAGCATGGATGATTGTAATGTGATATATCATGCGTAACGGGCTATATTACCCTAAGAAAAGACTTATGGATTGGGAGTCAAGACTCAGTTAAAAATCCCTGCGTCCCCCATTTTCCTGACGATTGCAAAACCTGATATATAAAAACTAAGAAGAGCTTACAATCCCTAAAAATTACAGAACTCTTTGGAATTATCTCACTCTACATTTGTGCACTGTGCATTTTAATTTTAGATGTACACATTCTTCACAAATCAAAATTGTGAGTTTTCACTCTCCCTTCATACCGTAAACCAAGAAGGCAAATAGATCACAACAAAATGAAAATTTAGAGTTCATGTATGTAAAAAAATTCAAAACAATAACAAATGTAAGTAAAGAAAATTTATTCACACGCCACAAATGAACACAAAAGTTTTGTTGTCCAAGTTTGGGAAATTCCACTAGTTCAACCCTAACAGCTTGGAATTTTATATGAAAGAGATTTCCTCCACACATGCTTTAAAAATGGATATGCATGTTTTAAACATGTTGAAGATGCAAATCACCGATGGATCCATAGCTTTTGAAGAGAATGACAAACGCTCATTAAATTCTCAACTGAACGTGCGGTGGGATATTTACTCGAGTCAAACAAGCCATTATTTTGCCCATCTACAAAAAGCTGACCCAACGATCATGGATGATTGTAAAGTGATTTATCCTGCGTAACGAGCTATATTACCCAAAGAAATGACTTATGGATTGGGAGTCAAGACTCAGTTAAAAATCCGTGCCTCCCCCTTTTTCCAGACGATTACAAAACCTGATATATAAAGACTAAGAAAAACTTACAATCCCTACAAATTACAGAAACTCTTTGGAATTATCTCGCTCTACATTCGTACACTGTGCATTTTCATTTTAGATGTACACTTTTTTTATAAATCAAAACATAGAGTTTTTGCTCTCCCTTCATCCCGGAAACCAAAAAGGCACATAGGTCACAACAAAATGAAAATTTTAGAGTTCATGTACGGAAAAAAATATAAAACAATAATAAATGTAAGTAATGAAAATTTATGCACACACCACAAATGAACACAAAAGTTTTGTTGTCCAAGTTTGGGAAATTCCACAAGTTCAAACCCAACAGCTTGGAATTTTATAAGAAAGAGATTTCCTCCACACATGCTTAAAAAATGGATTTGCATGTTTTAAACATGTTAAAGATGCAAATCACCGATGGATCCAAACCTTTTGAAAACAATAACAAACGCTCATTAAATTTTCAAGTGAACGTCCAGTGGGATATTTACTCGAGTCAAACAACCCATTATTTTGCCCATCTACAAAAAGCTGACCCGACAATCATGGATGATTGCAAAGTGATTTCTCATGCGTAACGGGCTCTATTACCCTAAGAAATGACTTATGGGTTGGGAGTCAAGACTCTGTTAAAAATCCCTGCCTGCCCCTTTTTCCCTATGATTGCAAAACCTGATATATAAAAACTAAGAAGAGCTTACAAAAAATTACAGAAACTCTTTGGAATTATCTCGCTCTACAATAGTGCACTGTGCATTTTCATTCAAGATTTTCTCTTTTTTCATAAATCAAAACTTTGAGTTTTCGCTTTCCCTTCATCCCGTAAACCAAAAGGAAAATAGATTACAACAAAAAGAAAATTTTAGAGTTCATGTATGGAAAAAAATTAAAAACAATATAAAATTTAAGTAAAGAAAAATTATTCACACACCACAAATCAACACAAAAGTTTTGTTGTTCAAGTATGGGAAATTTCACTAGTTCAACCGCAATAGCTTGGAATTTTATAAGAAAGAGATTTCCTCAACACATGCTTTAAAAGTGGATATGCATGTTTTAAAAAAGTTAAAGATGCAAATCACCAATGGATCCAAAGCTTTTGAAGGGAATAACAAAGGCTCATTAAATTCTCAACTGAACGTGCGGTGGGATATTTACCCGAGCCAAACAAGCCATTATTTTGGCCATTTACAAAAAGCTGACCCAATGATCATGCATGATCGCAGAGTGATTTATCATGCGTAACGGGCTATATTACCCTAAGAAATGACATATAGATTGAGAGTCAAGACTCAGTTAAAAATCCCTGCCTCCCCCTTTTTCCCGACGATTGCAAAACCTGATATATAAAAACTAAGAAGAGCTTAAAATCCCTAAAAATTACAGAAACTCTTTGGAATTATCTCGCTCTACATCTGTGCACTGTGAATTTTTATTTTAGATCTACACTTTTTTCATAAATCAAAACTTTGAGTTTTCGTTCTCCCTTCATCCCGTAAACCAAAAAGGCAAATAGATTACAACAAAATGAAAATTTTAGAGTTCATGTAGGGATAAAAAATAAAACAATAACAAATGTAAGTACAGAAAATTTATTCACACACCACAAATGAACACAAAAGTTTTGTTGTCCAAGTTTGAGAAATTCCACTAGTTCAACCCTAACATCTTGGAATTTTATAAGAAAGAGATTTCCTCCACACATGCTTAAAAAATGGATTTGCATGTTTTAAACATGTTAAAGATGCAAATCACCTTTGGATCCATAGCTTTAGAAGGCAATAACAAGCGCTCATTAATTTTTCATGTGAATGTGCGGTTGGATATTTACCCGAGTAAAACAAGCCATTATTTTGCCCATCTACAAAAAGAAGACCCAACGATCATGGATGATTGTAAAGTGATTTATCATGCGTAACGGGCTATATTACCATAATAAATCACATATGGATTCGAAGTCAAGACTCAGTTAAAAATCCCTGCCTCCCCCTTTTTCCCGACGATTGTAAAACCTGATATATAAAAACTAAGAAGAGCTTACAGTCCCTAAAAATTATAAAAACACTTCAGAATTATCTCTCTCTACATTTGTACATTGTGCATTTTCATTCTACATGTACTCTTTTTCCTTAAAACAAAACTTTGAGTTTTCTCTCTCCCTTCATCCCGTAAACCAAAAAGGCGAACAGATCACAATAAAATGAAAATTTTGGAGTACGGAAAAAATTTAAAACAATAACAAATGTAAGTAAAGAAAATTTATTCACACACCACAAATGAACACAAAAGTTTTGTTGTCCATGTTTGGGAAATTCCACTAGTTCAACCCCAAGAACTTGGAATTTTATAGGAAAGAGATTTCCTCCACACTTGCTTTAAAAATGGATATGCATGTTTTAAACATGTTAAAGATGCAAATCACCTATGGATCCAAAGCTTTTGAAGAGAATAACAAATGCTCATTAAATTCTCAACTGAACGTGCAGTGGATATTTACCCGAGTCAAACAATCCATTATTTTGCCCATATACAAAAAGCTGACCCAACCATCATGGATGATTGTAAAGTGATTTATCATGAGTAACGGGCTATTTTACCCTAAGAAACGACTTATGGATTGGGAGTCAAGACTCAGTTAAAAATTCTTGCCTCCCCCTTTTTCCCGACGATTGCAAAACCTGAAATATAAAAACTAAGAAGAGCTTACAATCCCTAAAAATCACCGAAACTCTTTGGATTTATCTCTCTCAACGTTTGTGCATTGTGCATTTCTATTCTGCATGTGCTCTTTTTTCATAAAAGAAAACTTTGAGTTTTCGCTCTCCTTTCATCCTGTAAACAAAAAAGGCAAATAGATCACAACAAAATGAAAATTTTAGAGTTCAAGTACGGAAAAAATTTAAAACAATAACAAATGTAAGTAAAGAAAATTTATTCACACGCCACAAATGAACACAAAAGTTTTGTTATCCAAGTTTGGGAAATTCCACTAGTTCAACCCTAATAGCTTGAAATTTTATAAGAAAGAGATTTCCTCCACACATGGTTAAAAAATGGATTTGCATGTTTTAAACATGTTAAAGATGCAAATCACCTATGGATCCATAGTTTTTCAATAGAATAACAAACGCTCATTAAATTCTCAAGTGAACGTGCGGTGGGATATTTACCCGAGTCATACAAGCCATTATTTTGCCCATCTACAAAAAGCAGACCCAACGATCATGGATGTTTGTAAAGTGATTTATCATGCGTAACGGGCTATATTACCCTAATAAATGACTTATGGATTGGGAGTCAAGACTCAGTTTAAAATCCTTGCCTCCCCCGTTTTCCCGACTATTGCAAAACCTGATATATAAAAACTAAGAAGAGATTACAATCCCTAAAAATTATAAAAACTCTTTGGAATTATCTCGCTTTACATTTGTGCACTGTGCATTTTCATTTCAGATGTACACTTTTTTCATAAATCAAAACTTTGAGTTTTCGCTCACCCTTCATCCCGTAAACCAAAAAGGCAAATAGATCATAACAAAATGAAAATTTTAGACTTCATGTACGGAAAAAAATTTAAAACAATAAAAAATTTAAGAAAAGAAAATTTATTGACACACCACAAATGAACACAAAAGTTTTGTTGTCCAAGTTTGGGAAATTCCACTAGTTCAACCCCAACAACTTGGAATTTTAAAGGAAAGAGATTTCCTCCACACATGCTTTAAAAATGGATATGCATGTTTTAAACATGTTAAAGATGCAAATCACCTATGGATCCAAAGCTTTTGAAGAGAATAACAAACGCACATTAAATTCTCAACTAAACGTGCAGTGGATATTTACCCGAGTCAAACAAGCTATTATTTTGCCCATCTACAAAAAGCTGACCCAACGATCATGGATGATTGTAAAGTGATTTCTCAAGGGTAACGGGCTATATTACCCTAAGAAATGACTTATGGATTGGGAGTCAAGACTCAGTTAAAAATCCCTGCCTCCCCCTTTTCCCGACGATTGCAAAACCTGATATATAAAGACTAAGAAGAGCTTACAATCCCTAAAAATTACGGAAACTCTTTGGAATTATCTCGCACTACATTTGTGCATTGTGCATTTTCATTTTATATGTACACTTTTTTCATAAATCAAAACTTTGAGTTTTCGCTCTCCCTTCATCCCGTAAACCAAAAAGGCAAATATATCACAACAAATGAAAATTTTAGAGTTCATGTACGGAAAAAAATTTAAGACAATAAGAAATGTAAGTAAAGAAAATTTATTCACACACCACAAATGAACACAAAAGTTTTGTTGTCCAAGTTTGGGAAATTCCACTAGTTCAACCCTAACAGCTTGGAATTTTATAAGAAAGAGATTTCCTCCACACATGCTTAAAATATGGATTTGCATGTTTTAAACATGTCAAAGATGCAAATCACCTATGGATCCAAAGCTTTTGAAGAGAAAAACAAACGCTTATTAAATTCTCAACTGAACGAGCGGTGGGATATTTACCCGAGTCAAACAAGCCGTTGTTTTTCAAAAACCCTATATATAAAAACTAAGAAGTGCTTACAATCCCTAAAAATTACAGAAACTCTTTGTAATTATCTCTCTCTACGTTTGTGCATTGTGAATTTCCATTCTACATGTAGTCTTTTTCGTTAAAACAAAACTTTGAGTTTTCGCTCACACTTCATCCCGTAAACCAAAAAGGCAAATAGATCGCAACAAAATGAAAATATTGGAGTTCAAGTACGGAAAAAATTTAAAACAATGACAAATGTAAGCAAAGAAAATTTATTCACACACCACAAATGAACACAAAAGTTTTGTTGTCCAAGTTTGGGAAATTCCACTTGTTCTACCCCAACAGCTTGGAATTTTAGTGGAAAGAGATTTCCACCACACAAGCTTTAAAATTGGATCTGCATGTTTTAAACATGTTAAAGATGCAAATCACCTATGGATCCAAAGCTCTTGAAGAGAATAACAAACGCTCATTAAATTCTCAAGTGAAGGTGAGGTGGGATATTTACCCGAGTCAAACAAGCCATTATTTTGCCCATCTACAAAAAGCTGACCCAACGATCATGGATGATTGTAAAGTGATTTATCATGCGTAACAGGCTATATTACCCAAAAAAATGAGAATGGATTGGGAGTCCAGACTGAGTTAAAAATCCCTGCCTCCCCCTTTTTCCCGACGATTGCAAAATCTAATATATAAAAACTAGATGAGCTTACACTCTCTAAAAATTACAGAAACTCTTTGGAATTATCTCGCTCTACATTACTGCACTGTGCATTTTCATTTTAGATGTACACTTTTTTCATAAATCAAAACTTTGAGCTTTTGCTCTCCCTTCATCCCGTAAACCAAAAACGCAAATAGATTACTACAAAAAGAAAATTTTAGAGTTCATGGATGGAAAAAAAATTTAAAACAATAACAAATGTAAGTAAAGAAAATTTATTCACACACCACAAATGAACACAAAAGTTTTGTAGTCCAAGTTTGGGAAATTCCACTAGTTCAACCCCAATAGCTTAGAATTTTATAGGAAAGAGATTTCCTCAACACATGCTTTAAAAAATGATATGCATGTTTTAAACATGTTAAAGATGCAAATCACCAATGGATCCAAAGCTTTTGAAGAGAATAACAAACGCTCATTAAATTCTCAATTGAACGTGCGGTGGGATATTTACCCGAGTCGAACAAGCCATTATTTTGCCAATTTACAAAAAGCTAACCCAACAATCATCGATGATTGTAAACTGATTTATCATGCGTAATGGACTATATTACCCTAAGAAAAGACATATGGATTGGGAGTCAAGACTCAGTTAAAAATCCCTGCCACCCCGTTTTTCCCGACGATTGCAAAACCTGATACATAAAAACTAAGAAGAGCTTACAATCCCTAAAAATTACAGAAACTCTTTGGAATTACCTCTCTCTACATTTGTGCATTGCGTATTTCCATTCTACATGTACACTTTTTTATTAAAACAAAACTTTGAGTGTTCGCCCTCTCTCCATCCCGTAAACCCAAAAGGCAAATAGATCACAACAAAATGAAAATTTTAGAGTTCATGTACGGAAAAAACTTTTAAACAATAACAAATGTAAGTAAAGAAAATTTATTCACACACCAGAAATGAACACAAAAGTTTTGTTATCCAAGTTTGGGAAATTCCACAAGTTCAACCCTAATAGCTTGGAATTTTATAAGAAAGAGATTTCCTCCACACATGCTTAAATAATGGATTTGCATGTTTTAAACATGTTAAAGATGCAAATCACCTGTGGATCCAAAGCTTTTGAAGAGAATAACAAACGTTCATTAAATTCTCAACTGAATGTGCGCTGGTATATTTACCCGAGTCAAACAAGCCATTATTTTGCCCATCTACAAAAAGTTGATCCAACGATCATGGATGATTGTAAAGTGATTTATCATGCGTAACGGGCTATATTACCCTAATAAATGACTTATGGATTGGGAGTCAAGACTCAGTTAAAAATCACTGCCGCCCCCTTTTTCCCGATGATTGCAAAACCTGATATATAAAAACTAAGAAGAGCTTACAATCCCTAAAAATTACAGAAACTCTTTGGAATTATCTCTCTCAATGTTTGTGCATTGTGCATTTCCATTCTACATGTACTCTTTTTTCTTAAAACAAAACTTTGAGTTTTCGCTCTCCCTTCATCCCGTAAACCAAAAAGGCAAATAGATCACTACAAAAGGAAAATTTTGGAGTTCAAGAACGGAAAAAATTTAAAAAATAACAAATGTAAGTAAAGAAAATTTATTCACACACCACAAATGTACACAAAAGTTTTTGTTGTCCAAGTTTGGGAAATTCCACTAGTTCAAACCCAACAGCTTGGAATTTTATAGGAATGAGATTTCCTCCACACATGCTTTAAAAGTGGATATGCATGTTTTAAACGTGTTAGCAAATCACCTATGGATCCAAAGATTTTGTAGAGAATAACAAATGCTCATTAAATTCTCAACTAAACGTGCGGTGGATATTTACCCGAGTCAAACAAGCTATTATTTTGCCCATCTACAAAAAGCTGACCCAACGATCATTGATGATTGTAAAGTGATTTCTCAAGGGTAACGGGCTATATTACCCTAAGAAATGACTTATGGATTGGGAGTCAAGACTCAGTTAAAAATCCCTGCCTCCCCCTTTTTCCCGACGATTGCAAAACCTGATATATAAAAACTAAGAAGAGCTTACAATCCCTAAAAATTATAGAAACTCTTTGGAATTATCTCTCTCTACATTTGTGCATTGTGCATTTCCATTCTACATGTGCTCTTTTTGCTTAAAACTAAACTTTGAGTTTTCGCTCTCCCTTCATCCCGTAAACCAAAAAGGGAAATAGATCACAACAAAATGAAAATTTTGGAGTTCAAGTACGGAAAAAATTTAAAACAATAACAAATTTAAGTACAGAAAATTTATTCACACACCACAAATTAAAACAAAAGTTTTGTTGTCCAAGTTTGGGAAATTCCACTAGTTCAACCCCAACATCTTGGAATTTTATAGGAAAGAGATTTCCTCCACACATGCTTAAAAAATTAACATGCATGTTTTAAACATGTTAAAGACGCAAATCACCTATGGATCCAAAGACTTTTGAAGCGAACAACAAACGCTCATTAAATTCTCAACTGAACGTGCGGTGGGACATTTACCCGAGTCAAACAAGCCATTATTTTGCCCATCTACAAAAAGCTCACCCAACGATCATGGATGATTGAAAAGTGATTTGTCATGCGTAACGGGATATATTACCCTAAGAAAGGACTTATGGATTGGGAGTCAAGACTCAGTTAAAAATCCCTGCCTCCCCCTTTTTCCCGACGATTGCAAAACCTGATATATAAAAACTAAGAAGAGCTTACAATCCCTAAAAATTACAGAAACTCTTTGGAATTATCTCGCTCTACATTTATGCACTGTGCATTTTCATTTTAGATGTACACTTTTTTCATAAATCAAAACTTTGAGTTTTCGCGCTCCCTTCATCCCGTAAACCAAAAAGGCAAATTGATCACTACAAAATGAAAATTTTAGAGTTCATGTACGGAAACAAATTTAAAACAATAACAAATGTAAGTAAAGTAAATTTATTCACACACCACAAATGAACACAAAAGTTTTTTTGTCCAAGTTTGGGAAATTCCACTAGTTCAACCCCAACAGCTTGGAATTTTATAAGAAAGAGATTTCCTCCACGCATGCTTAAAAAATGGATTTGCATGTTTTAAACATGTTAAAGATACAAATCACCTATGGATCCAAAGTTTTTGAAGAGAATAACAAACGCTCATTAAATTCTCAAGTGAACGTGCGGTGGGATATTTACCCGAGTCAAACAAGCCACTATTTTGCCCACCTACAAAAAGCTCACCCAACGATCATGGTTGATTGTAAAGTGATTTATCATGCATAACGGGCTTTATTACCAGAAGAAATGACTTATGGATTGGGAGTCAAGGCTCAGTTAAAAATCCCTGCCTCTCCCTTTTTCCCGAAGATTGCGAACCCTGTAATTAAAAACTAAGAAGAGCTTACAATCCCTCAAAATTACAGAAACTCTTTGAAATTATCTCTCTCTACATTTGTGCATTGAGCATTTCCATTCTACATGTACTCTTTTTTCTTAAAACAAAACTTTGAGTTTTCGGTCTCCCTTCATCCCGTAAACAAAAAAGTCAAATAGATCACAACAAAATGAGAATGTTGGAGTTCAAGTACGGAAAACATTTAAAAAAATAAGAAATATAACTAAAGAAAATTTTTTCACACACCACAAATGAACACAAAAGTTTTTTTGTCCAAGTTTGGGAAATTCCACTAGTTCAACCCCAATGGCTTGGAATTTTACAGGAAAGAGATTTCCTCCACACATGCTTTAAAAATGGATCAGCATGTTTTAAACATGTTAAAAATGCAAACCACCTATGGATCCAAAGCTTTAGAAAAGAATAGCAAACGCTCATTAAATTCTCAAGTGAACGTGCGGTGGATATTTACCCGAGTCAAACAGGCCATTATTTTGCCCATCTATAAAAAGGTGACCCAACGATCATGGATGATTGTAAAGTGATTTATCATGCGTAACGGGCTATATTACCCTAAGAAATGACTTATGGATTGGGAGTCAAGACTCAGTTAAAAATCCATGCCTCCCCCTTTTTCCCGAGGATTGCTATACCAGATATATAAAAACTAAGAAGAGCTTACAATCCCTAAAAATTACAGAAACTGTTTGAAATTATCTCTCTCAACATTTGTGCATTGTGCATTTCCATTCTACATGTACTTTTTTTGCTTAAAACAAAACTTTGAGTTTTCTCTCTCCCTTCATCCCGTAAACCAAAAAAGGCAAATAGATCACAACAAAATCAAAATTTAAGAGTTCATGTAAGAAAAAAAATTTGAAACAATAAGAAATGTAAGTAAAGAAAATTTATTCACACACCACAAATGAACACAAAAGTTCTGTTGTCCAAGTTTGGGAAATTCCAATAGTTCAACCCTAACAGCTTGGAATTTTATAAGAAAGAGATTTCCTCCACACATGCTTAAAAAATGGATTTGCATGTTTTAAACATGTTAAAAATGCAAAGCACCTATGGATCCAAAGCTCTTGAAGAGAATAAATAAACGCTCATTAAATTGTCAAGTGAATGTGCGATGGGATATTTACCGGAGTCAAACAAGCCATTATTTTGCCCATCTACAAAAAGCTGACCCAACGATCATGGATGATTGCAAAGTGATTTACCATGCGTAACGGGATATATTACCCTAATAAATGACTTATGGATTGGGAGTCAAGACTCAGTTAAAAATCCCTGCCCCCCCCGCCCCCCCTTTTTCCCGACGATTGCAAAACCTGATATATAAAAACTAAGAAGAGCTTAAAATCCCAAAAAATTACAGAAACTCTTTGAAATTATCTCTCTCTACATTTGTGCATTGTGCATTTCCATTCTACATGTGCTCTTTTTGCTTAAAACTAAACTTTGAGTTTTCGCTCTCCCTTCATCCCGTAAACCAAAAAGGGAAATAGATCACAACAAAATGAAAATTTTGGAGTTCAAGTACAGAAAAAATTTAAAACAATAAAAAATGAAAGTTAAGAAAATTTATTCACACACCACAAATAAACACAAAAGTTTTGTTGTCCAAGTTTGGGAAATTCCACTAGTTCAACCCGAACTGCTTGGAATTTTATAGGAAAGAGATTTCTACACACATGCTTAAAAAAGGATATGCCTGTTTTAAACATGTTACAGATGCAAATCACTTGTGGATCCAATGCTTTTGAAGATAATAACAAACACTCAGTAAATTCTCAACTGAACGTGCGGTGGGATATTTACCCGAGTTAAACAACCCATTATGTTGCCCATCTACGAAAAGCTGACCCAACGATCATGGATGATTGTAAAGTGATTTATCATGGGTAATGGGCTATATTACCCTAAGAAATGACTTATGGATTGGGAGTCAAGACTTAGTTAAAAATCCCTGCCTCCCCCTTTTTCCCAACGATTGCAAAACCAGATATATAAAAACTAAGAAGAGCTTACAATCCCTAAAAATTACAGAAACTCTTTGGAATTATCTCACTCTACATTTGTGCATAGTG
The DNA here is from genome assembly GCF_029961685.1 of Aristolochia californica. Lineage (NCBI taxonomy): Eukaryota > Viridiplantae > Streptophyta > Magnoliopsida > Piperales > Aristolochiaceae > Aristolochia > Aristolochia californica. The sequence continues at coordinate 26,828,093 of NW_027181770.1, read as the reverse complement.
CATTTTCATTTTAGATGTATACTTTTTTCATAAATCAAAAGTTTGAGTTTTCGCTCTTCCTTCATCCCGTAAACCAAAAAGGCAAATAGATCACAAGAAAATGAAAATTTTAGAGTTCATGTACGGGAAAAAAATTAAGACAATAAAAAATGTAAGAAAAAAAAATTTATTCACACACCACAAATGAACACAAAAGTGTTGTTGTCCAAGTTTGGGAAATTCCACTTGTTCAACCCCAACAACTTAGAATTTTAATGGAAAGAGATTTCCTCCACACATGCTGAAAAAATGGATTTGCATGTTTTAAACATGTTAAAGATGCAAATCACCTATGGATCCAAAGCTTTTGAACAGAATAACAAACGTTCATTAAATTTTCAAGTGAACGTGCGGTGCGATATTTACCCGAGTCAAACAAGCCATTATTTTGCCCATCTACAAAAAGCGGACCCAACGATCATGGATGATTGTAAAGTGATTTATCATGCGTAACGGGCTATATTACCCTAAGAAATGACTTATGGATTGGGAGTCAAGACTCAGTTAAAAGTCCCTGCCTCCCCCTTTTTCCCGACAATTGCAAAACCTGATATATAAAAACTAAGAAGAGCTTACAATCCCTAAAAATTACAGAGACTCTTTGGAATTATCTCGCTCTACATTTGTGCATTGTGCATTTCCATTCTACATCTACACTTTTTTCATAAATAAAAACTTTGAGTTTTTGCTCTCCCTTCATCCCGTAAACCAAAAAGGCAAAAAGATCACAACAAAATCAAAATTTTAGAGTTCATGTTCGAAAAAAAATTTAAGACAATAACAAATGCAAGTAAAGAAAATTTATTCACACACCACAAATGAACACAAAAGTTTTGTTGTCCAAGTTTGGGAAATTCCACTAGTTCAACCCTAACAGCTTGGAATTTTATAAGAAAGAGATTTCCGCCACCCATGCTTAAAAAATGGATTTGCATGTTTTAAACATGTTAAAGATGCAAATCACCCATGGATCCATAGCTTTTGAAGAGAATAATAGACGCTCATAAAATTCTCAAGTCAACGTGCGGTAGGATATTTACCCGAGTCATACAAGCCATTATTTAGCCCATCTAAAAAAAGTTGACCCAACGATCATGGATGATTGTAAAGTGATTTATCATGCGTAACGGGCTATATTACCATAATAAATGACTTATGGATTGGGAGTCATGACTCAGTTAAAAATCCCAACCTCCCCCTTTTTCCCGACGATTGCAAAACCTGATATATAAAAAGCAAGAAGAGCTTACAATCCCTAAAAATTACAGAAACTCTTTGGAATTATCTCTCTCTACGTTTGTGCATTGTGCATTTCCATTCTACATGTACTCCTTTTTCTTAAAACAAAACTTTGAGTTTTCGATCTCCCTTCATCCCGTAAACCAAAATGACAAAGAGAATACAACAAAATAAAAATTATAAAGTTCATGTACGGAATAAAATTTAAAACAATAACAAATGTAAGTAAAGAAAATTTATTCACACACCACAAATGAACATAAAATTTTTGTTGTCCAAGTTTGGGAAATTCCACTAGTTCAACACTAACAGCTTCGAATTTTATAACAAAGAGATTTCCTCCACACATGCTTAAAAAATGGATTTGCATGTTTTAAATATGTTAAAGATGCAAATCACCTATGGATCCATAGCTTTTTAAGAGAAAACAAATGCTCATTAAATTCTCAACTGAATGTTCGGTGAGATATTTACCCGAGTCACACAAGCCATTATTTTGCCCATCTACAAAAAGTTGACCCAACGATCGTGGATGATTGTAAAGTGATTTATCATGCATAACGGGCTATATTACCCTAAGAAATGGCTTATGGATTGGGAGTCCCCCTTTTTTTCGACGATTGCAAAACCTGATATATAAAAACTAAGAAGAGCTTACAATCCCTAAAAATTACTGAAACTCTTTGGAATTATCTCACTCTACATTTGTGAATTGTGCATTTTCATTTCAGATGCACACTTTTTTCATAAATCAAAACTTTGAGTTTTCTCTCTCCCTTCATCCTGTAAACCAAAAAGGCAAATAGATCACAACAAAATGAAAAATTTAGAGTTCATGTACGGAAAAAAATTTAAAACAATAACAAATGTAAGGAAAGAAAATTTATTCACACACCACAAATGAACACAAAAGTTTTTTTGTCCAAGTTTGGGAAATTCCACTAGTTCAACCCTAACAGCTTGGAATTTTATAAGACAGAGATTTCCTCCACTCATGCTTAAAAAATGGATTTGCATGTTTTAAACATGTTAAAGATGCAAATCACCTATGGATCCAAAGCTTTTGAAGAGAATAACAAACGCTCTTTAAATTCTCAAGTGAAAGTGCGGTGGGATATTTACCCGAGTCAAACAAGCCACTATTTTGCCCATCTACAAAAGCTCACCCAACGATCATGGTTGATTGTAAAGTGATTTATCATGCGTAACGAGTGATATTACCCTAAGAAATGATTTATGCATTGGGAGTCAAGACTCAGTTAAAAATCCCTGCCTCCACCTTTTTCCCAAAGATTGCAATACCTGATATATAGAAACTAAGAAGAGCTTACAATCCCTAAAAATTACAGAAAATCTTTGAAATTATCTCTCTCTACATTTGTGCATTGTGCATTTCCATTCTACATGTACTTTTTTTGCTTAAAACAAAACTTTGAGTTTTCGCTCTACCTTCATCCCGTAAACCAAAAAGGCAAATAGATCACAACAAAATGAAAATTTTAGAGTTCATGTACGGAAAAAAATTTATGACAATAAAAAATGTGAGAAAAAAAATTTTATTCACACACCACAAATGAACACAAAAGTGTTGTTGTCCAAGTTTGGGAAATTCCACTTGTTCAACCCCAACAGCTTAGAATTTTAATGGAAACAGATTTCCTCCACACATGCTGAAAAAATGGATTTGCATGTTTTAAGCATGTTAAAGATGCAAATCACCTATGGATCCAAAGCTTTTGAATAGAATAACAAACGCTCATTAAATTCTCAAGTGAACGTGCGGTGCGATATTTACCCGAGTCAAACAACCCATTATTTTGCCCATCTACAAAAAGCGGAACCAACGATCATGGATGATTGTAAAGTGATTTATCATGCGTAACGGGCTATATTACCCTAAGAAAGGACTGATGGATTTGGAGTCAAGACTCAGTTAAAAATCCCTACCTCCCACTTTTTCCCGACGATTGCAAAACCTGATATATAAAAACTAAGAAGAGCTTACAATCCCTAAAAATTACAGAAACTCTTTGGAATTATCTCTCTCAACGTTTGTGCATTGTACATTTCCATTCTACATGTACTCTTTTTTCTTAAGACAAAACTTTGAGTTTTCGCTCTCCCTTCACCACGTAAACCAAAAAGGCAAATTGATCACAACAAAATGAAAATTTTGGAGTTCAAGTACGGAAAAAATTTAAAACAATAACAAATGTAAGTAAAAAAAATTTATTCACACACCACAAATGAACACAAAAGTTTTGTTGTCCAAGTTTGGGAAATTCCACTAGTTCAACCCCAACAGCTTGGAATTTTATAGGAAAGTGATTTCCTACACCCATGCTTTAAAAATGGATATCCATGTTTTAAACATGTTAAAGATGCAAATCACCTATGGATCCACAGCTTTTGAAAAGAATAACAAACGCTCATTAAGTTCTGAACTGATCGTGCGGTGGATATTTACCCGAGTCAAACAAGCCATTATTTTGCCCATCTACAAAAAGCTAACCCAATGATCATGGATGATTGTAAAGTAATTTAACATGCGTAACGGTCTATATTACCCTAAGAAATTACTTATGGAACTGGAGTCAAGACTCAGTTAAAATCCCTGCCTCCCCCTTTTTTCCAACGATTGCAAAACCTGATATATAAAAACCAAGAAGAGCTTCCAATCCTTAAAAATTACAGAAACTCTTTGAAATTATCTTGCTCTAAATTTGTGCATTGTGCATTTTCATTTCAGATGTACACATTTTTCAAAAATCAAAACTTTGAGTTTTCGCTCTCCCTTCATCCCGTAAACCAAAAAGGCAAATTGATCACTACAAAATGAAAATTTTAGAGTTCATGTACGGAAAAAAATTTAAAACAATAACAAATGTAAGTAAAGAAAATTTATTCACACACCACAAATGAACACAAAAGTTTTTTTGTCCAAGTTTGGGAAATTCCACTACTTCAACCTCAACAGCTTGGAATTTTATAAGAAAGAGATTTCCTCCACACATGCTTAAAAAATGGATTTGCATGTTTTAAACATGTTAGAGATGCAAATCACCTATGGATCCAAAGCTTTTGAAGAGAATAACAAACGCTCATTAAATTCTCAAGTGAACGTTCGGTGGGATATTTACCCGAGTCAAACAAGCCACTATTTTGCCCACCTACAAAAAGCTCACCCAACGATCATGGTTGATTGTAAAGTGATTTATCATGCATAACGGGCTTTATTACCCGAAGAAATGACTTATGGATTGGGAGTCAAGACATAGTTAAAAATCCCTGCCTCCCCCTTTTTCCCGACGATTGCAAAACCTGGTATATAAAAACTAAAAAGAGCTTACAATCCCTAAAAATTATAGAAACTCTTTGGAATTATCTCTCTGTACATTTGTACACTAGATGTACACTTTTTTCATAAATCAAAACTTTGACTTTTCGGTCTCCCTTCATCCCGTCAACCAAAAAGGCAAATAGATCACTACAAAATGAAAATTTTAGAGTTCATGTACGGAAAAAAATTTAAAACAATAACAAATGTAAGTAAAGAAAATTTATTCCCACACCACAAATGAAAACAAAAGTTTTTTTGTCCAAGTTTGGGAAATTCCACTAGTTCAACCCCAACAGCTTGGAATTTTATAAGAAAGTGATTTCCTCCACACATGCTTAAAAAATGGATTTGCATGTTTTAAACATGTTAAAAATGCAAATCACCTATGGATCCAAAGCTTTTGAAGAGAATAACAAACGCTCATTAAATTCTCAAGTGGACGTGCGGTGGGATATTTACCCGAGTCAAACAAGCCACTATTTTGCCCATCTACAAAAAGCAGACCCAACGATCATGGATGATTCTAAAGTGATTTGTCATGCGTAACGGGCTATATTACCCTACGAAAGGAATTATGGATTGGGAGTCAAGACAAAGTTAAAAATCCCCGCCTCTTCCTTTTTCCCGACGATTGCAAAACCTGATATATAAAAACTACGAAGAGCTTACAATCCCTAAAAATTACAGAAACTCTTTGGATTTATCTCACTCTAAATTTGTGCACTATCCATTTTCATTTTAGATGTACACTTTTTTCATCAATCAAAACATTGAGTTTTCGCTGTCCCTTCATCCCGTAAACCAAAAAGGCAAATAGATCACAACAAAATGAAAATTTTGGAGTTCAAGTAAGGGAAAAATTTAAAACAATAACAAATGTAAGTAAAGAAAATTTATTCACACACCACAAATGAACACAAAAGATTCATTGTCGAAGTTTGGGAAATTCCACTAGTTCAATCCCAACAGCTTGGAATTTTACAGGAAAGAGATGTCCTCCGCACATGCTTTAAAAATGGATATGCATGTTTTAAACATGGTAAAGATGCAAATCACCTATGGATCCAAAGCTTTTGAATAGAATAACAAACGCTCATTAAATTCTCAACTGAATGTGCGGTGGGTTATTTACCTGAGTCATACATGCCATTATTTTGCCCATCTACAAAAAGCTGACCCAACGATCATGGATGATTGTAAAGTGATTTATCATGTGTAACGGGCTATATTACCCTAAGAAATGACTTATGGATATGGAGTCATAAATCAGTTCAAAATCCCTGCCTCCCCCTTTTTCCCGACGATTGCAAAACCTGATAAATAAAAACTAAGAAGAGCTTACAATCCCTAAAAATTACAGAAACTCTTTGGAATTATTTCGCTCTACATTTGTGCACAGTGCATTTTCATTTTGGATGTACACTTTTGTCATAAATCAAAACTTTGAGTTTTCGCTCTCCCTTTATCCCGTAAACCAAAAAGACAAATAGATCACTACAAAATGAAAATTTTAGAGCTCATGTACGGAAAAAAATTTAAAACAATAACAAATGTAAGTAAAGAAAATTTATTCACACACCACAAATGAACACAAAAGTTTTGTTGTCCAAGTTTGGAAAATTCCACTAGTTCAACCCCAAGAGCTTGGAATTATATAGGAATGAGATTTCCTCCACACATGCTTTAAGAATGGATATGCATGTTTTAAACATGTTAAATATGCAAATCACCTATGGATCCAAAGATTTTGAAGAGAATAACAAACTCTTATTAAATTCTCAACTGAACGTGTGATGGATATTTACCCGAGTCAAACAAGCTATTATTTTTCCCATATACAAAAAGCTGACCCAACGATCATGGATGATTGTAAAGTGATTTATCATGCGTAGCGGGCTATATTATCCTAAGAAATGACTTATGGATTGGGAGTCAAGACTCAGTTAAAAATCCCTGCCTCCCCCTTTTTCCCGACGATTGTAAAACCTGATATATAAAAACTAAGAAGAGCTTACAATCCCTAAAAATTACAGAAACTCTTTGGAATTATCTCTCTCTACATTTGTGCATTGTGCATTTCCATTCTACATGTACTATTTTTTCTTAAAACAAAACTTTGAGTTTTCGCTCTCCCTTCAACCTTTAAACCAAAAAGGCAAATAGATCACAAAAAAATGAAAATTTTGGAGTTCAAGTATGGAAAAAATTTAAAATAACAAATGTAAGTAAAGAAAATTTATTCACACACCGAAAATGAACACAAAGGTTTTGTTGTCCATGTTTGGGAAATTCCTCTAGTTCAACCCCAACGGCTTGGAATTTTACAGGAAAGAGATGTCCTCCACACCTGCTTTAAAAATGGATGTGCATGTTTTAAAAATTTAAAGAGACAAATCACCTATGGATCAAAAGCTTTTGAAGAGAATAACAAACGCACATTAAATTCTCAACTGAACGTGCGGTGGGATATTTACCCGAGTCAAACAAGCCATTATTTTGCTCATCTACAAAAAGTAGACCCAACGATCATGGATGATTGTAAAGTGATTTATCATGGGTAATGGGCTATATTACCCTAAGAAATGACTTATGGATTGGGAGTCAAGACTCAGTTAAAAACCCCTGCCTCCCCCTTTTTCCCGACGATTGCAAAACCTGATATATAAAAACTAAGAAGGGCTTACAATCCCTAAAAATTACAGAAACTCTTTGGAATTATCTCTCTCTACATTTGTCCATTGTGCCTTTCCATTCTACATGTACTCTTTTTTCTTAAGACAAAACTTTGAGTTTTCGCTCTCCCTTCATCCCTTAAACCAAAAAGGCAAATAGATCACAACAAAATGAAAATTTTGGAGTTCAAGTACGGAAAATATTTAAAACAATAACAAATGTAAAGAAAGAAAATTTATTCACTAATGAACACAAAAGTTTTGTTGTCCAAGTTTGCGAAATTCCACTAGTTCAACCCCAGCAGCTTTGAATTTAATGGCAAAGAGATTTCCTCCACACATGCTCTAAAAATGGATATGCATGTTTTAAACATGTTAAAGATGCAAATCACCTATGGATCCAAAGCTTTTGAAGAGAATAACAAACGCTCATTAAAATCTCAAGTGAACGTGCGGTGGGATATTTACCCGAGTCAAACAAGCCATTATTTTGCCCATCTACAAAAAGCTAACCCAACGATCATGGATGATTCTAAAGTGATTTGTCATGCGTAACGGGCTATATTACCCTAAGAAAGGAATTATGGATTGGGAGTCAAGACAAAGTTAAAAATCCCTGCCTCCCCCTTTTTCCCGACGATTGCAAAACCTGATATATAAAAACTACGAAGAGCTTACAATCCCTAAAAATTACAGAAACTCTTTGGAATTATCTCGCTCTACATTTGTGCACTATCCATTTTCAATTTAGATGTACACTTTTTTCATCAATCAAAACTTTGAGTTTTCGCTGTCCCTTCATCCCGTAAACCAAAAAAGCAAATAGATCACAACAAAATGAAAATTTTGGAGTTCAAGTAAGGGAAAAATTTAAAACAATATAAAATGTAAGTAAAGAAAATTTATTCACACACCACAAATGAACACAAAATTTTCGTTGTCGAAGTTTGGGAAATTCCACTAGTTCAACCCCAATAGTTTGGAATTTTACAGGAAAGAGATGTCCTCCGCACATGCTTTAAAAATGGATATGCATGTTTTAAACATGGTAAAGATACAAATCACCTATGGATCCAAAGCTTTTGAATAGAATAACAAACGCTCATTAAATTCTCAACTGAATGTGCGGTGGGTTATTTACCTGAGTCATACATGCAATTATTTTGCCCATCTACAAAAAGCTGACCCAACGATCATGGATGATTGTAAAGTGATTTATCATGTGTAACTGGCTATATTACCCTAAGAAATGACTTATGGATTTGGAGTCATGACTCAGTTCAAAATCCCTGCCTCCCCCTTTTTCCCGACGATTGCAAAACCTGATAAATAAAAACTAAGAAGAGCTTACAATCCCTAAAAATTACAGAAACTCTTTGGAATTATTTCGCTCTACATTTTTGCACAGTGCATTTTCATTTTAGATGTACACTTTTTTCATAAATCAAAACTTTGAGTTTTCGCTCTCCCTTTATCCTGTAAACCAAAAAGGCAAATAGATCACTACAAAATGAAAATTTTAGAGCTCATGTACCGAAAAAAATTTAAAACAATAACAAATGTAAGTAAACAAAATTTATTCACACACCACAAATGAACACAAAAGTTTTGTTGTCCAAGTTTGGGAAATTCCACTAGTTCAACCCCAAGAGCTTGGAATTTTATAGGAATGAGGTTTCCTCCACACATGCTTTAAGAATGGATATGCATGTTTTAAACATGTTAAATATGCAAATCACCTATGGATCCAAAGATTTTGAAGAGAATAACAAACACTTATTAAATTCTCAACTGAACGTGAGGTGGATATTTAAACGAGTCAAACAAGCAATTTTTTTTCCCATATACAAAAAGCTGACCCAACGATCATGGATGATTGTAAAGTGATTTATCATGCGTAGCGGGCTATATTATCCTAAGAAATGACTTATGGATTGGGAGTCAAGACTCAGTTAAAAATCCCTGCCTCCCCCTTTTTCCCGACGATTGTAAAACCTAATATATAAAAACTAAGAAGAGCTTACAATCCCTAAAAATTACAGAAACTCTTTGGAATTATCTCTCTCTACATTTGTGCATTGTGCATTTCCATTCTACATGTACTATTTTTTCTTAAAACAAAACTTTGAGTTTTCGCTCTCCCTTCATCCTGTAAACCAAAAAGGCAAATAGATCACAAAAAAATGAAAATTTTGGAGTTCAAGTATGGAAAAAATTTAAAATAACAAATGTAAGTAAAGAAAATTTATTCACACACCGGAAATGAAGACAAAAGTTTTGTTGTCTATCTTTGGGAAATTCCTCTAGTTCAACCCCAACAGCTTGGAATTTTACAGGAAAGAGATGTCCTCCACACCTGCTTTAAAAATGGATATGCATGTTTTAAAAATTTAAAGAGACAAATCACCTATGGATCAAAAGCTTTTGAAGAGAATAACAAACGCTCATTAAATTCTCAACTGAACGTGCGGTGGGATATTTACCCGAGTCAAACAAGCCATTATTTTGCCCATCTACCAAAAGCTGACCCAACGATCATGGATGATTGTAAAGTGATTTATCATGCGTAACGGGCTATATTACCCTAAGAAATGACTTATGGATTGGGTGTCAAGACTCAGTTAAAAATCCTTGCCTCGCCCTTTTTCCCGACGATTGCAAAACCTGATATATAAAAACTAAGAAGAGCTTACAATCCCTTAAAATTACAGAAACTCCTTGGAATTATCACATTCTACATTTGTGCATTATGCATTTCCATTCTACATGTACTCTTTTTTATTAAAACAAATCTTTGAGTTTTCGCTCTCCCTTCATCCCGTAAACCAAAAAGGCAAATAGACCACAACAAAATGAAAATTTTGGAGTTCAAGTACGGAAAAAACTTTAAAACAATAACAAATGAAAGTAAAGAAAATTTATTCACACACCACAAATGAACACAAAAGTTTTGTTATCCAAGTTTAGGAAATTCCACTAGTTCAACCCCAACAGCTTGGAATTTTACAGGAAAGAGATGTCCTCCACACATGCTTTAAAAATGGGTATGCATGTTTTAAACATGTTAAAGATGCAAATCACCTATGGATCCAAAGCTTTTGAATAGAATAACAAACGCTCATTAAATTCTCAACTGAACGTGCGGTGGGATATTTACCCGAGTCAAACAAGCCATTATTTTGCCCAGCTACAAAACGCTGACGCAACGATCATGGATGATTGAAAAGTGATTTATCATGCGTAACGGGTGATATTACCCTAAGAAATGATTTATGGATTGGGAGTCTAGACTCAGTTAAAAATCCCTGCCTCCCCCTTTTTCCCGACGATTGCAAAACCTGATATATAAAAACTAAGAAAAGCTTACAATCCCTAAAAATTACAGAAACTCTTTGGAATTATCTCTCTCTACATTTGTGCATTGTGCATTTCCATTCTACCTGTACTCCTTTTTCTTAAAACAAATCTTTGAGTTTTCGCTCTCCCTTCATCCCGTAAACCAAAAGGGCAAATAGACCACAACAAAATGAAAATTTTGGAGTTCAAGTACGGAAAAAATTTAAAACAATAACAAATGTAAGCAAAGAAAATTTATTCACACACCAAAAATGAACACAAAAGTTTTGTTGTCCAAGTTTGGGAAATTCCACTAGTTCAACCCCAACTGCTTGGAATTTTACAGGAAAGAGATGTCCTCCACACATGCTTTAAAAATGGATATGCATGTTTTAAACATGTTAAAGATGCAAATCACCTATGGATCCAAAGCTTTTGAAGAGAATAACAAACGCTCATTAAATTCTCAACTGAACGTGCGGTGGGATATTTACCCGAGTCATACAAGCCATTATTTTGCCCATCTACAAAAAGCTGACCCAACAATCATGGATGATTGTAATGTGATTTATCATGCGTAACGGGCTATATTACCCTAAGAAATGACTTATGGATTTGGAGTCAAGACTCAGTTCAAAATCCCTGCCTCCCCCTTTTTCCCAACGATTGCAAAACCTGATATATAAATACTAAGAAGAGCTTACAATCCCTAAAAATTATAGAAACTCTTTGGAATTAATTCGCTCTACATTTGTGTACAGTGCATTTTCATTTTAGATGTACACTTTTTTCATAAATCAAAACTATGAGTTTTTGCTCTCCCTTTATCCTGTAAACCAAAAGGGCAAATAGATCACTACAAAATGAAAATTTTAGAGCTCATGTACCAAAAAAAATTTAAAACAATATCAAATGTTGGTAAAGAAAATTTATTCACACACCACAAATGAACACAAAAGTTTTGTTGTCCAAGTTTGGGAAATTCCACTAGTTCAACCCCAAGAGCTTGGAATTTTATAGGAATGAGATTTCCTCCACACATGCTTTAAGAATGGATATGCATGTTTTAAACATGTTAAATATGCAAATCACCTATGGATCCAAAGATTTTGAAGAGAATAACAAACTCTTATTAAATTCTCAACTGAACGTGCACTGGATATTTAAACGAGTCAAACAAGCAATTATTTTTCCCATATACAAAAAGCTGACCCAACGATCATGGATGATTGTAAAGTGATTTATCATGCGTAGCGGGCTATATTATCCTAAGAAATGACTTATGGATTGGGAGTCAAGACTCAGTTAAAAATCCCTGCCTCCCCCTTTTTCCAGACGATTGCAAAACCTGATATATAAAAATAAGAAGAGCTTACAATCCCTAAAAATTACAAAAACTCTTTGGAATTATCTATCTCTACATTTGTGCATTGTGCATTTCCATTCTACATGTACACTTTTTTCTTAAAACAAAACTTTGAGTTTTCGCTCTCCCTTCATCCCGTAAACCAAAAAGGCAAATAGATCACAACAAAATAAAAATTTTGGAGTTCAAGTACGGAAAAAATTTAAAACAATAACAAATGTAAGTAAAGAAAATTTATTCACACACCGAAAATGAACACAAAAGTTTTGTTGTCCAAGTTTGGGAAATTCCATTAGTTCAACCCCAACAGCTTGGAATTTTACAGGAAAGAGATGTCCTCCACACATGCTTTAAAAATGGATATGCATGTTTTAAACATTTAAAGATACAAATCACCTATGGATCCAAAGATTTTGAAGAGACTAACAAACACTCATTAAATTCTCAACTGAACGTGCGGTGGGATATTTACCCGAGTAAAACAAGCCATTATTTTTCCCATCTACAAAAAGCTGAGCCAACGATCATGGATGATTGTAAAGTGATTTATCATGCATAACAGGCTATATTATCCTAAGAAATGACTTATGGATTGGGAGTCAAGAGTCAGTTAAAAATCCCTGCCTCACCCTTTTTCCAGACGATTGCAAAACCTGATATATAAAAACTAAGAAGAGCTTACTATCCCTAAAAATTACAGAAACTCTTTGGAATTATCTATCTCTACATTTGTGCATTGTGCATTTCCATTCTACATGTACTCCTTTTTCTTAAAACAAATCTTTGAGTTTTCGCTCTCCCTTCATCCCGTAAACCAAAAAGGCAAATAGACCACAACAAAATGAAAATTTTGGAGTTCAAGTACGGAAAAAATTTAAACCAATAAAAAATGTAAGTAAAGAAAATTTATTCACACACCACAAATGAACACAAAAGTTTTGTTGTCCAAGTTTGGGAAATTCCACTAGTTCAACCCCAACAACGTAGAATTTTACAGGAAAGAAATGTCCTCCACACATGCATAAAAAATAGATATTCTTGTTTTAAACGTGTTAAAGATGCAAATCACCTATGGATCCAAAGCTTTTGAAGAGAATAACAAACCCTCATTAAATTCTCAACTGAACGTGCGGTGGGATATTTACCCGAGTCAAACAAGCCATTATTTTGCCCATCTACAAAAAGCTGACCCAACGATCATGGATGATTGTAATTTGATTTATCAAGCGTAACGGGCTATATTACCCTAAGAAATGTCTTATGGATTGGGAGTCAAGACTCAGTTAAAAATCCCTACCTCCCCCTTTTTCCCGACGATTGAAAAACATGAAATATAAAAACTAAGAAGAGCTTACAATCCCTAAAAATTACAGAAACTCTTTGGAATTATCTCTCTCTACATTTGTACAATGTGCATTTCCATTCCACATGTACTCTTTTTTCATAAAACAAAACATTGAGTTTTCGCTCTCCCTTCATCCCGTAAACCAAAAAGGCAAATAGATCACAACAAAATTAAAATTTTGGAGTTCAAGTACGGAAAAAATTTAAAACAATAACAAATGTAAGTAAATAAAATTTATTCACACACCGAAAATGAACACAAAAGTTTTGTTGTCCAAGTTTGGGAAATTCCACTAGTTCAACCCCAACAACTTGGAATTTTACAGGAAAGAGATGTCCTCCACACATGCTTTAAAAATGGATATGCATGTTTTAAACATTTAAAGATACAAATCACCTATGGATCCAAAGCTTTTGAAGAGAATAACAAACGCTCATTAAATTCTCAACTGAACGTGCGGTGGGATATTTACCCGAGTCAAACAAGCCATTATTTTGCCCATCTACAAAAAGCTGAGCCAACGATCATGGATGGTTTTAAATTGATTTATCATGCGTAACGGGCTATATTACCCTAAGAAATGACTTATGGATTGGGAGTCAAGACTCAGTTAAAAATCCCTGCCTCCCCCTTTTTCTCGACGATTGCAAAACCTGATATATCAAAACTAAGAAGAGCTTACTATCCCTAAAAATTACAAAAAATCTTTGGAATTACCTATCTCTACATTTGTGCATTGTGCATTTCCATTCTACATGTACTCCGTTTTCTTAAAACAAATATTTGAGTTTTCTCTCTCCCTTCATCCCGTAAACCAAAAAGGCAAACAGACCACAACAAAATGAAAATTTTTGAGTTCAAGTAGGGAAAAAATTTAAACCAACAAAAAATGTAAGTAAAGAAAATTTATTCACACACCACAAACAAACACAAAAGTTTTGTTGTCCAAGTTAGGGAAATTCCACTAGTTCAACCCGAACAGCGTAGAATTTTACAGGAAAGCAATGTCCTCCACATATGCTTTAAAAATAGATATGCATGTTTTAAATGTGTTAAAGATGCAAATCACCTATGGATCCAAAGCTTTTGAAGATAATAACAAACGCTCAATAAATTCTCAACTGAACGTGCGGTGGGATATTTACCCGAGTCAAACAAGCCATTATTTTGCCCATCTACAAAAAGCTGACCCAACAATCATGGATGATTGTAAAGTGATTTATCATGCGTAACGGGCTATGTTACCCTAAGAAATGACTTATGGATAGGGAGTCAAGACTCAGTTCAAAATCTCTGCCTCCCCCTTTTTCCCGACGATTGCAAAACCTGATATATAAAAACTAACGAGAGCTTACAATCCCTAAAAATTACAGAAACTCTTTGGAATTATCTCTCTCTACATTTTTGCATTGTGCATTTCCATTCTACATGTACTCCTTTTTCTTAAAACAAATCTTTGAGTTTTCGCTCTCCCTTCATCCCGTAAACCAGAAAGGCAAATAGATCACAATAAAATGAAAATTTTGGAGTTCAAGTACGGAAAAAATTTAAAAAAATAACAAATGTAAGTAAAGAAAATTTATTCTCACACCGAAAATGAACACAAAAGTTTTGTTGTCCAAGTTTGGTAAATTCCACTAGTTCAACCCCGACAACTTGGAATTTTACAGGAAAGAGATGTCCTCCACACATGCTTTAAAAATGGATATGCATGTTTTAAACATTTAAAGATACAAATCACCTATGGATCCAAAGCTTTTGAAGAGAATAACAAACGCTCATTAAATTCTCAACTGAACGTGCGGTGGGATATTTACCCGAGTCAAGCAAGCCATTATTTTGCCCATCTACAAAAAGCTGAGCCAACGATCATGGATGATTGTAAAGTGATTTATCATGCATAACGGGCTATATTACCCTAAGAAATCACTTATGGATTGGGAGTCAAGACTCAGTTAAAAATCCCTGCCTCCCCCTTTTTCTCGACGATTGCAAAACCTGATATATCAAAACTAAGAAGAGCTTACTATCCCTAAAAATTACAGAAACTCTTTGGAATTATCTATCTCTACATTTGTGCATTGTGCATTTCCATTCTACATGTACTCCTTTTTCTTAAAACAAATATTTGAGTTTTCGCTCTCCCTTCATCCCGTAAAACAAAAAAGGCAAATAGACCACAACAAAATGAAAATTTTGGAGTTCAAGTACGGAAAAAATTTCAACCAATAAAAAATGTAAGTAAAGAAAATTTATTCACACACCACAAATGAACACAAAAGTTTTGTTGTCCAAGTTTGGGAAATTCCACTAGTTCAAGCCCAACAGCGTAGAATTTTACAGGAAAGAGATATCCTCCACACATGCTTTAAAAATGGATATGCAGGTTTTAAACATTTAAAGATACAAGTCACCTATGGATCCAAAGCTTTTGAAGAGAATAACAAACGCTCATTAAATTCTCAACTGAACGTGCGGTGGGATATTTACCCGAGTCAAACAAGCCATTATTTTGCCCATCTACAAAAAGTTTAGCCCACGATCATGGATGATTGTAAAGTGATTTATCATGCGTAACGGGCTATATTACCCTAAGAAATGACTTATGGATTGGGAGTCAAGACTCAGTTAAAAATCCCTGCCTCCCCCTTTTTCCCGACGATTGCAAAACCTGATATATCAAAACTAAGAAGAGCTTACAATCCCTAAAAATTACAAAAACTCTTTGGAGTTATCTATCTCTACATTTGAGCATTGTGCATTTCCATTCTACATTTACTCATTTTTCCAAAAACAAATCTTTGAGTTTTCGCTCTCCCTTCATCCCGTAAATCAAAAAGGCAAATAGATCACAACAAAATAAAAATTTTGGAGTTCAAGTACGGAAAAGATTTAAAACAAAAACAAATGTAAGTAAACAAAATTTATTCACACACCGCAAATGAACACAAAAGTTTTGTTGTCCAAGTTTGGGAAATCCACTAGTTCAACCCCAACAGCTTGGAATTTTATCGGAAAGAGATTTCCTCCACACATGCTTTAAAAATGGATATGCATGTTTTAAACATTAAATATGCAAATCACCTATGGATCCAAAGATTTTGAAGAGAATTACAAACGCTCATTAGATTCTCAACTGAACGTGCGGTGGTTATTTACCCGAGTCAAACAAGCCATTATTTTGCCCATCTACAAAAAGCTAACCAACGATCATGGATGATTGTAAAGTGATTTATCAAGCGTAACGGGCTATATTACCCTAAGAAATGACTTATGGATTGGGAGTCAAGACTCAGTTAAAAATCCCTGCCTCCCCCTTTTTCCCGACGATTGCAAAACCTAATATTTAAAAACTAAGAAGAGCTTACAATCCCTAAAAATTACAGAAACTCTTTGGAATTTTCTCTCGCTAAATTTGTGCACTGTGCATTTTAATTCTACATGTACTCTTTTTTCTTAAAACAAAACTTTGAGTTTTCGCTCTCCCTTCATCCCGTAAACCAAAAAGGTAAATAGATGAAAACAAAATGAAAATTTTGGAGTTCAAGTACGGGAAAATATTAAAACAATAAAAAATGTAAGCAAAGAAAATTTATTCACACACCACAAATGACCACAAAAGTTTTGTTGTCCAAGTTTGGGAAATTCCACTAGTTCAACCCCAACAGCTTGGACTTTTATAGGAAAGAGATTTCCTCCACACATGTTTTAAAAATGGATATGCATGTTTTAAACATGTTAAAGATGCAAATCACCTATGATCCAAAGCTTTTGAAGAGAATAACAAACGCTCATTAAATTCTGTAGTGAACGTGCGGTGGGATATTTACTCGAGTCAAACAAGTCATTATTTTGCCCATCTAGGAAAAGCTGACCCAACGATCATGGATGATTGTAAAGTGATTTATCATTCGTAACGGGCTATATTACCTTAATAAATGACTTATGGATTGGGAGTCAAGACTCAGTTAAAAATTCCTGCCTCCCCCTTTTTCGCGACGATTGCAAAACCTGATATATAAAAACTAAGAAGAGCTTACAATCCCTAAAAATTACAGAAACTCATAGGAATTATCTCTCTCTGCATTTGTGCATTGTGCATATCCATTCTACATGTACTTTTTTTCTTAAAACAAAACTTTGAGTTTTCGCTCTCCCTTCATTCTGTAAACCAAAAAGGTAAATAGATCACAACAAAATGAAAATTTTGGAGTTCAAGTACGGAAAAAATTTAAAACAATAACAAATGTAAGTAAAGAAAATTTATTCTCACACCACAAATGAGCACAAAAGTTTTATTGTCCAAGTCTGGGAAATTCCACTAGTTTAACCCCAACAGCGTGGAATTTTATAGGAAAGAAATGTCCTCCACACATGCTTTAAAAATAGATATGCATGTTTCAAACATGTTAAAGATGCAAATCACCTATGGATCCAAAGCTTTTGAAGAGAATAACAAACGCTCATTAAATTCTCAACTGAACATGAGGTGGATATTTACCTAAGTCAAACTAGCCATTATTTTGCCCATCTACAAAAAGTTGACCCAACGATCATGGATGATTGTAAAGTGATTTATGATGCGTAACGGGCTATATTAACCTAAGAAATGACTTATGGATTGGGAGTCCAGACTCAGTTAAAAATCCCTGCCTCCCCCTTTTTCCCGACGATTGCAAAACCTGATATATAAAAAATAAGAAGAGCTTACAATCCCTAAGAATTACCAAAACTCTTTGGAATTATCTCGCTCTACATTTGTGCACTATACATTTTTATTTTAGATGTACACTTTTTCCACAAGTCAAAACTTTGATTTTTCGCTCTCCCTTCATCCCGTAAACCAAAAAGGCAAATAGATCACTACGAAATGAAAATTTTAGAGTTCATGTACAGAAAAAAATTTAAAACAATAACAAATGTAAGTAAAGAAAATTTATTCACACACCACAAATGAACACAAAAGTTTTGTTGTCCAAGTTTGGGAAATTCCACTAGTTCAACCCCAACAGCTTGGAATTTTATAAGAATGAGATTTCCTCCACACATGCTTTAAAAATGGATATGCATGTTTTAAACATGTTAAAAATGCAAATCACCTAAGGATCAGAAAATTTTTAAGAGAATAAAAAACGCTCATTAAATTCTCAACTAAACGTGCGGTGGATATTTACCCGAGTCAAACAAGCTACTAAATTGCCCATCTACAAAAAGCTGACCCAACGATCATGGATGATTGTAAAGTGATTTATCAAGCGCAACGGGCTATATTACCCTAAGAAATGACTTATGGATTGGGAGTATGGACTCAGTTAAAAATTCCTGCCTCCTCCTTTTTCCTGACGATTGCACAACCTGATATATAAAAATAAAGAAGAGCTTACAATCCCTAAAAATTACTGAAACTATTTTGAATTATCTCTCTCTACATTTGTCCATTGTGCATTTCCATTCTACATGTACTCTTTTTTCTTAAAAAAAAACTTTGAGTTTTTGCTCTCCCTTCATCCCGTAAACCAAAAAGGCAAATATATCACAACAAAATGAAAATTTTGGAATTCAAGTACGGAAAAAATTTAAAACAATAACAAGTGTAAGTAAAGAAAATTTATTCACACCCCACAAATGAACACAAAAGTTTTGTTGTCCAAGTTTGGGAAATTTCACTAGTTCGACCCCAACAGCTTGGAATTTTATAGGAAAGAGATTTCCTCCACATATGCTTTAAAAATGGATATGCATGTTTTAAACATGTTAATGATGCAAATCACCTATGGATCCAAAGCTTTTGAAGAGAATAAGAAACGCTCATTAAATTCTCAAGTGAACGTGCGGTGGGATATTTACCCGAGTCAAACAGGCCATTAATTTTCCCATCTACAAAAAGCTGACCCAACGATCATGGATGATTGTAAAGTGATTTATCATTCCTTACGGGCTATATTATGCTAAGAAATGACTTATGGATTGGGAGTCAAGACTCAGTTGAAAATCCCTGCCTCCCCCTTTTTCCCGACGACTGCAAAACCTGATATATAAAAATAAAGAAGAGCTTACATTCCCTAAAAATTACAGAAACTCTATGGAATTATCTCGCTCTACATTTGTGCTTGTGCATTTCCGTTCTACATATACTTTTTTTTCTGAAAATAAAACTTTGAGTTTTCACTCTCCCTTCATCCCGTAAACCAAAAAGGCAAATAGATCACAACAAAATGACAATTTTGGAGTTCAAGTACGGAAATAATTTAAAACAATAACAAATGTAATTAATGAAAAATTATTCACACACCACAAATGAACACAAAAGTTTGGTTGTCCATGTTTGGGAAATTCCACTAGTTCATCCCTAACAGCTTGGACTTTTATAGAAAAGGGATTAGCTCCACACATGCTTTAAAAATGGATATGCATGTTTTAAACATGTTAATGATGCAAATCCCCTATGGATCGAAACCTTTTTAAGAGAATAAGAAACGCTCATTAAATTCTCAAGAGAACGTGCGGTGGGATATTTACCCGAGTCAAACAAGCCATTAATTTGCCCATCTACAAAAAGCTGACACAACGATCATGGATGATTGTAAAGTGTTTTGTCATACGTTATGGGCTATATTACTGTAAGAAATGACTTATGGATTGGGAGTCAAGACTCAGTTAAAAATCCCTGCCTCCTCCTTTTTCCCGACGACTGTAAAACCTGATATATAAAAACTAAAAACAACTTACAATCCCTAAAAATTACAGAAACTCTTTGGAATTATCTCGCTCTACATTTGTGCATTGTGCATTTCTGTTCTACATGTACTTTTTTTTCTTAAAACAAAACTTTGAGTTTTTGCTCTCCCTTCATCCCGAAACCCAAAAAGGCAAATAGATCACAACAAAATGAAAATTTTGGAGTTCAAGTACGGAAAAAATTTAAAAAAATAACAAATGAAAGTAAAGAAAATTTATTCACACACCACAAATGAACACAAAAGTTTTTTTGTCCAAGTTTGGGAAATTCCACTAGTTCAACCCCAACAGCTTGGAATTTTATAGGAAAGCGATTTCCTCCACACATTATTTAAAAATGGATATGCATGTTTTAAACATGTTAAAGATGCAAATCACCTATGGATCCAAATATTTTGAAGAGAATAACAAACGCTCATTAAATTCTCAAGTGAACGTGCGGTGGGATATTTACCAGAGTCAAACATGCCATTATTTTGCCCATCTACAAAAAGCTGACCCAACGATCATGGATGATTGTAAAGTGATTTATCATGCGTAAAGGGCTATATTACCCTAAGAAATGACTTATCCATTGGGAGTCAAGACTGAGTTAAAAATCCCTGCCTCCCCCTTTTTCCCGACGATTGCTAAACCTGATATATAAAAACTAAGAACAGCTTACATTCCTTAAAAATTACAGAAACTCTTTGGAATTATCTCGCTCTACATTTGTGCATTGTGCAGTTCCGTTGTACATGTACTCTTTTTTCTTAAAACAAAACTTTGAGTTTTCTGTCTCCCTTCATCCTGTAAACCAAAATGGCAGATAGATCACAAAAAAATGAAAATTTTGGAATTAAGTACGGAAAAAATTTTAAACAATAACAAATGTAAGTAAAGAAAATTAATTCACACACCACAAATGAACACAAAAGTTTTGTTGTCCAAGTTTGGGAAATTCCACTAGTTCGACCCCAACAGCTTGGAATTTTATAGGAAAGAGATTCCCTCCACACATGCTTTAAAAATGTATATGCATGTTTTAAACATGTTAATGATGCAAATCCCCTTTGGATCCAAACCTTTTTAAGAGAATAAAAAATGCTCATTAAATTCTCAAGAGAACATGCGGTGGGATATTTACCTGAGTCAAACAAGCCATTAATTTTCCCATCTACAAAAAGCTGACACAACGATCATGGATGATTGTAAAGTGTTTTGCAATACGTTATGGGCTATATTACTGTAAGAAATGACTTATGGATTGGGAGTCAAGACTCAGTTAAAAATCCCTGCCTCCTCCTTTTTCCCGACGAATGTAAAACCTGATATATAAAAAGTAAAAACAACTTACAATCCCTAACAATTACAGAAACTCTTTGGAATTATCTCGCTCTACATTTGTGCATTGTGCATTTCCGTTCTACATGTACTCTTTTTTCTTAAAACAAAACTTTGAGTTTTTGCTCTCCCTTCATCCCGAAACCCAAAAAGGCAAATAGATCACAACAAAATGAAAATTTTGGAGTTCAAGTACGGAAAAAATTTAAAAAAATAACAAATGAAAGTAAAGAAAATTTATTCACACACCACAAATGAACACAAAAGTTTTTTTGTCCAAGTTTGGGAAATTCCACTAGTTCAACCCTAACAGCTTGGAACTTTATAAGAAAGAGATTTCCTCCACACATGCTTTAAAAATGGATATGCTTGTTTTAAACATGTTAAAGATGCAAAGTCACCTATGGATCCAAAGCTTTTGAAGAGAATAACAAACGCTCATTAAATTCTCAAGTGAACGTGCGGTGGGATATTTACCCGAGTCAAACAAGCCATTATTTTGCCCATTTACAAAAAGCTGACCCAACGATCATGGATGATTGTAAAGTGATTTATCATGCGTAACGGGCTATATTACCCTAAGAAATGACTTATGGATTGGGAGTCCAGACTCAGTTAAAAATCCCTGCCTCCCCCTTTTTCCAGACGATTGCAAAACATGATATATAAAAACTAAGAAGAGCTTTCAATCCCTAAAAATTACAGAAACTCTTTGGAATTATCTCGCTCTACATTTGTGCATTGTGCAGTTCCATTGTACATGTACTCTTTTTTCTTAAAACAAAACTTTGAGTTTTCGGTCTCCCTTCATCCCGTAAACCAAAATGGCAGATAGATCACAACAAAATGAAAATTTTGGAATTCAAGTACGGAAAAAATTTTAAACAATAACAAATGTAAGTAAAGAAAATTAATTCACACACCACAAATGAACACAAAAGTTTTGTTGTCCAAGTTTGGGAAATTCCACTAGTTCGACCCCAACAGCTTGGAATTTTATAGGAAAGAGATTCCCTCCACACATGCTTTAAAAATGGATATGCATGTTTTAAACATGTTAATGATGCAAATCCCCTTTGGATCCAAACCTTTTTAAGAGAATAAAAAATGCTCATTAAATTCTCAAGAGAACATGCGGTGGGATATTTACCTGAGTCAAACAAGCCATTAATTTTCCCATCTACAAAAAGCTGACACAACGATCATGGATGATTGTAAAGTGATTTATCATACGTTATGGGCTATATTACTGTAAGAAATGACTTATGGATTGGGAATCAAGACTCAGTTAAAAACCCCTGCCTCCTCTTTTTTCCCGACGATTGCAAAACTTGATATATAAAAACTAAGAAGAGCTTACAATCCCTAAAAATTACAGAAACTCTTTGGAATTATCTCGCTCTACATTTGTGCATTGTGCATTTCCGTTCTACAGGTACTCTTATTTCTTAAAACAAAACTTTGAGTTTTTGCTCTCCCTTCATCCCGTAATCCAAAAAGGCAAATAGATCACAACAAAATGAAAATTTTGGAGTTCAAGAAAAAATTTAAAACAATAACAAATGTAAGTAAAAAAAATTTATTCACACACCACAAATGAACACAAAAGTTTTTTTTGTCCAAATTTGGGAAATTCCACTAGTTCAACCCCAATAGCTTGGAATTTTATAAGAAAGAGATTTCCTCCAAACATGCGTTAAAAATGGATATGCATGTTTTAAACATGTTAAAGATGCAAATCACCTATGGATCCAAAGCTTTTGAAGAGAATAAGAAACGCTCATTAAATTCTCAAGTGCACGTGCGGTGGGATATTTACCCGTGTCAAACAAGCCATTAATTTGCCCATCTACAAAAAGCTGACCCAACGATCATGGATGATTGTAAAGTGATTTATCATGCGTTACGGGCTATATTACCCTAAGAAATGACTTATGGATTGGGAGTCAAGACTCAGTTAAAAATCCCAGCCTCCCCCTTTTTCCCGACGTTTGCAAAACCTGATATACAAAAACTACGAAGAGCTTACAATCCCTAAAAATTACAGAAACTCTTTGGAATTATCTCTCTCTATATTTGTGCATTGTTGAGTTCCGTTGTTCATGTACACTTTTTTCTTAAAACAAAACTTTGAGTTTTCGCTCTCCCTTCATCCCGTAAACCAAAAAGGCAAATAGATCACAACAAAATGAAAATTTTGGAGCTCAAGTACAGAAAAAATTTAAAACAATAACAAATGTAAGTAAAAAAATTTATTCACACACCACAAATAAACACAAAAGTTTTGTTGTCCAAGTTTGGAAAATTCCACTAGTTCAACCCCAACAGCTTGGAATTTTATAAGAAAAAGATTTCCTCCACACATGCTTTAAAAATGGATATGCATGTTTTAAACATGTTAATGATCCAAATCACCTTTGGATCCAAAGCTTTTGAAAAGAATAAGAAACGCTCATTAAATTCTCAAGTGAACGTGCGGGGGGATATTTACCCGAGTCAAACAAGCCATTATTTTGCCCATCTACAAAAAGCTGACCCAACGATCATGGATGATTGTAAAGTGATTTATCTTGCGTTACAGGGTATATTACCATAAGAAATGACTGATGGATAGGGAGTCAAGTCTCAGTTAAAAATCCTTGCCTCCCCCTTTTTCCTGACGATTGCAAAACCTGATATATAAAAACTAAGAAGAGCTTACAATCCCTAAAAATTACAGAAACTCTTTGGAATTTTCTCGCTCTACATTTGTGCATTGTGCATTTCCGTTCTACATGTACTCTTTTTTCTTAAAAAAAAACTTTGTGTTTTCACTTTTCTTTCATCCCGTAAACCAAAAAGGCAAATAGATCACAACAAAATGATAATTTTGGAGTTCAAGTACGGAAAAAATTTAAAACAATAAAAAATGAAAGTAAATAAAAATTATTCACACACCACAAATGAACACAAAAGTTTTGTTGTCCATGTTTGGGAAATTCCACTAGTTCAACCCCAACAGCTTGGAATTTTGTAGGAAAGAGATTCCCTCCACACATGCTTTAAAAATGGATATGCATGTTTTAAACATTTTAATGATGCAAATCACCTATGGATCCAAAGCTTTTGAAGAGAATAAGAAACGCTCATTAAATTCTCAAGTGAACGTGCGGTGGGATATTTACCCGAGTCAAACAAGCCATTAATTTGCCCATCTACAAAAAGCTGACCCAACGATCATGAATGATTGTAAAGTGATTTACCATACGTTACGGGCTATATTACCCTAAGAAATGACTTATGGATTGGGAGTCAAGACTCAGTTAAAAATCCCTGCCTCCCCCTTTCTCCTGATGGCCGAAAAACCTAATATATAAAAACTAAGAAGAGCTTACAATCCCTAAAAATTAGAGAAACTCTATGGAATTATCTCGCTCCACATTTGTGCATTATGCATTTCTGTTCTACATGTACTCTTTTTTCTTAAAACAAAACTTTGAGTTTTCACTCTCCCTTCATCCCGTAAACCAAAAAGGCAAATAGATCACAACAAAATGAAAATTTTTGAGTTCAAGTACGGAAAAAATTTAAAACAATAACAAATGTAAGTAAAGAAAAATTATTCACACACCACAAATGAACACAAAAGTTTTGTTGTCCAAGTTTGGGAAATTCCACTAGTTCAACCCTAACAGCTTGGAATTTTATAGGAAAGAGATTAGCTCCACACATGCTTTAAAAATGGATATGCATGTTATAAACATGTTAATGATGCAAATCCCCTATGGATCGAAACCTTTTTAAGAGAATAAGAAACGCTCATTAAATTCTCAAGAGAACGTGCGGTGGGATATTTACCCGAGTCAAACAAGCCATTAATTTGCCCATCTACAAAAAGCTGACACAACCATCATGGATGATTGTAAAGTGATTTATCATACGTTATGGGCTATATTACCATAAGAAATGACTTGTGGATTAGGAGTCAAGACTCAGATAAAAATCCCTGCCTCCTCCTTTTTCCCGACGATTGCAAAACTTGATATATAAAAACTAAGAAGAGCTTACAATCCCTAAAAATTACAGAAACTCTTCGGAATTATCTCTCTCTACATTTGTGCACTGTGCATTTTCATTTTAGATGTACACTTTTTTCATAAAGCAAAACTTTGAGTTTTCGCTCTCCCTTCATCCCGTAAACCAAAAAGGCAAATAGATCACAACAAAATGAAAATTTTGGAGTTCAAGTACGGAAAAAAATTAAAACAATAACAAATATAAGTAAACAAAATTTATTCACACACGAAAATTGAACACAAAAGTTTTGTATTCCAAGTTTGGAAAATTCCACTAGTTCAACCCAAACAGCTTGGATTTTTATAGGAAAGAGATTTCCTCCACACATGCTTTAAAAATGGATTTGCATGTTTTAAACATGTTAAAGATGCAAATCACCTATGGATCCAAAGCTTTTGAAGAGAATAACAAACGCTCATTAAATTCTCAAGTGAACGTGCGGTGGAATATTTACCCGAGTCAAACAAGCTATTATTTTGCCCATCTACCAAAAGGTGACCCAACAATCATGGATGATTGTAAAGTGATTTATCTTGCATAACCGGCTATATTACCCTAAGAAATGAGTTATGGATTCAGAGTCAAGACTCAGTTAAAAATCCTTGTCTCCCCCTTTTTCCCGACGATTGCAAAACCGGATATATGAAAACTAAGAAGAGCTTACAATCCCTAAAAATTACAGAAACTCTTTGGAATTATCTCTATCTACATTTGTGCATTGTGCATTTCCATTCTTCATGTACTCTTTTTTCTTAAAACAAAACTTTGAGTTTTCGCTCTCCCTTCATCCCGTAAACCGAAAAGGTAAATAGATCACAACAAAATGAAACTTTTGGAGTTCAAGTACGAAAAAAGTTTCAAACAGTATAAAATGTATGTAAAGAAAATTTATTCACACACCACAAATGAACGTAAAAGCTTTGTTGTCCATGTTTGGGAAATTCCAATAGTTCAACTCCAACAGCTTGGAATTTTATAGGAAAGAGATTTCCTCCACACATGCTTTAAAAATGGATATGCATTTTTTAAACATGTTAATGATGCAAATCACATACGGATCCAAATCTTTTGTAGAGAATAACAAACGCCCATTAAATTCTCAAGTGAACATGCGGTAGGATATTTACCTGAGTCAAACAAGCCATTATTTTTCCCATCTACAAAAAGCTGACCCAACGATCATGGATGATTGAAAAGTGATTTATCATGCGTAACGGGCTACATTACCCTAAGAAATGACGTATGGATTGGAAGTCAAGACTGAGTTAAAAATCCCTGCCTCCCCCTTTTTCCCAACGATTGCAAAACCTGATATATAAAAACTAAGAAGAGCTTATAATCCCTAAAAATTATAGAAACTATTTGGAATTATCTCTCTCTACATTTGTACATTGTGCATTTCCATTCTACATGTACTCTTTTTTCTTAAAACAAAACTATTAGTTTTCGCTCTCCCTTCATCCCATAAACCAAAAAGGCAAATAGATCACGACAAAATGAAAATTTTGGAGTTCAAGTACCAAAAAAATTTAAAACAATAACAAATGTAAGTAAAGAAAATTTATTCACACACCACAAATGAACACAAAAGTTTTTTTGTCCAAGTTTGGGAAATTCCAGTAGTTCAACCCTAACAGCTTGGAATTTTATAAGAAAGAGATTTCCTCCGCACATGCTTAAAAAATGGATTTGCATGTTTTAAACATTTTAAAGATGCAAATCACCGATGGATCCAAAGCTTTTGTAGAGAATAACAAACGCTCATTCAATTCTCAAGTGAACGTGTGGTGGGATATTTACCCGAGTCAAACAAGCCATTATTTTGCCCATCTACAAAAAGCTGACCCAACAATCATGGATGAATGTAAAGTGATTTGGCAAATAGATCACAACAAAATGAAAATTTTGGAGTTCAAGTACGGAAAAAATTTAAAACAATAACAAATGTAAGTAAAGAAAATTTATTCACACACCACAAATGAACGCAAAAGTTTTGTTGTCCAAGTTTGGGAAATTCCACTAGTTCAACCCCAACAGCTTGAAATTTTATAGGAAAGAGATTGCCTCCACACATGCTTTAAAAATGGATATCCATGTTTTAAACATGTTAATGATACCAATCACCTACGGATCCAAAGCTTTTGAAGAGAATAACAAACGCTCATTAAATTCTCAAGTGAACGTGCGGTGGGATATTTACCCGAGTCAAACAAGCCATTATTTTGCCCATTTACAAAAAGCTGACCCAACGATCATGGATGACTGTAAAGTGATTTATCATGTGTAACGGGCTATATTACAATATGAAATGACTTATGGATTGGGAGTCAAGACTCAGTTAAAAATCCCTGCCTCCCCCTTTTTCCCGACGATTGCAAAACCTGATATAAAAAAACTATGAAGATCTTACAATCCCTAAAAATTACAAAAACTATTTGGAATTATCTCTCTCTACATTTCTGCATTGTGCATTTCCATTGTACATGTACTCTTTTTTCTTAAAACAAAACTTTGAATTTTCACTCTCCCTTGATCCCGTAAACCAAAAAGGCAAATAGATCACAACAAAATGAAAATTTTGGAGTTCAAGTACGGAAAAAATTTAAAACAATAACAAATGTAAGTAAAGAAAATTTATTCACACACCACAAATGAAAGCAAAAGTTTTGTTGTCCAAGTTTTGGAAATTCCACTAGTTAAACCCCAACAACTTGGAATTTTATAGGAAAGAGATTTCCTCCACACATGCTTTAAAAATGGATATGCATGTTTTAAACATGTTAATGATACAAATCATCTACGGATCCAAAGATTTTGAAGAGAATAACAAACGCTCATTAAATTCTCAAGTGAACGTGCGGTGGGATATTTACCCGAGTCAAACAAGCCATTATTTTGCCCATCTACAAAAAGCTAACACAACGATCATGGATGATTGTAAAGTGATTTATCATGCGTAACGGGCTATATTACCCTAAGAAATTTTTTATGGATTGGGAGTCAAGACTAAGTTAAAAATCTCTGCCTCCCCCTTTTTCCCGACGATTGCAAAACCTGATATATAAAAACTAAGAAGAGCTTACAATCCCTAAAAATTTCAGAAACTATTTGGAATTATCTCTCTGTACATTTCTTCATTGTGCATTTCCATTCTACATGTACACTTTTTTCTTAAAACAAAACTTTGAGTTTTCGCTCTCCCTTCATGCCGTAAACCAAAAAGGCAAATAAATCACAACAGCATAAAAATTTTAGAGTTCATGTACGGAAAAAAAATTAAAACAATAAAAAATGTAAGTAAAGAAAATTTATTCACATTCCACAAATGAACACAAAAGTTTTGTTGTCGAAGTTAGGGAAATTCCAATAGTTCAACCCGAACAGCTTGGAATTTTATAAGGAAGAGATTTCCTCCACACATGCTTAAAAAATGGATTTGCATGTTTTAAAAATGCAAATCACCTATGGATCCATATCTTTTGAAGAGAATAACAAACACTCGTTAAATTCTCAAGTGAACATGCGGTGGGATATTTACCCGAGCAAACAAGCCATTATTTTGCCCATCTACAAAAAGCAGACCCAACCGTCATGGACGATTGTAAAGTGATTTATCATGCGTAACGGGCCATATTACCCTAAGAAATGACTTATGGATTGGGAGTCAAGACTCAGTTAAAAATCCCTACCTCCCCCTTTTTCCCGACGATTGTAAAACCTGATATATAAAAACTAAGAAGATCTTACAATCCCTAAAAATTATAGAAACTCTTTGGAATTATCTCTCTCTACATTTGTGCATTGTGCATTTCCATTCTACATGTACTCTTTTTTCTTAAAACAAAACTTTGAGTTTTCACTCTCCCTTCATCCCATAAACCAAAAAGGCAAATAGATCACAACAACATGAAAATTTAAGAGTTCATGTACAGAAAAAAAATTAAAACAATAAAAAATTTAAGTAAAGAAAATTTATTCACACACTACAAATGAACACAAAAGTTTTGTTGTCGAAGTTAGGGAAATTCCAATAGTTCAACCCCAACAGCTTGGAATTTTATAAGAAAGAGATTTCCTCCACACATGCTTAAAAAATAGATATGCATGTTTTAAACATGTTAATGATGCAAATCACCTACGGATCCAAAGCTTCTGAAGAAAATAACAAACGCTCATTAAAATCTCAAGTGAACGTGCGGTGGGATATTTACCTGAGTCAAACAAGCCATTATTTTGCCCATCTACGAAAAGTTGATCCAACGATCATGGATGATTGTAAAGTGATTTATCATGCGTAACGGGCTATATTACCCTAAGAAATGACTTATGGATTGGGAGTCAAGACTCAGTAAAAAATCCCTGCCTCCCCCTTTTTCCCGACGATTGCAAAACCTTATATATAAAAAATAAGAAGAGCTTACAATCCCTAAAAATTACAGAAACTCTTTGGTATTATCTCGCTCCACATTTTTACACTGTGCATTTTCAATTTAGATGTACACTTTTTTCATCAATCAAAACTTTGAGTTTTCGCTCTCCCTTCATCCCGTAAACCAAAAAGGCAAATAGATCACTACAAAATGAAAATTTTAGAGTTCATGTACGGAAAAAAAATTAAAAAAATAACAAATGTAATTAAAGAAAATTTATTCATACACCACAAATGAACACAAAAGTTTTTTTGTCCAAGTTTGGGAAATTCCACTAGTTCAACCCCAACAGCTTGGAATTTTATAAGAAGGAGATTTCCTCCACACATGCTTAAAAAATGGATTTGCATGTTTTAAACATGTTAAAGATGCAAATCACCTATGGATCCAAAGCTTTTGAAGAGAATAACAAACGCTCATTAAATTCTCAAGTGAACGTGCGGTGGGATATTTACCCGAGTCAAACAAGCCATTATTTTGCCCATCTACAAAAAGCTGACCCAACGATCATGGATGATTGTAAAGTGATTTATCATGCGTAACGGGCTATATTACCCTAAGAAATGACTTATGGATTGGGAGTCAAGACTCAGTAAAAAATCCCTGCCTCCCCCTTTTTCCCGGCGATTGCAAAACCTTATATATAAAAACTAAGAAGAGCTTACAATCCCTAAAAATTACAGAAACACTTTGGTATTATCTCGCTCCACATTTTTACACTGTGCATTTTCAATTTAGATGTACACTTTTTTCATAAATCAAAACTTTGAGTTTTCGCTCTCCCTTCATCCCGTAAACCAAAAAGGCAAATAGATCACTACAAAATGAAACTTTTATAGTTCATGTACGGAAAAAAATTTAAAACAATAACAAATGTAAGTAAAGAAAATTTATTCACACACCACAAAAGAACACAAAAGTTTTTTTGTCCAAGTTTGAGAAATTCCACTAGTTCAACTCCAACAGCTTGGAATTTTATAAGAAAGAGATTTCCTCCACATATGCTTAAAAAATGGATTTGCACTTTTTTAACATGTTAAAAATGCAAATCACCGATGGATCCAAAGCTTTTGAAGAGAATAACAAACGCTCATTAAATTCTCAAGTGAACATGCGGTAGGATATTTACCCGAGTCAAACAAGCCATTATTTTCCCCATCTACAAAAAGTTGACCCAACGATCATGGATTATTGTAAGGTGATTTATCATGCGTAACGGGCTATATTACCCTAAGAAATGACTTATGGATTGGGAGTCAAGATTCAGTTAAAAATCCTTGCCTCCTCCTTTTTCACGACGATTGCAAAACCTGATATATAAAAACTAAGAAGAGCTTACAATCCCTAAAAATTACAGAAACTCTTTGGAATTATCTCTCTCTACATTTGTACACTGTGCATTTTCATTTTAGATGTACACTTTTTTCATAAATCAAAACTTTGAGTTTTCGCTCTCACTTCATCCCGTAAACCAAAAAGGCAAATAGATCACAACAAAATAAAAATTTTGGAGTTCAAGTACGGAAAGAATTTAAAACAATAAAAAATGTAAGTAAAGAAAATTTAATCACTCACCACAAATGAACGCAAAAGTTTTGTTGTCCAAGTTTGGGAAATTCCACTAGTTCAACCCCAACAGCTTGGAATTTTATAGGAAAGAGATTTCCTCCACACATGCTTTAAAAATAGATATGCATGTTTTAAACATGTTAATGATACAAATCACCTACAAACGCTCATTAAATTCTCAAGTGAACGTGCGGTGGGATATTTACCCATCTCAAACAAGCCATTATTTTCCGATCTACTAAAAGCTGACCCAACGATCATGGATGATTGTAAAGTGATTTATCATGCGTAACGGGCTATATTGCCCTAAGAAATTGACTTATGGATTGGGAGTCAAGACTCAGTTAAAAATACCTGCACCCCCCCCCCCCCCCCCCCCCCCCCCCCACCTTTTTCCCGAAGATTGCAAAACCTGATATATAAAAACTAAGAAGAGCTTACAATCCCTAAAAATTACAGAAAGTCACTGGAATTATCTCTCTCAACATTTGTGCATTGTGAATTTCCATTCTACAAGTACTCTTTTTTCTTAAAACAAAACTTTGAGTTTTCGCTCTCCCTTCATCCCGTAAACCAAAAAGGCAAATAGATCACTATAAAGCGAAGATTTTAGAGTTAATGTACGAAAAGAAAGTTAAAACAATAACATATGTAACTAAAGAAAATTTATTCACACACCACAAATGAACACAAAAGTTTTTTTGTCCAAGTTTGGGAAATTCCACTAGTTGAACCCCAACAGCTTGGAATTTTATAAGAAAAAGATTTCCTCCACACATGCTTAAAAAATGGATTTGCATGTTTTAAACATGTTAAAGATGCAAATCACTGATGGATCCAAAGCTTTTGAAGTGAAAAATAAACGCTCATTAAATTCTCAAATGAACATGCGATGGGATATTTACCCGAGTCAAACAAGCCATTATTTTGCCCATCTACAAAAAGCTAACCCAACGATCATGGATGATTGTAAAGTGATTTATCATGTGTAACGGGCTATATTACCCTAAGAAATGTCCTATGGATTGGGAGTCAAGACTGCAGTTAAAAATCCACGCCTCCCACTTTTTCCCGACATTTGCAAAACCTGATATATAAAAACTAAGAAGAGCTTACAATAACAAAAAATTACTGAAACTCTTGGAATTATCTCGCTCTATATTTGTGCACTGTGCATTTTCATTTTAGATGTACACTTTTTTCATAAATCAAAACTTTGAGTTTTCGCTCTCCCTTCATCCTGTAAACCGAAAAGGCAAATAGATCACTACAAAATGAAAATTTTATAGTTCATGTACGGACAATAATTTAAAACAATAACAAATATAAGTAAAGAAAATTTATTCACACACGACAAAAGAATACAAAAGTTTTTTTGTCCAAGTTTGGGAAGTTCCACTAGTTCAACCCCAACAGCTTGGAATTTTATAAGAAAGAGATTTCCTCCACATATGCCTAAAAAATGGATTTGCACTTTTTTAAGATGTTAAAAATGCAAATCACCGATGGATCCAAAGCTTTTGAAGAGAATAACAAAAGCTCATTAAATTTTCAACTGAACGTACGGTGGATAGTTACCCGAGTCAAACAAGACATTTTTTTGCACATCTACAAAAAGCAGACCCAACCGTCATGGACGATTGTAAAGTGATTTATCATGCGTAACGGGCCATATTACCCTAAGAAATGACTTATGGATTGGGAGTCAAGACTCAGTTAAAAATCCCTGCCTCCCCCTTTTTCCCGACGATTGTAAAACCTGATATATAAAAACTAAGAAGATCTTACAATCCCTAAAAATTATAGAAACTCTTTGGAATTATCTCTCTCTACATTTGTGCATTGTGCATTTCCATTACATGTACTCTTTTTTCTTAAAACAAAACTTTGAGTTTTCACTCTCCCTTCATCTCGTAAACCAAAAAGGCAAATAGATCACAACAAAATGAAAATTTTGGAGTTCAAGTACGGGAAAAATTTAAAACAATAACAAATATAAGTAAAGAAAATTAATTCACACACCACAAATGAACACAAAAGTGTTGTTGTCCAAGTTTGGGAAATTCCACTTGTTCAACCCCAACAGCTTAGAATTTTACAGGAAAGAGATTTCCTCCACACATGCTTTAAAAATGGATATGCATGTTTTAAACATGTTAAAAATGCAAATTACCGATGGATCCAATGCTTTTGAAGAGAATAACAAAAGCTCATTAAATTTTCAACTGAACGTACGGTGGATAGTTACCCGAGTCAAACAAGACATTTTTTTGCACATCTACAAAAAGCTGACCCAACGATCATGGATGATTGTAAAGTGATTTATCATGCGTAACAGGCTATATTACCCTAAGAAATGACTTATGGATTGGGAGTCAAGACTCAGTTAAAAATCCATTCCTCCCCCTTTTACCCGACGATTGCAAAACCTGATATATAAAAACTAAGAAGAGCTTACAATCCCTAAAAATTATAGAAACTGTTTGGAATTATCTCTCTCTATATTTGTGCACTGTGCATTTTCATTTTAGATGTACACTTTTTTCATAAATCAAAACTTTGAGTTTTCGCTCTCCCTTCATCCCGTAAACCGAAAAGGCAAATAGATCACTACAAAATGAAAATTTTATAGTTCATGTACGGAAAAAAATTTAAAACAATAACAAATATAAGTAAAGAAAATTTATTCACACACGACAAAAGAATACAAAATTTTTTTTGTCCAAGTTTGGGAAGTTCCACTAGTTCAACCCCAACAGCTTGGAATTTTATAAGAAAGAGATTTCCTCCACATATGCCTAAAAAATGGATTTGCACTTTTTTAAGATGTTAAAAATGCAAATCACCGATGGATCCAAAGCTTTTGAAGAGAATAACAAACGCTCATTAAATTCTCAAGTGAACATGCGGTAGGATATTTACCCGAGTCAAACAAGCCATTATTTTCCCCATCTACAAAAAGTTGACCCAACGATCATGGATTATTGTAAGGTGATTTATCATGCGTAACGGGCTATATTACCCTAAGAAAGGACTTATGGATTGGGAGTCAAGATTCAGTTAAAAATCCTTGCCTCCCCCTTTTTCACGACGATTGCAAAACCTGATATATAAAAACTAAGAAGAGCTTACAATCCCTAAAAATTACAGAAACTCTTTGGAATTATCTCTCTCTACATTTTTGCACTGTGCATTTTCATTTTAGATGTACACTTTTTTCATAAATCAAAACTTTAAGTTTTCGCTCTCCCTTCATCCCGTAAACCAAAAAGGCAAATAGATCACAACAAAATGAAAATTTTGGAGTTCAAGTACGGAAAGAATTTAAAACAATAACAAATGTAAGTAAAGAAAATTTATTCTCTCACCACAAATGAACGCAAAAGTTTTGTTGTCCAAGTTTGGGAAATTCCACTAGTTCAACCCCAACAACTTGGAATTTTATAGGAAAGAGATTTCCTCCACACCTGCTTTAAAAATGGATATGCATGTTTTAAACATGTTAATGATGCAAATCACCTACGGATCCAAGGATTTTGAAGAGAATAACAAACGCTTATTAAATTCTCAAGTGAACGTGCGGTGGGATATTTACCCAACTCAAACAAGCCATTATTTTCCGATCTACTAAAAGCTGACCCAACGATCATGGATGATTGTAAAGTGATTTATCATGCGTAACGGGCTATATTGCCCTAAGAAATTGACTTATGGATTGGGAGTCAAGACTCAGTTAAAAATCCCTGCCCCCCCCCCCCCCCCCCCCTTTTTTCCCGAAGATTGCAAAACCTGATATATAAAAACTAAGAAGAGCTTACAATCCCTAAAAATTTTAGAAACTCACTGGAATTATCTCTCTCAACATTTGTGCATTGTGAATTTCCATTCTACAAGTACTCTTTTTTCTTAAAACAAAACTTTGAGTTTTCGTTGTCCCTTCATCCCGTAAACCAAAAAGGCAAATAGATCACTATAAAGTGAATATTTTAGAGTTAATGTACGGAAAAAAATTTAAAACAATAACAAATGTAACTAAAGAAAATTTATTCACACACCACAAATGAACAGAAAAGTTTTTTTGTCCAAGTTTGGGAAATTCCACTAGTTGAACCCCAACAGCTTGGAATTTTATAAGAAAGAGATTTCCTCCACACATGCTTAAAAAATGGATTTGCATGTTTTAAAAATGTTAAAGATGCAAATCACTGATGGATCCAAAGCTTTTGAAGCGAAAAGTAAACGCTCATTAAATTCTCAAGTGAACATGCGATGGGATATTTACCCGAGTCAAACAAGCCATTATTTTGCCCATCTACAAAAAGCTGACCCAACGATCATGGATGATTGTAAAGTGATTTATCATCCGTAACGAGCTATATTACCCTAAGAAATGTCCTATGGATTGGGAGTCAAGACTCAGTAAAAAATCCATGCCTCCCACTTTTTCCCGACATTTACAAAACCTGATATATAAAAACTAAGAAGAGCTTACAATCACAAAAAATTACAGAAACTCTTGGAATTATCTCGCTCTACTTTTGTGGATTGTGCATTTCCATTACATGTACTCTTTTTTCTTAAAACAAAACTTTGAGTTTTCGCTCTCCCTTCATCCCGTAAACCAAAAAGGCAAATAGATCACAACAAAATGAAAATTTTGGAGTTCAAGTACGGGAAAAATTTAAAACAATAACAAATGTAAGTAAAGAAAATTAATTCACACACCACAAATGAACACAAAAGTTTTGTTGTCCAAGTTTGGGAAATTCTACTAGTTCAACCCCAACAGCTTAGAATTTTTCAGGAAACAGATTTCCTGCACACATGCTTTAAAAATGGATATGCATGTTTTAAACATGTTAAAAATGCAAATTACCGATGGATCTAAAGCTTTTGAAGAGAATAACAAACGCTCATTAAATTCTCAACTGAACGTACGGTGGATAGTTACCTGAGCCAAACAGGCCATTTTTTTGCACATCTACAAAAAGCTGACCCAACGATCATGGATGATTGTAAAGTGATTTATCATGCGTAACGGGCTATATTACCCTAAGAAATGACTTATGGATTGGGAGTAAAGACTCAGTTAAAAATCCCTTCCTCCCCCTTTTACCCGACGATTGCAAAACCTGATATATAAAAACTAAGAAGAGCTTACAGTACCTAAAAATTACAGAAACTATTTGGAATTATCTCTCTCTATATTTGTGCACTGTGCATTTTCATTTTAGATGTACACTTTTTTCATAAATCAAAACTTTGAGTTTTCGCTCTCCCTTCATCCCGTAAACCGAAAAGGCAAATAGATCATTACAAAATGAAAATTTTA
This sequence comes from Aristolochia californica, assembly GCF_029961685.1. Taxonomy (NCBI): domain Eukaryota; kingdom Viridiplantae; phylum Streptophyta; class Magnoliopsida; order Piperales; family Aristolochiaceae; genus Aristolochia; species Aristolochia californica. Next base: position 26,791,308 of record NW_027181770.1, on the reverse strand, counting down.
GAGTTCATGTACGAAAAAAAATTTAAAACAATAACAAATATAAGTAAAGAAAATTTATTCACACACCACAAATGAACACAAAAGTTTTTTTGTCCCAGTTTGGGAAATTCCACTAGTTTAACCCCAACAGCTTGGAATTTTATAAGAAAGAGATTTCCTCCACACATGCTTAAAAAATGGATTTGCATGTTTTAAACATGTTAAAGATGGAAATGACCTATGGATCCAAAGCTTTTGAAGAGAATAACAAACGCTCATTAAATTCTCAACTGCACGTGCGGTGGGATATTTTCTGGAATCAAACAAGCCATTATTTTGCCCATCTACAAAAAGCTTACCCAACGATAATGGATGATTGTAAATTGATTTATCATGCGTAATGGGCTATATCACCCTAAGATATGACTTATGGATTGGGAGTCAAGACTCAGTTAAAAATCCCTGCCTCCCCCTTTTTCCTGACGATTGCAAAACCTGATATATAAAAACTAAGAAGAGCTTACAATCCCTACAAATTACAGAAAATCTTTGTAGTTATCTCTCTCTACATTTTTGCATTGGGTATTTCCATTATACATGTACTCTTTTTTCTTAAAACAATACTTTGAGTTTTCGCTCTCCCTTCATCCCGTATACCAAAAAGGCAAATAGATCACAATAAAATGAAAATTTGGGAGTTCAAGTACGGAAAAAATTTAAAACTATAACAAATGTAAGTAAAAAAAATTTATTCACACACGACAAATGAACAAAAAAGTTTTGCTTGCCAAGTTTGGGAAATTCCACTAGTTCAACCCCAACAGCTAGGAATTTTACAAGAAAGAGATTTCCCTCCACACATGCTTTAAAAATGGATATGCATGTTTTACACATGTTAAAAATGCAAATCACCTATGGATCCAAAGCATTTGAAGAGAATAACAAACGCTCATTAAATTCTCAATTGAACGTGCGGTGGATATTTACCCGAGTCAAACAAGCCATTATTTTGCCCATCTACAAAAAGCTGACCCAACGATCATGGATGATTGTAAAGTGATTTATCATGTGTAACGGGCTATATCACCCTAAGAAATGACTTATGGATTGGGAGTCAAGACTCAGTTAAAAATCCCTGCTTCTCCCTTTTTCCCGACGATTGCAAAACCTGATATATAAAAACTAAGAAGAGCTTACAATCCCTAAAAATTACAGCAACTCTTTGGAATTACCTCGTTCTACATTTGTGCACTGTGCATTTTCATTTTTGATGTACACTTGTTTCATAAATCAAAACATTGAGTTTTCACTCTCCATTTATCCCGGAAACCAAAAACGCAAATAGATCACTACAAAATGAAAATTTTAGAGTTCATGTATGGAAAAAAAATTAAAACAATAACAAATGTAAGTAATGAAAATTTAATCACAAACCACAAATGAAAACAAAAGTTTTGTTGGCCGAGTTTGGGAAATTCCACTAGTTCAACCCCAACAGCTTGGAATTTTACAGGAAAGAGATTTCCTCCACACATGTTTTAAAAAGGGATATGCATGTTTTAAACATGTTCAAAATGCAAATCACCTATGGATCCAAAGCTTTTGAAGAGAATAACAAACGTTCATTAAATTCTCAACTGAACGTGCGGTGGATATTTACCCGAGTCAAACAAGCCATTATTTTGCCCATCTACAAAATGCTGACCCAACGATCATGGATAATTGTAAAGTGATTTATCATGCGTAATGGGCTATATTACCCAAAGAAATGACTCATGCATTGGGAGTCAAGACTCAGTTAAAAATCCCTGCCTCCCCCTTTTTCCTGACGATTACAAAACCTGATATATAAAAACTAAGAAGAGCTTACAATCCCTAAAAATTATAGAAACTCTTCTGAATCATCTCGCTCTACATTTGTGCCCTGTGCATTTTCATTTTAGATGTACACTTTTTTCATAAATCAAAACTTTGAGTTTTTGCTCTCCCTTCATCCCGCAAACCAAAAAGGCAAATAGATCACTACAAAATGACAATTTTAGAATTCATGTACAGAAAAAAATTTAAAACAATAAAAAATGTAAGAAAATAAAATTTATTCACACACCACAAATAAACACAAAAGTTTTTTTGTCCAAGTTTGGGAAATTCCACTAGCTCAACCGCAACATCTTCGAATTTTATAAGAAAAAGATTTCCTCCACACATGCATAAAAAATGGATTTGCATGTTTTAAACAAGTTAAAGATGCAAATCACCTATGGAACCAAAGCTTTTGAAGAGAATAACAAACGCTCATTAAATTCTCAAGTGAACGTGTGGTGGGATATTTACTCGAGTCAAACGAGCCATTATTTTACCCATCTACAAAAAGCTGACCCAACGATCAAGGATGATTGTAAAGTGATTTATCATGCGTAACGGGCTATATTACCCTAAGAAATGACTTATGGATCGGGAGTCAAGACTCAATTAAAAATCCCTGCCTCTCCCTTTTTCCAGACGATTGCAAAACCTGATATATAAAAACTAAGAAGAGCTTACAATCCCTAAAAATTATAGAAACTCTTTGGAATTATCTCTCTCTACATTTGTGCAATGTGCATTTCCATTCTAAAAGTACTCTTTTTTCTTAAAACAAAACTTTGAGTTTTCGCTCTCCATTTATCCCGGAAACCAAAAACGCAAATAGATCACTACAAAATGAAAATTTTAGAGTTCATGTATGGAAAAAAAATTAAAACAATAACAAATGTAAGTAATGAAAATTTAATCACAAACCACAAATGAAAACAAAAGTTTTTTTGTCCAAGTTTGGGAAATTCCACTAGTTCAACCCCAGCAGCTAGGAATTTTATAAGAATGAGATTTCCTCCACACATGCTTAAAAAATGGATTTGCATGTTTTAAACATGTTAAAGATGCAAATCACCGATGGATCCAAAGCCTTTGAAGAGAATAATAAACGCTCATTAAATTCTCAAGTGAACGTGCGGTGGGATATTTACCCGAGTCAAACAAGCCATTATTTTGCCCATCTACAAAAAGCTGACCCAACGATCATGGATGATTGTAAAGTGATTTATCATGCGTAACGGGCTATATTACCGAAAGAAATGACTTATGGATTGGGAGTCAAGACTCAGTTAAAAATCCCTGCCTCCCCCTTTCTCCCAACGATTGCCAAACCTGATATATAAAAACTAAGAAGAGCTTACAATCCCTAAAAATTACAGAAACTATTTTGAATTATCTCGCTCTACATTTTTTCACTGTGCATTTTCATTTTAGATGTACGCTTTTTTCATAAATCAAAACTTTGAGTTTTCGCTCTCCATTGATCCGTAAACCAAAAACGCAAATAGTTCACTACAAAATGAAAATTTTAGAGTTCATGTATGGAAAAAAATTTAAAACAATAACAAATGTAAGTAAGGAAAATTTATTCACACGCCACAAACGAACACAAAAGTTTTTTTGTCCAACTTTGCGAAATTCCACTAGTTCAACCCTAACAACTTGGAATTTTGTAAGAAAGAGATTTCCTCCACACATGCTTAAAAAATGGATTTGCATGGTTTAAACATGTTAAAGATGCAAATCACCGATGGATCCAAAGCTTTTGAAGAGAATAATAAACGCTCATTAAATTCTCAAGTGAACGTTCGGTGGGATATTTACCCGAGTCAAACAAGACATGATTTTGCCCATCTACAAAAAGCTGACCCAACGATCATGGATGATTGTAAAGTGATTTATCATGCGTAACGGGCTATATTACCCAAAGAAATGACTTATGAATTGGGAGTCAAGACTCAGTTAAAAATCCTTGCCTCCCCCTTTCTCCCAACGATTGCAAAACCTGATATATAAAAACTAAGAAGAGCTTACAATCCCTAAAAATTACAGAAACTATTTTGAATTATCTCGCTCTACATTTGTTCACTGTGCATTTTCATTTTAGATGTACACATTTTTCATAAATCAAAACTTTGAGTTTTCGCTCTCCATTCATCCGTAAACCAAAAACGCAAATAGTTCACTACAAAATGAAAATTTTAGAGTTCATGTACGGAAAAAAAATTTAAAACAATAACAAATGTAAGTAAGGAAAATTTATTCACACGCCGCAAATGAACACAAAAGTTTTTTTGTCCAACTTTGCGAAATTCCACTAGTTCAACCCCAACAACTTGGAATTTTGTAAGAAAGAGATTTCCTCCACACATGCTTAAAAAATGGATTTGCATGGTTCAAACATGTTAACGATGTAAATCACCGATGGATCCAAAGCTTTTGAAGAGAATAATAAACGCTCATTAAATTCTCAACTGAACGTGTGGTGGGATATTTACCCGAGTCAAACAAGCCATTATTTTGCCCATCTACAAAAACCTGACCCAACGATCATGGATGATTGTAAAGTGATTTATCATGCGTAACGGGCTATATTACCCTGAGAAATGACTTATGGATTGGGAGTCAAGACTCAATTAAAAATCCCTGCCTCCCCCTTTTTCCCGACGATTGCAAAACCTGATATATAAAAACTAAGAAGAGCTTACAATCCCTAAAAATTACAGAAACTCTTTTGGATTATCTCGCTCTACATTTTTGCATTGTGCATTTCCATTCTATATGTACTCTTTTTTCTTAAAACAAAACTTTGAGTTTTCGCTCTCCCTTCATCCCGTAAACCAAAATAGGAAAATAGATCACAACAAAATGAAAATTTTGGAGTTCGAGTACGGAAAAAATTTAAAACAATAACAAATGTAAGTAAAGAAAATTTATTCACACACCAGAAATGAACACAAAAGTTTTGTTGTCCAAGTTTGGGAAATTCCACTAGTTCAACCCCAATAGCTTGGAATTTTATAGGAAAGAGATTTCCTCCACACATGCTTTAAAAATGGATATGCATGTTTTAAACATGTTAAAAATGCAAATCACCTATGGATCCAAAGCTTTTTAAGAGAATAACAAACGCTCATTAAATTCTCAACTGAACATGCGGTGGATATTTACCCGAGTCAAACAAACCATTATTTTGCCCATCTACAAAAATCTGACCCACGATCATGGATGATTGTAAAGTGATTTATCATGCGTAACGGGCTATATTACCCTAAGAAATGACTTGTGGATTGGGAGTCAAGACTCAGTTCAAAATCCTTGCCTCCCCCTTTTTCCCGACGATTGCAAAACCTTATATATAAAAACTGAGAAGAGCTTACGATCCCTATAAATTATAGAAACTCTTTGGAATTATCTCGCTCTACATTTGTGCACTGTGCATTTTCATTTTAGTTGTACACTTTTTTCATAAATCAAAACTTTGAGTTTTCGCTCTCCCTTCATCACGTAAACCAAAAAGGCAAATAGATCAGTACAAAATGAATATTTTAGAGTTCATGTACGGAAAAAAAATTTAAAACAATAACAAATGTTAGTAAAGAAAATTTATTCACACACCAAGTTTTTTTGTCCAAGTTTGGGAAATTCCACTAGTTCAACCCCAACAGCTTGGAATTTTATAAGAAAGAGATTTCCTCCACCCATGCATAAAAAATGGATTTGCATGTTTTAAACATGTTAAAGTTGCAAATCACCTATGGAGCCTAAGCATTTGAAGATAATAACAAACGCTCATTAACTTCTCAAGTGAACGTGCGGTGGGATATTTACCCGAGTCAAACAAGCCATTATTTTGCCCATCTACAAAAAGCTGACCCAACGATCATGGATGATTGTAAAGTGATTTATCATGCGTAACGAGCTATATTACCCTAAGAAATGACTTATGGATTTGGACTCAAGACTTAGTTAAAAATCCCTGCCTCCCCCTTTTTCCTAACGATTGTAAAACCTGATATATAAAAACTAAGAAGAGCTTACAATCCCTAAAAATTACAGAAACTCTTGGATATATCTCGCACTACATTTGTGCATTGTGCATTTCCATTCTACATGTACTCTTTTTTCTTAAAAGAAAACTTTGAGTTTTCGCTCTCCCTTCATGCCGTAAACGAAAAAGGCAAATAGATCACAACAAAATGAAAATTTTGGAGTTCAAGTGCGGAAAAAATTTAAAACAATAACAAATGTAAGTAAAGAAAATTTATTCACACACCACAAATGAACACAAAAGTTTTGTTGTCCAAGTTTGGGAAATTCCACTAGTTCAACCCCAACAGCTTGGAATTTTATAAGAATGAGATTTCCTCCACACATGCTTAAAAAATGGATTTGCATGTTTTAAACATGTTAAAGATGCAAATCACCTATGGATCCAAAGCTTTTTAAGAGAATAACAAACGCTCATTAAATTCCCAACTGAATGTGCGGTGGGATATTTTCCCGAGTCAAACAAGCCATTATTTTGCCCATCTACAAAAAGCTTACCCAATGATCATGGATGATTGTAAAAAAATTTATCATGTGTAATAGGCTATATTACCCTAAGAAATGACTAATGGATTGGGAGTCAAGACTCAGTTAAAAATCCCTGCCTCCCCCTTTTTCCCGACGATTACAAAACCTGATATATAAAAACTAAGAAGAGCTTACAATCCCTTAAAAGTACAGAAACTCTTTGGAATTATCTCGCTCTACATTTGTGCACTGTGCATTTTCATTTTAGATGTACACTTTTTTCATAAATGAAAACTTTGAGTTTTTGCTCTCCCTTCATCACGTAAACCAAAAAGGCAAATAGATCAGTACAAAATAAAAGTCTTAGAGTTCATTTACGGAAAAAAATTTAAAACAATAACAAATGTAAGTAAAGAAAATTTATTCACACACCAAAAATGAACACGAAAGTTTTTTTGTCAAAGTATGGGAAATTCCACTAGTTCAACCCCAAAAGCTTGGAATTTGATAAGAAAGAGATTTCCTCCACCCATGCATAAAAAATGGATTTGCATGTTTTAAACACGCTAAAGTTTCAAATCACCTATGGAGCCAAATCTTTTGAAGAGAATAACAAACGCTCATTAAATTCTCAAGTGAATGTGCGGTGGGATATGTACCCGAGTCAAACAAGCCATTATTTTGCCCATCTACAAAAAGCTGACCCAACAATCATGGATGATTGTAAAGTGATTTATCATGCGTAAGGGGCTATATTACCCTAAGAAATGACTTATGGATTTGGAGTCAAGACTAAGTTAAAAATCCCTGCCTCCGACTTTTTCCCGACAATTGCAAAACCTAATATATAAAAACAAAGAAGAGCTTACAATCCCAAAAAATTACAGAAACTCTTTGGAATTATCTCTCTCTACATTTGTGCATTGTGCATTTCCATTCTACAAGTACCCTTTTTTCTTAAAACAAAACTTTGAGTTCTCGTTCTCCCTTCATCCCGTAAACCAAAAAGGCAAATAGATCACTACAAAATGAAAATTTTAGAGTTCATGTACGAAAAAAATTTAAAAAAAGAACATATGTCTGATAAGAAAATTTATTCACACAACACAAATGAACCCAAAAGTTTTTTTGTCCATGTTTGGGAAATTCCACTAGTTCAACCCCAACAACTTGGAATTTTATAAGAAAGAGATTTCTTCCACACATGCTTAAAAAAAGCATTTGCATGTTTTAAACATGTTAAAGATGCAAATCACCGATGGATCCAAAGTTTTGAAGATAGAAAGAAACGCTCATTAAATTCTCAAGTGAACGTGCGGTGGGATATTTACCCGAGTCAAACATGCTATTATTTTGCCCATCTACAAAAAGCTGACCCAACGATCATGGATGATTGTAAAGTGATTTATCATGCGTAACGGGCTATATTACCCTAAGAAAAGACTTATGGATTGGGAGTCAAGACTCAGTTAAAAATCCCTGCCTCCCACTTTTTCCCGACGATTGCAAAACCTGATATATAAAAACTAAGAAGAGCTTATAATCCCTAAAAATTACAGAAACTCTTGGAATTATCTCGCTCTACATTTGTGCATTGTGAATTTCCATTCTACATGTACTCTTTTTTCTTAAAACAAAACTTTGAGTTTTCGCTCTCCCTTCATCCCGTAAACGAAAAAGGCAAATAGATCACAACAAAATGAAAATTTTGGAGTTCAAGTACGGAAAAAATTTAAAACAATAACAAATGTAAGTAAAAAAATTTATTCACACACCACAAATGAACACAAAAGTTTCGATGTCCAAGTTTGGGAAATTCCACTAGTTCAACCCCAACAGCTTGGAATTTTACTGGAAAGAGATTTCCTCCACACATGCTTTCAAAATGGATATGCATGTTTTAAACATGTAAAAATGCAAATCACGGATGGATCCAAAGCTTTTGAAGAGAATAACAAACGCTCATTAAATTCTCAACTGAACATGCGGTGGATATTTACCCGAGTCAAACAAGCCATTATTTTGCCCATCTACAAAAAGCTGACCCAACGATCATGGATGATTGTAAAGTGAAAGCGTAACGGGCTTTATTACCCTAAGAAATGACTTATGGATTGGGAGTCAAGACTCACTTAAAAATCCCTGCCTCCCCCTTTTTCCCGACGATTGCAAAACCTGATATATAAAAACTAAAAAGAGCTTACAATCCCTAAAAATTACAGAAACTCTTTGGAATTATCTCTCTCTAAATTTTTGCACTGTGTATTTTCATTTTAGATGTACACTTTTTTCATAAATCAAAACCTTGAGTTTTCGCTCTACCTTCATCCCGTAAACCGAAAAGGCAAATAGATCACTACAAAATGAAAATTTTAGAGTTCATGTACGGAAAAAATTTTAAAACAATAACAAATGTAAGTAAAGAAAATTTATTCACACACCACAAATGAACACAAAAGTTTTTTTGTCCAAGTTTGGGAAATTCCACTAGTTCAACCCCAACAGCTTGGAATTTTATGAGGAAGAGATTTCCTCCACACATGCTTAAAAAATGGATTTGCATGTTTTAAACTTGTTAAAGATGCAAATCACCTATGGATCCAAAGCTTTTGAAGAGAATAACAAACTCTCATTAAATTCTCAACTGAACGTGCGATGGGATATTTTCCCGAGTCAAACAATCCATTATTTTGCCCATTTACAAAAAGCTGACCCAACGATCATGCATAATTGTAAATTGATTTATCATGCATAACAGGCTCTATTACCCTAAGAAACGACTTATGGATTGGGAGTCAAGACTCAGTTAAAAATCCCTGCCTCCCCCTTTTTCCCGACGATTGCAAAACCTGTTATATAAAAGCTAAGAAGGGCATACAATCCATAAAAATTACTGACACTCTTTGGAATTATCTCTCTCTAAATTTGTGCACTGTGAATTTTCATTCTAGATGTACACCTTTTTCATAAATCAAAACTTTGAGTTTTCGCTCTCCCTTCATCCCGTAAACCAAAAAGGCAAATAGATCACTACAAAATGAAAATTTTAGAGTTTATGTACGGAAAAAAATTTAAAACAATAACAAATATAAGTAAAGAAAATTTATTCACACACCACAAATGAACACAAAAGTTTTTTTGTCCAAGTTTGGGAAATTCCACTAGTTCAATCCCAACAGCTTGGAATTTTATAAGAAAGAGATTTCCTCCACACATGCTTAAAAAATTAATTTGCATGTTTTAAACATGTTAAAGATGCAAATCACCTATGGATCCAAAGCTTTTGAAGAGAATAAGAAACGCTCATTAAATTCTCAACTGCACGTGCGGTGGGATATTTTCTCGAGTCAAACAAGCCATTATTTTGCCCATCTAAAAAAACCTTCCCCAACGATCATGGATGATTGTAAATTGATTTATCATGCGTAACGGGCTATATTACTCTAAGAAATGACTTATGGAAAGGGAGTCAAGACTCAGTTAAAAATCCCTGCCTCCCGCATTTTCCCGACGATTGCAAAACCTAATATTTAAAAACTAAGAAGAGCTTACAATCCCTAAAAATTACAGAAATTCTTTGGAATTATCTCTCTCTACATTTGTGCATTGTGCATTTTCATTCTACATGTACTCTTTTTTCTTGAAACAAAACTTTGAGTTTTCGCTCTCCCTTCATCCCGTAAACCAAAAAGGGAAATAGATCAAAATAAAATGAAAATTTTGGAGTTCAAGTACGAAAAAAATTTAAAACAATAACAATTGTAAGTAAAGAAAATTTATTCACACACCACAAATGAACACAAAAGTTTTGCTGGCCAGGTTTGGGAAATTCCACTAGTTCAACCCCAACAGCTTGGAATTTTACAGGAAAGAGATTTCCTCCACACATGCTTTAAAAAGGATATGCATGTTTTAAACATGTTAAAAATGCAAATAACCTATGGATCCAAAGGTTTTGAAGAGAATAACAAACGCTCATTATATTCTCAACTGACCGTGCGGTGGATATTTACCCGAGTCAAACAAGCCATTATTTTGCCCATCTACAAAAAGCTGACCCAACGATCATGGATGATTGTAAAGTGATTTATCATGCGTAACGGGCTATATTACCCAAAGAAATGACTTATGGATTGGCAGTCAAGACTCAGTTAAAAATCCCTGCCTCCCACTTTTTCCTGACGATTGCAAAACCTGGTATATAAAAACTAAGAAGAGCTTACAATCCCTAAAAATTTCAGAAACTCTTTGGTATTATCTCTCTCTACATTTGTGCATTGAGCATTTGCATTCTACATGTTCTCTTTTTTCTTAAAACAAAAATTTGAGTTTTCGCTCTCCCTTCATCCCGTAAACCAAAAAGGCAAATAGATCACAACAAAATGAAAATTTTGGAGTTGAAGTACGCAAAAAATTTAAAACAATAACAAATGTATGTAAAGAAAATTTATTCACACACCACAAATGAACACAAAAGTTTTGTTGTCCAAGTTTGAGAAATTCCACTAGTTCAACCCAACCAGCTTGGAATTTTATAGGAAAGATATTTCCTCCACACATGCTTTCAAAATGGATATGCATGTTTTAAACATGTTAATGATGCAAATCACCGATCGATCCAAAGCTTTTAAACAGAATAACAAACGCTCATTAAATTCTCAACTGAACTTCAGTGGATATTTACCCGAGTCAAACAAGCCATTATTTTGCCCATCTACAAAAAGCTGACCCAACGATCATGGATGATTGTAAAGTGATTTATCATGCGTACCGGGCTATATTACCCTAAGAAATGACTTATGGATTGGGAGTCAAGACTCAGTTAAAAATCCCTGCCTCCCCCTTTTTCCCAACGATTGCAAAACCTGATATATAAAAACTAAGAAGTGCTTACAATCCTAAAAAATTATAGAAACTCTTTGGAATTATCGCGCTCTACATTTCTGCACTGTGCATTTTCATTTTAGATGTACACTTTTTTCATAAATCAAAACTTTGACTTTTCGCTCTCCCTTCATCACGTAAACCAAAAAGGCAAATAAATCAGTACAAAATGAAAATTTTAGAGTTCATGTACGGAAAAAAATTTAAAACAATAACAAATGTAAGTAAAGAAAATTTTTTCACACACCACAAATGAACACAAAAGTTTTTTTGTCCAAGTTTGGGAAATTCCACTAGTTCAACCCCAACAGCTTGGAATTTTATAAGAAAGAGATTTCCTCCACACATGCATAAAAAATGGATTTGCAAGTTTCAAACATGTTAAAGATGCAAATCACCTATGGAGCCAAAGCTTTTGAAGAGAATAACAAACGCTCATTAAATTCTCAACTAAACGTGCGGTGGGATATTTACCCGAGTCAAACAAGCCTTTATTTTGCCCATCTACAAAAAGCTGACCCAACGAACAAGGATAATTGTAAAGTGATTTATCATTCGTAACGGGCTATATTACCCTAAGAAATGGCTTACGGATTTGGGGGTCAAGACTCAGTTAAAAATCCCTGCCTCCCCCTTTTTCCTGACGATTGCAAAACCTGATATATAAAAACTAAGAAGAGCTTACAATCCCAAAAAATTACAGAAACTCTTTGGAATTATCTCTCTCTAAATTTGTGCACTGTGCATTTTCATTTTAGATGTACACTTTTTTCATAAATCAAAACTTTGAGTTTTCGCTCTCCCTTCATCCCGTAAACCGAAAAGGCAAATAGATCACTACAAAATGAAAATTTAAGAGTTCAAGTACGGAAAAAAAATTAAAAAAATAACAAATGTAAGTAAAGAAATTTTATTTACACACCACAAATGAACACAAAAGTTTTTTTTGTCGAAGTTTGCGAAATTCCACTAGTTGAACCCCAACAGCTTGGAATTTTATAAGAAAGAGATTTCCACCACACATGCATAAAAAATGGATTTGCATGTTTCAAACATGTTAAAGATGCAAATCACCAATGGAGCCAAAGCTTTTGAAGAGAATAACAAACGCTCATTAAATTCTCAACTGAACGTGCGGTGGGATATTTACCTGAGTCAAACAAGCCATTATTTTGCCCATCTACAAAAAGCTGACCCAACGATCATGGATGATTGTAAAGTGATTTATCATGCGTAACGGGCTATATTACCCTAAGAAATGACTTGTGGATTGGGAGTGAAGACTCAGTTAAAAATCCTTGCCGCTCCCTTTTTCCCGACGATTGCAAAACCTGATATATAAAAACAAAGAAGAGCTTACAATCCCTAAAAATTACAGAAACTCTTTGGAATTATCTCTCTCTACATTTGTGCATTGTGCATTTCCATTCTACAAGTACACTTTTTTCTGAAAACAAAACTTTGAGTTCTCGCTCTCCCTTCATCCCGTAAACCGAAAAGGCAAATAGATCACTACAAAATGAAAATTTTAGAGTTCATGTACGGAAAAAAATTTTAAAAAATAACAAATGTAAGTAAAGAAAATTTATTCACACACCACAAATGAACACAAAAGTTTTTTTTTCCAAGTTTGGGAAATTCCACTAGTTCAACCCCAATAGCTTGGAATTTAATAAGAAAGAGATTTCCTCCACACATGCATAAAAAATGGATTTACATGTTTTAAACATGTTAAAGATGCAAATCACCTATGGACCCAATACTTTTGAAGAGAATAACAAATGCTCATTAAATTCTCAACTGAATGTGCGGTGGGATATTTTCTCGAGTCAAACAAGCCATTATTTTGCCCATCTAAAACAAGCTTACCCAACGATCATGGATGATTGTAAATTGATTTATCATGCGTAACGGGCTATATTACCCTAAGAAATGACTTATGGATTGGGAGTCAAGACTTAGTTAAAAATCCCTGCCTGCCACTTTTTCCCGACGATTGCAAAACTTGATATATCAAAACTAAGAAGAGCTTACAATCCCTAAAAATTACAGAAACTCTTTTGTATTTTCTCGCTCTACATTTGTGCACTGTGCATTTTCATTTCAGATGTACACTTTTTTCATAAATCAACACTGTGATTTTTCGCTCTCCCTTCATCCTGTACACCGAAAAGGCTAATAGATCACTACAAAATGAAAATTTTAGAGATCATGTATGAAAAAAATTTAAAACAGTAACAAATGTAAGTAAATAAAATTTATTCACACACCAAAAATGAACACAAAAGTTTTTTTGTCCAAGTTTGGGAAATGCCACTAGTTCAACCCCAACAGCTTGGAATTTTATAAGAAAGAGATTTCTTCCACACATGCTTGAAAAATGGATTTGCATGTTTTAAACATGATAAAGATGCAAATCACCGATGGATCCATAGTTTTGAAGAGAATAAGAAACGCTCATTAAATTCTCAAGTGAACGTGCGGTGGGATATTTACCTGAGTCAAACAAGCCATTATTTTGCCCATCTACAAAAAGCTGACCCAACGATCATGGATGATTGTAAAGTGATTTATCATGCGTAACGGGCTATATTACCCTCAAAAAAGACTTATGGATTGGGAGTAAAGACTCAGTTAAAAATCCCTGCCTCCCACTTTTTTCGGACGATCGCAAAACCTGATATATAAAAACTAAGAAGAGCTTACAATCCCTAAAAATTACTGAAACTCTTGGAATTATCTCGCTCTACATTTGTGCATTGTGCATTTCCATTCTACATGTACTCTTTTTTCTTAAAACAAAACATTGACTTTTCGCTCTCCCTTCATCCCCTAAACGAAAAAGGCAAATAGATCACAACAAAATGAAAATTTTGGAGTTCATGTACAGAAAAAATTTAAAACAATAACAAATGTAAGTAAAGAAAATTTATTCACAGGCCACAAATGAACACAAAAGTTTTGTTGTCCAAGTTTGGGAAATTTCACTAGTTCAACCCAAACATCTTGGAATTTTATAAGAAAGAGATTTCCTCCACACATGCTTTAAAAATGGATATTCATGTTTTAAACATGTTAAAGATGCAATAACCTATGGATCCAAAGCTTTTGAAGAGAATAACAAACGCTCATTAAATTCTCAACTGAACGTGCGGTGGATATTTGCCCGAGTCAAACAAGCCATTATTTTGCCCATCTACAAAAAGCTGACCCAACGATCATGGATGATTGTAAAGTATTTAATCATGCGTAACAGGCTATAGAACCCTAAGAAATGACTTATGGATTGGGAGTCAAGACTCAGTTAAGAAACCCTACCTCCCCCTTTTTGCCGACGATTGCAAAACCTGATATATAAAAACTATGAAGAGCTTACAATTACTAAAAATTACAGAAACTCTTTGGAATAATCTCACTCTACATTTGTGCATTGTGCTTTTCCATTCTACATGTACTCTTTTTTCTTAAAAAAAAACTTTGAGTTTTCGCTCTCCCTTCATCCCGTAAACCAAAAAGGCAACTAGATCACAACAAAATGAAAATTTTGGAGTTCAAGTACGGAAAAAAATTTAAAACAATAAAAAATTTAAGTGAAGAAAATTTATTCACACACCACAAATGAACACAAAAGTTTTGTTGTCCAAGTTTTGGAAATTCCACTAGTTCAACCCCAACAGCTTGGAATTTTATAGGGAAGAGATTTCCTCCACACATGGTTTAAAAATGGATATGCATGTTTTAAACATGTTAAAAATGCAAATAACCTATGGATCCAAAGCTTTTGAAGAGAATAACAAACGCTCATTAAATTCTCAACTGAACATGTCGTGGATATTTACCCGAGTCAAACAAGCCATTATTTTGCCCATATACAAAAAGTTGACCCAATGATCTTGGATGTTTGTAATGTGATTTATTATGCGTAACGGGCTATATTACCCTAAGAAATGACTTATGGATTGGGAGTCCAGACTCAGTTAAAAAACCCTACCTCCCCCTTATTCACGATGATTGCAAAACCTGATAATATAAAAACTAAGAAGAGCTTACAATCCCTAAAAATTACAGAAACTCTTTGGAATTATCTCTCTCTACATTTGTGGATTGTGCATTTCCATTCTACATGCACTCTTTTTTCTTAAAACAAAACTTTGAGTTTTCGTTCTCCCTTCATCCCGTAAACCAAAAAGGCAAATAGATCACTACAAAATGAAAATTTTGGAGTTCAAGTACGGAAAAAATTTAAAACAATAACAATTGTTAGTAAAGAAAATTTATTCACACACCACAAATGAACACAAAAGTTTTGTTATCCAAGTTTGGGAAATTCCACTACTTCAACCGCAACAACTTGGAATTTTATAGGAAAGAAATTTCGTCCACACATGCTTTAAAAATGGATATGCATGTTTTAAACATGTTAAAGATGCAAATCACCTATGGATCCAAAGCTTTTGAAGAGAATAATCAAACGCTCATTAAATTCTCAACTGAACGTGCGGTGGATATTTACCAAAAGCCTTTATTTTGCCCATCTACAAAAAGCTGACCCAACGATCATGGATGATTGTAAAGTGATTTATCATGCGTAACGGGCTATATTAACCTAATAAATGACATATGGATTGGGAGTCAAGACTCAGTTAAAAATCCCTGCCTCCCCCTTTTTCCCTACGATTGCAAAACCTGATATATAAAAACTAAGAAGAGCTTACAATCCCTAAAAATTATAGAAACTCTTTGGAATTATCTCGCTCAACATTTGTGCACTGTGCATTTTCATTTTAGATATATACTTTTTTCATAAATCAAAACTTTGAGTTTTCGCTCTCCCTTCATCATGTAAACCAAAAAGGCAAATAGATCACTACAAAATGAAAATTATATAGTTCATGTATGGAAAAAAATTGAAAAAAATAACAAATGTAAGTTAAGAAAATTTATTCACACACCACAAATGAAGACAAAAGTTTTGTTGTCCAAGTTTGGGAAATTCCGCTAGTTCAACCCAAACAGCTTGGAATTTTTTAGGAAAGAGATTTCCTCCACACATGCTTTAAAAATGGATATGCATGTTTTAAACATGTTAAAGATGCAAATCACCTTTGGATCCAAAGGTTTTGAAGAGAATAACAAACGCTCATTAAATTCTCACGTGAACGTGCGATGGGATATTTACCCGAGTCAAGCAAGCCATTATTTTGCCCATCTACAAAAAGCTGACCCAATGATCATGGATGATTATAAAGTGATTTATCATGCGTAACGGGCAATATTACCCTTAGAAATGACTTATGGATTGGGAGTCAAGAGTAAGTTAAAAGTCCCAGCCTCGCCCTTTTTCCCGACGATTGCAAAACCTGATATATAAAAACTAAGAAGAGCTTACAATCCCTAAAAATTACAGAAACTCTTTGGAATTATCTCTCTCTACATTTGTGGATTGTGCATTTCCATTCTACATGCACTCTTTTTTCTTAAAACAAAACTTTGAGTTTTCGCTGTCCCTTCATCCCGTAAACCAAAAAGGCAAATAGATCACTACAAAATGAAAATTTTGGATTTCAAGTACGGAAAAAATTTAAAACAATACCAAATGTAAGTAAAGAAAATTTATTCACACACCACAAATGAACACAAAAGTTTTGTTGTCCAAGTTTGGGAAATTCCACTACTTCAACCGCAACAACTTGGAATTTTATAGGAAAGAAATTTCCTCCACACATGCTTTAAAAATGGATATGCATGTTTTAAACATGTTAAAGATGCAAATCACCTATGGATCCAAAGCTTTTGAAGAGAATAATCAAACACTCATTAAATTCTCAACTGAACGTGCGGTGGATATTTACCAAAAGCCTTTATTTTGCCCATCTACAAAAAGCTGACCCAACGATCATGGATGATTGTAAAGTGATTTATCATGCGTAACGGGCTATATTAACCTAATAAATGACTTATGGATTGGGAGTCAAGACTCAGTTAAAAATCCCTGCCTCCCCCTTTTTCCCTACGATTGCAAAACCTGATATATAAAAACTAATAAGAGCTTACAATCCCTAAAAATTATAGAAACTCTTTGGAATTATCTCGCTCAACATTTGTGCACTCTGCATTTTCATTTTAGATGTACACTTTTTTCATAAATCAAAACTTTGAGTTTTCGCTCTCCCTTCATCCAGTAAACCAAAAAGGCAAATAGATCACTACAAAATGAAAATTATAGAGTTCATGTACGGAAAAAAATTGAAAAAAATAACAAATGTAAGTAAAGAAAATTTATTCACACACCACAAATGAAGACAAAAGTTTTGTTGTCCAAGTTTGGGAAATTCCGCTAGTTCAACCCAAATAGGTTGGAATTTTTTAGGAAAGAGATTTCCTCCACACATGCTCTAAAAATGGATATGCATGTTTTAAACATGTTAAAGATGCAAATCACCTTTGGATCCAAAGGTTTTGAAGAGAATAACAAACGCTCATTAAATTCTCAAGTGAACGTGCGGTGGGATATTTACCCGAGTCAAGCAAGCCATTATTTTGCCCATCTATAAAAAGCTGACCCAACGATCATGGATGATTATAAAGTGATTTATCATGCATAATGGGCAATATTACCCTTAGAAATGACTTATGGATTGGGAGTCAAGAGTAAGTTAAAAGTCTCAGCCTCGCCCTTTTTCCCGACGATTGCAAAACCTGATATATAAAAACTAAGAAGAGCTTACAATCCCTAAAAATTACAGAAACTCTTTGGAATTATCTCGGTCTACATTTGTGCATTGTGCATTTCCAATCAACATGCACTCTTTTTTCTTAAAACAAAACTTTCAGTTTTCGCTCTCCCTTCATCCCGTAAACCAAAAAGGCAAATAGATCACAACAAAATGAAAATTTTGGAGTTCAAGTACGGAAAAAATTTAAAAAAATAACAAATGTAAGTAAAGAAAATTTATTCACACACCACATATGAATACAAAAGTTTTGTTGTCCAAGTTTAAGAAATTCCACTAGTTCAACCCCAACAGTTTGGAATTTTATAGGAAAAGGATTTCCTCCACACATGCTTTAAAAATGGATATGCATGTTTTAAACATGTTAAAAATGCAAATCACCTATGGATCCAAAGCTTTTGAAGAGAATAACAATCGCTCATTAAATTCTCAACTAAACGTGCGGTGGATATTTACCCGAGTCAAACAAGCCATTATTTTTCCCATCTACAAAAACCTGACCCAACGATCATGGATGCTTGTAAAGTGATTTTTCATGCGTAACGGGCTATATTTCCCTAAGAAATGACTTATGGATTGGGAGTCAAGACTCAGATAAAAATCCCTGCCTCCCCCTTTTTCCCAACGATTGCAAAACCTGATATATAAAAACTAAGAAGAGCTTACAATCCCTAAAAATTATAGAAACTCTTTGGAATTATCTCGCTCAACATTTGTGCACTGTGCATTTTCATTTTAGATGTACACTTTTTTCTTAAATCAAAACTTTGAGTTTTCGCTCTCCCTTCATCCCGTAAACCAAAAAGGCAAATAGATCACTACAAAATGAAAATTATAGAGTTCATGTACGGAAAATAATTGAAAAAAATAACAAATGTAAGTAAAGAAAATTTATTCACACACCACAAATGAAGACAAAAGTTTTGTTGTCCAAGTTTGGGAAATTCCGCTAGTTCAACCCAAACAGCTTGGAATTTTTTAGGAAAGAGATTTCCTCCACACATGCTCTAAAAATGGATATGCATGTTTTAAACATGTTAAAGATGCAAATCACCTTTGGATCCAAAGGTTTTGAAGAGAATAACAAACGCTCATTAAATTCTCAAGTGAACGTGCGGTGGGATATTTACTCGAGTCAAGCAAGCCATTATTTTGCCCATCTACATAATGCAGACCCAACGATCATGGATGATTATAAAGTGATTTATCATGCGTAATGGGCAATATTACCCTTAGAAATGACTTATGGATTGGGAGTCAAGAGTAAGTTAAAAATCCCAGCCTCGCCCTTTTTCACGATGATTGCAAAACCTGATAATATAAAAACTAAGAAGAACTTACAATCCCTAAAAATTACAGAAATTCTTTGGAATTATCTCTCTCTACATTTGTGGATTGTGCATTTCCCTTCTACATGCACTCTTTTTTCTTAAAACAAAACTTTGGGTTTTCGCTCTCCCTTCATCCCGTAAACTAAAAAGGCAAATAGATCACTACAAAATGAAAATTTTGGAGTTCAAGTACGGAAAAAATTTAAAACAATAACAATTGTTAGTAAAGAAAATTTATTCACACACCACAAATGAACACAAAAGTTTTGTTGTCCAAGTTTGGGAAATTCCATTACCTCAACCGCAACAACTTGGAATTTTATAGGAAAGAAATTTCCTCCACACATGCTTTAAAAATGGATATGCATGTTTTAAACATGTTAAAGATGCAAATCACCTATGGATCCAAAGCTTTTGAAGAGAATAATCAAATGCTCATTAAATTCTCAACTGAACGTGCGGTGGATATTTACCAAAAGCCTTTATTTTGCCCATCTACAAAAAGCTGACCCAACGATCATGGATGATTGGAAAGTGATTTATCATACGTAACGGGCTATATTAACCTAATAAATGACTTATGGATTGGGAGTCAAGACTCAGTTAAAAATCCCTGCCTCCCCCTTTTTCCCTACGATTGCAAAACCTGATATAAAAAAACTAAGAAGAGCTTACAATCCCTAAAAATTATAGAAACTCTTTGGAATTATCTCGCTCAACATTTGTGCACTGTGCATTTTCATTTTAGATGTACACTTTTTTCATAAATCAAAACTTTGAGTTTTCGCTCTCCCTTCATCCCGTAAACCAAAAAGGCAAATAGATCACTACAAAATGAAAATGATAGAGTTCATGTACGGAAAAAAATTGAAAAAAATAACAAATGTAAGTAAAGAAAATTTATTCACACACCACAAATGAACACAAAAGTTTTGTTGTCCAAGTTTGGGAAATTCCACTAGTTCAACCCAAACAGGTTGGAATTTTTTAGGAAAGAGATTTCCTCCACACATGCTCTAAAAATGGATATGCATGTTTTAAAGATGTTAAAGATGCAAATCACCTTTGGATCCAAAGGTTTTGAAGAGAATAACAAACGCACATTGAATTCTCAAGTGAACGTGCGGTGGGATATTTACCCGAGTCAAGCAAGCCATTATTTTGCCCATCTAAAAAAAGCTGACCCAACGATCATGAATGATTACAAAGTGATTTATCACGCGTAACGGGCAATATTACCCTTAGAAATGACTTATGGATTGGGAGTCAAGAGTAAGTTAAAAGTCCCAGCTTCGCCCTTTTTCCCGACGATTGCAAAACCTGATATATAAAAACTAAGAAGAGCTTACAATCCCTAAAAATTACAGAAACTCTTTGGAATTATCTCGGTCTACATTTGTGCATTTTGCATTTCCAATCTACATGCCCTCTTTTTTCTTAAAACAAAACTTTCAGTTTTCGCTCTCCCTTCATCCCGTAAACCAAAAAGGCAAATAGATCACAACAAAATGAAAATTTTGGAGTTCATGTACGGAAAAAAATTGAAAACAATAGCAAATGTAAGTAAAGAAAATTTATTCACACACCACAAATGAAGACAAAAGTTTTGTTGTCCAACTTTGGGAAATTCCACTAGTTCAACCCAAACAGCTTGGAATTTTTTACGAAAGAGATTTCCTCCAAACATGCTCTAAAAATGGATATGCATGTTTTAAACATGTTAAAGATGCAAATATCCTTTGGATCCAAAGGTTTTGAAGAGAATAACAAACGCTCATTAAATTCTCAAGTGAACGTGCGGTGCGATATTTACCCGAGTCAAACAAGCCATTATTTTGCCCATCTACAAAAAGCTGACCCAACGATGATGGATGATTGTAAAGTGATTTATCATGCGTAACAGGCTATATTACCCTAAGAAATCACTTATGGAATGGGAGTCAAGACTTAGTTAAAAATCCCTGCCTCCCACTTTTTCCCGACGATTGCAAAAACTGATATACAAAAACTAAGAAGAGCTTACAATCCCCAAAAATTGCAGAAACTCTTTGGAATTATCTCGCTCTACATTTGTGCATTGTGCATTTCCATTCTACATGTACTCTTTTTTCTTAAAACAAAACTTCTAGTTTTCGCTCTCCCTTCATCCCGTAAACCAAAAAGGCAAATAGATCAAAACAAAATGAAAATTTTGCAGATCAAGTACGGATAAAATTTAAAACAATAACAAATGTAAGTAAAGAAAATTTATTCACACACCACAAATGAACACAAAAGTTTTGTTGTCCAAGTTTGGGAAATTCCACTAGTTCAACCCCAACAGCTAGGAATTTTATAAGAAATAGATTTCCTCTACACATGCATAAAAAAAGCATTTGCATGTTTTAAACATGTTAAAAATGCAAATCACCTATGTATCCAAAGCTTTTGAAGAGAATAACAAATGCTCATTAAATTCTCAAGTGAACGTGCGGTGGGATATTTAACCGAGTCAAACAAGCCATTATTTTGCCCATCTACAAAAAGCTGAGCCAACGATCATGGATGATTGTATAGTGTTTTATCATGCGTAACGAGCTATATTACCCTAAGAAATTACTTATGCATTGGAAGTCAAGACTCAGTTAAAAATCCCTACCTCTTCATTTTTCCCGACGATTGCAAAACCTGATATATAAAAACTGAGAAGTGCTTACAATCTCTAAAAATTATAGAAACTCATTCGAATAATCTCGCTCTACATTTGTGCATTGTGCATCTCCATTCTACATGTACTTTTTTTTCTTAAAACAAAACTTTGACTTTTCGCCCTCCCTTCATCCCGTAAACCAAAAAGGCAAATAGATCACAACAAAGCTAAATTTTGGAGTTCAAGTACGGAAAAAATTTAAAACAATAACAAATGTAAGTAAAAAAAATTTATTCACACTCCACAAATGAACACAAAATTTTTGTTGTCCAAGTTTGGGAAATTCCACCAGTTCAACCTCAACAAATTGGAATTTTATAGGAAAGAAATTTCCTCCACATATGCTTTTAAAATGGATATGCATGTTTTAAACATGTTAAAGATGCATATCACCTATGGATCCAAAGCTTTTGACGAGAATAAAAAACGCTCATTAAATTCTCAACTGAACGTGTGGTGGATATTTACCCGAGTCAAACAACCCATTATTTTGCCCATCTACAAGAAGTTGTCCCAACGATCATGGATGATTGTAAAGTGATTTATCATGCATAACAGGCTATATTACCATAAGAAATGAATTATGGATTGGGAGTCAAGACTCTGTTAAAAAACCCTGCCACCCCTTTTTCCCGACAATCGGAAAACCTGATATATAAAAACTAAGAAGAGCTTACAATCCCTAAAAATTACAGAAAGTGATTGGAATTATCTCGATATACATTTGTGCACTGTGCAATTTCTTTTTAGATGTACACTTTTTTCATCAATCAAAACTTTGAGTTTTCACTCTCCCTTCATCCCGTAAACCACAAAGGCAATTAGATCACAACAAAATGAAAATTTTGGAGTTCAAGTACGAAAAAAATTTAAAACAATAACAAATGTAAGTAAAAAAAATTTATTCACACAACACAAATGAACACAAAAGTTTTGTTTTCCAAGTTTGGCAAATTTCACAAGTTCAACCCCAACAGCTTGGAATTTTATAGGAAAGAGATTTCCTCCACACAACCTTTAAAAATGGATATGCATGTTTTAAACATGTTAAAGATGCAAATCACCTATGGATCCAAAGCTTTTGAAGAGAATAACAAACGCTCATTAAATTCTCAAGTGAATGTGCGATGGGATATTTACCCGAGTCAAACAAGCCATTATTTTGCCAATCCACAAAAAGCTGACCCAACAATCATAGATGATATTAAAGTGATTTATCATGCGTAAGGGGCTATATTACCCTAAGAAATGACATATGGATTGGGAGTCAAGATTCAGTTAAGAATCCCTGTCTCCCCCTTTTTCCCCACGATTGCAAAACCTGATATATAAAAACTAAGAAGAGCTTACAATCCCATAAAATTACAGAAACTCTTTGGAATTATGTCTCTCTACATTTGGGCATTGTGCATTTCCATTCTACATGTACTCTTTTTTATTAAAACAAAACTTTGAGTTTTCGCTCCCCCTTCATCCTGTAAACCAAAAAGGCAAATACATCACAACAAAATGAAAATTTTGGAGTTCAAATACGGAAAAAATTTAAAACAATAACAAATGTAAGTAAAGAAAATTTATTCACACACCACAAATGAACACAAAAGTTTTGTTGTCCAAGTTTGGGAAATTCCACTAGTTCAACCCCAACAGCTTGGAATTTTATAGGAAAGAGATTTTCTCCACACATGCTTTAAAAATGGATATGCATGTTTTAAACATGTTAAACATGCAAATCACCTATGGATCCAAAGGTTTTGAAGCGAATAACAAACGCTCATTAAATTCTCAACTAAACGTGCAGTGGATATTTACCCGAGTCAAACAAGCCATTATTTTGCCCATCTACAAAAAGCTGACCCAACGATCATGGATGGTTGTAAATTGATTTATCATCCGTAACGGGATATATTAAACTAATAAATGACTTATGGATTGGGAGTCATGACTCAGTTAAGAATCCATGCCTCCCCCTTTTTCTCGACGATTGCCAAACCAGATATATAAAAACTAAGAAGAGCTTACAATCCCTAAAAATTACACAAACTCTTTGGAATAATCTCGCTCTACATTTGTGCATTGTGCATTTCCATTCTACATGTACTCTTTTGTCTTAAAACAAAACTTTGAGTTTTCGCTCTCCCTTCATCCCGTAAACCAAAAAGGCAAATACATCACATCAAAACTAAAATTTTGGAGTTCAAGTACGGAAAAAATTTAAAAAAATAACAAATGTAAGAAAAGAAAATTTATTCTCACACCACAAATGAACACAAAATTTTTGTTGTCCAAGATTGGGAAGTTCCACTTGTTCAACACCAACAACTTGGAATTTTATAGGAAAGAGATTTCCTCCACACATGCTTTAAAAATGGATATGCATGTTTAAAACATGTTAAAGATGAAAATCACCTATGGATCCAAAGCTTTTGAAGAGAATAAGAAATGCTCATTAAATTCCCAACTGAACGTGCGATGGATATTTACCCGAGTCAAACAAGCCATTATTTTGCCCATCTACAAAAAGCTGACCCAACGATCATGGATGGTTGTAAATTGATTTATCATGCGTAACGAGATATATTACCCTAATAAATGACTTATGGATTGGGATTCATGACTCTGTTAAGAATCCATGCCTCCCCCTTTTTCCCAACGATTGCAAAACCTTATATATCAAAACTAAGAAGAGCTTACAATCCCTAAAAATTACACAAACTCATTAGAATTATCTCGCTCAACATTTGCTCACTGTGCATTTTCATTTTAGATGTACACTTTTTTCATAAATCAAAACTTTGAGTTTTCACTCTCCCTTCATCATGTAAACCGAAAAGGCAAATAGATCACTACAAAATGAAAATTTTAGAGTTCATGTACGGAAAAAAATTTAAAAAAATAACAAATGTAAGTAAAGAAAATTTATTCACACACCACAAATGAAGACAAAAGTTTTGTTTTCCAAGTTTGGGAAATTCCACTAGTTCAACCCCAATAGCTTGGAATTTTATAGGAAAGAGATTTCCTCCACACATGCTTTAAAAATGGATATGCATGTTTTAAACATGTTAAAGATTCAAATCACCTTTGGATCCAAAGCTTTTGAAGAGAATAACAAACGCTCATTAAATTTTCATGTGAACGTGCGGTGGGATATTTCCCGAGTCAAACAAGCCATTATTTTTCCCATCTACAAAAAGCTGACCCAACGATCATGAATGATTGTAAAGTGATTTATCATGCGTAACGGTTTTTATTACCCTAAGAAATGACTTATGGATAGGGAGTCAAGACTAAGTTAAAAATCCCTGCGTCCCCCTTTTTCCCGACGATTGCAAAACCTGATATATAAAAACTAAGAAGAGCTTACAATCCCTAAAAATTACAGAAACTCTTTGGAATTATCTCACTCTACATTTGTGCACTGTGCATTTTCATTTTAGATGCACTCTTCTTTCATAAATCAAAACTTTGATTTTTCGCTCTCCCTTCATCCCGTAAACCAAAAAGGCAAAAAGATCACAACAAAATGAAAACTTTAGAGATCATGTACGGAAAAAAATTTAAAACAATAACAAATGTAAGTAAAGAAAATTTATTCAAACACCACAAATGAATACAAAAGTTTGTTGACCAAGTTTGGGAAATTCCACAAGTTCAACCCCAACAGCTTGGAATTTTATAAGAAAGAGATTTCCTCCACACATGCTTAAAAAATGGATTTGCATCTTTTAAACATGTTAAAGATGCAACTCACGTATGGATCCAAATCTTTTGAAGAGAATAACAAACACTAATTAAATTCTCAAGTGAACGTGCGGTGGGATATTTACCCGAGTCAAACAAGCCATTATTTTGCCCATCTACAAAATGCTGACCCAACGATCATGGATGATTGTAAAGTGATTTATCATGCGTAACGGCTATATTTCCTTAAGAAATGACTTATGAATTGGGAGTCAAGGTTCAGTTAAAAATCCTTGCCTCCCCCTTGTTCCAGACGATTGCAAAACCTGATATATAAAAACTAAGAAGAGCTTACAATCCCTAAAAATTACATAAACTCGCTGGAATAATCTCGCTCTACATTTGTGCATTGTGCATTTCCATTCTAAATGTACTCTTTTTTATTAAAAAAAAAATTTGAGTTTTCGCTCTCCCTTCATCCCGTAAACCAAAAAAGCTAATAGATCACAACAAAACTAAAATTTTGGAGTTCAAGTACGGAAAAAATTTGAAACTATAACAAATGTAAGAAAAGAAAATTTATTCACACACCACAAATGAACACAAAATTTTTGTTGTCCATGTTTGGGAAATTCCACTTGTTCAACCCCAACAGCTTGGAATTTTATAGGAAAGAGATTTCCTCCACACATGCTTTAAATATGGATATGCATGTTTTAAACATGTTAAACATGCAA
Source organism: Aristolochia californica (assembly GCF_029961685.1). Lineage (NCBI taxonomy): Eukaryota > Viridiplantae > Streptophyta > Magnoliopsida > Piperales > Aristolochiaceae > Aristolochia > Aristolochia californica. The sequence continues at coordinate 26,764,895 of NW_027181770.1, read as the reverse complement.
ATCACCTATGTATCCAAAGGTTTTGAAGAGAATAACAAACGCTAATTAAATTCTCAACTGAACATGCGGTGGATATTTACCCGAGTCAAAACAAGCCATTATTTTGCCCATCTACAAAATGCTGACCCAACGATCATGGATGATTGTAAAGTGATTTATCATGCGTAACGGGCTATATTACCCTCAGAAATGAATTATGGATTGGGAGTCAAGACTCAATTAAAAATCCCTGCATCCCACTTTTTCCCGACGATTGCAAAACCATATATATAAAAACTAAGAAGAGCTTACAATCCCTTAAAATTACAGAAACTCTTTGGAATTATCTCGCTCTACATTTGTGCACTGTGCATTTTCATTTTAGATGTACACTCTTTTCATAAATCAAAACTTTGTGTTTTCGCTCTCCCTTCATCCCGTAAACCAAAAAGGCAAATAGATCACTACAAAATTAAAATTTTAGAGTTCATGTACGGAAAAAAATTTAAAACAATAACAAATGTAAGTAAAGAAAATTTATTCACACATCAAAAATGAACACAAAATTTGTTTTGTCCAAGTTTGGGAAATTCCACTAGTTCAACCCCAACAGCTTGGAATTTTATAACAAAGAAATTTCCTCCACAAATGGTTAAAAAATGGATTTGCAAGTTTTAAACATGTTAAGGGTGCAAATCACCTATGGATCCAAAGCTTTTGAAGAGCATAAAAAACACTTATTAAATTCTCAAATGAACGTGCGGTGGGATATTTACCCGAGTCAAACAAGCCATTATTTTGCCCATCTACAAAAAGCTGACCCAACGATCATGGATGATTGAAAAGTGATTTTTCATGCGTAACGGGCTATATTACCCTAAGAAATGACTTATGGATTGGGAGTCAAGACTCAGTTAAAAATCCATGCCTCCCCCTTTTTCCCGATGATTGCAAAACCTGATATATAAAAACAAAGAAGAGCTTACAATCCGTAAAAATTACAGAAACACTTTGGAATTATCTCTCTCTACGTTTGTGCATTGTGCATTTCCATTCTAAATGTACTCTTTTTTCTTAAAACAAAACTTTGAGTTTTCGCTCTCCCTTTATCCCGTAAACCAAAAAAGCAAATAGATCACAACAAAATTAAAATTTTGGAGTTCAAGTACGGAAAAAATTTAAAACAATAACAAATGTAAGAAAAGAAAATTTATTCACACACCACAAATGAACACAAAATGTTTGTTGTCCATGTTTGGGAAATTCCACTTGTTCAACCCCAACAGCTTGGAATTTTATAGGAAAGAGATTTCCTCCACACATGCTTTAAAAATCGATATGCATGTTTTAAACATGTTAAACATGCAAATCACCTATGGATCCAAAGGTTTTGAAGAGAATAACAAACGCTCATTAAATTCTCAACTTAACGTGCAGTGGATATTTACCCGAGTCAAACAAGCCATTATTTTGCCCATGTACAAAATGCTGACCCAACGATCATGGATGATTGTAAAGTGATTTATCATGCGTAACGGGCTATATTACCCTAACAAATGAATTATGGATTAGGAGTCAAGACTCAATTAAAAATCCCTGCATCCCATTTTTTCCCGACGATTGCAAAACCATATATATAAAAACTAAGAAGAGCTTACAATCCCTAAAAATTACAGGGGCTCTTTGGAATTATCTCGCTCTACATTTGTGCACTGTGCATTTTAATTTTAGATGTACAGTTTTTTCATAAATAAAAACTTTGAGTTTTCGCTCTCCCTTCATCCTGTAAACCAAAAAGGCAAAGTGATCACTACAAAATGAAAATTATAGAGTTCATGTATGCAAAAAAATTTAAAACATCAACAAATGGAAGTAAAGAAAATTTATTCACACACCACCAATGAACACAAAAGTTTTTTTCTCCAAGTTTGGGCAATTCCGCTACTTCAACCCCAACAGGTTGGAATTTTATAAGAAAGAGATTTCCTCCACACATGCTTCAAAAATGGATTTTCATGTTTTAAACATGTTAAAGATGCAAATCACCTATGGATCCAAAGCTTTTGAAGAGAATCAGAAACGCTCATTAAATTCTCAAGTAAACGTGCGGTGGGATATTTACACGAGTCAAACAAGCCATTATTTTGCCCATATACAAAAAGCAGACCCAACGATCATGGATGATTGTAAAGTGATTTTTCATGCGTAACGGGATATATTACAGTAAGAAAGGACTTATGGATTGGGAGTCAAGACTCAGTTAAAAATCCCTGCCACCCGCTTTTTCCCGACGATTGCAAAACCTGATATATAAAAACTAAGAATAGCTTACAATCCCTAAAAATTACAGAAACTCTTTTGAATTATCTCGTTCTACATTTGTGCACTGTGCATTTTAATTTTAGATGTACACTCTTTTCATAAATCAAAACTTTGTGTTTTCGCTCTCCTTTCATCCCGTAAACCAAAAACGCAAATAGATCACTACAAAATTAAAATTTTAGAGTTCATGTACGGAAAAAAATTTAAAACAAGAACAAATGTAAGTAAAGAAAATTTATTCACACATCACTAATGAACACAAAATTTTTTTTATCCAAGTTTGGGAAATTCCACTAGTTCAACCCCAACAGCTTGGAATTTTATAACAAAGAGATTTCCTCCACACATGCTTAAAAATGGATTTGCATGTTTTAAACATGTTAAGGGTGCAAATCACCTATGGATCCAAAGCTTTTGAAGAGCATAAAAAACACTCATTAAATTCTCAAGTGAACGTGCGGTTGGATATTTACCCTAGTCAAACAATCCATTAATTTGCCCATCTACAAAAAGCTGACCCAACGATCATGGGTGATTGTAAAGTGATTTTTCATGCTAACGGGCTATATTACTCTAAGAAATGACTTATGGATTGGGAGTCAAGACTCAGTTAAAAATCCATGCCTCCCCCTTTTTCCCGACGATTGCAAAACCTGATATATAAAAACAAAGAAGAGCTTACAATCCTTAAAAATTACAGAAACTCTTTGGAATTATCTCTCTCTACGTTTGTGCATTGTGCATTTCCATTCTACATGTACTCTTTTTTCTTAAAACAAAACTTTGAGTTTTTGCTCTCCCTTCATCTCGTAAACCAAAAAGGCAAATAGATCACAACAAAATGAAAATTTGGAGTTCAAGTACGGAAAAAATTTAAAACAATAACAAATGTAAGTAAAGAAAATTTATTCACACACCACAAATGAACACAAAAGTTTTGTTGTCCAAGTTTGGGAAATTCCACTAGTTCAACCCAACAGCTTGGAATTTTATAAGAAAGAGATTCCCTCCACACATGCTTAAAAAATGTATTTGCATGTTTTAAACATGTTAAACATGCAAATCACCTATGGATCCAAAGGTTTTGAAGAGAATAACAAACGCTCATTAAATTCTCAAGTGAACGTGCGATGGGATATTTACTCGAGTCAAACAAGCCATTATTTTACCCATCCACAAAAAGCTGACCCAACGATCATGGATGATTGTAAAGTGATTTATCATGCGTAACGGGCTATATTACCCTCAGAAATGAGTTATGGATTGGGAGTCAAGACTCAGTTAAAAATCCCTGCGTCCCCCTTTTTCCCAACGATTGCAAAACCTAATATATAAAAACTAAGAAGAGCTTACAATCCCTATAAATTACAGAAACACTTCAGAATAATCTCGCTCTACATTTGTGCATTGAGCATTTTCATTCTACATGTACTCTTTTTTCTTAAAACAAAACTTTGAGTTTTCGCTCTCCCTTCATCCTGTAAACCAAAAAGGTAAATAGATCACAACAAAACTAAAATTTTGGAGTTCAAGTACGGAAAAAATTTAAAACAATAACAAATTTAAGAAAAGAAAATTTATTCACACACTACAAATGAACACAAAAGTTTTGTTGTCCAAGTTTGGGAAATTCCACTAGTTCAACACCAACAGCTTGGAATTTTATAGGAAAGAGATTTCCTCCACACAAGCTTTAAAAATGGATATGCATGTTTTAAACATGTTAAAGATGCAAATCACCTATGGATCCAAAGGTTTTGAAGAGAATAACAAACGCTCATTAAATTCTCAATTGAATGAGCGATGGGATATTTACCCGAGTCAAACAAGCCATTACTTTGCCCATCTACAAAAAGGTGATCCAACGATCATGGATGATTGTAAAGTGATTTTTCATGAGTAACGGGCTATATTACCCTAAGAAATGACTTATGGATTGGGAGTCAAGACTCAGTTAAAAATCCCTGCCACCCCTTTTTTCCCGATGATTGCAGACCCTGATATATAAAAACTAAGAAGAGCTTACAATCCTTAAAAATTACCGAAACTCTTTGGAATTATCTCTCTCTACATTTGTGCATTGTGCATTTCCATTCTACATGGACTCTTTTTTCTTAAAAAAAAACTTTGAGTTTTCGCTCTCCCTTCATCCCGTAAACCTAAAAGGCAAATAGATCACAACAAAATGAAAATTTTGGAGTTCAAGTACGGAACAAATGTAGAACAATAACAAATGTAAGTAAAGAAAATTTATTCACACAGCACAAATGAACACAAAATTTTTGTTGTCCAAGTTTGGGAAATTCCACTAGTTCAACCCCAAGAGCTTGAAATTTTATTTGAAAGAGATTTCCTCCACACAAGCTTTAAAAATGGATATGCATGTTTTAAACATGATAAAGATGCAAATCACCTATGGATCCAAAACTTTTGAAGAGAATAACAAACGCTCATTAAATTCTTAAGTGAACGTGCGATGGATATTTACCCGAGTCAAACAAGCCATTATTTTGCCCATCTACAAAAAGCTGACCCAACGATCATGGATGATTGTAAAGTGATTTATCATGTGTAATGGCTATATTACCCTAAGAAATGACTTATGGATTGGGAATCAAGAAACAGTTAAAAATCCCTACCACCCCTTTTTTCCCGACGATTGCAAAACCTGATATATAGAAACTAAGATGAGCTTACAATCCCTAAAAATTACAGAAACTCTTTGGAATTATCTCTCTCTACATTTGTGCATTGTGCATTTCCATTCTACATGTACTCTTTTGTCTTAAAAAAAAACTTCGTGTTTTCGCTCTCCCTTCATCCCGTAAACCAAAAAGGCAAATAGATCAAAACAAAATGAAAATTTTGCAGTTCAAGTACGGAAAAATTTAAAACAATAACAAATGTAAGTAAAGAAAATTTATTCACACACCACAAATGAACACTAAAGTTTTGTTGTCCAAGTTTTGGAATAACCACTAGTTCAACCCCAACAGCTTGGAATTTTATAGGAAAGAGATTTCCTCCACACATGCTTTAAAAATGGATATGCATGCTTTAAACATGTTAAAAATGCAAATCACCTATGGATCCAAAGCTTTGGAAAAGAATAACAAACGCTCATCAAATTCTCAACTGAACGTGCGCTGGATATTTACCCAAGTCAAACAAGCCATTATTTTGCCCATCTACAAAAAGCTGACCCAACGATCATGGATGATTGTAAAGTGATTTATCATGCGTAACGGGCTATATTACCCTAAGGAATGCCTTATGGGTTGGGAGTTAAGACTCTGTTAAAAATCCCTGCCTTCCCCTTTTTCCTGACAATTGCAAAACCTGATATATAAAAACTAAGAAGAGCTTACAATCCCTATAAATTACAGAAACTCTTTGGAATTATCTCGCTCTACATTTGTGCACTATGCATTTTCATTTTAGATGTAAACTTTTTTCATAAATCAAAACTTTGAGTTTTCGCTCTCCCTTCATCCTGTAAACCAAAAAGGTAAATAGATCACTACAAAATGAAAATTTTAGAGTTCATGTATGGAAAAAAATTTAAAACAATAACAAATGAAAGTGATGAAAATATATTCACACACCACAAATGAACACAAAAGTTTTTTTGTCCAAGTTTGGGAAATTCCACTAGTTCAACCCCAACAGCTTGGAATTTTATAAGAAAGAGATTTCCTCCACACATGCTTAAAAAATGTCTTTGCATGTTTTAAACATGTCAAAAATGTAAATCACCTATGGATCCAATGCTTTTGAAGAGAATAACAAACGCTCATTAAATTCTCAAGTGAACGTGCGGTGGGATATTTACCCGAGTCAAACAAGCCATTATTTTACCCATCTACAAAAAGCTGACCCAACGATCATGGATGATTTTAAGTGATTTATCAAGCGTAACGGGCTGTATTTCCCTAAGAAATTACTTATGGATTGGGAGTCAAGACTCAGTTAAAAATCCCTGCCTCCCCCTTTTTCCGGACGATTGGAAAACCTGATATATAAAAACAAAGAAAAGCTTACAATCCCTAAAAATTATAGAAACTCTTTGGAATTATCTCTCTCTACATTTGTGCATTGTGCATTTCCATTCTACATGTACTCTTTTTTCTTCAAACAAAACTTAGAGTTTTCCCTCTCCCTTCATCCCATAAACCAAAAACGCAAATAGATCACAACAAAATGAAAATTTTGGAGTTCAAGTACGGAAAAAATTTAAAACCATAACAAATGTAAGTAAAGAAAATTTATTCACACACCACAAATGAACACAAAAGTTTTGTTGTCCAAGTTTGGGAAATTCCACAAGTTCAACCCAAACAGCATGGAATTTTATAGGAATGAGATTTCCTCCAAACATGCTTTAAAAATGGATATGCATGTTTTAAACATGTTAAAAATGCAAATCACCTATGGATGCAAAGCTTTGGAAAAGAATAACAAACGCTCATTAAATTCTCAACTGAACGTGCGATGGATATTTACCCAAGTCAAACAAGCCATTATTTTGCCCATCTACAAAATGCTGACCCAACGATCATGGATGATTGTAAAGTGATTTATCATGCGTAACGGGCTATATTACCCTAAGGAATGACTTATGGATTGGGAGTCAAGACTCAGTTAAAAATCCATGCGTCCCCCTTTTTCCCGACGATTGCAAAACATGATATATAAAAACTAAGAAGAGCTTACAATCCCTATAAATTACAGAAACACTTCGGAATAATCTCGCTCTACATTTGTGCATTGAGCATTTTCATTCTACATGTACTCTTTTTTCTTAAAACAAAACTTTGAGTTTTCGCTCTCCCTTCATCCTGTAAACCAAAAAGGCAAATAGATCTCAACAAAACTAAAAATTTTGGAGTTCAAGTACGGAAAAAATTTAAAACAATAACAAATGTAAGAAAAGAAAATTTATTCACACACTACAAATGAACACAAAAGTTTTGTTGTCCAAGTTTGGGAAATTCCACTAGTTCAACACCAACAGCTTGGAATTTTAAAGGAAAGAGATTTCCTCCACACATGCTTTAAAAATGGATATGCATGTTTTAAACATGTTAAACATGCAAATCACCTATGGATCCAAAGGTTTTGAAGAGAATAACAAACGCTCATTAAATTCTCAACTGAACGTGCGGTGGATATTTACCCGAGTCAAACAAGCCATTATTTTGCCCATCTACAAAATGCTGACCCAACGATCATCGATGATTGTAAAGTGATTTATCATGCGTAACGGGCTATATTACCCTAAGAAATGACTTATGGATTGGGAGTCAAGACTCAGTTAAAATTCCCTGCCTCCCCCTTTTTCCCGACGATTGCAAAACCTGATATACAAAAACTAAGAAGAGCTTACAATCCCTAAAAATTACAGAAACTCTTTGTGCACTGTGCATTTTCATTTTAGATGTACACTTTTTTCATAAATCAAAACTTTGAGTTTTCGCTCTCCCTTCATCCCGTAAAACAAAAAGGCAAATAGATCACTCACAAATGAAAATTTTAGAGTTCATGTACGGAAAAAAATATAAAAAAATAACAAATGCATGTAAAGAAAATTTATTCACACACCACAAATGAACACAAAATTTTTTTTGTCCAAGTTTGGGAAATTCCACTAGTTCAACCCCAATAGCTTGGAATTTTATAAGAAAGATATTTCCTCCACACATTCTTAAAAAAAGGATTTGCATGTTTTAAACACGTTAAAGATGCAAATCACCTATGGATCTAAAGATTTTGAAGAGAATAACAAACGCTCATTAAATTCTCAACTGAACGTGCGGTGGGATATTTACCCGAGTCAAACAAGCCATTATTTTGCCCATCTACAAAAAGCTGACCCAACGATCATGGATGATTGAAAAGATATTTATCATCTGTAACGGGCTATATTACCCTAAGAAATGACTTATGGATTGGGAGTCAAGACTCAGTTAAAAATCCCTTCCTCACCCTTTTTCCCGACGAATGCAAAACCTGATATATAAAAACAAAGAAGAGCTTACAATCCCTAAAAATTACAGAAACTCTTTGGAATTATCTCTCTCGACATTTGTGAATTGTGCATTTCCATTCTACATGTACTCCTTTTTCTTAAAACAAAACTTTGAGTTTTCGCTCTCCCTTCATCCCGTAAACCAAAAAGGCAAATAGATCAGAACAAAACTAAAATTTTGGTGTTCAAGTACGGAAAAAATTTAAAACAATAACAAATGTAAGAAAAGAAAATTTATTCACACACCACAAATGAACACAAAATTTTTGTTGTCCATGTTTTGGAAATTCCACTAGTTCAACCCCAACAGCTTGGAATTTTATAGGAAAGAGATTTCCTCCACACATGCATTAAAAATGGATATGCATGTTTTAAACATGTTCTACATGCAAATCACCTATGGATCCAAAGCTTTTGAAGAGAATAACAAACGCTCATTAAATTCTCAGGTGAACATGCGGAGGGATATTTACCCGAGTCAAACAAGCCATTATTTTGCCCATCTACAAAAAGCGGACCCAATGATCGTGGATGATTGTAAAGTGATTTATCATACGTAACGGGCTATATTACCCTAAGAAATCACTGATGGATTGGGAGTCAAGACTAAGTTAAAAATCCCTGCCTCCCTCTTTTTCCCGACGATTGCAAAACCTGATATGTAAAAACTAAGAAGAGCTTACAATCCCTAAAAATTAAAGAAACTCTTTGGAATTATCTTGCTCTACATTTGTGCATTGTGCATTTCCAATCTACATGTACTCTTTTTACTTAAAACAAAATTTTGAGATTTCACTCTCCCTTCATCCCGTCAACCAAAAATGCAAATAGATCACAAAAAAATAAAAATTAGTGAGTTCAAGTGCGGAAAAAATTTAAAACAATAACAAATGTAAGTAAAGAAAATTTATTCACACACCACAAATGAACACAAAAGTTTTGTTGTCCAAGTTTGGGAAATTCCACTAGCTCAACCCCTACCACTTGGAATTTTATAGGAAAGGGATTTCCTCTGCACATGCTTTAAAAATAGATATGCATGTTTTAAACATGTTAAAAATGCAAATCACGTATGGATCCAAAGCTTTTGAAGAGAATAACAATCGCTCATTATATTCTCAAGTGAACGGGCAGTGGATATTTACCCGAATCAAACAAGCCATTATTTTGCCCATCTACAAAAAGCTGACGCAACGATCAAGGATTGTTGTAAAGTGATTTACCATGCGTAACAAGCTATATTACCCTAAGAAATGACTTATGGATTGGGAGTCAAGACTCAGTTAAAAATCCTTGCCTCCCCCTTTTTCCCGATAATTGCAAACCTGATATATAAAAACTAAGAAGAGGTTACAATCCCTAAAAATTACAGAAACTCTTTGGAATTATCTCGCTCAACATTTGTGCACTGTGCATTTTCATTTTAGATGTACACTTTTTTCATAATTCAAAACTTTGAGTTTTCGCTCTTCCTTCATCCCGTAAACCAAAAAGGCGAACGGATCATTACAAAATGAAAATTTTAGAGTTCATGTACGGAAAAAAATTTAAAACAATAACAAATTTAAGTAAAGAAAATTTATTCACACACCACAAATGAACAAAGTTTTTTTTCCAAGTTTGGGAAATTCCACTAGTTCAACCCCAACAACTTGGAATTTTATAAGAAAGAGATTTCCTCCACACATGCTTAAAACATGGATTTGCATCTTTTTAACATGTTAAAGATGCAAATCACCTATGGATCCAAAGCTTTTGAGGAGAATAACAAACACTCATTAAATTCTCAAGTGAACATGCGGTGGGATATTTAACTGAGTCAAACAAGCCATTATTTTGCCAATCTACAAAAAGCTGACCCAACGATCATGGATGATTGTAAAGTGATTTATCATGCGTAACGGGCTATATTACCCTAAGAAATGACTTATGGATTGGGAGTCAAGACTTAGTTAAAAATCCCTGCCTCCCCCTTTTTCCCGACGATTGCAAAACCTGATATATAAAAACAAAGAAGAGTTTACAATCCCTAAAATTTCAGAAACTCTTTGGAATTATCTCTCTCTACATTTGTGCATTGTACATTTCCATTCTACATGTACTCTTTTTTCTCAAAACAAAACTTTGAGTTTTCGCTCTCCCTTCATCCCGTAAACAAAAAAGGCAAATAGATCACAACAAAATGAAAATTTTGGACTTCAAATACGGAAAAATTTTAAAAAAATAACAAATATAAGTAAAGGAAATTTATTGACACACCACAAATGAACACAAATGTTTTGTTGTCCAAGTTTGGGAAATTCCACTAGTTCAACCCCAACTGCTTGGAATTTTATAGGAAAGCGATTTCCTCCACACATTATTTAAAAATGGATATGCATGTTTTAAACATGTTAAAGATGCAAATCACCTATGGATCCAAATATTTTGAAGAGAATAACAAACGCTCATTAAATTCTCAAGTGAACGTGCGGTGGGATATTTACCAGAGTCAAACATGCCATTATTTTGCCCATCTACAAAAAGCTGACCCAACGATCATGGATGATTGTAAAGTGATTTATCATGCGTAAAGGGCTAAATTACCCTAAGAAATGACTTATCAATTGGGAGTCAAGACTCAGTTAAAAATCCCTGCCTCCCCCTTTTTCCCGACGATTGCTAAACCTGATATATAAAAACTAAGAACAGCTTACATTCCTTAAAAATTATAGAAACTCTTTGGAATAATCTCACTCTACATTTGTGCATTGTGCATTTCCATTCAACATGTACTCTTTTTTCTTAAAACAAAACTTTGAGTTTTCGCTTTCCCTTCATCCTGTAAAAAGAAACGGCAAATAGATCACAACAAAACTAAAATTTTGGAGTTCAGGTACGGAAAAAATTTAAAACAATAACAAATTTTAGTAAATAAAATTTATTCACACACCACAATTGAACACAAAATTTTTGTTGTCCAAGTTTTGGAAATTCCACTAGAGCAACCCCAACAGCTTGGTCTTTTATAGGAAAGAGATTTCCTCCAAACATGATTTAAAAATTGATATGCATGTTTTAAACATGTTAAAAATGCAAATCACCTATGGATCCAAAGCTTTTGAAGAGAATAACAAATGCTCATTAAATTCTCAAGTGAACGTGCGGTGGATATTTACCCGAGTCAAACAAGCCATTATTTTGCCCATCTACAAAAAGCTGACCCAACGATCATGGATGATTGTAAAGTGATTTATCATGCGTAACGGGCTATATTTCCCTAAGAAACGACTTATGGATTGGGAGTCAAGACTCAGTTAAAAATCCCTGCCTCCCCCTTTTTCCCGACGATGGCAAATCCTGATATATTAAAACTAAGAAGAGCTTACAATCCCAAATAATTACAGAAACTCTTTGGAATTATCTTGCTCTACATTTCAAAACTAAGAAGAGCTTAGACTCCCTAAAAATTACAGAAACTCCTTGAAATTATCTCTCTCTACATTTGTGCATTGTGCATTTCCATTCTACATGTACTCTTTTTTCTTAAATCAAAACTTTTAGTTTTCGCTCTCCCTTCATCCTGTAAACCAAAAAGGGAAACAGATCACAACAAAATGAAAATTTTGGAGTTCAAATACGAAAAAAATTTAAAACAACAACAAATGTAAGTAAAGAAAATTTATTCACACACACAAATGAACACAAAAGTTTTGTTGTCCAAGTTTGGGAAATTCCACTAGTTCAACCCCAACAGCTTGGAATTTTATAGGAAAGAGATTTCCTCCACACATTATTTAAAAATGGATATGCATGTTTTAAACAAGTTAAAGATGAAAATCACCTATGGATACAAAGCTTTTGAAGAGCATAACAAACGCTCATTAAATTCTCAAGTTATTTTGCCCATCTACAAAAAACTGACCCAACGATCATGGATGATTGTAAAGTGATTTATCATGCGTAAAGGGCTATATTACCCTCAGAAATGACTTATGAATTTGGAGTCAAGACTCAGTTAAAAATCCCTGCCTCCCCCTTTTTCCCGACGATTGCCAAACCTGATATATAAAAACTAAGAAGAGCTTACAATCCCTAAAAATTACAGAAACTCTTTGGAATAATCTCGCTCTACATTTGTGCATTGTGCACTTCCATTCTACATGTACTCTTTTTTCTTAAAACAAAACTTTGAGTTTTCACTCTCCCTTCATCCCGTAAACCGAAAAGACAAATAAATCACTACAAAATGAAAATTTTAGAGTTCATGTACGGAAAAAAATTTATAAAAATAACAAATGTAAGTAAAGAAAATTTATTCACACACCATAAATGAAGACAAAATTTTTGTCTTCCAAGTTTGGGAAATTCCACTAGTTCAACCCCAACAGCTTGGAATTTTATAGGAAAGAGATTTCCTCCACACATGCTTTAAAAATGGATATGCATGTTTTAAACATGTTAAAGATGAAAATCACCTTTGGATCCAAAGCTTTTGAAGAGACTAACAAACGCTCATTAAATTTTCAAGTGAACATGCGGTGGGATATTTACCCGAGTCAAACAAGCCATTATTTTGCCCATCTACAAAAAGTTGACCCAACGATCATGGATGATTGTAAAGTGATTTATCTTGTGTAACGGGTTAAATTTCCATAAGAAATGACTAATGGATTGGGAGTCAAGACTAAGTTAAAAATCCCTGCCTCCCCCTTTTTCCCGAAGATTGTAAAACCTGATATATAAAAACTAAGAAGAGCTTACAATCCCTAAAAATTACAGAAACTCTTTGGAATTATCTCGCTCTACATTTGTGCATTGTGCATTTCCAATCTACATGTACTCTTTTTTCTTAAAACAAAACTTTGAGTTTTCGCTCTCCCATCATCCCGTAAACCAAAAAGGCAAATAGATCACAACAAAATGAAAATTTTTGAGTTCAAGTACAGAAAAAATTTAAAACAATGACAAATGTAAGTAAAGAAAATTTATTCGCACACCACAAATGAAAACAAAATTTTTGATATCCAAGTTTGGGAAATTCCACTAGTTCAACCCCAACAACTTAGAATTTTATAAGAAAGAGCTTTCCTCCACACATGCTTAAAAAATGGATTTGCATCTTTTAAACATGTTAAAGATGCAAATCACGTATGGATCCAAAGCTTTTGAAGAGAATAACAAACGCTCATTAAATTCTCAAGTGAATTTGCGGTGGAATATTTACCTGAGTCAAACAAGCCATTATTTTGCCCATCTACAAAAAGCTGACCCAACGATCTTGGATGATTGTAAACTGATTTATAATGCGTAACGGGCCATATTACCCTAAGAAATGACTTATGGATTGGGAGTCAAGACTCAGTTAAAAATCCCTGCCTCCCCCTTTTTCTCGACGATTGCAAAACCTGATATATCAAAACTAAGAAGAGCTTACAATCCCTAAAAATTACAGAAACTCTTTGGAATTATCTCTCTCTACATTTTTGCATTGTGCATTTCCATTCTACATGTACTCTTTTTTCTTAAAACAAAACTTTGAGTTTTCGCTCTCCCTTCATCCCGTAAACCAAAAAGGCAAATAGGTCACTACAAAATGAAAATTTTAGAGTTCATGTACGGAAAAAAATTTAAAACAACAACAAATGTAAGTAAAGAAAATTTATTCACACACCACAAATCAACACAAAAGGATTTTTGTCCAAGTTTGGGAAATTCCACTAGTGCAACCCCAACAACTTGGAATTTTATAAGAAAGAGATTTCCTCCACACATGCTTGAAATATGCATTTGCATGTTTTAAACATGTTAAAGATACAAATCACCTATGGATCCAAAGCTTTTGAAGAGAATAACAAACGCTCATTAAATTCTCAAGTTAACGTGCGGTGGGATATTTACCCGAGTCAAACAAGCCATTATTTTGCCCATCTACAAAAAGCTGACCCAACGATCATGGATGATTGTAAAGTGATTTATCATGCGTAACGGGCTATATTTCCCTACGAAATGGCATATGGATTGGGAGTCAAGACTCAGTTAAAAATCCTTGCCTCCCCCTTTTTCCCGTCGATTGCAAAAGCAGATATATAAGAACTAAGAAGAGCTTAAAATCCCTAAAAATTACATAAACTCATTGGAATTATCTCACTCTACATTTGTGCACTGTGCATTTTCATTTTAGCTGTACAGTTTTTTCATAAATCAAAACTTTGAGTTTTCGCTCTCCCTTCCTCCCGTAAACCAAAAAGCCAAACAGATCAATACAAAATGAAAATTTTGGAGTTAATGTACGGAAAAAAATTTTAAACAATAAAAAATGTAAGTAAAGAAAATTTATTCACACACCACAAATGAACACAAAAGTTTTTTTGTCCAAGTTTGGCAAAATTCCACTAGTTCAACCCTAACAGATTGGAATTTTATACGAAAGAGATTTCCTCTACACATGCTTAAAAAATGGATTTGCATGTTTTAAACTTGTAAAAGATGGATCCAAAGCTTTTGAAGAGAATAACAAACGCTCATTAAATTCTCAAGTGAACGTGCGGTGGGATATTTACCCGAGTCAAACTAGCCATTATTTTGCCCTTCTACAAAAAGCTGACCCAACGATCATGGATGATTTTAAAGTGATTTATCATGCGTAACGGGCTATATTACCTTAAGAAATGACTTATGGATTGGGAGTCAAGACTTAGTTAAAAATCCCTACCTCCCCTTTTTTCCCGACGATTGCAAAACATGATATATAAAAATTAAGAAGAGCTTACAATCCCTAAAAGTCACAGAAACTCTTTGGAATTATCTCTCTCTACATTTGTGCATTGTGCATTTCCATTCTACATGTACTCTTTTTTCTTAAAACAAAACTTTGAGTTTTCGCTCTCCCTTCATCCCGTAAACCAAAAAGCCAAATAGATCACAACAAAATGAAAATTTTGGAGTTCAAGTACGGAAAAAATTTAAAACAATAACAAATGTAAGTAAAGAAAATTTATTCACACACCAGAAATGAACACAAAAGTTTTGTTTTCCAACTTTGGGAAATTCCACTTGTTCAACCCCAACAGCTTGGAATTTTATAGGAAAGAGATTTCCTCAACACATGCTTTAAAAATGGATATGCATGTTTTAAAAATGTTAAAGATGCAAATCACCTATGGATCCAAAGCTTTTGAAGAGAAGAACAAACGCTCAGTAAATTCTCAACTGAACGTGCGGTGGGATATTTAGCCGAGTCAAACAAGCCATTATTTTGGCCATCTACAAAAAGCAAACCCAACGATCATGGATAATTGTAAAGTGATTTATCATGCGTACGGGCTATATTACCCTAAGAAATGACTTATGGATTGGGAGTCAAGACTCAGTTAAAAATCCCTGCCTCCCCCTTTTTCCCGACGATTGCAAAACCTGATATATGAAAACTAAGAAGACCTTACAATCCCTAAAAATTACAGAAACTCTATGGAATTTCTCGCTCTACATTTGTGCACTGTGCAATTTCATTTTAGATGTATGCTTTTTTCATAAATCAAAACTTTGAGTATTCATTCTCCCTTTTTCCCGGAAACCAAAAAGGCAAATAGATCATAACAAATTGAAAATTTTAGAGTTCATGTACGGAAAAAATTTAAAACAATAACAAATGTAAGTAAAAAAAATTTATTCACACACCACAAATGAACAAAAAAGTTTTGTTGTCCAAGTATGGGAAATTCCACTAGTTTAACCCTAACAGCTTTGTATTTTATAAGAAAGAGATTTCCTCCACACATGCTTAAAAAATGGATTTCTATGTTTTAAACATGTTAATGATGCAAATCACGTATGGATCCAAAGCTTTTGAAGAGAATAACATACACTCATTAAATTGTCAAGTGAATGTGCGATGGGATATTTACCCGAGTCAAACATGCCATTATATTGCCCATTTACAAAAAGCTGACCCAACGATCATGGATGATTGTAAAGTGATTTATCATGCATAACGGGCTATATTACCCTAAGAAATGACTTATGGATTGGGAGTCAAGACTTAGTTAAAAATCCCCGCCTCCCCCTTTTTCCCGGCGATTGCAAAACCTGATATACAAAAACTAAGAAGAGCAAACAATCCCAAAACATTACAGAAACTCTTTGGAATTATCTCTCTCTACATTTGTGCATTGTGCATTTCCATTCTACATGTACACTTTTTTCTTAAAACAAAACTTTGAGTTTTCGTTCACCCTTCTTCCCATAAACCAAAAAGCCAAATAGATCACAACAAAATAAAAATTTTGGAGTTCAAGTACGGAAAAAATTTAAAACAATAACAAATGTAAGTAAAGAAAATTTATTCACACACCACAAATGAACACAAATGTTTTTTTGTCCAACTTTGGGAAATTCAACTAGTTCAACCCTAGCAACTTGGAATTTTAAAGGAAAGAGATTTCCTCCACACATGTTTTAAAAATCGATATGCATGTTTTAAACATGTTAGAGATGCAAATCACCTATGGATCCAAAGCTTTTGAAGAGAATAACAAACTTTGGCGGTGAGATATTTACCCGAGTCAAACAAGCCATTATTTTGCGCATCTACAAAAAGCTGACCCAACGATCATGGATGATTGTAAAGTGATTTATCATGCGTAACTGGCTTTATTACCCTAATAAATGACTTATGGATTGGGAGTCAAGACTCAGTTAAAAATCCCTGCCTCCCCCTTTTTCCCGACGATTGCAAAACCTGATTTTTAAAAACTAAGAAGAGCTAACAATCCCAAAAAATTACAGAAACTCTTTGGAATTATCTCTCTCTACATTTGTGCATTATGCATTTCCATTCTACATGTACTTTTTTTTCTTAAAACAAAACTTGGAGTTTTCGCTCTCCCTTCATCCCGTAAACCGAAAAGGCAAATAGATCACAACCAAATGAAAATTTTGAAGTTCAAGTACGGAAAAAAATTTAAAACAATAACAAATGAAAGTAAAGAAAATTTATTCACACACCACAAATGAACACAAAATTTTTGTTGTCCTAGTTTGGGAAATTCCATTCGTTCGACCCCAACAGCTTGGAATTTTGTAGGAACGAGATTTCCTCCACACATGCTTTAGAAATGGATATGCATGTTTTAAACATGTTAAAGATGCAAATCACCTATGGATCCAAAGCTTTTGAAGAGAATAACAAACGCTCATTAAATTCTCAAGCGAACGTGCGGTGGGATATTTACCCGAGTCAAACAAGCCATTATTTTGCCCATCTACAAAAAGCTGACACAACGATCATGGATGATTGTAAAGTGATTTATCATGCGTAACGGGCTATATTACCCTAACAAATGACTTATGTATTGGGAGTCAAGACGCAGTTAAAAATCCCTGCCTCCGCCTTTTCCCCGACGATTGTAAAACCTGATATATAAAAACTAAGAAGACCTTACAATCCCTAAAAATTACAGACACTCTTTGGAATTATCTAGCTCTACATTTGTGCATTGTGCATTTCCATTCTACATGTACTCTTTTTTCTTAAAACAAAAATTTGAGTTTTCGCTCTCCCTCAACCGTAAATCAAAAATGCAAATAGATCAGAACAAAATGAAAATTTTGGATTTCAAGTCCGGAAAAAATTTAAAACAATAACAAATGTAAGTAAATAAAATTTATTCACACGCCACAAATGAACACAAAAGTTTTGTCGTCCAAGTATGGGAAATTCCACTTGTTCAACCCCAACAGCTTGGAATTTTATAGGAATGATATTTCCTCCACACATGCTTTAAAAATGGATATGCATGTTTTAAACATGTTAAAGACGCAAATAACCTATGGATCCAAAGCTTTTGAAGAGAATAACAAACGCTCATTAAATTCTCAACTGAACATGCTGTGGGATATTTAGCCGAGTCAAACAAAACATTATATTGCCCATCAACAAAAAGCTGACCCAATTATCATGGATGATTGTAAAGTGATTTATCATGCGCGACGGGCTATATTACCCTGACAAATAACTAGTGGATTGGGTGTCAAGACTCAGTTAAAAATCCCTACATCCCCCTTTTTCCCGGAGATTACAAAACCTGATATATAAAAACTAAGAAGAGCTAACAATCCCAAAAAAATTACAGAAACTCTTTGGAAGTATCTCTCTCTGGATTTGTGCATTGTGCATTTCCATTCTATATGTACACTTTTTTCTTAAAACAAAACTTTGAGTTTTCGCTCGCCCTTCATCCCGTAAACCAAAAAGCCAATTAGATCACAACAAAATGAAAATTTTGGAGTTCAAGTACTGAAAAATTTTAAAACAATAACAAATGTAAGTAAAGAAAATTTATTCACACACCACAAATGAACACAAAGGATTTGTTGTCCAAGTTTTGGAAATTCCACTAGTTCAACCCCAACAACTTGGAATTTTATAGGAAAGAGATTTCCTCCACACATGCTTTAAAAATGGATATGCATGTTTTAAACATGTTAAAGATGCAAATCACCTTTGGATCCAAAGCTTTTGAATAGGATAACAAACGCTCATTAAATTCTCAACTGAACGTGCGGTGGGATATTTAGCCGAGTCTAACAAGCCATTATATTGCCCATCTACAAAAAGTTGACCCAACGATCATGGATGATTGTAAAGTGATTTATTATGCATAACGGGCTATATTACCCTAACAAATGACTTATGGATTGGCAGTCAAGACTCAGTTAAAAATCCCTGCCTCGCCCTTTTTCCCGACGATTGACAAACCTGATATATAAAAACTAAGAAGAGCTTACAATCCCTAAAAATTACAGAAACTCTTTGGAATTATCTCACTCTACATTTGTGCGCTCTGCATTTTCATTTTAGATATACACTTTTTTCATAAATCAAAACTATGAGTTTTCGCTCTCCCTTCATCCCGTAAACCAAAAAGCCAAATAGATCACAACAAAATGAAAATTTTGGAGTTCAACTACGGAAAAAATTTAAAACAATAACAAATGTAAGTAAAGAAAATTTATTCACACACCACAAATAAACACGAAAGTTTTGTTTTCCAAGTTTGGGAAATTCCACTAGTTCAACCCCAACAGCTTGGAATTTTATAGGAGAGAAATTTCCTCCGCACATGCTTTAAAAACGGATATGCATGTTTTAAAAATGTTAAAGATGCAAATAACCTATGGATCCAAAGCTTTTGAAGAGAATAACAAACGCTCATGAAATTCTCAAGTGAACGTGCGGTGGGATATTTTCCCGAGTCAAAAAATCCATTATTTTGCCCATCTACAAAAAGCTGACCCAACGATCATGGATGATTGTAAAGTGATTTATCATGCGTAACGGGATATATTACCCTAAGAAATGACTTATGGATTGGGAGTCAAGACTTAGTTAAAAATCCCTGCCTCCCCCTTTTTCCCGACGATTGCAAAACCTGATATATAAAAACTAAGAAGAGCTTACAATCCCTAAAAATTACAGAAACTCTATGGAATTATCTCGCTCTACAATTATGCACTGTGCATTTTCATTTTAGATGTACAGTTTTTTCATAAATCAAAACTTTGAGATTTCGCTCTCCCTTCATCCCGTAAACAAAAAAGGCAAATAGATCACAACAAAATGATAATTTTAGAGTTCATGTATGGAAAAAAATTTAAAACAATAAAAAATATAAGTAAAGAAAATTTATTCACACACCACAAATGAACACAAAAGTTTTGTTGTCCAAGTTTGGGAAATTTCACTAGTTCAACCCTAACAGCTTGGAATTTTATTAGAAAGAGATTTCCTCCACATATGCTTAAAAAATGGATTTGAATTTTTTAAACATGTTCAAGATGGAAATCACCTATGGATCCAAAGCTTTTGAAGAGAATAACAAACGCTCATTAAATTCTCAAGTGAATGTGCAGTGGGATATTTACCCGAGTCAAACAAGCCATTATTTTGCCCATCTACAAAAAGCTGACCCCACGATCATGGATGATTGTAAAGTGATTTATCATGCGTAACGGGCTATATTACCCTAAGAAATGACTTACGGATTGGGTGTCAAGACTCAGTTAAAAATCCCTGCCTACCCCTTTTTCTCGACGATTGCAAAACCTGATATGTAAAAACTAAGAAGATCTTACAATCCCTAAAAATTACAGAAACTCTTTGGAACTATCTCTCTCTACATTTGTGCATTGTGCATTTCCATTCTACATGTACTCTTTTTTCTTAAAACAAAACTTTGAGTTTACGCTCTCCCTTCATCCCGTAAACCAAAAAGGCTAATATATCACAACAAAATGAAAATTTTGAAGTTCAAGTACGGAAAAAATTTAAAACAATAACAAATGTAAGTAAAGAAAATGTATTCACACACCACATATGAACACAAAAGTTTTGTTGTCCGGGTTTGGGAAATTCCACTAGTTCAACCCTAACAACTTGGAATTTTATAAGAAAGAGATTTCCTCCACACATGCTTCAAAAATGGATTTGCATGTTTTAAACATGTTAAAGATGCAAATCACCTATGGATCCAAAGCTTTTGAAGAGAACAACAAACGTTAATTAAATTCTCAAGTGAACGTGCGGTGGGATATTTACCGGAGTCAAACAAGCCATTATTTTGCCCATCTACAAAAAGCTGACCCAACGATCATGGATGATTTTAAAGTGATTTATCATGCATAACGGGCTATATTACCCTAAGAAATTATTTATGGACTGGGAGTCAAGGCTCAGTTAAAAATCCCTGCCTCCCCCTTTTTTTCCCGACGATTGCAAAACCTGATATATAAAAACTAATAAGAGCTTACAATCCCTAAAAATTATAGAAACTCTTTGGAATTATCTCGCTCTACATTTTTGCATTGTACATTTTCATTCTACATGTACTCTTTTTTCTTAAAACAAAACTATGAGTTTTCGGTCTCCCTTCATCCCGTAAATCAAAAAGGCAAATAGATCACAACAAAATGAAAATTTTGGAGTTCAGGTAGGGAAAAATTTTTAAAAAATAAAAAATGTAAGTAAAGAAAATTTATTCACACACACAAATGAACACAAAAGTTTTGTTGTCCATGTTTGGGAAATTCCACTAGTTCAACCCCAACAGCTTGGAATTTTATAGGAAAGAGATTTCCTCCACACATGCTTTAAAAATGGATATGCATGTTTTAAACATGTTAAAGATGCAAATCACCTATGGATCCAAAGCTTTTGAAGAGAAGAAAAAACTCTCATTAAATTCTCAACAGAACGAGCGGCGGATATTTACCCGTGTCAAACAAGCCATTATTTTGCCCATCTACAAAAAGCTGACCCAACGATTATGGATGATTGTAAAGTGATTTATCATGCATAATGGGCTATATTACCCTAAGAAATGACTTATGGATTGAGAGTCAAGGCTCAGTTAAAAATCCCTACCTCCCCCTTTTTCCCGACAATTGCAAAACCTGATATATAAAAACTAAGAAGAGCTTACAATCCCTAAAAATTACAGAAACTCGTTGGAATTATCTCGCTCTACATTTGTGCCCAATGCATTTTCATTTAAGATGTACACTTTTTTCATAAATCAAAACTTTGAGTTTTCGCTCTCCCTTCGTCCCCTAAACCAATAAGGCAAATAGATCACTACAAAATGAAAATTATAGAGTTCATGTACGGAATAAAATTTAAAACAATAACAAATGTAAGTAAAGAAACTTTATTCACACACCACAAATGAACACAAAAGTTTTTTTGTCCAAGTTTCGGAAATTCCACTAGTTCAACCCTAACCGCTTGGAATTTTATAAGAAAGACATTTCCTCCACACTTGCTTAAAAAATGTTTTTGCATGTTTTAACATGTTAAAGATGCAAATCACCTATGGATCCAAAGCTTTTGAATAGAATTACAAACGCTCATTAATTTCTCAACTGAACGTGCGGTGGGATATTTACCAGAGTCAAACAAGCCATTATTTTGCCCATCTACAAAAAGCTGACCCAACAATCATGGATGATTGTAAAGTGATTTATCATGCGTAACGGGCTATATTACCCTAACAAATGACATATGGATTGGGAGTCAAGACTCAGTTAAAAATCCCTGCCTCCCCCTTTTTCCCGACGATTGACAAACCTGATATATAAAAACTAAGAAGAGCTTACAATCCCTAAAAATTCCAGAAACTCTTTGGAATTATCTCGCTCTACATTTGTGCACTCTGCATTTTCATTTTAGATGTACTCTTTTTTTTTAAATCAAAACTTTGAGTTTCCGCTCTGCCTTCATCCCGTCAACCAAAAAGCCAAATAGATCACAACAAAATGAAAATTTTGGAGTTCAAGTACGGAAAAAAATTTAAAACAATAACAAATGTAAGTAAAGAAAATTTATTCACACACCACAAATGAACACAAAAGTTTTGTTGTCCACGTTTGGGAAATTCCACTAGTTCAACCCTAACAGCTTGGAATTTTATAAGAAAGAGATTTCCTCCACACATGTTTATAAAATGGATTTGCATGTTTAAAACATGTTAAAGATACAAATCACATATGGATCCAAAGCTTTTGAAGAGAATAACAAACGCTCATTAAATTCTCAAGTGAACGTGTGGTGGGATATTTACCCTGAGTCAAACAAGCCATTATTTTGCCCATCTACAAAAAGTTGACCCAACGATCATGGATGATTGTAAAGTGATTTATCATGCGTAACGGGCTATATTACCCTAAGAAATGACTTATGGATTGGGAGTCAAGACTCAGTTAAAAATCCCTGCCACCCCCTTTTTCACGACGATTGCAAAACATAATATATAAAAACTAAGAAGAGCTTACAATCCCTAAAAATTACAGAAACTCTTTGGAATTATCACTCTCTATATTTGTGCATTGTGCATTTCCATTCTACATATACTATTTTTTCTTAAAACAAAACTTGGATTTTCGCTCTCCCTTCATCCCGTAAACCAAAAAGGCAAATAGATCACAACAAAATGAAAATTTTGGAGTTCTACTACGGAAAAAAATTAAAACAATAACAAATGTAAGTAAAGAAAATTTATTCACACACCACAAATGAACCCAAAAGTTTTGTTTTCCATGTTTGGGAAATTCCACTAGTTCAACCCCAACAACTTGGAATTTTATAGGAAAGAGATTTCCTCCACACATGCTTTAAAAATGGATATGCATGTTTAAAACATGTTAAAGATGAAACTAACTATGGATCCACAGATTTTGAAGAGAATAACAAACGCTCATTAAATTCTCAAGTGAACGTGCGGTGGGATATTTTCTCAAGTCAAACAAGCCATTATTTTGCCCATCTACAAAAAGCTGACCCAACGATCTTGGATGATTGTAAAGTGATTTGTCATGCGTAATGGGCTATATTACCCTAAGAAATGACTTATGGATTGGGAGTCAAGACTCAGTTAAAAATCCCTGCCTCCCCCTTTTTCCCGACGATTGCAAAACCTGATATATAAAAACTAAGAAGAGCTCACAATCCCTAAAAATTATATAAAATCTTTGGAATTATCTATCTCTACATTTGTGCATTGTGCATTTCCATTCTACATGTACTCTTTATTCTTCAGACAAAACTTCGAGTTTTCGCTCTCCCTTCATCCCGTAAACCAAAAAGGCAAATAGATCACTACAAAATGAAATTTTAGAGTTCATGTACGGAAAAAAATTTAAAACGACAACAAATGTAAGTAAAGAAAATTTATTCACACACCACAAAACAAAGGGATTTTTGTCCAAGTTTGGGAAATTTCACTAGTTCAACCCCAACAGCTTGGAATTTTAATAGAAAGAGATTTCGTCCACACATGCTTAAAATATGGATTTGCATGTTTTAAACATGTTAAAGATGCAAATCACCTATGGATCCAAAGCTTTTGAAGAGAATAAAAAACGCTCATTAAATTCTGAAGGTAACGTGTAGTGGGATATTTACCCGAGTCAAACAAGCCATTATTTTGCCCATCTACAAAAAGCTGACCCAACGATCATGGATGATTGTAAAGTGATTTATCATGCGTAACGGGCTATATTACCCTAAGAAATGACATATGGATTGGGAGTCATGACTCAGTTAAAAATCCTTGCCTCCTCCTTTTTCCCGTCGATTGCAAAACCTGATATATAAGAACTAAGAAGAGCTTACAATCCCTAAAAATTACATAAACTCATTGGAATGATCTCACTATACATTTGTGCACTGTGCATTTTCATTTTAGCTGTACACTTTTTTCATAAATCAAAACTTTGAGTTTTCGCTCTCCCTTCCTCCCGTAAACCAAAAAGCCAAATAGATCACAACAAAATGAAAATTTTGGAGTTAATGTACGGAAAAAAATTTTAAACAATAAAAAATGTAAGTAAAGAAAATTTATTCACACACCACAAATGAACACAAAAGTTTTTTTGTCCAAGTTTGGGAAATTCCACTAGTTCAACCCTAAAAGCTTGGAATTTTATAAGAAAGAGATTTCCTCTACACATGCTTAAAAAATGGATTTGCATGTTTTAAACTTGTTAAAGATGCAAATCACCTATGGATCCAAAGCTTTTGAAGAGAATAACAAACGCTCATTAAATTCTCAAGTGAACGTGCGGTGGGATATTTACCCGAGTCAAATAATCCATTATTTTGCCCATCTACAAAAAGCTGACCCAAGGATCATGGATGATTTTAAAGTGATTTAGCATGCGTAACGGGCTATATTTCCTTAATAAATGACTTATGGATTGGGAGTCAAGACTTAGTTAAAAATCCATGCCTCCCCCTTTTTCCCGACGATTGCAAAACATGATATATAAAAATTAAGAAGAGCTTACAATCCCTAAAAGTCACAGAAACTCTATGGAATTATCTCTCTCTTCATTTGTGCATTGTGCATTTCCATTCTACATGTACTCTTTTTTCTTAAAACAAAACTTTGAGTTTTCGCTCTCCCTTCATCCCGTAAATGAAAAAGGCAAATAGATCACAACAAAATGAAAATTTTGGAGTTCAAGTACGGAAAAAATTTAAAACAATAACAAATGTAAGTAAAGAAAATTTATTCACACACCACAAATGAACACAAAAGTTTTTTTTTCTAACTTTGCGAAATTCCACTTGTTCAATCGCAACAGCTTGGAATTTTATAGGAAAGAGATTTCCTCAACACATGCTTTAAAAATGGATATGCATGTTTTAAAAATATTAAAGATGCAAATCACCTATGGATCCAAAGCTTTTGAAGAGAATAACAAACGCTCATTAAATTGTCAACTGAACGTGCGGTGGGACATTTAGCCGAGTGAAACAAGCCATTGTTTTGGCCATCTACAAAAAGCTAACCCAACGATCATGGATAATAGTAAAGTGATTTATCATGCGTACGGGCTATATTATCCTAAGAAATGACTTATGGATTGGGAGTCCAGACTCAGTTAAAAATCCCTGCCTCCCCCTTTTTCCCGACGATTACAAAACCTGATATATGAAAACTAGGAAGAGCTTACAATCCCTAAAAATTACAGAAACTCTTTGGAATTATCTCGCCCTACATTTGTGCACTGTGCAATTTCATTTTAGATGTACACTTTTTTCATAAATCAAAACTTTGAGTATTCGCTCTCCCTTTTTCCCGTCAACCAAAAAGGCAAATAGATCACAACAAAATGAAAATTTTGGAGTTCAAGTACGAAAAAAATTTCAAACAATAACAAATGAAAGTAAAGAAAATTTATTCACACACCACAAATGAACACAAAATTTTTGTTGTCCAAGTTTGGGAAATTCCATTCCTTCGACCCCAACAGCTTGGAATTTTGTAGGAAAGAGATTTCCTCCACACATGTTTTAAAAATGGATATGCATGTTTTAAACATGTTAAAGATGCAAATCACCTATGGATCCAAAGCTTTTGAAGAGAATAACAAACGCTCATTAAATTCTCAAGTGAACGTGCGATGGGATATTTACCCGAGTCAAACAAGCCATTATTTTGCCCATCTACAAAAAGCTGACACAACGATCATGGATGATTGTAAAGTGATTTATCATGCGTAACGGGCTATATTACCCTAACAAATGACTTACGGATTGGGAGTCAAGACGCAATTAAAAATCCCTGCCTCCGCCTTTTTCCCGACGATTGTAAAACCTGATATATAAAAACTAAGAAGAGCTTACAATCCCTAAAAATTACAAACACTCTTTGGAATTATCTCACTCTACATTTGTGCATTATGCATTTCCATTCTACATGTACTCTTTTTTCTTAAAACAAAAATTTGAGTTTTCGCTCTCCCTCCATCCCGTAAATCAAAAATGCAAATAGATCAGAACAAAATGAAAATTTTGGATTTCAAGTCCGAAAAAAATTTAAAACAATAACAAATGTAAGTAAATAAAATTTATTCACACACCACAAATGAACACAAAAGTTTTGTCGTCCAAGTTTGGGAAATTCCACTAGTTCAACCCCAACAGCTTGGAATTTTATAGGAATGAGATTTCCTCCACACTTGCTTTAAAAATGGATATGCATGTTTTAAACATGTTAAAGATGCAAATAACCTATGGATCCAAAGCTTTTGAAGAGAATAACAAACGCTCAATAAATTCTCAACTGAACGTGCTGTGGGATATTTAGCCGAGTCAAACAAAACATTATATTGCCCATCAAAAAAAAGCTGACCCAACTATCATGGATGATTGTAAAGTGATTTATCATGCGTGACAGGCTATATTACCCTGACAAATGACTAGTGGATTGGGAGTCAAGGCTCAGTTAAAAATCCCTACATCCCCCTTTTTCCCGACGATTGCAAAACTTGATATATAAAAACTAAGAAGAGCTAACAATCCAAAAAAAATTACAGAAACACTTTGGAAGTATCTCTCTCTACATTTGTGCATTGTGCATTTCCATTCTATATGTACTCTTTTTTCTTAAAATAAAACTTTGAGTTTTCGCTCGCCCTTCATCCCGTAAACTAAAAAGCCAAATAGATCACAACAAAATGAAAATTTTGGAGTTCAAGTACTGAAAAAATTTAAAACAATAACAAATGTAAGTAAAGAAAATTTATTCACACACCACAAATGAACACAAAGGTTTTGTTGTCCAAGTTTGGGAAATTCTACTAGTTCAACCCCAACAGCTTGGAATTTTATAGGAAAGAAATTTCCTCCACACATGCTTTAAAAATGGATATGCATGTTTTAAAAATGTTAAAGATGCAAATAACCTATGGATCCAAAGCTTTTGAAGGGAATAACAAACGCTCATTAAATTCTCAAGTGAACGTGCGGTGGGATATTTTCCCGAGTAAAAACTTCCATTATTCTGCCCATCTACAAAAACCTGACCCAACGATCATGGATGATTGTAAAGTGATTTATCATGTGTAACGGGCTATATAACCCTAAGAAATGACTTATGGATTGGGAGTCAATACTCAGTTAAAAATCCATGCCTCCCCCTTTTTCCCGACGATTGCAAAACCTGATATATAAAAACTAAGAAGAGCTTAAAATCCCTAAAAATTACAGAAACTCTTTGGAATTATCTCGCTCTACATTTGTGCACTGTGCATTTTCATTTTAGATGTACACTTTTTTCGTAAATCAAAACTATGAGTTTTCGCTCTCCCTTCATCCTGTAAACAAAAAAGGCAAATAGATCACAACAAAATGATAATTTTAGAGTTCATGTACGGAAAAAAATTTAAAACAATAACAAATGTAAGTAAAGAAAATTTATTCATACACCACAAATGAACACAAAAGTTTTGTTGTCCAAGTTTGGGAAATTTCACTAGTTCAACCCCAACAGTTTGGAATTTTATAGGAAAGAGATTTCCTCCACACGTGCTTTAAAAATGGATATGCATGTTTTAAACATGTTAAACATGCAAATCACCTATGGATCCAAAGCTTTTGAAGAGAATAAAAAACTCTCATTAAATTCTCAACAGAACATGCGGCGGATATTTACCCGTGTCAAACAAGCCATTATTTTGCCCATCTACAAAAAGCTGACCCAACGATCATGGATGATTGTAAGGTGATTTATCATGCGTAACGGGCTATATTACCCTAAGAAATGACTTATGGATTGGGAGTCAAGACTCAGTTAAAAATCCCTACATCCCCCTTTTTCCCGACGATTGCAAAACTTGATATATAAAAACTAAGAAGAGCTAACAATCCAAAAAAAATTACAGAAACACTTTGGAAGTATCTCTCTCTACATTTGTGCATTGTGCATTTCCATTCTATATGTACTCTTTTTTCTTACAATAAAACTTTGAGTTTTCGCTCGCCCTTCATCCCGTAAACTAAAAAGCCAAATAGATCACAACAAAATGAAAATTTTGGAGTTCAAGTACTGAAAAAATTTAAAACAATAACAAATGTAAGTAAAGAAAATTTATTCACACGCCACAAATGAACACAAAGGTTTTGTTGTCCAAGTTTGGGAAATTCTACTAGTTCAACCCCAACAACTTGGAATTTTATAGGAAAGAGATTTCCTCCACACATGCTTTAAAAATGGATATGCATGTTTTAAACATGTTAAAGATGCAAATCACCTTTGGATCCAAAGCTTTTGAATAGAATAACAAACGCTCATTAAATTCTCAACTGAACGTGCGGTGGGATATTTAGCCGAGTGTAACAAGCCGTTATATTGCCCATCTACAAAAATTTGACCCAACGATCAGGGATGATTGTAAAGTGATTTATTATGCGTAACGGGCTATATTACCCTAACAAAAGACTTATGGATTGGGAGTCAAGACTCAGTTAAAAATCCCTGCCTCCCCCTTTTTCCCGACGATTGACAAACCTGATATATAAAAACTAAGAAGAGCTTACAATCCCTAAAAATTACAGAAACTCCTTGTAATTATCTCACTCTACATTTATGCGCTCTGCATTTTCATTTTAGATGTTCACTTTTTTCTTAAATCAAAACTATGAGTTTTCGCTCTCCCTTCTTCCCGTAAACCAAAAAGCCAAATAGATCTCAACAAAATGAAACTTTTGGAGTTCAACTACGGAAAAAATTTAAAACAATAACAAATGTAAGTAAAGAAAATTTATTCACACACCACAAATAAACACGAATGTTTTGTTTTCCATGTTTGGGAAATTCCACTACTTCAACCCCAACAGCTTGGAATTTTATAGGAAAGAAATTTCCTCCACACATGCTTTAAAAATGGATATGCATGTTTTAAAAATGTTAAAGATGCAAATAACCTATGGATCCAAAGCTTTTGAAGAGAATAACAAACGCTCATTAAATTCTCAAGTGAACGTGCGGTGGGATATTTTCCCGAGTAAAAACTTCCATTATTCTGCCCATCTACAAAAACCTGACCCAACGATCATGGATGATTGTAAAGTGATTTATCATGCGTAACGGGCTATATAACCCTAAGAAATGACTTGTGGATTGGGAGTCAAGACTCAGTTAAAAATCCATGCCTCCCCCTTTTTCCCGACAATTGCAAAACCTGATATATAAAAACTAAGAAGAGCTTAAAATCCCTAAAAATTACAGAAACTCTATGGAATTATCTCGCTCTACATTTGTACACTGTGCATTTTCATTTTAGATGTACACTTTTTTCGTAAATCAAAACTTTGAGTTTTCGCTCTCCCTTCATCCCGTAAACAAAAAAGGCAAATAGATCACAACAAAATGATAATTTTAGAGTTCTTGTACGGAAAAAAATTTAAAACAATAACAAATGTAAGTAAAGAAAATTTATTCATACACCACAAATGAACACAAAAGTTTTGTTGTCCGAGTTTGGGAAATTTCACTAGTTCAACCCCAACAGTTTGGAATTTTATAGGAAAGAGATTTCCTCCACACATGCTTTAAAAATGGATATGCATGTTTTAAACATGTTAAACATGCAAATCACCTATGGATCCAAAGCTTTTGAAGAGAATAAAAAACTCTCATTAAATTCTCAACAGAACGTGCGGCGGATATTTACCCGTGTCAAACAAGCCATTATTTTGCCCATCTACAAAAAGCTGACCCAACGATCATGGATGATTGTAAAGTGATTTATCATGCGTAACGGGCTATATTACCCTAAGAAATGACTTATGGATTGAGAGTCAATACTCAGTTAAAAATCCCTACCTCCCCCTTTTTCCCGACGATTGCAAAACCTGATATATAAAAACTAAAAAGAGCTTACAATCCCTAAAAATTACAGAAACTCTTTGGAATTATCTCACTCTACATTTGAGCCCAGTGCATTTTCATTTTAGATGTACACTTTTTTCATAAATCAAAACTTTGAGTTTTCGCTCTCCCTTCGTCCCCTAAACCAAAAAGGCAAATAGATCAGTACAAAATGAAAATTTTAGAGTTCATGTACGGAATTAAATTTAAAACAATAACAAATGTAAGTAAAGAAACTTTATTCACACACCACAAATGAACACAAAAGTTTTTTTGTCCAAGTTTCGGAAATTCCACTAGTTCAAGCCTAACTGCTTGGAATTTTTTAAGAAAGAGATTTCCTCCACACATGCTTAAAAAATGGTTTTGCATGTTTTAAACATGTTAAAGATGCAAATCACCTATGGATCCAAAGCTTTTGAATAGAATAACAAACGCTCATTAAATTCTCAACTGAACGTGCGGTGGGATATTTCCCGAGCCAAACAAGCCATTATTTTGCCCATCTACAAAAAGCTGACCCAACAATCATGGATGATTGTAAAGTGATTTATCATGCGTAACGGGCTATATTACCCTAACAAATGACCAATGGATTGGGAGTCAAGACTCAGTTAAAAATCCCTGCCTCCCCCTTTTTCCCGACGATTGACAAACCTGATATATAAAAACTAAGAAGAGCTTAAAATCCCTAAAAATTAAAGAAACTCTTTGGAATTATCTCGCTCTACATTTGTGCACTCTGCATTTTCATTTTAGATATACTCTTTTTTTAAAATCAAAACTTTGAGTTTTCGCTCTGCCTTCATCCCGTAAACCAAAAAGCCAAATAGATCACAACAAAATGAAAATTTTGGAGTTCAAGTACGGAAAAAAATTTTAAACAATAACAAATGTAAGTAAAGAAAATTTATTCACACACCA
The DNA here is from genome assembly GCF_029961685.1 of Aristolochia californica. Taxonomy (NCBI): domain Eukaryota; kingdom Viridiplantae; phylum Streptophyta; class Magnoliopsida; order Piperales; family Aristolochiaceae; genus Aristolochia; species Aristolochia californica. Next base: position 26,733,449 of record NW_027181770.1, on the reverse strand, counting down.
CAAATGAACACAAAAGTTTTGTTGTCCACGTTTGGGAAATTCCACTAGTTCAACCCTAACAGCTTGGAATTTTATAAGAAAGAGATTTCCTCCACACATGCTTAAAAAATGGATTTGCATGTTTAAAACATGTTAAAGATGCAAATCACATATGGATCCAAAGCTTTTGAAGAGAATAACAAATGCTCATTAAAGTCTCAAGTGAACATGCGGTGGGATATTTACCCGAGTCAAACAAGCCATTATTTTGCCCATCAACAAAAAGTTGACCCAACGATCATGGATGATTGTAAAGTGATTTATCATGTGTAACAGGCTATATTACCCAAAGAAATGACTTATGGATTGGGAGTCAAGACTCAGTTAAAAATCCCTGCCTCCCCCTTTTTCCCAACGATTGCAAAACCTAATATATAAAAACTAAGAAGAGCTTACAATCCCTAAAAATTACAGAAACTCTTTGGAATTATCTCTCTCTATATTTGTGCATTGTGCATTTCCATTCTATAAATACTATTTTTTCTTAAAACAAAAATTAGATTTTCGCTCTCCCTTCATCCCGTAAACCAAAAAGGCAAATAGATCACAACAAAATGAAAATTTTGGAGTTCATGCACGGAAAAATTTTAAAACAATAACAAATGTAAGTAAAGAAAATTTATTCACACACCACAAATGAACCCAAAAGTTTTGTTTTCCATGTTTGGGAAATTCCACTAGTTCAACCCCAACAACTTGGAATTTTATAGGAAAGAAATTTCCTCCACACATGCTTTAAAAATGGATATGCATGTTTTAAACATGTTAAAGTTGAAAATAACCTATGGATCCAAAGCTTTTGAAGAGAATAAAAAAACGCTCATTAAATTCTCAAGTGAACGTGCAGTGGGATATTTTCCCAAGTCAAACAAGCCATTATTTTGGCCATCCACAAAAAGCTGACCCAACGATCATGGATGATTGTAAAGTGATTCATCATGCGTAACGGGCAATATTACCCTAAGAAATGACTTATGGATTGGGAGTCATGACTTAGTTAAAAATCCCTGCCTCCCCGTTTTTCCCGACGATTGCAAAACCTTATATATGAAAACTAAGAAGACCTTACAATCCCTAAAAATTACAGAAACTCTTTGGAATTATCTCGCTCTACATTTGTGCACTATGCATTTTCATTTTAGATGCACACTTTTTTCATAAATCAAAACTTTGAGTTTTCGCTCTCCCTTCATCCCGTAAACCAAAAAGGCAAAAAGATCACAACAAAATGAAAACTTTAGAGTTCATGTACGGAAAAAAATTTAAAACAATAACAAATGTAAGTAAAGAAAATTTATTCACACACCACAAATGAACACAAAAGTTTTGTTGTCCTAGTTTGGGAAATTCGACTGGTTCAACCTTAACAACTTGGAATTTTATAAGAAAGTGATTTCCTCCACACACGCTCAAAAAATGGATTTGCATGTTTTAAACATGTTAAAGATGCAAATCACCTATGGATCCAAAGCTTTCGAAGAGAATAACAAACGCTCATTAAATTCTCAAGTGAACGTGTAGTGGGATATTTACCCAAGTGAAACAAGCCATTATTTTGCCCATTTACAAAAAGCTGACGCAACAATCATGGATGATTGTAAAGTGATTTATCATGCATAACGGGCTATATTACCTTAATAAATGACTTATCGATTGGGAGTGAAGACTCAGTTAAAAATCCCTGCCTCCCCCTTTTTCCCGACGATTGCAAAACCTGATATATAAAAACTAAGAAGAGCTTACAATCCCTATAAATTACAGAAACTCTTTGGAATTATCTCGCTCTACTTTTTTCCACTCTGCATTTTCATTTTAGATGTACACTTTTTTCAAAAATCAAAACATTGAGTTTTCGCTCTCCCTTCTTCCCGTAAACCAAAAAGGCAAAAAGATCACAACAAAATGAAAACTTTAGAGTTCATGTACGGAAAAAAATTTAAAACAATAACAAATATAAGTAAAGAAAATTTATTCACACACCTCAAATGAACACAAATGTTTTGTTGTCCAAGTTTGGGAAATTCCACTAGTTCAACCCTATCTGCTTAGAATTTTATTAAAAAGAGATTTCCTCGACACATGCTTAAAAAATGGATTTGCATGTTTTGAACATGTTAAAGATGCAAATCACCTATGGATCCAAAGCTTTTGAAGAGAATAACAAACGCTCATTAAATTCTCAAGTGAACGTGCGGTGGAATATTTACCCAACTCAAACAAGCCATTATTTTGCCCATTTACAAAAATCTGACCCAACGTTCATGGATGATTGTAAAGTGATTTATCATGCATAACGGGCTATATTACCCTAACAAATGACTTATGGATTGGGAGTCAAGACTCAGTTAAAAATCCCTGCCTCCCCCTTTTTCCCGATGATTGCAAAACCTGATCTATAAAAACTAAGAAGAGCTTTCAATCCCTAAAAATTACAGAAACTCTTTTGAATTATCTCGCTCTACATTTGTGCACTGTGCATTTTCATTTTAGATTTACACATTTTTCATAAATCAAAACTTTGAGTTTTCGCTCTCCCCTCATTCCGTAAACCAAAAAGGCAAAAAGATCACAACAAAATGAAAACTTTGGAGTTCATGTACAGAAAAAAATATAAAACAATAACAAATGTAAGTAAAGAAAATTTATTCACACACCACAAATGAACACAAAATTTTGGTTGTCCTAGTTTGGGAAATTCCACTAGCTCAACCCTAACAACTTAGAATTTTATAAGAAAGAGATTTCCTCCACACACGCTTAAAAAATGGATTTGCATGTTTTAAACATGTTAAAGATGCAAATCACCTATGGATCCAAAGCTTTTGAAGAGAATAACAAACGCTCATTAAATTCTCAAGTGAACGTGCGGTAGGATATTTACCCAATTCAAACAAGATATTATTTTGCCCACCTACAAAAAGCAGACCCAACGATCATGGATGATTTTAAAGTGATTTATCATGCACAACGGGCTATATTACCTTAATAAATGACTTATGGATTGGGAGTCAAGACTCAGTTAAAAATCCCTGCCTCCCCCTTTTTCCCGACGATTGCAAAACCTGATCTATAAAAACTAAGAAGAGCTTACAATCCCTAAAAATTACAGAAACTCTTTGGAATTATCTCTCCCTACAATTGGGCATTGTGCATTTCCATTCTACATGTACTCTTTCTTCTTAAAACAAAACTTTGAGTTTTCGCTCTCCTTAAATCCCACAAACCAAAAAGGCAAATAGATCACAACAAAATGAAAATTTTGGAGTTCTAGTACGGAAAAAATTTAAAACAATAACAAATGTAAGTAAAGAAAATTTATTCACACACCACAAATGAACACAAGAGTTTTGTTGTCCAAATTTGGGAAATTCCACAAGTCCAACCCTAACAACTTGGAATTTTATAGGAAAGAGATTTCCTCCACACATGCTTTAAAAATGGATATGCATGTTATAAACATGTTAAAGATGCAAATCACCAATGGATCCAAAGCTTTTGTAGAGAATAAGAAACGCTCATTAAATTCTGAAGTGAACGTGCGGTGGGATATTTACGCGAGTCAAACAAGCCATTATTTTGCCCATCTACAAAAAGCTGACCCAACGATCATGGATGATTATAAAGTGATTTATCATGCGTAACGGGCTATATTACCCTAACAAATGACTTATGGATTGGGAGTCAAGACTCAGTTAAAAATCCCTGCCTCCCCCTTTTTCCCGATGATTGCAAAACCTGATCTGTAAAAACTAAGAAGAGCTTACATTACCTAAAAATTACAGAAACTCTTTGGAATTATCTCTCTCTACATTTGTGGATTGTGCATTTCCATTCTACATGTAATCTTTTTTCTTAAATCAAAACTTTGAGTTTTCGCTCTCCCTTCATCCTGTAAACCAAAAAGGCAAATAGATCACAACAAAATAAGAATTTTGGAGTTCAAGTTCAGAAAAAATTTAAAACAATAACAAATGTAAGTAAAGAAAATTTATTCACACACCACAAATGAACACAAAAGTTTTGTTGTCCAAGTTTGGGAAATTCCACTAGTTCAACCCCAACAGCTTGGAATTTTATAGGAAAGAGATTTCCTCCACACATGCTTTAAAAATTGATATGCATGTTTTAAACAAGTTAAATATGCAAATAACCTATGGATCCAAAGCTTTTGAAGACAATTACAAACGCTCATTACATTCTCAAGTGAACGTGCGGTGGGATATTTTTTCGAGTCAAACAAGCCATTATTTTGCCCATCAACAAAAAGGTGACCCGATGATCATGGATGATTATAAAGTGATTTATCATGCGTAACGGGATATATTACCCTAACAAATGACTTACGGATTGGGAGTCAAGACTCAGTTAAAAATCCCTACCTCCCCCTTTTTCCCAACCTTTGCAAAACCTGATATATAAAAACTAAGAAGAACAAACAATCCCAAACAATTACAGAAACTCTTTGGAATTATCTCTCTCTACATTTGTGCATTGTGCATTTCCATTCTACATGTACTCTTTTTTCTTAAAACAAAACTTTGAGTTTTCGCTCTCCCTTCATCCCATAAACCAAAAAGGCATATAGATCACAACAAAATGAAAAATTTGGACTTCATGTACGGAAAAAAATTTAAAACAATAACAAATGTAAGTAAAGAAAATTTATTCACACCACATATGAATACAAATGTTTTGTTGTCCAAGTTTAGGAAATTCCACTAGTTCAACCCTAACAGCTTGGAATTTTATTAAAAAGAGATTTCGTCGACACACGCTTAAAAAATGGATTTGCATGTTTTAAACATGTTAAAGATGCAAATCACCTATGGATCCAAAGCTTTTGAAGAAAATAACAAACGCTCATTAAATTCTCAAGTGAACGTGCGCTGGGATATTTACCCAACTCAAATAAGCCATTATTTTGCCCATTTACAAAAAGCTGACGCAACGATCATGGATGATTGTAAAGTGATTTTTCATGCGTAATGGGCTATATTACCCTCACAAATGACTTATGGATTGGGAGTCAAGACTCAGTTAAAAATCCCTGCCTCGCCTTTTTTCCCGACGATTGCAAAACGTGATCTAAAAAAACTAAGAAGAGCTTACAATCCCCAAAAATTACAGAAACTCTTTGGAATTTTCTCGCTCTACATTTGTGCACTGTGCATTTACATTTTAGATGTACACTTTTTTCTTAAATCAAAACTTTGAGTTTTCGCTCTACCTTCATCCCGTAAACCAAAAAGGCAAAAAGATCACAACAAAATGAAAACTTTGGAGTTCATGTACGGATAAAAATTGAAAAAAATAACAAATGTAAGTAGAGAAAATTTATTCACACACCACAAATGAACACAAGAGTTTTGTTGTCCTAGTTTGGGAAATTCCACTAGTTCAACCCTAACAACTTGAAATTTTATAAGAAAGAGATTTCCTCCACACACACTTAAAAAATGGATTTGCATGTTTTAAATATGTTAAAGATGCAAATCACCTATGCATCCAAAGCTTTTGAAGAGAATAACAAACGCTCATTAAATACTCAAGTGAACGTGCGGTGGGATATTTACCCAAGTCAAACAAGCCATTATTTTGCCCATTTACAAAAAGCTGACCCAACAATCAGTGATGATTGTAAAGTGATTTATCATGCATAACGGGCTATATTACCTTAATAAATGACTTATGGATTGGGAGTCAAGACTCAGTTAAAAATCCCTGCCTCCCCCTTGTTCCCGACGAAGCCAAAACCTGATATATCAAAACTAAGAAGAGCTTAGACTCCCTAAAAATTACAGAAACTCCTTGGAATTATCTCTCTCTACATTTGTGCATTGTGCATTTCTATTCTACATGTACTCTTTTTTCTTAAATCAAAACTTTGAGTTTTCGCTCTCCCTTCATCCTGTAAACCAAAAAGGCAAATACATCACAACAAAATGAAAATTTTGGAGTTCAAGTACGGAAAAAATTTAAAACAATAACAAATTTAAGTAAAGAAAATTTATTCACACACCACAAATGAACACAAAAGTTTTGTTGTCCAAATTTGGGAAATTCCACTAGTTCAACCCCAACAGCTTGGAATTTTATAGGAAAGACATTTCCTCCACACATGCTTTAAAAATGGATATGCATGTTTTAAACATGTTAAAGATGCAAATCACCAATGGATCAAAAGCTTTTGAAGAGAATAACAAACGCTCATTAAATTCTCAAGTGAACGTGCGGTGGGATATTTACCCGAGTCAAACAAGCCATTATTTTGCCCATCTACAAAAAGCTGACCCAACAATCATAGATGATTGTAAAGTGATTTATCATGCGTAACGGGCTATATTACCCTAACAAATGACTTATGGATTGGGAGTCAAGACTCAGTTAAAAATCCTTGCCCCCCCCCCCCCCCCCCCCTTTTTCACGACGATTGCAAAACCTGATCTATAAAAACTAAGAAGTGCTTTCAATCCCTAAAAATTACAGAAACTCATTGGAATTATCTCTCTCTACATTTGTGCATTGTGCATTTCCATTCTACATGTACTCTTTTTTATAAAATCAAAACTTTGAGTTTTCACTCTCCCTTCATCCCATAAACCAAAAAGGCAAATAGATCAAAACAAAATGAAAATTTTGGAGTTCAAGTACAGAAAAAATTTATAACAATAACAAATGTAAGTAAAGAAAATTTCTTCACACACCACAAATGAACACAAAAGTTTTGTTGTACAAATTTGGGAAATTCCACTTGTTCAACCCCAACAGCTTGGAATTTTATAGGAAAGAGATTTCCTCCACACATGCTTTAAAAATGGATATGCATGTTTTAAACATGTTAAAGATGCAAATCGCCTATGGATCCAAAGCTTTTGAAGAGAATAACAAACGCTCATTAAATTCTCAAGTGAACGTGCGGTGGGATATTTACCCGAGTCAAACAAGCCATTATTTTGCCCTTCCACAAAAAGCTGACCCAACGATCTTGGATGATTGTAAAATGATTTATCATGCGTAACGGGCTATATTACCCTAACAAATGACTTATGGATTGGGAGTCAAGACTCAGTTAAAAATCCCTACCTCCCCCATTTTCCCGACGATTGGAAAACCTGATCTATAAAAACTAAGAAGAGCTAACAATCCCTAAAAATTAAAACAACTCTTTGGAATTATCTCTCTCTACATTTGTGGATTGTGCATTTCCATTCTACATGTACTCTTTTTTCTGAAATCTAAATTTGAGTTTTCGCTTTCCCTTCATCCTGTAAACCAAAAAGGCAAATAGATCACAACAAAATGAAAATTTTGGAGTTCAAGTACGGAAAAAATTTAAAACAATAATCCATGTAAGAAAGAAAATTTATTCCCACACCACAAATGAACACAAAAGTTTTGTTATCCAGGTTTTGGAAATTCCACTAGTTCAACCCCAACAGCTTGGAATTTTATAGGAAGGAGATTTCCTCCACACATGCTTTAAAAATGGATATGCAGGTTTTAAACATGTTAAATATCCAAATAACCTATGGATCCAAAGCTTTTGAAGAGAATAACAAACGCTCATTAAATTCTCAAGTGAACGTGCGGTGGGATATTTACCCGAGTCAAACAAGCCATTATTTTGCCCATTTACAAAAAGCTGGCCCAATGATCATGGATGATTGTAAAGTGATTTATCATGCGTAATTGGCAATATTACCCTACTGAAATGACATGTGGATTGGGAGTCAAGACTCAGTTAAAAATCCCTGCCTCCCACTTTTTCCCGACAATTACAAAACCTGATATATAAAAACTAAGAAGAGCTTACAGTTCCTAAAAATTACAGAAACTCTTTGGAATTATCTCGCTCTACATTTGTGCACTGTACATTTTCATTTTAGATGTAAACTTTTTTAAAAAATCAAAACATTGAGTTTTCGCTCTCCCTTCAACCCGTAAACCAAAAAGGCAAAAAGATCACAACAAAATGAAAACTTTAGAGTTCATGTACGGAAAAAATTTAAAAAAATAAAAAATGTAAGTAAATAAAATTTTTTCACACACCACAAATGAACACAAATTATGTGTTGTCCAAGTTTGGGAAATTCCACTAGTTCAACCCTAACAGCTTGGAATTTTATTAAAAAGAGATTTCCTCGACACACGCTTAACAAATGGATTTGCATGTTTTAAACATGTTAAAGATGCAAACCACCTATGGATCCAAAGGTTTTGAAGAGAATAACTAACGGTAATTAAATTCTCTAGAGAACGTTCGGTGGGATATTTACCCGAGTCAAACAAGCCATTATTTTGCCCATCTACAAAAAGATGACCCAACGATCATGGATGATTATAAGGTGATTTATCATGCATAACGGGCTATATTACCCTAAAAAATGACTTATGGAATGGGAGTCAAGACTCAGTTAAAAATCCCTGCCTCCCCCTTTTACCCGAAAATTGCAAAACCTGATATATAAAAACTAAGAAGCGCTTACAATCCCTAAAAATTACAGAAACTCATTGGAATTATCTTGCTCTACATTTGTGCACTGTGCATTTTCATTTTAGATGTACACTTATTTCATAAATCAAAACATTGAGTTTTCGCTCTCCCTTCATCCCGTAAACCAAAAAGGCAAATAGATCACTACAAAATGAAAATTTTAGAGTTCATGTACGGAAAAAAATTTAAAACAATAACAAATATAAGTAAATAAAATTTATTCACACACCACAAATGAACACAAATGTTTTTTTGTCCAAGTTTGGGAAATTCCACTAGTTCAACCCTAACAGTTTGGAATTTAATAGGAAAGAGATTTCCTCCACACTTGCTTTAAAAATGGATATGCATGTTTTAAACATGTTAAAGATGCAAATCACCTATGGATCCAAAGCTTTTGAAGAGAATAACAAACGCTCATTAAATTCTCAACTGAACGTGCGATGGGATATTTACCCGAGTCAAACAAGCCATTATTTTGCCCATCAACAAAAAGCTGACCCAACGATCATGGATGATTGTAAAGTGATTTATCATGCGTAACGGGCTATATTACCCGAGCAATTGACTTATGGATTGGAAGTCAAGACTCAGTTAAAAATCCCTCTCTCCCCCTTTTTCCCGACGATTGCAAAACCTGATATATAAAAACTAAGAAGAGCTTACAATCCCTAAAAATTACAGAAACTCTTTGGAATTATCTCGCTCTACATTTGTGCACTGTGCATTTTCATTTTAGATGTACAATTTTTTCATAAATCAAAACTTTGAGTATTCGCTCTCCCTTCATCACGTAAACCAAAAAGGCAAAAAGATCACCACAAAATGAAAACTTTAGAGTTCTTGTACGGAAAAAAATTTAAAACAATAACAATTGTAAGTAAATAAAATTTATTCACACACCACAATTGAACGCAAAAGTTTTGTTGTCCAAGTTTGGGAAATTCCACTTGTTCAACCCTAACAACTTGGAATTTTATAAGAAAGAGATTTCCTCCACACACGCTTAAAAAATGGATTTGCATGTTTTAAACATGTTAAAGATGAAAATAACCTATGGATCCAAAGCTTTTGAAGAGAATAACAAACGCTCATTAAATTCTCAACTGAACGTGCGGTGGGATATTTACCCGAGTCAAACAAGCCATTATTTTTCCCATCTATAAAAAGCTGACCCAACGATCATGGATGATTGTAAAGTGATTTATCATGCGTAACAAGCTATATTACCCTAAGAAATGACTTATGGATTGGGAGTCAAGACTCAGTTAAAAATCCCTTCCTCACCTTTTTCCAGACGATTAAAAAACCTGATCTATAAAAACTAAGAAGAGCTTACAATCCCTAAAAATTACTGAAACTCTTTGCAATTATCTCTCTCTACATTTGTGCATTGTGCATTTCCATTCTACATGTACTCTTTTTTCTTAAATCAAAACTTTGAGTTTTCGCTCTCCCTTCATCCCGTAAACCAAAAATGTAAATAGATAACAATAAAATGAAAATTTTGGAGTTCAAGTACGGAAAAAATTTAAAACAATAACAAATGTAAGTAAACAAAATTTATTCACACACCACAGATGAACACAATAGTTTTTTGTCCAAGTTTGGGAAATTCCACTAGTTCAACCCCAAATAGCTTGGAATTTTATAGGAAAGAGATTTCCTCCACACATGCTTTAAAAATGGATATGCATGTTTTAAACATGTTAAAGATGCAAATCACCTATGGATCCAAAGCTTTTGAAGAGAATAACAAACGCTCATTAAATTCTCAAGTGAACGTGCGGTGGGATATTTACCCGAGTCAAACAAGCCATTATTTTGCCCATCTACAAAAACCTGACCCAATGATCATTGATGATTGTAAAGTGATTTATCAAGCGTAATGGGCTATATTACCCTACGAAATGACTTATGGATTGGTAGTCAAGACTCAGTTAAAAATCCCTGCCTCCCCCATTTTCCCCACGATTGAAAAACCGGATCTATAAAAACTAAGAAGAACATATAATCCCTAAAAATTACTGAAACTCTTTGGTATTATCTCTCTCTACATTTGTGGATTGTGCATTTCCATTCTACATGAACTCTTTTTTCTTAAATCAAAACTTTGAGTTTTCGCTCTTCCTTCATTCTGTAAACCAAAAAGCCAAATAGATCATAACAAAATGAAAATTTTGGAGTTCAAGTACGGAAAAAATTTAAAACATTAACAAATGTAAGTAAAGAAAATTTCTTCACATACCACAAATGAACACAAGTTTTTTTGTCCAAGTTTGGCAAATTCCACTAGTTCAACCCCAACAGCTCTGAATTTTATAGGAAAGAGATTTCCTCCTCAAATGCTTCAAAAATGGATGTGCATGTTTTAAACATGTTAAAGATGCAAATAACCTATGGATCCAAAGCTTTTGAAGAGAATAACAAACGTCATTAAATTCTCAAGTGAACGAGCTGTGGGATATTTACCCAGTAAAACAAGCCATTATTTTGCCCATCTACAAAAAGCTGACCCAACGATCATGGATGATTGTAAAGTGATTTATCATGCGTAACAGGCTATATTACCCTAACAAATGACTTATGGATTGGGAGTCAAGACTCAGTTAGAAATCCCTACATCCCCCTTCTTCCCGACGATTGCAAAACCTTATATATAAAAACTAAGAAAAGCCAAAATTCCCAAAAAATTACAGAAACACTTTGGAATTATCTCTCTCTACATTTGTGCATTGTGCATTTCCATTCTACATGTACTCTTTTTTCTTAAAACGAAACTTTTAGTTTTCGCTCTCCCCTCATCCCGTCAACCAAAAAAGCAAATAGATCGCAACAAAATGAAAATTTTGGAGTTCAAGTACGGAAAAAATTTAAAACAATAACAAATGTAAGTAAAGAAAATTTATTCACACACGACAAATGAACAAAAAAGTTTTGTTTTCCAAGTTTGGGAAATTCCACTAGTTCAACCCCAACAGCTTGGAATTTTATAGGAAAGACATGCTTTAAAAATGCATATGCATGTTTTAAACATGTTAAAGCTGCAAATAACCTATGGATCCAAAGCTTATGAAGAGAATAACAAACGCTCATTAAATTCTCAAGTGAACGTGCGGTGGGATATTTTCCCGAGTCCAACAAGTCATTATTTTGGCCATCTACAAAAAGCTGACCCAACGATCATGGATGATTGTAAAGTGATTTTTCATGCGTAACGGGCTATGTTACCCTAACAAATGACTTATAGATTGGGAGTCAAGACTTAGTTAAAAATCCCTGCCTCCCTCTTTTTCACGACGATTGCGAAACCTGATATATAAAAACTAAGAAGAGCTTACAATCCCTAAAAATTACAAAAACTCCTCGGAATTATCTCGCTCTACATTTGTGCATTGTGCATTTACATTCTACATGTACTCTTTTTTCATAAAACAAAACTTTGAGTTTTCGCTCTCCCTTCATCCCGTAAACTAAAAAGGCAAATAGATCACAACAAAATGAAAATTTTGGAGTTCAAGTACGGAAAAAATTTAAAACAATAACAAATGTAAGTAAAGAAAATTTATTAACACACCACAAGTGAACACAAAAGTTTTGTTGTCTAAGTTTGGGAAATTCCACTAGTTCAACCCCAATAGCTTGGAATTTTATAGGAAAGATATTTCCTCCACACATGCTTAAAAAATGGATATGCATGTTTTAAACATGTTAAAGATGCAAATCACCTATGGATCCAAAGCTTTTGAAGAGAATAACAAACGCTCATTAAATTCTCAACTGCACGTGCGGTGGGATATTTACCCGAGTCAAACAACCCATTATTTTGCCGATCTACAAAAAGCTGACCCGACGATCCTGGATGATTGAAAAGTGATTTATGATGCGTAACGGGCTATATTACCATAAAAACTGACTTATGGATTGGGAGTCAAGACTCAGTTAAAAATCCCAGCCTCCCCCTTTTTCACGACGATCGCAAAACCAGATCTATAAAAACTAAGAAGAGCTTACAATCCCAAAAAATTAGAGAAAATCTTTGGAATTATCTCTCTCTACATTTGTGCGTTGTGCATTGCCATTCTACATGTACTCTTTTTTCTTAAATGAAAACTTTGAGTTTTTCGCTCTCCCTTCATCCCATAAACCAAAAAGGCAAATATATGACAACAAAATGAAAATTTTGGAGTTCAAGTACTGAAAAAATTTGAAACAATAACAAATGTAAGTAAAGAAAATTTATTCACACACCACAAATGAACACAAAAGTTTTGTTGTCCAAATTTGGGAAATTCCACTAGTTCAACCCCAACAGCTTGGAATTTTATAGGAAAGAGATTTCCACCACACATGCTTTAAAAATGGATATGAATGTTTTAAACATGTTAAAGATGCAAATCACCTATTGATCCAATGCTTTTGAAGCGAATAACAAATGCTCATCAAATTCTTAAGTGAACGTGAGGTGGGATATTTACCCGAGTCAAACAAGCCATTATTTTGCCCATCTACAAAAAGCTGACCCAACGACCATGGATGATTGTAAAGTGATTTATCATGCGTAACAGGCTATATTACCCTAACAAATGACTTATGGATTGGGTGTCAAGACTCAGTTAAAAATCACTGCCTCCCCCTTTTTCCCGTCGATTGCAAAACTTGATATATAAAAACTAAGAAGACCTTACAATCCCTAAAAATTACAGAAACTCTTTGGAATTATCTCGATCTACATTTGTGCACTGTGCATTTTCATTTTAGATGTATAGTTTTTTCATCAATTAAAACTTTGAGTTTTCACTCTCCCTTCATCCCGTAAACCAAAAACCCAAATAGATCACAACAAAATGATAATTTTGGAGTTCTGGTACGGAAAAAATTTTAAAAAATAATAAATGCAAGTAAAGAAATTTTTTTCACACACCACAAATGAACACAAAAGCTTTGTTGCCCAAGTTTGGGAAATTCCACTAGTTCATCCCTAACAGCTTGGAATTTTATAAGAAAGTGATTTCCTCTACACATGCTTAAAAAATTTATTTGCATGTTTAAAACATGTTAAAGATGATAATCACCTATGGATCCAAAGCTTTTGAAGAGAATAACAAACGCTCATTAAATTCTCAAGTGAAAGTGCAATGGGATATTTTCCCGAGTTAAACAAGCCATTATTTTGGCCATCTAGAAAAAGTAGACCCAACGATCATGGATGATTGTAATGTGATTTATCATGCGTAACGGGCTATATTACCCTCAGAAATGACTTATGGATTGGGAGTCAAGACTCAGTTAAAAATCCATGCCTCTCCCTTTTTCCCGACGATTGCAAAACCTGATATATAAAAACTAAGAAGAGCTTACAATCCGTAAAAATTACAGAAAGTCTTTGGAATTATCTCGCTCTACATTTGTGCACTATGCATTATCATTTTAGATGTACACTTTTTTCATAAATCAAAACTTTGAGTTTTCGTTCTCCCTTCATCCCGTAAACCAAAAAGGCAAATAGATCACAACAAAATGAAAATTTTGGAGTTCAAGTACGGAAAAAATTTAAAACAATAACAAATGTAAGTAGAGAAAATTTTATTCACACACCACAAATGAATACAAAAGTTTTGTTGTCCAAGTTTGGGAAGTTCCACTAGTTCAACCCCAATAGCTTGGAATTTTATAGGAAAGAGATTTCCTCCGCACATGCTTTAAAAATGGATATGCCTGTTTTAAACATGTTAAATATGCAAATAACCTATGGATCCAAAGCTTTTGAAGAGAATAACAAACGCTCATTAAATTCTCAACGGAATGTGCGGTGGGATATTTACCCGAGTCAAACAAGCCATTATTTTACCCATTTACAAAAAGCTGACCCAACGATCATGGATGATTGTAAAGTGATTTATCATGCGTAACGGGCTATATTACCTTAATAAATGACTTATGGATTGGGAGTCAAGACTCAATTAAATATCCCTGCCTCCCCCTTTTCCCCGACAATTGCAAAACCTGATATGTAAAAACTAAGAAGAGCTTAGAATCCCTAAAAATTTCAGAAACTCTTTGTAATTATCTCTCTCTACATTTGTGCATTGTGCATTTCCATTCTCCATGTACTCTTTTTTCTTAAATGAAAACTTTGAGTTTTCGCTGTCCCTTCATCATGTAAACCAAAAAGGCAAATAGATCACGACAAAATGAAAATTTTGGAGTTCAAGTACGGAAAAAATTTAAAACAATAACAAATATCTGTAAAGAAAATTTATTCGCACACCACAAATGAACACAATAGTTTTGTTGTCCAAGTTTGGGAAATTCCACTCGTTCAACCCCAACAGCTTGGAATTTTATAGGAAAGTGATTTCCTCCACACATGCTTTAAAAATGGATATGCTTGTTTTAAACATTGTTAACGATGCAAATCACCTATGGATCCAAAGCTTTTGGAGAGAATAACAAACGCTCATTAAATTCTCAACTGAACGTGCGGTGGGATATTTACCCGAGTATAACAAGGCATTATTTTGCCCATCTACAAAAAGCTGACCCAACGATCATGGATGATTGTAAAGTGATTGATCATGCGTAACGGGCTATATTACCCTATGGAATGACTTATGGATTTTGTGTCAAGACTCAGTTAAAAATCCCTGCCTCCCCCTTTTTCCCAACGATTGCAAAACCTTATATATAAAAACTAAGAAGACCTTACAATCCCTAAAAATTACAGAAACTCTTTGGAATTATCTCCCACTACATTTGTGCAGTATGCATTATCATTTTAGATGTACACTTTTTTCATCAATCAAAACTTTGAGTTTTCATTCTCCCTTCATCCCGTAAACCAAAAAGGCAAATAGATCAGAACAAAATGAAAATTTTGGAGTTCAAGTACGTAAAAAAAATTAAAACAATAACAAATATAAGTAAAGAAAATTTATTCACACACCACAAATGAACACAAATGTTTTTTTGTCCAAGTTTGGGAAATTCCACTAGTTCAACCCTAACAGCTTGGAATTTTATTAGAAAGAGATTTCCTCCACACATGCTTTAAAAATGGATATGCATGTTTTAAACAATTTAAAGATGCAAATCACCTATGGATCCAAAGCTTTTGAAGAGAATAACAAACGCTCATTAAATTCTCAACTGAACGTGCGGTGGGATATTTACTCGAGTCAAACAAGCCATTATTTTGCCCATCTACAAAAAGCTGACCCAACGATCATGGATGATTGTAAAGTGATTTATCATGCGTAATGGGTTATATTACCTTAAAAAATGTCTTATGGATTGGCAGTCAAGACTCAGTTAACAATCCCTGCCTCCCCCTTTTTCCCGACGATTGCAAAACCTGATATATAAAAACTAAGAAGAGCTTACAATGCCTTAAAATTACAGAAACTCTTTAGAATTATCTCGCTCTATGTTTGTGCACTGTGCATTATCATTTTAGATGTACACTTTTTTCAGAAATCAAAACTTTGAGTTTTCGTTCTCCCTTCATCCTGTAAACCAAAAAGGCAAATAGATCACAACAAAATGAAAATTTTGGAGTTCAAGTACGGAAAAAATTTAAAACAATAACAAATGTAAGTAGAAAAAATTTTATTCACACACCACAAATGAATACAAAAGTTTTGTTGTCCAAGTTTGGGAAGTTCCACTAGTTCAACCCCAACAGCTTGGAATTTTATAGGAAAGAGATTTCCTTCACACATGCCTTAAAAATGGATATGCATGTTTTAAACATGTTAAATATGCAAATAACCTATGGATCCAAAGCTTTTGAAGAGAATAACAAACGCTCATTAAATTCTCAACTGAACGTGCGGTGGGATATTTTCCCGAGTCAAACAAGCCATTATTTTGCCCACCTACAAAAAGCTCACCCGACGATCATGGATAATTATAAATTGATTTATCTTGCGTAACGGGAAATATTACCCTAACAAATGACTTATGGATTGGGAGTCAAGACTCAGTTAAAAATCCCTACCTCCCCCTTTTCCTCGGCGATTGCAAAACCTAATATATAAAAACTAAGAAGAGCTAACAATCCCAAAAAATTACAAAAACTCTTTGGAATTATCTCTCTCTACATTTGTGCATTGTGCATTTCCATTCTACTTGTACCCTTTCTTCTTAAAACAAAACTTTGAGTTTTCGCTCTCCCTTCATCCCATAAACAAAAAAGGCAAATAGATCACAACAAAATAAAAATTTTGGAGTTCAAGTACAGAAAAAATTTAAAACAATAACAAATGTAAGTAAAGAAAATTTATTCACACACCACAAATGAACACAAAAGTTTTGTTGTCCAAGTTTGGGAAATTCCAATAGTTCAACCCCAACAGCTTGGAATTTTATAGGAAAGAGATTTCCTCCACACATGCTTTAAAAATGGATATGCATGTTTTAAACATTATTAAAGATGCAAATCACCTATGGATCCAAAGCTTTTGAAGAGAATAAAAAACGCTCATTAAATTCTTAAGTGAACGTGCGGTGGGATATTTACCTGAGTCAAACAAGCCATTATTTTGCCCATCTACAAAGTTTACCCAACGATCATGGATGATTGTAAAGTGATTTATCATGCGTAACGGGCTATATTACCCTAAAAAATGACTTATGGATTGGGAGTCAAGACTCAGTTAAAAATCCCTGCTTCCCACTTTTTCCCGACGATTGCAAAACCAGATATATAAAAACTAAGAAGAGCTTACAATCCCTAAAAATTACAGAAACTCTTTGGAATTATCTCGCTCTACATTTGTGCACTGTGCATTTTCATTTTAGATGTACACTTTTTTCATAAATCAAAACATTGAGTTTTCGCTCTGCTTTCATCCCGTAAACCAAAAAGGCAAAAAGATCACAACAAAATGAAAACTTTAGAGTTCATGTACGGAAAAAAATTTAAAACAATAACAAATATAAGTAAAGAAAATTTATTCACACACCACAAATGAACACCAAAGTTTTGTTGTCCAAGTATGGGAAATTCCACTTGTTCAACCTTAACAACTTGGAATTTTATAAGAAAGAGATTTCCTCCACACATGCTTAGAAAATGGATTTGCATGTTTTAAACATATTAAAGATGCAAATCACCTATGGATCCAAAGCTTTTGAAGAGAATAACAAACGCTCATTAAATTCTAAAGTGAACGTGCGGTGAGATATTAACCCGAGTCAAACAAGCCATTATTTTGCCCATTTACGAAAAGCTGACCCAACGATCATTTATGATTGTAAAGTGATTTATCATGAGTAACGGGCTATATTACCCTCAATAAATGACTTATGGAATGGGAGTCAAGACTCAGTTAAAAATCCCTGCCTCCCCCTTTTTCCCGACGATTGCAAAACCTGATATATAAAAACTAAGAAGAGCTTAGAATCCCTAAAAATTACCGAAACTCTTTGGAATTATCTCTCTCTACATTTGTGCATTGTGCATTTCCATTCTACATGTACTCTTTTTTCTTAAAACAAAACTTTGAGTTTTCGCTCTCCCTTCATCCCGTAAACCGAAAAGGCAAATAGATCACAACAAAATGAAAATTTTGCAGTTCAAGTACGGAAAAAATTTAAACCAATAAAATATGTAAGTAAAGAAAATTTATTCACACACCACAACTGAACACAAAAGTTTTGTTGTCCAAATTTGGGAAATTCCACTAGTTCAACCCCAACAGCTTGGAATTTTATAGAAAGAGATTTCCTCCACACATGCTTTAAAAATGGATATGCATGTTTTAAACATGTTAAAGATGCAAATCACCTATGGATCGAAAGCTTTTGAAGAGAATAACAAACGCTCATTAAATTCTCAAGTGAATGTGCGGTGGGATATTTACCCAAGTCAAACAAGCCATTATTTTGCCCATTTACAAAAAGCTGACCCAACGATCATGGATGATTGTAAAGTGATTTATCATGCGTAACGGGCCATATTACCTTAATAAATGACTTATGGATTGGGAGTCAAGACTCAGTTAAAAATCCCTGCCACCCCTTTTTCCTCGACAATTGCAAAACCTGATATGTAGAAACTAAGGAGAGCTTAGAATCCCTAAAAATTTCAGAAACTCTTTGTAATTATCTCTCTCTACATTTGTGCATTGTGCATTTCCATTCTACATGTACTCTTTTTTCATAAATGAAATCTTTGAGTTTTCGCTCTCCCTTCATCATGTAAACCAAAAAGGCAAATAGATCACAACAAAATGAAAATTTTGGAGTTCAAGTACGGAAAAAATTTAAAACAATAACAAATGTTTGTAAAGAAAATTTATTCGCACACCACAAATGAACACAAAAGTTGTGTTGTCCAAGTTTGGGAAATTCCACTAGTTTAACCCCAACAGCTTGGAATTTTATAGCAAAGAGATTTCCTCCACACATGCTTTAAAAATGAATATGCATGTTTTAAACATTGTTAAAGATGCAAATCACCTATGGATCCAAAGCTTTTGAAGAGAATAACAAACGCTCATTAAATTCTCAACTGAACGTGCGGTGGGATATTTACCCGAGTCAAACAAGCCATTATTTTACCCATCTACAAAAAGCTGACCCAACGATCATGGATGAATGTAAATTGATTTATCATGCGTAACGGGCTATATTACCCTAACAAATATCTTATGGATTGGCAGTCAAGACTCAGTTAAAAATCCCTGCCTCCCCCTTTTTCCCGACGATTGTAACACCTGATATATAAAAACTAAGAAGAGCTTACAATCCCTAAAAATTACAGAAACTCTTTAGAATTATCTCGCTCTACATTTGTGCACTGTGCATTTTCATTTTAGATGTTCACTTTTTTCATAAATCAAAACTTTGAGTTTTCGCTCTCCCTTCATCCCGTAAACCAAAAAGGCAAAAAGATCACAACAAAATGAAAACTTTAGAGTTCATGTAAGGAAAAAAATTTAAAACCAAAACAAATGTAAGTAAAGAAAATTTATTCACACAACACAAATTAACACAAAAGTTTTGTTGTCCAAGTTTGGGAAATTCCTCTAGTTCAACCCAAACAACTTGGAATTTTATAAGAAAGAGATTTCCTCCACACATGTTTTAAAAATGGATATGCATGTTTTAAACATGTTAAAGATACAAATCACCTATGGATCCAAAGCTTTTGAAGAGAATAACAAACGCTCATTAAATTCTCAAGTGAACGTTCGGTGGGATATTTAAAGGAGTCAAACAAGCCACTAATTTGCCCATCTACAAAAAGTTGACACAACGTTCATGGATGATTGTAAAGTTATTTATCATGTGTAACGGGCTATATTACCCTATGAAATGACTTATGGATTGGGAGTCAAGACTCAGTTAAAAATCCCTGCCTCCCCCTTTTTCCTGACGATTGCAAAACCTGATCTATAAAAACTAAGAAGAGCTTTCAATCCCTAAAAATTACAGAAACTCTTTGGAATTATCTCTATCCACTTTTGGGCATTGTGAATTTGCATTCTACATGTACTCTTTTTTCTTAAATCAAAACTTTGAATTTTCGCTCTCCCTTCATCCCTTAAACCAAAAAGGCAAATAGATCACTACAAAATGATATTTTTAGAGTTCATGTATGGAAAAAAATTTAAAACAATATCAAATATAAGTAAAGAAAATTTATTCACACACAACAAATGAACACAAATATTTTTTTGTCCAAGTTTGGGAAATTCCACTAGTTCAACCCTAACAGCTTGGAATTTTATTAGAAAGAGATTTCCGCCACACAAGCTTTAAAAATGGATATGCATGTTTTAAACATGTTAAAGATGCAAATCACCTATGGATCCGAAGCTTTTGAAGAGAATAACAAACGCTCATTAAATTCTCAACTGAACGTGCGGTGGGATGTTTACCCGAGTCAAACATGCCATTATTTTGCCCATCTACAAAAAGCTGACCCAACGATCATGGATGATTGTAAAGTGATTTATCATGTGTAACGGGCTATATTACCCTAAGAAATGATATATGGATTGGGAGTCAAGACTCAGTTAAAAATTCCTGCCTCCCCCTTTTTCCCGACGATTGCAAAACCTGATATATAAAAACTAAGAAGAGCTTACAATCCCTAAAAATTACAGAAACTCATTGGAATTATCTTTCTCTACAATTGTGCACTGTGCATTTTCATTTTAGATGTACACTTTTTTCATCAATCAAAACATTGAGTTTTCGCTGTCCCTGCATCCCGTAAACCAAAAAGGCAAAAAGATCACTACAAAATGAAAATTTTAGAGTTCATGTACGGAAAAAAATTTATCACAACAAAAAATATAAGTAAAGAAAATTTATTCACACCACAAATGAACACAAATGTTTTTTTTGTCAAAGTTTGGTAAATTCCACTAGTTCAACCCTAACAGCTTGGAATTTTATTAGAAAGAGATTTCCTCCACACATGCTTAAAAAATGGATTTGCATGTTTTAAACATGTTAAAGATGCAAATCTCCTATGGATCCAAAGCTTTTGTAGAGAATAAAAAACGCTCGTAAAATTCTCATGTGAACGTGTGGTGGGATATTTACCCGAGTCAAACAAGCTATTATTTTGCCCATCTACAAAAAGCTAACCCAAAGATAATGGATGATTGTAAAGTGATTTATCATGCGTAACGGGCTATATTACCCTATGAAATGATTTATGGATTTGGATTCAAGACTCAGTTAAAAATCCCTGCCACCCCTTTTTCCTCGACAATTGCAAAACCTGATATGTAGAAACTAAGGAGAGCTTAGAATCCCTAAAAATTTCAGAAACTCTTTGTACTTATCTCTCTCTACATTTGTGCATTGTGCATTTCCATTCTACATGTACTCTTTTTTCATAAATGAAATCTTTGAGTTTTCGCTCTCCCTTCATCATGTAAACCAAAAAGGCAAATAGATCACAACAAAATGAAAATTTTGGAGTTCAAGTACGGAAAAAATTTAAAACAATAACAAATGTTTGTAAAGAAAATTTATTCGCACACCACAAATGAACACAAAAGTTGTGTTGTCCAAGTTTGGGAAATTCCACTAGTTTAACCCCAACAGCTTGGAATTTTATAGCAAAGAGATTTCCTCCACACATGCTTTAAAAATGAATATGGATGTTTTAAACATTGTTAAAGATGCAAATCACCTATGGATCCAAAGCTTTTGAAGAGAATAACAAACGCTCATTAAATTCTCAACTGAACGTGCGGTGGGATATTTACCCGAGTCAAACAAGCCATTATTTTACCCATCTACAAAAAGCTGACCCAACGATCATGGATGAATGTAAATTGATTTATCATGCGTAACGGGCTATATTACCCTAACAAATATCTTATGGATTGGCAGTCAAGACTCAGTTAAAAATCCCTGCCTCCCCCTTTTTCCCGACGATTGTAACACCTGATATATAAAAACTAAGAAGAGCTTACAATCCCTAAAAATTACAGAAACTCTTTAGAATTATCTCGCTCTACATTTGTGCACTGTGCATTTTCATTTTAGATGTTCACTTTTTTCATAAATCAAAACTTTGAGTTTTCGCTCTCCCTTCATCCCGTAAACCAAAAAGGCAAAAAGATCACAACAAAATGAAAACTTTAGAGTTCATGTAAGGAAAAAAATTTAAAACCAAAACAAATGTAAGTAAAGAAAATTTATTCACACAACACAAATTAACACAAAAGTTTTGTTGTCCAAGTTTGGGAAATTCCTCTAGTTCAACCCAAACAACTTGGAATTTTATAAGAAAGAGATTTCCTCCACACATGTTTTAAAAATGGATATGCATGTTTTAAACATGTTAAAGATACAAATCACCTATGGATCCAAAGCTTTTGAAGAGAATAACAAACGCTCATTAAATTCTCAAGTGAACGTTCGGTGGGATATTTAAAGGAGTCAAACAAGCCACTAATTTGCCCATCTACAAAAAGTTGACACAACGTTCATGGATGATTGTAAAGTTATTTATCATGTGTAACGGGCTATATTACCCTATGAAATGACTTATGGATTGGGAGTCAAGACTCAGTTAAAAATCCCTGCCTCCCCCTTTTTCCTGACGATTGCAAAACCTGATCTATAAAAACTAAGAAGAGCTTTCAATCCCTAAAAATTACAGAAACTCTTTGGAATTATCTCTCTCCACTTTTGGGCATTGTGAATTTGCATTCTACATGTACTCTTTTTTCTTAAATCAAAACTTTGAATTTTCGCTCTCCCTTCATCCCTTAAACCAAAAAGGCAAATAGATCACTACAAAATGATATTTTTAGAGTTCATGTATGGAAAAAAATTTAAAACAATATCAAATATAAGTAAAGAAAATTTATTCACACACAACAAATGAACACAAATATTTTTTTGTCCAAGTTTGGGAAATTCCACTAGTTCAACCCTAACAGCTTGGAATTTTATTAGAAAGAGATTTCCGCCACACAAGCTTTAAAAATGGATATGCATGTTTTAAACATGTTAAAGATGCAAATCACCTATGGATCCGAAGCTTTTGAAGAGAATAACAAACGCTCATTAAATTCTCAACTGAACGTGCGGTGGGATGTTTACCCGAGTCAAACATGCCATTATTTTGCCCATCTACAAAAAGCTGACCCAACGATCATGGATGATTGTAAAGTGATTTATCATGTGTAACGGGCTATATTACCCTAAGAAATGATATATGGATTGGGAGTCAAGACTCAGTTAAAAATTCCTGCCTCCCCCTTTTTCCCGACGATTGCAAAACCTGATATATAAAAACTAAGAAGAGCTTACAATCCCTAAAAATTACAGAAACTCATTGGAATTATCTTTCTCTACAATTGTGCACTGTGCATTTTCATTTTAGATGTACACTTTTTTCATCAATCAAAACATTGAGTTTTCGCTGTCCCTGCATCCCGTAAACCAAAAAGGCAAAAAGATCACTACAAAATGAAAATTTTAGAGTTCATGTACGGAAAAAAATTTATCACAACAAAAAATATAAGTAAAGAAAATTTATTCACACCACAAATGAACACAAATGTTTTTTTTGTCAAAGTTTGGTAAATTCCACTAGTTCAACCCTAACAGCTTGGAATTTTATTAGAAAGAGATTTCCTCCACACATGCTTAAAAAATGGATTTGCATGTTTTAAACATGTTAAAGATGCAAATCTCCTATGGATCCAAAGCTTTTGTAGAGAATAAAAAACGCTCGTAAAATTCTCATGTGAACGTGTGGTGGGATATTTACCCGAGTCAAACAAGCTATTATTTTGCCCATCTACAAAAAGCTAACCCAAAGATAATGGATGATTGTAAAGTGATTTATCATGCGTAACGGGCTATATTACCCTAAGAAATGATTTATGGATTTGGATTCAAGACTCAGTTAAAAATCCCAGCCTCCCCCTTTTTCCCGACGATTGCAAAACCTGATATATAAAAACTAAGAAGAGCTTACAATCCCTAAAAATTACAGAAACTCTTTGGAATTATCTCGCTCTACATTTGTGCACTGTGCATTTTCAGTTTAGATGTACACTTTTTTCATAAATCAAAACTTTCAGTTTTCGCTCTCCTTTCATCCCGTAAACCAAAAAGGCAAATAGATCACTACAAAAAGAAAATTTTAAGTTCATGTACGGAAAAAAATTTAAAACTATAACAAATGTAAGCAAAGAAAATTTATTCACTCACCACAAATTAACACAAAAGTTTTGTTGTCCAAGTTTGGGAAATTCCACTAGTTCAACCCCAACAGCTTGTAATTTTGTAGGAATGAGATTTCCTCCATACATGCTTTAAAAATGGATATGTATGTTTTAAACATGTTAAAGATGCAAATCACCTATGGATCCAAAGCTTTTGAAGAGAATAACAAACGCTCATTAAATTCTCAAGTGAACGTGCGGTGGGATATTTACCCGAGTCAAACAAGCCATTATTTTGCACATCTACAAAAAGTTGACCCAACGATCATGGACGATTGTAAAGTGATTAATCATGCATAACGGGCTATATTACCCTAAGTAATAACTTATGGTTTGGGAGTCAAGACTCAGTTAAAAATCCCTACCTCCCCCTTTTTCCAGAAGATTGCAAAACCTGATATATAAAAACTAAGAAGAGCTTACAATCCCTAAAAATTACTGAAACTCTTTGGAATTATCACTCTCCACATTTGTGCATTGTGCATTTCCATTCTACATGTACTCTTTTTTCTTAAAACAAAACTTTGAGTTTTCGCTCTCCCTTCATCCCATAAACCAAAAAGGCATTGATCACAACAAAATGAAAATTTTGGAGTTCAAGTACAAAAAAAAATTTAAAACAATAACAAATGTAAGTAAAGAAAATTTATTGACACACCAAAAATGAACACAAAAGTTTTGTTGTCCAAGTTTGGGAAATTCCACTAGTTCAACACCAACAGCTTGGAATTTTATAAAAAAGAGATTTCCTCCACACATGCTTTAAAAATGGTTATGCATGTTTTAAACATGTTAAAGAAGCAAATCACCTATGGATCCAAAGCTTTTGAAGAGAATAACAAACGCTCATTAAAGTCTCAAGTGAACGGGCGGTGGGATATTTACCCGAGTCAAACAAGCCATTATTTTGCCCATCTACAAAAAGCTGACCCAACGATCATGGATGATTGTAAAGTGATTTATCATGCGTCACGGGCTATATTACCCTAAGAAATGACTTATGGATTGGGAGTCAAGACTCAGTTAAAAATCCCTACCTCCCCCTTCTTCCTGACAATTGCAAAACCTGATATATAAAAACTAAGAATTGCTTACAATCCCTAAAAATTACAGAAACTCTTTGGAATTATCTCGGTCTACATTTGGGCACTGTGCATTTTCATTTTAGATGTACACTTTTTTCATAAATAAAAACTTTGAGTTTTCGCACTCCCTTCATCCCGTAAACCTAAAAGGCAAATAGATCTCTACAAAATCAAAATTTTAGAGTTCAAGAACGGAAAAAAAATTAAAAGAATAAAAAATGTAAGTAAAGAAAATTTATTCACACACCACAAATGAACACAAAAGTTTTTTTGTCCAAGTTTGGGAAATTGCACTAGTTCAACTCTAAAAGCTTGGAATTTTATAAGAAAGAGATTTCCTCCAGACATGCTTAAAAAATCGATTTGCATGTTTTAAACAATTTAAAGAGGCAAATCACCAATGGATCCAAAGCTTTTGAAGAGAATAACAAACGCTCATTAAATTCTCAAGTGAACGTGCGGTGGGATATTTACCCGAGTCAAACAAGCCATTATTTTGCCCATCTACAAAAAGTTGAGCCAACGATCATGGATGATTGTAAAGTGATTTATCATGCGTAACGGGCTATATTACCCTAAGAAATGACTTATGGATTGGGAGTCAAGACTCAGTTAAAAATCCCTGCCTCCCCCTTTTTCCCGACTATTGCAAAACCTGATATATAAAAACTAAGAAGAGCTTACAATCCCTAAAGATTACAGGAACTCTTTGGAATTATCTCTCTCTACATTTGTGCATTGTGCATTTCCACTCTACATGTACTCTTTTTTCTTAAAACAAAACTTTGAGTTTTCGCTCTCCCTTCATCCCGTAAAGCAAAAAGGCATTGATCACAACAAAATGAAAATTTTGGAGTTCAAGTACGGAAAAAATTTAAAACAATAACAAATGTAAGTAATGAAAATTTATTCACGTACCAGAAATGAACACAAAAGTTTTGTTGTCCAAGTTTGGAAAATTCCACTAGTTCAACCCCAACAGCTTGGAATTATATAGGAAAGAGGTTTCCTCCACACATGCTTTAAAAATGGATATGCATGTTTTAAACATGTTAAAGATGCAAATCACCTATGGATCCAAAGCTTTTGAAGAGAATAACAAACGCTCATTAAATTCTTAATTGAACGTGCGGTGGGATATTTACCCGAATCAAACAAGCCATTATTTTGCTCGTCAACAAAAAGCTGACCCAACGATCATGGATGATTGTAAAGTGATTTATCATGCGTAACGGGCTATATTACCCTAAGAAATGACTTATGGAAGTGGAGTGAAGACTCAGTTAAAAATGCCTGCCTCCCCCTTTTTCCCGATGATTGCAAAACCTGATGTATAAAAACTAAGAATAGTTTACAATCGCTAAAAATTACAGAAACTCATTGGAAGTATCTCTCTCTACATTTGTGCATTGTGCATTTCCATTCTACATGTACTCTTTTTTCTTAAAACAAAACTTTGAGTTTTCGCTCTCCCTTCATTCTGTAAACCAAAAAGGCAAATAGATCACAACAAAATGAAAATTTTGGAGTTCAAGTGGGGAAAAAAATTAAAACAATAACAAATGTAAGTAAAGAAAATTTATTCACACACCACAAATGAACACAAAAGTTTTGTTGTCCAAGTTTGGGAAATTCCACTACTTCAACCCCACTAGCTTGGAATTTCATAGGAAAGAGATTTCCTCCACACAAGCTTTAAAAATGGATATGCATGTTTTAAACATGTTAAAGATGCAAATCACCTATGGATCCAAAGCTTTTGAAGAGAATAACAAACGCTCATTAAATTCTCAACTGAACGTGCGGCGGATACTTACCCGAGTCAAACAAGCCATTATTTTGCCCATCTACAAAAAGCTGACCCAACGATCATGGATGATTGTAAACTGATTTATCATGCGTAACGAGCTATATTACCCTAAGAAATTACTTATGGATTCAGAGTCAAGAATCAGTTAAAAATCCTTGCCTCCCCCTTTTTCCTGACGATTGCAAAACCTGATATATAACAACTAAAAAGAGCATTCAATCCCTAAAAATTACAGAAACTCTTTGGAATTATCTCACTCTACATTTGTGCACTGTGCATTTTCATTTTAGACGTACACTTTTTTCATAAATCAAAATTTTGAGTTTTCGCTCTCCCTTCATCCCGTAAACCACAAAGGCAAATAGATCACTACAAAATGAAAATTTTAGAGTTCATGTACGGAAAAAATATTAAAACAATAAAAAATGTAAATAATGAAAATTTATTCACACACCACAAATGAACACAAAGGTTTTTTTGTCCAAGTTTGGGAAATTCCACTAGTTCAACCCTAACAGCTTGGAATTTTATAAGAAAAAGATTTCCTCCACACATGCTTAAAAAATGGATTTGCATGTTTTAAACATGTTAAAGATGCAAATCACTTATGGATCCAAAGCTTTTGAAGAGAATAACAAACGCTCATTAAATTCTCAACTAAACGTGCGGTGGATATTTACCCGAGTCAAACAAGCCATTATTTTGCCCATCTACAAAAAGCTGACCCAACGATCATGGATGATTGTAAACTGATTTATCATGCGTAACGGGCTATATTACCCTAAGAAATGACTTATGGATTCAGAGTCAACAATCAGTTAAAAATCCTTGCCTCGCCCTTTTTCCTGACGATTGCAAAACCTGATATATAACAACTAAAAAGAGCATTCAATCCCTAAAAATTACAGAAACTCTTTGGAATTATCTCGCTCTACATTTGTGCACTGTGCATTTTCATTTTAGATGTACACTTTTTTCATAAATCAAAATTTTGAGTTTTCGCTCTCCCTTCATCTCGTAAACCACAAAGGCAAATAGATCACTACAAAATGAAAATTTTAGAGTTCATGTACGGAAAAAATATTAAAACAATAACAAATGTATGTAATGAAAATTTATTCACACACCACAAATGAACACAAAAGTTTTTTTGTCCAAGTTTGGGAAATTCCACTAGTTCAACCCTAACAGCTTGGAATTTTATAAGAAAAAGATTTCCTCCACACATGCTTAAAAAATGGATTTGCATGTTTTAAACATGTTAAAGATGCAAATAACTTATGGATCCAAAGCTTTTGAAGATAATAACAAATGCTCATTAAATTCTCAACTGAACGTGCGGTGGATATTTACCCGAGTCAAACAAGCCATTATTTTGCCCATCTACAAAAAGCTGACCCAACGATCATGGATGATTGTAAACTGATTTATCATGCGTAACGGGCTATATTACCCTAAGAAATGACTTATGGATTCAGAGTCAACAATCAGTTAAAAATCCTTGCCTCCCCCTTTTTCCTGACGATTGCAAAACCTGATATATAACAACTAAAAAGAGCATTCAATCCCTAAAAATTACAGAAACTCTTTGGAATTATCTCGCTCTACATTTGTGCACTGTGCATTTTCATTTTAGATGTACACTTTTTTCATAAATCAAAATTTTGAGTTTTCGCTCTCCCTTCATCCCGTAAACCACAAAGGCAAATAGATCACTACAAAATGAAAATTTTAGAGTTCATGTACGGAAAAAATATTAAAACAATAACAAATGTAAGTAATGAAAATTTATTCACACACCACAAATGAACACAAAAGTTTTTTTGTCCAAGTTTGGGAAATTCCACTAGTTCAACCCTAACAGCTTGGAATTTTATAAGAAAAAGATTTCCTCCACACATGCTTAAAAAATGGATTTGCATGTTTTAAACATGTTAAAGATGCAAATCACTTATGGATCCAAAGCTTTTGAAGAGAATAACAAACGCTCATTAAATTCTCAAGTGAACGTGCTGTGTGATATTTACCAGAGTCAAACAAGCTATTATTTGCCCATCTCCAAAAAGTTGAGCCAACGATCATGGATGATTGTAAAGTGATTTATCATGCGTAACGGGCTATATTACCCTAAGAAATGACTTATGGATTGGGAGTCAAGACTCAGTTAAAAATCCTTGCCTCCCCCTTTTTCCCGACGATTGGAAAACTTGATATATAAAAACTAAGAAGAGCTTACAATCTCTAAAATTACAGAAACTCTTTGGAATAATCTCGCTCTACATTTGTGCATTGTGCACTTCCATTCTACATGTACTCTTTTTTCTTAAAACAAAACTTTGAGTTTTCGCTCTCCCTTCATCCTGTAAACCAAAAAGGCAAATAGATCACAACAAAATGAAAATTTAGGAGTTCAAGTGCGGAAAAAAATTAAAACAATAACAAATGTAAGTAAAAAAAATTTATTCACACACCACAAATGAACACAAAAGTTTTGTTGTCCAAGTTTGGGAAATTCCACTACTTCAACCCAACTAGCTTGGAATTTCATAGGAAAGAGATTTCCTCCACACAAGCTTTAAAAATGGATAGCATGTTTGAAACATGTTAAAGATGCAAATCACCTATGGATCCAAAGCTTTTGAAGAGAATAACAAACACTCATTAAATTCTCAACTGAACGTGCGGTGGATATTTACCCGAGTCAAACAAGCCATTATTTTGCCCATCTACAAAAAGCTGACCCAACGATCATGGATGATTGTAAATTGATTTATCATGCGTAACGGGCTATATTACCCTATGAAATGACTTATGGATTCGGAGTCAAGATTCAGTTAAAAATCCTTGCCTCCCCCTTTTTCTTGACGATTGCAAAACCTGATATATAACAACTAAGAAGAGCATTCAATCCCTAAAAATTACAGAAACTCTTTGGAATTATCTCGCTCTACATTTGAGCACTGTGCCTTTTCATTTTAGATGTACACTTTTTTCATAAATCAAAACTTTGAGTTTTCACTCTCCCTTCATCCCGTAAACCAAAAAGGCAAATAGATCACTACAAAATGAAAATTTTAGAGTTCATGTACGGAAAAAAAATTAAAACAATAACAAATGTAAGTAATGAAAATTTATTCACACACCACAAATGAACACAAAATTTTTTTTGTCCAAGTTTGGGAAATTCCACTAGTTCAACCCTAACAGCTTGGAATTTTATAAGAAGAAGATTTCCTCCACACATGCTTAAAAAATGGATTTGCATGTTTTAAACATGTTAAAGATGCAAATCACTTATGGATCCAAAGCTTTTGAAGAGAATAACAAACGCTCATTAAATTCTCAACTGAACGTGCGGTGGATATTTACCCGAGTCAAACAAGCCATTATTTTGCCCATCTACAAAAAGCTGACCCAACGATCATGGATGATTGTAAACTGATTTATCATGCGTAACGGGCTATATTACCCTAAGAAATGACTTATGGATTCAGAGTCAAGAATCAGTTAAAAATCCTTGCCTCCCCCTTTTTTCTGACGATTGCAAAACCTGATATATAACAACTAAAAAAAGCATTCAATCCCTAAAAATTACAGAAACTCTTTGGAATTATCTCGCTCTACATTTGGGCACTGTGCATTTTCATTTTAGATGTACACTTTTTTCATAAATCAAAATTTTGAGTTTTCGCCCTCCCTTCATCCCGTAAACCACAAAGGGAAATAGATCACTACAAAATGAAAATTTTAGAGTTCATGTACGGTAAAAATATTAAAACAATAACAAATGTAAGTAATGAAAATTTATTCACACACCACAAATGAACACAAAATTTTTTTTGTCCAAGTTTGGGAAATTCCACTAGTTCAACCCTAACAGCTTGGAATTTTATAAGAAGAAGATTTCCTCCACACATGCTTAAAAAATGGATTTGCATGTTTTAAACATGTTAAAGATGCAAATCACTTATGGAACCAAAGCTTTTGAAGAGAATAACAAACGCTCATTAAATTCTCAACTGAACGTGCGGTGGATATTTACCCGAGTCAAACAAGCCATTATTTTGCCCATCTACAAAAAGCTGACCCAACGATCATGGATGATTGTAAAGTGATTTATCATGCGTAACGGGCTATATTACCCTATGAAATGACTTATGGATTCGGAGTCAAGATTCAGTTAAAAATCCTTGCCTCCCCCTTTTTCTTGACGATTGCAAAACCTGATATATAACAACTAAGAAGAGCATTCAATCCCTAAAAATTACAGAAACTCTTTGGAATTATCTCGCTCTACATTTGAGCACTGTGCCTTTTCATTTTAGATGTACACTTTTTTCATAAATCAAAACTTTGAGTTTTCACTCTCCCTTCATCCCGTAAACCAAAAAGGCAAATAGATCACTACAAAATGAAAATTTTAGAGTTCATGTACGGAAAAAAAATTAAAACAATAACAAATGTAAGTAATGAAAATTTATTCACACACCACAAATGAACACAAAAGTTTTTTTGTCCAAGTTTGGGAAATTCCACTAGTTCAACCCTAACAGCTTGGAATTTTATAAGAAGAAGATTTCCTCCACACATGCTTAAAAAATGGATTTGCATGTTTTAAACATGTTAAAGATGCAAATCACTTATGGATCCAAAGCTTTTGAAGAGAATAACAAACGCTCATTAAATTCTCAAGTGAACGTGCGGTGTGATATTTACCCGAGTCAAACAAGCCATTATTTTGCCCATCTCCAAAAAGCTGAGCCAACGATCATGGATGATTGTAAAGTGATTTATCATGCGTAACGGGCTATATTACCCTAAGAAATGACTTATGGATTGGGAGTCAAGACTCAGTTAAAAATCCCTGCCTCCCCCTTTTTCCCGACGATTTGAAAACCTGATATATAAAAACTAAGAAGAGCTTACAATCCCTAAAAATTACAGAAACTCTTTGGAATTATCTTTCTCTACATTTGTGCATTGTGCATTTCCATTCTATATGTACTCTGTTTTCTTAAAACAAAACTTTGAGTTTTCGCTCTCCCTTCATCCCGTAAACCAAAAAGGCATTGATCACAACAAAATGAAAATTTTGCAGTTCAAATACGGGAAAAATTTAAAACGATAACAAATGTAAGTAAAGAAAATTTATTCACACACCACAAATGAACACAAAAGTTTTGTTGTCCAAGTTTGGGAAATTCCACTAGTTCAACCCCAACAGCTTGGAATTTTATAGGAAAGAGATTTCCTCCACACATGCTTTAAAAATGGATATGCCAGTTTTAAACATGTTAAAGACGCAAATCACCTATGGATCCAAAGCTTTTGAAGAGAATAACAAACGTTCATTAAATTCACAAGTGAACGTGCGGTGGATATTTACCCGAGTCAAAACAAGCCATAATTTTGCCCATCTACAAAAAGCTGACCCAACGATCATGGATGATTGTAAAGTGATTTTATCATGCGTAACGGGCTTTATTACCCTAAGAAATGACTTATGGATAGGGAGTCAAGACTTAGTTAAAAATCCCTGCCTCCCCCTTTTTCCCGACGATTGCAAAACTTGATATATAAAAACTAAGAAGAGCTTACAATCCCTAAAAATTACTGAAACTCTTTGGAATTATCTCGCTCTACATTTGTGCACTGTGCATTTTCATTTCAGATGTACACTTTTTTCATAAATAAAAACTTTGAGTTTTTGTTCTCCCTTCATCCCGTAAACCAAAAAGGCCAATAGATCACTAAAAAAGAAAATTTTATAGTTCATGTACGGAAAAAACATTAAAACAATAACAAATGTAAGTAAAGAAAATTTATTCACACACCACAAATGAACACAAAAGTTGTTTTGTCCAAGTTTGGGAAATTCCACTAGTTCAACCCTAACAGCTTGGAATTTTATAAGAAAGAGATTTCCTCCACACATGCTTAAAAACTGGATTTTCATTTTTTAAGCATGTTAAAGATGCAAATCACCTATGGATCCAAAGCTTTCGAAGAGAATAACAAACGCTCATTAAATTCTCCAATGAACGTGCGGTGGGATATTTACACGAGTCAAACAAGCCATTATTTTGCCCACCTACAAAAAGCTGACCCAACGATCATGGATGATTGTAAAGTGATTTATCATGCGTAACGGGCTATTTTACCCTAAGAAATGACTTATGGATTGGGAGTCAAGACTCAGTTAAAAATCCCTGCCTCCCCCATTTTCCCGACGATTGTAAAACCTTATATATAAAAACTAAGAAGAGCTTACAATCCCTAAAAATTACAGAAACTCTTAGGAATTATCTCCCTCTACATTTGTGCATTGTGCATTTCCATTCTACATGTACACTTTTTTCATAAATCAAAAGTTTGAGTTTTCGCTCTCCCTTCATCCCGTAAACCAAAAAGGCATTGATCACAACAAAATGAAAATTTTGGAATTCAAGTACGGAAAAAATTTAAAACAATAACAAATGTAAGTAAAGAAAATTTATTCACAATCCACAAATGAACACAAAAGTTTTGTTGTCCAAGTTTGGGAAATTTCACTAGTTCAACCCCAACAGCTTGGAATTTTATAGGAAAGAGATTTCCTCCACACATGCTTTAAAAATGGATATGCATGTTTTAAACATGTTAAAGATGCAAATCACCTATGGATCCAAAGCTTTTAAAGAGAATAACAAACGCTCATTAAATTCTCAACTGAACGTGCAATGGATATTTACCCGAGTCAAACAAGCCATTATTTTGCCCATCTCCAAAAAGTTGAGCCAACGATCATGGATGATTGTAAGGTGATTTATGATGCATAACAGCCTATATTACCCTAAGAAATGACTTATGGATTGGGAGTTAAGACTCAGTTAAAAATCCCTGCCTCCCCCTTTTTCCCCACGATTGCAAAACCTGATATATAAAAACTAAGAAGAGCTTACAATCCCTAAAAATTACAGGAACTCTTTGGAATTATATCTCTCTACATTTGTGCATTGTGCATTTCCATTCTACATGTACACTTTTTTCTTAAAACAAAACTTTGAGTTTTCGCCCTCCCTTCATCCCGTAAACCAAAAAGGCAAATAGATCACAAGAAAATGAAAATTTTGGGGTTCAAGTGCGGAAAAAAATTAAAACAATAACAAAGTTAAGTAAAGAAAATATATTCACACACCTCAAATGAACACGAAAGTTTTGTTGTCCAAGTTTGGGAAATTCCACTAGTTCAACCCTAACAGCTTGGAATTTTATAAGAAAGAGATTTCCTCCAGACATGCTTAAAAAATGGATTTACATGTTTTAAACAATTTAAAGATGCAAATCACCTATGGATCCAAAGCTTTTGAAGAGAATAACAAACGCTGATTAAATTCTCAAGTAAACGTGCGGTTGGATATTTACTCGAGTCAAACAAGCCATTATTTTGCCCATCACCAAAAAGCTGAGCCAACGATTATGGATGATTGTAAAGTGATTTATCATGCATAACGGGCTATATTACCCTAAGAAATGACTTATGGATTGGGAGACAAGACTCAGTTAAAAATCCCTGCCTCCCCCTTTTTTCCCAACGATTGCAAAACTTGATATATAAAAACTAAGAAGAGCTTACAATCCCTAAAAATTACTGAAACTCTTTGGAATTATCTCGCTCTACATTTGTGCACTGTGCATTTTCATTTTAGATGGACACTTTTTTCATAAATCAAAACTTTGAGTTTTCGCTCTCCCGTCATCCCGTAAACCAAAAAGGCAAATAGATCACTACAAAATGAAAATTTTAGAGTTCATGTACGGAAAAAAAATTAAAAGAATAACAAATGTAAGTAAAGAAAATTTATTCACTCACCACAAATGAACACAAAAGTTTTTTTGTCCACGTTTGGGAAATTCCACTAGTTCAACCCTAACAGCTTGGAATTTTATAGGAAAGAGATTTCCTCCACACATGCTTTAAAAATGGATATGCATGTTTTAAACATGTTAAAGATGCAAATCACCTATGGATCCAAAGCTTTTAAAGAGAATAACAAACGCTCATTAAATTCTCAACTGAACGTGCGGTGGATATTTACCCGAGTCAAACAAGCCATTATTTTGCCCATATCCAAAAAGCTGAGCCAACGATCATGGATGATTGTAAAGTGATTTATCATGCGTAACGGGCTATATTACCCTAAGAAATGACTTATGGATTGGGAGTTAAGACTCAGTTAAAAATCCCTGCCTCCCCCTTTTTCCCCACGATTGCAAAACCTGATATATAAAAACTAAGAAGAGCTTACAATCCCTAAAAATTACAGGAACTCTTTGGAATTATATCTCTCTACATTTGTGCATTGTGCATTTCCATTCTACATGTACACTTTTTTCTTAAAACAAAACCTTGATTTTTCGCCCTCCCTTCATCCCGTAAACCAAAAAGGCAAATAGATCACAAGAAAATGAAAATTTTGGAGTTCAAGTGCGGAAAAAAATTAAAACAATAACAAAGTTAAGTAAAGAAAATTTATTCACACACCACAAATGAACACGAAAGTTTTGTTGTCCAAGTTTGGGAAATTCCACAAGTTCAACCCTAACAGCTTGGAATTTTATAAGAAAGAGATTTCCTCCAGACATGCTTAAAAAATGGATTTACATATTTTAAACAATTTAAAGATGCAAATCACCTATGGATCCAAAGCTTTTGAAGAGAATAACAAACGCTGATTAAATTCTCAAGTGAATGTGCGGTTGGATATTTACCCGAGTCAAACAAGCCATTATTTTGCCCATCACCAAAAAGCTGAGCCAACGATTATGGATGATTGTAAAGTGATTTATCATGCGTAACGGGCTATATTACCCTAAGAAATGACTTATGGATTGGGAGACAAGACTCAGTTAAAAATCCCTGCCTTCCCCTTTTTCCCAACGATTGCAAAACTTGATATATAAAAACTAAGAAGAGCTTACAATCCCTAAAAATTACTGAAACTCTTTGGAATTATCTTGCTCTACATTTGTGCACTGTGTATTTTCATTTTAGATGGACACTTTTTTCATAAATCAAAACTTTGAGTTTTCGCTCTCCCGTCATCCCGTAAACCAAAAAGGCAAATAGATCACTACAAAATGAAAATTTTAGAGTTCATGTACGGAAAAAAAATTAAAAGAATAACAAATGTAAGTAAAGAAAATTTATTCACACACCACAAATGAACACAAAAGTTTTTTTGTCCAAGTTTGGGAAATTCCACTAGTTCAACCCTAACAGTTTTAAATTTTATTAGAGAGAGATTCCCTCCACACATGCTTAAAAAAGGATTTGCATGTTTTAAACAATTTAAAGATGCAAATCACCTATGGATCCAAAGCTTTTGAAGAGAATAACAAACGCTCATTAAATTCTCAAATGAACGTGCGGTGTGATATTTACCCGAGTCAAACAAGCCATTATTTTGCCCATCTCCAAAAAGCTGAGCCAACGATCATGGATGATTGTAAAGTGATTTATCATGCGTAACGGGCTATATTACCCTAAGAAATGACTTATGGATTGGGAGTCAAGACTCAGTTAAAAATCCCTGCCTCCCCCTTTTTCCCGACGATTGGAAAACCTGATATATAAAAACTAAGAAGAGCTTACAATCCCTAAAAATTACAGAAACTCTTTGGAATTTTATTTCTCTACATTTGTGCATTGTGCATTTCCATTCTATATGTACTCTGTTTTCTTAAAACAAAACTTTGAGTTTCCGCTCTCCTTTCATCCCGTAAACCAAAAAAGCTTTGATCACAAAAAAATGAAAATTTTGCAGTTCAAATACGGAAAAAATTTAAAACAATAACAAATGTCAGTAAAGAAAATTTATTCACACACCGCAAAGGAACACAAAAGTTTTGTTGTCCAAGTTTGGGAAATTCCACTAGTTCAACCTCAACAGCTTGGAATTTTATAGGAAAGAGATTTCCTCCACATATGCTTTAAAAATGGATATGCATGTTTTAAACATGTTAAAGACGCAAATCACCTATGGATCCAAAGCTTTTGAAGAGAATAACAAACGCTCATTAAATTCACAAGTGAACGTGCGGTGGATATTTACCCGAGTCAAAACAAGCCATAATTTTGCCCATCTACAAAAAGCTGACCCAACGATCATGGATGATTGTAAAGTGATTTTATCATGCGTAACGGGCTTTATTACCCTAAGAAATGACTTATGGATTGGGAGACAAGACTCAGTTAAAAATCCCTGCCTCCCCCTTTTTCCCGACGATTGCAAAACTTGATATATAAAAACTAAGAAGAGCTTACAATCCCTAAAAATTACTGAAACTCTTTGGAATTATCTCGCTCTACATTTGTGCACTGTGCATTTTCATTTCAGATGTACACTTTTTTCATAAATAAAAACTTTGAGTTTTTGCTCTCCCTTCATCCCGTAAACCAAAAAGGCCAATAGATCACTAAAAAATGAAAATTTTATAGTTCATGTACGGAAAAAACATTAAAACAATAACAAATGTAAGTAAAGAAAATTTATTCACACACCACAAATGAACACAAAAGTTTTTTTGTCCAAGTTTGGGAAACTCCAGTAGGTCAACCCTAACAGCATGGAATTTTATAAGAAAGAGATTTCCTCCACACATGCTTAAAAAATGGATTTGCATGTTTTAAACAGTTTAAAGATGCAAATCACCTATGGATCAAAAGCTTTTTAAGAGAATAACAAACGCTCATTAAATTCTCAAGTGAACGTGCGGTGGGATATTTACCCGTGTCAAACAAGCCATTATTTTGCCCATCTCCAAAAAGTTGAGCCAACGATCATGGATGATTGTAAAGTGATTTATCATCTGTAACGGGCTATATTACCCTAAGAAATGACTTATGGATTGGGAGACAAGACTCAGTTAAAAATCCCTGCCTCCCCCTTTTTCCTGACGATTACAAAACTTGATATATAAAATCTAAGAAGAGCTTACAATCCCTAAAAATTACTGAAACTCTTTGGAATTATCTCTCTCTACATTTGTGCATTGTGCATTTCCATTCTACATGTACTCTTTTTTCTTAAAACAAAACTTTAAGTTTTTGCTCTTCCCTCATCCCGTAAACCAAAAAGGCATTGATCACAACAAAATGAAAATTTTGGAGTTCTAGTACGGAAAGAATTTAAAACAATAACAAATATAAGTAAAGAAAATTTATTCACACACCACAAATGAACACAAAAGCTTTGTTGTCCAAGTTTGGGAAATTCCACTACTTCAACCCCAATAGCTTGGAATTTTATAGGAAAGAGATTTCCTCCACACATGCTTTAAAAATGGATATGCAGGTTTTAAACATGTTAAAGACGCAAATCACCTATGGATCCAAAGCTTTTGAAGAGAATAACAAACGCTCATTAAATTCAAGTGTGAACGTGCGGTGGATATTTACCCGAGTCAAACAAGCCATTATTTTGCCCATCTACAAAAAGCTGACCGAACGATCATGGATGATTGTAAAGTGATTTATCATGTGTAACGGGCTACATTACCCTAAGAAATGACTTATGGATTGGGAGTCAAGACTAAGTTAAAAATCCCTGCCTCCCCGTTTTTTCCGACGATTGCAAAACCTGATATATGAAAACTAAGAAGAGCTTACAATCCCTAAAAATTACAGAAATCTTTGGATTTATCTCGCTCTACATTTATGCACTTTGCATTTTCAGTTTAGATGTACACTTTTTTCATAAATCAAAACATTGAGTTTTCGCTCTCCCTTCATCCCGTAAACCAAAAAGGCAAATAGATCACAACAAAATGAAAATTTTAGAGTTCATGTATGGAAACAAATTTAAAACAATAACAAATGTAAGTCAAGAAAATTTATTCTCACACCACAAATGAACACAAAAATTGTTTTGTCCAAGTTTGGGAAATTCCACTAGTTCAACCCTAACAGCTTGGAATTTTATAAGAAAGAGATTTCCTCCACACATGCTTAAAAACTGGATTTTCATGTTTTAAACATGTTAAAGATACAAATCACCTATGGATCCAAAGCTTTCGAAGAGAATAACAAACACTCATTAAATTCTCCAGTGAACGTGCGGTGGGATATTTACCCGAGTCAAACAAGCCATTATTTTGCCCATCTACAAAAAGCTGACCCAACGATCATGGATGATTGTAAAGTGATTTATCATACGTAACGGGCTATTTTACCCTAAGAAATGACTTATGGATTGGGAGTCAAGACTCAGTTAAAAATCCCTGCC
The DNA here is from genome assembly GCF_029961685.1 of Aristolochia californica. NCBI lineage: Eukaryota > Viridiplantae > Streptophyta > Magnoliopsida > Piperales > Aristolochiaceae > Aristolochia > Aristolochia californica. Next base: position 26,694,039 of record NW_027181770.1, on the reverse strand, counting down.
TCCCCCATTTTCCCAACGATTGTAAAACCTTATATATAAAAACTAAGAAGAGCTTACAATCCCTAAAAATTATAGAAACTCTTTGGAATTATCTCCCTCTACATTTGTGCATTGTGCATTTCCATTCTACATGTACACTTTTTTCATAAATCAAATGTTTGAGTTTTCGCTCTCCCTTCATCCCGTAAACCAAAAAGGCATTGATCACAACAAAATGAAAATTTTGGAATTCAAGTACGGAAAAAATTTAAAACAATAACAAATGTAAGTAAAGAAAATTTATTCACACACCACAAATGAACACAAAAGTTTTGTTGTCCAAGTTTGGGAAATTTCACTAGTTCAACCCCAACAGCTTGGAATTTTATAGGAAAGAGATTTCCTCCACACATGCTTTAAAAATGGATATGCATGTTTTAAACATGTTAAAGATGCAAATCACGTATGGATCCAAAGCTTTTAAAGAGAATAACAAACGCTCATTAAATTCTCAACTGAACGTGCGATGGATATTTACCCGAGTCAAACAAGCCATTATTTTGCCCATCTCCAAAAAGTTGAGCCAACGATCATGGATGATTGTAAAGTGATTTATCACGCATAACGGGCTATATTACCCTAAGAAATGACTTATGGATTGGGAGTTAAGACTCAGTTAAAAATCCCCGCCTCCCCCTTTTTCCCCACGATTGCAAAACCTGATATATAAAAACTAAGAAGAGCTTACAATCCCTAAAAATTACACGAACTCTTTGGAATTATATCTCTCTTCATTTGTGCATTGTGCATTTCCATTCTACAAGTACACTTTTTTCTTAAAACAAAACTTTGAGTTTTCGCCCTCGCTTCATCCCGTAAACCAAAAAGGCAAATAGATCACAAGAAAATTAAAATTTTGGAGTTCAAGTGCGGAAAAAAATTACAACAATAAAAAAGTTAAGTAAAGAAAATTTATTCACACACCACAAAAGAAGACGAAAGTTTTGTTGTCCAAGTTTGGGAAATTCCACTAGTTCAACCCTAACAGCTTGGAATTTTATAAGAAAGAGATTTCCTCCAGACATGCTTAAAAAATGGATTTACATGTTTTAAACAATTTAAAGATGCAAATCACCTATGGATCCAAACATTTTGAAGAGAATAACAAACGCTGATTAAATTCTCAAGTAAACGTGCGGTTGGATATTTACCCGAGTCAAACAAGCCATTATTTTGCCCATCACCAAAAAGCTGAGCCAATGATTATGGATGATTGTAAAGTGATTTATCATGCGTAACGGGCTATATTACCCTAAGAAATGACTTATGGATTGGGAGACAAGACTCAGTTAAAAATCCCTGCCTCCCCCTTTTTTCCCAACGATTGCAAAACTTGATATATAAAAACTAAGAAGAGCTTACAATCCCTAAAAATTACTGAAACTCTTTGGAATTATCTCGCTCTACATTTGTGCACTGTGCATTTTCATTTTAGATGGACACTTTTTTCATAAATCAAAACTTTGAGTTTTCGCTCTCCCGTCATCCCGTAAACCAAAAAGGCAAATAGATCACTACAAAATGAAAATTTTAGAGTTCATGTACGGAAAAAAAATTACAAGAATAACAAATGTAAGTATAGAAAATTTATTCACACACCACAAATGAACACAAAAGTTTTTTTGCCCAAGTTTGGGAAATTCCACTAGTTCAACCCTAACAGCTTGGAATTTTATAGGAAAGAGATTTCCTCCACACATGCTTTAAAAATGGATATGCATGTTTTAAACATGTTAAAGATGCAAATCACCCATGGATCCAAAGCTTTTAAAGAGAATAACAAACGCTCATTAAATTCTCAACTGAACGTGCGGTGGATATTTATCCGAGTCAAACAAGCCATTATTTTGCCCATCTCCAAAAAGCCGAGCCAACGATATTGGATGATTGTAAAGTGATTTATCATGCGTAACGGGCTATATTACACTAAGAAATGACTTATGGATTGGGAGTTAAGACTCAGTTAAAAATCCCTGCCTCCCCCCTTTATCCCCACGATTGCAAAACCTGATATATAAAAACTAAGAAGAGCTTACAATCCCTAAAAATTACAGGAACTCTTTGGAATTATATCTCTCTACATTTGTGCATTATGCATTTCCATTCTGCATGTACACTTTTTTCTTAAAACAAAACTTTGAGTTTTCGCCCTCCCTTCATCCCGTAAACCAAAAAGGCAAATAGATCACAAGAAAATGAAAATTTTGGAGTTCAAGTGCGGAAAAAAATTAAAACAATAAAAAAGTTAAGTAAAGAAAATTTATTCACACACCACAAATGAAAACGAAAGTTTTGTTGTCCAAGTTTGGGAAATTCCACAAGTTCAACCCTAACAGCTTGGAATTTTATAAGAAAGAGATTTCCTCCAGACATGCTTAAAAATTGGATTTACATGTTTTAAACATTTTAAAGATGCAAATCACCTATGGATCCAAAGCTTTTGAAGAGAATAACAAACGCTGATTAAATTCTCAAGTAAACGTGCGGTTGGATATTTACCCGAGTCAAACAAGCCATTATTTTGCCCATCACCAAAAAGCTGAGCCAACGATTATGGATGATTGTAAAGTGATTTATCATGCGTAACGGGCTATATTACCCTAAGAAATGACTTATGGATTGGGAGACAAGACTCAGTTAAAAATCCCTGCTTTCCCCTTTTTCCCAACGATTGCAAAACTTGATATATAAAAACTAAGAAGAGCTTACAATCCCTAAAAATTACTGAAACTCTTTGGAATTATCTCGCTCTACATTTGTGCACTGTGTATTTTCATTTTAGATGGACACTTTTTTCATAAATCAAAACTTTGAGTTTTCGCTCTCCCGTCATCCCGTAAACCAAAAAGGCAAATAGATCACTACAAAATGAAAATTTTAGAGTTCATGTACGGAAAAAAAATTAAAAGAATAAAAAATGTAAGTAAAGAAAATTTATTCACACACCACAAATGAACACAAAAGTTCTTTTGTCCAAGTTTGGGAAATTCCACTAGTTTAACCCTAACAGCTTCGAATTTTATTAGAAAGAGATTTCCCCCACACATGCTTAAAAAAGGATTTGCATTTTTTAAACAATTTAAAGATGCAAATCACCTATGGATCCAAAGCTTTTGAAGAGAATAACAAACGCTCATTAAATTCACAAGTGAACGTGCGGTGGATATTTACCCGAGTCAAAACAAGCCATAATTTTGCCCATCTACAAAAAGCTGACCCAACGATCATGGATGATTGTAAAGTGATTTTATCATGCGTAACGGGCTTTATTACCCTATGAAATGACTTATGGATTGGGAGTCAAGACTCAGTTAAAAATCCCTGCCTCCCCCTTTTTCCCGACGATTGCAAAACTTGACATATAAAAACTAAGAAGAGCTTACAATCCCTAAAAATTACTGAAACTCTTTGGAATTATCTCGCTCTACATTTGTGCACTGTACATTTTCATTTCAGATGTACACTTTTTTCATAAATAAAAACTTTGAGTTTTTGCTCTCCCTTCATCCCGTAAACCAAAAAGGCCAATAGATCACTAAAAAATGAAAATTTTATAGTTCATGTAGGGAAAAAACATTAAAAAAATAACAATTGTAAGTAATGAAAATTTATTCACACACCACAAATGAACACAAAAGTTTTTTTGTCATAGTTTGGGAAACTCCAGTAGGTCAACCCTAACAGCATGGAATTTTATAAGAAAGAGATTTCCTCCACACATGCTTAAAAAATGGATTTGCATGTTTTAAACATTTTAAAGATGCAAATCACCTATGGATCCAAAGCTTTTTAAGAGAATAACAAACGCTCATTAAATTCTCAAGTGAACGTGCGGTGGGATATTTACCCGAGTCAAACAAGCCATTATTTTGCCCATCTCCAAAAAGCTGAGCCAACGATCATGGATGATTGTAAAGTGATTTATCATCTGTAACGGGCTATATTACCCTAAGAAATGACTTATGGATTGGGAGTCAAGACTCAGTTAAAAATCCCTGCCTCCCCCATTTTCCCGACGATTGTAAAACCTTATATATAAAATCTAAGAAGAGCTTACAATCCCTAAAAATTACAGAAACTCTTTGGAATTATCTCCCTCTACATTTGTTCATTGTGCATTTCCATTCCACATGTACACTTTTTTCATAAATCAAAAGTTTGAGTTTTCGCTCTCCCTTCATCCCGTAAACCAAAAAGGCATTGATCACAACAAAATGAAAATTTTGGAATTCAAGTACGGAAAAAATTTAAAACAATAACAAATGTAAGTAAAGAAAATTTATTCACACACCACAAATGAACACAAAAGTTTTGTTGTCCAAGTTTGGGAAATTTCACTAGTTCAACCCCAACAGCTTGGAATTTTATAGGAAAGAGATTTCCTCCACACATGCTTTAAAAATGGATATGCATGTTTTAAACATGTTAAAGATGCAAATCACGTATGGATCCAAAGCTTTTAAAGAGAATAACAAACGCTCATTAAATTCTCAACTGAACGTGCGATGGATATTTACCCGAGTCAAACAAGCCATTATTTTGCCCATCTCCAAAAAGTTGAGCCAACGATCATGGATGATTGTGAAGTGATTTATCATGCATAACGGGCTATATTACCCTAAGAAATGACTTATGGATTGGGAGTTAAGACTCAGTTAAAAATCCCTGCCTCCCCCTTTTTCCCCACGATTGCAAAACCTGATATATAAAAACTAAGAAGACCTTACAATCCCTAAAAATTACACGAACTCTTTGGAATTATATCTCTCTACATTTGTGCATTGTGCATTTCCATTCTACATGTACACTTTTTTCTTAAAACAAAACTTTGAGTTTTCGCCCTCCCTTTATCCCGTAAACAAAAAAGGCAAATAGATCACAAGAAAATGAAAATTTTGGAGTTCAAGTGCGGAAAAAAATTACAACAATAACAAAGTTAAGTAAAGAAAATTTATTCACACACCACAAATGAACACGAAAGTTTTGTTGTCCAAGTTTGGGAAATTCCTCTAGTTCAACCCTAACAGCTTGGAATTTTATAAGAAAGAGATTTCCTCCAGACATGCTTAAAAAATGGATTTACATGTTTTAAACAATTTAAAGATGCAAATCACCTATGGATCCAAAGCTTTTGATTAGAGTAACAAACGCTGATTAAATTCTCAAGTAAACGTGCGGTTGGATATTTACCCGAGTCAAACAAGCCATTATTTTGCCCATCACCAAAAAGCTGAGCCAACGATTATGGATGATTGTAAAGTGATTTATCATGCGTAACGGGCTATATTACCCTAAGAAATGACTTATGGATTGGGAGACAAGACTCAGTTAAAAATCCCTGCCTCCCCCTTTTTTCCCAACGATTGCAAAACTTGATATATAAAAACTAAGAAGAGCTTACAATCCCTAAAAATTACTGAAACTCTTTGGAATTATCTCACTCTACATTTGTGCACTGTGCATTTTCATTTTAGATGGACACTTTTTTCATTAATCAAAACTTTGAGTTTTTGCTCTCCCGTCATCCCGTAAACCAAAAAGGCAAATAGATCACTACAAAATGAAAATTTTAGAGTTCATGTACGGAAAAAAAATTAAAAGAATAACAAATGTAAGTAAAGAAAATTTATTCACACACCACAAATGAACACAAGAGTTTTTTGGTCCAAGTTTTGGAAATTCCACTAGTTCAACCCTAACAGCTTGGAATTTTATAGGAAAGAGATTTCCTCCACACATGCTTTAAAAATGGATATGCATGTTTTAAACATGTTAAAGATGCAAATCACCTATGGATCCAAAGCTTTTAAAGAGAATAACAAACGCTCATTAAATTCTCAACTGAACGTGCGGTTGGATATTTACCCGAGTCAAACAAGCCATTATTTTGCCCATCACCAAAAAGCTGAGCCAACGATTATGGATGATTGTAAAGTGATTTATCATGCGTAACGGGCTATATTACCCTAAGAAATGACTTATGGATTGGGAGACAAGACTCAGTTAAAAATCCCTGCCTTCCCCTTTTTCCCAACGATTGCAAAACTTGATATATAAAAACTAAGAAGATCTTACAATCCCTAAAAATTACTGAAACTCTTTGGAATTATCTTGCTCTACATTTGTGCACTGTGCATTTTCATTTTAGATGGACACTTTTTTCATAAATCAAAACTTTGAGTTTTCGCTCTCCCGTCATCCCGTAAACCAAAAAGGCAAATAGATCACTACAAAATGAAAATTTTAGAGTTCATGTACGGAAAAAAAATTAAAAGAATAGCAAATGTAAGTAAAGAAAATTTATTCACACACCACAAATGAACACAAAAGTTCTTTTGTCCAAGTTTGGGAAATTCCACTAGTTCAGCCCTAAGAGCTTCGAATTTTATTAGAAAGAGATTTCCTCCACACATGCTTAAAAAAGGATTTGCATGTTTTAAACAATTTAAAGATGCAAATCACCTATGGATCCAAAGCTTTTGAAGAGAATAACAAACGCTCATTAAATTCTTAAGTGAACGTGCGGTGGGATATTTACCCGAGTCAAACAAGCCTTTATTTTGCCCATCTCCAAAAAGCTGAGCCAACGATCATGGATGATTGTAAAGTGATTTATAATGCGTAACGGGCTATATTACCCTAAGAAATGAGTTATGGATAGGGAGTCAAGATTCAGTTAAAAATCCCTGCCTCCCCCTTTTTCGCCACTATTGCAAAACCTGATATATAAAATCTAAGAAGAGCTTACAATCCATAAAAATTACAGAAACTCTTTGGAATTATGTCTCTCTACATTTATACATTGTGCATTTCCATTCTACATGTACTCTTTTTTCTTAAAACAAAACTTTGAGTTTTCGCTCTCCATTCATCCCGTAAACCAAAAAGGCATTGATCACAACAAAATGAAAATTTTGGAGTTCAAGTACGGAAAAAATTTAAAACAATAACAAATGTAAGTAAAGAAAATTTATTCACACACCACAAATGAACACAAAAGTTTTGTTGTCCAAGTTTGGGAAATTCCACTAGTTCAACCCCAACAGCTTGGAATTTTATAGGAAAGAGATTTCCTCTACACATGCTTTAAAAATGGATATGCATGTTTTAAACATGTTAAAGACGCAAATCACCTATGGATCCAAAGCTTTTGAGGGAATAAAAAAGGCTCATTAAATTCTCAAGGGAACGCGCGGTGGATATTTAATCGAGTCAAACAAGCCATTATTTTGCCCATCTACAAAAAGTTGACCCAACGATCATGGATGATTGTAATGTGATTTATCATGCGTAACGGGCTATATTACCCTAAGAAATGACTTATGGATTGGGAGTCAGGCCTAAGTTAAAAATCCCTGCCTCCCCATTTTTTCTGACGATTGCAAAACCTGATATATGAAAACTAAGAAGAGCTTACAATCACTAAAAATTACAGAAACTCTGTGGAATTATCTCGCTCTACATTTGTGCACTGTGCATTTTCATTTTAGAGGTACACTTTTTTCATAAATCTAAACATTGAGTTTTCGCTCTCCCTTCATCCCGTAAACCAAAAAGGCAAATAGATCACTACAAAATGAAAATTTTAGAGTTCATGTACGGAAAAAAATTTAAAACAATAACAAATGTAAGTAAAGAAAATTTATTCACACACCACAAATGAACACAAAAGTTTTGTTGTCCAAGTTTGGGAAATTCCACAAGTTCAACCCTAATAGCTTGGAATTTTATAAGAAAGAGATTTCCTCCACTCATGCTTAAAAAATGAATTTGCATGTTCTAAACATGTTAAAGATGCAAATCACCTATGGGTCCAAAGCTTTCGAAGAGAATAACAAATGCTCATTAAATTCTCAAGTGAACGTGCGGTTGGATATTTACCTGAGTCAAACAAGCCATTATTTTGCCCATCTACAAAAAGCTGACCCAACGATCATGGATGATTGTAAGGTTATTTATCATGTGTAATGGGCTATATTACCCTAAGAAATGACTTATGGATTGGGAGTCAAGACTCAGTTAAAAATCCCTGCCTCTCGAGTCAAACAAGCCATTATTTTGCCCATCTACAAAAAGCTGACCCAACGATCATGGATGATTGTAAAGAGATTTATCATGCGTAACGGGTTATATTACCCTAAGAAATGACTTATGGATGTGGAGTCAAGACTCAGTTAAAAATGTCTGCCTCCCCCTTTTTCACGACGATTGCAAAACCTGATATATAAAAACTAAGAATAGCTTACAATCGCTAGAAATTACAGAAACTCTTTGGAATTATCTCTCTCTACATTTGTGCATTGTGAATTTCCATTCTACCTGTACTCTTTTTTCTTAAAACAAAACTTTGAGTTTTCGCTCTCCCTTCATCCTGTAAACCAAAAAGGCAAATAGATCACAACAAAATGAAAAATTTGAAGTTCAAGTGCGGAAAAAAATTAAAACAATAACAAATGTAAGTAAAAAAAATTTATTCACACACCACAAACGAACACAAAAGTTTTGTTGCCCAAGTTTGGGAAATTCCACTAGTTCAACCCCAACAGCTTGAAATTTTATAGGAAAGAGATTTCCTCCACACATACTTTAAAAATGGATATGCTTGTTTTAAACATGTTAAAGATGCAAATCACCTATGGATCCAAAGCTTTTGAAGAGAATAACAAACGCTCATTAAATTCTCAACTGAACGTGCGGTGGATATTTACCTAAGTCAAACAAGCCATTATTTTGCCCATCTACAAAAACTGACCCAACGATCATGGATGATTGTAAAGTGATTTATCATGCGTAACGGGCTATATTACCCTAAAAAATGACTTATGGATTGGGAGTCAAGACTCAGTTAAAAATCCCTGCTTCCCACTTTTTCCCGACGATTGCAAAACCAGATATATAAAAACTAAGAAGAGCTTACAATCCCTAAAAATTACAGAAACTCTTTGGAATTATCTCGCTCTACATTTGTGCACTGTGCATTTTCATTTTAGATGTACTATTTTTTCATAAATCAAATCATTGAGTTTTCGCTCTCCCTTCATCCAGTAAACCAAAAGGGCAAATAGATCACTACAAAATGAAAATTTTAGAGTTCATGTACGGAAAAAAATTTAAAACAATAAAAAATATAAGTAAATAAAATTTATTCACACACCAAAAATGAACACAAAAGATTTTTGGTCCAAGTTTGGGAAATTCCACTAGTTCAACCCTAACAGCATGGAATTTTATTAGAAAGAGCTTTCCTCCACACATGCTTAAAAAATGGATTTGCATGTTTTAAACATGTGAAAGATGCAAATCACCTATGGATCCAAAGCTTTTTAAGAGAATAATAAACACTCATTAAATTCTCAACTAAACGTGCGGTGGGATATTTACCCGAGTCAAACAAGCCATTATTTTGCCCATCTACAAAAAGTTGTCCCAACAATCATGGATGATTGTAAAGTGATTTATCATGCATAACGGGCTATATTACCCTAAGAAATGACTAATGGATTGGGAGTCAAGACAGTTAAAAATCCCTGCCTCCCCAATTTTCCCGACGATTGCAAAACCTAATATATAATAACTAAGAAGAGCTTACAATCCCTAAAAATTACAGAAACTCTTTGGAATTATCTCTCTCTACATTTGTGCATTGTGCATTTCCATTCTACATGTACTCTGTTTTCTTAAAACAAAACTTTGAGTTTACGCTCTCCCTTCATCCCGTAAACCAAAAAGGCAAATAGATCACAACAAAATGAAAATTTTGGAGTTCAAGTGCGGAAAAAAATTAAAACAACAACAAATGTAAGTAAAGAAAATTTATTCACATACCACAAATGAACACAAAAGTTTTGTTGTCCAAGTTTGGAAAATTTCACTAGTTCAACCCCAACAGCTTGGAATTTTATAGGAAAGAAATTTCCTCCACACATGCTTTAAAAATGGATATGCATGTTTTAAACATGTTAAAGATGCAAATCAGCTATGGATCCAAAGCTTTTGAAGAGAATAACAAACGCTCATTAAATTCTGAAGTGAACGTGCGGTGGATATTTACACGAGTCAAACAAACCATTATTTTGCCCATCTACAAAAAGCTAACCCAACGATCATGGATGATTGTAAAGTGATTTATCTTGCGTAACGGGCTATATTACCCTAAGAAATGACTTATGGATTGGGAGTCAAGACTCAGTTAAAAATCCCTGCCTCCCCCTTTTTCCCGACGATTGCAAAACCTGATATATAAAAACTAAGAAGAGCTTACAATCCCTAAAAATTACAGAAACTCTTTCGAATTATCACGCTCCACATTTGTGCATTGTGCATTTCCATTCTACTTGTACTCTTTTTTCTTAAAACAAAACTTTGAGTTTTCGCTCTCCCTTCAACCCGTAAACCAAAAAGGCATTGATCACAACAAAATGAAAATTTTGGAGTTCAAGTACGGAAAAAATTTAAAACAATAAAAAATGTAAGTAAAGAAATTTATTCACACACCACAAATGAACACAAAATTTTTGTTTTCCAAGTTTGGGAAATTCCACTAGTTCAACCCAAATAGCTTGGAATTTTATAGGAAAGAGATTTCGTACACACACGCTTTAAAAATGGATATGAATGTTTTAAACATGTTAAAGATGCAAATCACCTATGGATCCAAAGCTTTTGAAGAGAATAACAAACGCTCATTAAATTCTGAACTGAACGTGCGGTGGATATTTAGTCGAGTCAAACAAGCCTTAATTTTGCCCATCTACAAAAAGTTGACCCAACGATCATGGATGATTGTAAAGTGATATATCATGCGTAATGGGTTATATTACCCTAAGAAAAGAATTATGGATTGGGAGTCAAGACTCAGTTAAAAATCCCTGCCTCCCCCTTTTTCTCGACGATTGCAAAACCTGATATATAAAAACTAAGAAGAGCTTGCAATCCCAAAATTTACTGAAACTCTTTGGAATTATCTCGCTCTACATTTGTGCACTGTGTATTTTCATTTTAGATGTACACTTTTTTCATATATCAAAACTTTGAGTTTTCTCTCTCCTTTCATCCCGTAAACCAAAAAGGCAAATAGATCACTACAAAATGAAAATTTTAGAGTTCATGTACGGAAAAAAAATTGAAACAATAACAAATGTGAGTAATGAAAATTTATTCACACACCAAAAATGAACTAGTGGAATTTCCCAAACTTGGATAACAAGACTTTTGTGTTCTTTTGTGGTGTGTGAATATGTTCTCTTTACTTACATTTGTCGTTGTTATAAATTTTTTTCATACATAAACTCTAAAATTTTCATTTTGTTGTGATATGTTTGCCTTTTTTGTTTTCGGGGGAAAGGGAGAGAGTAAACCCAATGTTTTGATTGAAGAAAAAAGTATACATTTAAAAAGGAAATGTAAAATACAAAAATTTAGAGAGAGATAATTCCAAAGAGTGTCTGTAATTTTAAGGGATTGTAAACTCTTTTAGTTTTTATATATTAGGTTTTACAATTGTCGGGAAAAGGGGGAGGGGGGATTTTTAACTGAGTGTTGACGCCCAATCCATAAGTCATGTCTTACAATAATATGGCCCGGTAAGCATGATAAATAACTTTACAATCATCTATGATTATTAGGTCAGCTTTTTGTAAATGGGCAAAATAATGGCTTGTTTGGCTCGGGTAAATATCCCACTGCACGTTCACTTGAGAATTTAAGGAGCATTTGTTATTCTCTTTTAAGGGTTTGGATCCATAGGTCATTTGCATCTTTAACATGTTTCAAACATTCATATCCATTTTTAAAAACATGTGTTGAAGAAATGACTTTCTTATAAAATTCCAAGCGTAATGGGTTGAACTGGTAGAAGTTCCCTAACTTGAATAACAAAACTTTTGTGTTCATTTGTGGTGTGTGAATAAATTTTCTTTACTTACATTTGTTATTGTTTTAATTTTTTCCATACATAAACTCTAAGTTTTTCATTTTTTTGTGATCTATTTGTCTTTTTACTTTACGGGATGAAAGGAGAGCGAAAACTCAAAGTTTAGATTTAAGAAAAAAGTATACATCTAAAAGGAAAATGCACAATGCACAAATGTAAAGAGAGATAATTCAAAAAAGTGTCTGTAATTTTTAGGGCTTGTAAACTCTTTTTAGTTTTTATATTTTAGGTTTTTCAATCGTCAGGAAAAGGGGGAGGCGGGGGATTTTTAACTGAGTGTTGACTCTCAATCAATAAGTCAAGACTTACAAAAATATTGCCCGTTACGTATGATAAATAACTTTAAAATCATCAATGATTATTAGGTCAGCTTTTTGTAAATGGGCAAAATAATGGCTTGTTTGACTTGGGTAAAATATTCCACCGCACGTTCACTTGAGAATTTAAGGAGCGCTTTTTATTCTCTTTAAAAGATTTGGATCCATAGTTCGTTTGAATCTTTAAAATGTTTCAAGCATGCATATCGATTTTTAAAACATGTGTAGAAGAAATCTCTTTCTTATCAAATTCCAAGCGTAATGGGTTGAATTAGTGGAATTTCCCAAACTTGGATAACAATACTTTTGTGTTCATTTGTGGTGTGTGAATAAATTTTCTTTACTTACATTTGTTGTTGTTTTAAATTTTTTCCATACATAAACTCTAAAATTTGCCTTTTTTGTTCACGGGGGAAAGGGAGAGAGTAAACTCAATGTTTTGATTGAATAAAAAAGTATACATCTAAAATGGAAATGCAAAATGCACAAATGTAGAGAGAGATAATTCCAAAGAGTGTCTATAATTTTAAGGGATTGTAAACTCTTTTTAGTTCTTATATATTAGGTTTTGCATTCATTGCGAAAAGGGGGAGGCGGAGATTTTTAACTGAGTGTTGACTCCCGATCCATAAGTTATGTCTTACAAAAATATAGCCCGTTACGCATGGTAAATCACTTTGAAATCATCTATTATTTGTAGGTCAGCTTTTTGTAAATGGGCTAAATAATGGCTTGCTTGACTCGAGTAAATATCCCACCGCATGTTCACTTCAGAATTTAATGACCATTTGTTATTCTCTTTAAAAGGTTTGGATCCATAGGTCATTTGCATCTTTAACATGTTTCAAGCATGCATATCAATTTTTAAACAAGTATAGAAGAACTCTCTTTCTTATACAATTCCTAACATAATGGGTTGAACTAGTGGAATGTCCCAAACATGGATAACAAAATTTTTTGTTCATTTGTGGTGTGTGAATAAACTTTCTTTACTTACATTTGTTGTTGTTTAAATTTTTTTCCATACACAAACTCTAAAGTTTTCATTTTGTTGTGATCCATTTCTCTTTTTGGTTTATGGGTTGAAGGGAGAGCAAAAATTAAAAGTTTTTATTTAAGAAAAAATATACATCTAAAATGGAAATGCACAATGCACAAATGTTGAGAGAGATAATACCAAAGAGTGTTTGTAATTTTTAGGGATTCTAAACTCTTTTTAGTTTTTATATATTAGATTTTTCAATGGTCTGGAAAATGGGGAGGCGGGGCATTTTTAACTGAGTGTTGACACCCAATCCATAAGTCATGTCTTACAAAAATATAGCCTGTTAAACATTATAAATTACTTTACAAGCATCTATGAGTGGTAGGTCAGCATTTTGTCAATGGGAAAATAATGGCTAGTTTGACTCGGGAAAATATCCCCCCGCACGTTCACTTGAAAATTTAATGAGCGTTTGTTATTCTATTTAAAAGGTTTGGATCCATACTTCATTTTCATCTTTAACATGTTTCGAGCATGCATATGTTTTTTTTAAAACAAGTGTAGAAGAAATCTCTTTCTTATAAAATTCCAAGCGTAATAGGATGAACTATTGGAATTTCCCAAACTTGGATAACAAAACTTTTGTATTCATTTGTGGTGTGCGAAAAAAATTTCTTTACTTACATTTGTTGTTGTTTTAATATTTTTCCATACAAAAACACTAAAATTTTCATTTTTTTGTGAGGTATTTACCTTTTTTGTTTATGGGATGAAGCGAGAGTGAAAACTCAAAGTTTTGATTTAAGAAAAAATAATACATCTAAAATGCAAATGACCAATGCACAAATGTAGAGAGAGATAATTCCAACGAATGTCTGTAATTTTTATATTTTTAGTTTTTATATATTATGTTTTACAATCGTCGGGATTTTTAACTGAGTGTGGACTCCCATTCCATAAGTCATGTCTGAAAAAAATATAGCCTGTTACACATGATAAATCACTTTACAATTATCTATGATTGGTAGTTTAGGTTTTTGTTATTCTCTTTAAAAGGTTTGGGTCCATAGGTCATTTGCATCTTTAACATATTTCAAACATGCATATCCATTTTTAAAATAAGTGAAGAGGAAATCTCTTTCTTATAAAATTCCTAGCGTAATGGGTTGAAGTAGTGGAATTTCCCAAACTTGGATAACAAAACTTTTGTGTTCATTTGTAGTGTGAGAATAAATTTTCTTTACTTACATTTGTTGTGGTTTTAAATTTTGTCCATACATAAACTCTAAAAGTTTCATTTTGTTGTGATCTATTTGTTTTTTTTGTTTACGGGATGAAGGGAGAACAAAAACTCAAAGTTTTGACTTAAGAAAAAGTATACATCTAAAATGGGAATGCAAAATGCACAAATTGTAGAGAGAGAAAATTCCAAAGGGTGTCTGTAGTTTTTAGCGATTGTAAACTCTTTTTAGTTTTTATATATTAGGTTTAGCAATCGTCTGTAAAATGGGGTGGTAGGGCGTTTTTAATTGAGTGTTGACTCCCAATCCATAAGTCGTGTCTTACAAAAATATAGCCCATTACGCATGACAAAGAACTTTACAATCATCTATGATTGGTAGGTCAGCTTTTTGTAAATGGCCAAAATAATGGCTTGTTTGACTCGCGTAAATATCACTTCGCACGTTCACTCGAGAATTTAATGAGCGTTTGTTCTTCTCTTTAAAAGATTTGGATCCATAGGTCATTTACATCATTAACATGTTTCAAGCATGCATATCCATTTTTAAAACATGTGTAGAGGAAATCTCTTTCTTATAAAATTCCAAGCTATTAGGGTTGAACTAGTGGAATTTCCGAAAATTGGATAATAATACTTTTGTGTTCATTTGTGGTGTGCGAGTAAATTTTCTTTACTTAAATTTGTAGTTGTTTTAAAATTTTTATTTAAATAAAATCTAAAATTTTCAGTTTGTTGTGATCTATTTGACTTTTTTGTTGATGGGTTGAAGGGAGAGCAAAAACTCAAAGTTTTTATTTAAGAAAAAAGTATACATCTAAAATGGAAATGCACAATGGAAAAATGTAGAGAGAGATAATTCCAAAGAATTTCTGCAATTTTTAGGGATTGTAAACTCTTTTTAGTTTTTATATATTAGGTGTTGCAATTGTCGGCAAAAGAGGGAAACGGGGGATTTTTAACTGAGCGTTGACTCCCAATCCATAAGTCATTTCTAAAATAAATATAGCCCGTTATACAAGATAAATCACTATAAAATCATCTATAATTTTTAGTTCAGCTTTTTATAACTGGGAAAAATAACGGCTTGTTTGACTTGGGTAAATATCCCACAGCACGTTCACTCGAGAATTTAATCAGCGTTTGTTATTCTCTTTAAAAGGTTTGGATGCATAGGTCATTTAAATCATTAGCATGTTTCAAGCATGTATATCCACTTTTAAAACATGTGTAGAAGAAATCTCATTCTTATAAAATTTCAAGCTATTAGGGTTGAACTGGTGGAATTTCTTAAAGTTGGATAATAAAACTTTTGTGTTCATTTGTGGTGTGCGAATTAATTTTCTTTACTTACATTTGTTGTTGTTTTTAATTTTTTCCATGCATAAACTCTAAAAGTTTCATTTTGTTGTGATCTATTGTCCTTTTTTGTCTACGGGATGAAGGAGAGCGAAATCTCAAAGTTTATATTTAAGAAAAAAGTATACATCTAAAATGGTAATACATAATGGAAAAATGTAGAGAGATATAATTTCGAAGAGTGTCTGTAATTTTTAGGGATTGTAAATTATTTTTACTTTATATATATTAGGTTTTGCAATCGACAAGAAAAGGGGGAGGCATAGATTTTAACTGAGCGTTGACTCATAATCCATAAGTCATTTCTTACAAAAATATAGCTCGTTACACAAGATTAATCACTTTAAAATCATCCATGATTGTTAGGTCAGCTTTTTGTAAGTGGGCAAAATAATGGCTTGTTTGACTCGGGTAAATATCCCACCGTACGTTCACTAGAGAATTTAATGAACGTTTGTTATTCTCTTTAAAAGGTTTCGATCCATAGGTCATTTACATCATTAATATGTTTCAAGCATGCATATCCATTTTTAAAACATGTGTAGAAGAAATCTCATTCTTATAAAATTCCAAGCTATTAGGGTTGAGCTGGTATAATTTCCCAAACTTGGATAACAAAACTTTTGTGTTCATTTGTGGTGTGCGAATAAATTTTATTTACTTACATTTGCTGTTGTATTAAATTTTTTCCATACATAAACTCTAAAATTTTCATTTTGTTTTGATCTTTTTGCCTTTTTTATTTATGGGATGAAGGGAAAGCGAAAACTCAAAGTTTTGATTTAAGAAAAAAGTATACTTCTATAATGGAAATGCACAACTCACAAATGTAGAGAGAGATAATTCCAACATGTGTCTGTAATTTTTAAGGATTTTAAACTCTTTTTAGTTTTTATATTTTTGGTTTAGCAAACGTACGGAAAAGGGGGAGAGGGGGGGGGGGGGGGGGGGGATTTTTAATTGAGTGTTGACTGCCAATCCATAAGAAATTTCTTAGGGTAATATGGCCCATTTTGCATGATAAATCACTTTACAATTATCTATGATTGTTAGGTCAGCTTTTTCTAAATGGGCAAGATAATGGCTAGTTTTCATCAGGTAAATATCCCACCGCACGATCACTTCAGAATTTAATGTGCGTTTGTTCTTCTCTTTAAATGGTTTGGATCCATAGGTCATTTACAACTTTAACATGTTTCAAACATGCATATCCATTTTTAAAATATGAGTAGAAGAAATCTCTTTCTTATAAAATTCCATGCTATTAGGGTTGAAATGGTGGAATTTCCCAAACTTGGATAACAAAACTTTTTTGGTCATTTGTGGTGTGCGAATAAATTTTTTTTACATACATTTGTTGTTGTTTTAAATTTTTTCCATACATAAACTCTAAAATTTTCATTTTTTAGTGATCTATTGGCCTTTTTTGTTTACGGGATGAAGGGAGAGCGAAAACTCAATGTTTTGATTTAAGAAAAAAGTATACATCTAAAATGGAAATGCACATTGCCAAAATGTAGAGAGAGATATTTCCAAAGAGTGTCTGTAATTTTTAGGGATTGTAAACTCTTTTAAGCTTTTATATATTAGGTTTTGCAATCGTCGGGAAAAGGGGAGGCGGGGGTTTTTTAACTAAGCATTGACTCCCAATCCATAAGTCATTTCTTACAAAAATGTAGCCCGTTACACAAGATAAATCACTTCAAATCATCTATGATTGTTAGGTCAGGCATTTGTAACTGTGCAAAATAATGGCTTGTTTCACTCAGGTAAATATCCCACCACACGTTCACTCAAGAATTTTGATGAGCGTTTGTTATTCTCTTTAAAAGGTTTCGATCCATAGGTCATTAACATCATTAAGATGTTTCAAGCATGCATATCCATTTTTAAAACATGTGTAGAAGAACTCTCATTCTTATAAAATTCCGAGCAATTAGGGTTGAACTAGTGGAATTTCCCAAACTTGGATAAAAAACTTTTGTGTTCATTTGTGGTGTGCAAATAAATTTTCTTTACTTATATTTGCTGTTGTTTTAAATTTTTTCCATACTTAAACTCTATAATTTTCATTTTGTTGTGATCTATTTGCCTTTTTTGTTTACAAGATGAAGGGAGAGCACAAACACAAATTTTTTATTTTAGAAAAAAGTGTACATAAAAAATGGAAATCCACAATGCAAATATGTAGAGAGAGATAATTCAGAAGAGTGTCTATAATTTTTAGGGATTCTAAACTCTTTTTAGTTTTTATATATTAGGTTTTGCGATGGTCAGGAAAAGGGGGAGGTGGGGGATTTTTAACTGAGAGTTGACTCCCAATCCATAAGTCATTTCTTGCAAAAATATAGCCCATTAGGCATGATAAATGACTTTAAAGTCATCTATGATTGTTAGGGCAGCTTTTTCTAAATGGGCAAAAAATGGCTTGTTTGACTCGGGTAAATATCCCACCGCATGTTTACTTGAGAATTTAATGAGTGTTAGTTATTCTCTTTAAAATGTTTGGATCCATAGGTCATTTGCATCTTTAACATGTTTCAAGCATGCATATCCATTTTTAAAACATGTGTAGAAGAAATCTCTTTCATATAAAATTTCAAGCTATTAGGGTTGAACTAGTGGAATTTCCCAAACTTGGATAACAAAACTTTTCTGTTCATTTGTGGTGTGCGAGGAAATTTTCTTTCTTTACATTTGTTGTTGTTATAAAAATTTTCCATAAATAAACTCTAAAATTTTCATTTTGTTGTGATCTATTGGCCTTTTTTGTTGACGGGATGAAGGGAGAGATAAAACTCAAAGTTTTGATTTATGAAAAAAGTATACTTCTAAAATGGAAATGCGCAATGCACAAATGTAAAGAGAGATAATTCCAATGAGTGTCTTTAATTTTTAGGGATTTTAAACTCTTTTTTGTTTTTATAAATTAGGTTTTGCAATAGTCTGAAAAAGGGGGAGGTGGGGGATTTTTAACTGAGTGTTGACTCCCAATCTTTAAGTTCTCTCTAAAAAAAATATAGCCCGTTATGCATGATAAAGCACTTTGAAATCATATATGATTT
The DNA here is from genome assembly GCF_029961685.1 of Aristolochia californica. Lineage (NCBI taxonomy): Eukaryota > Viridiplantae > Streptophyta > Magnoliopsida > Piperales > Aristolochiaceae > Aristolochia > Aristolochia californica. The sequence goes on along the minus strand of NW_027181770.1, from coordinate 26,675,102 downwards.
TAAGGTCAGCTATTTATAAATGGGTAAAATAATAGCTTGTTTGACTCAGGTAAATATCCCACCGCACGTTCACTTGAGAATTTAATGAGCGTTTGTTATTCTCTTTAAAAGGTTTGGATCCATAGGTCATTTACATCTTTACCATGTTTGAAACATGCATTTCCATTTTTAAAACATGTGTAGAAGAAATCTCTTTCTTATAAAATTCGAAGGTAATAGGGTTGAACTAGTGGAATAAAGCTGTGTGAATAAATTTGATTCACTTATATTTGTAGTTTTTTCAAATTTTTCCAGACATAAACTCTAAAATTTTCATTTTTTTGTGATCTATTTGCCTTTTTATTTTACGGGATGAAGGGAGAGCGAAAACTCAAAAGTTTTGATTTAAGAAAAAAGTGTACATCTAAATTGGAAATGCACAATGCACATATGTAGAGAGAGATAATTCCTAAGAGTGTCTATAATTTTTAGGTATGGTAAACTCTTTTTACTTTTTATATATTAGATTTTACAATCATCAGGAATAGGGGGAGGCAGGGGATTTTTAACGGAGCGTTGACTCCCAATCCATAAGTCATTTCTTACAAAAATATAGCCAGTTACGCATGATAAATCACTTTACAATCATATATGATTGTTTGGTCAGCTTTTCGTAAATCGTCAAAATAATGGCTTGTTTGACTCCAGTAAATTTCGCACTCCACGTTCATTTGAGAATTTAATGAGCGTTTGTTATTCTCTTTAAAATGTTTGGATACATAGGTCATTTGCATCTTTAACATGTTTCAAGCATGCAAATCCATTTTTAAAACATGTGTAGAAGAAATATGATTCTTATAGAATTTCAAGCTATTGGGGTTGAACTGGTGGAATTTCCCAAACTTGGATAACAAAACTTTTGTGTTCATTTGTGGTGTACGAATAAATTTCTTTTGTTTACATTTTTCTTAAAATTTTTTCCATACATAAACTCTAAAATTTTCATTTGGTTGTGAGCTATTTGCCTTTTTTTTACGGGATGAAAGGAGTGCGAAAACTAAAAGTTATGATTTAAGAAAAAACTATACATTTCAAATAGAAATGCACAATGCAAGAATGTTGACAGAGATAATTCCAATGAGTGTCTGTAATTTTTAGGGATTGTAAACTCTTTTTAGTTTTTATATATTCGGTTTTTCAATCATTGGGAAAAGGGGGAGGTGGGGGAATTTTAACAGAGCGTTGACTCCCAATCTTTAGTCATTTCTTACAAAAATATAGTCTGTTACACATGATAAATCACTTTAAAATCTTCAATTATTGTTAGGTCAGCTTTTGGTAAATGGGCAAAATAATGGCTTGTTTGACTCGGGTAAATATCCTATCACTTGAGAATTTAATGAGAGTTTTTATTCTCTTTTAAAGCTTAGGATCCATAGGTCATTTGCATCTTTAACATGCTTCAAGCATGCATATCCATTTTTAAAACATGTGTAGAAGAATTCTCTTACTTATAAAATTCCAAGATATTATGGATGAACTAGTGGAATTTCCAAAACTTGGATAGCAAAACTTTTGTGTTCATTTGTGGTGTGGGAATACATTTTATTTTCTTACATTTGTTGTTATTTTAAACTTTGCCATATATAAACTCTAAAATTTTCATTTTGTTGTGATCTACTTGCCTTTTTTGTTTACGGGATGAAGGCAGAGTGAAAACTAGAAGTTTTGATTTAAGAAAAAATTATACATATAAAATGGAAATGCAAAATACACTAATGTATATAGAGATAATTCCAAAGAGTGTCAGTATTTTTTAGGGATTGTAAATTATTTTTAGATTTTATATATTAGGTTTTGCAATGGTCGGGAAAAGGGGGAGGTGTGGGATTTTTAGCTGTGCGTTGACTCCCAATCCATAAGTCATTTCCTACCAAAAATATAGCTTGTTACGCATGGTAAATCACTTTACAATCATCAATGATTGTTACATCAGCTTTTTGTAAATGGGAAAAATAATGGCTTGTTTGACTCGGGTAAATATCCTATCGCACGTTCTCATGAGAATTTAATGAGCGTTTGTTATTCTGTTTAAAAGGTTAGGATCCATAGGTCATTTGCATCTTTAAAATGTTTCAAGCATGCATATCCAATTTTAAAACATGTGTAGAAGAAATCTCTTTCTTATAAAATTTCAAGCTTATAAGGTCGAACTAGTGGAATTTCCCAAACTTGGATAACAAAAATTTTGCGTTTTTTTCTAGTTTACGAATAAATTTTCTTTACTTACATTTTTTTTTGTTTTAAATTTTTTTCATACATAAACTCTAAAATTTTCATATTGTTGTGATCTTTTGGCCTTTTTTGTTTACAGCATGAACAGTGAGCGAAAACTCAAAGTTTTGATTTAAGAAAAAAATATATATCTAAAATAGAAAAGCACAATGCAAAAATGTAGAGAGAAATAATTCCAAAGGGTGTCAGTAATTTGTAGGGATTGTAAAGTATTTTTATTTTTTTATATATTTTGTTTTAATTCATCGGGAAAAGGGGGGGGGGGGGGGGATTTTTTACTAAGCATTGACTCCCAATCCAGAAGTCATTTCTTACAAAAAATATAGCCTGTTACTCATGATAAATAACTTTACAATCATCTACGATTATTAGGTCAGCTTTTTGTAAATGGGAAAAATAATGGCTTGTGTGACTCGGGTAAATATCCTACTGCACGTTCACTTGAGAATTTCATGAGCAGTTGTTATTCTCTTTAGAAGGTTTGGATCCATAGGTCATTTGT